>NC_087362.1:57517012-58767012 GCF_030014295.1 Loxodonta africana
AGCATATTTCTATTAAGGAACAAGACAGGAGCAAGTGTATTGGCCTGCTGTAATTGTTCCATGATTCAGCAACCGAGTCACTTAATGACTCCCAGGCATATACCAACTCATATAATTTTAAGAAGGGTCCAGTGTGTGGACCATCTGTTACAATAAATTCGCTGTGCCTTGAGAGATCAGTGGGTAATGCTTGTGATGTCCCTACTTAAGTAACTGGGTTATACTTTTACCAAAGGCAAAAAGCCTAGGAAGACTGTGTTGGAATTAAATCTGCTGAGGATCATACACAGTTCATTTCAACTCGTTTATGACACACTAACAAAAAAATCCTGCTACTGACCAATAAATGGTGTTAACATTTTTTAACTTATCAGAAACTTGCAATTCCCATTACAAAATACCCACAATCTAAAATATGTAGCTTCTTGAGGAGTAGAGGTTCAGGGTGGGTTGGAACCACCTACATGACAATGGGTTTTTTGGTTTCCGCAGTACCTTATAAATGTGAAAATAACATAGCCTCCGTGATATGCATTTGAAAGAGATATACAAATATGGCCCAAGGACGTAAAACCAAAACAAAAAGGACGTAAAGGAAAGCTCAAAAGACCAACGTGAAACCCTGATCAACCAAGTATCAAGTTCCTACCACGTGCAAGACACAATGTTAGACACTTATAAAGATGGGCATGTCTCAGACTATGCTATTAGGAAACTCATAGTCTAAAATAGGAGACATGATAATGGCACAGTATTAGAGGAGCTATGGTAGAGCTGTTGCTGTTAGCTGCTATCAAGTAGGCTGCCAATCATGGCGACCTCTTGCACATTTCCCTCCATAGGGTGCAATGGGATCAAATGATTGTCGTCCTTAGAGTTTTCATTGTCTGATTTTTGGAAGGGGATTGCCAGGAATTTCTTCCTAGTCATGGTAGAGCTAAGCATAGTTTATTATTGAAATATAAAAGAGCCAGTCTATCCAGTTCAGGACTAAGGATGGGAGAAGGGGATCTAATATAAATACTAATCCTAAGAGATAATGTAGCTTGAACGAAGCCTTTAAAGACCATGACAGCATCTTTGCAGTCCATGAGTGGCATGTATTTTCTTTCAAGCAGTACATAGTCTACATATATATTCACAGAAGACTTAAGCTGTGAATTATCCACCAAACAACTGTGGTCAAAAAAAGCTCAGATGAATTCTTGCACATTGATAGGGGACACACCAAATAAAACAAGTCCGATTGGAGGGAAATGTGGCAATAGCTAGCAAAATAACATGTTCTTACTCTTTGATCTAGAAATCTAGGGATTTACTGAAAGATACATAGGAAAAAATATTTTTTAAAAGATCTGCAGGGGGCGGAGCCAAGATGGCGGACTAGGCAGACGTTACCTCGGATCCCTCTTACAACAAAGACACGGAAAAACAAGTGAATCGATCACATACATAACAATCTACGAACCCTGAACAACAAACACGGATTTAGAGACGGAGAACGAACTAATACGGGGAAGCAGCGATAGTTTCCAGATCCTGGAGCCAGCGTACCAGTCAGGTACGGCACAAGGACAGAGACCTGCTCCACCCCCCTGAACTAACCCCGGGAGGGGGACCAGCCGGTTCCACGGGCGGCATGGGACGCAGCCGGTAGGAGAAGTCCCCAGGAGGCAGTGACTGATCTTGGAGCAGAAAGAGCAGCATCCGAGCCGGGGAACCGTCCCGCAGGGATTTGGACTGCTCGCAGGTACGCCATAAACACGGAGAGTTGCTCCACCCCCTGAACTAACCCCGGGAAGGGGACCAGCCGGGTCGCGCGGGCGGCGTGGGACGCAGCCGGTAGGAGAAGTCCCTGGGAGGCAGCGACTGGTATTGGAGTGGGGAGAACAGCGTTCCAGCCGGGACACTTGGTCGCGGCACAAGCACGGGGAGCTACTCCACCCATCTGAACTAACCCCGGGAGGGGGCCCACCTGGTTCACGGGGGCGGCACGGCCAGCGCGGCTGGAGGGACGAGAAGTCCCCGGGAGGCAGCGACTGATTTTGGAGTTGAGAGTGCACCGTCCCAGTAGGGGAGCCTTGACGCTGGGCGTGTGGCTGGAAGCGGAGGATCTGACCGTGACTCCAGCGGGCCAGACCCCCTGGGGGCAATCTCCACACAGCCAGCACACATAGGCGACGCGCCCGCGGGAATCTCAGATATAACAGTCATTCCAAGCAAGACAAGCAACTCTGGCTATATTCTGAGGTGCTACTCTCCTATCTCTCTGTTCCCTCCCCCACCCTCCCCAGGCGGCTTCATTAACATCTGAATAGCCTGAGCCAGAGGGAGAACTCTGATAGGGATCTGACTGCAGTTTTTTTTTAGCGGATTTTCTGGAAAAACTAGTTTCCCAGTGATGGCTCGGAGACAACAATCCATATCAAACCACTTAAAGAAGCAGACCGTGACAGCTTCTCCAACCCCCCAAACAAAAGAATCAAAATCTTTCCCAAATGAAGATACAATATTGGAATTATCAGATACAGAATATAAAAAACTAATTTACAGAATGCTTAATGATATCACAAATGAAATTAGGATATCTGCAGAAAAAGCCAAGGAACACACTGATAAAACTGTTGAAGAACTCAAAAAGATTATTCAAGAACATACTGGAAAAATTAATAAGTTGCAAGAATCCATAGAGAGACAACATGTAGAAATCCAAAAGATTAACAATAAAATAACAGAATTAGACAACACACTAGGAAGTCAGAGGAGCAGACTCGAGCAATTAGAATGCAGACTGGGACATCTGGAGGACCAGGGAATCAACACCAACATAGCTGGAAAAAAATCAGATAAAAGAATTAAAAAAAATGAAGAAACCCTAAGAATTATCTGGGACTCTATCAAGAAGGATAACCTGCGGGTGATTGGAGTCCCAGAACAGGGAGGGGGGACAGAAAACACAGAGAAAATAGTTGAAGAACTTCTGACAGAAAACTTCCCTGACATCATGAAAGACGAAAGGATATCTATCCAAGATGCTCGTCGAACCCCATTTAAGATTGATCCAAAAAGAAAAACACCAAGACATATTATCATCAAACTCACCAAAACCAAAGATAAACAGAAAATTTTAAAAACAGCCAGGGAGAAAAGAAAGGTTTCCTTCAAGGGAGAATCAATAAGAATATGTTCTGACTACTCAGCAGAAACCATGCAGGCAAGAAGGGAATGGGACGACATATACAGAACACTGAAGGAGAAAAACTGCCAACCAAGGATCATATATCCAGCAAAACTCTCTCTGAAATATGAAGGCGAAATTAAGATATTTACAGACAAACACAAGTTTAGAGAATTTGCAAAAACCAAACCAAAGCTACAAGAAATACTAAAGGATATTGTTTGGTCACAGAACCAATAATATCAGATATCAGCACAACACAAGGTCACAAAACAGAACGTCCTGATATCAACTCTAATAGGGAAATGACAAAAACAAACAAATTAAGATTAATTAAAAAAAAAAATACACATAACAGGGAATTATGGAAGTCAATAGGTAAAAGATCACAATAATCAAAAAGAGGGACCAAATACAGGAGGCATTGAACTGCCATATGGAGAGTGATACAAGGCGATATAGAACAATACAAGTTAGGTTTTTACTTAGAAAAATAGGGGTATATAATGAGGTAACCACAAAAAGGCATAACAACTCTATAACTCAAGACAAAAACCAAGAAAAACGTAACGACTCAACTAACATAAAGTCAAACACTATGAAAATGAGGATCTCACAATTTACTAAGAAAAACGCCTCAGCACAAAAAAGTGTGTGGAAAAATGAAATTGTCAACAACACACATAAAAAGGCATCAAAATGACAGCACTAAAAACTTATTTATCTATAATTACCCTGAATGTAAATGGACTAAATGCACCAATAAAGAGACAGAGAGTCACAGACTGGATAAAGAAACACGATCCATCTATATGCTGCCTACAAGAGACACACCTTAGACTTAGAGACACAAACAAACTAAAACTCAAAGGATGGAAAAAAGTATATCAAGCAAACAATAAGCAAAAAAGAAGAGGAGTAGCAATATTAATTTCTGACAAAATAGACTTTAGACTTAAATCCACCACAAAGGATAAAGAAGGACACTATATAATGATAAAAGGGACAATTGATCAGGAAGACATAACCATATTAAATATTTACGCACCCAATGACAGGGCTGCAAGATACATAAATCAAATTTTAACAGAATTGAAAAGCGAGATAGATACCTCCACAATTATAGTAGGAGACTTCAACACACCACTTTCGGAGAAGGACAGGACATCCAGTAAGAAGCTAAACAGAGACACGGAAGATCTAATTACAACAATCAACCAACTTGACCTCATTGACTTATACAGAACTCTCCACCCAACTGCTGCAAAATATACTTTTTTTTCCAGCGCACATGGAACATTCTCTAGAATAGACCACATATTAGGTCATAAAACAAACCTTTGCAGAGTCCAAAACATCGAAATATTACAGAGCATCTTCTCAGACCACAAGGCAATAAAACTAGAGATCAATAACAGAAAAACGAGGGAAAAGAAATCAAATACTTGGAAAATGAACAATACCCTCCTGAAAAAAGACTGGGTTATAGAAGACATCAAGGAGGGAATAAGGAAATTCATAGAAAGCAACGAGAATGAAAATACTTCCTATCAAAACCTCTGGGACACAGCAAAAGCAGTGCTCAGAGGCCAATTTATATCAATAAATGCACACATACAAAAAGAAGAAAGAGCCAAAATCAGAGAACTGTCCCTACAACTTGAACAAATAGAAAGTGAGCAACAAAAGAATCCATCAGGCTCCAGAAGAAAACAAATAATAAAAATTAGAGCTGAACTAAATGAATTAGAGAACAGAAAAACAATCGAAAGACTTAACAAAGCCAAAAGCTGGTTCTTTGAAAAAATTAACAAAATTGATAAACCATTGGCTAGACTGACTAAAGAAATACAGGAAAGGAAACAAATAACCCGAATAAGAAATGAGAAGGACCACATCACAACAGAACCAAATGAAATTAAAAGAATCATTTCAGATTATTATGAAAAATTGTACTCTAACAAATTTGAAAACCTAGAAGAAATGGATGAATTCCTGGAAAAACACTACCTACCTAAACTAACACATTCAGAAGTAGAACAACTAAATAGACCCATAACAAAAAAAGAGATTGAAACGGTAATCAAAAAACTCCCAACAAAAAAAAGTCCTGGCCCGGACGGCTTCACTGCAGAGTTCTACCAAATTTTCAGAGAAGAGTTAACACCACTACTACTAAAGGTATTCCAAAGCATAGAAAATGACGGAATACTACCCAACTCATTCTATGAAGCCACCATCTCCCTGATACCAAAACCAGGTAAAGACATTACAAAAAAAGAAAATTATAGACCTATATCCCTCATGAACATTGATGCAAAAATCCTCAACAAAATTCTAGCCAATAGAATCCAACGACACATCAAAAAAATAATTCACCCTGATCAAGTGGGATTTATACCAGGTATGCAAGACTGGTTTAATATCGGAAAAACCATTAATGTAATCCATCACATAAATAAAACAAAAGACAAAAACCACATGATCTTATCAATTGATGCAGAAAAGGCATTTGACAAAGTCCAACACCCATTCATGATAAAAACTCTCACCAAAATAGGAATTGAAGGAAAATTCCTCAACATAATAAAGGGCATCTATGCAAAGCCAACAGCCAATATCACTCTAAATGGAGAGAACCTGAAAGCATTTCCCTTGAGAACGGGAACCAGACAAGGATGCCCTTTATCACCACTCTTATTCAACATCGTGTTGGAAGTCTTAGCCAGGGCAATCAGGCTAGACAAAGAAATAAAAGGTATCCGGATTGGCAAGGAAGAAGTAAAGTTATCACTATTTGCAGATGACATGATTATATACACAGAAAACCCTAAGGAATCCTCCAGAAAACTACTGAAACTAATAGAAGAGTTTGGCAGAGTCTCAGGTTATAAAATAAACATACAAAAATCACTTGGATTCCTCTACATCAACAAAAAGAACACCGAAGAGGAAATAACCAAATCAATACCATTCACAGTAGCCCCCAAGAAGATAAGATACTTAGGAATAAATCTTACCAAGGATGTAAAAGACCTATACAAAGAAAACTACAAAGCTCTACTACAAGAAATTCAAAAGGACATACTTAAGTGGAAAAACATACCTTGCTCATGGATAGGAAGACTTAACATAGTAAAAATGTCTATTCTACCAAAAGCCATCTATACATTTAACGCACTTCCGATCCAAATTCCAATGTCATATTTTAAGGGGATAGAGAAACAAATCACCAATTTCATATGGAAGGGAAAGAAGCCCCGGATAAGCAAAGCACTACTGAAAAAGAAGAAGAAAGTGGGAGGCCTCACCTTACCTGACTTCAGAACCTATTATACAGCCACAGTAGTCAAAACAGCCTGGTATTGGTACAACAACAGACACATAGACCAATGGAACAGAATTGAGAACCCAGACATAGATCCATCCACGTATGAGCAGCTGATATTTGACAAAGGACCAGTGTCAATTAACTGGGGAAAAGACAGCCTTTTTAACAAATGGTGCTGGCATAACTGGATATCCATTTGCAAAAAAATGAAACAGGACCCATACCTCACACCATGCACAAAAACTAACTCCAAGTGGATCAAAGACCTAAACATAAAGACTAAAACGATAAAGATCATGGAAGAAAAAATTGGGACAACCCTAGGAGCCCTAATACAAGGTATAAACAGAATACAAAACATTACCAAAAATGATGAAGAGAAACCCGATAACTGGGAGCTCCTAAAAATCAAACACCTATGCTCATCTAAAGACTTCACCAAAAGAGTAAAAAGACCACCTACAGATTGGGAAAGAATTTTCAGCTATGACATCTCCGACCAGCGCCTGATCTCTAAAATCTACATGATTCTGTCAAAACTCAACCACAAAAAGACAAACAACCCAATCAAGAAGTGGGCAAAGGATATGAACACACATTTCACTAAAGAAGATATTCAGGCAGCCAACAGATACATGAGAAAATGCTCTCGATCATTAGCCATTAGAGAAATGCAAATTAAAACTACGATGAGATTCCATCTCACACCAGCAAGGCTGGCATTAATCCAAAAAACACAAAATAATAAATGTTGGAGAGGCTGCGGAGAGATTGGAACTCTCATACACTGCTGGTGGGAATGTAAAATGGTACAACCACTTTGGAAATCTATCTGGCGTTATCTTAAACAGTTAGAAATAGAACTACCATACAACCCAGAAATCCCACTCCTAGGAATATACCCTAGAGATACAAGAGCCTTCATACAAACAGATACATGCACACCCATGTTTATTGCAGCTCTGTTTACAATAGCAAAAAGTTGGAAGCAACCAAGGTGTCCATCAACGGATGAATGGTTAAATAAATTGTGGTATATTCACACAATGGAATACTACGCATCGATAAAGAACAGTGACGAATCTGTGAAACATTTCATAACATGGAGGAACCTGGAAGGCATTATGCTGAGCGAAATTAGTCAGAGGCAAAAGGACAAATATTGTATAAGACCACTATTATAAGATCTTGAGAAACAGTAAACCTGAGAAGAACACATACTTTTGTGGTTACGAGGGGGGGAGGGAGGGAGGGTGGGAGAGGGTTTTTTTTTATTGATTAATCAGTAGATAAGAACTGCTTTAGGTGAAGGGAAAGACAACACTCAATACATGGAAGGTCAGCTCAATTGGACTGGACCAAAAGCAAAGAAGTTTCCGGGATAAAATGAATGCTTCAAAGGTCAGCGGAGCAAGCGCGGGGGTCTGGGGAGCATGGTTTGCGGGGACTTCTAAGTCAATTGGCAAAATAATTCTATTATGAAATCATTCTGCATCCCACTTTGAAATGTGGCGTCTGGGGTCTTAAATGCTAACAAGCAGCCATCTAAGATGCAGCAATTGGTCTCAACCCACCGGGAGCAAAGAAAAATGAAGAACACCAAGCCCACATGACAACTAAGAGCCCAAGAGACAGAAAGGGCCGCATGAACCAGAGACCTACATCATCCTGAGACCAGAAGAACTAGTTGGTGCCCGGCCACAACTGATGACTGCCCTGACAGGGAGCTCAGCAGAGGACCCCTGAGGGAGCAGGAGATCAGTGGGATGCAGACCCCAAATTCTCATAAGAAGACCAAACTTAATGGTCTGACTGAGACTGGAGGAATCCCGGCGGCCATGCTCCCCAGACCTTCAGTTGACACAGGACAGGAACCATCCCCGAAGACAACTCATCAGAAATGAAAGGGACTGGTCAGCGGGTGGGAGAGAGATGCTGATGAAGAGTGAGCTAATTATATCAGGTGGACACTTGAGATTGTGTTGGCAACTCTTGTCTGGAGGGGGGATGGGAGGATAGAGAGAGAGGGAAGCCGGCAAAATTGTCAAGAAAGGAGAGACTGAAAGGGCTGACTCAAGACGGGGAGAGTAAGTGGGAGTAGGGAGTGAGATGTATGTAAACTTATATGTGACAGACTGATTGGATTTGTAAACGTTCACTTGAAGCTTAATAAAAGTTATTATTAAAAAAAAAAAAAAAAGATCTGCACAAGACTATTCATTGCAGCACTGTTTGTGATAGCAAAAGAGTGGGAAAACAGTAAATGTCCACCAGCAGAGGACTGCATGTTGGAATATTGTGCAACTATAGAACAGAATACAGAATAACACTGAAGAGCTATGGAATGAGCTCCAAAAAATATTGTAAAATGAAAAAAAGTCAAGGTGTAGTGAAGAGGGGACTATTAGAAGGAAAATGAAACAAATGAACCTAACTATGAAATATTAGCTATTAAACTATGAAATATTAGTTATTAACTATTAAATACCCTATTTTCATGAATAGAGAGGAATTCTTCCAAGGGTCTATAAAACACAGGACTTGTACAACAGGGTCCTAGTGAAATATACCCTAAGGTAAAAAAAAAATATAAAACAAAATCTCGGAGGCAGAGCCAAGATGGCGGACTAGGCAGACGCTACCATGGATCCCTCTTGCAACAAAGACTCAGAAAAACAAGTGAATCGATCACATACATAACAATCTACGAACTCTGAACAACAAGCACAGACTTAGAGACGGAAAACGAACAAATACGGGCAGACAGCGACCATTTTCAGAACTAGGAGTCAGCGTACCAGGCAGGTGACCTTCGGAGCCCGATCTGGGGCAGAGCCCAGGGGAGGCACACGGCACAGACAAGGGGCCCAGCCCTACCCCCCCAACCCATCCCGGGAGAGAGTCTAGCTGGTTGGCATGGGCAGTGTAGCGGCGCAGCCAGAGGGAGAAGCACCCGGGAGGCAGTGACTGATCTTGGAGCGGGGAGAGCAGCGTCCCAGCCGGGGAGCCGTCCCGCTGGGATCTTGGCGAGACCAGGCGGGGTGTGAGCGCGGGGATCAGTTATATTCCCCTGAGTTGACCCAGGGGGGCCCACCTGGTCGTGCGGGCGACGCCCACCCAGTTCCGCGAGAGGCGCGGCGCACCGGAGGGAGAAGTCCCAGGGAGGAAGTGACTGGTCTCGGACGGGGGAGAGTAGCATCCCAACCCGCGAGCCATCCCGCCAGGATTTTGGCGGATGGGGGTGCAGCGTGAACGCGGGGATCAGCTTTATATTCTGTGGTGCTACACTCCTAGCTCTCTGATCCCTCCCCCACCCTCCCCAGGTGGCTCCATTAACATCCGAATACCCGGAGCCAGAGGGAGAATTCAGATAGGGATCTGACTGCATTTTTTTTTAGCTGATTACCTGGAAAATCTAGTTTCCCAGAGATGGCTCGGAGACAGCAGTCCATATCAAACCACATAAAGAAACAGACCATGACAGCTTCTCCAACCCCCCAAACAAAAGAATCAAAATCTTTCCCAAATGAAGATACAATCCTGGAATTATCAGGTACAGAATATAAAAAACTAATTTACAGAATGCTTAAAGATATCACAAATGAAATTAGGCTAACTGCAGAAAAAGCCAAGGAACACACTGATAAAACTGTTGAAGAACTCAAAAAGATTATTCAAGAACATAGTGGAAAAATTAATAAGTTGCAAGAATCCATAGAGAGACAGCATGTAGAAATCCAAAAGATTAACAATAAAATTACAGAATTAGACAATGCAATAGGAAGTCAGAGGAGCAGACTCGAGCAATTAGAATGTAGACTGGGACTTCTGGAGGACCAGGGAATCAACATCAACGTAGCTGAAAAAAAATCAGATAAAAGAATTTTAAAAATGAAGAAACCCTAAGAATCATGTGGGACTCTATCAAGAAGGATAACTTGCGAGTGATTGGAGTCCCAGAACAGGGAGGGGGGACAGAAAACACAGAGAAAATAGTTGAAGAACTCCTGACACAAAACTTCCCTGACATCATGAAAGACGAAAGGATATCTATCCAAGATGCTCATCGAACCCCATTTAAGATTGATCCAAAAAGAAAAACACCAAGACATATTATCATCCAACTTGCCAAAACCAAAGACAAACAGAAAATTTTAAAAGCAGCCAGGGAGAAAAGAAAGGTCTCCTTCAAGGGAGAATCAATAAGAATAAGTTCAGACTACTCAGCAGAAACCATGCAGGCAAGAAGGGAATGGGACGACGTATACAGAGCACTGAAGGAGAAAAACTGCCAACCAAGGATCATATATCCAGCAAAACTCTCTCTGAAATATGAAGGAGAAATTAAGATATTTACAGATAAACACAAGTTTAGAGAATTTGCAAAAACTAAACCAAGACTGCAAGAAATGCTAAAGGAGATTGGCCTGATGACCAATAATATCAGGTACCAGCACAATACAAGGTCACAAAACAGAACGTCCTGATATCAACGCAACTCAAATAGGGAAAGCACAAGAACAAACTAATTAAGACTAATTCTAAAAAATAAAGAAATAAACAAAATAATACACATAACAGGAAATCATGGAAATCAATAGATAAACGATCACAATAATCAAAAAGAGGGACTAAGTATAGGAGGCATTGAACTGCCAGATGGAGAGTGATACAAGGCGATATGGAAGGATACAAGTTAGGTTTTTACTTAGAAAAATAGGGGTAAATAATAAGGTAACCACAAAAAGGAATATCAATTCCATAACTCAAGAAAAAAGTAACGACACAACTAACATAAAGTTAAACATTATGAAAATGAGGATCTCAAAAGCTACTAAGAAAAACGTCTCAGCACAAAAAAGCATGTGGAAAAATGAAATGGCCAACAACACACATGAAAAGGCATCAAAATGACAGCACTAAAAACTTATTTATCTATAATTACGCTGAATGTAAATGGACTAAATGCACCAATAAAGAGACAGAGAGTCACAGACTGGATAAAGAAACACGATCCATCTATATGCTGCCTACAAGAGACACACCTTAGACTTAGAGACACAAACAAACTAAAACTCAAAGGATGGAAAAAAATATATCAAGAAAACAATAAGCAAAAAAGAAGAGGAGTAGCAATATTAATTTCTGACAAAATAGACTTTAGACTTGAATCCGCCACAAAGGATAAAGAAGGACACTATATAATGATAAAAGGGACAATTGATCAGGAAGACATAACCATATTAAATATTTATGCACCCAATGACAGGGCTGCAAGATACATAAATCAAATTTTAACAGAATTGAAAAGTGAGATAGACACCTCCACATTTATAGTAGGAGACTTCAACACACCACTTTCGGAGAAGGACAGGACATCCAGTAAGAAGCTCAATAGAGACACGGAAGACCTACTTACAACAATCAACCAACTTGACCTCATTGACTTATACAGAACTCTCCACCCAACTGCTGCAAAATATACTTTTTTTTCTAGTGCACATGGAACATTCTCTAGAATAGACCACATATTAGGTCATAAAACAAATCTTTGCAGAATCCAAAACATCGAAATATTACAAAGCATCTTCTCAGACCACAAGGCAATGAAGCTAGAAATCAATAACAGAAAACTAGGGAAAAGAAATCAAATACTTGGAAAATGAACAATACCCTCCTGAAAAAAGACTGGGTGATAGAAGACATCAAGGAGGGAATAAGGAAATTCTTAGAAAGCAACGAGAATGAAAATACTTCCTATCAAAACCTCTGGGACACAGCAAAAGCAGTGCTCAGAGGCCAATTTATATCGATAAATGCACACATACAAAAAGAAGAAAGAGCCAAAAGCAGAGAACTGTCCCGACAACTTGAACAAATAGAAACTGAGCAGCGAAAGAACCCATCAGACACTAGAAGAAAACAAATAATAAAAATTAGAGCTGAATTAAATGAATTAGAGAACAGAAAAACAATTGAAAGAATTAACAAAGCCAAAAGCTGGTTCTTTGAAAAAATTAACAAAATTGATAAACCATTGGCTAGACTGACTAAAGAAATAAAGGAAAGGA
This sequence comes from Loxodonta africana, assembly GCF_030014295.1. Lineage (NCBI taxonomy): Eukaryota > Metazoa > Chordata > Mammalia > Proboscidea > Elephantidae > Loxodonta > Loxodonta africana. The sequence continues at coordinate 57,529,593 of NC_087362.1, forward strand.
AACAAATAACCCGAATAAGAAAAGAGAAGGACCACATCACAACAGAACCAAATGAAATTAAAAGAATCATTTCAGATTACTACGTAAAATTGTACTCTAACAAATTTGAAAACCTAGAAGAAATGGATAAATTCTTGGAACAATACTACCTACCTAAACTAACACATTCAGAAGTAGAACAACTAAATAGACCCATAACAAAAAAAGAGATTGAAACGGTAATCAAAAACTTCCAACAAAAAAAAGTCCTGGCACAGACGGCTTCACTGCATAGTTCTACCAAACCTTCAGAGAACTTAACACCATTACTATTGAAGGTATTTCAAAGCATAGAAAAAGATGGAATACTACCCATCTCATTCTATGAAGCTACCATCTCCCTGATACCAAAACCAGGTAAAGACATTACAAAAAAAGAAAATTATAGACCTATATCCCTCATGAACATAGATGCAAAAATCCTCAACAAAATTCTAGCCAATAGAATCCAACAATACATCAAAAAAATAATTCACCCTGATCAAGTGGGATTTATACCAGGTATGCAAGGCTGGTTTAATATCAGAAAAACCATTAATGTAATCCATCACATAAATAAAACAAAAGATAAAAACCACATGATCTTATCAATAGATGCAGAAAAGGCATTTGACAAAGTTCAACACCCATTTATGATAAAAACTCTCACCAAAATAGGAATTGAAGGAAAATTCCTCAACATAATAAAGGGCATCTATGCAAAGCCAACAGCCAATATCACTCTAAATGGAGAGAACCTGAAAGCATTTCCCTTGAGAACGGGAACCAGACAAGGATGCCCTTTATCACCGCTCTTATTCAACATCGTACTTGAAGTCCTAGACAGGGCAATTAGCTAGACAAAGAAATAAAGGGTATCCAGATTGGCAAGGAGGAAGTAAAGCTATCACTATTTGCAGATGACATGATCCTATACATGGAAAACCCTAAGGAATCCTCCAGAAAACTACTGAAACTAATAGAAGAGTTTGGAAGAGTCTCAGGTTATAAAATAAACATACAAAAATCACTTGGATTCCTCTACATCAACAAAAAGAACACCGAAGGGGAAATAACCAAATCAATACCATTCACAGTAGCACCCATGAAGATAAAATACTTAGGAATAAATCTTACCAAGGATGTAAAAGATCTATACAAAGAAAACTATAAAACTCTGATACAAGAAATTCAAAAGGACATACTTAAGTGGAAAAACATACCCTGCTCATGGATAGGAAGACTTAACATAGTAAAAATGTCTATTCTACCAAAAGCCATCTATACATATAACGCACTTCCGATCCAAATACCAATGTCATATTTTAAGGGGATAGAGAAACAAATCACTAATTTCATATGGAAGGGAAAGAACCCCCGGATAAGCAAAGCATTACTGAAAAAGAAGAAGAAAGTGGGAGGCCTCACTCTACCTGATTTCAGAACCTATTATACAGCCACAGTAGTCAAAACAGCCTGGTACTGGTACAACAACAGACACATAGACCAATGGAACAGAATTGAGAACCCAGATATAAATCCATCCACGTATGAGCAGCTGATATTTGACAAAGGACCACTGTCAGTCAATTGGGGAAATAATAGTCTTTTTAACAAATGGTGCTGGCATAACTGGATATCCATTTCCAAAAGAATGAAACAGAACCCATACCTCACACCAAACACAAAAACTAACTCCAAGTGGATCAAAGTGACCTAAACATAAAGACTAAAACGATAAAGATCATGGAAGAAAAAATAGGGACAACCCTAGGAGCCCTAATACAGGGCATAAACAGAATACAAAACATTACCAAAAATGATGAAGAGAAACCCGATAACTGGGAGCTCCTAAAAATCAAACACCTATGCTCATCTAAAGACTTCACCAAAAGAGTAAAAAGACCACCTACAGACTGGGAAAGAATATTCAGCTATGACATCTCAGACCAGCGCCTGATCTCTAAAATCTACATGATTCTGTCAAAACTCAACCACAAAAAGACAAACAACCCAATCAAGAAGTGGGCAAAGGATATGAACACACATTTCACTAAAGAAGATATTCAGGCAGCCAACAGATACATGAGAAAATGCTCCTGATCATTAGCCATTAGAGAAATGCAAATTAAAACTACGATGAGATTCCATCTCACACCAACTAGACTGGCATTAATCCAAAAAACACAAAATAATAAATGTTGGAGAGGCTGCGGAGAGATTGGAACTCTCATACACTGCTGGTGGGATTGTAAAATGGTACAACCACTTTGGAAATCCGTCTGGCATTATCTTAAACAGTTAGAAGTAGAACTACCATACAACCCAGAAATCCCACTCCTCGGAATATACCCTAGAGATATAAGTGCCTTCACACAAACAGATATATGCACACCCATGTTTATTGCAGCTCTGTTTACAATAGCAAAAAGCTGGAAGCAACCAAGGTGTACATCAACTGATGAATGGGTAAATAAATTGTGGTATATTCACACAATGGAATACTACGCATTGATAAAGAACAGTGATGAATCTCTGAAACATTTCATAACATGGAGGAATCTGGAAGGCATTATGCTGAGCGAAATGAGTCAGTTGCAAAAGGACAAATATTGTATAAGACCACTATTATAAGACCTTGAGAAATAGAAAAAACGGAGAAGAACACATACTTTTGTGGTTACAAAGGGGGGAGGGAGGGAGGGAGGGAGAGGGCTTTTTATTGATCAATCTGTAGATAAGAACTGCTTTGGGTGAAGGGAAAGACAACACTCAATACAAGGAAGGTCAGCCTAATTGGACTGGACTAAAAGCAAAGAGGTTTCCGGGATAAAATGAAAGCTTCAAAGGTCAGCGGAGCAGGGGCTGGGGTCTGGGGAACTTGGTTTGAGGGGACTTCTAAGTCAATGGGCAAAATAATTCTATTATGAAAACATTCTGCATCCCACTTTGAATTGTGGCCCCTGGGGTCCTAAATGCCAACAAGCTGCCATCTAAGATACATCAATTGGTCTCAACCCACCTGGAGCAAAGGCAAAAGAAGAACACCAAGGTCACACGACAACTAAGAACCCAAGAGACAGAAAGGGCCACATGAACCAGAGACCTACATTATCCTGAGACCAGAAGAACTAGTTGGTGCCCGGCCACAATTGATGTCTGCCCTGTCAGGGAGCACAACAGGCACCTCCTGAGGGAGCAGGAGACCAATGGGATACAGACCCCAAATTCTCATGAAAAGACCATACCTAATGGTATGACTGCGACTAGAGGAATCCCAGAGACAATGCTCCCCAGAACTTCTGATGGCACAGGACAGGAACAATCCCCGAAGACAACTCATCAGGCATGAAAAGGACTGGTCAGTGGGGGGAGAGAGATGCTGATGAAGAGTGAGCTAATTAAATCAGGTGGACACTGGAGAGTGTGTTGGCAACTCTTGACTGGAGGGGGGATGGGAAGATAGAGAGAGAAGGAAGATGGCAAAATTGGCACGAAACGAGAGACTGTAAGGGCTGACTCAATAGGGGGAGAGCAAGTGGGAGAAGGGAGTAAGATGTATGTAAACCTACATGTGACAGACTGATTGGAATGGTAAATGTTCACTTGAAGCTTAAAAAAAATTAATTAAAAAAAAAATCTCAAAGTGCTTTTTTAGTAATTTTATATTGTGGGTGGTAGTATTAAGAAAAAAAAAAAAAAAAACGGTTGCTGTCAAGTCCATTCCGACTCATAGTGACCCTATAGAACAGAGTAGAACTGGGTCATAGAGTCTGCAAGGAGCGCCTGGTGGATTCATACTGCTGACCTTTGAGTTAGCAGCCATAGCTCTTAAGCACTATGCCACCAGGGTGGGTGGTAAGATACCTATTATAATTTTAACATTACCGTGTGTGTTGTAGGATTGACAAAATGAGTATGTTGAAGTCATTGAAAAACAGGTTTTCAAATTGGGAGAAAGGAGATGTACATGTATGACCAATGTAATTAAAGAAAAATCCTGTAGTTGCAAAATTGAATGTAAAACATCAGTATAAACTCATGATGCATTTTATTTTAAAGACAAAATAAAACATTCTGTCTACTGAACAGGCCTAGAAATAGTGAATAACCCAATGGCCATGAGCACCCAGTGCCTTAGAGTTTGGTCTGTAAATATCATTTTCTATTACAAGGAACCCAATTTCCTTAAAGAACCAGCTCACTCAGCTCTGCAGTAATAAATATACAATGTGATCCTGGATCAGGAGTGCTATTTATGCGATCAGGCTTAAGGAGACCTGAAGGCATGAGTAAGTTACATAAAGAAGTAGTGCAAATACCCAAAGCCCCCATTCCTGCTACATCATCTTGTCTCTTGCAGCTCGTACCTATGGCCTCATGGGACGTTCTCTACCATCAGTTGACTGAAGAAGAGAAAACTCAGGCTTTGTTTAAAGATGACTTTATCTGATGCACAGGCACCACCCAAAAGTGGGCAGCTGCAGCACCGCAGTCACTGTCTGGAACATTCCCAAAGGACAGTGGCAGAGGAAAATTCTCCCACTGACTAGAACGTCAAACAGTGCACCTAGGTGTTCATTTCACTTAGAAGAAGAAATGGCCAGAAGTAATAGTATATATTGACTCACGGACTGTGGTCATAGCCTGGTTGCATGGTCAGGGACTTGGAAGGAATGTGATTGGAAAATTGGTAACGAGGAGATCTCCTCTCTGTTTCTGGAGAACCCTGACTAATACAACATATCGACAGCACAGATTATAGTGGATAAAACTGAGCATTAGATTCTGAGCTTCCTGGGGGCCAAGGGAAAAAGGGGGATATGATTTTTCATATTAGTTGTCCTTATCAGAATAGAGAAATGCCTCAGTCACTCAAGGCTTTTCCTACAATCAAATTCTAAAAAACATTTCTTAAGCAGGACTTTAGAGGGGACACAAAGACATAATGGAGAATACTCCCCCAAACACACCTATAAGTATTTCTTATTTGAACTTAAATAATGCTCAAGGGGGTACCACTTAAAAAATGCTGAGAAAGTGATTCTCCTCATCCTCCAAAGAAGAAAATGACAGAACATACGTTTTATGTCTAAACACTGCAGCTTTTCTTGGCTTCCTTTTCTTAATGCAGTTTTTCTTTTTTTGCCTCATTCATGACTTGGTTTTTACTTACGTTTTGTGCAAATGGATTACGCATATCTTGCATTCTTGCTGTAAGTTGCCTAGAAACCTCTTCCGAAAGAAACCTCTTCCGAAATAGGCAAGTAAAAAGGGACACAAGGATATTTCCACCATCCTATTGGGTGGAACAAACTTGCCCCTTGCTTTCGAATGACCTAGGCAATATTTTAATCAGGTGTCCAGGCTGAGAGAAAAAAAAAAATCCAAAAATTAATGAAATGAAAATGAAACCCAAAAAGAACTGCCTAGAGCCTTAGAAAGTGCAGGGAACAAAGGCACAGCAAGAATCATGAATAGTAATGAGATTCCAACAACACTGATATCACCATCTATTCTTTTTTATCCATTTAGCCAAGGCCTCAAATCACCTCTCCTGCCCTGGTGAAAGAAACCCAATCTATTAGGTCTTCTCTAGAATTGAAACACACAGTGACAGACGAAAGAAAAACTCAACAACTTGGAAAATGTGTTAACGGCAATCTCAGTTTGGCTTTTTTGTGTTATTGGGGTAGGCTCATGCCCATTTTGTATGAATACATAAATATACAACCACAAATGCTAAATTGCACAGGTGCAGTGGTTAAGCATTCTGCTGTTAACCAAAAAGTAGGCAGTTCGAATCCACCAGCCACTCCTTGGAAACCCTATGGGGCAATTCTATTCTGTCCTTCAGGGTCGCTATGAGTTGGAATAAACTTGATGGCAACAGGTTTGGGTTTACAACAATTAGCCCAGCATTTAGAAAGAGCTCAAAAAGGGGTAAATATTTCATGTATTGTATTTCATTTAGTTCTAAAAATAAACCTATAGGATAAATATTATTTCCATTTTACAGATAAGGAATACACTGAAGCATAGAGGAGCTATATTCTTTGATCAGGGTCACGCAGCTAGTATTTGCAGAGTTGGGTCTAGGGGACTTGAACTTGCTCTGTGTGATACCAGAGGTTATGCTTTTAACCAAGAGGTTCTCTAAGCTCTCAAAAGCACATTAGATTTTAGAAGGAGACATAGTATAAATTGAATATTTAGGTTTCTCAAAACTTGACTAAGACCTTTCAGCAGTCAATATACTTACAGGGAAGATAGTACAAAAATATTTGAACTGCCAAGCTTTCGGTTAGCAGCCAAGTTCTTACCCACTGTGCCACCAGGGCTCCAATAATAATGCTAATAAATTATAGTATTACTAAATTGATATTTATTACTATAATGTATGTAATTACTGACAGTTACAAATATGTCGTGATCCATATGGTTTTCATTGGCTGATTTCCAGAAGCAGATCACTAGGCCTTTCTTCCTAGTCTATCTTAGTCTGAAAGTTCCACTAAAACCTGTCCACCATGGTTAGCTCTATTGAAAATAGTAAGTGTTGGAATTTAAAATTAAGGTGGCAGAGCTTTCAGCATCGTAACAACACATAAGCCACCACAGTACAGCAAATTGACAAATGGGTGGTAAAGAAACACAACCAGATATTCCTTAGAAGAGAGGATGGTGAGACTTTGACTCGCTTGCTTTGGTCACATCATCAGGAAAGACCAAGCTCTAAAAAAAGATTGATAAAGTAGAAGGCCAAAAAAGTGAGGGAAACCTTTTGGATTGACACTATAGCCACAACAGTGTACTCAAACATACCAATAAAGCATGCAGAGGGTGTAAGACCAAGCAACATTTTGTACTGTTATACGTAAGGTCACCAAGAGTCAAAGCTGTCTTGAGGGCAACTACCAACAACAACAATGCGGAAACTGAGGACAGGGCAATCACGTGGAGTGCCCAAGTGTACAGAGTAAACAAGTGAAAGGGCCAGAATTGTTAACACACACTTAATCGATATGTTCTATGGGATGGACAGTGCCTTCTGTCCTCTCTAGGAACTAGGTATGTGACCCTTGATGAGGTGTCCAGTCTCACTGAAATTCTCTTTGTCTTTTTACAGAGGATTTTTATAACAATAACTGGCCTGCATTTCTCGACACTTGTTCAACAAGTTTATTCGTTCATTCAATAAGTCCCTGTAATGTGCCATATCGTGTGCACAGGGCCCGGGTAGCACAAAGTTTAAGCACTTGGCTGCTAACCGAAAGGTTTTTGTTTTGAACCCACCCATTGACTCTGTGGGAAAAGGCCTGATGATCTGCTCCTATAAAGATTACAGCTTAGAAAACCCTATGGGGCAGTTCTGCCCTGTCATATAGGGTTGCTATAGTCAGAATTGACTCATCGGCACCCAATAACTACAATATTATATGAATATCATTACTGGTTGCCGTCAAATTGATTTCAACTCATGGCAACCTGAAGTATTGCAGAGTAGAACTGCTTCATAGGGTTTTTATGGCCCCTGCATTTCTCACAGTGTTTCTTTAGTGCTGAAACCTATCACAATTCCAGTTTCATTAGCAAATAAAAATTAGAACAGCAACATGCACATCGACAGCACAGCTATGTAGTCAATGCTGTAGGCCTGAGGCTGGAGAATGGCAGGTCTAATTTACCCATGGTTTTGCTCAGAATTATCAGCATCTTTGGAGATTAAAGTGACCAAACATTGATCAAAGGTCTATAATAGTATCAGAATTCAACTAGCCACAGAGAATTGTACGGGATGACGTATTTGAGATGACACGAGAAGATGCTAATCATAGTGCATATTTCTTTTGGGCACCCTGTGCATTTTGACTATACATTTCTCCACTAGATACCTCCTCCATACCTACCAACCAGGTGGTTTTTCAACAAATATGTACTGAGAACCTCATATGTCCCAGTCACTCTGCTAGGCCGTGGTGAGCAAAAAGCAAAACATTTCTGCCTTCTTGGGGCATAGATCTTACGGGGGACAACTACATTTGTGAATCAGTCACATTCTAAAACATGAAATTATTGCTAGAAAAAAATGCAACAAAGGAAGAGATACAACAGGGTTGTGTGTAATTACAAAAGGGAGATGCCACGGTTTGGGGAGATTGGTGTAGGCCTCCCTGAGGAAGTGCTTTTGAGCTAAGATAGGAAGATTGACAAGAGGTGAAGTCTGTGAGATGGGTATATTCTAGGCAGAGAGAAGCATGTGCTTAATCGGGAGTAAACGCTTCCAGGCCACGTAGCCTGAAGAAGCATGACACATCTGAGGGATGGCATGAAGGCTCATGTTATTATAGCAGGAAACAGCGTAAGGGTCTGAGAGGAGGCTAGCAGGCTGCACTGGGGTCAGATCGTGATCATACTGTACTCCGTATTAAGGTCCAGGATCCCTCCATATCCTGAGAGCAATGGAATAAACCATGAGTTGGTTTTAACCAGGACAGTGACATGATCCAATTTGAATTTTAGAACAATTACTCTGGCTTCAGAGTGGAAAGCAGCCTGAGAGAGAGCAATAGAAGAAGCAGCGAGAGCAGTTGTGGAGGTACAGGGGCTCAGGCTTGGGGTGACATCTTTAAGAGAAGAGATCATGTCTTATGGCTCTATCCTCGGTCACCTGCACAGGGCTTGAAACATTAAAACAATTATTATAATAATTATTGCAATCCATTGTGATGAATGCAGCCATAGAGGCACACAGAGGGAGGACAGTGATGAAAGGATCAGCCCTGACCCACGCACAGCGTGATAATTAAGGATCCAGTTTATGAGTTACAAGGATGGACCTACCTTCTGAATCCCAGGGTAGCCGCCTGTAACTGTGTTAACTTTCATGAAGTTCTTGACTTTTCTGAGTCGTCTCATTTTATGGATGAGAAAATTGAGTATCTACTTTGTAAGGTTGTTACGGAGATGAAGTGACGGCACTTAAACCACAGTGCTTAACAGAGAAGTAGTTGTTGTTAGTTGCCACCAAATGGGCTCCGACTTATAGCAACCTTATGTACAACACAACAAAATATTGCCTGATCCTATGTCATCACCATGACCGTAGGTATGTTTGAGTAGGGGGGCTTATTTCACAATGTCATCTGCCCAGCACATTAATTCTAAAGAGAAATAGGCAACTCTTTACAATAAGGAATGATGGTTAGCATTAGTTTACATTTAGTGAAAATATTACATCATCTAGTAATATTTCATCATTAATTTAGAATTCTAGGACTGCTCACAACCAAAGAAACCAAATAAACAAAGAGTTAAAAAACAAAACAAACAAACAAACAAAAAAGAATTGTATCACTTCTCAGGGACAGAAATAGTTATTTATTGCAGACATAACAATTCAAAGTTGGAATTTGTTTAATTCTCTTCACAGTTGCTGTAGTTAAGACTGCTGCTTTGTATTTGGAAGTGTGACTTTGCTTGTAGTTTTGTCTGCTTTTTTCCCCCCTCATAAAGACTTCATAAAAGCTTAAGGGGCAATATTTTTTGGTGAGTGTGGGTGTTAAATATTAATGGCAGTTTGTTCTGAGATCTTGCCTTCCCCACAGAGTCTTTAAAAGCTGAATTATACCAAAAGTTATGACATTACACAAGAGGAGCAGCCATCTTCCCATAATGAAGTCATTTGTTCATCGGCCTTAAAATATTCAGTTCCAACAGCTTGGTTATGCTTCCCCCTTTCTCTCCCTCCCTCTGAGGCAGGAGAGCATTAGAAATGACACACCTGGCCATTACCTAGCACCCTTTTTAGTTCAGTTACCTCCCCCACTTGATGCTCCACTGTTCAGCTTAATTACAGTAAGGAGAACGAGTTGTGGCTCTTTTCTTTGAAAATTAAACGCACATTTCAATGCTAGGTAGCAATCAATGAAAGGCGCTCTGTTATTTTAATATGAGAACAAGCGGATTAGGGGCTGGGTATGTATTAAGTGGGAACCCTGGTGGCGGAGTGGCTAAGTGCTACGGCTGCTAACCCAAGGGCTGGCAGTTCGAATTCACCAGGCGCTCCTTGGAAACTCTATGGGGCAGCTCTACTCTGTCCTATAGGGTCGCTAGGAGTCGGAATCGACTCGATGGCACTGGGTTTGGTTTTGGTTTTATGTATTAAGTATTGGGTATTGCTTTGGATGTACATGCTGTAGGGGAGGGTGGAGAAGGTTTTTCGGGTGCCCATCCATCAAGCCCTTAGTCTTTGGGAATGACTCGTTCTTGGTCCTGAAGAAATTAATCTCTGTAGGTACTGCAATAAACTCTTGCACATTTGCTGCCATTTCCTGAGAGTCTATGGCGTTCCAAGAACCGTTCTCTGTGCTGGAAAAACAGATATCATTGAACCACTGATGTTCTCCTTAGGAATCTATCTTCCAGGGAGGAGATGGCTAACTGTGCACTGCCAGGGAGACTAAAAGAATCAAACTAGCTTCAGAAAAAAAAAAGGAAATATATTGCCTTATAAAACTAGGAATCCCAAGGTCTTTCCTTAGACTATAACCAACAACTGTTGATAACTCCTGATAAAATCCCAGGTAGGTAGGGTGGGGGTCCAAAAAAACCCACTGCCTTTGAGTCGATTCCGACTCATAGTGACCCTATAGGACAGAGTAGAACTGCCCGAAAGAGTTCCCAAGGAGCGCCTGGCCAATTCAAACCGCCAACCTCTTGGGTAGCAGCCGTAGCACTTCGCCACTACGCCACCAGGCGGGTGGTGCTTTTCTTAGTCAGGTTTAGGACTTCTGCCCAGCATAGAAACAAATACTTGTGACTCTAGGATTGGCGGTTCTACCAGGAAACATGAAAAAAGGAGGAAGTCATTTCACAAAGGAAAATTATGGTGCTATGAGAAAAGACAGAGGAAAAATGCGGGGTAGTCACAAACAACAAATATCCCATTGAAGAAAATCTAATAGACTCAATTTTGCTCAGAAACAAAGATTTTCATAAAGTAAAGCTGACAATTTGGAACAGGCAATACCCACTGTGAAGTCATGCATTTGTACAACATGAAGCACACACACAGGCAGTCAACACTTGGAGAACTCTGACGTTCAAGTGGGGCACACGAAGCACGTGAGCAAGACCACAGAGTTAAGCCTTCTAAAATACCAGCCTCTACGCTATTACTGTGGGCCTGGCCCGAGGAGGTGAAAGTGGGGGTATAAGTCACTTAACGACTTTAGGTCTCAGCTTTGTCATCTATGAAGTGGGATAAAGCTGACAATAATTTCCAAATTAGCTTCATGAAGTAAGACAGTTGTGTTTGGTGGATGTGTTAAACAGATGAGAGAAATGTCTTTGAATCCTGTAAAAGACAGATATGCTTACTCTATTGTGTTTATTTCCATGTCTGCTCTTGTAAAATACATCTTATTAATCATTGGATTCCTGGTACCAATTATGTTCTCATTAACTGCTTACAAATTAATGAGGAATTGATTGTATATACAAATAGATGAATGGATAAACTTTTTCTGATTCAATGTCCTATCACATACTTTCTCTGTTCAATGCTATTTACTAAAATTGGTGATACGAAGAATGACTCTTTTCTTTCGAAGGAAAAGATACCGTACACTGGTATCCAACAAGACATGGGAATCCGTAAATGAGCAAGAGCTTTTACTTTGCCAACTCCATCCAGAGTGCACCGCATCTGGATGCCTGCAGACCCCTAATGAGAGGTTCTGATTGGAGAATGCTTGAAATTAGAATTGTCACCTAAAGTGCCACTCAGGAAATGGATGTAAAGGACTCCTGACACTGTGTGGATAATGCAGGCCCTGACACAAACAAGAATCAAAACTCCCAGATCGATAACCTGTTATTGAGCTATGATTAGGCCTGATCATCTTCAAACCCTTAGGAGAGCAATTGTCTCGCTTGGTAAGGGAGGCTGCATGTGTGGTGGTTCGTGTTTGAGTTCTGGTGCCACTCTGCCTGGGCTTCTATCTTGGCTCTTCTCTGTGAACTCGGGCAAATTACTTAAGCTCTCTGTGCCTCATGAGTACCTATCTCGCGGGCTTGTTGTGAAGATTCAATGAGCTAATGCATATAAATATATAGACAAATGACTAGCACATGGTAAACACTCAATAAAGATCAGGTAACTTATATTGAATTGTAATTTCTACCAATCTTTTACCTGTCTTTTCAAGTCTATTCTCATGAAATGGGAAGTAACCTAACATTTATCCATTGCAGTCTCTGCCAGGCACTGCAGAGTGGGATATATTTCAGGCATTCCTCTCCATAGCCCTATGAGAGGTCATAGAGTTTTTTAATTGGCTTAATCTGTTCCATTTAATTGCCCTTATTGTATGCTTTACCGTATGCTAGAGAATGGAAAATTAAAGGCTGCATTTCCTAGATTCTCTTACTGCTTTGGTTCAGTATATCATCTATATTCCTCCAAGAAAATACTTCTCCATGGTATTTGGAAGGAGGCAAAGGCTGCAAATCTACCATTTCTGCTGGCAGGTACAGTTACAGAGGTGAGTGATGTTCCTGCTACTGCTGCCATGATGGGCGGGGAAGGGCTGGAATAGATCATCTGTTCGGTAACTTTGTGGGTATCTAGACACAGAACATGAGGCCCTATTTTACTGGAGAGGATTCTAACTGTATCAGTGCAGTACAGAGCCCAGCAGTTAGGGTAGAATAGTAGGCAGAATTCTAAGATGGATCCATGCTATCCAACCCCTCGTGTTACACCTGAGGTTAGGTTACTTTAGATGGCAAAGGTGATGAAATGTCACTTCCTTTATGAGGTTACATTACATGGTCATGGATGGTTCAGTGGTAGAATTCTTGCCTTCCATATGAGAGCCCTGGATTCGCTTCCCAGCCAGTGCACCTCATGCACAGCCAACGCCTGGCTGGGAGTGGAGGCTTTCGGTGTTGCTACGATGCTGAACAGGTTTCAGCAGAGCTTCCAAATGAAGACAGACTAGGCAGAAAGGCCTGGAAATCTACTTCCAAAAATCAGCCAACGAAAACTCTGACAATCACAATAGTCCGATTCACAATTAATCAAGGGAATGGCATAGGACCTTGCAGCAATATTCATCCATTGTGCGTGGGGCTGACTCGAAGGCAGCTAACAACAACATACAGCAACTGGTTTAATTGTAACAATTATTACTAGAGTGTTATCTAAAATATTTGTGGCAGTTATGACCTACCACAGTAATGTGTAAGAGTACACATCCCAGACTCACTTGCCAGCTGTGATTTTCATTCCAAACAAACACACTTATATTTGTTATGTCCTACCCAAGGTCCTTAGGTGACATGAAGAGTTTATGCTTGATTACTAACCTAAAGGTTGGCGATTTGAATCCACCCAGCAGTGCTGAGGAAGAAAAGAGTGGCAATCTGCTTTAGTAAAGATTACCGCCAAGAAGCCCCTACAGAGCAGCTTTAGTCTGTAATACGTGGGGGTGCCATGAGTCAAAATCAACTTGAGTGAAACTGGTTTTTGTTTGTTTGTTTATGTCCTGCCCACTGCAAACCCAGTGCCTCTGTCTTACTTTGTCCTAAGCAAGTGTGAGCACACCATGCATGGTCTGTGATAAGTCATCCCCTCAAACGCAGGGCTGAGCTCTGAGCAGTGAGTCAGCGTGCTAGGGTCTGCGGAGCGGCAACAGCAGAGGCGGGCTTTCCCTCCACTCTAGCAGCTCGTGTATTTGCTCTTTTCCACATGTCTGCACTAATGACTCTGCTGATGCGGAGCTGAGGATTACACTAAGCCATGCTTTGTGATGCTCGCTTGACTGAGGGTGAGCTCAGGATGAAATGATGTTTGTAATGTTCTTTCAGGAACTGCAAGCCACTATATTTGGCAAATATGTGTATTGGACAAGCAGTAGGTAAAAGGCACATACAGCATCTGTCTGTCTGTCTGTCTCTCTATCCATAAAACTATAAAACCCTGCTCTTTTGCCCCATGGAAACCCTGGTGGTGTAGTGGTTAAGTACTATGACTGCTAACCATAGAGGTCAGCTAGTTCGAATCCACCAGGTGCTCCTTGGAAACTCTATGGGGCAGTTCTACTCTGTCCCATGGGGTCACTATGAGTCAGAGTCGACTCGACGGCACTGGGTTTGTTTTTTTTTTTTTTACTGGGTTGGGTTTTGCCCCATACTATTCTCAAAGGGTCTTCAGGTATAACTCACAACCAGAGTGGACATAAGCTCCCCCAGAGGCATGGCACAAGACTCTAAATGAAGGTGCTGCTATTATTCATCAATTTCACTGGGTTTACATTCAGCCCTTTCAACTTTAGCTGTAGTTGGGGTTCAGATGCCTCTCGTTCCTTGTTGCCTTTTCCTATTTCAGCTTCTACTCCTTTTCACTCCCTCAAAGCCTTTGACTTAACCTTCAGTCTGTTGTTTATAACAGAAGCTGTTAGGACTCATTCTGGCTCCATCCCAGGGTGGCAATAGTTGATCTTTACTGAGAACCATCTTCAGACCCCTACACTGCTAATCATTCTACAATAGCAAACTTGATAAGCCACTGTTCTATAACCTCTTTCCCCATTAGGAACAAGGATGGGTAAGAACCAAGACAGGGAAGTAAATAGAAAATCACATCCTTCCACATTTAGTTGAAAAATTCGTAGTCCCCAATCTTTAAGAACATAAGAGATGCATCTTGATCAAAAGGAGAAAAATTATGGAATGGAACTTCAAATTCTTATTGGAAACCAGACTTACTGGGTACCTTGAGACTAGAGGAAACCCCAAATCTATTGCCTGGAAAAGACTTCTAAACCTTGGACCAAAACCATCTCATGAAGTCATCTTTAAACTAAACAGTGGTTTAGCTCAATATATGTTTGCCCTAAGCATTGGACCCTTTTAAAGAATTTCCTATATAAGATCAAAGTGATGATAGTAACCCTAAAGCACTGATGAGAAATTTAAGGGTCAGAGAGTCTAAATTAACAGTGGTGAAACAATATGGGCAAAGATAGTAAGAATGTGGCACAATGTGAAGTGTGTAACCATTGTCGATGAAATGTAAAATTGTTGAATGGGTTCATGTTAAAATTGTTGAATGGGTATATGTTTTGTTGTACATATGTTTGCCAAAAAAAAAAAAAAAAAAGTCACAGTCTCTAATCTTGAGGATCTCAATCTCTAGCAAGGTGAGAAACATACATGAGTACCTCAAGTGATACAAGCTGGAATGGAACACCGTCATCCGTCTGTCCATTCGTCATATTGTGGTGGCTTGCATGTTGCCGTGATGCTGGAAGCTATGCCACCAGCATTTCAAATACCAACAAGGTCACCTATAGTGGAGAGTTTTCAGAGGAGCGTCTAGATTAAGACAGACTAGGAAGAAAGACCTGATGATCTGCTCCCAAAAATTAGCCAATGAAAACTGTGTGGACCACACAGAACATTTTCCGACTCACTTGCTTTTGACACACCATCAGGTGGGATCAATCACTATAAGAGGACATCATGTTTGGTGAAACGTAGAGAGCCAATGAGGGTGTGGGAGACTTTCGGTGAAACGGATTGGCACAATAGCCACAATGATGGATTAGAACATGATGGCAATTGTCAGAATTGCACAGGACCAGACAACATTTCACTTTATTGCACACGAGATCACCATGAGTTGGAAGCGACTCGATGGCAGCTTACAACAACTAACAGAATGGAACGTAGTTGAAAAATTGACATAACCTTGGTAGCACAGGCGATTGGGTTCCTTGGCTTGACCTGATGGACAGAAGGAGGTTTCATATGGGGTCTGGGCCTATAAAAATGGGTAAGACAGGAAAAGACCATGTAAATGGCATCAGTGAAAGCATAAAGGCAGTTGTGAGCGTGGCACTTTGAAGCTGGTACCACTTTCTTAAATTCGTAATAATAGAATGAAGTTTCAAGTTTAGAATGGAAAGGCTAATGTTCAGAAAGTCTCCACTGGAAGAAACCAGAGAATATTTTGTTAAGATAATCACGAGGCCTTTTTTCAGTTTGTCATCATTCCTCATTTTCCAGCTCAAGCCCCAGTGCACACACTGAATCTCAATATTTCCAAAGGTCTCTGCACACTAAAGAGAATGATGGGTGATTTACAGTCAGGGAAACAAGCCCCTTGGGACGCCTGGGCATTGTTAATTCTGACCCTGTGGCCAGAAAGACTGAGGACACCAACATGGGTATAACCAGCCCTTCCAGCTCAAAACCTGCAGGGAAATAGCTTCATAATGATCAGGGCCCCAGTGAACCCTTGATTCCTTGTACACTTGGGAAGGTACCTGCAGGCCTGGTCTGATAAACCAGGCTCTCTCTGTGCTGAGCATACAGAACGGGGTTATGACAGATGACAGGTCCTATTGCTACTAATGCTGGCAAAAGGACACATCTCACTTTCCTTACAGTTAAAGCTGGTAGGCTGCTCTTGTTAACACCGCATTGGTGAAAAAAAATGAAAACAACAAGAAAGGTAAAATAATGAATATGACACAAAAGTGAAGAAAGTAGCCATCTGCAAAAAGACTTTGCTTAAACTTTTGTTGTTGTTAATATGGGAACAAACAGACAAATCTGTTTGCAAAAATCAAATGTGAACTTGGCGTTTTGCCCCAGATCATTAAAAGGAGAGGCAACAGGATCGTTATTAACACTACTGGTTGGACAAGCTTATATAGAAATTCTAGGGGGAAAAAATGTTCAAAAACACTGTTTCAGGTATGAGTTGTAATTGCTAATACATAAAGAAAGTGAATAGAAGATAATGAGTTTGGGAGTGTAGAGTAACTGGACAGGTATGTGTTGTTGTTAGTTGTTCTTGAGTTGGTCTGTGGTAAGTCATCCGCTCAAACACAGGGCTGAGCTCTGAGCAGTGAGTCAGTGCGCCAGGGTCTGCAGATCGGGAAAAACAGAAGAGGGCTTTCCCTCCAGTCTAGCAGCTAGTGTATTTACCCTTTTCCACATGTCTGTGCTATCTGCCTTTTACCTACTACTTGCCCCATATACAGATTTGCCAAATGCAGTGGCTGACCTCATGGTGAACTATGTACAACAGAACAAAATTTCACCCGGTCCTGCACCATCTTCATGATCATTGGCATGTCTGAGTCCAAGGCATGGACAGATATATACACATAGATTTAGTCCTTGGGACCACTTATGTGGTCATCTCTCTCATCCAGAATTTTGCCTGCTTTTGTCCAGCCCTCTGTGTATGTGTGTGTGTGTGTGTGTATGTACATGCATATATGTGCCACAAATGTATGTATGACAGTCTATGTGTACATATGTGTATAGCGAGTGGAAAATGGAAGAAAGCTTCCAATCCTGAAAACAGGAACATCAAAGATAATCAAAACTTTTATCCATTAAAACAGGCTACTTCTTAATATTCCAATACCCTCTAGTGCCAAGATCTTCTTTCCTTCCTTTACATCAAGCCACATTAACAGCTGCAACTTTTGTTATTCCAGTTTCCATATGTACCAGGACTCAGGTATGAGATGGGACAGGCCAAACCACTAGAGTAGGGGTATGTACAATATCATCCTTACCTCCAAACAGCTTACTTCACAAGCAAGCAAAAATGTAAGCAATTATGTTGCTGTTAGTGATTACATTCGCCATTATGTCAAGAAAAATGTAGATACTGAACCCGCCTTTTCTTCTTTATCCATTTTCATTCTGGCCTTCTGGTTTCCTGTGCTAGATGCATGATCCTCTTCCTTCAATGGCTGACTTAGCTTTTCTTCTCTTGGCAAATGTGTTCTGGATGCTCTTTTTGCACAGTAACATCAAAATCATATTCCCCTAGATAGCATTTAGACGCCAGCAGGGAAGATAGAAAATATATGTCCAAGCACCATTTTAATCACAGAAATTTAGAATTGAAAATGATCCAGTTGTACTACGTCACTTCAGACGAAGCACTGAAAGGTAATGCTGTTAACTGGTGGCAAGATGAGAACTAAGGGCAGAATCCGTTTCTCATCCGGGAATCTTACTGCTATTGCATTCTTTCTGTCCTACATGCATCCATGTATTTAAGGGTATTTAACTGTGTGGCACAAATGGTTAAGCACTTTGCTACTACTTGAAAGATAGGTGGTTTAAATCCAACCACAGGTGCCTCAGAAGAAAGGCCTGGTGATCTTCTTTGAAAGGTCACAGATATTGACAATCCTGTGCAACACATGGGGGTGTCATGAGTCAGAATCAACTTGATGGTAAATGGTTTGATTTTTGCTTGTGACTGCCTACAAGGAGAACGTTATAATAAGCACTGTAAAACAGGATGTATGCATAAAGTGCGTAAAGATCAATTAAGGAAGGACCCCTTTCCTCAAGAAGTTTAGTCTTTAAATGAAGACATGAACCTGGCAGTTATAGTACACCATGAGAGACAGAGTAAATCAATTGTTTCTTGCCATAATTACACAGGAAAAAAAAAAAATGTCCACAAAAAGAATGCACAATAATCAGAGATATTTGTAATCAAAAGTCATGAGAAACATACATGCTCATTAATTACAAAAGCAAATTGCTGTCCATTATGGGCAAAACACCACCACCAGTCTGTCATTTTCTCTTAAAGTGGTTGCTTGCCTGTTGCTATGATGCTGGAAGCTATGCCATCAGTATTTCAAATACTAGCAGGGTCACCCATGGTGGACAGGTTTCAGCAAAGCTTCTGACTAAGAAAGACTTGGGAATAAGGGCCTGGCAATGTACTTCTGAAAAAATTGGCCAGTGAAAACCTTATGAATAGCAGTAGAATGTAGTCTGATACAGTTCTGGAAGATGAACCCCCAGGCTGGAAGGCACTCAAAAGACAAGTGGGAAACAGCTGCTTCCTCAAAGAAGAGTCAACCTTAATCTGGAGTTAAGCTTTTCAGACCTTCATTTGCTGATGTGGCACGACACAAAACGGGAAGATAGAGCTTCAAACATCCATTCATAATCAGAAAATGGAATTATGAAGTATGAATCTAGGAAAACTGAAAGTCATCAAAAATGAAATGGAATACATAAAGATTGGTATCCGAGGCACTAATGAGCTGAAATGGACTGCTGTCGGCCATACTGAATTGGACAATTATATGGTCCTCTATAAGGAAATGATACCTTGAAGAGGAAAGGCATCATATTCATCGTCAAAAAGAACATTTCAAGATCTTTGAAGTACAATGCTGTCAGTGATTGGATAATATCCATACGCCTACAAGAAAGACTAGTTAATATAACTATTATTCAAATTTACATGCCAACCACTAAGGCCAAAGATGAAGAAATTAAAGATTTTTACCAACTTCTGCCTTCTGAAATTGACTGAATATGCAATCAGAATGCATTGATAATTACCAGTGACTGGAATGGGAAAGTTGGAAACAAAGAAGAAGGGTCAGTAGCTGGAAATATGGCCTTGGTGATAGAAATGATGATGGAGATCGAATGATAAATTTTGCAAGACCAATGACTTCTTCACTGGAAATACCTTTTTTCAACCACATAAACAGTGACTACACACGTGGACCTTGCCAGAAGGAATGAATACACAGGAGTTAAACTGACTACATCTGTGGAAAGAGATGATGGAGAAGCTCAATATCACCAGTCATGAAAAAGGCAGGGGCAAAATGCTGACCAGACCATCAATTGCTCATATGCAAGTTCAAGTTGAAGCTGAAGAAAACTAGAACAAGTCCACTACAGCCAAAGCATGACCTAGAGTATATCCCACCTAAATTTAGAGACCATTTCAAGGACAGCTTTGATGCACTGAACACTAATGATCGAAGACCAGACAAGCTGTGGGATGACATCAAGGACATCATACATGAAGAAAGCAAAAGGTCATTAAAAAGACAGGAAAGAAAGAAAAGACCAAAATGGACATCAGAAAAGAGTCTGATACTTGTGCTGAAACACAGAGTGGCTAAAGCAAACAGAAGAAATGATCACATAAAAGAGCTGAATGGAAGACTTTAAAGGACAGCTCGAGAAGACAAAGTAAAGTATTATAATAAAATGGGCAAATACATGGAGTTAGAAAAGAAAAAGGAAAGAAAATGCTCAGCCTTTCTCAAGGTGAAAGAAAAAACACAAGCAATATTGAAGGATTGCAGTTGGAATCCGCCAGTCGCTCCTTGGAAACTCTATGGGGCAATTCTACTCTGTCCTATAGGGTCACCATGAGTCGCAATCGACTCGACGGCACTGGGTATGGGTATGGGCAAAATATTGAATGATACAGGAAGCATCAAAAGAAGATGGAAGGAATGCACACAGTCACTGTACCAAAAAGAAATGGTAGACATTCAAACACGTCCGGAGGTAGCATATGATCAAGAACTGATGGTACGAAAGAAGAAGTCCTAGCTGTACTGAAGGCATTGACAAAAAATAAGGTTCCAGAAACTGACAGAAGACTAACTGAAATGTTTCAACAAACAGATGCAAAGCTGGAAGTGCTCATTCATCTATGCCAAGAAATTTGAAAGACAGCTACCCAGCCAATCGACTGGAAGAGATCCATATTTGTGCTCATTCAGGGAAAGGTAATCTGACAGAATGCAGAAATTGTGTAACAATATGATTAATATCATATACAGGTAAAATTTTGCTAAAGATAATTCAAAAACAGTTGCAGTAGTCCCTCAACAGGGAACTGCCAGAAATTCAAGCTGATTCAAAAGAGGACATAGAATGAGGGATATCATTGCTGATGTCAAATGGATCTTGGCTGAAAGCAAGAATACCAGAAAGATGCTCATTTGTGTTTTATTAACTATGCAAAGGCATTGAACTGTGTGGATCATAACAAATTATGGATAACATTTGAAGAAGGGGAATTATAGAACACTTAATTGTGCTCATGAGGAACCTGTACATGGACCAAGAGGCAGTCATTCAGGCAGAACAAGGGGATACTGAATGGTTTAAAATCAGAAAAGTTGTGTGTCAGCATTGTTTCCTTTTGCCATATTTATTCAATCTGTATGCTGAACAAATAATCCAAGAAACTGGACTCTATGAAGAAGAACATGGCAATGGGGTTGGAGGAAGACTCATTAAGAGCCTGCAATATGCAGATGATACAACCTTGATTGCTGAAAGTGAAAAAGACTTGAAGCATTTACTGATGAAGATCAAAGACCACAGCCTTCAGTATGGATTGCACCTCAACATAAAGAACACAAAATCCTCACAGCTGGACCAATAAGCAAAATCATGATAAATCAAGAAAAGACTGAAGTTGCCAAGGATTTCATTTTACTTGGACCCACAGTCAACACCCATGGAAGCAGCAGTCAAGAAATTAAACGGTGCATTGCACTGGGCAAATCTGCTGCAAAAGACCTCTTTAAAGTGTTAAAAAGCAAAGATGGCACTTTGAGGATTAAGGTGCTCCTGACCCAAGCCATGGTGTTTTCAATCGCCTTGTACACATGTGAAAGCTGGGCAATGAATAAGGAAGACTGAAGAAAAATTGATGCCTTTGAATTATTGCGTTGGTGAAGAATATTGAATACACATGGACTGCCAAAAGAATGAACAAATCGTTCTTGGAAGAAATACATTCAGAATGCTCCTTAGAAGCAAGGACAATGAGATTTTGTCTCACATACTTTGGACAAGTTATTAGGAGGGACCAGTCCCCAGAGAAGGATATCATGCTTAGTAAAGTAGAGGATCAATGAAAAAAGAGAAAGAGCCTCAATGAGAGAGATTGACACAGTGGCTGTAACAATGGACTCAAGCCTGAAGATCGCGCGGGACTGGGTAGTGTTTCGTTCTTTCGTACGTAGGGATGCTATGAGTCGGAAGTGAGTAGAGGGCACCTAACAACAATGACAATCCCTGTTATCTTCAGCTTCCCGCTTTTTTGTTTTACATTAATACTTTTTATATTCTGTTATAAATCAATAAGACCTGCCTTGGTTCCTCTCAATTCGTTCTCTCACCCTTTCACTTAGTAAGGATGACAAGGTCCAGGAACCAAGAAAACAAAGATTGAATATTCCTGAGGAGGGGAAAATAAGAAGTTGTGATACCAATATTTATTTATTTGTTTATTTGTGTATCACAACAATGAACTTTCTGATTAAAATATGGGATACTCATGCCTAATTTGCCAGGGTCCCGTACAACTAATTTATGAATCATTCCTAGTAATACAGGTGATTCTCAAAATATGAGAACAATTCATTTCAGTTCAGGGGCAAAACCTTGAAACCAACTTTTTCTTCCTTTCCCAAATTCTTTCTATTCACCATTCAAGATTGGGGAACAACAAGAAAGAAAACAAATATAAAAGGATTCAGCAGAAATCATCACAGTTTTGTAAATAATGCATTTGAATGTACCTGAATTAGCCATTCACTGGAATTTATTGAAAAATAGCATTCAGTAAAGTTGAAAACTAATCCTGTTTTAAACACGGCTCAATGTGCACTGAAAAAAAAGAGATGACTTGGAGTGTTTGGAAGCCCATCTGAGTATGCATTCAATATAAACTAATAGCATCTGGGGAAATAAAATGCTTTTGATGCAGATGGGCAAGTGTTCTATAGAAAACATCTTTATTCTTTTTTTTAATAAAAGTTTGGTTTCTCTTGCTTTTAATACAGACATAATCATAAAGAAAATTTCAAAGACTTTACTGCAAAGTACATTCTTAGAAAATCCCATCAGGTTTTCAAATTCCTTCTCAGTGTGTGCGTGTGTGTGTGCGTGTGTGTGTGCGTGTGTGTGTGTGTGTGTAGATGTTTTTCCATGGAAGACATTTTACCCAGGGCAAAGAGTTTGGGCTCCAAAAATATATTTTCAAGCAGTTATTAGAGACCTGAAATATTGATCCTCATAGACTGATTTCTGAGCTGGCAAAGTAAAAACACATATAAGCCATAGTATCCTAAAATAGTAGATTTTTATCTAAGGAAATGAAAAAGAACATTGTTGTTAATTCTGGGAGCAAATAAAGAAAATAATAAATATTTTGCCTTATGTTATATTGTGCTTTTTAAAATATGGATTATACTGAAGTCTGAGATCTGCATGGTGTCTTAAAAAGAGCAGAGTGGACATGGATACACACCCAGGGGAAGACGGATGTCTTGTAAGGACGCGTCTATGAGCAAAGGAACGCCAAGGATTGCAGGCAGACAACAGAAACTAAGAGAGAGGCCCATACACGGAATTGACATAACCAAAACCCTGATTTGGATGTTTAGCCTCCAAAACTGTGAGAAAATAAATTCCTGTTCTTTAAAGCCACCCACTAGCAGTATTTTTTCTGATGGCAATCTTGGATAACTAAAGCACATGGGTAACATTTATTAATCTTCCATATTTGAGATGATAAGAGGTACGAGTGAAGGAAATTTCTTACGTGTTGAAGGAATGTATTACTCTAATTCCATAGGTTTAGTTCTGCCCAAAATAACCCCTTGTCAGAGGAAAGCAAGACGTTTTAACTACATTTCAGCAGACCCTCTAAAACATGAACTATTTACTTATTCATTCAATAAAACTTAGTGAATGCAAACTGTCAGGTACTATATTGGTTGTATCATCACAATATCCTTGTCAATCCATTGTTATCCCCATTTCACAGACGAAGAAACTGAGAGTCAGCATTTGAATAGCACGGCTAACTTTCTGTGCACTTGCTTTATGACTCTGAGTGTATATGTTCTCTTACCTAGTCCTCTCAACAATCTCGTGAGGTCAGTACTTTTATTCCCTTACTGTATTAAGGAGCAAACTGATACTTAAAGAATTTAAGTAACTGACCAGAGGTTATACAGCATTTTAGTAGTGTAGCTAAGAGTCAATCCTAAATCTTTTTGATAGTGACCCCAAGGTCTTAACCTTTATACTTAGGTGGTTTGTCAACAACGGAAAATGGGTAAGAAGTAGAGCTGGGGTTTGAGCTCACGTTTCTTACTGCAAAGCCTAAATGATCGACTTAGTGGAGGAGTGAAAATACATAAACCAGTATTTGTGATGCAGTATAAAAAGTGCCATAATCAGTGTGTGAGAGGTTAAGGCAGGGTGCCAAACCAGTTGCCACCAAGTCGATTCTGATGGATGGTGATCCCATGTGTGTCAGAGCACAACTGTGCTTCAAAGGGTTTTCAGTGGCTGACTTTTTGTAAGAAAATTGCCAGATCTTTCTTCCGAGGCACCTCTAGGTGGACTCAAACCTCTAAACATTTTAATTAGCAGCTGAGTACATTAACCTTTTACACCACCCAGGGACTCCTACAGCAGGGTAGGCTTTAGAAAACACGTTTGTTGAATTGAGATGTCAAGATGTGTGTAAGTTACACAGAAGATAAGTAAAGGGAAAGGTGTTTCAGCAGAAGGAAGAGATAACCCAGAGGCAGGGGTGCATGAAAGTGAATATACATATAGTCAGGAAACTGCAAAACTGCAGTGTAACAGAAATATAAAATTCATACTTGGAAATGGTGGGAAATTAGACTGGAAGCGTAAGTGGAGATCTGTTTATACTCTCCTCTTATGAAGTGGGGGATTCTTGCTGTGAAAAGAAAAGCCAGTTTACCTGCAGAGAGTCAATGGGTCCTCGTCTTTATTTTGAAGAGTGTTTTGAAGGAGAGGACAAATAAAGGCTCAGTTTTCATCTGCAGGCACACTGTACTCAGTCTTCATCTGCAGGCACACTGTAGTCAGTCTTCATCTGCAGGCACACGGTGGTCAGCCTCAGTCTTCATCTGCAGGCACACCGTGGTCAGCCTCAGTCTTCATCTGCAGGCACACCGTGGTCAGCCTCAGCCTTCATCTGCAGGCACACGGTGGTCAGCCTCAGTCTTCATCTGCAGGCACACCGTGGTCAGCCTCAGTCTTCATCTGCAGGCACACTGTGGTCAGCCTCAGTCTTCATCTGCAGGCACACTGTAGTCAGTCTTCATCTGCAGGCACACTGTACTCAGTCTTCATCTGCAGGCACATGGTAGTCAGTCTTCATCTGCAGGCACACGGTAGTCAGTCTTCATCTGCAGGCACACGGTAGTCAGTCTTCATCTGCAGGCACACTGTGGTCAGCCTCAGTTTTCATCTGCAGGCACACTGTAGTCAGTCTTCCTCTGCAGGCACACTGTAGTTAGTCTTCATCTGCAGGCACACTGTGGTCAGTCTTCATCTGCAGGCACACTGTGGTCAGCCTCAGTCTTCATCTGCAGGCACAGTCATGTGTAAGCACTGGGAGATGAACCTGAAGGGTACCTGTGAGGCAAGACGAAGTTTCTCAGGAATTTGCTGGAATGTGAAAGAAAGACTTGACTGGCGCACATAAAAATTGTCAATTTAGCAAGAACACAATTTAGAGAGCGGAAAACCCGGCTCTGCTCCCTGACGCATGTGCAAGATGAAATGCTGGCAGTGGGGTTGTGTATTTATGATAATCCTGCTATTGTAAGGCAAGGGAGGCCATCTACCAGGGAATTGCAGTAATTAGATGAGGAAAGTGATTGTTTCATAAAACTCAGCTAAAATGTTACAGTGAAGCTGTGAGAAATGAAGAAGAAGAAGCATCTCCCAAATCAGAAAAGATGGTTTTATTGTCTATTTTACAAGCATAGTTAGGACGTTAAATTGGAAGCTAATCTAACTGGAAAGCAGTAACATCCCAGATTTGGCCATCAAATTAATTCTGTCGTAATGAAATGTGAAATTTGACTGAAATGAAGAGGAATTGGATTTAGGCTGCCTATGCTGGTAGCTTTCAATTAGAACATAATCCACATCCTTTTGTTAAACATAAAAATAAATGCTGAGCAAACAGAGGCAACTACGGAACAAGAAACATCAGAAGAGTTGCCAATCCAGAGATCTCCAAGGTTTACCTGGGCAGTCATCTGAAAAATGAGATCAGAACAGATCATTTCTAATGTCCTTTACAGTTTTGTTATAAATGACTGTAGCCAAAAATTTAGATCTTAGGAGAGGCCAACATACCATGACAAAAAATTCAAGTTCACAAAGAGCTTATTTCTTTAAAAGTCAAATGGGGTCAGGATTATTCCTGTAATGATGTTGTGCTCACTCTCCTGCTTTTGGCTATGCTTTCTTAACAAGAAACTGGTGTGGCTAATTGCCTCCATGAACAACTGCCTCCTTCATCCTGAGGCCAGAAGAACTGGACGGTGCCTGGCTACCATTACTGAACATTTTCATCAAAGATTTTATAGGACTATCCTGATCAAAGGGGGGGAAATACAGAAACAAAATTTCAAATTCTCATAGACTTCAGACTTTCTGGAGCCTGAAACTACTGCCCTGAAATAATCTTTAAGCCTTGAACCAAAAATATCCCCGAAGTCTTCTTAAAACCAAACAATAGTTTAGCTTAAGTAGTAAAAAATGTCTGCCCTGAGCATTATGCTCTTTTAAGAACTATCTATGTGGGATCAAATTGATAACAGCAACTCCAAAAATTAGCTAGGAATCTTAGGGAGCTATGAGTTTACGTTAACAGGGGAGGAACAATTCAGAAAAGGAGGGTGAGGATGGCTGCCCAACTCAAAGAATGTAATCAGTGTCACTGAACTGTACATGTACAAACTGTTGAATTGGCCTATGTTTTGCTGTGTATATTCTCAACAACAGCAGCAAAATAAATAAAATTAAAAAGAAATTGTGAAGTTATAGCTAGCACCCCGGGTAGCCTGTGTTACCACAAGCACTGTTGGAAAAGCTAGGATTTGTATGCTACTCACTTCATATTTTGTTGTTGTTGTTGTCATTGGGTGCCTTCAAATCTATTTTCAATTCATAGTGACCCCATGTCACAGAGCAGAACTGGTTCATAGGGTTTTCTGGGCTGTAATCTTTAAGGAAGCAGATTGCCAGGTCTTTCGCCCACTGAGCTACTGGGTGGGTTTGAATCATCAACCTTTTGGTTAGCAGCTGTGTGCTTAACCATTGCACCACCAGGGCTCCTTCATGTTTCAGCCAGTCCCAAAAAGGTTGCCTAATGTATGTTTCCATTCATATAACATTCTAAAAATGACAAAATCACATAAATGAGAACAGATTTGGGGTTGTTGGGGTTAAGGAGAGGGCTATCCATAAGGTTTTCACTGGCATTTTTTTTTTTTAATGGTGTTAGCAAATAATACTGAATATACTGTGAACTACCAGAAGAACCAACAAATCTGTCTTGGAAGAAGCATGGCCAGAATGCTTCTTTGAAGTGAGGATGGTGAGACTTCGTCTCTCATACTTTAGATGCGTTATCAGGAGGAATCAGCCCCTGAAGAAGGAACATTACCCTTGTTAAAGCAGTGGGTCAGCAAAAAAAAGGAAGACCCTCAGTGAGATGGATTGACACAGTGGCTGCAGCGATGGGCTCAAACATAGCAACAACGATTTTGAGGATGATGCAGGATCAGGCAGTGTTTTGTTCTGTTGTACATAGGGTCGCTGTGAGTCGGAACCTACACCAAGGCACCTAACAACAAAAACAAGGCGGGGGGGAGCAGAAGTGGGAGGCAAATAGGTGTGGCTATAAAAGGACAATATCAAGGATCCTGGTGGTATAGTGGTTAAGTGCTACGGCTGCTAACCAAAAGGTTGGCAGTTCAAATCCAGCGGGCGCTCCTTGGAAACTCTATGGGGCAGTTCTACTCTGTCCTATAGGGTCGCTATGAGTCAGAATCGACTCGACGGCAATGGGTTTGGTTGTACTGATGGAAATGTTCTGTATCTTGACTGTATCAATGTTAATATCCTGGTTATGTTACTGTACTATAGTTTTATAAGAAAAACCAGAGTTTGGGGGAAACGAACTAAAAGGTACAGGAGATATCACTGCATTGTTTATTACCACGGCATGTGAATCTACAATTATATCAGAATAAAAAGTTTGATTAAAAGAATATTTGAGTAGAGTTCAGATGAACAGTAATCATGGTTGCTATGAAACTCTGGTGGCATAATGGTTAAGAGTTACGGTTGCTAACCAAAAGGTCAGCAGTACCAGGCGCTCCCTGGAAAACCTTATGGGGCAGTTCTACTCTGTCCTATAGGGCCGCTATGAGTCAGAATCAACTCAATGGCAATGGGTTTGGGTTTTTGTTTTTATAGAAGTTTAGTGCAATTGGTGAGAATGTACTAAAAGGCCTCAGATATTATAGTCAAGCAACACTAAGACAATTGTAATATGAGCATTCATCTCAGAGAGTTATTTGAAAAATCAAGAGAAATTATTTTCTTTGATACAGCACTCAGATCATAGCAGAATCTCCATAAATATGGTCTGAGTGAGTGAACACATAAACATTTTTCATTTTATGAATTTCAGTGAGTTACATGTGTCTGTGGGAAAATTACTTTAAATAATAAAAAATAATCATAGCTTAAATCTATTAGCGTGTACGATATAGGAAAATAACAATATATTAAATTTTATGTAAGACCTCAAAATCTTATCCAAGTAAAATATGGAGTTCTTCCCCATTCTGCATTTATCAATGCAATTTCCAAGCTATTCCTTATAACTAAGGAAGGGAGAAGGCTGATAGGCTGTCTCAATGTAATTCCTATGTTTGAAACGGAGAAAGCTGAGCACAGGCTAATGTTCCAGTCTTTCCTTGGGTTGGCACATGTTCCATAGATTGGACATTTAGAACTCCACCTCCAACTCAGTGCACTTGAGGAGATTTCTAAAATTGTCCTTGAAAATAATACAACTGTGATTCTTGCTTAGAATTGTGTCATTTATACTAGAAGGATTCCATGGGCAAAATGTTGAAAGATGCAGGAAGCATCAAAAGAAGATGGAAGGAATACACAGTCACTGTACCAAAAAGAACTGGTCAAGGTTCAACCATTTCAGGCGGTAGCATATGATCAAGAATCCGTTGCACTGAAGGAAGAAGGCCAAGCTCCACTGAAGACATCAGTGAAAAACAATGTTCCAGGAATTGACAGAATACCAACTGAGATGTTTCAACAAAGGAACACAATGCTGGAAGCGCTTACTTGGCTATGAAAAGAAATTTGGAAGACACCTACCCGGCCAACCGGCTGGAAGAGATCCATATTTGTACCCTTTCAAAATAAAGGTGATTCAACAGAACACGGAAATTATCTGATAAAATCATTAGTATTACACACAAGTAAAATTTGGCTGAAGATCATTCAAAGGCAGTTGCAGCAGTATATTCACAGGGAGCTCCCAGAAATTCAAACCAGATTCAGAAAAGGATATGGAACATGGAATATCATTGTCGATGTCAGAGAGATCTTGGCCAAAAGCAGAGGATACCATAAAGATGTTTACCTGTGTTTTATTGGCTATTCAAAGGCATTCAGGTATGTGGATCATAACAAATTATGAATAACATTGTGAAGAATGGGAATTCCATGACACTTAATTGTGCTCATGAGGAAGCTGTAAATAGACCAAGAGTCTGTTGTTTCAACAGAACAAGGGGATGCTGTGTGGTTTAAAATTAGGAAATGTGCATGTCACAGTTACAGCTTTCAACCATACTTATTCAGTCTGTAAATGAGTGTATAATCCTGGAAGCTGGACTATTATGTAGAAGAGAACCGTATCAGGATTGCAAGGAGACTAATTAACAATCTGTGATATGCAGATGACATAACCTTGCTTGCTGAAAGCAAAGAGGACTTGAAGCACTTACTAATGAAAAAAAAGGACTACAGCCTTCGGTATGAATTACTTGTCAACATAAAGAAAACAAAAATTCTCACAACTGGACCAGTAAGCAACATCATGATAAATGGAGAAAAGTTTGAAGTTGTTAAGAATTTGATTTTACTTGGATCCACGATTAATGCCCATGGAAGCAGCAGTCAAGGAATTAAATGATGTACTGCAAAAGACTTCTTTAAAGTATTAAAAAGCAAAGACGTCACCTTGAGGACTAAGGTGCACCTGATCCAAGCCATGGTGTTTTCAATTGCCTCAGGTGCATGCAAATGCTGGACAATGAATAAAACTGAAGAAGAACTGCCGTATTTGTACATTGGTTCTGGCAAAGAGTATTGAATATGCCTGGATTGCCAAAAGAACAAACACATCTGTCTTCGAAGAAGCACAGCCAGAATGCTCCTTAGAAGTGAGGACAGTGAGACTGTCTCACGTACTTTGGACATGTTAACAGGGGGGACCAGTCCCTAGAGAAGGACATCATGCTTGGTATTTACTGGATCAGCAAAAAGGAGGAAGACATTCAATGTGATGGATTGACATGGCGGCTACAACAATAGTTTCAAATATAGCAAAAATTGTGAGAATGGTCCAGGACCGGGCAGTGTTTTGTTTGTTGTACATAGGGTTGCTATGAGTCGGAGCCTCCTTAAAGGCACCTAACAACAAGACCATAGCTCTAAATGCACTTTTTAATCATCCTGTTTCTTAACATCTATCCTATTGAGTTGTTGTGAAGAATATTAACTTCATTTTATAGGTGAGAAAGCTGAGGCTTAGAGGTTAAATTACTTGCCCAAAGAAATACAGCTAGAGAGCAGTAGAGAGGGGATTTGAATAGAGGCACTCTTACTCCAGAACCAGTGCCCCCAACCTCAGTCTATACTGCCTCCCACCTGCACCTATGGGGCTCATCCACCACGTCATCACCTTCTTAGAGTATGTAGAGTCGCTTCCTGGACCTTTGGGCCACACCCTAAAGCCTAAAACTCTCTCTGGCTCTTGCTCTTTTAGGACTTTGATCCTAAATTAGTTAGAGATCAGCTCAGTTAAGAACAAAAGAAATTTTACTCACTTGGGCTTCCAGAAGCATCATTCAATCCGTGAAACCTAATAAAGTGAGAAGCCCAGTGGCTTTTAAGAATCAGTACTGAAGTGGGCATGAAAATGTACCACTCTGCTCTCCTACCTCAGGGAGTAGAGGTAACTAACAGCCCAAGTGCTATCTTTCTGAATCTACCACAATGTCCAAAGTCACACAGCTAAGAAGCAATAAAATAGCCTGGCTCCCAATCCAGAGCCAGGGCTAGGGTATGAAAAGGGAGACATTTAGAGTGCTAAATTTAAGGGGGCTCACCCTCAGGTGCCTATTCTTGCACAACACTGAAAGTAAGCACCTCCTTAAATTTTGTACCCTAGGTACCTCTTTGCCTCATTTTACTCCTGGTCCTGCCAGAATTCTTATTCCAGAAAGAATCAAATGTTTGTTGGTTGTAGTTAAAATTGTAGATCTTCTCTTTATGGGTTTCCATGTTCAGTATGTCCATGCACATACATAGCTGTAAAGGAGCATGATCTCTGGTTTGAATGTTAAAGATAATCCACCCCTTGCCTAGGTTCAGTTGGGAGCATGTCATAAAAAATGTCATGGAAACCATCTCACCACCATTTGACAAAATTTCAAGATACCCTGAAACACTTGAACTTCCTAAAATCCTCTCCATATCCTTCCTTTGCCCTTCCCCTGCCTTGCTCTTCTTTTCTGTGACTGTGATGGTCGTTAGCTCATGCCTACTGCCTACTCCAAGTATGGCTAGCCAAAAATAGGAAGCTTTCCTTTCTTCTTTATCATTTTTGGAAATCAGAGGAATGGATCTGTAGCAACGAACTTTTCTATTGTTGAAGTGAATTAGCCAACTCCTTCTCCTTGTTTAAAGTACATGAAAGTCAATGGCACCCCAAGCCAATGCTACCTTAATTATGTATTTCATTACACTTCCAAACCATAATTATTTGCAGACTTGGTTACTGACACAACAGTCATATAAGCCTACCACATTTTTTACTTTGGTTAACCCAAACCGAGAATGCAAAACTAGAGACATTAACAAATGCTTCAACATGCTCTTTCCAGATCATAATCCTTTTTTTTAACCAATAAAATGACTCATGAGAGAAGGGTTTACTTAAGCATAATGATGTTGCATAAATCACACTGGAAAATTTAAGGTTCATGAAGCCACCCTTCCATTTTTTGCCCCCAGCCTAATACCAAGTGTCTTCAGTTAGATGCTTTTATTATTAAGGTATTTTTCTCTTGGAAATTTCAATTCTGAAGGGCTTACAGTATTTTTTTATGGCCTAGCAGTTCCACTCAATGATATAATACCATGGCTTAATATTTAACGTAGAATATGGGAAAACACCAGAGGGAATAATTAAGTTCACCAAATGGGACAATGGATTCCTTCATGAGCCAGTGATAAAATGAAGACTACATTATTAAACTTACATAACAAAAGTTCTATTCGCTAACTCTAACTACTTGAACGTGTTGGCTCTTCTTGGTTGTTTTTTATTCTTCAAAGGGAAATAGCCATAAATTTGGTATTATGTAGAAAAGAACACTTCTTTTAAAAATGGAGGTAAAATAACAGTATTCACTCACATTTGTATCTTACCCCAATCAATCATGTAACCTTACTAACCCAGCCTTAATCACTGGGCATCAAGAGCAATTATATACACTTAAAATTCTAAAATCTATTCCATCATCATGAATTTTCCTTCTTAGAATATAATCTCCAAAGACTTTTATGTCAGTGAAATAATAATGTATTTCGAATCGCTTTTGATCTCCTACTACAACCAATTTTTTTTCCCAACAGGAAGACCATCCAAAGTTTGATCAAGAGTAATTTATCTTCCTTTCAAAGTCATATTTCAAGCCTCTATTTCTGAATTTATATTATTTCAAATTTACAGTGGCGTTTGCCAACATATTTTTTACTTCTTTTATATCCTCAATAATTTTTGCCTGTTTTCAATGTGTCAAACCTGAAAATGGCCATATCGCACCTGCCTTTTTATGTTATTTTCCCTTTATTTTTAACACTAACTTTTTCTCCTCGTTTCCTACTCCACTGGGATCCCTAAAACACAATTTACAGTTGCTGCAAACCCATGGCATTGCCTTCTAATCACTCTGTGTGGCTGCTTTGGGATTCACAACTTATGCTTCTTCCTTAAAATTTTAAGAAATATCTTATGAGATGTGATATGTTTCCATAGAGACTCAGTTGCATAAGTCATTTCGTATACACCCCAGGTCATTGTGGAACTCTTTAGGAATAGGCTATAATTTTACTTGACTCTAGTGTTTTTGTATATATGGTTTATAAGAAGGTAGAAACTGACAGTAATAATATAGGCTTGTGGAGACATCTAGAGACTGCATAGAGGAGGTTGGCAAGAACATTGGGGGTCTAGAAAAATTTGTCACTTGAAAGAGCAATTTATCTGCAACACAGAGGTTAAGAGGACTGTCTCATCCTAACTTAAGGACAATCACTGTGTTGATTTTCCTAAGTATTGTATATTCTTAGTGTCTAGTATACTCATTCATTAATTCATTTAACCAGTATTTCCTGCGATGTTATAAATCCCAGAGATGGCAAAGTCCAAATATCTCATGCCCAACACCTTGGGAAAATGATCTGTGATTCTGTCATTCAACTTTTGTCAACTTGATCTAATAAGCACTTTCTGGTTTAAATTTCCCTTAGCTTGGTCTTCCTCTCAAGTTCTAATTATATGAACTCTAAGCTTCAGCTAGGTTTTTCGCTTTTAGGTCTAGCGATAGGTAGTCTCCTTGGAACGCTTTTCCCTCAGTGAGAAATACTGCTGGGAGTACTGAGATTGTGAAGAGAAAGAAGCGTTGTATTCTCTCTTCCTGGAAGAGCCTTGTAGACGGCCCTTTCCAATATGTAAAAGTTAAATCAAGTAAGAGAGTATTTTTTTTTTTTTTTTTGAGCACTACCATATGTCAGCCAGAGTGCTTCTTAGAAACAAGGATGGCGAGACTACGTCTCACGTACTTTGGACACATTACCAGGAGGGATCAACCCCTGGAGAAAGACATCATGGTTGGAAAGGTAGACGGTTGGCAAAAGAAAGAAAGACTCTTCACAAGATGGATTGACACGGTGGGTGCAACAATGGGCTCAAATATAACTAGAATTATGAGGATGGCACAGTACCGGGCAGAGTTTCATTCTGTTGTACATAAGGTTGCTATGAGTGGAACCGACTGGATGGCACCTAACAACAACAACAACCCTATGTCCACCATCATGCTGGGCCTTATGAGGAATCCAAGAGAAGTACATTAATTTGAAAAGGTTTTACTCCTGAGAAAGTATAAATAATTTGGGGAGTGGTGCTGATGATAGTAAGAGAAAAAGAATTTAGTCGATATTGATTTTGTCTACCGTAAATACCAGACAAGCTAGTCCTCAGAGGTCATATTCAAGCCATACTTTGAGAGCGAGTCAAGTTTGAGAAGTTGGGACATATGGAATGTGGGAAAAGGACAGTTCTGGTTTTAATGGCTGTGGGGATATTAACCCAATGCTGTTGAGTCAACTCTGACTCAAGACAACTCTGTGTGAGTGTGTGTGTGTCAGAACAGGTCTGTGCTCCATAGGATTTTCAATGGCTGATTATTCAGAAGTAGACCACCAGGCTTTTCTTCTACAGAGCTGCTAGGTGGATTTGGGCCTTCAATCTTCTGGTTAGTGGCGGAGCGCAAACTGTTTGCACAACCCAGGGACCTCTGGCATATATTAAATATTATGATTTGGCTGAGGTTGGGTCCAAGCCTCACAATTTGAATTCCAGGAAGGTCAGATTCAGAATATGAACAAATGCTTCATTCTCCTCCTTGGAAAAGATCAAGATCTCTCCCGGATAATCAATGTTTTCCTCTAAGTTAGCTGTAGTCCTGCCAGTAATCTCTTCTCTGGCCACGTCTCTGTGCAAGAAGATAAATAAAAAGTAAAACGATTTTTCCCTTCAAAGAAAGAGGCTGGTTAATAAAGCTGTAAGTGTAAAGAATCATAAAGTATCACATGTCTTTTTTTCCTTTCTTTCTTGCACTTAATAACCGAGATCCCCATCACAGAGCACACATCTCAACAACTATGCAAACAAAATCAAAGCAATGTGTCTAATTGAATCTTCAATATTCAAGTCAATTTGTGAAATATCTTCCAATTATCTTCCAATTTGTACCCCAAGCCTTGTCTGAAGGTGATAATAGAGAGGACAACTAATGCAGAAGGCAGGCAGTTGTCACAATTTAAAAGCCCTTCATTCCTGACACAGTCTAGCGCAAGGCAAAAATGAGCTTGCCCTTTAAAGGGCTGTGACCATTTTCCTCTCAAGTTGCTCTTTTATTATACAAATGAATCACTTCCCAGTGATGGTGCTAAAATGAGTAATGCAAAAAATCTCCAGCTCCCACATTCAGCAGAGATCTGAAGTGGGACTGCTGACTGGACTCCTCACAGAGAAATAAAGAAAGTCAGGAAGTCAGGGTGAAGAGAATTGTTGGCAACTAAATTTCAAATCAGGAATGGCTCCCCAAGCATCCAGAGTCTCGGGGGAGATTGTCAAACACTCTAGTTAACACTTTAGAATTTGACATTGTCAAACATAATGATCCAGAGACTTCCTAAGACATTCTGGTCACCCCATTCTAAAAACTAAAAGCCAAACTCGTTGCCATCAAGTCACTTCCTGCTCATGACGACCTTACGTGTTACATAGTAGAACTGCTCCATAGAATTTTCAAGGCTGTAATCTTTATGGAAGTAGATCATCAGGCCTATCCTTCATGGTGCCTCTGAGTTGGTTTGATCAGCCAACCTCTAGATTAGCAGCCGATAGCAAACTGCTGGAGCCACCCAAGGACTTCACCCCATTCTGGCCTGTGGAAAATATTATTCAGCTTAACAGGAATTGTTAGTTTATTTATTGGCTTTAAACCAGGATGATGGTTAGATTTCATCTCAGGTATGAACCAGTAGCATCAACTAGTTGCTACCTGTTCTGTATTCTATTAGCTACATCTGGTTTGGAACTAGAATATGTAGTAATGGGCATCATACTGCAGTTGTCCTATGTGAGAGATTCTAAGGGGTTTCGTATACAATAATTCAGTCTACCCAATACAAAGACAATATAGTATATGGGATAGGAGTTTGGGGTCTGCAATCAAAATGCCCAGATTATTTCTACTTTCAGTGTAATCCCTCTAAGCCTCCCTTCCCTCATTTGTGAATGGCAATACTTTGATGGATGCATCAGGGTTGTTGCAGATTACATTAGATAAGGTAAGATAAAGCACTTATTGTGATACCTCAATGGATTGTAGATGCCAGTCTAATTACAGTTGTTCCCTTTCTTACTATTAACACCTTTAAAACTTACAGTTCAGTTTTTCAATGCAAATAAACTATTGCTGCTCTTCTCCTCATCCTTGTCATCATTATCATCATCTAAATTTACATTTTTCAAAGCATTTTTACGTACATTATCTCATCAAATATTTACTACTTGAACACCTTACTGTCTCACCCACAGATTGACAGCTTAGGTCATAAGATAGTTCTTTCTGGTATTGAACAGATATTTGTCATCCTGCAAGTCTCACTGATTAGTCCTTGGACTCCCTTGCTCATCCATATAATAGTTGTTTTGAAATCAAAGGTGGTTATTATTGTTATACCCTGCAAGTCTTCTCCAAGTGGCTACATAGAACAATACAGAAACTTTTCTGTGGTCTTGTTTAAACAGGCAGACTCCTAGGCATTAGTTGGCATTCAGCAATCTGCATTTTTTGCACACATCTCCAGAATCCTGAAACAGGTGGTCCAAAGATCATACCACAGAAACACTAGTTTGTTGGATATCTATGGTGGACTTCTCCAGGCTCCCTCTCTACCCTTCTCCGCCCTACCCTGTGCTCTCAGAGGCTGGATATGGTCTCCTTCCATGGCTTTGTAACTTCCTTTGGGCTCATATGATTGGTCGCTCCAGCAGAAGATTAGAAGAAGAGAAGAGGACTGAGTGGGCACTGGAATCCCCTGGCTCCTCCTTCCCAAGGGGTGGGACCAGGGGACCCAACTCCTGTTAGGAACTGAGCATGCTGTCTCAGAATTCCAGTAATCACTTCTTCCAGCAGACCCTTCAGACCTCCATACAGAAAGAACTCCTCCTTCCTTTTACTAGTCCTAGGGAGCTGCACATAAGGAGCCCTGGTGGACAGCGGTTAAAGCACTTGGTTGCTAACCAAAAGGTAGGCCATTCAAACTGACCAGCAGTTCTGCTCCTTGGGAGATAGGTGTGGCAGCCTGCTTCCATAAAGATTACAGCCTTGGAAGCCCTATGAGGCAGTTCTACTCCGCCCTATAGGCTCACTCTGAGTTGGAATTGACTCAACAGCAACAGGATAGGTCTTTTAGGGAGTTGCACTATCTATATTCTGCTTCACCTCTGTAAATGACAAGTTTATTAAACTCTCCTCAAAAGTATCCAGTTAAATTGTCCTTTTTCTTTCCTGCAAGGTTCCTAGCTAGACAAAACTGGTTCAAATCCCATCTCCTTCACTTTTTAGTAGAGTCGCCTTGGAGAAATTAAACTCCAGAAGCCTCAGTTTCCTTATTTTTAATGGAATAAGTATGCCTACCTCCTGGGGGAAGTTACAAAACTTGAACACATAAGCTGCTTAACTAAGAGAGCCTGGTACATAGGAAACATTGAGTGAAACTTAACACTGTTGCTGTTCTTCCCAGACTTAATCAAATACTACTCAGACTTTAAACCAGGAGCGGCAAACAGAGAATGTATTTACAAAACACCAGAAAATGATGGTAATATGTCAAAGGAGGAGAAAAATACAATTATGTGGTATAGAAATATTTTAAAGATGGTTTCTCTCATAGAAATTAGACTTAAACATATTTCTCATTTTTAGCACAAGCAATTTCTGAAGCTACAGAAATCCTTTCAAAGTAAATATCTGATGAGAATTTAGGAACACATTTCATTAAGGGAAGTTAGGATTCTAAATTAGAAATATAACAAGCTTTAGATGATGTTTTAAAAAGTCCATTAAGGTAAGAAGATCCCCGATACTAGTCATATTCATTGATTTAGTTTGATGAAAGTCGAAGATAAAAATGTGCAAAAAAATAAGGATTAGACCAAATCCCATATAATCTTTCCAGTAGGATTACTTACGTCTGAGGGTTTTTTCTCATCTTAAGATAGCACCTTGAAAATTCTGGGCTTACTGGGAACAAGAAGATTACATGAATCTTTTCAAATTTATTTAATTTTTAAAAATAACCTACCATGGCTACATGGGAAAAAGGCTTAGTCTGAGAATAAACCCTGGGGCAACATTCAGATCCACATTCATTACAGTCTGTGCCAACACCGTATCATTCCTTCAGGTTCAAAGCAAAATCGATAGCAAATCATTTGACTTTGTAATAGTAGAAACATAAGACTCCACCAACTTAATCAAAGAAGGCTGTCTGTTAAGTGGTAGCTGCATGTGCCACTTGAAAATAATGTCAACTATTTCAGCATCAAGGGCAACAATTGCCTAATATCTAGATTTTATTTAAGTATATATGTGAATATATATTTTTTATTATTTAGGCTACTAAACACCTTGATATAAATCTTAATATTTGACAAATTACATCTCCTAAAGACTGTAGGGAGCCCTGGTGGCATAGTGGTTAAGATCTTAGCTACTAACCAAAAGGTCAGCAGTTCAAACCCACCAACTGCACCTTCGAAACCCTATGGGGCAGTTCTACTCTGTTCTATAGGGTTGCTATGAGTCAGAATGGCCTTGACAGCACCTAACAACAACAACAACAAAAAGACCCTGTGGGATAGTTTCTGCTTTTATAAGTTTGTCAAAAGCCAAAGGAACAATAGCAACCATCTGCCAAACAAGGAGATAGGTATTTCCCTCAACTAAAAGAGATACTTTTATTTATAGGAATCTCATATCTGTGCACAAAGATGGGTGCCAACTTCTGATGGCTCTAGCAAATTATCAGCAACAAGCCTTCTGTTTCCTGTTTCGATGCAGAGTTGTAGATGACCCCTGGAGTGAAGCCAAGAAACAGGGTTCAGAACCTTGGGTCCTGGCATTAAAGTGACATATATATGTACAGTCTCTTACCTTGACAACTCCAAAAGTTTCTTCATTTGTGTCAGATTTTTTTCCCCATGTTTGTGAACAAGAAGGCTATTTTCAAGGAGGTCTTTCCTCTGTCAGTTTCCTCATGTGATTCAATTCTCTTTCGATTTATTGCTAGTGGGAAAGGAGTTGGAAGGGGGATAGCTATTGGCTGGATTGCTGTCTGCCATTTACAGCCTCGTATGGGTTTATAAGTGGGAAAGTCAGTTAAGAGGAGACACTGGGTAGTACAAACACTTAAGCACTCTGCTACCAACCAAAAGGTTGGTGGTTTGAGTCTACCTAGAGGCACCTCAGAAGAAAGGCCTGGCGATCTGCTTCCAAGAGGTCATAGCTATAAAAACCCTTTGGGGTGCAGTTCTACTCTGACACACATGGGATCACCATGAGTCAGAGTCAACTCAATGGCAACAAGCAGTAGAAAGGCAGTTAAGATTACAAAAAAAAGAGGGTTCTTGAGGGCAACAAGATTCTTGTCTTCTCATTCGCTGAGCTATTTCCATAGTATCTCTTCAGATGAGAATCCAAACCACTTCCCAGATGACAGAGTGGATCTCCCATTCTAGGCCTTAAGACTAGGAGGGGGTGGGTGGGAGTGTCTGTGTATGGTAAGTCTTTAGATAGGCTGTATTTCATAGAATGATACATTATTAGAACTTCAGAGAACTCTAGACAACGTGTAATTTAATCCTCTTTAAGATGAGGATACTGAGGTCCGGGGAAGTACATGACCTGCTGAAAGGCTTATACTTGTTAAAAAATAATTAAAGCATTTGGCTAGTCTAATTCATTTCTCGCCTCTATTTCAATTGCTCCCTTACCCTCTGATTAAATGTTTTCTTCTCATCCGCCAAGGGCATTTGCTCTCTACGAAGACTTAGAATATACAGATGATCTTGGTGTGCCAGGGAAGAGGAATAAATTTGCATTCTGGTCTTAGAATAGACCATACAAAACATTGGGCTGATAATTTATTCCTAAAAAATAAAATTCAGCTATGGAAATCCAGAGCGGTTCAGATAGCAAATTTATACCCTATCCAGCTAAGGGATGCAGTGATAATTACATTGACTGGTTAAGTCTGTTATCCAACATACGTGTTTTGAACCCACCTTATTGATTCACTCATTTATCCCTAGAATCAGCAATCATTGCTGAAACTGGTGTTCTCAAGCCTAAGGAGAAAAGGAGTATAAAACAAGGACTCTACTCAAGTGGCTCCCAGTCTGTGGGGCTTCTCGATGAGATCTTTTGATAAAGTCTTCATTTCAGGGACGAAGAACAACCAAAAGAAGGATCTAGTAGCAGTTACTTAAGGAAAGGGTGGTTTCTGTTTGTTTACTCATTTAAACTAGGGAAATATCTGGAACTCTCCTTTAGTTATCATTAATTAATTATCAAGAGTCCAAGTCAACTAGACAGCGATGGGTTTGTTTGTTTGTTTCTTTAATTTTCATACGAAGAATGTTGTTTTTATAGTATTTTGAAGGATTCAGGAGTGGATTATCCAGTCAGCAAGGTAAGCATGGGCTTATTTGTGCTTACTTACTAATCTGTAGTGAACAATTTCACGTGCAGTGAAAAACGTGAAACTGTTCATTACAGATTAGTAGGTAAGCACAAGCAAGCCTGTGATTACTTTGCTTATTGGGTAATCTGACACTGGTAAGGATCTTTTACGTTCTTGGTCTTTCCTACTGTGGAATAATTTGGCTCATTTTTTAAACACTATTAAATAATAATAAGTAGAACAATAATATTTATTAAAGGAGTCCCTGGGTGGTACAAACAGTTAACACACTAAGCTGCTAACTGGAAGGATGGAAGTTCAAGTCTACCCAGAGGCTCCTAAGAAGAAAGGCCTGGCAATCTACTTTGGAAAAATCAGCCACTTAAAACCCCATGGAGCACACTTCTACTCTGACACACACGAGGTCACCATGAGTTGAACCTGACTCCATAGCAACAGGCACTGGTACCAAAAAAAACCCAAACCCCTTGCCATCGAGTCGATTCCAACTCATAGCGACCCTATAGGACAGAGTAGAACTGCCCCATAGAGTTTCCAAGGAGCGTCTGGCGGATTTGAACTGCCAACCTCTTGGTTAGCAGCCATAGCACTTACCACTACGCCACCAGGGTTTCCATACTGGTATTGAATGCTTGTACTAGAGGCTACTCTGAGTGCCCCACATGTCCTAATGTATTTAGTTCTCATCACAGCCCTGAAGAGGTCATTACGAATATTACTTTTGCCATTTTGAATCGTGGTGGCGCAGTGGTTATTAAGCACTTGGCCGCTAACTGAAAGGTCAGCTGTTCAAACCCACCAGTTGCTCTGTGGGAGAAACATGGCAGTCTGTTTCCATTAAATATTACACCGTTGGAAACTGTATGGGGCAGTTCTACTCTGTTCTATAGTGTCACTATGAGTCGAAATTGACTTGAAGGCAATGGGTTTGTTTTCTATTACCATTTTAAAGAGGAGGAACCTGAGGCAGAAAGTGCTTATATAACTTGTCCAAAGTCACCCTGCTAGATTGGGGAACAACTAGGATTTGAACACCAGTATTCTGTCTCCAGAGCCTACTTACTTCACCAGGATGCTTTTACACTTCTCTTTTATGTTATGTTAGTAAAGTGGTTAAGAGTTTGGCTTCTGAGTCAAACATCAAATTCTCTTGCTTCTTAAAAATGTAACCTTAGGCAACTCTCTTCTACTTAGTTTACCCATCTGAAAATGGTGATTCTATGTATATCTTCCCCATAAGATTTTTATGAGGATTAAATGAAATCATGTGTGTGAAGCTACTGGCAGGGAGTCAAAGTACAAAAAACGGTAAAGCTCTTTATCCTGCTATTATTAAATGGTACATTTGCCTTGAGGCGAACAGATGTGTAACCTCCCAATAAAGGATATGAGAGCATAGAGGAAAAAAATGACCAACTCTGACAGAAACATTGAAGGGAGGTAGAAGAAGAAAAGCCAAGTATAATTAAGGAGAAGGTAAGAGTATCTGGCAAATATATTTTCTGCCATGTGGCAAATGTATACTTTTGTGGTAATAAACAAAGATCACCCAAACGAGAAAAAGCAAAGGTGATTTATTTAGAGCTTCTTATAGCAAGGGAGTGGCTCACCATCAGTTGGGTTTGCCAGGGACTCAAAGGCAAGAAGAGGAGAGGGAAAGGCTTTACAGTGAAAACTATGGAAGATGTCAGGTATGCCCTGATTGGAGATCGTTGGTATGGGGGAGCAGGAGGTGGGCTAACTAGGAGCAGGGCATCCTGTGTAACTGATTATGGAAGCCTGTATGACTTTCTCTGGTTGGACCTAAGTTGGAAAAGGGCAAAAGTTGGGATAAAAACTAAAAAAACCAAACCCTTTGCTGTCGAGCCCATTCCAACACATAGCAAGCAACCCTACTGGATGGAGTAGAATTGCCCCATATGGTTTCCAAGGAGTGGCTGGTGGATTCAAACTGCCTAGCTTTTTGTTAGCAGCCGTAGCTCACCATAGCTCTTAACCACTGTGCCACTACAGCTCCAAAAGTTGGGGTACCTGGCAGTTATTGACCATTTGGGGATGATTGCTCTCAAGTTTGCGGTTTGGCTGTCTGGATTGGCTGCTGCAGAGGTTGCGGGTCAGATTTCTATTTCTGTATATGAGCTGTTCATTGTCCATTTGTATATTTAGTCTCTCACTATTAACATTCTGCTATTGTTCTAAATGTGCTGTTTCTCTCTCCCTGAGGAAAGGGAATTGAGATCAGAGAATGGAGAAGATAAAAACAAAAAGATGTGACGTGGTATATAGCATACTGGCTAAGAACAAGAAACCTGGTTTGTTAACACGCTGTGGCCAAACAATTTGTTTACATTGATAACTTCTCTTTTTTTCCCAGTTTTCATCTTTTCTAGTTAGCCAGTCCTTTTCCCATCTCTAGAACCCAGGATGCTGGCAAGAATGAAAAAGGACCAATCTGAAGGCAATGGCTCTTGAGACTGGGTTTTAGAGTACAATGTATCAATCAGGGTCCCAGCAGAAATGAGATGACATACTCAAACTGGACCATCAAGGACTACATAAAGACTACAGATGTATGACCAGAGTGTAGGGAAAACCACCAAGGATAGTGCAATGCCCGAGGCTAGCAACAGTGAAGAACGGTTCCTACTCTTAGGCTTTAAGGTAGCTGAAAAGAATGCACAGAAAGATCTGCCTGAAAGGAGCTGTGGTCTTCAGGGAGTGAATTAGCTAACCCACAGTGACTCAGAAAAGGCAAACTGGGGATTAGGTACCCTAATCTCACTCTGCCCCCATTCCACCCTCTCATCTCCTACCGAGACATCCATTATCTGAAGACAACTCGTATCCAGAAAGCAGAAAGTTCTCTGATGCAGGCTATATACATTGGGATTCTGGGGCACAGAGCAGGATAGATAGGGACAAACAGAAGATACCCACCACAGATAGAAGGAGTGGAGAGATTCCAGCACACTGAAGTGAAGGCAGTGCTATGGGTTTCCCCCAGCTCTCTGACACTGCCTCGAGAAAATAGCAAGACCTCAGATGAGATGTCTGTCTGCCAAGCCTTAGCTAATGGGATCTTAGGCACTAGGCCCAGAGTCAGCCAAGACTGTGCCGTAGGAGTCCAAAGCATTCTCATTTTCTGTGTGGGAAACTCGGGTTTGATTCCCAACCAATGCACCTCATCTGTCAACTGGTGTGCTGCTATGATGCTTAACAGGTTTCAGTGGAGCTTCTAGGCTAAGATAGACTAAGAAGAAAAGCCTGATACTCTACTTCTGAAAATCAACCAATGAAAACCCCATGGATCACAATGGTCAGATCTGAAATTGATGATGGGGATGTTTAGTACAGCATTTAGTTCTGTTGTGGAAGGGGTCACTATGAGTTGGGGCTGACT
This sequence comes from Loxodonta africana, assembly GCF_030014295.1. NCBI lineage: Eukaryota > Metazoa > Chordata > Mammalia > Proboscidea > Elephantidae > Loxodonta > Loxodonta africana. The sequence continues at coordinate 57,573,586 of NC_087362.1, forward strand.
CAATAGCAGCTAACAACAGTGACAACAGGGGCCTGAACAATGAGAATGTCATTTCTTGTATTATGGTGCAGAGAAGATACTTTATTTGCTCAAGGTCACCCAACTATCAATTGGAGAAATTGGGCTGTGTTAGTTCTGGTTCGAATGATTTTTGTCCATTGTGCCAAGGTGCTTTGGGGGCTTACCTGCTCTGGCCTTTATTTTTTATTTGTAGAAATATTTTTACAATCATATATATTACCATATTCTGCTTCATCAGTGGAACAGACTCAGGGAAACATTTATGTAAGTGAGAATTGCATATTTTGCTGTCTTTCAATGCTGTCAGTCTTATCATCCAGAAAGGGACACAATGGATAAGAGAAACAGCAAGTGAATTACATGACATCTTCTTCCTAATAAATTCTTTATCTGGGTGCTCTGAATTCTTAACTGGTACAAAAGAATTCAAAATACTTTTTCGCAGTTAGATTAAGAGACACATTCTTGAGTTTGAGATATAAAGATTAAACCTCACCAGGACTAACTTTAATGTGATTCAAATAGTAGTCTAGGCTTCTGGGATAAAATGAAAGATTTCTACTGAAGTGAATAAATAGTTATTTTTTCTTTTTTTTAAATGAAGGTTGTCAAATACTTGGAAAAGGGCAAGAGAGATTACTGGGTGTTTTAGTTATCTAGTGCTGCTGTCACAGAGATACCACAAATGGATGGCTTTAACAAACAGAAACTTATTCTTTCACAGTCTAGTGGGCTAGAAGTCCAAATTCAGGGTGCCAGCTCCAGGCAGGGGAAGGCCTTCTATCTTTGTCAACTCTAGAAGAAGATGTTTATCATCAATCTTCCCCTGGCTGAGGAGCTTCTCAGCACAGAGACCCCAGGTCCAAAGGACGCACTATTCTCCTGGCTCTTGTTTCTTGGTGGTATCAGGTCCCCTGTCTCTCTGCTCATTTCTCCCTTTTATATGTCAAAAGAGATTGATTTAAGATGCAACATAATCTTGTAGATTGAGTGCTGCCTCATTAATTTAACTGCATTTAATCCTGCCTCATTAACATCATGGAGGTGGGGTTTACAAAACATAGGAGAATCACATCAGATGACAAAATTATGGGCAATCACACAATACTGAGAATCATGGCCAAACTAAGTTAACACATATTTTGGGGGGACACAATTCAACCCATAACATTGGGTGTCCCTTCAGAGGAGTCGGACCCTTTGGTGATTAACTGATTCTATAAGGATCAGCACCTTTGGTACGTATATGCTTAAGATTCCATAGTAATTTCCCATTGCTCTAAAGATTAAAAAAAAAAAATTATATCTTTTTTAAATTTTATTAGCAATACAGGACAGTTGGAAAGGAGAGAGAACAGTACAGATGTAGAAACTTTGCTTTTGTTTAGTGGGAATAATGAGTTTAGTTTTGCATAGGACGATTTTGCATAAATTGCTTTGAGACTTCCAAGTCTCAAAAAAACCAAAATCACACTTGTTGCTATCGAGTCGATTCCAACTTCTATCGACTGTGTAGGACGGGTAGAACTGCCCTGTAGGATTTCCAAGGCTGTAAACCTTTGCAGTAGCAGACTTCTACATCTTTCTCCTGCAGAGTAGCTGGTGGGTTCAAACTGCCAACCTTTTGGTTAGTGGCAAGTGCTTTAACCACTGTGCCACCAGGAGCCCTTCCAAGTCTCAAGGACTTTGATATATGTAGATGTTGTATTAAGGGCAGCCTATTAGAATGAGCTGAGGTGAGAATTGGATTAAGGAAAAGGAGGAATGTGTGTACACATTCAGGATCCCTGTCAACCTCAAGACTTGATCTACAAATGCCTATACATAGGAATGTCTTCCTGTATTTGAAAACTTGACCAGTGAGAGTTGAAATTTGAAATAGGCACTAAGGGATTTTATAGTTAAGCAAGAAAGTAGGAAGAATCATCTCTTACATAAAGGACCAGCTTGAGAGACAGCTCAGCAGTAGACTCATGGTATCACCAATATCCTAAAGAACATGGTGGACATTTTCCCTATCACCAAGGCAATTCTAACTCAGGAATTAGATGACTTGGTGCAAAGTGCCTTGGAATTCCCTGTTGATACAAAGTTGGCTGCAGCCCTCTTCAGTTTGAAGGAATGAGAATTACTCAATCCTCTAGCTTCTCACAGCTCCACAATTTTATACCACATTGACACTCGAGTGTCAAAATGTTACTTGGTCTTGATTATGTTATATAATCTCCCCACAGGTGTTTTTTTACATGTTTGCATATAATAACCTTACTCTGGGCCACTACAGAAAACGATATATTTTTACGTAAAAAGAGTCTGAGTAATGTGTTGGCGGTGTTCACAAAACCAGTGTCAGAGACAACATTGTCCCTTCTGAGAGGATATCTTGAGTTAAATTTTCTCTCAATTTCTTCAGGCAAATATGTGTCTGTCTTTTTAAGGAATAATAGGAACTACTTAATCCAAAATCCTTCATTTCCCTTAAAAGAAACACAGAGGAAAAGTCAAAATACTGCTATGGCTATTAACTTGTTTTAAGGACTTTGTAAAATAATAATAACATAAAAATACTGATAACGGTAGTTCTAGTATGATTACTGAGCATGTTTTAGATAAAATTTAATCTTCATTTGTTCTTATTTACTTATTTATTATTCTATCAGTCATGTTCATAACATGGTTTTACTAATTTATCAACTTATCTATTGCCCTTCTTCCATGGGGAAGGCATAGTCTTAGGTACTGAGATCTAAAACAAACAAATAAAAATTGAGAATAAAACATGATTCCTGACTGTACATACTTTAAAACTAGAATTATAACTGTTGAATATCCTTCTGGAAATAGGTAGGATAGCAAATAATATTTTAAAATATGACTTAAGTACACTTTCTCTTCTTAGGCTATCTTGTCCAGAAATCTCTACTCTTCTATCTGTAAGAATTCCAGATTCCCTCCCTTCCCAAAACATGATTCAAATAAGGGCTAGAAATGGAAGAGAATGGGTTTGATATTTCTTAACAATATGGAGGCTCTATTTAAACCCTCTGAGATAGACTTCAAGGCGTACAGTATCTCTCTCTCAAAGGTGACAAAGGGGAGGCTCAGAAAGGCTGAGTTAACTGCCAAAACCCATTCAACTCATTAGTGCAAGAGCTAGAATGTGAACCAAATCATTTCTTTTCAAAGTCCATTTTCTTTCTCCTACACCATTTTCTTTCTCCTATGTTGGTGTGAAACTATTTTTGTAAGGGTCCCTTTGAGGAAGATAATGTGGAATCAACAAATATTTCAGAAGGAAGTGGCCAAACACCTGGCTTAATATTGTGTCATCTTCTTTCAGTTATAGCTGTGGTGCTATTGCCTGAAGCTCCTGAACAAATATTGTAACAGCTCCCAAAACAAGTCATGTTGCAAGGAGGTTAACCTGTTTTGAGAAAGGTGATCAGATTAGTTCCTTACTAAAAGGAAAACTTACAATCATGGAATCTATAGGCATCGCAGCCAGCACAAGGCAGGGTCTAGAGCCCTGCGGAGGAGAGTTACGGTTATTGCAAGCACAGTGTTACTATGCAGATGCTATCAGTCAAGGCCTCAATTTTCCCACAGGCCTCTTGCATATTTTCACATCAAGTTACATGATTTGCCAGCCTAGTCTCTCTTTCACACACACACATACACATACACACACACCCCAATGTAAAGGTGTTCACGCAGTCTTTGTACTAATCTACCCTTTTCCAGTCATATTATCTGAGATTATAATTGACTCCTTAGTGGGAAGATAGATCAAGTATCTGAAATCTAGGAAAGATATAATTGTGCCTTGGTCTCTATCTTTGTTAAGGGCCTAGATAATAAATGTTGTTTGAATTGAGGAATGAACGTATCCTTTTATATAAGGCGGTGTGCGGTTTCAAGTCACAAGGCAAGTTGATGAAGGGACAACACGACTCAGTTAATATTTTAAGTTATATTTTAAATCCACTTGGTGAAGTGGATTGAAGATGGGTAAAAGTGAAAGCAGAGACACAGAAAAATATCACAGTAGTCTAGGCGGAAGAGCAAGGGGCTTGAGGATGAAAATCCTTATAATTTTGATCTTTGCTATTATTGCAAAGTAGGTATTTTAAATTATGGACTACACCTCAACATAAAGAAAACAAAAATCCTCACAACTGGACCAAGAAGCAAAAGCATGATAAATGGAGAAAATATTGAAGTTCGCAAGGATTTCATTTACTTGGATCCACAATCAACGCCCACGGAAACAGCAGTCAAGAAATCAAATGACACGTTGCACTGTGCAAGTCAGCTGCAAAAGAACTCTTTAAAGTGTTAAAAAGCAAATATGTCACTATGAGGACTAAGGTGCGCCTGACCCAAGCCATGGTATTTTAAATTGTCTCATAGGCATGAGAAAGCTAAACAATGAAATAAGGAAGACCAAAGAAGAATTGATGCCTTTGAATTGTGGTGTTGGCAAAGAATATTGAATATACCATGGGCTGCCAGAAGAACAAACAGATCTGTCTTGGGGGAAGTACAGCCAGAGTGCTTTCTGGAAGCAAGGCTAGTAAGACGTCGTCTCCCACACTTTGGACATGTTATGAGGAGGGATCAGCCCGTGGAGAAGGGCATCATGCATGGTAAAGTAAAGGGTCAGTGAAAAAGAGGAAGATCCTCAATAAGATAGATTGACACAATGATTAGAAAAATGGGCTCAAACATAGAAACGACTGTGAGGATGGTGCAGGACCTGGCAGTGTTTCATTCCATTGTACATAGGTTTGCTATGAGTCAGAACTGACTTGATAGAACCTAACAACAACAACATTTTAGATTATATCTTCTGGGGTGATCTATTTAAATTTCTTTTTATCTTCATGAATACCACCAAATATTTCATAGTACATAATTGTATCCCCATATTGAAAAAGAGACAGATGAGGCTCAAAAGAGTTAAGTAATTGGCTCAAAGACTTAGAGCTAGACCTGAGATCAAATTTCAGCTCTGCCACTTTCTATTTAATTGCCCAAACCCTTGATCTGTCGGTGGTATTACGGTGCCTACACTGATTACATAAGAAAGCACGTAGAGACTTAGGCAGGACACCTGAGCAAGTGCTAGACCCTCTTTTTAATTTAGACTACATAAATATATAAAACTAAACAAATAATAAAATCAAAATTGCACTTCTGATATTAACCACCAAAATGTATGAGCAAGCCCTATGCCATTTCTCTCTCAGGGGAAGGGTGAGTCTTTGCAGTAAGTCATTTCCCAGAACACAAAATGAGGAGGCGGGTGTTACGGGAGCACAGAGGACTCAGCTGAAGGTCGACATTGCCACTGGCCTTTTTGGAGTAGGAGAATTCTTATCATGGCAGGTCATATCAAGTAACGCTGTCTTTTTTTCTTTTTTCTCTACTTTTGGGAGCTTTAATAGTACTTCTGGGATGGTATAAAATAAAACTCAAGTGTAAATTTCAAATATCATTTGTGAGATTCCATTAGGCAGGCTCAAAGCCAACTTTGCTGACAAACAACTTTGGGTTAAAATAAAAGGACTTGGCCCTTTTTCATAAAATTGTTGTATTCTGCCCCTAAAAACTTGTGGAATATTAGCTCATTTCTATTTTATCAGAATGGGCTTCAAAAAGTTAAAGCAACCTGGGTCATTCCTGAGAGTCTTTCTGGATCCAATAACAGTAGGATTCTAAGTTAAGGATGACTTTGGTTTTCAAAGTCACCAATCCATTGAATGTCACCATGGTCTGTTTCCTTCCCTAAAACACTATGCCTCAAACCCATCTCTTTACGAGGGGGCCAACTGGTAAGGGAGGAGGGGTGAGGAAGGAGGATGTGAAAGAATTAACTTTGATGTATGAATTTGGATCCCACAGGGTCTCAATCACAGAACAGAGAGGAAATCATAACATAATGAAATTGCACTCATGCATATTCACTTAGAAGGGAATTTATTTAATATTAACAATATCCCAAGTCATCATGATTTAGCTAATAGACCAGCAAACAGTGATTCATATTGGGATTGTTTTACTTCCTGTCAAGTAGTTGCATTCTTATACATGCAGAAAGAATGAGATAAACAACTTAACTAAAAATTAGTAAATTGAGAAATACCTGAAAACCTTTGTCTATGATCTGGGTTCCTGGAAAAATTCCAAGTAGTAGTCTTGATTTTGATTAATATTACAATCTATCTAGCTAAAGAAGTATCTCATAAATACTCATGAAGCATTTTATTAGAAGATTGTAAATACTTAAAATCCTATCCTACAGTCCTTTTCATCACAAAGAAAAGGGGGAGCAGGCTGTGAGCTGTACATCATTTAGACTGGTTCATTACCAGCAAAATCACATCATATGTTTTAAAAACAAAGTGTTTCAACACTCCCTGTTGCCATTCCACAAGGTTCGTGTCCTTATGTAACTGCCTTTGTACTAAGAGGACATTTCTATACACGATGCTGTGATGCCACGTCCTCCCCTGCATCCTCCCAGCGGTGTGTCTTCACCAGGGCCAACCAGGCAATGTGTTAATGTGTAGACCCTGTCTAGTAGCAACAACTTAGACAACATTTGATAGCAAGATGTATGCCAGCATCTCAGACGGAGAAGTGCTAAAAGCATTATCGTAAAACTACCTCACGAGAATAAGGTTTTGCAAAACTTTTAAAATATTAGCCCTTCTTCCCCTTCTGCACACTGCAATAACTATCCGCCTGCTCCATCCACTTCCCGCCTCCACTACCAATGCCCTTCTGGCTCCTCTTCTCCATAGTCACACTGCCATTATCGTAGCGGTGCACATCATAATACAAACAAACAAATAACCCTTGCACTGGTTTCTCTCGTCCTCTCTATTTCTCTCTCTCTCTTTTCAGGAGCCACCTCAGTTAGAAACTTAAGAAGAAGGGTGTGTGAGTGTGTGTGTGTGTGCAAGTGTGCGCTCACGTTCCAGGCTGCACTAACATTGTTATCTGCCATCATCTTATGAGGATGTAATAGAAGTAAATAATTTTTATGGTGCACATATTTAGCATTCTGATAAATGCCAATAACTTCCTATTTTATCCTTTCCACATTAACATTTCTTTCTTGCACACTTTTTCCACAACATATCTAATCCAAAAGTACAGTTAGTGTAAGAATTGTGGGAAAAAAAGCAGTGTGTCTAACAAGTAGGTATAGTAGCTAGAACCATTCTCTGCTATATCTACCAACATCCTTTAAAGGACAATTTGGAAAGCCTACCTTTAGGCTACATCTTGTATTAGTAGGACCTCTAAAAAACAGTGTTGGCAATCCTGTGAGTCATTGGGCTCTCCTGAAATTATTTCAGTAGTAAGGCCTAAACTATCCCTCTGGATTCCACATTCATACTTTAAAAACAAAACAAGGTTTGCTTTTTGGTCAATACATACCATGCACAGCAACCACTCACCTGTCAGTGGAAGCTTGCATGTTGCTATGATGCTGAACAGGGTTCAGCAGAGCTTCCAGCCTAAGGCAGCTAGGAAGAAAGGCCTGGCCATCTACTTGCAAATATCAGCCAATGAAAACAACAACAACAAAACAAATAGCAATTCCTTTTTTACATATTTTGAGTAAAAATTACCCTAACACAAAAAGAATGCATAACACAAAACAAAAGATATAGTTCTCTGGCAAATCACTAAATTAAATCAAGCAGTCTGGTAATTCTTTCCAAAAGGGTCAATAAGAAATTTGCTCAGTTTTTAATAATATGCCTTAAAAAGTAAGATAACAGAAATCAATGAATTTAGAAAAGGTGCTGAGTTCCCAAAAGAATGTACAAGCAAAGAAAATGCAAGGAAAACATTATGTTTTTCATATCGAGAAAACTTTTCTTGAATACCTACATATGAACAACATATTATAAAGAAACGATAGGAGATAAGACAGCAAACTGTGGTTACATGTTTTGGGCAGTACATTGGTTATCTATTCCATGCAGGGCACTAGTATTGACATATTGTGGGATTTAGAGCAGAATAAGTAAGCCATGGTCTGCTATCTCATGGAGTTTTTGATTTAGAACATGCAGAGCACAGGACTATATACAGTTAAACTGCCAAATCAGATTACTAGTATAGTGGGAAACATCAGAGTATGCTGTGAGACTAGACGAGTAAAACAAAAGTAATTCCAACAAAAGCCCACTAGGGTAGTGTTTTTACATAGAGTGACAATTGACCTGGCTTTTCAAAGAACAGACCAAAATTTGACCAGTGAAGTTGCTAAGTGAAAAAACAACAAAGTGATCAAACATAGAAGAAAATGCAGACGATTCAAAGATTTGTGGATTATAGCCAATGTATTAAAAAGAATATTTTCCTTTATGAACTGTGTTCACTCAGAATTAGATTAAGGACTAGATAGGCCAGAAGTCTTTCAAACTCAGCATGGATGAGCAATTGTCAGAAGTTAATAACTTGCACTGATTATTTATGATCCCATCGAAGTTTCTTTAATTAAGCTGGATTTCGTAATGCCTTTCTAATGTTTTATCAATTTGATTCTTATCTGTGTAAGCACCGTTGCAGACCAGGGGGTCTGTTATGATACTCAAGTTGATACAAAAGAATTTTAGACTTGGATGAATAATTGATTGGAAAGCTAACCACTCAGCATGGGTCAGGGCAAGAGTTGGCCTCTCTGCCTGAAGTCTTACATCCTGAGATTCTGGTACATAACATACCACTCCGGACATTGGATCCATTGTCCTAAAACTCCTAGACAAAATTTTGCCCCATGTCCAATACAAGGACTCAGGAGAAACCATCTTGGCCTCTTGACTGCCATCAAGCAACTACCTTCACACCCTTCTTCAGGCTTACAATATCCTCCTAAGAAGGCCCAGTGATGTCATCCATCATGAGTTTACTAGGTTCAACAAACTTTTTCTATAAAAAGTCAGATAATAAATATGTAGGCTTCTTGGCCATCTGCAGCTTCTCATTCTGCCATTACAGCACAGAAGCAGCCATTAGTGAAATACAAATGAATGGTGCATGGCTCAATTTGGCCTGAGGACCATAGCTGGCTGACCCCTGCACTAGGCTACCAGGCTTGTGGAGTGAAACCTTAATAAGATCCCCGTAAAGTATAATTGGAGTACCTGGGTGGTACAAAAAGTTAAAGCACTCAGCTGCAAACCAAAAGGCTAGAGGCTCAGGTCTACCCAGAGCTGCCTTGAAGGAAAGGCCTGGTGATCTATTTCTGAAAAGCCATCTATTGAAAATCCTATGGAACACAGCTCTTCTCTGACACGTGTGGGGTTGCTATGAATCAGACTCAACTCAATGACAACTGGTTAAAGTAAAATTAAGAAGGAAAGGGAAAGAACACTAAAGGTACAAAGAGGAAGTACAGCAAAAAGGTTACCATACCCAAGAAAGAAGGAATAAAAAGGAAAAGAAGCAGGAAACACAAAGGAGAAAAAGTCATTCTGCCTTATCAGCTCCATTTTTATACCTCAAAATGGGTTTGCCAAACACCTTCTGTCATTAGTCTTACCTGGGAGGCTCCTGAGACAAGCAGATTTTCAGGCTTTAGCACAGGCTCCTTGAATTAGAGTCTTCAAGGGGAGCCTGGGGATTATGTGTTGAAGATTCCTAGGTGATTCTCATATGTAGTCAAGCTTAAGAGCTACTGTCTTATAGCATCAAGTACTTAGTACAGCTTTGGCAAAGGGCAAGACAGTACACAATACTGGGGAGGCCAGCACAGCCTGTACAAGGCAGGGCCATGGTAGCTCCATAGACACACCCGAACTCCATGAGGGACCGAATTGCTGGGCTGAGGGCTATGGGGACCATGGTCTCAGGGAACATCTAGTTCAATTGGCATAACAGAGTTTATAAAGAAAATTTTTACATTCTACTTTGGTGAGTAGCATCTGGGGTCTTAAAAGCCTGTGAGCGGCCATCCAGGACACTCCACTGTTCTCACTCCTTCAGGAGCAAGGAAGAAAATTAAAGACACAAGGGAAAGATTAGTCCAAAGGACTAATGGATCACATCTACCACGGCCTCCACCAGACTGAGTCCAGTATGACGAGATGGTGCCCAGCTACCACCACTGACTGCTCTGACAGGGCTCAGAGTAGAGGGTCCTGGACAGAGCAGAAAAAAATGTAGAACAAAATTCTAACTCAAAAAGAAAAACCAGACTTGTTGATCTGACAGAGACTGAAGATGCCCCGAGAGTATAGACCCCAGACACCTTTCAGCTCAGTAATAAGGCCACTCCTGAGGTTCACCCTTCAGCCAAAGATTGAACAGGCCCATGGAACAAAACAAGACTAAAAGGCACACCAGCTCTGGGGCAGGGACTGGAAAGTAGGAGGGAACAGGAAAGCTGGTAATAGGGAACCAGGGGTTGAGAAAGGAGAGTGTTGACATGTCGTGGGGTTGTTAACCAATGTCATACAACAATGTGTGTACTACCTGTTTGATGAGAAACTAGTTTGTTCTGTAAACCTTCATCTAAAGTTTAATTAAAAAAAAAATTAAAGTTAAAAAAAAAGAACTTAGTCCACATCCATTAGGCCTCCTAATTGTTAATTCTTTTTATTACTAGGTGCAGTCTCCAGAAAAACAAGCAAACGGGGAAGGTGGCGCCCAGTGTCTTTGAGTTGATGCTTTGGTCTGTTACCTTCCTCCCCTCAGATGTTGTTCTTTGACTTTGCTCATTATACTTAAAGGCCACCCCCATTAGCAGATCCATCTGATCCTGACTTTCAGAACCCAATCTCGATCAGAACGCCAAGGCCTTCCAATTAACTGGTTGTCTTCTGTTAAATGTGGCCTGACCATTAAGGAAATGACTTCCAATTATGGAAAGATTCTTGATAACACTGCTTGCCTACGCACATTCCTTTAAAGCTATGCTGTTTAGATTCTAGAAATGTCCTACTGGCTGAGAAATAATGGAAAAATAAAGAGAACATCTAGACAGACAGGAATTGCAAGGTAAGACAAAATAAAATCCTTAGAAAGGAGTGCTTCTGGTTTCTCTATGCTTGAGGCAAAAACTAATGTACAGCAAGTGGCGAGACAGGACAATATTCTGTCTTATTCTACCTATAAATTAGAAACAAGCTTGCAATGTTGGATGATACTTTCATGTGTATTTTAAAAAAATGGATTCAATCAGCATATAACTTGATACTGAAAAATATCATTTCAGAGACTTAGATATTAAAATATAAAATGATCAAGTAGATAAAACTTAAATAATATTTTTAAAAATAATTAGCATAGGACTCGTGAAAAATGGTAAATCTTTTCGTATTCTAGCACCTTCCTACCAGGGTGAAATTATGTATTCTTTTAAGCCAACTTATTCTTGGAAACAAAGTTCAATACAAAATGCTCTCAGATTTCATTTCTTTTTGTCCTAGGAATAGATTTTAGAAGTGACCTCTGTTTTCTTTGATTTCAGAACAATGATCTCCTCTTATGGATACAGAAATGGCCTGGCAGCATCTGTTGTTCCCTTGTTAATCCCCAAGACTTCTCAATTCTATTAAGTAGTTTTTATCTCACTTTCTTTTTTCTAATTCACGTCTCTGTGTTGGACTTATGGATTTATGCAAATCTCATCAGAAGTGGACAGTTTTGCTTAAAAATAATGTTCTTTCTTTTCCCCCCCTACTTCTGTTTTAACCAAAGTTTCCTAATCCAGTCACTTTTGGTCCAGAAACTCAAGTTCATCTTGAAGAAAAGTTATTTATTTCTCAGGGGATATGATTATATCATTTTTCTCTTCCTCAAATGGCTTATTGAAATAGATTTCTGGGGACTAATTTATATTAATTCCAAAGTATGACTCTGAGGGCATGAGCATTAATTGAAAGACTATTTTTATCATCTTATGGTCTCCTTAAAAATAAATGACATTTTTCCTAGATTTAATTCAGCTTTTACTTTTGAGTAGGGTATTAAAATGTCAGAAATTATATGTGCGTGTGTGTTTAATAATTCTCCAACAAATGCAATTAGTCTTAAGAGAATCAGGTTATGATGTGTTTCTTTGAATTTCACAAAATAAGGTAATTTTGATGAAGTAGAAGGTCCCTGAAGGTACTTTAGCCTTAAGCAATGAATAGTTCACAAATATGATACCTGTAAAAAGTAGACATTTTCAAAACCCATATAAGCAAATAAGCAAACCTTTAAATAATTTGAATTCAAGGTTTACAGCACCAATACATGAAAGAATTACAATAAATAAATCTTTAGTACATTCAATAAGAACAAATAATAAGAACTGTTATGCCAACATTTGTTGGGTGATTACTGAGTACCAAACATGGTACCTGCTTAATTTAATCATCACAACAGTCCTAAGCAGATATTCTTATTTCCATTTTATGTAAATTGCCCAAGGTCACACATCTCATAAGTAGTGGAGTCAGTTCAATTCAGTAGTGGAGTCAGAATTCAAGTTCAAGATTTTAACTCAAAAACCTCTGTCTTTAGCTGCACAATTATACTTGAATATGTCAAGAGGGGAAAAAAAAGTAAGCCAGGGCTCCTCACAATTCTCCCCTGCCTTCTCTACGGAGGTAAATGTATCATTTTGTAGACAAGTATTCTCGTTATGGCACCTATCCCAGATCGAAGTCTGTGATGATTCAAGCTTGTTTAGGTAAGGAGTTCACTATCTCAGAAGACATCTGTTTTTGGACAATTTTATGCACTATAACCCACCCAAAGGTGCCTCAGAAGACAGGCCTGGTGATCTGCTTTTGACAGGTCACGCCCTTAAAAACACTATGAAGTTCTGTTCTACACACACAGGGTCTGGATGAGGCAGAATTGACTCAACAGCAGCTAAAAACAACATGCACTATAAGACCCATTTTATTGTAGGACTGCAAGACTACTACCACCTCATCTTCTTCGAACTTCGCTTTCACAAAAGCAATTAATTCAACAAATATTTATTCATTATTAATTGAAAAATGGCAGTGAACCAATGATAACTGAAATGAAGAAATACAAAATGTATATGTCTAAATCAAGATCATTGGAGAAGAAATTGCTGGATAAAATATAATCTTTTCTACTTTGAAAAATAAAAATGCATCCCTTCATTCCACAGATTAAAACCAAAAACCAAACTCATTGCTGTTGAGTCGATCCTGACTCATAGCAACCCTAAAGGACAGAGGAGAACTGCCCCATAGAGTTTCCAAGGAGCACCTGGTGGATTCGAACTGCCAACCTTTTAGTTAGCAGCCGCAGTTCTTAAACACGACGCCACAGATTAAGAGCCCTTTATTCTGTACTCCTCATTCTCATGCACACACACAGGCACACACAGGATGTGCGAAGAGGTGCTTGATCTTAGAGGAAGTTCTGTTCTATGTAGGGAATCACAGCACACCATGCTTCCAGGCTAGGAATATTCTGTTATAGGAATTCTATCATCTGTTTCCACTAGTTGCTGTTAGATGTTGTTGAGTAGGTTCCAACCTATAGTGACCTTATGTATAATGTCACAAATATTGCTGGATCCTGCACTATCCTCAAAATCATTGTTATGTTGGAGCCTATTGTAGCAGCCACTGTGTCAATCCATCTCATTGAAGGGCTTCCTCTTTTTCACTGATCCTCTCTTTACCAAACATGATATCCTTGCTTCTAAGGAGCATTCTGGCTATACTTCCTCCAGAACAGATTTGTTCCTTCTTCTGGCAGTCCACAGTATATTCAACACTCTTCACCAACGCCACAATTCACATGCGTCAATTCTTCTTCGGTCTTCCTTTTTCATTGTCCAGCTTTTGCATGCATATGAGGCAATTGAAAACACCATGGCTTGGGTCAGGTGCACCTTAGTCCTCAAGTGACATCTTTGCTTTTTAACATTTTAAAGAGGTCTTTTGCAGCAGATTTGCCCAACGCAGCATGTCCACTAAGAACACTGCTATTAATTAACCTCTCCCAGACCAAGAGGATGTTCATATCAGGAGAATTCTAGGATATAAAACATTGAGATTTCTATTTCCAGTTTTCACACTGAAAGTGGAGATACGTCATTTCTTTGAAATCTCTCTGATATTTAAATATCTGATTTATTCTCATGCATGGAAGCACTACAATAAAAGGTAAGATTCCTTAGGAGTCTCAGAAAACAACAAATAGTCTGAGTACCATTTTACAGCTTAAGAAATTTGGAAATTTGGGTTCAATCAGCCATGCCACTTTGTTCCATGTTTATGTGTGATGTTTTATTTAAAATATATCATAAATGGAAGTCTAAGTTTTATCAGTCTTAGGGATTAATTTGGCACCTTTTGTGGGGGAGGGAGAAAAAAAAAAAACACTAGCCACAAATTTACACTCACACTCCTCTACTCCGTCCTTGTGGGAACACATTCTGCAGATCCCAGTCAGTCAAACTCACACTGAGGTCAAGGACTACTTCAGGTGAGTTATGGAGGAAAGGATTTTGCCATCTGTTTTGATATATTATTCATTTAAAATATTCAGAGAACTGCAGATGCGAGCAGAGGACATTAGATTGAACACAAGGCCTACTATGCATATCCAAACAGCTTTATATGTCCTTCATGAATTAAAACATTGACTAAACGAGAAGTTACAGAGAACAGACTGTAATGAACGAGAGGATGCAGGCAGAGTCTTCCATGTGAAAACTAAGATTAGGCTACTGCAACATATTCAAGGTCAAGTAAAATAATGGAATTGAAATTTGTACCATGTACAAGTACTACCTTCGAAATAAATTTTTCTATACATGAGCTAACCTATGACCTAAAATTTACTTTTTGTCTGTTCTTGAACTTATAATGTGACAAGTGGTGCCCTAAATTTTTGGCAATTTTTAAGGCTTACCAAGAGATTTTATATTTGTGAAACAGTTTTCTGTCATGCATTATTCTCAGTGTAATCATTCTAGACACCAGGTTAACAGACAATGAAGACTGCAGCCAAGTATACACCAGTGTGTGTGCGTGCGTGTGTGTGTCTGCGTGTGTGTATCTATCTATACATATTCTATATGTTTTATATGGATTTATGTATGATTAATGGATAAAAACCAAACCAAACCTGTTGCCACCAAGTCGATGGCAACGACTGCCCCATAGGGCTTCCGAGGATGTAAACCTTTATGGAAGCAGACTGCCAAACCTTCTCCCAATGAGCTGCTGGTGGGCTTGAATGGCCAACCCTTTGGTCAGGAACCGAGAGCTTAACCACTGCACCACTGCACCACCAGGGCTTCTCATGATTAATGGATAAGCATCATAAATTCAATATATTATAACTGGCAGAATAATTATTTTAAAGATTGTTTCCCTAAATTAGCTGTTTGTTTATAAAATATTTCAACTTGGCTAGTATTATTTAAGCAACCCTGGTGGTACAGTGGGTTAAGTGCTCAGCTGCTAACTGCAAGGTTGGTGGTTCAAATGCACTAGCTGCTCTGCAGGAGAAATATGTGGCAGCCTGCTTCCTTAAAGATTTAGAGCCTCAGAAATCCTATGGGGCAGTTGTACTCTGTCCTGTAGGGTCACTATGAGTTGGAATCTACTCGATGGTAAGGTGTTTGGGTTGTTTATATGTATTGGTATCTGTGAGCTATGACAAAGTATTAGTTATGTATGAAATTAAAAATGAATATTGTATCTTAGAAAACAGCATATTTAAACAATGAATTGGAGACCCTTATCTTGTTCCCACACTTAACTATTTTTCTCTCTGTATGTCCAGGTCTGAAATTGGTATCTATTCTACAAAAGGGCAGCAATGCCTATAAAATCACCCGGGTCAAAGTAGGCCTCTTTCCTCACTTTCTTGACAAACATAACTTTCTTCCTTCAACTAAACGGTTTAACCTTTATTTACTCTAACTCCTTGTTCACCCAGAGACCATTTCTCTAGCATGTTCATTGCTATGAACCTATATAGAAGTAAAGAAATAAACATACATAGCTATAAACAATGAAAATAGCTGTCTTAGACTACAAGCATATGAAATTTGATGCATCCATGCAGAAGCTTACGCTGTGTCTCACACCATTCCTTGGCCCAGCAGTGTACTGGTGACTCCAAACAATGGCAACTAATAGTGCCAGGAAACTAAAAATATCCAGCTTGCTGGGGTCACTTAAAAAAAAAAAAAAAAAACTGGGGTCACTTAGGATGGGGCAAATCCACTCTACATATCCAACTATGGAATTAGCACTGGTAACCGGGAAGGGGGGGGCGGGGACCAGAATGTAAGCAACTGAAACTACTTAGAAAGTGCGTCCCTTTCATTCTCTGAATACTAAAAGCAGTCATTAATTAGCAAGTATTTATTGACCTCAAGTCACAAAGAAAAGACTCTCTGTGCTAGGTATATTTTGCTTTAGAAGCTACAGAAATATGCATTTGTGTATGTATACATGTATACATCTATATATACACCTATCTATACATCTAGGCAGCCATGGTGGTGCAATGGTTAAGTGTTCAACTGCTAGCTGAAAGGTCAGTGGCTTGAACTCACCAGAGGCTCTGAGGAAGAAAAGACCTGGTGATCTGTTCCAGTAATTTGACAGTACACAACAACATATACACATCTATATACCCACACACATACCCCTATATATATATACCCTTCTGACATATATATACCCCCATGTGTCTGTCAGTTTGTTTCACTGTGGGGGTTTGCATGTTGCTGTGATGCTGGAAGCTATGCCACCGGTATTCAGAGACCAGCAGGGTCACCCATGGAGGACAGGTTTCAGCTGATCTTCCAGACTAAGACAGGCTAGGAAGAAGGACCCGGCAGCCTACTTTTGAAAAGCATTAGCCAGTGAAAACCTTATGAATAGCAGCAGAACAGTATTTGATATAGCTTTGAAAGATGAGCCCCCCAGGTTGGAAGTCACTCAAAAGATGACAGAGGTGAGCTGCCTTCTCAAAGTAGAGTCGACCTTAATGAGGTGGATGGAGTAAAGCTTTCCAGACCTTCATTTGCTGATGTGGCGTGGTGCAAAATGAGAAGAAACAGCTACAAACATCCTTTAATAATTGGAACCTGGAATGTATGAAGCATGAAACTAGGAAAATTGGAAACTGTCAAAAATGAAATGTAATATGTAAACAACGATATCCTAGACATTAGTGAGGTGAAATGGACTGGTATTGGCCATTTTGAATTGGACAATCTTATAGTCTACTATGCTGGGAATGACAACTTGAAGAGGAATTGTGTTGCATTCATCGCCAAAAAGAATGTTTCAAGATCTCTCCTGAAGTACAACACTGTCAGTGATAGGATAATATCCATAGGCCTACTAGGAAGACCAGTTAATACGACTATTATTCAAATTTATGCACCAACCACTAGGGCCAAAGATGAAGAAATAGAAGATTTTTATCAGCTGCTGCTGTCTGAAATTAACCAAACATGCAATCAAGATGCATTGATAATTACTGGCGATTGGAATTCGAAAGTTGGAAACAAAGAAGAAGGATCAGTAGTTGGAAAATATGGCCTGGGTGATAGAAACAATGCCGGAGATCGAATGATAGAATTTTGCAAGACCAACGACTCTTCATTGCAAATACCTTCTTTCACCAGCACAAACGGTGACTATACACATGGACCTCGCCAGATGGAACACACAGAAATCAAATTGACTACATCTGTGGAAAGAGATGATGGAAAAGCTGAATATCATCAGTCAGAACAAGGCCAGGGGCCGACTATGGAACAGATCATCAATTGCTCATATGCAAGTTCAAGCTGAAACTGAAGAAAATCAGAGCAACATGACAGCCAAAATATGACCTTGAGCATATCCCACCTGAATTTAGAGACCATCTGAAGAATAGATTTGACGCATTGAGCACTAGTGACCGAAGACCAGAGAAGTTGTGGAATGACATCAAGGACATCATCCATGAAGAAAGCAAGAGGTCATTGAAAACAGAGGAAAGAAAGAAAAGACCAAGATGGACGTCAGAGGAGACTCTGAAACTTGCTCTTGAGTGTCGAGCAGCTAAAACAAAAGGAAGAATTGATGAAGTAAAAGAGCTGAACAGAAGATTTCAAAGCGCCTCTCGAGAAGACAAAGTATTAAAATGACATGTGCAAAGAGCTGGAGATGGAAAACCAAAAGGGAAGAACGTGCTCGACATTTCTCAAGCTGAAAGAACTGAAGAAAAAATTCAAACCTTGAGTTGCAATAGTGAAGGATTCCATGGGGAAAATATTAAACAACACAGGAAGCATCAAAAGAAGATGGAAGGAATACACAGAGTCATTACACCAAAAAAGAATTAATCAATGTTCAACCATTTCAAGAGGTGGCATATGATCAGGAACTGATAGTACTGAAGGAAGAAGTCCAAGTTGCTCTGAAGGCATTGGCGAAAAACAAGGCTCCAGGAATTGATGGAATATCAATTGAGATATTTCAACAAGCGGATGAAGCGCTGGAGGTGCTCACTCATCTATGGGGATGCTGTTTGGTTTAAAGTCAGGAAAGGTGTGTGTCAGGGTTGTATTCTTTCACCATACCTACTCTACCTGTATGCTGAACAAATAATACAAGAAGCTGGACTATATGAAGAAGAACAGGGCATCAGGATTGGAGGAAGACTCATTAACAACCTGCGTTATGCAGATGACACAACCTTGCTTGCTGAAAGTGAAGAGGACTTGAAGCACTTGCTAGTGAAGATCAAAGACCACAGCCTTCAGTATGGATTGCACCTCAACATAAAGAAAACAAAAATCCTCACAACTGGACCAATGAGCAACATCATGATAAATGGAGAAAAGCTTGAGGTTGTCAAGGATTTCATTTTACTTGGATCCACAATCAACAGCCAGGGAAGCAGCAGTCAAGAAATCAAAAGATGCATTGCATTGGGTAAATCTGCTGCAAAGGACCTCCTCAAAGTGTTGAAGAGCAGAGATGTCACCCTGAAGACTAAGGTGTGCCTGACCCAACCATGGTATTTTCAATCGCATCCTATGCATGCAAAAGCTGGGCAATGAATAAGGAAGACCGAAGAAGAATTGACACCTTTGAATTGTGGTGTTGGCGAAGAATATTGACTATACCATGGACTGCCAAAAGAACGAACAAATCTGTCTCGGAAGAAGTGCAGCCAGAATGCTCCTTGGAGGCAAGGTTGGTGAGACTGCGTCTTACATATTTTGGACCTGTTGTCAGGAGGGATCAGTCTCTGGAGAAGGACATCATGCTTGGCAGAGTACAGGGTCAGCAGAAAAAAGGAAGATCCTCAACGAAGTGGATTGACACAGTGGCTGCAACAATGAGCTCATGCATAACAATGATTGTAAGGATGGTGCAGGACTGGGCAGTGTTTCGTTCTGTTGTGCATAGGGTCGCTATGAGTCAGATCCAACTCAATAGCACCTAACAACAATGACAGTATATATACATACATGAGTATTTACACGTATGTATGTTTGTGGGTATTAAATATTTCATTGAATAAACAAGATGAAAAGGGAAGATAAACCTCTGTCTCCTAAAAATTTTATTTTACTGCATAGAAACTCTTTTCTCTTTTTTCTGTAATATTGCTAACCTATGAAATAATCAAAGAATCAGAAGCAAAAATTACCTATTAGTATTACCTAAACATAAGAAGCCCTGGTGGTCCAATAGTTAAGTGCTTACCTGCTAACAGAAAGGTCGCAGTTCAAACCCAACAGTGATTCACAGGAGAAAATACCTGGATATGTGCTTCAATAAGGAATACAGCCTAGGAAACCCTGTGGGGCAATTATACTCTGTCTTGTAGGATTGCTATGAGTCAGAATTGACTCAACAGCATGCAACGTCACCTAAATACTCTTCCGTGACCGTTGGGATACACAGTTGCCTATCAAACTTTTCCGCCTCTCAGGTTTCTTGGGAAGCTGCTTTCTCACTGACAGTACATGCAGCCATTAGGATGGGGTCTTTATGACTGTTTGAAAACTGAATAAATGGGCATGTGCCACAGATTATTGTTTTTACAGGTTATTGTATAAGTTGTGTGCATATTGGCATGAAAATTAGAAATTCTGAAAATTTATATTTGGTACATGTATGTACCACTTGATTCTGGGAGTTGCCTGAGGTAGAATTAGTGGGACAACTTATGTCCCTCTGGTCTCTAAGGGTAGGCTTATGGGAGGTGGCAAAAAAAAAAAAAATCCATACTATCTACCAAAAATTCAGACACCCTCAATGATTCAGCATGCTTCCCTTAATGAAAACACATGGTATTCAAAAAACTCAAAGCAGAAAATAATTAGGTTCCAATTCTGATTGTCGGTGAACTTTAACTTGTTCTCCCAGTGCTTCTAGTTTCAAGATGGCTACCCTCTTGCAGCTTTCTGTGACTGAGGATGTCTATACTAATTTATCTCTGTTTTGGATATAAATTGCATGATATCATTAATACTTATGATTATAGATCTGAAGGTAATTTCAGATCCAGTGGCATGATTTGGCCTCATTTACCTGGACTTCTGGGAGTCCTGCATTGCTTGTTTGACATGTGGCCTATGTGAGATGTACTTGATCTTATTCTCTGGCAGATGTATTACCCCTACAAATTGAAATAAAGTTGCCTCTTTCTTCCCAGAAAGATACATCTTCAAGTGAGATGGCTTCTACAAACACTGGTAGCCCAGGACCCATGTACTCAGGGGACAATGACCTTTTTACATAGGAATACCTTCTTATCTATGTTATTAAGAAATCATGGTTCTTACACACAGTTTAAAGCTATCATTTCCCACCTAATGTCTAACTTCCTCTGTTAATTCTCCAACAAAATATCATGTAGCCACCTGTTTGACCACCTCCAGTAATGGGGCAACATTTTTTTTTCTCTCAAGAGACAATCAGTTAAGAGATTTCCAAAGATGAAATTATTAGATTGTGACTTTTTAATCAATTGAGGATGTGTCCGAATTTTTGACTCAGGTTTTCCATTTCAGTTTCAAACAAAGTAAACCCTACCCATCCGTACTTGAAAGAGACTTACTTCCTTCACCAGGAACTACCCACTGAGCTGCATGCACCCCATTCCACTCGGTTATATAGACTCCTCAGAGATACCTACCCCATTATATAGAAGCACAAATACAGCACATGGGTCACAATGCACTGGAGGAGCCATTTGTATTCTGTTTAATAACTTGCTTATCTATTAGAACTCAGAATCTCTCATATAAAAGGCCTGGTACTAGGAGCTGTAGATATATTCATTATTTTATTTGTCAGAACTTTTTCTTTGGCAAGTTCTTAAGTTAGCTATAAAAAGAAAAAAGGCAGTTAAAAAGAAAACTAAATAAGAAAAATGCATAGAGTGGGCTGTATCAGGCACCCTAGTAAAGGCATTAAGTCCTGTACCCTCCATTTCTCAGCTCTGCTTCCTTTGGTGTATGAGTTTGATGGTGTCAAGGGCTTGTTCCACACAGTCAAGGAATATGACCATTAGCACCTCCAGGCTTACAGCTTGTGATCCCAAAGAGTGAGTTACACACCCTCTCTCCTACTGTCCCATTGTCCACATATTCTCTCTTCTACTATCCACCTACTGCTTTGTTTGGAAGGACTGAGGTTAGTCCAGGCGTAGAACATGGCACTGAGCTTGAAAGGCCCAGCATGATTGCATGGAATAGGTAGAGAAATTTCTCAAAAGAAATAGAACCTGGGCAATTCACCTACCAAGGGGTAAAATTTGGAATAAGTAAATAAACAAGACTGTCACCTGCATCCCATTTAGCCCCCAAATCGGGCTTTACTTAACTAGTGTGGAAAGTGAAATTTCCATTTTCTTCTCAGAATGTTTGATGATGGAAGGTGGCTCACCATTCACAGAGCCACATGGTACTGATCTCTAACATTATTGCAAACTCACTGCCTGCACCTGAGAGATATTCCATTCCATACAGTCAAGGAGCAGATAAAGAACTGGGACTCAAATAGTAATGGAACTGGAAGATAACAATGAGGCAAGAGTCTGGCATGCCAAAGTCAGAACCAGGCAAGAGTGCAAGCAAGAACCTGGAAATTAGTAGAAAATCACATCTGAGAGAACTTGGGGGGGAAAAAAAATGACCCCATGTATGGCATGGCATTGGGATTACAGAAGTAATCTAAAATCATCTTTGGAACGAAGTTTTTGAAGGATAACCTGTAAATGTCCTATATTCTACTACCATATGCCTGTCTTCCCGCATACTAAACAACTATTTTAATCCATAAAAGGTGGTTTTGGTTTATAAACTACACTCTATTAAAGCATGGGGTGGCTGGGTGGAGCAAATGGTTAAGTACTTGACTACTAGCCACAAGGTTGGCAGTTAAACCCACACAGAGGCACCTCAGAAGGCAGGCCTGGAGATCTGCTTCCAAAAGGTCATATGCCTTCAAAACCCTATGGAACAGTTCTGCTTTGCACACATGGGGTTGCCATGAGTTAGAATCAACTCGATAGCCTCTAACAAAAACAACAACAATTAGAGCACTCAAACAGAGTTTACATAAATGGAGCCCTGGTGGTGCAGTGGTTAAGAACTTGGCTGCTAGCCAAAAAGTCAGCAGTTCGAATCCACCAGCTGCTTCTTGGAAACCCTATGCAGCAGTTCAACGCTGTCCCGTAGGATCACTGTGAGTCAGAATCGACTCAATAGCAATGGGTTTTTTTGTTTTTAAACAGAGTTAAGTCTAAGATGTAAGCTTCTCTAGATAACTGACCTTGACTTTGCTGTTAGCAGTACTCAACTCAGTGATGGCACATAGTAGTTTCTCAGTACATGTTAAATCAAAAGGTGAAAAACTCATGGGCTAGATAATTTCTAAAGTCCTGTTTCAAGTCCTTCTAAAGCCCATTTCTTAATATCTATGTTTGTACTTGCCCAATTTAGCAAAGAAACCCATGAAATTTGTATCAGATCGTTCTATTTTGTTTTCTTGTGTTTAGAAATAAAGCACATTTTCAGAACTGTAAATGGGTGAAACTATATTTTGATGCCATATTTAACTTTTCAAAGAATTTCCACATTATGACATTATTGCAATTTTTTTCAGATGATGAAATGGGCTTATTCTAGGGCCTTGGGAAAATTCCTAAACTGTTCTGTTTCAGTGATTCTGCTGGAACTTATTTTACTCTCCCACTCTGACTTCTGACTGCGAAAAAATGTTCAAATGCCTTGTCTGCATACGACGTAGGAATAAAAGATACTGTTGTCAGAAAACAAGACTTTCTGTCTGAAACCTGTGCCAAACATGAACAACATAAAAAAGAATGCCCAATTATGTAAAGTTTACTGCTTAATTTAAAAGCCTTTCTATTGTACAGGATCTTTTTAATTACTGCTGTGAACTGCTGTCTCCTGTGATCTTTGCTGTATACTGCCATCTGTTTTTAAAACATCTTATGATCTTGAAATCACATTGTATGCAACCCACTGTCTTTTCTTCAGTCTACTGGGAAATCGTGGAGGACCCCACACAGTGTGACTGCAAATCTCATTGCTTTCTATGGAAGAAGAAAAACAAAGTCAACTACAAAAACCTAGTATGTTCTCCGACTTCATCTGGAGCACAGCCTCTGGTTAATAAAATTGTAGGAAACAGTCCTGTCACTGATCAGCTGTGTGTCAGTAACTTATTGTATCTCGTGGATTTTCAGTTTTCTCGTTTGTATAAGGCACGGATAGACTAGATGAAAACCAAAAGGCTTCCTGGAACTAAGATATCTATGAAGCACTGGCTCACGGTTTGAATTGTACTGAGTCCAATATTGCGGATTTTCACCCACCCATCCCCAGGTGTTCTTGCTTGTCTACACACACACACACACACACACACACACACACACACACATATGCTCATATACAATTGAATCAAGGCTATGACATAATCATAGAAAGGAAATTTTTACTCCATCATTAATTCCCAGCTTGGTTTTGCAGCAACCAGATTATTTTCAATTACTAAGAGAATATTTTAGTGCAGAAGGGTGAACAAAAGTAATTCTAATATGCTGTTAAGGAAAAAGTAGGGTAGAAATTCTGTGTTATTGTATGATAAACCCAAACCCAGTGCCGTCGAGTCTATTCCGACTCATAGCGACCCTATAGGACAGAGTAGAACTGCCCCATAGAGTTTCCAAGGAGCGCCTGGCGGAATTGAACTGCCGATACTGATTTAAATTTATAGTAATATATAGTTTGCTAACATAATAAATTTAAATTTTACATTTAATAAAGTATTTGCTAATTTTTCACTGTACACTTAAAAAAATTTTTTTTTTTTTAGCAACATTTATTTGTTGCTATTTCGCCACTAAGTTGATCATGACTCGTGGTGACCAATGTGTACAAAGTAAAACTGTGGCACAGGGTTTGCAATGCTGTGACCTTTAAGAAGCAGATCACCAGGCCTTTATTCTGAGTCACTTCTAGATGGGGTTGAACTGCCAACCTTTGGCCCATAGTCGAGTCCTTAACCGTTTGTGCCACCCAAGAAATCCTTTATTTAATTAATATATTATATGCAATAAAAATACATAATAAAGTAGGAAATCAAAATCCTATAATATTAACATTCTAAGGAGCCCTGGTAGCACAGGTGCTAGAATTATGAGTACATTTTAGTTTTTATAAGCATTATAAATTTTCTTTACATACAAATTAAAAAGGAAGATTTCTTGATTCATTTTTTTAAACACCCTTGATTTCAAATTTAGTTCCGACTTTCAGTATCTGTGTGGCTTAGACAAGTTCAAGTTCTCTTGACTTCAACTCCTTCTCTGTAAAATGAAGAGAAAAGCTCAACTGGAAGCTACTTGAATCAATAACCTGATCAAAGAAGTATCCCACCGAAAACCCGGTGCAAGGAAGTATAATCAAGGCCAAATGGAAAAAGTTTCTCACTCAACCTTTGCGTAATCCTCGCGGTAACATAGATTGAAGCATCATGTTGACTCCTAAAGAACGCTTGAACTGCACACATGTACCATCCATTCACCATAAGGCCCTTTACAGCAGAAGGTAGGGCTTCAAGGGCCTACAATGAATGCAAACTCTCGCAAGGGATGCAGAAGATTGGAGCTAGCCATAAAGCAGAAGAGGGATCATAGGGACTGAAGAGGAGTGTGACAGATTGGAAAGTGCACCTTTTCGGTGTCTAAAGTGGCAGCTACAGGCTAGCTCCCTCTGACCATTGCTTTGTGGGAATATGGCTTCTGCATTAACAGCTCATCTACAAGAAATAAGATCTTTAGTCAGTCTCTCGGTGTTATCCACTAAATAGATTGCTAATTTTTGTATTTGCTGTTATTTTTAATACTCTAATACCCATGATTGTGTGGCCCATATCTGCAAGCTTCCATCAAGGTTAAGGACCGTTCCTTTACCTGCCATGAGTCTCAGAGGTGGCAAAGTGTGCCACACAGCATGTGTCAGGGTCCCAAAAGGAAAAAGATGTTATACTCTGATCGGGACAATGGACAAGGGCTTATTTACAAACACATGGACAGTGTGATGGCTAAGGTTGTGTGTCAAGTTCTCAGTGGTTTGACAGTTATGCAATGATGTATTTTGGCAGCTATGCAATGATGTAGTCATTCTCCATGATGTGATCTGATGTGATCAGCCAATCAGTTGTAAGGGGAATTTCCTCCAGCGTCTGGCCTGCATCTAATATCTATATGGATGTTCTGGCAAAGCTTGCTTGCTTGCTCTGGATTCTGCTTTTGGCTTTTCATCATCTGACCTCTGGTTCTTGGGGCTCGAGCCAGCTGCCTGACATCTTACGTACTGATCTTGGATTTGTCAACCTCTGCAGCCCTGAGTCAGGCTGCCATCTGAGATGCCCATCTTGGGTACATCAGCCCCTGCATCTATGGGAGTCAGGAGAAGCCTCCAGCCTGAAGCGTAACTTACGGACTTGGAATCGGCCAGCCTCTATAACCACATGAGCCATTTCTTTGAGAGAAATCTTTCTCATGCTATATATATGTGTACACTTCGCTGGTTTTGCTTCTCTACAGAACCCAGTCTATGATGGACGGGATGTACAGGAACCATGAGAAAAGATGCAATAACCTAGGACTAGTAAGAGCAGAGAACTGATGGTTCAGTGATATAATTCTTGACCCCCAGATGGGAGACCTGGGTTTGATTCCCGGCCAACGTAACTTATGCACAGCCTCCACCTGTCTGTCAGTGAAGGTCTGTGCATTGTTATGATGCTGATCAGATTTCATTGGAGCTTCCAGACTAAGACAGATTAGGAAGAAAGTCCTGCTGATCTATTTCTGAAAAGCAGCCAGTGAAAACCCTGTGGATCACAACAGTCTGATTCACAATGGATCATGAGGACGGCACAGGACCAGGCAGCATTTTGATCCATTGTGCATGGGTTATCATGAGTTGGGGTCGACTGGAGAGCAGCTAACAACAAGTAACAGCAGAAGCACAGGAAGGGATGAGAGATGGAACAATTTATCAGACGTGGAAAAAGAGAATCCTGAAGAGAAGGTTGTTTTGTCCAAGGTAGGGAAATTCAATCAAGGGACACTGCCATTCTCAGGTGGCTTCATAAGGAAGAACTCAGTAGAATAATACCCTGATGTCACTCTTCTCCCTCCCTCAACCCCTAACCAGAGCACCATTATCCAAGCCCAATGAGAAGCCAGCCAGCGCAGCAGGACCCCATTGATGTTGTCCTACGGGTCAGTCCCCTTGGCAGACAGTGGGGTGGAGAAAGGTAGGAAGAGGGTCTTGAGGGCCAAGACAGTATCTGGCACAAGTCCTAAATCGCTGGTCATGAAGTGTTAAAGCCAGAGTCTGTTTCAACAGTGCTTTGAATCTTTCAGGTAGCCTGCTCTATCTTGTACCATCCAGGGTATTTACAATCAAATACAACCATTTTGGCAAAGTGTAACCAAAGATGAATTAATGTATGACTTTATAGCACCACACTCTAACAGGCTGTTAAACAGCATGATCAAATTAAAGGTCCTGAAAATGGCATAACTAATGGCACTGTCTTGAGAAAGAAAAAGAAAATAGTGCTAATGTGGAGGTTCATGAAATGTGTATGAACCGTATAACATATTCATGCCCCATTACTGAGAATTTCAAAGTGTCTCGCTGATCAAGATAATAGGCCTTGATTCAATTCAGTCTGATGTGGCATGAATTTCATGTGCTAATTAATAAAGCATTTCTTAATGATTAAGGGGAAAAATCAGATAACATTTGATTGGAAACCCAACTGTCAGAGATAAAACATAGCTACAACTGAGGTTAGAATGAATGTCATTCATTTTGAATTCAGGTGTCTTAATTATGATAATTAATGATTGTATTCTCTATATAAATGAATTCAACCAACATGATAAGCATATGGTAATTTAAAGTGCTTTCTTAGAGTTGGAAATTTAAACAAATGACTTCAATAATAATCATGCCACCCCCCTTTTTTTTTTTCCATTTTAGGTTTAGTTTTATACCAAGGTCTGTTTTCTCCTTTAGTCCTTTGCAAGTTTTATATATTGCTACTACTTTAATAACAAGTATATTGCTAGGAGCTGATATCTATTGATGTTGAACTTCTGGCAAGAATGTAAATTGTGTCTTACCCAATGAAGTCATAGATAGTGAATCTTGCTCTGCAGTAGTGCTTGGAAGTTTGTTAAAAATAATGTTGGATTTATCAGACTTCAGTGCCTAGACTTACTAAAAAAATAAGTAAATGACCCAATAGATATAGGTTAATATGGACAGCATTACATAAGGATGATTACATAAAATTTGATAGGTCATTTAAATTCTGGATATTCTGAGAGTAATCTAATCACAGGAAATGGTTTTTAAAGGCTCACATAATTATTTCAGGGTTGTTCTCACTGACACATATTGATTCAGGCTTTCATCACCTCTTGCCTGAACTATGGCAGTAACTGCCCTGTCTCCGTTATCGCTAACTCCATTCCTGAACACATTACCCAATACATTTTCATCACTTACTTGCTCAAAAACCTATTATGGTTCCCCAAAACCTACTGAATAAACTTCAGATTACTTAAACCCTGTTATGGATTGAATTATGCCCCCCCAAAAAATGTGTGTCAACTTGGCTAGTCCATGATTCCCAATATTGTGTGATTGTCCACCATTTTGTCATCTGATGTGATTTTCCTGTGTGTTGTAAATCCTACCTCTATGATGTTAATGAGGTGGGATTTTGTTGTTGTTGTTGTTATTAGGTACCGTGGAGTCAGTTCTGACTCCTACTGACCCTATGTACAACAGAAAGAGATACTGCCTCGTTTTCTGCCATCCTCACAATTGTTGTTATGCTTGAGCCCATTGTTGCAGCCATTCTGTCAGTCCATATCCTTGAGGGTCTTCCTCTTTTTTGCTGACCCTCTACTTTACCAAGCATCATGTCCTCCTCCAGGCACTGATCCCTCCTGATAACTTGTCCAAAGTATTTGAGACATAGTCTTGACATCCTTGCCTCTAAGGAGCACTCTGGTTGTACTTCTTCCAAGACAGATCTGTTCATTCTTTTGGCAGTTCATGGTATATTCAATATTCTTCACCAACACCATGACTCAAGGGCATCATTCTTCTCTGGTGTTCCTTATTCACCACATAGATTTCACATGCATTTGAGGTGATTGAAAACACCATGGCTTGGGACAGGCACACCTTAGACTTCAAGGTGACATGTTTGCTTTTTAACGCTGAGGTGGGATTAGTGGCAGTTATGTAAATGAAGCAGAACTCAACTTACAAGATTAGGTTGTGTTTTAAGTCAATCTCTTTCGAAATATAAAAGAGAGAAAGTGAGCAAAGAGACATGGAGATCTCATACCATCAAGATACAAGAAGCAGGAGAATAGGACATCCTTTGGACTCAGGGTTGCTGCACTAAGAATTTCCTGGACTGGTGAAAATTGATGACAAGAACCTTCCCCTAGAGCGAACAGAGAGAGAAAGCCTTTCCCTGGAACTGTTGTTATCACGTGCTGTTGAGTCGGTTCCAACTCATAGCGACCCTATGCACAACAGAACGAAACACTGCCCAGTCCTGCACCATCCTTACAATTGTTGTTATGCTTGAGCTCATTCTTTCAGCCACTGTGTCAATCCACCTCGAGAGTTTTCCTCTTTTCCGCTGACCCTGTACTGTGCCAAGCATGATGTCCTTCTCCAGGGACTGATCCCTCCCGACAACATGTCCAAAGTATGTAAGACGCAGTCTCACCATCCTTGCTTCTAAGGAGCATTCTGGTTGTACTTCTTCCAAGACAGATTTGTTCATTCTTTTGGCAGTCCATGGTATATTCAATATTCTTTGCCAACACCACAATTCAAAGGCATCAATTCTTCTTTGGTCTTTCTAATTCATTGCCCAGCTTTCACTTGCATATGATACCATGGCTTGGGTCAGGCGCACCTTAGTCTTCAAGATGACATCTTTGCTCTTCAACACCTTGAAGAGGTCCTTTGCAGCAGATTTACCCGATGTGATGTCTTTTGATTTCTTGACTGCTGCTTCCATGGCTATTGATTGTGGATCCAAGTAAAATGAAATCCTTGACAACTTCAGTCTTTTCTCTGTTTATCATGGTGTTGCTCATTGGTCCAGCTGTGAGGATTTTTGTTTTCTTTATGTTGAGGTGCAATCCATACTGAAGGCTGTGGTCTTTGATCTTCATTAGTAAGTGCTTCAAGTCCTCTTCACTTTCAGCAAGCAAGGTTGTGTCAACTGCATAACGCAAGTTGTTCATGAGTCTTCCTCCAATCCTGATGCCCCGTTGTTCTTCATATAGTCCAGCTTCTCGGATTATTTGCTCAGCATACGGATTGAATAGGTATGGTGAAAGAATACAACCCTGATGCACACCTTTCCTGACTTTCAACCAATCAGTATCCCCTTGTTCTGTCCGAACAACTGCCTCTTGATCTATGTAAAGTTTCCTCATGAGCAAAATTAAGAGTTCTGGAATTCCCATTCTTCGCAATGTTATCTATAATCTGTTACGATCCACACAGTCGAAAGCCTTGGCATAGTCAATAAAACACAGGTAAACATCCTTCTGGTATTCTCTGCTTTCAGCCAGGATTCTGCTTTCAGCTTCCCCTGGAACTAATACCCTGAATCTCTCCTAGACTGTGAGAGAATAAATTGTCTTTGTTAAAGCCGTCTGCTTGTGTTATTTCTGTTACAGCAGCATTAATTAACTAAGACAAACACCCACGAAAAGATGTCAACTTCCTTTCCAGTCTCATCTTCCACTTGTATTCTATTTGTGTCTTCCTCCTCTAGTCAATTTGCTTATCCTTTCATAGGTCTTTCAGTCTTCTGCCACCTTGGATGTCTCCTCCTCCTCCACTTGTTTTGGCTCCATTCTTTGGAAAGATGTTTGCAGAACTTCTGACAGAACCTTTAGAAATATTTCTCCAGAATTGAACTATGTCTCACATGGAATTTTTTCTGATTTGAGGCAGTAAACATAGTCACACTTTTCTTCCCTACAAGATAAATTCTTGAATGTGTGTATCCTTTCCTCTCCTCAAAGCCTAGAACATGTTTTGACACAAAACAGACATTTAAACAATATCCTCAGTGAACAAAATGGATCAGCCAATTGTCTATACCTTTGTAAAAGAGGAGAGTCACATTTAAGGTATTGTGTTATTTCACTCTTTAAGCATACTTGCTAAGGTTTATTCTTTTATATTTGGAAGAGTATGAGACTCATTTTGTTTTGCTCTAATGTGTCCTTGGACAGCTACCAATCACTTATCTACTATGAGAGAGAAATTAAGTGTTATGGCAGAGGGAAGGAGCAGGTGGGGAGGGGGATAGAGTAAACATAAATTGTTCCTAAGTCCTAAAAGAAATTTATTTGTCTAGACAAAGGGAAAGTCTAACTCATCAATACTATTTACAAAAAGAAAAAAGGAAAAGATTACATTTTTTGTTTGTTTGCTCTTCTGCAAAAGTGGGGATTTTCTAAGTCTCGATTGACAGTGGTCTAAGAAGAGTCATAGAGATGCAAAAGAAGGTGGTCAAAGGAATGGAGAGACTCTGCTCCAAAGTAGAAGAGAGAGGATGCACTGATACTGCTTCCTGATACAGACCTTGATAGCAAAATCCCACTCAATGCGTGAATGGAATGCTGGTCTTCATTTAAGCCCATCTAAATGTAAGTAACTGTACAAGCAAGTGGACATTGCCCTTGATTCATAGTATAGATCCATTCATTCTTCAACAGTCCTATTGCTGTTTACCTAAAGCCCCAAGTTGAAGAAACCTTTCTTTTAGTTTCAGGCAGATAACAAATAGCGTGGATTCCAATGGACTGTAAGAGCCAAAGTTCCAGTATGTTCTGTATGTGGAAAAAAAAATTGGCATGCACAAATATTTGAATGGCTAGAGGGTGAACTGTGGCAAACTGCTAACTATCCCATTTTTCTTCCTATGCCACAGTAAATGCTATCTATTATTAGCATGTTTTCACATGGAAGCCATGCTAGTCTGTTATTTTAATCAAGCTTCCTTAGTTCATTACTTAATCCATGACTCCTAAATTTGATGTTCAGTGACTATATCTGCCTTTAGCATGTTTGATATGCTTTCATGATAGGCTTGTACAAGAGAAGAATTCCTAAATTTATTTCTGAAACCCAATATACTGTGCTCACGGAGTGACACAGTTATAGAATATAACAATTATTCACTTTCGGTAACAAAATCTATACTGGGTCAATGTACTTTTTGAAGCATTTTAAACCAATACTCTAGTATCTTTATGGATTAATCCCAGCAAATTGATCATTGAATACGTTTCTTCCTTAATAATGAATAAGCTCATAAACCACACAATTGTCAAAATTAAGATGCATAATTCTGGTTTCCTTTTCTGAAAATAAAAGGAAATCTTAGAAAAATACACAAACACTCAAGTCCTAAAACAAAGACACATAGCATTGTTGTTTTCTTCCCTTCCTATGAAGCTGCTTCTATCTACTGAGGTTGCTTTCCAAAGAGAAAAGTGTGAGTTAGGGGCCAATAAATTGTACTTTTCACCAACTCAGTTCCTCTGCCTTTGCAATAGGAATTTCCCCTGATAGCTGAAGCCTTCCATAAGCCATAATTCTTGCTTTTCCACCCACGTACACTTTTACATAAAACAAGAAAGACTGCCACTGCAGGTACTTCAGAGCAGTCAAAATGTAGTACCGGGGAAGTTATTCTGTAGTTTTCTAACTTTCCTTTCTCTCTTTCTTCTCTGCTGAATCTCATAGAACACATGTTCTGAATTGTCGATCTATCACAAAATCCATCTCAGGCACTGCTCTGTGAAAGAGGTTGGCATTGCTTTGCATATTTCATTTCCTGAGCATTAGTGACACCATCTTCCTCATCCTTATTAGCTTTCATGATGCAAGTGAAATCCTGGGTCATTTCTTGCCTGAAAAAATGCCTTCAGGAAATGCTTTGGGGGCACTCGGCAAGGAGATCATTGTTTTCATATTCATTTCCTAGAAATTTCTCCCATCATGTCCTTAAGATGCTTCTAGCAATGCTAAATGCACAAGGTTAAAATAAACTGGTTGATGGACTAAGCTATAGTATAGCCCATTTGAGAAAGGGTAGCTTTTCACTTCAGTGGGCGAAATACAATTTAGACATCGTAGAAATATGGTTGTCAGTAAAATCAGTGCCAAATGGGGCGTGTGTAAATGTAACTGAATCACTTGAATCCTTTTTGTCGAAGAGTAACTTGAATGTCAAGCTTTAGGGAGATTACATTTTACTATTCTCTCAATATGAGGTAGAATTTGCAGCAACTGCTGTTATTACGGCAAATAACAAACATTAGTCTTCAAATGTAAGAAACAGGCACAAACCAAAGCAATGTTAACTGTAAATAGAGTTCATTTCGTCTTTCTTACATATTAACTCCCTGTAGCTCTTGAATAATAATGGCGACAATGGTGGTAGAAGGTGTTGGCAAATGGTCACCGTCATTATACAAAAGATTGTGTGTCCACTATTTTATTTAATGATCATTTCACAATATCAGAGAGCTGTTGATATTATGCTAGGCATAGAAGAAGGAGTAATGGTCATTGACCAGAGATTGAGGGCTTATCCTCAATCCAACATAAGAAAAGATTGAACCAATTCCCAGCTTTACTAACAATTATGTAAATACCAGTGAATCTATGCAGACACCATTTTCTCTGTCAAATTATCATACACACATACACACACTCACACAGAGAATAACTAAGGCAGTATCACAAAGTGAGAACTCTCATATACCACTGGCTGAAATATAACATAATTCAAAATTTCCAGCAGAAATGTGGGTGATTGTCATTATTCCATTTTGATAACATTTCCATAAATATATTCAATGATAATTCATGCAGATCTATGGAAAATGCCCAATATTAGGAAATGGTAAAATAAATCAAGCAGATCTATATGGTGTAATATAATGCTGCAAATATAAAGCACAGTCTATATAAGGATACATAAAAAACTTCTTTACATACAAAATTAGAATCATATAGTTTATATAGTTTTGCAAAGGGAATAGATTTAAATGTATTTAAAAAATGGATGATACACTACTCAAAATGAGAAGAAACAGCTACAAACATCCATTAATAATCAGAACCTGGAACATACAAAGTATGAATCTAGGAAAATTGGAAATCATCAAAAATGAATTACAATGTATAAACATCAATATCCTAGGCATTAGTGAGCTGAAATGGACTGGTATTGGCCATTTTGAAATGGAGAATCATATAGTCTACTACGCTGGGAATGACAACTTGAAGAGGAATGGTGTTTCATTCATCATCAAAAAAAACATTTCAAGATCTATCCTGAAGTGCAACGCTGTCAGTATTAGGATAATATCCTTTAGTTTTTTATAAGGAAGACCAGTTAATATGACTATTATTCAAATATACACACCAACCACTAGGGCCAAAAATGAAGAAATACAAGATTTTTATCAGCCGCTGCTGTCTGAAATTGATCGAACATGCAGTCAAGATGCATTGATAATTACAGGTGATTGGAATTCGAAAGCTGGAAATAAAGAAGAAGGATGAGTAGTTGGAAAATATGGCCTTGGTGATAGAAACAATGCCGGAGATCGAATGATAGAATTTTGCAAGACCAACGACTTCTTCATTGCAAATACCTTCTTTCACCAAC
This sequence comes from Loxodonta africana, assembly GCF_030014295.1. Lineage (NCBI taxonomy): Eukaryota > Metazoa > Chordata > Mammalia > Proboscidea > Elephantidae > Loxodonta > Loxodonta africana. The sequence continues at coordinate 57,607,944 of NC_087362.1, forward strand.
ATAAACAGTGAGTATACATACATGTCAACATGTTAATAGCTGTTGCTTCTGGATTGAAAATATCAGCAGATATATATACATATTTTTTAATTCCAAAGTTTCTTAATCTAAATGTTTTATAATGAGCATATATTGGGGTGTAGGGGGGAGGAGGAAGAACCATAAACATACCTAGATTGGAAACCTCTGTCATTTTCAGAATTTCCATCCTAAAATCTACCGTTGAAATTTCCTATCCATGTTGAATTATGTGTACGAGTTCTTTATTTTTAGACTACTTTTCTCCCCCCAAAAAGCAGACCCAGAGTGACATTCAGCAAGTTTATTTTAGGAAATTATCCCAAGGAAAAGAATTGAGGGTCTGGAAAGAGGGAAATAGGAAGGAGAGAAAACCAATTCAAGGGTGTGCTACTGATCTGGCCACCACTGTGGGCATCTGGGACTCAACCCTTTTCTGGGACCCTCTAAGGAGCTATGCAGAACGCACCTCGGAATTCCCCCAGGGAAAGGAAGGGAGCAGTGTTTGCGTACTAGCACCCAGCCGGGAGCTGTCCCACTCAGTGATAACGCCCTCATATTTCCAGGTGTACATATGCCATCGGTTATTGTGTACAGCTGGTGGCTACAGCAAAATCTAAAGTGCCAAAGGTGGGCCAAGAGAACACAAAGTGGAGAATAAGATCCTTTTCAAGGATCCTTCTAGTTGCTTGCTCTTCCTAGCTAGGCGAATTTAGGCCTATTGAATTTTTTCTGTTTCCAAGATTCAAAATTAATATTAGGAGGTTATTATTTGTATGTATGGGTTGTTGTGAAGATAAACTTGTATTCATTTTTTATTACAGAACTGCACCATGCTTTACAAGCATTTCCTAGTGTTAATTCCCATCTTCTTCAAGATGACAAATGATGGGTGATAATTAAAAGATATTCTTGTGGTTAAACACAGTTACCGCTGTATCTTGGCAAAGAATGAGTCAGCCTCTCGCAGACAAGTTTCAGTAGAGCACTATGATCAAGGGCAACTTAAATATAGTAGTGAGAGTGGACAGAGAGCCTTCTCACTGGCCAATTAGCCAGATAACCCTGTCAATCAATACGGAGTAGGTTCCACAAACGGGTGCAAATCACCAATGTCCCACAACAATGCAAACGATTTCGGAATAGGCATCTGTAATTCATGCATAAAAGCAAAATTTATATACCTACACAAAAAAATAGAACACAAGCTAAGGGTAAATGACCTGGTAGTTAGTCCTAAGTAAATATTACAAAGTAAAGCTTCATGTATAATAACATCAAATTGACAATGACCTGAATGTTCAAAGATAGGGGAATAGTTAATGAAATTATTCCTCTGTATAATAAGGAAACCCTGGTGGCATAGTGGTTAAGAGCTATGGCTGCTAACCAAATGGTCAGCAGTTCAAATCTGTCAGGTGCTCCTTGGAAACTCTATGGGGCAGTTCTACTCTGTCCTATAGGGTTGTTATGAGTCAGAATCAACTCGACAGCAATGGGTTTCTGTATGATAAAATTTTAAGCAAGCAGTAAAATTATGGTTTTCAAAATAACATTAGAGCATAAACACTGTGTTATTTGTTAAGTCAAAAAGAAACTGTGAAGTGACATATATGATACTATTTCAAATACGCATAAAGTATTTCCCAAAAGGGAAAATGACAGGAAATAACAAAAATAACTGAAAACAACAAACAAGGATGGAGAATTGAGATTTTATTTTTTAAGTTTTTGTTTTCATATTTTCACTATCATAAAATTTTATTCTTGGGCATCATAACATCATTGGCAAATTAATGAGCTAAGTATTTAAGGTCATTTTTTTTTCCCTCAGGACTTCTTTTACTGAACCCCTCAAGATAATTTTTATGCTCTTGGGTTCAGGAGAACATAGTGGACAATTGCCACATCTCCCATATGGCTCATCTCATAAGATCAGAAGCATTTCCTGTTCTAAAAGTTCTTGAGTTCGTAATGATCCTTTAAAAAAAAAAAAAGAAAGAGAATACCAGTAGTATATGACTCAGTAAGCTGTATTTTAGGTAATGAAAGTTAATTATTTTTACCATGTGGTTGTTCCCTTCCTGTTTTTATCATCAATGTGTTAAGAGGTTGTCTTAGTCATTTAGTGCGCTGTAACAGAAATACCACAAATGGGTGGCTTTAACAAAGAGAAATTTATTCTCTCACAGTCTAGTTGGCTACAAGTCCAAATTCAGGGCATCCAGCTCCAGGGGAAGGCTTTCTCTGTTGGTTCTGGAGGAAGGCCCGCGTCATCAATCTTCCCTTCGCCTAGGAACTTCTCTGTACAGGAACCTCAGGTCTAAAAAACACGCTCTGCTCCTGGCATTGCTTCCTTGGTGGTACGATTTCCCCCTCTCTGCTCAATTCTCTTTTATATCTCAAAAGAGATTGGCCTAAGACACTATTTAATCTAGTAGACCTCATTGATATAACTGCCACTAATCTATCTCATTAGATCATATTGATAAGATTTACAACACATAGGGAAATCACATCAGATGACAAAATGGTAAACAATCATACAATACTGGGAATCATGACCTAGTCAAGTTGGCAGATATTTTGGGGGGACACAATTCAATCCATGACAGCATTAGATGATAAAGTCTAGGGCGTAGATCTATAGGAAGTGGCCAAAGAGCAGACACGTAACTAAGTATGGCAGGCAGGGCATGTGCTCTGGGCACAGCTTAAGGAAGGGCACTAATGAACAATTTCTATTGGCCATTTCAGTTTCCATTGCCAGCTGAGAGAGATCATTCAGCAATTTAAAACTAATTGCCATAAGCACTATTTTCTCTAGATAGATCCCTGTCAAAGAGTAGTATTTTAGGTTGTTTCTAGTCTAGAACTTAAAACAAGGATCAAATGAGTAATACGATATTCAGACTTATAAATCATGTTGGTCTCTGTCTTTTGGATCTGCCTCAGTACAATAAATGCTACCCAGTCTCCCAAAACCGGCTACAGTTGACTATCTGTAATATCGTGTTCAGTTCTAAGTGGCCATGTTCGCCTCATGTCCATTATGGGTGCATTACAAACATTTGTTTACATGCTGTACATAGATCGTCATTTTATTTTTAAAATTTATTTAATTACAAATGTACATACTCTTGCTAAGTAACTGGGACTATGTTTCCCCTAATCTAGAAATTTCAAAATATCACCCAGGATATTTACTTTTAGCCACTGTACCATACGTCAAGCAAAAAGTCTAAAAGAGCTGTTGTTGCAACTGATATTTTGAAAGTACATGGAGGCCAGTTGATTGAATGATACATTAGGATATTATCAAGCAAATTTTACAAAAGATCAAAGTATATTAGAACTCACTAATACAAGCCACTACCACTGCATGGGCTATCCCTCTCCTGTTGTTGTTAGGTACCATCGAGTCGGTTCTGACTCATAGTGACCCTATGTGCAACAGAATGAAACACTACCTGGTCCTGCAGCATCCTCACAATTGTTGCTATGTCCTTATAGCCACTGCGTCAGTCCATCTCATTGAGGGTCTTCCTCTCTTTTGCTGACCCTCTACTTTACCAAGCATGATTTTTTTCTCCAGGAACTGGTCCCTCTTGATAACATGTTAAAAGTACATGAGACAAAGTCTTGCCATCCTCACTTCTAAGAAGCAACCTGGCTGTATTTCTTCCAAGACAGGTTTGTTTGTTCTTCTGGCAGTCCATAGTACATTCAATACTCTTCACCGAGACCATAATTCAAATACGCCAATTCTTCTTTGGTCTTCCTTATTCATTGTCCAGGTTTCACATGCATATGAGGCAATTGAAAAGACCATGGTTTGGGTCAGGTGCACCTTAGTCCTCAAAGTGACACCTTTGCTTTTCAACACTTTAAAGAGGTCTTTGGCAGCAGATTTGCCCAGTGCAATACACCATTTGATTTCTTGACTGCTTCTTCTATGGGTGTTGACTGTGGATCCAAGTAAAATGAAATCCTTGACAACTTCAATATTGTCTGCACTTACCATGATGTTGCTTATTGGTCCAGTTGTGAGGATTTTTGCTTTCTTTATGTTGAAGTGTAATCCGTACTGAAGGCTGTAGTCTTTGATCTTCATCAGTAAGTGCTTCAAGTTATCTTCACTTTCAGCAAGCAAAGTTGTGTCATCTGAATAGTGCAGATTGTTAATGAGTCTTCCTCCACTCCTGATGCGGCATTCTTCTTCATATAGTTCAGCTTCTTGGATTACTTGCTCAGCATACAGATTGAATAAATACGGTGAAAGGACACAATCCTGACACACACTTTTTCCTGATTTTAAATCACGCATCATCCCCTCATTCGGTTCAAATGATTGCCTCTTGGGGTGTGTGCAAGTTCCACATGAGCTTCGTATAATTTGCATATTTGCTCATGAGGCTTCTTAAATCATCATCCATGTCATTGTTTATATCATAACGACGACAAAGTGCCTGATAACTCACTTGGTGTGTCATTTAGGAAGTTTCCAGTATTCATCAGTTTTGAGAATTCATTGCGTATTTTAAATCATTGCAATTACTGGTCCAAACAACACAGTGAATCTAATCTTCCTTTTACATAATAACCCTCATATCTCCTTACTATGTTCTTGTTTCCATACTGTTTATTAAATTTCCTTATATGACATGAATACAAACCCATTCACTATACAGATGTGTGTTATGAAATGCCACTTCTATTTCCTGCCATTTTCATGGTTCTGGAGTTATGGCAGAACCAAATCTTAGATATCCAAGAAACTATGACTATCTCTGAGGTGCTCTCGTGGTGCAATGGTTAAGCACTTTGCTGCTAACCCAAAGGACCTTGGTTCAAACCCATCCAGCTGCTCCCCAAGAGAAAAGACCTGGTGATCTGCTCCTCACTATGAGTTGGAATCAACTCTATGGCACACGAAAACATGGGTATCTTTAGCCTAGAAACAATTTTTAGCAATAATAATATCTGCTTGCTTCATAATTGACTCATCCCCCCCGAAAAAAAATTCTTTGTAGGTTTTGATACACAGTTTCTGTCAAATCAAGCTTATTTACATTTCATTTGTATAAATTGCATTAAATAGATATAAATGGAAGCTTTATTCATTTTGATGTCATCTTATTGCTATAGAGGCTAAATATTACCAAATATTATCACTGTTTATGAGTGCTCTGCCATTTAGAGGGTCAAATTTTTCACAAATTTGAGGCTAAGTGATCGTGAACTGGGTATTTAACTTTGATTCCCTGATCTGTAAAATGGGACTATTAATAATTACACCGCAAGATAATTTCAAGTGTCAAGTGAAATAATTCCTGGGTAAAAGATTTCGTAGTAAAATGAGATAAGCTGTAAAGTTTAAATATTAAAAAAAAAAAAATTATTCTATATCAGAGGTCCACAGCCTTTTTTACTGTAAAGGGCCATGTAGCAAATATTTTAGGCTTTGTGAGTCACATACTTCTTTCTTTCTTTTGTTTTGTGGGTTATCAAGTCGATTCTGACTTATAGCAACCCTATAGGACAGCGTATAATTGCCCCTAGAGGGTTTTCTAGGCTGTAATCTTTACGGGATCAGATTGCCACATCTTTTCTCCCAAGAGCCACCACTGGGGGGTTCGAGCCACCAACCTCTTGGTTAGTAGCCCAGTGCTTAGTCACCGTATCACCAGGGCTCCTTTGTTTTGATTTACAGCCCGTAAAAACTGTGAAAACTGTCTTAGTCATCCAGTGCTGCCATAACAGAAATACCACAAGTGGATGGCTTTTACGAAGAGAACTTTATTCTCTTGCAGTAAAGTAGGCTAAAATTCCAAATTCAGGGAATGAGCACCAGGGGAAGGCTTTTTCTCTCTGTTGGCTCTGGAGGAAGGTCTTGTCCTCAATCTTCCTCTGGTGGAGGAGCTTCTCAGATGCAGGAACCCCATGTCCAAAGGATGCGCTCGGCTCCTGGTGTTGCTTTCTTGGTGGTATGAGGTTCCCCACTCTGCTTACTTCCGTTTCCTTTTATCTCTAGAGAGATGTGACCTGAGTAAGGGTGGTGTTACAATCCCACCCTAATCCTCTCAACATAAAATTACAATCACAGAATGGAGGACAACCACACAATACTGGGAATCATGGCCTAACCTAGTCAATACACACATTTTGGGGGGTACATAATTCAATCCATGACAAAAACCATTCTTAGCTCTCAGGCAGTATAATTTGATGGGGAATCTAGCTCTCTGATCCCTGCTCTAGCTGATCTTTTCTCTGCATTGCTTATTTATTAAACCACATTATTCTGAGTTTTTTAAATATTAAACAAAAGAAAGCTATATTGTATAATTATTATTCTAAAATATTTACACACAAAGTCTTTATGACATGCAGCTTTTCCATAACCAGAGGCAAAAGAACTGAGTTTTTTGTTTTTTCCCTTAATCAAGAATATTTATTCACAGAACAAAAATGAGGCACATTTTCCCCTCAAGAGCCAAATTCCTATAGATTGCACTAAAGAAAAATGATCTTAGGGGAGTCGATAGACTGAGCATTTAAAGTGGAGATTTAATGCAAAACGCTCAGTGGGACCTCTCTTTCTAGCTGAGTTAGTTAGTTGGTTAGTTATAGTTAGTTTTGCATCTCAAAGCACTATCCAAGATACTGAGCTGCATTCATCTACCTCCTTCTCTAAACTAGAGAACCAACTTCTCTCTCTTGCCTAATAGGGAATGTCTGACTGCCTGGACCCTTGCTAAGAGTTAATATAACTCTTCCTAACAGCTATTCATCACTATGAGTTGGAATCGACTTGACAGCAGTGGGTTTGGGTTTGGTTTGAACAGCTATTCAACCATTTAATCTATCTAATTCTGCTTCCTCCCTTTTTTGTCTCTTGCTTGAATAAGAGAATAATTTAAGCTCCTCTGTTATGAATCCATAAAATTCATCTCCAAACAGATATTATCTTATCTTCAACCAAGGCAATAAAGATACCATAAATAAACCCTTACAGTGGCATCAAGAAGCTCATATTATTGTTAACAATTACTTTAAAACAAAGATGAGAACCTAAGGGGGCAGGGAAACTAGATTAGTGGAAATGGAACAACCAGAATGGAAATAATGAAAATATTCACCCATTGTGAAGAATATAACCAATGTCACTGCACAGAGTGTGTAGACATTGTTGAATGGGAACCTAAACTGCTGTGTAAACCTTCATCAAAAACACAGTAAAATATTATTTTTTTTAAAATAGGAGCTTATGTCATTAATGTCCAAACAAGTAAATATTCAAAGAACTTTCACAATTCTGTCAAAGATCAGCCTTTATTTAGTTATTAGAATTATTCAAAGAAATTTCATTTCCTGCCATTCTCATGATTTTGGGCCTATAGCAGGACTGACATCCCAGATATAAATTGCAGAGGCTAACAAGGTGTTCAGAAATGTACAATTCTTGCACCAGAAATGATTCTGAGCAGAATTGCTGCCATTGTAGTTCAAATAAACCACGCTTGTATTTGAGAGGAAAACAGTAACACAAGACGTTAAAGGACATTATAAAATGCAAAAAATACTGAGGTAGCGTAATATAACATATTTTTAATTCAAACTATTTAACACTAAATATTAAACTTAAAACTTCCAAAGTGTTTCATCTAAAGAGACTTTCAGTTAAACCAATAAAGGATTTGGGTCCTGCCTCTGTGTTTACCCTGGTGAAGTTTAGAGGAAGTCAGAAAATCTCTGAACCACAGCTTCCCTATCTAACTCTGCTCAACCATGAATTTTTGAGGATTAAAGGGCAGAACTGTCTGACCCAGTTGTTGTGAACTGTCCGGTTGTTTCTGACTCATAGTGACCCTATAGGAGAGAGTAGGGTTTCCTAGGCTGTAACATTTACAGGAGCAGATCTTCAGGTCTTTTCTCCTGCAGAGCTGCTGGTGGGTTCAAACCACTAATCTTCTGGTTAGCAGCTAAGCACTTAACTGTTGTGCCACCAGGGCTCCTTGTCTGACCCAAAGCCTGGCACAAAATGGGTGCTCAATCAATACCGAATCCTCCTTTTTCTCTTGGTGTTATCATCTGAAAACTCACATGTAACACGTCATCTATAGATTCACATGTACTAGCCACTCTTCATAAAAAAAAAAAAAAACTCTTCATACTGGGGTGATAAAAAGGAAAACCGTAATGTATATTTCTGAGGAAAAAAACTCTTTAGCGAGGAGAGTATTGAGTCTGTAGCAAGGAACCCTGATTATCTTTTTCTAGAGCTGGTACTTCCTGACTTTGGGAAGATAAACCTTCCTACTACTTTGGATCTCAGTGGCTTCATTTGTAAAATTAGAGGGCTTGACAAGATATTTTATGAAATAGTTTCTCTTGCTTTAAATATCATTATAGTATATTACTTCCTGTATATTTGAAGATAGGCTTTAAATCCCGTCAGATTCAAGTTCAAATCCTGTCACTGTTATTAGTAATAAATCATCTTAGGCAAATTTGTCAAATTCTCTGAGCTTCAGTTACTTATTTTTCTCTTAGCTTCTGTCTTCCTTCATACATTTGGAATAATATCTCATTAGTGTTTAGATAGGCAGATTATATATAATTTTCACAGAAAATAGAAAATAGAGTATTCAGCAGAGAGTAAATTCCTGATAAACATAATGTATCTCAAGACAAACCAAGGCATTCATCCTAGACTCTCGCCCACACCCTAACCCCTCCTATTAAAGGGGAGTAACCATTCTCATAATTATGCTGAGACTGACACCTAGAAAAGTTTTAGTAGTTAGCACGATCTTCAGGAAAGCTGCTGTGTGACACGCAATTCCAGTACCCCTAGTAAAAAAAAAAAAAAAAAATTTTTTTTTTTTTTTTCTAGTAGCCATCACAAAAAGGCAACGGCATCCTGTATTAGAATAAGAGCTCACAATACACCCCAGCGCAGCATTTCAGGGGGTGGTAACGACTTGCTAGACCTAAGAGATGAAATCCAATTTTTATTCCCACTCCACAACCTACCTGGCTGACCATGGGAAGGAATACCCAAGTGAATGGAGTTAAAGTATAGTCTATAGCTGTGAAAATGGTGTTGAATAAATCTGTCACAAGCACCTCATTTTACAATTGACCGAACTGGGGTCCAGTGATTTTAAGTAATTTTCCCAAGGTCTCATAAACACTGGAATTCAGCTGTTTTAGTTTTTAGCCTAGGGATCTTTAAAAAGTTTACCCAATTTGCCCTTCTTTCAACAATAGTAGCGTCCCTTAATATAGCAACGCAAGAAAGTAATGGAGAAACACCACCTCTGTGCACAATAAAGGAAAAAACCCCTGACCGTGACACCCATTAACACTATGATATAATAATCAATTATGCAGTGAAAATGTTCTTGTATTTCAAGGACCTGCAACTAAAATTACATTCATAATGAAAATAATTAAACTTAGAAATGTCAACTGCTGAACATTTTTTGTTATAATTCTTACCTTTTAGTCAACTCCTGATAATAAATTCATGGAATCTCCAAGGTGTTAAAGTGCCCGGAGAACACTGCTTGGTAAAACCAAAGTTCACAGAGAAAATGTGACTTGCTCAAAATCACATAGCTTAACAGAGGCAGATAAGGATCAAAACTCCTTCCTCTTTTCTTCCAAAAATGTGTCAGCTTTTATGCATAAACACCTATCAGCCTTCATGTGGACATCATGATGGTCCCTAGAAGGTTCTGAGACCATTTCGACAGTCAGCAGGAAGTTGTAAACCTCAAGACATTCCATGAAGTGTACTTGAATTGGTACAGCAGCTAATGAGCTGGAATAGAAATAAATAAATAAATAAATAAAATGGCATTAGTAGATGGCACTGGAATGAAGTCCATCCATTGGTTAATACTGTCGACTTGTACATCTGTATATACCCAGTGCCTAGTTCTAGCACATTCTTTTTAGGGCAGCAGTAAATATTTGTTTTAGAAGTCAAAGGATTTCTTCGTTCATTCAAGAAAACTAGTAAGTTAAAAAAAAAAACTGACCATATTCTGACAAATAGCCAGGAATCTTATACTTCAGAGCAACTCCTCTGTTGGAAGTAAGAAGAGTAAAACAATGACTTCATATAGTTATTTCTCATGATGACACATGGACACCTGAAATCTATTTCAGGGTTATGCCTACTCTTACTTTCAGCACATAACTGACTTATGCTTTCTGAGCCTCAGTTTTCCCTTCAGTGAAGAGTTTTTCTGAACAGATAATTTATAAATCCCTCTGGCCCTTTCTTTCTAAATGTATGGAGTTGTTTGGGCAAGAAAGATAAACTCTAATGCATGTGTTTTTAGAAATACCTAGAGGATAAATATTCTTTGTTGTAACCTACAGCCACTCTTTGGAAACTCTATGGGGCAGTTCTATTCTGTCCTATAAGGTCACTACAAGTGGAAATTGACGCAAATGCAACGGATGGCTTTAAAAAATGAATCAAAGCCTGTCCTCCATTTATAGAACCAGTCAGTTTGGGGTCTTTTGTTTCTACCTACTATCAATATTTTGGAGCCCTGGTGGCATAGTGGCTCAGAATTCAGCTGCTAACAAAAGGTTGGCAGTTTGAATCCACCAGCCACTCCTTGGAAACACTATGGGGGATTTCCACTCTGTCCTATAAGGTCACTATGAGTTGGAATCGGCTCAGCTGCAATGAGTTTAGTTTTTGGTATGAATATTTTATTTCTACATTTGCTAGATATGAGGTTTTTCTGGCCCTCAATCTTTTCCTATCCAAATGACTAAACAGAGAGAATATTATAGAAGCCTAGATTGTCATTAAATAAAGTCAAATAGAGTTCAAGGGGACTAAGGGCATGCTGTCAACTTCATGCCCCTTCAAATATGAGAAGTATTTAAACTTGAATCCTTCCACTCCAGTGACAGTCTCATTTAATTCTACAAACCCTTGAAGAATAATATTTTATCACCATGACACTTGCAGTTTTAATTTTATTTTACATCTACTTTTTTTACCCCAATGTCAGACCCAAGATCTTCCACTGTGGTTGTTCTTCTGACTTATGGTCCTCAGGGTTCAGGAAGGTGTTGGTCAGTCCCCATAGATCACTGGAACTGTCTAGCCAACTTTATGAGCTCGGGAGCCTCTCCTTGTACAAAGTCCTAGAATAGTGATAAATGGCCTGTAGTTTATCTGCTGAGTGCTTTGGTTTTATGTTCTCAGTTTGAGCTTTACAGAGTTTCTTTCTTTTATAAAAAGATTGCGTCATTTTGCTTCTTATAAGTCACTGCATTTATGGCACAACTTGTTACGAGTTAATGTGCAGAAGCAAGGGATGGCGAGTAATGGGTGGATGCAGCAAGCCTCAGATGAAGTTCAGATTCTGTTTCTTCAGCTTGACTCCCCCAAGAAACACCACTGAGTCATGAAATGTTGTTCTTTCTCATGTTTTTTTTTTTTTTAATTTTCATCTTCTATTAACTGCCTGGAGAATTTAGGTCATGGAAGACATTGAGGCTATATAGTGTTTTTTTTTTTTAGAAATGCCTACAGGAGAAATATTCTTTGTCTTGATCCATTGTACATTGATTTCACATCTGACTGCAAACATACTATACCCCCAAAATGTTATACTCTTAAGTATGACTTCCAGCTACTATCAATATTTCTCTTTAAAACTAGTGATGGGTGAGATTTTAATTTTTTTTTCCTCCAATAAATTTGTATTTGCCAAACCATTTTCCAAAGGCTGGGCATCCAAAGTATACGTGCAGGTGGAAAGGTCACACAGATATGTGTAGCTTATTGCTGGGCTACAAATTTATTAGTTAGAAAAAAAGCTGAAGCTAGAGATATCATCCAGAGTATTAACAATTCTTCGAGAATTTGACCAGTACCAAACGACAACTCCAGGGAATTTATTTGCCTCTCGGGGCAGAGACACTAAAAGAGGTTCAAGAGGTTAATGCTATTCTGGATGAATTCCCCCTCTCAATTCCAATTAATGGTATCGCTATTCAAACCTTTGGGTAGCTATTAACATCTAATGACTGTGAAAGAATGACAATTCATGACAACTTTTAGTTTATGACACTTTCCCCCATTGACTGCTTGGAATCTTTAACAAAGTAAAATTCTTTGGTACAAAATGGCAATCGTGCTGAATAATTCATGGAGAAAGATAAGATTGAAAATTCACTGTGTATTTTCTTCCCATTACACTTCACTGCCTACAATAAGTGGTAATTGCATTTAGCAACACTTTTCTGGATTGATTGAATTTTCTGGTTATAGATTTATTGAGCAACAATCACGTGCAACTCTGTTGCTGGGGCCCAGAGAGGAAAGATTCAAAGGTGGAAATGATAGATAGCCAACACACCAGTAACACAAAATCTAGTGGAAAAAAAAAAAAAAGATGTATTGACAATAAAAGTTATTTTAATATTCATTCACAGAACACCTATTTACTTTGCGTCAGGTGCTGTCTTAGACCCACCTCTTCCCTTAAGAACCCTACCTATTACATGTACATGCCATATGTCTGTCCCCATAAGCCATATGAAACACACGGAAATCAAATTGACTACATCTGTGGAAAGAGACGATGGAAAAGCTCAATATCATCAATCAGAACAAGGCCGGGGGCCAACTGTGGAACAGACCATCAATGGCTCATATGCAAGTTCAAGCTGAAACTGAAGAAAATCAGAGCAAGTCCATGAGAGCCAAAATATGGCCTTGAGAATATCTCGCCTGAATTTAGAGACCATCTGAAGAATAGATTTGACGCGTTGAACACTAGTGACCTAAGGCCAGACTAGTTGTGGAATGAAATCGAAGACATCATCCATGAAGAAAGCAAGAGATCATTGAAAAGACAGAAAAGAAAGAAAAGACCAAGACGGATGTCAGAAGAGACTCTGAAACTTGCTCTTGAGTGTCGAGCAGCTAAAGCAAAGGAAGAATTGATGAAGCAAAAGAACTGAACAGAAGATTTCAAAGGGCGGCTAGAGAAGACAAAATAAAGTATTATAACGGCATGTGCAAAGAGCTGGAGATGGAAAACCAAAAGGGAAGAACGTGCTCGGCATTTCTCAAGCTGAAAGAACTGAAGAAAAAATTCAAGCCTCAAGTTGCAATAGTGAAGGATTCTACGGGGAAAATATTAAACGATGCAGGAAGCATCCAAAGAAGATGGAAGGAATATACAGAGTCATTATACCAAAAAGAATTAGTTGATGTTCAACCATTTCAAGAGGTGGCATATGATCAGAAATTGATGGTACTGAAGGAAGAAGCCCAAGCTGCTCTGAAGGCATTGGTAAAAAACGAGGTTCCAGGAATTGATGGAATATCAATTGAGATGTTTCAACAAACAGATGCAGCGCTGGAGGTGCTCACTAGTCTATGCCAAGAAATATGGAAGACAGCTTCCTGGCCAACTGACTGGAAGAGATCCATATTTATGCTTATCCCCAAGAAGGATGATCCAACTGAATGTGGAAATTATTGAACAGTATCATTAATATCACACACAAGCAAAATTTTGCTGAAGATCATTCAAAAACGGCCGCAGCAGTATATTGACAGGGAACTGCCAGAAATTCAGGCTGGGTTCAGAAGAGAACATGGAACCAGGGATATCATTGCTGATGTCAGATGGATCCTGGCTGAAAGCAGAGAATACCAGAAGGATGTTTACTTGTGTTTTATTTACTAGGCAAAGGTATTCGACTGTGTGGATCATAACAAATTATAGAAAACATTGCAAAGAATGGGAATTCCAGAACACTTAATTGTGCTTATGAGGAACCCTTACACAGATCAAGAGGTAGTTGTTCGGACAGAACAAGGGGATACTGATTGGTATAGCTGTGCATCAGGGTTGTATTCTTTCACCATACCTATTCAATCTGTATGCTGAGCAAATAATCCGAGAAGCTGGAGTATATGAAGAAGAACGGGGCATCAGGATTGGAGGAAGACTCACTAACAACCTGTGTTATGCAGTTGACACAACCTTGCTTGCTGAAAGTGAAGAGGACTTGAACCACCTACTAATGAAGATCAAAGACCACAGCCTTTAGTATGGATTGCACCTCAACATAAAGAAAACAAAAATCCTCACAACTGGACCAATGAGCAACATCATGATAAACGGAGAAAAGACAGAAGTTGTCAAGGATTTCATTCTACTTGGATCCACAGTCAACAGCCATGGAAGCAGCAGTCAAGAAATCAAAAGACGCATTGCATTGGGCAAATCTGCTGCAAAGGACCTCCTCAAAGTGCTGAAGAGCAAAGATGTCACCCTGAAAACTAAGGTGCGCCTGACCCAAGCCATGGTATTTTCAATCTCATCATATGCATGTGAAAGCTGAACAATGAATAAGGAAGACCGAAGAATCAACCCTTTTGAATTGTGGTTTTGGTGAAGAATGTTGCATGTACCACGGACTGCCAAAAGAACGAACAAATCTGTCTTAGAAGAAGTGCGGCCAGAATGCTCCTTAGAGGCAACGGTGGTCAAACTGCATCTTACGTACTTTGGACATGTTGTCAGGAGGGATCAGTCCCTGGAGAAGGACATCATGCTTGGCAGAGTACAGGGTCAGTGGAAAAGAGGAAGACCCTCAACGAGGTGAATTGACACAGTGGCTGCAAGAATGAGCTCAAGCATAACAACGATTGTAAGGATGGCACAGGACCGGGAAGTGTTTCGTTCTGTTGTGTATAGGGTCGCTAGGAGTCAGAACCGACTAGATGGCACCTAACAACAACAACAACATAAGCCTTTTGGGTTATGGAGCTAAAAAGGTTGCCAAACTAATTTTGGTGAATCAATTAGGGCTTCTGGGAGAAGTTACAACTAATAGAGTTTTGCCGCATGTACAGGATTTTTCTCCATCTGCCTTCTTTACTTATTTGTCTGACTTAAAATGTCCAGGAAGAGAGAAAGCTGTTAGTGAAAAAGGCTTGATCTGAGAGAGAGAAAATAGTCTATTTAGGTTTCAAGGTTGTATGAAATTGCTCTGAAATCTTTTGAGGGGTAACCAAAAGCCTTTGTTGTAGCCAGATACACTGTGAACTGTCATTGGGAATAGTGGGAGATAAGGCCTTGAATGTCAGGCTGAGGAGTCAGGGCATCGTCTGATTGAAGAGCCTATGAAGGAAAAGCAATGGTTGTGTTTAAAAACAGAAGTGATCTGCGGTGTCTTGCCTGTGTGCTTTACTTTTAACCTATGGATTGGGATGCTGCTGAGAACAGAACATGGAGTGAAGATAGTGGCGGTGCAGCCAGAAAGATACATGACGACCTCTCTGCAAAAATACAAGCATCTGAATCAAGCACAAAAATCCATTCTATAAGAAACCCATGAAAACCCAACAAGTGTCAATCTAGGTTCACAAAAAAAAAAAAAAAGAGGAACCAGTAACCAGTTGCTGTCGAGTTGATTCCAACTCGTGGTGACGCCATCCAAATGTATCAGAGCAGAACAGTGGTCCACAGGGCTTTCAATGGCTGATTGTTTGGAAGTGGATCACAGGCCTTTCTTTCAATGTGTTTCTGAATGGACTCGAACTTACAACCACTGGGTTAGCAGCCAAGTGTGTTAACCATTTAAACCACTCAGAGGCTCCTTACCAAAACAAAGGG
Source organism: Loxodonta africana (assembly GCF_030014295.1). Classification (NCBI taxonomy): domain Eukaryota; kingdom Metazoa; phylum Chordata; class Mammalia; order Proboscidea; family Elephantidae; genus Loxodonta; species Loxodonta africana. The sequence goes on from NC_087362.1 coordinate 57,623,645, forward strand.
TTATTTGCACCCTTCGTGACAGGTGAGTGAATAAATATCAAGTATCCAATATACACTTTTTCTGCCGCCAACTATGAGGCTATGACAAATCCTCACTTTTCAAATTCTTCGCTTAATTCTGACACAGGCTGCTCATGAAGCACTTCTTACTCTGGCCCTAAGTACCTGGACCTAGGTCGTATCTTACAAGTTAAAAGGACACAGTCCTTCAGGTTTCCAAGTAGGCCCAAGACTTCAGATGCCAGTCACAAGTTTGGTAGTCCACACAACACTCTCACTTCTGACCTGTTGGCTGCGTTCAGAGTTTTCCCACTCCTCCTTCAGGATACCAGCTACAAGCTCTGGGATTCCCAGTCCCCTTCCCTTCTGCTGACTCCCACTACTCCTTCATGTTCAATAATTCACCGTTACAAGTCACAGAACTCATAGAAAAGGCTATACTTACAATTACAGCTTTATTATGGCAAAAAAAGAATGCAAATGAAAAGACGTATAGGGTGAAAGTCTGGGAGGGTCCCCAAAGCATAGTTTCCATGTCCCAAAGGGAGTATTACCCTCACACATGCATCACCGTCTTTCACCAACCGGGCAGCCCCTGGAGCTTCTGTGTCCAGATCCTTTATTGTGGCCTCATTGTATAGGCATGACTGATTGAAACAGGCCATGCTCTGTCAGCTTTTACTCATTAGCACAAACCTTCAGGTGTGATTTAGATAACCACCAATTGCCATTGAGTCGATTCTGACTCATAGTGATCCTATAGGACAGAGTAGAACTGCCCCATAGATTTCCAAGGTGTGGCTGGTGGATTTGAACTGCCAACCTTTTAGTTAGCAGCTGCAGCTCTTAAGTACTACACTTCTAAGGCTCTTTAGATAACAAAGTGTCTTAGTTATCTAGCGCTGCTATAACAGAATTAGCACAAGTGGATGGCTTTAACAGAGAGAAATTTATTTTCTCACAGTCTAGGAGGCTAGATGTCCGAATTCGGGATGCCAGCTCCAGGGAAAGGCTTTCTCTCTTTGTTGGCTCTGGGGAAAGGTCGTTGTCATCAATCTTCCCCTTATCAAGGAGCTTCTCAGCGCAAGAACCCTGGGTCCAAAGACATGCTATTCTCCCGGCTCTTGTTTCTTGGTGGTATGAGGTCCCATGTCTCTCTGCTCGTTTCTCTATGTTATATCTCAAAAGAGATTGATTTAAGACACAATCTAATCTTGTAGATTGAGACCTGCCTCATTAACATACTGCCCCTAATCCCACCTCATTAACTTCATATAGATAGGATTAACAACACATAGGAAAATCACATCAGATGACAAAATGGCGGACAATCAGACAATACTGGGAATCATGGCCTAATCAAGTTGACACACATTTTGGGGGGACACAATTCAATCCATAATACAAAGGCACCTCAATTACTTAGGAAATTACAAGGGTTTACAGTTATCCCTTGGGTAAGAAGGACAATGACCAAATTGCTTTGGGTAGTAACCACTACTGGTTACCATTGTCATCATCATAATCCATAGAATTAGCATCAACACCCCAAAACCAAATTACACGCAATGATTTGGAATTGTGGTTTTGTTAGAGTGCCTTAAAAGTCAATTGCCTGTCTTGCTTAAAGGAACATGTAATTTCTGGCTAGTTTATTTTTAAATTATACCACTTGATAAGTATATTGTGTGTTTCCTATTCAATCAAATCTTTTAAATAATTTCCTCTGTTATCTACTCCACGAACTTTTTTCCTAATTCTCTATGGCACTATTCTCCCTAGTGTCTCATTTAGGTCATGCATCACTTCCTGCCTTACAACGTTGTGATTTGCCCGTATAGTATATCTGCCTTTCTCAACTCTAAGTTACATAAAAGCAGAATCCAGTTCAAAAATATCTCCGCAATCCTCACCATCCATAGCAGAGTGCTTGGCCCACAGTAGAAGCTCAATAAACATCTGTTGACAAAATGAAGGTTGTTATTTTTCCGGAGATGGGATCTTACTTTGGTCTGTCTGATTCCCTGCAGCAATAAACCATGTTAACCAGGTCCTAGTGAGGATGTGCATGCAGACAGTATATAGTAAATTGATAGAGCCATCCCTGAATAAAACATTCCAGCCTTTTGAGGCTTATTTTTTCTATATGTTTTATATCTAGTATCTTGGACCATATTTCTTTTTCTTTCTCTTCTTTTTTTTACTGCATTTAGGACTCATGGTACTTTATAAAAAATGAAAGATGAGTTCCTCTCCAGCCATAAAAGACAATAAAGATTTCCCTTAGGGATTTCTCATTATGGAGAGTGAAATGTGGACCTGTTGTAATACTCCCATGTTGTAATAAATACTTGACAAGCTCAACAGTAAGTGAAATATGATCGAGAAGGGGCTCAGTGCAAACTGGAATATTACAGCTGACTTGCCTATCCAGGTACTCAAGCAGATTAGTCCTCAGAAGTGAATGGTGCCACTCTTAGATGAACCTTTCAGCAATTTTTTTTTTTTTTTTTTTTTTGCATCTAAACACAGATGTTTCGATATGCCAGGAATTATCAATACACTGCAATTGTGGAGCACTCTTCTCCTTCTGCCCCAAGTAAAGAGTCCATTTCAAGAATACAGAAAATAAATTAGTCCAGGGAGTCCTTCTTTTTTTTTCTTCTCCTTCTGCCCCAAGTAAAGAGTCCATTTCAAGAATACAGAAAATAAATTAGTCCAGGGAGTCCTTTAACCTCAAATGAGCTTTTTTATCATTAAATTTCTGCCCACGAAGACAGTCATTAACTTCTTAAGGAGGGTTCTCAGTAAAACATTTCCTTCCAAGGCTTTCACACCTCCTATTCTTTTGTTAATGATATTTGCCAATAAGACTAACCTTGTATTTTGACGAGAAATATAAAGATACAAATGCTTGTCTCTTTTAAGTCTACCATCTTCTGTCCAATTATTGGGAAGGAAATAGACACAGGATAAATTCAACGAAGTGAAGGGAAATGCTTCTCTCATTTCTCTGAAGTTTTAGCTTTGGAATTTTTAGAACTCATCCAACAGAAACCAGCAATGAGAAGTTTTGAAGCAGGAAAAGCTTTTATTACCACCTTAAAGATCATTTAGTTAGGCTTTCTGTTATTATTCGCAGAGAAGTGTTGGGCTGACATGGATTCTTTAATGCAGACATTATCCCAGAGATTAGATCTTACAACACCTGGTAGTTTAAGTACATCTTAATGACAATGCAACTACATCTTGTAATATTTCTGAATAATAGGAAGAAAAATAAATTCTCAAGTCCTCGATTCTGGTGTTGTAATGAAATGTCACACAGAGAAACAGCCGTTTCATTAAATGAGGGTTAGCACTGAATTTTTCCCAAGCAAGATTATAATTCGTTACCTATTACCAGAATGCATCAAACACAATTTCCAATGGCTTTATAAAATGTCCTAATCTAAATGATCATTATATCATTTCTTCATCATTAGAATTTTATCGTCAACTTCCTTTTCTAAGCAAACAAATAGTTACAAATAAAAATGTGCTCAAATTTGGGACTGTTTTGGTGCCTTAGATACAAAGAGTTTTTAGTTGAGGTTAAAAAAAAAAAAAGTAGGTGAATGGGACAGTGCATGGGGCTTAGACTAGGATCAAACCACAAACCAAACCAGTCGCCATTGAGTCAACACTGACTCACAGTGACTTGATGTGTGCCAGAGTAGAAATGTGCTCCATAGGCTTTTTAGGGGTTGATTTTTCAGAAGAGGATAGTGAGGTCTTTCTCAGAGGAGCCTCAGAGTGAACTTGAACCACCAACCTTTTGGTTAGCAGCCAACTGCACTAACCATATGCACCACCTACTAACTTCTAGACCAGGTTGAAATCCTGGTTACACCACATACTAGCTGCATAATTTCCATGCTCAGAGAAATGAAACATTCAATGATTATTGCTAAGGTTAGATGAGATAATTGTCAGGATATCTGATTTAAAACAAAAAACTGAACCCACTCCTATGAAGTCGATTCTGACTCATAGGAACCCTATAGGACAGAGTAGAATTGCCCTACAGGGTTTCCAAGGCTATAACCTCTACAGAAGCAGACTGACACTTCTTTCTCCTGTAGACCAGCCGGTAGGTTTGAACCACTGACCTTTTAGTTAGCAGCCAAGCATTTTAACCACTGCCAGAGTTCCTTATGTATCTGATACAAAATAAATATTTAGGAACTAAGCATCTTCTTCAAGCACTTTTCCTATAGTGAGCTTAATAGTTAATATCAGATAACTCATCACATCATAAAACAAAAGTTTAATTTGATCCCGGATTATGCATATAGGATACTGATTTTCACAAGGAAGAGAGGAAACTGTTTAATGTCATAACACCAGTGATGAGCCAAACGAGCATTAGAAAACAGATATCGCAGTCAGTGTTCTGGAATCTCCCAGTGACTCCATAAGCCACTCCTTTCAAATCATCCTTGAGGATTGATGGTCCCTAAAGAGATGGGGGGACATTTCAGGCAGAGGATACAAAAAGAATGTCAAGCCCTCTTTGGGTGTGGAAGGCTGATTGTCACATCAAATGTAGAGTCCTTCTCCCTTCTTGACTATAATTGTGAAATACTGATAGGCAACTCAGTAATGAGATTGATGCTTTTAAAAGCTGCCTCTTTATGCAATACTTTAATTCTTTAATTTGATTATGCACAGTAGAGCTCTGCGACCAGGTAATTCGTAATTCCAATAACATGATCGACTTGACTATACAGTCATAAAATGTTCAGAGTGGGGAAAGATGGGAGCTATCATTACTGAGGTACAACACAATTAAGTGAAATAATATCAAGGCTATGGAAACCCCAGTAGCATAGAGGTTGACAGTTCAGCTGCTAACCAAAATGTCAGCAGTTGGAATCCACCAGCTGCTCCTTGAAAGCCCTATGGGGCAATTCCACTCTGTCCTTTAGGGACACTATGAGTTGGAATTGACTCAAAGGCAATGGGTAACGAGTGATATCAAGGCTAGAAATAAAACTCAGTTCACAAGTTTCTACATCTGGGAGTTCCCTGCCCAGCCCTCACCCTCCAACTTTCACAGGAGGACATCTATTTTTAAAGGTAGAGAAAAATATGGCAAAGCAAAAAAACAAACCTGAAAGAGCATTTTCCTTAACTTTGCAATTATTGAAAATTAAAAAAGCCTTTTACTCAGCTGCTAACCAAACTAAAAGGTCAGTGGTTCAAATCTGCCAGCTTCTCCACAGGATAAAGATGTAGCAGTCCGCTTCCACAAAGATTACAGCCTCGGAAACCCTATGGGGCAGCTCTACTCTGTCCTATAGGGCTGCTACGAGTCGGATTCAACTCACCGGCAAAGGGATTGGTTTTTTTTTTTTGTTTTTTTTTTAGTATAACTCTCTTTTTTGGTAGTTCAGTTCATACGCATCCTATTATCTTCAGGTGTGAGGGCCTTCTAGGTAGTAACCTCTCCTTTCTGGACTTATTCATTGGATTACCTGTTAGGTCAGGTGGTCCTGAATTACTTTGGTAAAGATATCTCATCCAAATTTTACCTAGATCATGGGCAAGAGTAAATTTCAAATACCTATTGAGTACTGGCTAAAGAGTGTGGTGACAATCCGTTGTACTTAATATTTTATAGTCCCCACAAAGAATTCAACCAATCCAGTATGTAGCTACATATTAGACTATATCATATTGCTTCTTCACCTCTACCCTTACCTGCAGAATGGCAGAATAATGTCTTACACTGAATTTTACTTTAATATGACGCTATCAGCCTATAGAGAGGAATGCGACAAGGAACTGATTTATGGAAGTCGCTGTGGCCACGATAAGGATATCGAGGATAGAGTTGAGAATGTTGCTCATTATATTATACAGTGTCTTTACTGAAAACTCTCAGTAGAAAACCCCAACTCTTTGACCATCATCCCCTGAACAGTTCATTTGTTTGCATATTCTGAATATCATCGACGTCATGACCAATCAAATTCTTCAACATGAGTTGCTAAAAATATTGACAACAATTTTATAAATGTATAAAACTTTAATGAAAGTATGTGTGCATTTTGCCCTATTTATGGATCTACTTTAAGTTCCTATTCTTGTTATTTTTCTACTTTCTCACCTATTTCTAATTATGTTGCTTTGATGTATTTTAAATATCCTCAGAAGCTATCTTAAATCCTTTTTAGAGCAAAGTGAGGAATAAATAAAACTCTGAGCAATTTCACATATGCAGAATAGGCTGGGAGGGTGAATATTCATAATACAAAATCAGATGTTCTTTAAATAGATGCATGTCAAATAAATTGGGCTTTTTCCCTTTCTGTCGGTGAAGATACCATCTCTTCTTAGGTCAGTAAGACCCTTATTTTACATCTTTCCCTTCTAACTATCCCAGTGCTGATTGAATAGTAGGTGTTTTACCTCTGTCTACTTAGAGTCAACATATCCCCGGATATTGAATAATCTTTCTAAAGGATCACAAACTCATCTACTGTGAGATTCAGCACAATCTTAGGTGACAATTGAAAAGTTAAGAACGTTACTATTTTTGATTTAATAAAAATGTTTCACATATTTTTTTGGTTGAGCCAAGAGGATAGGGAAATGTAGAAACAAATAGAGAAGAATTTAAGGCTTGATAAATGGTTTAGTTAATCAGACTCTGTGTGTGTGTAGTGTATAGGGGGGTACAAGCACACGATTAAAATGATTAAGAATATCTCTTAAGAACAGAGTAGATGGGGCATGGACTGGTAAATTAGGAAGAAAAGTAAAAATAGCTCAATAAAGGAGAAATCATAATTTTAAAAAAAGAAGTCAATAAGAAGCAACAGAATTTTCTTCTTTCCTTCTTCCCAAATTTCTTCCCTTCCTTCTGTCCATCCGTTCTTCCTTCCTCCCTTCTTTCCTCTCTCCCTTCCTTCCTTCCTTTCTTTCTCTCAAGTTATAGAAACATAATTGAGGAATTCTGAATATAATTATTTTTGGAATTTTATTTAACTCAATAGCATGGACAGTCAATGTGGATAATTGGGCTTCCCATAATTTCACACTACTACTGGGAATGCTGTAAGGCATTCTATCTTTTTTGTATGTTAAAATGTTTTTAGTAGTTCCATTCTCTTGGCACACAGAACACAGCTCACGCATCTATTATAAAAGTAAAACATTGCCATCTATTTATTGGTTTGTATTTTTGTCTTACCTGTTAGGTCCTGAATGCCCTGATAGCAAACCTTTTCCTTATTCATAATTGTATACAAAAAATAGTGCCTGGTGAGTGCAAAGCCACCACTGAATACCATAAAGAGTTTACTCAAAATAGTCCCTGTTTTCAAAGATTATACTTGGGAAGAAAAAAAAAAAAAAACACTCAGCCAATAAAGCAACTAAGGAAGAAAAGAGAGCTGAAATGCGTGGCAGGAAGTAAATCTGTAAGAGTGCCTCAAAGTGAGAGAATCGTGTGGGTTAAAATCTTGCAGAAGACTTTGTGGAAGAGCTAGGATATGTACTGGAATGAGAAAATACATAAGGAAAAGGCAACAGCCTCCCCCAGCATGGGGAATATAATTTGATTTAATGCCTGCTGAGGTCCTTGGGTATACCTGGCTCTGTGCTGAGCCCTTAGAACATGAATGAATGAGAAAGATTTAGAGTTCAAAGTTTAGTGGGGTATATCTACAAACAACCAGGCAATAAAAACACAGTGTAATAAGAGTTACTATGGAGGAGGTCCACACCTGTCTGTCAGTTTGTCATACTGTGGTAGTTTGCATGTTATGATGAAGCTGAAAGCTATGCCACTGATATTTCCAATATCAGCAGGATCAACCATGGTGGACAGGTTTTGGTGGAGCTTCCAGTCTAGAGTAACTAGGAAGAAAGGCCTGGAGATCTACTGCTGACAATCAACCAATGAAAACCCTCAACTAATGAAAACCCTATAGCTCACAATAGAATATTGTATGATAGAGCACTTGAAGATGAGCCCTCTAGGTTGGAAGTCACTCAAAATACACAGTGGCTGCAACAATGAACTTGAGCATACCAATGATCAAGAAGATGGCACGGGACCAGGCAATACTTCCTTCTACTGTACATGAGGTCACCATGAGTCAGAGTCGACTGGACAGCAACAAACAGAATCGAATGGAGGAAATACAGCATCCTTTAGGAAACACTGGTGGCATAGTAATTAAGAGCTACTGCTGCTAAACGAAAGGTCAGCATTCAAATTTACCAGGTGCTCCTTGGAAACTGTATGGGGGCAGTTCTACTCTCTCCCATAAGGCCACTATGAGTTGGAATCAACTCAACGGCAATGGGTTTGGGTCTTTTGTTTTTTGTTTTTTTTAGGAGTGTATGTGAAAAGTCTCAGCCTGGAGATAAGAACAGGCTTCCTTGAGTAAGTAACTAGTCAAAACCCATAGATAAGAAGGAGTTACCAAAATAAAGGTGCTAAAGTATATGAGTTCTGGGGTCAGGGGGTTGTTGCAGGCTGGAAAAGACAAGACTGGAAAAAGATGAGGCTGAGAATCTAGGAAGGAGCCAGAGCTTGAAGGCCTTCATGAGCCCTCTAAAGGACTTTGAAATGTATCCTAAGAACAACAGTGAGCAATTGAAAGACTGTGAGCAAGACAGTAACACAATAAAAAATAAATATAATAATAATAGACACAGCCAAGCATAGGTAGAATTTAAATAGATTAAGTTATCTAGAATGGAGATTACATTCTGTGGAGTTCTATGAAATTAGTAAAGCGGAATTTGATTTTGAAAGACGTTGGAAGATGAGGTAAGCAACATTTGATTCTCTTAACAAAGCCACTAAAGAATTGCGGATAGTTTATTAGATATGATAGGCTACTGTATGCTTCAGGCACAAATTAGCCTCCAAATATAAGGGGCTTTAATGAAACAAATGGTTATTTATTTATTTCTACTTGCCCCTTAAGAGTTGTCATGTACTCCACAAGGTCATTCAGAGATCGAGGCTCCCCATCTTGAAGATGTATCATCTGGAAAAGAGTCAAATGGAGGATAGCATACTGACTCATCCATGCTTCCACTGGAGTGCCCTGCATTGATGTCTCAGTGTTCTCTAGAGAAACAGAACCAGTAAGATGGATGATAGATAGATAGATAGATAGATAGATGATAGATAGATAGATAGATAGATAGATAGATAGATAGATAGATAGATAGATAGATAGATAGATAGATAGATAGATATAGATAGATAGATAGATATAGATAGATAGATTAGATTACATAGGTAGGTAGGTAGGTACGAAGGTAGGTCGGTAGGTACTTAGGTAGGTAGATTGATACATAGATAATTGATTGATTTTAAAGAATTCGCTCATGAGATTGTAGGGGGCTAGCAAATCCAAAATCTGTAGATCAGGCGACAGGCTAGAGAATCCTGCAGGCTTGTGTCCCAGAGTCCCTATGTTCGGCAATGGGAACAGTAAAGAGTAAGGAAGTTCTGGCAAAATGTTTATAATCTAGAGGCAGAATACACTTTAGGAAAACTCTCTTCTTGCTCTTAAAGCCTTCAATTGATTGATTGGGGTTCCCCCCACACTATGTAGGGCATTCTGCATGTGATTTAATCACATGTAACTATTTCATAAGGTGCTCTCCACTGCTAAAGAAAAGGTTGGCAGTTCAAACCCACTCAGCTGCTGGCTATATGGGAAAAAGACCTGGCAACCTGTTCCTATAAAGATTATAGCCTAGAGAGCCCTATAGGGCAGTTCTGTTCTGTCTTATGGGGTCACTATGAGTAGAAATCAACTTGACAGCACCTAACAACTACTACTTCATAAAAGCAACTAGACTAGTGTTTTTCCAAACAACTGGGCACCATTGCCTAGCCAAGTTGACACACAAAATTAACCATCACAGTCACTTTTACCTACTGTCCACTGGCCAGAATAAGTCATGTGGCCCTTTCACAAATGCACCAGGGCTAGGAAACATGGGGGAATAAATAGAATGTTTGGTGAGGTGCCACTGTCCCTGCTGCAGCATGTGATGAAGATGCCAATAGTTAGCCTTGGCAACAGATGTTGGTAATGGTTGCACAATACGATTGATGTAATTGGCTCATTGAATTGTACACACAAAAAATGTTGAATTGGCAAATGTTGCATTATCTATATTTTTACAATGTAAAAAGAGAAGAGGGGGGAAAAAAAGAGTTAGCCTTGGGTGCAGAAAAGAAAAACAAAACAAAACACAAGATTAGGAAAAGCAAGATATTATACAGAAAACATGTGCAGCAACACACGTAGGAGAAGGAAAGAGACTAAAGCTCAGAGGGAGAGAAGGAAAAAGGAGATAGCTGCATGCTTTTACCAGAGCAAACCCTACTTAACAATTCACTGGAATTAAGAAGTTTTCTAAATGAGCAGTATTTTAATACATCACTGTTTTTTTTTCAAAGCAGCTCTCTAAAGATACATATTTCTGTCCAGTGAATCAGCTGCCCGTTTTCTAAAGTGGCTAAATGTCAAACAGAGCTCTTCATATGAATGGGGCAACGTGAAAACGCTGTGTATATCGATGTGTGGCAACCCGAAGCCTATGAAAAAGAAAGTGGAGAATCAAGCCGCCAAGAACAACAGTGTTAGGTTTGCAATGCACTAAAAAGCTTTTCACCCTGAGGGAAACAGTTATTAGAGAGGGCAGCCTGAAACTCTACCGTTAGGAGATTTGGCTGATGTAGTCCTTGAAGGGAAGATTTACTCTGGTAGATTTTACAATTTCTCCATTTTTGGTGGTGGTGATGTATGAGTCACCAGGGTAATAAACTTCAAATAGGTTGAAGGAAAGTTAAGTACTTCCCGGTATCTTGTATTAATTATGTGTGAACGAGAAGAAAGAAAATTAATGCACAGACATAAGCTGGTCTTTCAACAAAAGGGGGATATATTTTATTAGGATGGTTTTAGCTAAGGTCCTTTTTCAAAATGGACTGAGGATCAGGAAATATTTAATGTAAGTAGATTAAAATTATAAATAGAGCAGTCTGATCAGTAATTTAAATGATATATATAGTAAGAAGGCTGGATGACCCTTTAACATGTATATAAGCATACGTCTTACGAGATTCTTGAAAAAGTCTAGCCAACCATGAGCGCTGAGCAGACTTCTCCAGATAGGAGTGTTTACTTTCTATTACCAGCTAGAAAATACACTTGTTCTACATTAAAAAAAAAAGAAGAAGAAGAGTCCAGGAATTAAATAAGTACTCAATTTCCATATATTTGTAAAGAAAAAAAAAACACGGAGGAAGAAAGCCAGAGCTTCGAAAACCATCAGAAAATATTCATTGCAGCACTGTTTGAAACAAATAAATATGGAAATAACCAAAATGTACATTAGCTAAGAATGGATGAATATAATGTAGTGTATCTATATGATATAATACTTAAAAAAAAAGTTGCCATGAGGTCAGCTTTGACTCATGGTGACCCCGTATGTGTCATAGTAGAACTGTGCTCATTATGGTTTTCACTGACTTTTTGAAAGTAAATCACCAGGCCTTTCTTCTGAGGCACCTCGGAGAGGACTCAAACCTCCAACCTTTCAGTTAGCAGCCAAGTGTGTCAACTGTTTGTAGAACCCAGGGATACTAGGCAGTAGTTAAATAAATCAAATAGATCCATATGTATCACTGTATTGTAAGGCCTGAAATTTCAAGTGCTGCCTTGACATCTTTGAGCTTCATAGGGCCCAAAGGTCTACCAGGAGCTCCCCTGTTCTCACTGGATATGCTTCCCATCTACCGGGAAAGGCTCCCCACCTAGCTAGTTCCCCTATCAGCCAGACGAGCTGCATTCTACTGAGTCCTCAACCTAACTAATCTCACTTTACTATCAGCACATGAAATTATTCAAACAAGTCAATCACATCCTCCCATGGGAACCGGGGTACCTACCTTATCCTCTTGTTAGTACGAAACCTTCCCACTACACTCCCTTCTTGTTTCCTCTCTCTCTCTCTCTCTCTCACACACACACACACTATACACCAGTAAATTTTTTTCTTTGCTTACTTGGCTTGCTTCAGGAAATACACAGAAATGCAAACAGAGAGATGAAATAAGGTGATTAAAAAAAAAAAAGATAGCTGCTGAAAAAACAAAGGGATAATTCACTTTTTTAACCCTGAAGCAAAACAGCCAATGTATTCAGAGTATACCTTGGGTGGAAGAAAACAGTCCTCAGGCATCAGATAATCTAAGATTTATTTGAATAATTTCGCTGCTTAGTAATCAAAATCATTGATTTTAAAAAGGAAATCCAGAGGAAACTCTGTGCGTATCTCTATGTGTCTATGAGTGTTTATGTTTTTTTTGTTTGTTTTCTTTGTTTTTTTACCCTAACAAATTGCAGCCCAAAGGCTCTGGTAAATGCAGACCACAGTTTTAGCATTTTGGGGGTTTATTATCTGCTACTTGGCTTCAAAATTCACGTGTTAAAAATGAAAGTGAGAAATATTTTAGGAAAAAATGTGTTAAAATATGTGATCGAGTAATGATCCAGGACAATTAATTTTGTTATCTGCTAGAGAAAGAGTGCATAGCTATACACTTAAGGGCTCAGTATCTGGATTAAGTCAAACTTAGTTTAGATTGTACCTCTAACAGTACCTGTGAGATAATACCAGATGCTTCACACCACCACTCTGTGTAAGACACTGTTAATATTCCCGTCATACAACGGTACATCAATAAAGGGCAACTGACCAACCAACCAGTCGGCATGGAGTCGATTTCAACTCATGGTGACCCCATGTGCGCAGAGTAGAACTGTGCCCCCATAGAGTTTTCAAGGCCATGACCTTTCGAAAGCAGTTCGCCAGGCCTTTGTTCCAAGGAGCCTCTGGGTGAGTTAGAACCACCAACTTTTTGGTTAGTAGTCAAGTGCTTAACTGTGCCACCCAGGGACTCTTGTATAAAAGGCACTTTGGTAAAAATTAAAATTTACTATTTATCATTTATTGTGGTGGTGGTAGTGGTGGTGGTAATGATGATGATGGCAATAATGATGGGCATTAGTTCATTAACTGGCATCTGGAATCCAGCACGGGTGAAAGTGTGATACCAGGCATTACACACATTATTTTGTAATATAAATGCTTACAGTGTCTTACAATGGTTTTACAACTTCTTTAAGAAAAAGCACATATTCCTTCTCCCGGCATATAATTGCTTAGACTCTGGCTCTGCCTACTTCTTCCTGTGTTTATCACCACTCTGCATACAGACCTTTGTGGAACTACAAGTAAACAGTGAAAATAGAATATAGCATCCCTCACGCTGTAGCTGCCTCTGCCTGGATCCTATGCACTGGAACCAGTGAATCTACCTCCTAAGAGTCATTCAGTCCTGTCTGCCAGCTGGGCTTGGCCAGCTGACCTACCTTTGGGCCAGAGAGGCCCAGGAAAAACTCACATTGTGCCATTGGTCCCATGGTTGAAAGCATTGGCTACTGTCACTGTTGCTTTGACACCTACAATTTTTAACCTCCACAGAGATGCCAGGTAAAGTAACCCAGAAGTGTGGTGGAGTTAATAACCCATGCAACAAATTTTGATCAATAAGAAAGTGACAATGAGAAGGGGTTGACATGTAAAAATCCTTTTTAGTGATGGAATGTTGGAGGCACAGAATCCCATGTAGCCTCCACCCATGTCCAACTTGATTAAGCAATCAGTTGGGTTTTCCTGTAAAGGTAGGCACCACTTTGCCTTTTCTTCCTTCCTTCCCTTTCCTCACTTCCCTATTTCCTTCACTCATGTTTCCCTGTGATAAAGTTTTAGATCTTCCTTAAGCTCTTCTTTTTTCTACAGAATACAGGCTAAGAATTAACGTATTTTCCATGCCTCAGCTTTGCTAGCACAGAAGTCAGGATGAATTCTGAAATGTAAGTTAGAAATAGTGTTTCCTGACCCCCACCATGTGGGCTACCTCCCAAAATTTTAAGTGTTTCTTCTACATGGCCCTATGAGCCTTCTGTGTGCCGATGACACTTACAATATGCTATCGTAATTGCCTGCTTATCTGATGACCTCTTCTAAGAGAGTTTAACTTCCTTGCGACCTGGACAATAGCTTGTCAATCATTATACTTCCAGTGCTGAGTGCCCTGCATGATGCGAATTCACGAATGAATGAATACATAAATAAACACATACTCGGAGGTGGGACCAAGATGGCGGACTAGGTAGATGCTACCTCAGATCCCTCTTGCAACAAAGACTTGGAAAAACAAGTGAATCGATCACATACATAACAATCTACGAACCCTGAACAACAAACACAGATTTAGAGATGGAGAATGAAAAAATACGGGGAAGCAGCGACTGTTTTCGGAGCCTGGAGCCAGCGTCCCAGTCAGGTAACCTTGGTGCCGGGCTTAGGTATGGGCCCAAGGGAGCTGAACTCAAAAATCTTCTGACAGCGCAAACAAGGGGTGCAGGCCTACCCCCCTGAACTGACCCCGGGAGGGGGCCCAGCCGGTCTGCGCGGGTGGCCTGGCGACATGGCTGGTGGGGGAAGTCCCCGGGAGGCAGTGATTGATTTTGGAGCCGGGAGTGCAGCGTCCCAGCAGGGGAACCTTGACGCTGGGCTTTGGACTGGCAGCGGATCTGACCCCGGCTTCAGCGGGCCAGACCCCCAGGGACAATCTCCACACAGCTAGCACACATAGGCGACACGCCCCTCAGGAATCTCAGATAAAATAGTCATTCCAAGCAAGACAAGCAACTTTGGCTATATTCCAAGGTGCTACTCTCCTATTTCTCTGAACGCTCCCCGACCCTTCCCAGGTGGCTTCATTAACATTAGAATTTCCTGAGCCAGAGGGAAAACGGCTCCAGCTCCGCGGCGGCTTTGCTTTTCCTTTTTTTTTTTTGGTCTTTTCCTAACCCATTCTTCTGGCCTGAGAGAAGGAACCACAAAAAACCCAGGGACCAAAAATCCATCCCTAATTCCCCTAAAAACACAGAACCAGCTACAGCCAAGCATATATGATCCAAATCTCAGACTTTCATCCTTACAGGGAACAGGGTGGCGGTTATAATCCAAAGGCAGCTCTGATAGGGATCTGACTGCATTTTTTTAAGCGGATTTTCTGGAAAAACAAGTTTCCCAGGTCTGATATCTCTGCTTATTCAACAAGCCCTTACTGACCCACAACAGGGAACTGAGGGCTGAAGCTCCCCCCAGACCACCTAGCCTCTTGCCTTAGGGGTCTAAGGAAGGTGACACCTACCAATCAGTAGAGGTACTTGCATTGGGGGTCTAAGGTACAGCTGAAGAGCCCTCCCACCAAGGTGCTATAGGAATAGAGACACATCTACCTCACTGACACTTGGGGGGAGCCTGTCAGCATCCTGCCCCCCCAGAGGGTGAACCCCAGCTGCTCATAGAATCTGGTGCACACAACTATCACCACTACTTCTCGAGGTGGATAGGTGTTAGGGTGCAGCACACACTGGATGACCCAAAATCGGATTCTACTCAAGAATAGTGAATAGACTCAGGCATATATATCTGGCAACAGCCCAAACCAGCTGGTAATAGGTCATAGGTAAGTCAAGGGCTACAACAACAAGACAGCACAATCTAGGAGCCCATCCACGTATACTGAAAGAAAACAAAAAAAGATAAGACTCAGTGAGCAATTATAGAATAAACCACTACTATATCTTTTTTTTTTTTTTTTTTAATATATCTTAGTGATGGCTCGGAGACAGCAGTTGATATCAAAAAACATAAAGAAGCAGACCACAACAGCTTCTACAACCCCCCAAACAAAAGAATCAAAATCTTTCCCAAATGAAGATACAATCCTGGAATTATCAAAACTAATTTACAGAATAAAAAAAAAAAATTTTTTTTTCAATACATCAGAAACGAAATAAGGCAAACTGCAGAAAAAGCCAAGGAACACACTGATAAAACTGTTGAAGAACTCAAAAAGATTATTCAAGAACATAGTGGAAAAATTAATAAGTTGCAAGAGAGACAGCATGTAGAAATCCAAAAGATTAACAATAAAATTACAGAATTAGACAACGCAATGGGAAGAGGAGCAGACTCGAGCAATTAGAATGCAGACTGGGACATCTGGAGGACCAGGGAATTAACATCAACATAGCTGAAAAAAAAATCAGAAAAAAGAATTAAAAAAAAATGAAGAAACCCCAAGAATCATGTGGGACTCTATCAAGAAGGATAACTTGCATGTGATTGGAGTCCCAGAACAGGGACGGAGGACAGAAAACACAGAGAAAATAGTTGAAGATCTGCTGACAGAAAACTTCCCTGACATCATGAAAGACAAAAGGATATCTATCCAAGATGCTCATCGAACCCCATTTAAGACTGATCCAAAAAGAAAAACACCAAGACATATTATCATCAAACTTGCCAAAACCAAAGATAAAGAGAAAAGTTTAAAAGCAGCCAGGGAGAAAAGAAAGGTCTCCTTCAAGGGAGAATCAATAAGAATAAGTTCAGACTACTCAGCAGAAACCATGCAGGCAAGAAGGCAATGGGAGGACATATACAGAGCACTGAAGGAGAAAAACTGCCAGCCAAGGATCATATATCCAGCAAAACTCTCTCTGAAATATGAAGGCGAAATTAAGGTATTTATAGATAAACACAAGTTTAGAGAATTTGCAAAAACCAAACGAAAGCTACAAGAAATACTAAAGGATATTGTTTGGTCAGAAAACCAATAATATCAGATACCAGCACAACACAAGGTCACAAAACAGAACATCCTGATAGCAACTCAAATAGGGAAATCACAAAAACAAATTAAGATTAGTTAAAAAAAAAAATCCTCATAACAGGGAATCATTGAAGTCAGTATGTAAAAGATCACAATAATCAAAAAGAGGGACTAAATACAGGTGGCATAGAACTGCCATATGGAGAGTGATACAAGGCGATATAGAACAATACAAGTTAGGTTTTTACTTAGAAAAATAGGGGTAAACATTAAGGTAACCACAAGAGGTATAACAACTCCATAACTCAAGATAAAAGCCAAGAAAAACGTAACGACTCAACAAACATAAAGTCAAACACTACGAAAATGAGAATCTCACAATTTACTAAGAAAAACGTCTCAGCACAAAAAAGTAAGTAGAAAAATGAAATTGTCAACAACACACATAAAAAGACATCAAAATGACAACACTAAACACTTACTTATCTATAATTACGCTGAATGTAAATGGACTAAATGCACCAATAAAGAGACAGAGAGTCTCGGACTGGATAAAGAAACACGATCCGTCTATATGCTGCCTACAAGAGACACACCTTAGACTTGGAGACAAAAAGAAACTAAAACTCAAAGGATGGAAAAAAATACATCAAGCAAACAATAAGCAAAAAAGAAAGGGAGTAGCAATATTAATTTCTGACAAAATAGACTTTAGACTTAAATCCACCAAAAGGATAAAGAAGGACACAACATAATGATACAAGGGACAAATGATCAGGAAGACATAACCATATTAAATATTTATGCACCCAATGACAGGGCTGCAAGATACATAAATCAAATTTTAACAGAACTAAAAAGTGAGATAGACACCTCCACAATTATAGTAGGAGACTTCAACACACCACTTCCGGAGAAGGACAGGACATCCAGTAAGAAGCTCAATAGAGACACGGAAGACCTAATTACAACAATCAGCCAACTTGACCTCATTGACTTATACAGAACTCTCCACCCAACTGTTGCAAAGCATACTTTTTTTCTAGCGCACATGGAACATTCTCTAGAATAGACCACATATTAGGTCATAAAACAAACCTTTGCAGAGTCCAAAACATCGAAATATTACAAAGCATCTTCTCAGACCACAAGGCAATAAAACTAGAAATCAATAACAGAAAAACTAGGGGAAAGAAATCAAATACTTGGAAACTGAACAATACCCTCCTGAAAAAAGACTGGGTGATAGAAGACATCAAGGAGGGAATAAGGAAATTCATAGAATGCAACGAGAATGAAAATACTTCCTATCAAAACCTCTGGGACACAGCAAAAGCAGTGCTCAGAGGCCAATTTATATCGATAAATGCACACATACAAAAAGAAGAAAGAGCCAAAATCAGAGAACTGTCCCTACAACTTGAACAAATAGAAACTGAGCAACAAAAGAATCCATCAGGCACCAGAAGAAAACAAATAATAAAAATTAGAGCTGAATTAAATGAATTAGAGAACAGAAAAACAATTGAAAGAATTCACAAAGCCAAAAGCTAGTTCTTCGAAAAAATTAACAAAATTGATAAACCATTGGCTAGACTGACTAAAGAAATACAGGAAAGGAAACAAACAACCCAAATAAGAAACGAGATGGGCCACATCACAAGAGACCCAACTGAAATTAAAAGAATCATATCAGATTATTACGAAAAATTGTACTCTAACAAATTTGCAAACCTAGAAGAAATGGATCAATTCCTAGAAAAACACTACCTACCTAAACTAACACATTCAGAAGTAGAACAACTAAATAGACCCATAACAAAAAAAGAGATTGAAACGGTAATCAAAAAACTCCCAACAAAAAGAAGCCCTGGCCCGGATGGCTTCACTGCACAGTTCTACCAAACTTTCAGAGAAGAGTTAACACCACTACTACTAAAGCTATTTCAAAGCATAGAAAATGACGGAATACTACCCAACTCATTCTATGAAGCCACCATCTCCCTGATACCAAAACCAGGTAAGGACACCACAAAAAAAGAAAATTATAGACCTATATCCCTCATGAACATAGATGCAAAAATCCTCAACAAAATTCTAGCCAATAGAATTCAACAACATATCAAAAAAATAATTCACCACGACCAAGTGGGATTTATACCAGGTATGCAAGGCTGGTTTAATATTAGAAAAACCATCAATGTAATCCACCACATAAATAAAACAAAAGACAAAAACCACATGATCTTATCAATCGATGCAGAAAAGGCATTTGACAAAGTCCAATACCCATTTATGATAAAAACTCTCACCAAAATAGGAATTGAAGGAAAATTCCTCAACATAATAAAGGGCATCTATGCAAAGCCAACAGCCAACATCACTCTAAATGGAGAGAACCTGAGAGCATTTCCCTTGAGAACAGGAACAAGACAAGGATGCCCTTTATCACCGCTCTTATTCAACATTGTGCTAGAAGTCCTAGCCAGGGCAATTAGGCTAGACAAAGAAATAAAGGGCATCCGGACTGGCAAGGAGGAAGTAAAATTATCTCTATTTGCAGATGACATGATCTTATACACAGAAAACCCTAAGGAATCCTCCAGAAAACTACTGAAACTAATAGAAGAGTTTGGCAGAGTCTCAGGTTATAAGATAAACATACAAAAATCACTTGGATTCCTCTACAACAACAAAAAGAACATCGAAGAGGAAATCACCAAATCAATACCATTCACAGTAGCCCCCAAGAAGATAAAATACTTAGGAATAAATCTTACCAAGGTTGTAAAAGACCTATGCAAAGAAAACTACAAAGCTCTACTACAAGAAATTCAAAAGGACATACTTAATTGGAAAAACATACCTTGCTCATGGATAGGAAGACTTAACATAGTAAAAATGTCTATTCTACCAAAAGCGACCTATACATACAATGCACTTCCGATCCAAATTCCAATGTCATTTTTTAAGGTGATAGAGAAACAAATCACCAACTTCATACGGAATGGAAAGAAGCCTCGGATAAGCAAAGCATTACTGAAAAAGGAGAAGAAAGTGGGAGGCCTCACTCCACCTGATTTCAGAACCTATTATACAGCCACAGTAGTCAAAACAGCCTGGGATTGGTACAACAACAGGCACATAGAGCAGTGGAACAGAATTGAGAACCCAGATATAAATCCATCCACGTATGAGCAGCTGATATTTGACAAAGGACCAGTCAGTTAATTGGGGAAAAGATAGTCTTTTTAACAAATGGTGCTGGCATAACTGGATATCCATTTGCAAAAAAATGAAACAGGACCCATACCTCACACCATGCACAAAAACTAACTCCAAGTGGATCAAAGACCTAAACATAAAGACTAAAACGATAAAGATCATGGAAGAAAAAATAGGGACAACCCTAGGAGCCCTAATACAAGGCATAAACAGAATACAAAACATTACCAAAAATGATGAAGAGAAACCAGATAACTGGGAGCTCCTAAAAATCAAACACCTATGCTCATCTAAAGACTTCACCAAAAGAGTAAAAAGACCACCTACAGACTGGAAAGAATTTTCAGCCATGACATCTCCGACCAGTGCCTGATCTCTAAAATCTATATGATTCTGTCAAAAGTCAACCACAAAAAGACAAACAGCCCAATCAAGAAGTGGGCAAAGGATATGAACACACACTTCACTAAAGAAGATATTCAGGCAGCTTACAGATACATGAGAAAATGCTCTCGATCATTAGCCATTAGAGAAATAAAAATTAAAACTACGATGAGATTCCATCTCACTCCAACAAGGCTGGCATTAATCCAAAAAACACAAAATAATAAATGTTGGAGAGGCTGCGGAGAGATTGGAACTCTTATACACTGCTGGTGGGAATGTAAAATGGTACAACCACTTTGGAAATCTATCTGGCGTTATCTTAAACAGTTAGAAATAGAACTACCATACAACCCAGAAATCCCACTCCTCAGAATATACCCTAGAGATACAAGAGCCTTCACACAAACAGATATATGCACACCCATGTTTATTGCAGCTCTGTTTACAATAGCAAAAAGCTGGAAGCAACCAAGGTGTCCGTCAACGGATGAATGGGTAAATAAATTGTGGTATATTCACACAATGGAATACTACGCATTGATAAAGAACAGTGACGAATCTGTGAAACATTTCATAACATGGAGGAACCTGGAAGGCATTATGCTGAGCGAAATTAGTCAAAGGCAAAAGGACAAATATTGTATAAGACCACTATTATAAGATCTTGAGAAATAGTATAAACTGAGAAGAACACATACTTTTGTGGTTACGAGGCGGGGAGGGAGGGAGGGTGGGAGAGGGTTTTTTACTGATTAATTAGTAGATAACAACTGCTTTAGGTGAAGGGAAGGACGACACTCAGTACATGGAAGGTCAGCTCAATTGGACTGGACCAAAAGCAAAGAAGTTTCCGGGGTAAAATGAATGCTTCAAAGGTCAGCGGAGCAACAGCGGGGGTTTGGGGACCATGGTTTAAGAGGACTTCTAAGTCAATTGGCAAAATAATTCTATTATGAAAACATTCTGCATCCCACTTTGAAATGTGGCGTCTGGGGTCTTAAATGCTAACAAGCTGCCATCTAAGACGCATCAATTGGTCTCAACTCACCTGGAGCAAAGGAGAATGAAGAACACCAAGGTCACACGACAACTAAAAGCCCAAGAGACAGAAAGGGCCACATGAACCAGAGACCTACATCATCCTGAGACCAGAAGAACTAGTTGGTGCCCGGCCACAATCGATGGCTGCCCTGACAGGGAGCACAACAGAGAACCCCTGAGGGAGCAGGAGATCAGTGGGATGCAGACCCCAAATTCGCATAAAAAGACCATACTTAATGGTCTGACTGAGACTAGAGGAATCCCAGCGGCCATGGTCCCCAGACCTTCTGTTGGCACAGGACAGGAACCATGCCCGAAGACAACTCATCAGACATGAAAGGGACTGGACAGTGGGTAGGAGAGAGATGCTGATGAAGAGTGAACTAATTATATCAGGTGGACACTTGAGACTGTGTTGGCATCTCCTGTCTGGAGGGGGGATGGGAGGGTAGAGAGAGTTGGAAGCTGGCGAAATTGTCACGAAAGGAGAGACTGGAAGGGCTGACTCATTAGGGGGAGAGCAAGTGGGAGTACGGAGTAAGATGTATATAAACTTATATGTGACAGACTGACTTGATTTGTAAACGTTCACTTGAAGCTCAACAAAAGTTAATAAAAAAAATAATAAACACATACTCATATTTCTCAGTATCACCAATACTTAGATGAATGCTGACTTAAATGAATAAATATATGAAAAATGACCACATCATTCAATACAATCAGGACATATGACCCATCTCAGAAACAAAACAGCGCACAGAACATGAGATCTGAAAAGAACAAGAGATGGCTGATTATATGCAAACAAACACAGACATAGACAATCAGTGAGTATATGACAGAATGCAGTGCCCCAGACTAAAGTATGTTTTTTTTTTTTAAAAGGAGGAAAAAATGATAGTAAGAAAAAAGAAGAAAGTAAGAGAGGAGGGAAGACGGAAGGGAGAGAAGAAGGAAGCAAGAATGGAGGGAGGAAGGAAGGGAGGAAGGATAAAAGAGTGGAAAGGAGGGAGGAAAAAGAGAAGACAGGAAACAAACTAACTCAAATTCTAGAGTTTGTACAGCCCACAGGTGACGAGGGTTTATTCTACCTGGATCTAAGCCAAGGCCTTTTTACCCCCTTAATGCCTCTATTGTCCCTGCCCAGGTGGCACAAACGGTTAAGGGCCTGGCTGCTAACCAAAGGTTGGAGGCTCAAGTCCAGCCAGAGCTGACTCATAAGAAATACCCGGCAGTCTCCCTCTGAAAAATCAGCCCTTGCAAACCCTATGGAGCACCCTTCTATTCTGACACACGGGGTCACCATGAGTTTGAATCAACTCCACAGCAACTGGTTGGTAATGGCTCCCCACTATCTGTGCTAAACAACTCCCTTTGGTGAATTATTCAGAGCTACATGAGAATGTGTTTCCAAATTTACCAGCTATAGAAAAGATGTTGCTGAAATGTGTTCAAAGAGAGACATTTTGAAGACAGCCATGTGGCAGAAGAGTAAATTGACAGTATTGTGCCCATGAGTTTTTTTTTTTAAGCAATTATTTTAGATCTACTTCCATTACCACCTCCATCAATTAAAAACTATGCATACATCAATTTTCAAGTAACCTTTACTTTCAAAGGAACAGGAAGATTAATTACAACGTCATGCCAACACACCCCACTCCCCTGTCATCTCTTTACCGTAGTAAATGAACTCTAAACATAATTCAAAATTATACAGAAATAAAATATCAGACACATCTTCCTTCAAGTCAGGACATAAAGTAGAGATTTATGAAATTTTGGAAGATGTTAATGCTAAGTACTCTTCCTGTTTACAATGACTAAAAAAAAAAAAAGTCCACAAAATTTTTAAGGGGCTTTATTATCAGGAAACCTGGACACTGTCCTCCGTTCTGCTATTTGCTTCATTTTGTGCTCAATTAGTTCCATCAGATCTGTGGCATTTAAATAGTTTAACTTATCCAAATTAGCACCTTTCTGATCGAAGAAATTTGGGCTCATAGTACATGCTACATTGACATCTTTTATGGACTAAATTGTGACCCCCCCAAAAAAGTATTTTGAAATCTTAACCCCTCTACCTCTAAATGTGACCCTATTTGGAAATAGGGTTTTTCTTCTGTTATGTTAATGAGGTCCTAAACCTAATCATTTCCGACTTATAAAAAGAGCAGAATTGACGGAGACAAATACAGAGGGAAGATAGACGCCAAGGAATGTCAAGGAACTCTAGGGGCTACCAACAAAGAAGATCTTTCCCCTACAGCTATATGCTGGATTCGGGCTTCGAGCCTCCTGAACTGTGAGAAAACAAATTTCTGATCTTTAAAGCCACCCACTTGTGGTATTTCTGTTACAGCAGTACTAGGTAACTAATATCCCAGGGAAACCAAAGGAAATTTTATAAAATTTATCTTATTCCCAGTAATAAGCAAGCTAAGACACAGAATCTATATGAATTAAAAAAAAAAAAAACAGAAAATTTCCAGAATCCTTAAACAAGAAGTAACCTCTCACCAAAAAATGTGCGAATATTTTTTCTTTTCTTGTATGCCTTTTTTTTAGTAGGCATCATATAGCAGGTAGGTTATTGTTGTATGTTTGGTTTTTGTTTGTCTTTCCACAATGCTGGCTAATTATAACCATAATTTCTATACATAGCTCAACATAGAAAAATGGATCCAAGAATAATCTCTTGTTAGAAGATAATCTCAATATACTATTGTACAGTAACTGGATAATAACATTAAGATATGTTCTTATCTGAGGTCTCCTTTCTGGAAATAGTCGTGCTAAACTATGGAAGAATTGAGGGAAAAGAAATCATTTCCAGCCTGCTTCTTCCAGATTTGTCCTCCCCTCCTTTGAGATGGGAAGCCACTGAAAAGGTCTAAGAAGAATCTAGACTGAGGAATTTGAACTTTACTCAGACTCCTGGAATTGTCACAGGCTAGAATGCCTACTCATTCTTGAAAACTTTTCCTGGATGACAAACCCTTTGTGAAATTATATCCCTCACATATTCAAAATTAATCGTGTTTTCTATTTCCTTGATTTGTTACTTATTCAACCATTTGGGGAACAAGTAAATCAAATAGCAGACTAGATTACGGTCATATTTTCATTTAAATCTGGAAGCTCCATGCATAAGGGACTACCATTTTATTCACACTTTTAGTCCCTATTCAAACTGAAGTCATTTGGAAAATAGGCCTCTCGTATCATCTCCCCCCACCTCCAAATGTATGTAAGAAAATCATAACTCAGCAGCATTATCCACTTCCCAACTGTATCGGGGAAATTTTGATAAATTTTTTTGACAAAAAATGAACTGTTACCTATAATTCTAAAAAACATTTAAAATCTGTTCCACTATCATTGTAGTGATATTTGCTGGGCAAATAATCTGAGAAACTGGACTGTATGAAGAAGAACAGGGATCAGGATTGGAAGAAGACTCATTAACAGCCTGCGATATGCAGATGATACAACCTTACTTGCTGAGAGTGAAGAGGACTTGAAGTACTTACTGATGAATATCAAAGACCACAGCCTTCAATATGAATTACACCTCAACATAAAGAAAACAAAAATCCTCACAACTAGACCAATAAGCAACATGATGATAAACAGAGAAAAGATTGAAGTTGTCAAGGATTTCATTTTACTCGGATCTACAATCTACATCCATGGAAGCAGTAGTCAAGAAATCAAAAGACACACTGTATTGGGCAAATCTGCTGCAAAAGACCTCTTTAAAGTGTTAAAAAGCAAAGATGTCACTTTGAGGACTAAAGTGCACCTGACCAAGGCATGGTATTCCCAATCACTTCATATGCATGCAAAAGCTGGACACAATAAGGAAGACAGGTGAAGAATTGGTGCATTTGAATTATGGTGTTGGCCAAGAATGTTGACTACACCATGGACTGCCAGAAGAACAAACAAATCTGTCTCGGAAGAAGTACAGCCAGAGTGCTCCTTGGAAACAACGATGACGAGACTTTGTCTCAGGTACTTTCAACAGGAGGCATCACTCCCTGGAGAAGGACATCATGCTTGGTAAAGTAGAGGGTCAGCAAAAAAGAGGAAGACCCTCAGCAAGATTAATTGACAACAGTGGCTGCAGCAATGGGCTCAAGCATAATAGCGATTATGAGGATGGCACAGGACCGGGCAATGTTTCGTTCTGTTGTACATAGGGTCGCTATGAGTTGGATGACACCTAAGAGCAATAACAACATCACGTTAGTAACATACACACCCACATACACACACGCATACACAGGCATGCACACATGCAGGCGGGTATATGCATGTGAACATACTCACATGTGTCACATCAACATCTTAATGTGGTAAGCACACGAAAGGGGGAAAGATCAAAGAACTTAGCTGTAAAATATCTGCTAGATAAAGGACTAACTCAATCTATCCATTTTATCACTGTGAAAACTGAGGCACAAAGGTGAAAACACTCAAGGAGCTTCAATTCATTGGCAGATAGATTAAGAAAAGTAATTGAACAATACCGCGCAAGAGTTTTAGTAATTTGCAAGACTACAAGGTATTTCATCACTGATCGATTCATTTGACAAATCCAGAACAACCACCAAGGTCATTAAATTGTTGGAAAGTATGGTTTGTGGACTGCTTGCATCATTATCACCTGCAGAACTTTAAACAATCGAGTTTCTGGGATCAGAATTTTTTTTTTTGGTGGAGCATGGAATTTGAGATTCTGTCTTTCAAAATGACTGTCATGCACATAAAGTTCAATAGTTAATGACATAATATTTTCCTTATTTTATGCCTAAAATATCTCAAAGTGATTTGTCCAATGTTGTTTAGTTGGTGGAGTCCCCTGGGTGATACAATGGTTAAGTGCTGGACTACTCACCAAAAGGTTGGCAGTTCAAACCCACCCAGAGGTGCCTCAGAAAACAAACCCGGTGATCTGCCTTCTGAAGCTCACAGCATTGAAAACTCTGTGGTCCCTGCTCCAACCTTGCTGTATCCATTATTTGTTTTAACCATTGACTCCCTCATTGACCACAACCCCAATCATATCTTTGTAAAAATTATAACAGATGAAGATCTCTAAGGAGAAGATCAGTTTTCTAGAAGCTTGGAATACAATGTAACCACTGGTAGCTCCTGGGTAAATTACTAAAGTTAGCAATTGAATGAAAAGTTGTATTTCTTATGCTTATCAGAATTGCACAATTGGTTCGAAGATCTACATTCTGCTTGAGAATTTTCTACCATTAGTAGCAGAGAGATTCACAGAGTTTGATAATTTTATTATGTTAATTTATCTTTCATTTTTAAAGGTTAAAGAATCCTCCTTTTTAATCTAAAGCATTTTATGAATATAATAATAAAATAAACATATACAAATTTATGTAGATATATAATATAAATGTATAACCCAATATGAAACCCTGGTGGTGTAGTGGTTAAGTGATAAGGCTGCTAACGAAAATGTCAGCAGTTCGAATCCACCAGGCACTCCTTGGAAACTCTATGGGGCAGTTTTACTGTGTCCTATAGGGTTTTTTATAGGGTTGCTATGAGAATTGGAATTGACTCGAGAGCAATGGGTTTTTTATACGAATAAAATAAAATTGATGTAATACACTTATGGTAAATACCTATCTGAGAGTGTTGAGATACGAGTTTCCTAGAAGACTTACAACTTTATTTGCAAAGCAACTGAATTTAGATCTCACCGTAAAGACGAAACTTAAAAAAAAGAAGAATAGAAGTTGGAGAATTTGGCTACACTGGATATCGTTTTCTTAATTTGGAAATTTCATTCTTTGTAGCATGTCAGGCGTCCACACAGTTTGACTAGTTTATCTTTGGCAACGAAACAAGCAACACTACATACTGCTATCAAACAGGAAAACTTCAAAAAAGAAATTACAATTTCAAACAGAAGAAAGGGGAAATGTTTACTGAGACTTGTTTTTGAATTATTTATATGTGATGATCTGAGCATTCCATGGGGGACTCAGAGCACTGCTGAGAGAATACAGGAACACCTGTCCCAAGAGCTATGGGCTGTAGCTCATCAGTCACAACAATGAAACTTCCCAGGACTCAAGAATCGAATGACAGGATACCTGTAATTTCTGGTACACCCTCTTGCTTTCACCACAGAGGTTTCATCCTTCAATGAAGTGGAGGCTGAGAAAAGGCAAACTTGCTTCTTGCAAAGGAAATGTACCTTCTGAAATTGCTGTTCATCTTATCATCAACCCGAATATTTTTATCCAACCACCAAGGCTAGGGAGTCTTGTTAGTGACCGCGCAGGAGGGTCTATGAATACTTGTTTAGGTATTTGCGTACTCATTATTAGATGTCTTTTCTCTACCAGAATTTATATATGTCTTTTAAACTTACGAAGCTTATCTTATTCATCTTGGGAGCGCCAGAAACTAGAAAAGTAGATGAACAAAAATATTCGTGGGATGCATGTTACAACATGGATGAACCTTGAAAACACTGTGCTGAGCGAAATAGGGCAGTTACAACACAAGGCACAAATATCATACGAGCCCACTTATGTGAAATGTCTAGAATAGGTAAGTGCATAGAGAGCACAGTTTATTAGTGGTTACCAGGGGTAGGTAGGAGGAAGGGGACAAGGGGGACACACTGCTTAAGGGGACACTAAGCTTCAGTCAAGGGTGACAGGAAAATGTGGAAACATAATGGTGATGGTTGAACAACATGATAAAATTAATGTCACTGAATTGCACATGTGAAGAGCATTAAAATGACAAACGGGTTATTACATATATATTTACCACAGTAAAAACAATATTTGTTGAAAGAGTGAACAAATATCCTGGTTACCTGCATGAACTATGCAATCCAAAGATTTCATTATTAGGGATGCAGAAATGAGTGTCAAGTGATGCAAAAGAGAGAACAATGGCTTGATCTAAACATGGACAGGGTTATTGGAGGGACAAAAACAAAATGAGAAAATAGTGGCTGGAAAATCACTATAGGAATTTGCAAGGTGTGGGTTGTATCAAGTGGTTCAGAATTTATGCTGCGAAAGCGGCACCATAGTGCCCCTGTACACGAGTCTGGCGTATTTTGACAACTATGGGAGCATGAATTTACGTTACCAGCAGAATGGCTTCTAATCCTTAGAACAGTTACTTTCACAAACCAGAAGGGAATATATTTTGACCAACCCAGGGGAATGCTATATTGTAAATATAAAAGTCCCAACAACTTTGAAAACAAAGAAACTTTATTATTCCCCTTTCTATAATTCTAGAAACAAATGTTTCAGTCAGGAAATGTGTGCTAGTGAGACACAGCCTTTTCCTTGAAAATCCCATTTAGGCAGTTTAAATTGGTACTGAACTGTTTGCCCAAATAAGGATTTCATGCTGAAAACACAAACATTTTTGCTTGGGATGTTACAATTTAGTATGGAATAACTTCTCTTGTTAGGAAAATATGACTGTTGCTTAGTGATATTTTAATGTAACTTTTTTTATTGTCTTATTGTTGTAGAAAGTATACTCAGCAAAACATTCAATTCAACAATTTCTACATGTATAATTCAGTGACATTGATTACAGTCTTCGAGTTGGGCAGTCATTCTCACCCTCCTTTTCCAAATTGTTCTTCCCCCATTAACATGAACTCACTGCTTCCTAAGCTTCCTATCTCACCTTTCAAGCTGCTGTTGTCAACTTGGTTCCATACAGATAGTCTTTCGAAAGAACACGATATTCAAGGAAAACATTCTTTACCAAATAAGCTAATTTATTGTTTGGTTTAAAGAAGTCTTCAGGGGATATTTTTGGTTTAAGGCTTAAAGGTTACCTCAGGGCAACGGTTTCAGGGGCCCATCCAGCCTCAATGGCTCCAGAAAGTCTGGGTTCCATGAGAATTCAGAATTTTGTTCTGCATTTTAATGTGACTTTATATTTTAGGTAAGAGTATATTCTCATCATTCAGAAAAACCACTCTCTGTTTTTCCACATCATATTTATTTTTCCTCCTACTGAGGACCCCTAAGGAGGATCTAGATATATTTGTGTACATGCTTCCGAATTGTCCAGGCAGATAAAGACAAGACTGCTTAAGGAAATGCTGCATTTATTACCAGGATTTTACTTTACCATAACCAATATCTTTCACAAATGTGTGGCATCTAAGACTAGAAAACACGTAGAGTCCTGCTACTACTGATTCCAGATCAGTAACGTCTGATTTGCCTTGCAAACCCCTCACTGGCAACAAACCTTAGCTATAAAAAAACCAAATCAGTTGCGACCAAGTTGACTCCAACTCACGATGGTCCCATGTGCTTCAGAGTAGATCCGTGCTCCACAGGATTTTCAATAGATGGTTTTTCAGAAGTAGATCACTGGCCCTTTCTTCCGAAGTGCCTCTGAATAGACTCAAACCTCCAAACTTTTAGGTTAGCGGCTCAGCCCATTAACTGTTTGCACCACCCAGAAAACTTCCACTAATTAGATCTTATTTAGGATTGTTTGATTTTTGCTCATTTCTATATATGTAAGAATATACTATATACAGTAATTGGTGGTGCAACAATTAAGCACCCACCTGCTAATGGAAAGGTTGGAGGTTCAAACCCACCCAAGAAGCTCTATGGGAGGAGGATTTGGTGATCTGCTTCCGTAAAGATTACAGCGAAGAAAACCGTATGGAACAGTACTACTCTGTCCCATAGGGTCGCCAAGAGTCAAAACCAACTCAACGGCAACTAACAACAGCATGTGTATATATAATATAGTTGTTTCACATGTCCCAAGTGAATATGGCCATGGGTGAGTGAGATCTACTGTACAATAACAACTAAGTTTCATTTTTAAAGTGCAGCGGCAGTTCTAAATTAAAGGAATATTGAGTGGAGTATTAATAATCTGAATAAAGTAAGGAAATATATGTTTAAGTCTATAAACCCACATTGTAGCTGGAAATGTAAAATATGAGGCTGTCATCACTGAAGCCAATAATAGGCCTTCTTAAACTCTATTAACATGATTAGGATTCAAAATTTGACTTTATTAAATTAATACTTGCATCTTTTACCTAATTTTAAGAATAAACCTTTAATAAAATCAGTACGCATTCTAATTGTTTATTTATACAATATTAATATTCAGACAGAAGGATTACTAAAGCACAGTTAATTAAATATAAATTAATGTGGTGGAATATTTAATTATCTTTTCTACACCTCACGACTAATGA
The DNA here is from genome assembly GCF_030014295.1 of Loxodonta africana. Taxonomy (NCBI): domain Eukaryota; kingdom Metazoa; phylum Chordata; class Mammalia; order Proboscidea; family Elephantidae; genus Loxodonta; species Loxodonta africana. The sequence goes on from NC_087362.1 coordinate 57,654,355, forward strand.
TTATGTAAATGCCTTGCATTTAATCTTGTTCCCAGGAAGTTAACTTAATGGCCTTCAACAAATGAACATTTTGTATGCATTACAGAACACTTTATCTAAATTTTAACAGCATGGTATTAGTTTCAGATAATAACATGATTACACAATTTAAAATGTAAATGTATACAATACTTCCCACCCATCACCATCGCATTTTTGACAAAGAGGAGGCTGAAATGGTTCAAGTGCCATTCAGTAACTCAGGCTCTGAAGTGTGAAAGGTTTCCTCCCTTATCTACAGAGAAAGCCAGTTCCATTTCAGGGAAACATTTTGGAAGAAGAGAAGGCCAGTCCTTTTGCAGTGGATAGTTAAATCGATGATTTCACAAAATGCCTCCATTAAAAGTAAATCATTTTGGATGTCACACGATGGCAGGGACATCAGTACTCTAAGCGATTTCTCCAAGATTTGGGGATTTTCTAAAGTACCAGAACTTTTGGATGTGTGAACAGAACGTCCTCTCAAATAATCTTAGCCAAAGATTAATTACAAGTCTCATTAGATAATCCCTAAAAATTCAGGAGAGAAAGACTTAATTTTCCAGAGTAAGACTCATACCTTGAACATTTCCAATGAGTAGATATTCAGAATATGGACGAATAGAAGCAATCTGTCCTACATTGGACGGAAGATTTGGATGTGAGGGATGTTAGACACAGAAATAATCAGGCATTTCTCATTTCATTGAGTGTTGCAGATGCCGTTAGAACCCCGCTCATACACACACCCACATACGCTTCTGCTCTAATCACGTCAGAGCACACCAGCCACAACTTCCAAGTGACAGCACTTCATTTCATCCCCTGAGGGTGTTTTGTTGCCTCCAGTACCCACTTTGCTGCCTGGCTAGAAGGTAAAGTCACAAATAACTGAGATTTAACATCCCCGCCCCAATCCCAGTATCACTCCATCAGTGATTGCTGTCATTTTTTTTTTTTTAGGTCCTGCTGAGTCTATTTTTGACTAACACCGACCCCATGTGACAGAGTAGAACTGCCGCATAGGGTTTTCTCAGCTGTAATCTTTATGGGAGAGTTGGTATATAAATAACCTGGCTACTTTGTCCCTTGGGTGGGACAGTTCTAAGCCATATGTTTTACACTGACTCCCAGAGTTTCCTATTGGAATTAATCTCTAGTTGCCCACAGTGGAAAGTGGCTTGATAACACATCCTTTATTGATTTCCTCTCCTCTACCTCACTTCCAACTTCCCTACTAGAGTTTCTTTCACCTGTCAAATAAATGCCTCACATTTACAGCTTTGCCTGGCATCTACTTCTGGGGGAATCCAAACCAAGACTTTGAGTCTGTTTGCTAATGGGGAAAATCAGTGTAGAAGAATAAGAAAAAAAAAAAAATAATAGCAAAACGCACACTTGCACACACAAAAATATATACACATATACAACCAACTGTGGTAGAACCACAAATTGGAATATTGTGCAGGTATTAAAATTATAAGCAAGCTGAGTATGTTTTTAAGAATTCGGGTGATGCTGACACTCTCTTAAGAAAAATCTAGGAAAAACCATGCTTTAGTATATTCTTCACTTTATAAAAATATTTATGTAACTATTGCTATAATTGTACTAAGAAGTACTCTTCGCGGGTGAAGAAGTGATCAAGTATATATTTTTCTATAATTTCCTACTTTATAGACATTGACTTTGTGGTTTCTGTTTTTAAAAATATACAAAGGACCTAAATAAATGGAGGTTGTACCAATCCACCGATGTTATGACTCAATATTTTAAAGACATCAATTCTCCCCAAATTGCTCTATAAATCTCAGTCATAATTTTGAGTGCAATCTCAGTCAGCACTCAAATAGGACTTTTTAAATGAAAATTGCATTTTTATACAAATTTCAGAATCAGATTATGAAAAGACTAAAGTAGCCAAAGCGATAGCATGGAAGAAGTTTGAAGGCTTACATGACCACATATCAAGACTTAGCACGCACCTATAGTTATTAAGAGAGTACAATATTGGTACAAAGATAGATAAACAGTATAGTAGTATAATTTGGGGTCTGGAAACAGGCCCACATATCATTATGTCATTTCCAATAAAGTTACCTCTGGTGTATAGGATGGTAAGGTCATCTACAAACTGTTCTTGGTCAGTTGGAAAGCCACATAAAACAGTAAATTTTAACCCTGTCTATTAGTTTCCAAATGACCACAAAAATAGGGTGATTACCCTGGATTACAAAGTCTCCACAAAGTTTATATTCTTTTGTAGGAACTGATCTCAGGATGATTGTATAAATTGCTCAAGACATGAGGCCAAATTATGAATACTGTTCCATGTAAATTCCAAGCCTGTGTTATCTCACGTGTAATCCTCTTCGTCGTTCAGACCAGCAGATATCTGATCACTCTGAAATCTCCCCATCACCATAGCTTTTATTCAAATAAAAATTATTAAAATGGGAAAAATCTCAAGTGTCTGTTAAAAATCTAGCAGCGCTTTGCTTTAGGCATTTCTTATTCATGATTTACATTGCACTTCAGTATTCTCACTATTGCATCTTTGGTATCAGACATGTTTTATTTGGCCAATGCCTAGCAGCAAGGTAAATACTGCTCAATTATCCTAAAAAAGAAACCCTAGTGGCTTAGTGGTTAAGAGCTATGGCTGCTAACCAAAATGTTGGCGGTTTGAATCCACCAGGTGCTCCTTGGAAACCCTATGGGGCACCTCCACTCTGTTCTATAGGGTCACTATGAGTCAGAATCGATTCAATGGCAGTAGAGTTAGGCTTTGTCCTCTCAGTAGGGCATGTGTTGAGACGACTTTCAAGCCTAAGGATACTCTTGGTTTCCCTTCTCCCTTTCTCCTCTAAATAGTTCTATCGATTAATATCTTTTAATTCTATATAAACGTGTTTTGGGGGAAAAAAAAAAGGTTCCACTACTAACATAATTTGAAAACAGGTCAAATTAGGGGAACTAGAGATGAGCAGGGGGTAAGGAGCAGAAAAGGAAAGAGATGAACAAGTTTATCTGGTGAACCACTTGGTCATTTGTTATAAGTTACACTACCAAAACTGAATATTCAGCTGTACATTTCCAAAGTACGATCACAGAAGACACGGGAAAATAGTCAAAAATGAGTATATTTAAGCACCTATCCAACTGTTATTGTTGTTAGCTGCTGTCAAGTCAACTGTGACTCATGGTAACCCCATGTGTTACAGAGTAGGACTGCTTGTCATGGATTGAATTGTGCCCTCCCAAAATAAGTGTCAACTTGGTTAGGCCATGATTCCCAGTATTGTGTGGTTGTCTTCCATTTTGTGATTTTCCTATGTGTTCGAAATCATAATCTCTGCCTGTGGTTAAAGAAGATGAGGGTGAGATGTAACACCCTTACTAAGGTCACATCCCTGATCCAAAGTAAAGGGAGTTTCCCTGGGGTGTGGCCCGCACCCCTTTTATCTTACAAGAGATAAAAAGAAAGGGAGGAAAGCAGAGAGGAGGGACCTCATTCCACCAAGAAAGTAGTGCCAAGAGAACAGCGTGTCCTTTGAACTTGGGGTTCCTGCACAGAGAAGTTTCTAGTCCTGGGGAAGATTGATGACAATGACCTTCCTCTACAGCCGACAGTGAGAGAAAGCCTTCCTTCCCCTGGAGCTGATGCCCTGAATTTGGACTTCTAGCCTACTAGACTCTGAGAAAATAAATTTCTCTTTGTTAAAGCCATCCTCTTGTGGTATTTCTGTTATAGCAGCACTAGATGACTAAGACACTGCTCTAAAGGGCTTACTTCGCTATAAACATGAGGTGGGAGGCTATGAGTCAAAAGCAACTGGATGGCATCCAACAACAGGCATCTTTATGGAAGCTGTTCTCCAGGCCTTTTCTTCACTGAATGGGTTCCAACAGCCAACATTTAGGACAACATTTAGCCAATCGCAAACAGCTTGTGCTACCCAGAATCCTTTAGTCTAGGAATAAAACCAAATAACATGCTCCTTGGGCTGAATAATAAGTACCACAGTATTACTAACTTTACTATGCTGAGAAAAGAAAGTTTACTTCAAGTTTGAGTCTCGGCACTTACCGTAGTGTTAAAAAATAGGAAGTGTTTACAACAAATTGTTGAGGAAACAAACTCAGCCCCAGCTCTATAGGTAATGACAACTGCATTTGTCGATGATTTAATTCAGCCATTAATTGCCAACGTACATGCTAAGACTCGTCATTCTATTACAGAACCAACCTCTCCCCCAGGGAAAAAAAAAAAAAATCAGTTGCCATGGAGTGCGTTCCAACTCATAGCGACCCTGTAGGACAGAGTAGAGCTGCCCCATAGGGTTCCCAAGGAGCGGCTGGTGGATTCAAACTGACAACTTTTTGTTTAGCAGCCAAGCTCTCAACCACTGCGCCACCAGAGCTCCACAGAACCAAAAGAAACACTAAAATCTACCGATTTTGTGACCCAGGCTGCAGCCTCTGAGTTCTTCTTGTCTGAGACAGAAAGTAAATGTAAATCTCCTATATTCTGCATTCCTGAAGCTGGGCTAAGCAGTGGGGGTTTCAATTAAAAACCACAGGAATGGAAAGGAATACGTCAATAAAACCACAGACTTGTAACTACTGCATACTAGTTTGCAAACAAACACAGCAAGCCTTCTTGGAGTATGAGTCTATTACTGTAGATTTAAACAGAATGGGTGATGGTGGCAGTGACTATCTCAGTGTGGTTTTCCCTCATTTCGCATACAGGGGAGTGCAACCTTGCAGGCATGGTTCAGTGGAGCAAATGCAATGCAGAAATTGTCTAACTGAAGGATGCATCGCAGGAGTGGGAAAAGTTGAAATGATACTAAATCTGTCTTTTAAGTAGGAAGATCATTAAAGTAAAAGAATTCAAAGGCTGAACTGATATACAATCAGTAACGCTGGAAAATTAGTTTTTTCAAATATAGACATCAGGTTAATATCCATTTAAATTACATGGTTTTCACTATAAGGTTTCTGCAAGCAGTGTCTGACATTAGAATACATTTGTTGGGTAATCAATTGGTTATAGGAAGGTATAATCAGTACATAAAATATTACATATTTTACAAGGCTGAAATCAGAATAAAGGCAGCCAAGTTGAACAGAACGTAGCATTTAATTTATAATTCACTGACATAGCTGCGTTTTTTGTTTTTTTTTTTCAGATGCAATGTGTTTGCAGGCACAAGTTAAAGCACACGAGACTGCTATGTGGGGAAAATTAGATAGTTTATCTGGTTAATTAATAGCGCTAAATGTGGATTCACTTTACTACCAGTTTTAAATATACTGGCTTCTCGTTATGCATGAACTGTTCATGAAATAAATCTTATTGACTACCTAGTGTAGTAAGAGGCTCTTTTGAAGCACTCAAAAATTCAAGATACTTTTAGTCAAGGGCTATCTCAGTCAACTTTGACTTTCTTTTTTTCACTGCAGAAAACATGTTTATTTTATCCATATTGAAGGATAACAGAACTAAAAGTCAGCTTTGTTTAGTTTCCAACATTTTGATGCCTATCATTTTACAGTCTAATGAAACATGGTGGCAGACCCAGCGCTTACTATAGGGTTTATATATGGAGGGCTTTAGTCCTCAGTAAAAGATAAATGGCTAGAGGTGAAAGTGAATGTTTTTTACTTTCCAAGGTTTCTATTTATTGTAATGGATATACAGTGTGGTCCTGCAGAAAACCAAAGGTTGTGAAATGTCTAGCACTTCCTAAACAGTTAATTTTCATGGGTTGTAAGTTTCTCAGGAGTTTGATAGAAGCTTAATTCTAAATCTATTGTTCAGCTTGTCAGTAAGCTGTGGGTTCCTCTGTACTACAATTATAGAGTCTAACAATTATGGACCATGTTATTTTGAAGTCAAAAGTCAAGCATCAATTGTTTTTTAATGGAGCAGACCATCCTTCCACCACCCGCCTGTCAGCCTAATGCTGTGGTGGCTTGCATGTTGCTGTGATGCTAGAAGCTATGCCACCTGATATTTCAAATGCCAGCAGGGTCACCCATGGTGGACAGGATTCAGCAGAGCTTCCAGACTAAGACAGAATAGGAAGAAAGGCCTGGGAATCTACTTCTGAATATTAGCCAATAAAAACCTTATGGATCACAACAGAACATTGTTTGACTTGCTTGCTTCGAGCAATCATCAGGAGGGACCAGTCGTCAGAGGAGAACATCATGTTTGGTGTAGAGGAAGGAGGGACAGAAGACTTCAGTGAGATGGACTGACACAGTAGCCACAATGACCTTGAACATGTCGGCCATCAGGAAGATGATGCAGGACTGAGCATGTTTCATTCTCTTGTACATAGGGTTGCCTTCAGTTGGAGTCAACTCGGTGGTAGTTATCGATTTATCTACACCATCCTCGTATTTGAAAATATAATCTGGGTGACTTAAAACAGAAGATGGGACAGACTCTCTCATTATCTGTGTATTCACTGCTTTGTATCCAATGTTTATTCAGTTCAGTCCCTGGCACAGAATAGGTGCTTAATAAACAGATGAATAAATAAAATAATTAATGAATGAGAATGTAATATTAGGTGAAGATAATATAGAAATCACATTTTCTGAAACGTGCCCCATCCCTGCTTTTTCTCCTAAAACTAAACCTTCTTGCATCATGAAAATCATATAAAATGTCTTGCTCTTTTAGGCCTTCCAATTTTCAGACAGCATCACCACCAACGGAATAGGCTTTAACAGAGAACGCCATTCTAGAAATGAACAACAAGAAAACAAAATCAAAATGTATATTTTCATGGAATGTGTCATCATATGGAAAAACCCAAAAAGCAGTGTTTGATCATGAGAGTCTAAAACATTTCTGTGAGGATTTGTGGTTGTTGTGAATGACAAGAAAAGACAATTACGATTAGCCTTTAATCTTAACCTATTAAAATAAATCATTAATGAAATATCAAATTTTAATACTGAGGTCCCTAAATGCTATTTAGTTATACACAGGCATATAACAGATTATTAGAAAGCAGTTAGCACAAAGCACATAGGAATAGCTGTAAGTAGTTATTTACCTGATGATATGTGTACACAAATTAAAAGGTTAAAGTTAATAATAAACTAAGAAAGCTAAATAAATTAAGAAATAATACATTTATCACTTGCTAAATGGCTTGACATTTATTTAAAATAAGGAACATGCCCTGGACACCCTTTTAACTCAGTACTGAAGCCACTCCTGAGGTTCACCCTTCAGCCAAAGATTAAACAGGCCCATAAAGCAAAATGAGACTAAATGGGCACATCAGCCCAGGGGCAAGGACCAGAAGACAGGTGGGGACAGGAAGGCTAGTAATGAGGAACCCAAAGTCTAGAAGGGAAGAGTGTTGACGTGTCATGGGGCTGGCAACCAATGTCACAAAACAACGTGTATTAATTGTTTAATGAGAAACTAATTTGCTCTGTAAACCTTCATCTAAAGTACAATTTAAAGAAACAAATAAAATAAAGAATATTGCTAAATCAGCTCCCAACATTTAAAAAAGTCAACTTTACCTATTAAAATGCATATCAATTAAATTTTTAAATAATCTAAGTGATTAAAATCAGAAAACAATCTGTTCACTGCTACATTTTAATTAAGGTTTTAAATGTTTTGAAATTCCTAATAGGAACACTATGATTGGCACATCGGGAAATGTAAAAATTAAATAATATGTTAGACAATAATAATAAGCTGCTGCCATATACCAGTTATATTAAAACATTTTGCACATCTACTTGTTTCATTTCATACTATCTGAGAATTGTCTATTTTAGTTATAATATAGCCAGCAGGACGAGGGTGATGAGGGACCAGGCAGTGTTTGGTTCTGTTGTACATAGGGTCACTAGGAGTCAGAACCAGCTCAAAGGCACCTAACAACATAGACAGCAGACACTGATGTACTGGAGCCAAGGTTATGTATCTATGAATCAGGATATCTGTTTGAGCCCAAAGTTCATAGTTTCTCCCACAAACCAAAATCTATTATATACTCTGAAGACTTGCACAAAACAACACAGTGCATGGTGGTGAGTCCTAGGAGTGGGATTAGAAAAGGTTTGAGGAGGAGATGGCTTTTGAAATGTCGTAGAGCCCTGGTGGTGCAGTGGTCAAGAGCTCAGCTGCTAACCAAAAGGTCGGCAGTTCAAATCCACCGGCAGCTCCTCGGAAAACCTATGGGGCAGTACTGCTCTATCCTATAGGGTCACTATGAGTCGGAATCGACTTGAAGGCAATGTGTTTGGTTTGGGTTTTTTGGTTTTGCTGCGTCATTAAGATTTCCCTGGTCTGGGCTATCCAGAGGACATGGCAGGTGAAAGAAATATTAAGACATAGAACAAAAGAAAAATGATAAAAAGATCTAGACTTCTCCAGTTGCCGTTGCATCATCTTATCTCCTCAATACTATTCCCAGAATTTTATTCTTAGTCCCTTGTATGAAAATGGCTGTTCCTTTCAAGTATATGCCATGTAAACCAAAACCAAACCCATTGCCATCAATTCCAATTCAGAGTAGAACTGCCCCATAGGGTTTTCGAGGCGCGGCTGGTAGATTGAAACTGCCAGCCTTTTGGTTAGCAGTCGAACTATTAACCACTGTGCCACCAGGGGTCCATACAGGCATGCAGAATAATAAATACAAATCAAAACACAAGTCTGATTCACCATTCTAAGAAACTAACTGTACACATCCCCTAAATAAAACAAACTAAAATATTCAGTTTGATCCTACTAAACCCCTGGGCAGTGTAAACTTGGTTAAATAACATTTTACATGTTCATTTCTTTAAATAGTGCTATTTTATTTTATATATTTATATATAAATCTACACAAATTTATAATACATATATATACATATATATGCCCAACTGCATATACGTCTGTGGTCCCAAACCCCATAAAGCCTGTTCTATTAAAAATCAGGGGCACATACAATGGTTCATGGTAACAAATGGGTGCTACTTTGTGATGTGCATCAAAACATTATTATTATTATTAGTGTATTATTTTGTTAAAGATGTTGTCAATTTCAACTCATAGCGACCCTATAGGACAGAGTAGAACTGCCCCATAGTTTCCAAGGCTATAAGCTTTACAGAAGCAGACTGCCACGTCTTTCTCCTGCAGAGATGCTGGTGGGTTCAAACTGCCAACCTTCTAATTAGCAGTTGAATTCTTAACCATTGGGCCACCAGGGCTCCTTTCTTTGGGGGTTACTGGGCATAAATTTTGTCATATATGCATGTGTATGTATATATACATATGTCATTGTTGTTAATTGCTATCAAGTCGATTTTGACTCATGGCAACCCCACACATGCAGAGTAGAGCTGCTCCATAGAGTTTTCAAGGCTGTGACCTTCTAGGAACAGATCAACAAGCCTGTCTTCCAAGGGGCCTCTGGGTGGGTTCTAACTGCCAACCTTTCGGCTAGTAGTTGCACGTTTTGCTGTTAGTACCACCCAGGAATTTCATATATACACATACACACATATATATGTATGTATTATGTATTACATATATAATTTATATAGGTCTTATTTAAAATAGTTATATTGATGATGATAACATTAATGAATGATTATTTCAGAAAGGTCATAAAGCAAAAAAAAATCTATGGAAGTCATTATCCATTAACTCCAAATTTTGAAGATAACAATTAATATTTTGGACTACTGTTTCCCAATACATATATACTTATGGTATTGAATATCTATAAATGAGGCATTCCAAACCAACTAAAGTTAAATGACTACTTCATTAAAATTCATTACACAGTCTTAAATATGGTTTAAAAACTTCCTAATACTTTCAGTGTGAATGTATCAAACTCTTCATCATTTTCTCTATCATTACACATTTGTTGTTGTTGCTGTTGTTGTTAGGTGTCACCGAGTTGGTTCTGACTGTTAGCGACCCTATGTACAACAGGATGAAACACTGCCTGGTCCTGCACCATCCTAACGACCATTGCTATGCACTTACACGTTTAGATTGTTGCTAATTTCCATAATTATAAATAAAGCTGTGAACTAAATATATCTGACCATTTCTCTCATTATTTTCCTGGGTTGATTTCCTCTAAGTTGGATTTCTGTATCAACCTCTATTGCCATTTTTTTAAATAATTTTATTTTGAATTATTTTATTGTTGTTGCTGTTGGAAATATACACATCGGAACATACACCAATTCAACAATTTCTACATATACAATTCGGGGCATCAATTGCATTCTTCATGTAGTGCAACCACTGTCGCCCTCTTCTTCCCAACTGTTGCTCCCACGTTAACATAAACTCACTGCCCCCTAAGCTTCCTACCTTTTTGAGTTGCTGTTGTCAATTTGATCCCATATACACAGTTCTTTAAAAGAGCACAATACTCAAAACAAAGTAATTAAGCTAAGCCGTACTGACATTTTTAAAGCTCTTGATGGCGTAGAAATAGAAACATAGTGGTTAAGTGCTACGGCTGCTAACCAAAGGGTCGGCAGTTCGAATCCGTCAGGCGCTCCTTGGAAACTCTATGGGACAGTTCTACTCCGTCCTATAGGGTCGCTATGAGTCGGAATCGACTTGAGGACACTGGGTTTTGTTTTTTGGGGGGGGCTTAAGTTATTTAACAAGTGAACTTTTATTGAGAAACAAATACATTGCTTAAAATTTATCATTGTATAGGTCAAAAATGAATTTTGAATGAAAGCGTTACTAATACTTAGTGCTTTCAACAAAGTACCCAAATTTCGTACATTCATTTCAGTAGCACTTTTCATTCCTTTATTGATACTTATGTTGGTTGTAATTGGAATTAATATCATTTGGCCAAAAAAAAAAAAAAATTGAGACTAATTTTACTTAATAAACTTTAGTTTGAAAACGTAAAATAGTTGAATATCAGAAAAGGAAAGTAGTCAAGTTTTACATTTTATATAAATATACCCACTGTGTTCATGTTGGTATCAGAACTAAATAATTATGTTTGAGAAATATGTGCTAACCATATCGAGCATTCATCTGAGGCTCCTGGGACACACAGCATTCATCGCCAGCAACCCACTCACAGTCTAGTGGTCATGCCCCTGCCAGCTGGCTGGACACAATGGATGAGTAAGGAAAAGGCTTTCCATGGCTGCCGTGGGAGCAGTGAATTGGCAGGGGGCCGCATAATCTCCAATAGCCAACTGGCACCTGGGAACTCCTTAACTCTCAACGGGTTAGCCATGTATGCTGTGCCCTAGCCAGGCAGCTCTCACTGCCAGGGAGCCCACGTTTGGAAAGGCATTCTCCCAAAAAGCAGGCGGAGCACTCCCTTCGTGACTAACTGCCTGATTCAAAGATTCAGGCATGTCATTAAGTGCTGAACTGAAAAAAACTGGCATAGCTCCTGATGTTTGTATGCTCATTCTATTATTTATTTATCTGTTGACTTTCAAAAAAATGAATTTTTAAAGAATATGCAAAAGATTTCCTACCAAGTAGTGAACCATCCATCTCAGTATGTCTTGAACAGCCCCATCTGATAATTCAGGTTCTGACACATTAAAAGTGCCTCCGTTCATTAACAGAGTCCTGGTTTAGAAGACAAAGGACAGGATCACTCCACTACTAAGAAGAAATATGAACTGAGTTGTTGGCTAAAAAAAGCTAAAATGGCCAAAGTATCGATTCTTAAGCCTAACAATGAAAGAACAAACCAGATGAGAACTATGTGCATATTTTTAAATTTAACATTTTATTATAGAAAATTTCAGACATAAGAAAGAAAATAAACAATGCATGATCAAACTACACATACCCATCACACAACTTCAACAACTATCGTCTTTCTTTCCCATTCTAAGATTGAGTTTTGACTAAACAAATCACGACCTCCTGGAATTCTCACTCTATCAAAATTTTTAAGCCAGTATTAATCAGAGTTTGTTTTTCATGTGAAACTAGCCCTGAGAATTGTTTCATGGGAGCCAGAGAGAAAAAGAAAGGTTGAATATGAACCCCCTACTTTGAGATTCACCATGAACATTAAAGCTGGTGCAGGAATCTCATTTCTCATGCTAAAGAAACTATGTTTACAGGTGTTTTAGAAACAGTGGGATAGATGAATACATAGATAGACAGGCAGATAGGTAGACAGACATAGATAGGTATAGGTAGTTTTCATAAATCAAATTATGCATATTAACTGTCTGAAGAATTGGTGTTAACTTAAAAAAAAACCTATGACTTGTAAGCATAACCAAAATTTTTTAAACCATGATGGTTGTAAACATACAGTGTTATAAAATTAAATTTTATCTAACTGCTTAGGTCCCTAGGCCATCATATTGATGTATGATTGATCTAGGACCAGGGAGCACAGCATTTTGGGAAAAGTGTGCAAGTGTTGTTCTTCCTGGATGCAAACTTATTAATCTTTTTATCATCCTCATTATGCCTGGAATGTGTTTTCAAGTGTGTTCCAAGCAGATTCTTTGAAGTCTTCACATTCTAGATAGTTTACTTCTTTATTAACAGCTACTTTGGTGGCCATTATCTAAAAGCATTTGTTCTATCCCTACCTTTTTGCATACTTGCGGTACAGTTTAGTATGTTCCTCAGTCCTTTGCACTTCCTTCAAATTGACAGACCCAGAATCTTGATCAGACGCTTATTCAATAACCTAGTAAATCTTTAAGTTGTGTTGGGTTCTTTTATCAGGAGGCATACTGGCTGGCTGTCTAGCTTTTTGTGATGTTACTACCTGTTGTAGCTCAAAGCCTAGATCCATTATTTCATTGAAAAATTGTGATATCTATTTTTCTTTCATTTATTAGTTGGAATACTTTTATAAGAGGGTCACTATGAGTCAGAATTGACTTGATGGTAATTTTTTTTTTTAATCCCTCGTCTACTGTTTGGTTATTCAGCGATACAGTGCACATAGGAAAGTCCAGATAAATGTTTAATCCTTATTTACCAATTTGTAAGACAATGATTTTGTTTGCCATTAACCTCTGAAGATGGCCAATTAAATTTTATCTTATAAACTCACTGATTTAAACATATCTGATGGCTTTCAATCATCTGCAACTATCCTTTCTTTTTGTATTTGCCCCATATTTGGCCACTAGGAGCCTCTTCAAGTGGAATCCTGAGTCATTTTGGTACAACCTTAGTAGTCTTTGCTAGCTACTCTGCTATCTCGTGTGTCGAGACTTCCAGGTGCATCTTGCACACAACTTGCTCAGGTTTCTTTTAGTGAGAAATGATATTTCAAGACATGATCTGGCTACTAGGGATGCTCATCATGACAGATTTGCTGATTGTTTCCAGGCCACTTCAGTGAATAAAGTAAGGATTGTAATAGACATACACACACACACACACACACAAAATTACATGAAAATGCCTCAGGCATTCCCACTGATAATTCAAATCCAAATTCAGGACCACAGGTCTTGTTGTTCCTGTTGTTGTCGTTTTTAACTCAATCTCTTCTATATTTGTGTTTCCTTTCTCCCACAACTGAGGAGCCAGTGAATAATAAAATAACTCAGAATTACTCATTTACTTTATCCCATAGCAACCCAAAAAACAATTCTGAATAACAATAATATTACCAGTAATATAATACTGAGAACAGGTGTTTTTGCAATCTCATTCATTTGAAAAAATATTTTAATATATTACATTGTTTGAACATATTAATGTTACATACTATATTCTCTTTTAACTTCTGTTTAATCTTATTTCTAGGAGTAAATATATGCTTGATGCTTACCACCAGTCATTATGTTGATATATCTTTAGTTGTTTTGGTTGTCTGAAGCTTGATCTCTAGCAGATTCCTAACGAAGGACTCATGGGAACAATATTCCATGAGTTCTATCATGTTGATAAAGGTTGTCTCTTCCCCTTAAACCTGAGAGTCAGTTTTGCAGGATTTAAAGTCCTTCATTCACCTTTCAGTCCTTGAGTTTCTTAAACATATTATCCCATAAACAATCATAAAGCATTGCTGTCAAATAGTCTGATAATACCCCCAGACTCTCTGTTAGCCCAAAACTAAAACCATTCTCGAAGCCAACTCTTCAGACAAAGGTTAGACTGGACTATAAGACATGAAATGATACTGGTGAACAGTGAGCTTCTTGGCTCAAGTGGACACATGGGACTATGTGGGCAGCTCCTGTTTGGAGGCTAGATGAGAAGGCAGAGGGGGACAGGAGCTGGTTGAATGGACATGGGAAATACAGGGTGGAGAGAAGGAGTGTGCTGTCACATTGTAGGGAGAGCAACTAGGGCCACATAACAATATGTGTATAAGTTTTTGTATGAGAAACTGACTTGAACTGTAAACTTTCACTTAAAGCACAATAAAAAAATATTCTGATAATAAATATAATTTTCTCTTTATTATAAATGGCATGCTCAGATATCCAAATAAATTATTATTTTTTTCTTTTCTTAAAATCCAAAGGTATGTGGTATGTTCTTTCAATAACCAACTGCCCTTGAGCTGATTCCGACTCATTCCAACCATGTAGGACAGAGTAGAAATGTCTCGTTCGGTTTCCAAGGCAGTAAGTCTTTATGGAAACAGACTGCCACATCTTTCTCCCAGTTCTTTCAATATGTAGTTTCGAACCTTTTTTCTCCCCATTAGTTTTACTGCGGCAAAGTTTTCTTGCATTATTGTTTTTAATTTTCCCTTGCTTTTGTTTTCTTCTCTGGAGAATCCTATTACATCTCTGTTGGACCATCCTGACCTACCGTCTATGTTTGCCACTTACGTCCCTTTCTCACTCAATTTTGCTTCTACTCCCACAAGTTTCTTCTCAGCGTGGGGCCCTCTCTTAGGAGGGATCCTTGGCTGTACAGTTTGGAGAGTTCGTAGAAGTTAGGCTGTTCCAGTTCTGCCTGGAACTCTCTTCCCCCTGATATTCACATGGTTTGCTCTCTCACGTCCTTCAGTGGTCTACTGAAATGTCACTTTGCCAGTAAAGTATTTCTGACAACCCAAGATAAAAGGGAAACCCTGGTGGTGTAATGGTTAAGTGCTAGAGCTGCTAACCAAAGGGTCGGCAGTTTGAATTCGCCAGGCGCTTCTTGGAAACTCTATGGGGGCAGTTCTACTCCGGCCTAGAGGGTCACTATGAGTCAGAATCAACTTGACGGCACTGGGTTTGGTTTGGATTGGTTTGGCTTAAGATAAGATAGCAATGACCATTTGCCTTATCACACTTACCCAGTTTTAGATTTTTTTTTTAATTCTTCTCAAAATCTGACTTAAGTTTCTGCTTTTCTCGCTTGTTTTTGCTTATTGACTTCCAACAGTAGGCTCTACACTCCTTAAGGAAAAGAGTTTTATCTGTTTTGTTTATTACTGAGTCTTCAATACCCAACATGGCTTTTGACACAGAGTAGATAGATGCTCATTGAATGAGTTAATGGAAGAATGAAACTATGCTGACCCTAAATTGTTTCATGCTTTTTATAAAGCATCACAGTATCAAAGGGTCGGTATTGGGGAATTCATTGGCAATGGCCTAATAGAGATTAAATAGATCCTAGTTGGTGTTTTACGCTGACATGGTTTTATTGTTGTACCATTTCCAGACAGGGTCGCTATGAGTCAGAATTGACTCAACGACAATAGGTTTGGTTTTTGGGGGGTTTTGTTTTGTTTTCCATATGAGTTTGCTGTGATTAAGAGAATACTCAATGTGGAACAAGAAACCTTGATTTTGAGTATGAGCTCTGATAATTATTAGTTGTGATCCAGAACTTCAAACATGCTGAATCTCGATTTCCTTATCTGTAAAATAGGGTAGTCTTAAAAAACTAGTATAAAATTAGAAAAGCTACAACGATATTTTGTGATTGTTAAAATAACGTCAATGGTTGGCCCATTGCTATGTGTGGAGTAGACTGACAAACCTTGAAGGTAAACTGTCAAAGTAGGAGATCTACAGGAAGTCCTATCAATGAAGTATACACCTCTTCTCCCTGGGTTAAACTGGAGAACTGACAGTTACACCTTCTATGCATTCCAGTTTTTATAGGACAGTTTCACTGTAATATCTACTTGCAAAACTGTATAGAGTGAGGTGGTGTTAAACAGCACGTATTTTTAATTTAAAATCCATTAGCATTACACATAATTAATTAGAATTTTACACTCCAGTGGCTTTTGGTTCCCTACAGAAAATTGAGCACACAGAATATAATTTGATTTAATTTTTGGTCTAGGTTTAATCTACCTTAAACCTTTTTAAAAAATATCTCAGGGGAAATTTTAACTACTTAAAATTTTGTATTTCTTTTTCTTAGCGAACCCAGAATTCTATTCTGGCATTCTTTGAGAGGAGGAAAAAAAAAAAAAAAACCTTAGAAGGCCATAAGTGAGACAAATATTTAATGCAAGTATTTAGAATCCAAAATACATAGTCCATATTCTTGCTATGGTAATATGTTGTTGGAGTTATGTGCTATCAAGTTGATTCTGACTCATAGCGAGCCTATAGGACAGAGTAGAACT
The DNA here is from genome assembly GCF_030014295.1 of Loxodonta africana. Taxonomy (NCBI): domain Eukaryota; kingdom Metazoa; phylum Chordata; class Mammalia; order Proboscidea; family Elephantidae; genus Loxodonta; species Loxodonta africana. Next base: position 57,670,948 of record NC_087362.1, read on the forward strand.
GCCCCACAGGGTTTCATAGGCTGTCATCTTTATGGGAGCCTCTGGGTGGGTTTGAACTGCCAATCTTTCAGTTAGCAGCCAAGAACTTAACCATTGCACCACCAGGGGTTCCTCTATGGTAATATACTTAGGGGAAATGCCGAGAGATTGTAAAAAAAAAAAATTGTCCATTTCATATCCCTTCTCTTCTTATTGGAATTATAGAACTGGACTTCCACACAGGTCTTTTTAAGTTTCAGTCTCTGCTATTAAAATGATCTCTTACAAAAGGTATCCTGTGAATTCTGAATTTGACATCCTTATAGCACATTTACTGTGGCTCAGGAGGCCAAGTATTGGGTCATAATTCCATTCCATTGCAACTTCCAAGGGCTGTTGGTGTGGGTGAGTTTATAACTATGAAATTAAATCACAAGGTTTGAAGGGCCTTGTCCTAACTCCAAATTGCTTTGCAAGATTATAATAAATATTAGGTCTTTGGAATTCTTTGACTATTCGGTTTAGTGGAGTCACTGGTCAATTTTTTTTAACAACATTTCCTTTTTATCATCATGTTTTCTTTTTATTTCCTGCCCTCTTTTAACCCCTGGGTATCCTGTATTCTGTGACCCAGAGTTGACACTTGCATATAGTATTTGATATATATACAAGCAGGTTTGCTTATTAGTCACTGAATAAGCTTTTTCTATCTATTTGCATAATTGTTATACTGCTTCATCTTTCAAACATTTAAATTGAGCGCAACTTTTTTTAGAATCTACTAAAAAAATTATAATCTTGTGATACTTTCCATATAAACAAATAAATTTTAATACATGGTTGTGGTAATAATTAATAAAATACACACACGTTCAAAAGCAGACACACACATATATAACATACATGAACCTAAAATAAGTCTATCAAATAACAGGCTTTGACATTTTTAATAAAACATAATACCATAGTTCTAAGAAGTTATAGTTTCTTCTACTACAGAACCAGTTGCTTGAATGCCATACGTTATAAAATATATTTTTAAAGTACTTACACAGCAGGGGACCCAGTGGTCCTTTAGGTCTTCAAATCTTGTGGACACAAAAGAATATTATTTAGATTCAAGGTCCAAATTTAAATGGAAGTCTTGCCAGATATTCCATTTTATAGAATTTAGATTAATTTTGCCTGTAGGTAGAATTTCAAATTTTAAATGGCTTATATATATGTGATTTTAAAATAGATGGTGACATTAGGCTTATTTAGACATCTTAGAAAAGCTCGTTTCAAATACAGAGTAATTCTCTGACTCAAACTCAATCACAAAGTGTTCTTTTTTAATATGTGTAGATTTTGCATGTAAAACATATGTTACCAAACAAAAGTAAATTAAGAGACATAGATAAAAGATCATGTTACTGTATTAAAAAGTACACTAATCTTTGGTTTTTTGTCATAATGTGAATATGCTAATAACCACGAGGATAATTGACACTGTAGGAACAGATATAAACACGTTTAATGAGGTTATTGATTTTTCCCTCATAAACGTTCTTAAAAAAAAAATTAAAAAAACGTTCTTACATACTTTATATTGTAAGCATACCACTAATGATGTGTTTCTTTTCATTAGAGCTGGCATAATAAAGATGACAATTAATTTTTAATGCATCTGTTACTGAAATTTAATATTGAAAAATTAATAAAGCAAACTTGATTTCATTGCTGAGTCTATTATTAGCACTACATGTATTAGCAAGCAAATTTACCAATGTGAACATTTATAGCAGGCAACTTAGTTAAGAAAGCTATGACAATCCTAAATCCCAATGGGCCTGGTCAGTAGGAGAGTAAAGAGCAGTTCCTCAGAAAATAAACCTGAGTCCACAGCTCGGGACTGTTGGAATTCTATAGGGGCCATTTCTTCTCTGATGCACAGCATTTGTGACAGCCGTACAAAGGTCAGCTTGTTGAGAAAAGTTTCCTGATCAGCTTTCAAGGAATTGGGCTGCTCTGCAGAAGCCGTTGGATTAGCCGTGAAGTCCTCACAAGGCCTCAGCTTCACAAGGATTGTAAAAAGAGAAATTCTTATGCCTCTCCACTTATATCAGCAGCTTTAGTAGACTATTTTGTTAAAGCTCCTACCCACTCTGCAACATAGGTATTATTATACCCAGTCTATAGATAGTTAAGAGTATTGAATATACCATGGACTGCCAGAAGAGCTAACAAATCAGTCTTGGAGGAAGTACAGTGAGAATGTACCTTAGAAGTGAGGGTGGTAAGACACTACCTTGGACACTCCATCAGGAAAGACTGGTCGCTTGAAAAGGACATCATGTTTGGAGTCATCGAAAAAGAGGAAAGCCCTCGATGAAATGGATTGACACAATACCTACAACAATGGATTCAAACATACCAATGATTGTGAGGATGTGGTAGGACTAGGCAACATTTCTTTCTTTATATCTAAGGTTGCCATGAGTTGGAACTGACAGGACAGCAACTAACAACAACATAGATGAGAAAGAGTCATCCCTGGGGTGGTGCAAAGAGTTAATGCACTCAGCTGCCAACCAAAGGGTTGGAAGTTCAAGTCCACCCAGAAAGGCCTTAGAAGAAAGCGCTGGCAATCTACTTCCAAAAAAAAAAAATCAGTCATTGAAAACCTTATGGGGCACAGTTCTATTCTGGCATACACAGGGTCACCATGAGTCTGCATGGACTAGAGAGAAACTTTTGTTTTTTTAATAGGTAAATAAACAGAAAATCAGAGAGGTTAAGAAACGTACCATCAATTGATGGAGTCCCAATTCTAAAATAAGTTTCCTTTAGCATCGCTGCTCTATCCAGCTAGAGAAATCTAGGGCCTTTTTTCTAAAAATTGCATTTGACCAAAATGACAAATGTGTTAAGATTCTGAATAGGATGAATTGGTCATTTTATGAAAGAAAAGGTTAAGTTCAGAACATTTTTCTCATGTGATTAAGTCTAGCATGGATTTTATTTTACACCAATTCATTGAAAGACATTTTAAAGTGGCTGTCAGGTAGGACACCCGTCTTTTTTCTTCCTCTATACAATACACGACACAAGCATATCTCTAGTCTATCATTTGTAACTGTTATATCTCTAGAAAAGCATTCATCTTAAACGGGCGGTTTGTTGCTAATTTTCAGCTTTGGACATATGTAGGCAGAGGATGAGAGAAGGCAAACAAATGAAACAAAACAACAGCCCAGGTTTCTCCAAAAAGGATGGCATAAAGGCTTTCGGAAGCTAGAAAATTCATCAAAGGCACAATGATATTGAATATAGTCCTGACATAAATGTTTTTGAAAAGAAGAAAGATGAGTAAAATGCAAAACAACAACAAACAAGAAACTTTGCATCAAAAATATCACAAATTGGGGGGAGTGGAGCCAAAATGGAGGAATAGACAGATGCTTCCATTGAGCCTTCCTTACAACAAAGACCCAAAAAAACAGGTGAAACGAGTATATTTGTAACAAGCTGGGAGCCCTGAGCATCAAAGGCAAGCTTAGACAATGAACTGAGGGGCAGGGGGAGGAAGAGGCAGCTCACAAGTGGAGAGGAATTACCAGACCTGAATCATGGGGAGCCCTCAGGCACCATTCCTGGAGCGGCAGCGGCCACGGGCTGGTACTAGTGTTTGGCCACAGTTTCCTCAGGGAGAAGCAGCCAGCCACACAGCCCACTCATACCTCCGGAAACTGAGGAGAATGGTGCTCTCAGCAAAAGCTAAGTACTTGCGTATATTTTATCATGCCCCCCCCCTTTTTTTCCCCCCACCTGCAAGCCAGCTTCAGCGACTAAATCTCTGGGCCTGAGATAGACCCTGGTGAGCAGCTAGAGCCATCCTCCTGGCCTTGGGGAAGGAAAAAAATTTGCAATTGGGGGGAAAAGATAATTTGCTAGCTCCATTAACCAGGGGAGCTCAGGACAGAAGCGGCTCCTGTCCAGGCAAAAACTGTCCATGGACCTTGAGCACCTTTCCCTTCTGCATGGACCTGTGTGGGCCTATTTTGGGAGAATAGGCCCTGGTTGGCAAACTCCAGCCATTTCAGCTGTGTGGTGGACAAGTGGGCGTTTGACGTTTGACATCGCTTTGCCTACTAAACAAGGTCCTCACCTACCCACATCAGGGACCTAAGGACTGGTAGCTCCACTCAGGTTACCCAGCCACCTGCGGCTGGGGTCCAAAGATAACTAGTACCTCCCAGTCCTTACAACCAAAAACTTTGGGTGCCCATGGTCCATCTACAGAACCCACCCACCTGCACACTCTAGGGAACAGGGACGCACTCTCCTCAGAAACACTCAGGGGTTGGTTCTCAGCCCCCTGCTTTGTTCAGAGCATGACCCCCTGCTGCAATCAGCTACTGGTATATACACCAATCACCCCTGCCCCTCTAAGACTGTAGGACAGAGCCTGTACCACACACTTGATATAAGCTACCTGGAAACCTGAGCTGAATTCATACAAAAAAACTGAATGGACTCCTGGACTGATATACCTGATAACAGCTCTAGCCAGCTGGGGACAGGACACCAGAGCTCCAAAGGTGAAAATAATCAAGCTAACTCATTCAAGCAACCCATAGGGGCATACCAAAATAAAACAAAGCAAGCATAAACTAATACAATAACTTATAGATGGCTCGGAGACAACAGTCAATATCAAGTCACATAAAGAAACAGACTGTGATCACCTCAACAGGCTCTCCAAACAAAGAATCCAGGGATCTTCTAGATGAAAGTGCATTCCTGGAATTACCAGATGCAGAATACAAAAGTTTAATATACAGAACCCTTCAAGACATCAGGAAGGAAATGAGGCAATACGCAGAACAAGCCAAGGAACACACAGATAAAGCAATGTAAGAAATTAGAAAGATTATTCGGGAACATACTGAAAAGTTTAATAAGCTGGAAAAATCCATAGGCAGGCAGCAATCAGAAATTCAGAAGATTAATAATAAAATTACAGAATTAGATAACTCAATAGAAAGTCAGAGGAGCAGAATTGAGCAAGTAGAAGCTAGAATTTCTGAACTCGAAGATAAATCACTTGGCACTAATACATTTGAAGAAAAATCAGATTAAAAGAATTTTAAAAAATGAAGAAACCTTAAGAATCATGTGGGACTCTATCAAGAGAAATAACCTACGAGTGATTGGGAGGTATAACAGAAAATACAGAGAAAATTGTTGAAGATTTTTTGGCAGAAAACTTCCCTGATATTATGAAAGATGAGAAGATATCTATCCAAGATGCTCATCGAACTCCACATAAGGTAGATGTTAAAAGAAAGTCACCAAGACATATTATAATCAAGCTTGTCAAAACCAAAGATAAAGAATTATAAGAGCAGCAAGGGATAAACAAAAAGTCACCTACAAAAGAAAACCAGTAAGAATAAGCTCGGACTACTCGGCAGAAACCATGCAGGCAAGAAGGCAATGGGAAGACATATTTTAAAAATTAAAGGAAAAAAATTGTCTGCCAAGAATCATATATTCATCAAAACAGTCTCTTAAATATGAAGGTGAATTTAAGACATTTCCAGATAAACACAAGTTGAGGGAATTCGTAAAAAACAAACCAAACTACAAGAAATACTAAAGGGAGTTCTTTGGTTAGAAAATCAATAATATCAGATATCAAGGCAAGACTAGAACACTGGGCAGAGCAACCAGAAGTCAACCCAGACAGGGAAATACAAAAAAACAAAGCAAGATTATAAAACAAAACAAAAGAGCCCCAAACAGGGTAACAGCGATGTTATTATATAAAAGAAGACAACATTAAAATAATAAAGATGGACTAAGAGATGTAATCATACACCTTCCATATGAAGAGGAAGATACATACGGTGATACAAACAAATAAAAGTTAGTTTTAAATTTAGAAAAATAGGGGTAAATAATAAGGTAACCACAAAGGAGAAAAACTATCCTACTCATCAAACTAAAATACAAGGGAAAAATACAGACTCAGCAGAAACAAAATCAATAACAACAAATATGAGGAAAGGACAATACGTAAAGAAAATCTACTCAGCACATAAAATCAAGTGGGAAAAAGAAACTGTCAACACACAAAAAAAGACATGAAAATGATAGCACTAAATTCATACTTATCCATAATTACCCTGAATGTAAATGGATTAAATGCACCAATAAAGAGACAGAGAGTGGCAGAATGGATTAAAAAACAAGATCCATCTGTATGCTTCCTACAAGAGACACACCTTAGACTTAGAGACACAAACAAACTAAAACTCAAAGGATGGAAAAAAATATATCAAGCAAACAACAATCAAAAAAGAGCAGGAGTGGCAATATTAATTTCTGACAAAACAGACTTTAAAGTTAAAAAGGATAAGGAAGGACACTACATAATGATTGAAGCGACAATACACCAAGAAGATATAACCATATTAAATATTTACTCACCCAATGACAGGGCTGCAAGATACATAAAACAAACTCTATCAGCATTGAAAAGTGAGATAGACAGCTCCACAATAATAGTAGGAGGCTTCAACACACCACTTTTGGTGAAGGACAGGACGTCCAGAAAGAAGCTCAATAAAGACACAGATCTAAATGCTACAATCAGCCAACTTGACCTCGTAGACATATACGGAACACTCCACCCAACAGCAACCAAGTATACTTTCTTTCCTAGTGCACATGGAACATTCTCTAGAATAGACCACATATTAGGTCATAAAGCAAGCCTTAGCAGAATCCAAAACATTGAAATATTACAAAGCATCTTCTCTGATCATAAGGCCATAAAAGTGGAAATCAACAACAGGAAAAGCAGGGAAAAGAAATCAAACACTTGGAAACTGAAAAATACCCTGCTCATAAAAAGACTGGATTATAGAAGACATTAAGGATGGAATAAAGAAATTCAGAGAATCCAATGGGAATGAAAACACTTCCTATCAGAACCTTTGGGACACAGCAAAAGCGGTGCTCAGAGGCCAATTTGTATCAATAAATGCACACATCCAAAAAGAAGAAAGAATTATTCCTACAACTTGAACAAATAGAAAGAGAGCAACAAAAGAAACCTGCAGGCACCAGAAGAAAAAAAATAATAATAACAAAAATTAGAGCAGAACTAAATGAAATAGAAAACAGAAAAACAATAGAATTTACAAGACCAAAAGCTGGTTTTTTGGAAAAAAAAAAATCAACAAAATTGATAAACCACCAGCCAAACTGACAAATGAAAAACAGGAGAGGAAGCAAATAACCCAAATAAGAAATGAGAGAGGCGATATTACAACAGACCCAACTGAAATTAAAAGAATCATATCAGATTACTATAAAAACTATACTCAAATTTGAAAACCTAGAAGAAATGGATGAGTTCCTAGAAACACACTACCTACCTAAACTAACACAAACAGAGGTAGAACAACTAAAGTGACCCATAACAAAAGAAGAGATTGAAAAGGTAATCAAAAACTCCCAAAAAAAAAAAAAGCCCTGGTCCGGATGGCTTCACTGCAGAGTTCTACCAAACTTTCAGAGAAGAGTTAACACCACTAACTAGTACTAAAGGTATTTCAGACCATAGAAAAGGACGGAATACTACCAAACTCATTCTATGAAGCCACCATAACCCTGATACCAAAACCAGGTAAAGACACCACAAGAAAAGAAAATTATAGACCTATATCCCTCATGAATGTAGATGCAAAAATCCTCAACAAAATTCTAGCCAATAGAATTCAACAACCTATCAAAAAAATAATTCACCAGGACCAAGTGGTATTCATACCAGATACGCAGGGATGGTTCAACATTAGAAAAACAATTAAAGTAATCCACCACATAAATAAAACAAAAGACAAGAATCACATGATTTTATCAACTGATGCAGAAAAGGCATTTGACAAAGTTCAAAACCCATTCATGATAAAAACTCCCAGCAAAATAGGAATAGAAGGAAAATTCCTCAACATGATAAAGGGCATTTATATAAAGCCAACAACCAGCATCACCCTAAATGGAGAGAGCCTGAAAACATTCCCACTGAGATCGGGAACCAGACAAGGATGCCCTTTATCACCGCTCTTATTCAACATTGTGCTGGAAGTCCTAGCCAGAGCAATTAGGCTAGATAAAGAAATAAAGGGCATCCAGATTGGCAAGGAAGAAGTAAAAGTATCTCTATTTGCAGATGACATGATCTTATACACAGAAAACCCTAAGGAATCCTCCAGAAAACTACTGAAACTAATAGAAGAGCTCAACAGAGTATTGGGATACAAGGTAAACATACTAAAATCAGTTGGATTCCTCTACACCACACAAAAAAAAAAAATCGAAGAAGAAATCACCAAATCAATGCCATTTACAGTAGCCCCCAAGAAGATAAAATACTTTGGAATAGATCTTACCAGAGATGTAAAAGACTTACACAAAGAAAACTACACTACACTTCTGCAAGAAACCAAAAGAGACTTACATAAGTGGAAGAACTTACCTTGGTCGTGGATAGGAAGACTTAACATTGTGAAAATGTCTATTCTACTAAAAGCGATCTATACATTTAATGCAATTCCAATCCAAATCCCAACAACATTCTTTAATGAGATGGAGAAACAAATCACCAACTTCATATGGAAGGGAAAGTGTCTCCGGATAAATAAGGCATTACTGAAAAAGAAGAACAAAGTGGGGGGCCTTACTTTATCTGAGTTTAGAGCCTATTATACCGTCACAGTAGTCAAAACAGCCTGGTACTGGTACAACAACAGATATACATGGACCAATGGATCAGAATTGAGAATCCAGACATAAATCCATCGACACATGAGCAGCTGATATTTGACAAAGGCTCCGAAACAGTTAAATGGGGAAAAGACAGTCTTTTTAGCAAACGGTGCTGGCATAACTGGATATCCATTTGCAAAAAAATGAAACAAGACCCATACCTCACTCCATGCACAAAAACTAACTCAAAATGGATCAAAGACCTAAATATAAAATCTAAAATGATAAAGATCATGGAAGAAAAAATAGGGACAACGTTAGGGGCCCTAATACATGGCATAAACAGTATACAAAACATTATAAAGAATGTAAAAGAAAAACTAGATAACTGGGAGCTCCTAAAAATCAAACCCCTATGCTCAGCCAAAGACTTCACCGAAAGAGTAAAAAGACTACCTACAGACTGGGAAAAAGTTTTTAGCTATGACATTTCTGATCAGCGCCTGATCTCTAAAATCTACATGATACCGCAAAAACTCACCTGCAATAAGACAAATAACCCAACTAAAAAATGGGCAAAAGATATGAATAGACACTTCATTAAAGAAGACATTTGGGTAGCTAACAGATATATGAGGAAATGTTCACAATCATTAGCCATTAGAGAAATGCAGATCAAAACTATAATGAGATTTCTTCTCACTCCAACAAGGCTGGTATTAATCCAAAAAACACAAAATAATAAATGCTGGAGAGGCTGTGGAGAGATTGGAACACTTCTACACTGCTGGTGGGAATGTAAAATGGCACAACCACTTTGGAAATCGATTTGGCACTTTCTTAAAAAGCTAGAAATAGAACTACCATACGATCCAGCAATCTCACTCCTTGGAATATATCCTAGAGAAATAAGAGCCTTTACAGGAACAGATATATGCACACCCATGTTTATTGCAGCACTGTTTACAACAGCAAAAAGCTGGAAGCAACCAAGGTGTCCATCAATGGATGAATGGATAAATAAATTATGGTATATTCACACAATGGAATACTACACATCGATAAAGAACAGTGAGGATCTGTGAAACATTTCATAACATGGAGGAACCTGGAAGGCATCATGCTGAGTGAAATTAGTTGCAAAAGGACAAATATTGTATAAGACCACTATTATAAGAACTTGAGAAATAGTTTAAACTGAGAAGAAAACATTCTTTTGTGGCTACGAGAGGGGGGAGGGAGGGAGGGTGGGAGGGGGCATTCACTAATTAGATAGTAGATAAGAACTACTTTGGGTGAAGAGAAAGACAGCACACAGTACAGGGGAGGTAGCACAATTGGACTAAACCAAAAGCAAAGAAGTTTCCTGAATAAACTGAATGCTTTGAAGGCCAGCATAACAGGGGCAGGGGTCTGGGGACCATGATTTCAGGTGACATCTAAGTCAATTGAAATAATAAAATCTATTTTTTGTATTAAGAAAACATTCTGCATCCCACTTTGAAGAGTGGCTTCTGGGGTCTTAAACGCTAGCAAGCAGCCATCTAAGATGCATCAATTGGTCTCAACCCACCTGGATCTAAGGAGAATGAGGAACACCAAGGACACAAGGCGATTACGAGCCCAAGAGACAGAAAGGGCCACAGGAACCAGAGACTATATCATCCTGAGACCAGAAGAACTAGATGGTGCCAGGCTACAACCAATGACTGCCCTGACAGGGGACACAACAGAGAACCCCTGAGGGAGCAGGAGAGCAGTGGGATGCAGACCCCAAATTCTCATAAAAAGACCAGACTTAATGGTCTGGCTGAGACTAGAAGGACCCTGGTGGTCATGGCTCCCAGACCTTCTGTTGGCCCAGGACAGGAACTATTTCCGAAGCCAACTCTTCAGACTTGGATTGGACTGGATAATGGGTTGGAGTGGCATGCCGGTGAGGAGTGAGCTTCTTGGATCAGGTGGACACTTGAGATTATGTTGGCATCTCCAGCCTGGAGGGAAGATGAGAGGTGGAGGGGAGAAATGGACACAAAAAGAGAGAGTGGAGGGAGAGAGTAATTGGGAACTTGTAGCAAGGTGTATATGGGTTTTTGTGTGAGAGACTGACTTGATTTGTAAACTTTCACTTAAAGCACAATAAAAATTATTTTAAAAAATCACAAATTTCCTTACTTTGTAATATTAAGTCAATTACACAAAAATTCTCCATGTTTATCAATTTTATTTATTCAAGCCATCTATTCATTCTTTTAGTTTGTGCATTTATTTAACCTGGAGGGCAGGTGGGGACTGAGGATTGGAGGTTTACAAGATCTTTGCAATTCATAGCTGTTTTTTTAAAAAAAAAAAAACACAGAACAAATGTTACATGATTTAAATTATGACTTTCACTGATTAATGATATTGGGAAAGTACTTTCTTTCATAACTTCATATGAAGAAGTCATTGGCATTGTTTAAACAAAAAGAGGGGTAAGGATTTTCTAAAAAATAGTTATAAATATAAACCACTAAATAAACAAATAGTAAATAAATAGATAATGGTATAATAGATAATAGAAGCCAGGTTTTTCACTGTAAAAACTAGAAGATATAAATAAGCAAGATAAGAAGGGTAGAATGAATTCTCCGATGCCAGATTAGAGTTGGAGATAATAGTACAAGTTCACATCATCTATCTATCTATCTATCTGTCTGTCTGTCTGTCTGTCTATCCATCCATCCAACCATCCATCCATCCATCCATCCACTCATCCATCCATCCATCCATCCATCTACCTATCATCTACCTACCTACCTACCTATCTATATCTATGCACATAATATCTACACATACTAATAATATCTATATATATGTATACATATTTACACACACACACTAATTAATGGTGTTTTTTAATCACTTCATATGCGTGCAGATGTTGGACAACGAATAAGGAAGACTGAATAAGAATTGATGCCATTGAATAATGGCTTTTGTGAAGAATATTGAATATACCATGGACTGCCAGAAGAACAAACAAAACTGTCTTGGAAGAAGTACAGCCAGAATGCTCCTCAGAAGCAAGGACGGGAAGGCTTCGCCTCACGCACTTTAGACATGTTATCAGGATGGACCAGTCCCTGGAGACAGACATCATGCTTGGTAAAGTAAAGGGCCATTAATAAAAAGGAAGGCCCTCAAGGAGACAGACTGACACAGTGGCTACAACAATGGGCTCAAACAGCAATGATTGTGAGGATGGCACAGGACCGGGCAGTGTTTGATTCTGTTGTACATAGCATTGCAATGAGCTGCAATTTTCTTGAAGGCACCTAACAACAACAACATACACACACATATATATGTTTCCTATTCCTGCTGTAACAAATTATCACAAATTTAGTGGCTTTAAACAATACAGATTGATCTTATAGTTTTGTAGTTCTTAAGTCTGACATGAGTGTCACAGGGCTATATTCTCTAGGAGAGAATCCATTCCCTTGCCTTTCCCAGCTTCTAGAGGCTGCCCACATTCTTTGGCTTGGGGCCCCTTTCTTCCATTTCAAAGCCAGCAACAAAGCACATCTCTGATTCTGCTTCCATTTTCACATCTTTCTCTGACTCTTCTGCCTCCCTCCTACATTTTCAAAACCCTTTTAATTACATTGGGTCCACACAGATAATCCAGAAAAATTCCCTTGTCTTAAGGTCAACTATTAAAATCAAACCCGCTGTCCTTGAGTCAATTCGGACTCACAGCGACCCTATAGGGCAGAGTAGAACTGCCCCATAGGGTTTCCAAGGAGAGGTTGATGGATTAGAGCTGCCGACCTTTATTGGTTAGCAGCCGAACTCTTAACCACTTCACCACCAGGGCTCCATGTTCAGCTGTTAGCAACCTTAATTCTCTTTTGCAGTGTAAACTAACATATTCACAGGTTTTAGGGAGTTCCATTGCCATTGAGTCGATTCTGATTCATAGCGACCCTATACGACAGAGTAGGAAGGCCCCACAGGGTATCCAAGGCTGTAATCTTTATGGAAGCTGACTGCCACATCCTTTCCTGCAGAGTGGCTTGTGGGCTCCAACTGCCAACCATTTGGTTAGCAGCCGAGCACTTAACCTTTATGCCACCAGGGCTCCTTTTAGGGATTAGGGCGTAGACATCTTTGGTGAGCATTATTCTGCTCACTGTAACACCCAAACTCTTTTTCAAGATAATTCTGTCAAAATTTCAAAGAGAAGACAACTTCAGTGCTTTCTGAACTGTTACAGACCATGAAAAGTAGCAAAACTTAATTATTTCTTTTAATGAAGTATAATAACATTAATACCGAACTTTTCAAAGTTTTTCCCAAAAAGATAATTAAAACAATCTCACATTTGATCATCAAAGCCGGTATCTTAAATAAAATATTAGCAATTAGAATTCAGTAGCACATCAAAAGAATAATACATCATAGCCAAGTGTTGTTTACTTCTTAGACAATGAAAAGGTATTTGTCACAGTTAAACATCCATTTTTTTAATAAAAAACTCTCAAAATATAAACATTATTGTGATAAAATACATATTAACCCAAAAGACACAAGCATGCTTAGACAATAAATATATCACTCTAAAGCCCAGAATTAAAAAAAAAAAAAAAAAGAGCCCACCATTACCACTACTGACATTATACTGGAGCAATTAAACAAGAATAACACATATGAGGAAACCCTGGTGATGCAGTGGTTAAGTGCTATGGCTGCTAACCAAAAGGTTGGCAGTTTGAATCCAACAGGTGCTCCTTGGAAACTCTATGGGGCAGTTCTGCTCTATCCTATAGGATCACTATGAGTCAGAATCAACTCCATGGCAATGGGTTTTGTTTTGTTTTGTAACACATATGAGGTAGAAAATTGTTAAGGAGAAAGTAAAGTTCTCATATGGTTTTATACCTAGAGAACTCAAAAGAGTCACCTAACAAGCACTATGAATAATGGGAGACTTCAGTAACTTAGCAAGGTACAAATTTAATATTTAGAATAATAGCTTTTCCACACGCAAATTCAGCAGCTAAAAAATTTGATGATATAAATATCTGAATTTACAAAATTAACAAATATAAAACCCATAAGAGTAAATTTAACAAGAAATGTCTACGAGAATTATATGGATGACAATTTAGCACATATGATTACAGTTCATTTAAAATACACGACTATGTCCTTTCTAAGTTCATTTATAAATTTTACATGATCCCAATAAAACATCAATAGTTTCTCTTTTTTAAGTTACAAAACATGAGTCAAAATTCTTATGGGAAAAAACTGATTAAGCAAGAATAGCTAGGGAGTGGGTGGTGTCAGGAAAATGGTGGAGTAGGGAGCTTCAAACTCCCATCCCACTAATGAAAAATCAAAAAAAAAAAAAAAAGCAGGAACTGTTAGAACCAACTTTTTCAGAACTACAAAAAAAATCAAAGGTTTACAGCAAGCAAGTAAACACTGAATCAAGGAAAAGAAATTTAAAAATGGTGATGAAGTTTTGTGACATTTTTACTTGCCCTTGCTCTACTCTCATCTCAGCTCTGCGTCAGTCTTGAAGATGGCAGCCCACATTCTCAGTGTGGGACCCCGATCCTTGGTACTGGCGGGAACAGAGCAGGCTTCATTCACAAATCACTATATATGTCTGTTATGACCTGTCTGAGGGTACCTGAAGTACTGATACAAGGTGCTGGTATCTGTTTGCCCAACTCAGAAGTCACTCAGGGCAGAAGAGTGGCAAGCATTACTTGAAGACACAGTAAGACAAATGAAAAAAAAAAAAAAAAACCCACAGCCACCTGGGACAAAAGGTTATGATTCGTACATACAATAGATCTCCCAAAGCCTGGGAGGAAAAGCTGGAAAGAGAGCTTCTTTGGCAAATTAGGCATTCAAAAGTGCCCATGTATAACCCACCCACCAAACCCACTGCCATTGAGTTGATGCCGACTCATAGGGACCCTATAGAACAGAGTAGAACTGCCCCATAGAGTTTCCAAGGAGCACCTGGCAGATTTGAACTGCTGACCTCTTGGTTAGCAGCCGTAGCACTTAACCACTACACCACCAGGGTTTCCTGGGAATTTAAAAAGCTACATGCATGCCCAAGACGGGACACATGTTGAGTAAGGACCTGAAGAAGACCCAATGCTTTCACCAGTGACTGATCTCTTGGCTCAATACAAGCAGGAAGTAAAGGCTGACACAGAAATGTAAACAGTCTGACTAAATGTTAAAAAAGTGCCCCAGCGAAAAGCCTCTGTAAACCTGGGAGAGTTTTTTTGTTTTTTTTTTTTTAATTTCTAGCATTCAAGAAAATGTCTTAAAACTTTGGCTGAATACAAGCCATACACAGAAACAGGAAAGAATGGCCTAATCAAAGGAAAAAAGATTAATTAACAGAACCCTTCCCTTGGGAAGCCCAGACATTGGACTTAATAGACAAAAATGTTAAATCAACTGTCTTAAATAAAAGGAGCCCTGATGGTGCATGGTTAAGCACTTAGCTGCTAACCAAAAGGTCAGCAGTTTGAAACCAACACCTAATCCATGGAAGAAAGATAACAGCAGTCTGCTTCTGTGAAGATTACAGTCTTGGAAACCCCATGGGGCACTTCCACGCTGTCCTATAAGGTTGCTGTGAGTCAGAATTTGACTTGATGGCATGAGTTTGGTTTTGGTTGGTATCTTAAATATACTCAATGAGCTAAAGAAACCATGAACAAAAAATTAAAGAAAAGCAGGAAAATGATGTATAAACAAAATGAGTATATCTATAAATAGAAATTATAAAAAGAAACCAAATAGAAATTCTGGAATTGAAAAATACAATAACTGAAATTAAAAAAAAAATTCACTACGGGGTTCAATATCCGATTTGAGAAGGCAAAACAAAGAATCAGTGAACTTGAAGATAGGATAATTGAAATTATCCAGTCTAACCCTGGTGGCGTAGTGGTTAAGTGCTACGGCTGCTAACCAAAGGGTTGGCAGTTAGAATCCGCCAAGCACTCCTTGGAAACTCTATGGTGCAGTTCTACTCTGTCCTATAGGGTCGCTATGAGTCGGAATCAATTCGACGGCACTGGGTTTTTTAAAGAGTAAAAAGAAGAAAGAATTAAAAAAAAAAAAAAAGTCAACAGAGCCTAAGGAACCTGTGGGACACCATCAAGTTGACCAACATACACGTTATGGAAGTCCCAGAAGGAGATGAGAGAAAAGAGCCGAAAGAATACTTGATGAAATAATGGCAAAAACCCAAATAGTTAATGACAGAAATAAGTTCTTCCTTATCAGTAATTACCCTAAATGTAAATTGATTAAACTGTTCCATTAACGAGTACAGACTGGCAGAACTGATTTTAAAAAATGATGCAATGATATATATGCTGTCTACAAGATACTCACTTTAGATCCAAAGTATAAAAATGGCCTGAGGGTGGTGTCTGACCTCCTCTCACTTCATAAGGGGGGATGAGGATCAAAATCAACAGCCCAAGGCTGATTTCTATGAGGCGGAGGTCAGACATACTTCCCCTCTCTGCCATCTTTATCAACTCTGACACCAACTGCCCCTCCCAAAGCACTCTGCTTCTCTGCTAGGTTCAATTATTCATTGCATTGGCCACACAGAACTCACAGACAATACTCACAATTATGGAGTTTATCAGCGAAGTAGCAGGCTACGATTTAGGCTCAGGAACACTCAGGATACAGTTCTTCTATCAGGGTAGCCTCTCCACAGCTGTGCTCTCAGGCACACCTCTCTCTGGCCCTAGGACTCTGCCCTGCTCAGGCAAGTGTTACAAAGCTCTTTTAGCCCCTGCCAATAAATCACCAGAGGCATCCCTAGGCAGTCAGCTTTCTCACTCCATCAGTCCGGAAGCCCACTGCTTTGTCTCCTGCTGGTCTCTCCTGGGGTTTCTCCTGCCACCACTTCTTACTGTCTTCAGGTTACAGCTTGCTCTCTCTTGGTCTCCTGGTTCCAGGAGCTTCTCAGAGCAGGGATCCCAGGTCCAAAGGACACGCCCTCCATTCCTGGCTGTTCTTCCTTGGTGATGATAGGGTCCTCTCTTTCCCTCCTCTGGGGTGGCCCACTTCAAGCCCAGCAGGATAGCAAAACCAACCAATCCCCCTGGTAGGCCACAATTACCCTATCTGCACAGTCTCGCCCAAACCACTTGGGTGGAAGTTACAAGACCATGGCAAGAAAGGCCACACAAAAGTGATCCATTGCACCACACAAAAATACTAAAAGGTTGAAAGTTAAAGGATAAAAGGCATTCCATACAAATAGTAACCAGAAGGGAGGCAAGGTGGCTATATTATTAACAAAATCTATTTTGTTAACAGATTTTAAGTTAAAAAAAGTTACTTGAGACAAAGAAGGATCAAAATATTGATAAAAGTTTCAAGAAGATATAAAAATTATAAATATACATACTTAACAAGAAAGCCCCAAATACATGATGCAAAAATTGATATAATGGAAAGGAGAAATAGAGAGCTCTACAATAATAGTTGGAAACTTCAGTATTCCACTTTCAATAATGGAAAAAACAACCAGACAAATGACCAATAAGAAAATAGAAGACATGAACAACACTATTAACCAACTAGACCTAACAGGCATACACAGAACACTCCACCCAACAACAGCAGAAGACATATCCTTCTCAAAGGCACATGGAACATTCTCCAGGACTGACCATATGTGAGGCCACAAATTAGCAAGAGGACAGACCCTTGCTCCAGCCGCCCTCTGTAGTATCTGGAGGCAGGGCCTTCTCTTTTCATATGTTGCAGAGATTTTCTGTGGTCTACTAGATGGCTCCTTTAAGCCGCCTCAGAACTGGTGGATTCAACTGTAGGCTCTGCCAAAGAGGCAACTTTGTACCAAATACACAACTGTCAGGTATACCTCACAACCTCCATCATGTTGTTGTGTTGCAAACAACAACTTCCTATACTCGTTCTTCACTCTGCAGAACTCGGGGATTTAGAGGTATATAAAATTCCCCCCAGAAATTTGAGAGAACCAAGGTGTTGTAACTATATATTAAAGCAACATTTTTTGCTCAAATTATATTTCATCCAACTTCCTAAAACCACAGATAAGGAAATTCAGTTGAAAAGAGGTAAAACAACTTAGCCAGGGCCAAATAAACAACCTGATGATAAATCTTAGGTGACTGCCTAAGGCAAAGACGCATTTGAAAAATCTGTACTTGGAGATTCTGAATATTGAATGAACAAATCTGTCTTGGAAGAAGTACAACCAGAATGCTCCTCAGAAATAAGGATGCCCAAGACTACATCTTACATACTTTGGACATGTTGTCAAGAGAGATCAGTCCCTGGAAAAGTACATCATGCTTCGTAAGGTACAGGGTCAACGAAAAAGAGGAAGACCCTCAAAGAGATGGATTAACACAGTGGATGCAACAATGAGGTCAAGCACAACAACGATTGCAGGCATGACGCAGGACTGGGCAGTGTTTTGTTCTGTTGTACATAGGGTCGCTATGAGTTGGAACTGACTCAATGGCACCTAACAACAGCAAAAAGAGGTTCTGAACTAGAACTTAGGAAGGAAGATTTTTAATTTTTTTGGTAAATATATACATTGCCATTTCAACATTTTCACACGTACAATTCAGTGACATTAATTGTGTTCATCATGTCCAACCATTACCACTATCCTTTTCCAAAATTTTCCATCACCCTTAACAAAAGCTCAGGGCCCCTTAGGCAGTGACTCCCTCTTCACCTCTCATAGAAGGCAGATTTTGATTGCAGTATAATGATAATGGAGGTAATAATTGAAATCAAAGGGGAAAGGGCATTCACTGAGGAATAGTAGAAAGGCTATATGAACAAGAATGTGACATCAGGATTGGGGTAAGTCTCATTAACAAACTTTGAGATGCAGATGACACAACCTTGCTCCCTGAAAGTGAAGAGGACTTGAAGAACCTTCTGTTAGCCCAAGACTGGAACCATTCCCGAAGCCAACTCTTCAGACAGGAATTGGACTGGACTTTAAAACAGAAGATGATACTGGTGAGGAGCGAGCTTCTTGGCTCAAGTAGACACATGAGACTATATGGACAGCTTCTGTCTGGGGATGAGATGAGAAGGCAGAGGGGGACAGGAATTGGTTGAATGGACACAGGGAACACAGGGTGAAGAAGAGTGTGCTGTCTCATTAGGCGAAGAACAGCTAGGAGTACATAGAAAGGTGTGTATAAGTTTTTGTATGAGAGACTGGCTTATTTTGTAAAACTTCACTTAAGGCACAATAAATAAAAAATTAAAAAGAAAATAAAAACTACTGCCTTCAGTATGAATGGTACCTCAACATAAAGAAACGAAAATCCTCACATTGGACCAATAAGCGATATCATGAAGAAAATAGTGAAGTTGTCAAGGATTTCATTTTACTTGGATCAGCAATTAAATGACATATTGCACTGGGCAAATTTGCTACAAAAGACCTGTTTAAAATCTTAAAAGCAAAGACTAAGTTGCGACTGACCCAAGCCACGGTCTTTTCAGTTGCCTCATACGCCTGAGAATATTGGAAAATGAAAACAAAAGACCAAAGAAGAATTGACACATTTGGATTACGGTGTTGGCATAGAAAACTGAGCATACCAATGTTGAGTATCCCTCAACAAGATGGATTGACACAGTGGCTGCAACAATGGGCTCAAACATAGAACAATTGTAAAGGTGGAGTAGGACCGGTCAATGTTTCGTTCTGTTAAGGTCAGTATATACTCAACAGCACCTAACAACAACATAAAGATCAGAGTATTGATATATAAACTTTCAGGAATGTCCATGGTTGAAGCAGAAGAGGCAGAGAAGACAATTTTTCTTTATCTTTCCATTTCCTCTAACTGTAGCATAGTTTTAGTCAAGACTCAGATTGTTTCATAAAGAAAGAAGATGATGGGGAATATTCCAATTAGCAAACAGCTTATTTTCCAACTATCTGAAGAGTACTTTTTTCTTGAATTTATACCTCAATCCAACTACTTCAGTATTTCCCAACGGAACACTGTTTCTGTGGCGTATTAATTCAAATCTCTCTCTTTCGTTCTTGTTCTCGCTCTCTCATACACACACCAAATGTTTTTTGTCTATCAGATTGACTTTGTTAGACTCCATATTTCCAAAATCTAAAGGTTCTGAGAAGTATTGAAGCAAAACAATCTGTTACATGCTAATATTTCCCATTCTTGCAAATTCACAACTCTGACCACAGAACTCACCACCCTGTGTTTATCAGAGTATTTCTCAGAAATATAAATTCACGGACAAGCCTTGGGCACCAGTGTTTCAGCTCAGGTTTCTCTTCACAGGTCCATGAAGACATAGGAGCCTTGAAGTTGATACGTTGTAAAATTATCCCCTTTGTGGCACAGGTAACTTCTCATTGTCTCTCTCTCTCTGTCCGTTCCCCATCCTTCTCTCTCTCTGCCTGGATGTCTCCCTCAACTGAGGATCACATCACCAGGATTCCTCACCTCTTGGCTTCTTTATTGAGTTAGCCAATAGAAGACACCCTCAGGAGATTCAAAAAAATGAAAGGGACAGAGCACAAGGCATTTATTCCTCGCTTACTTCCTACACCAGCTCTGCATCTCTGGCAGTAGCTGCATTCCTCCACAACTTCTCTTCTGCTGAGCAGCCCATAGTTCTACCCTCATTGTGCTCATCCAGCACTGTGAGCTTCCTGATGTTGCTAGAGTCTGGATTCATCACCATTCTTTCTTCTCTTTACCCTGCCCCCGCCAAAAAAAAGAAAAATCAGCCGTCAAGTTGATTCCAACTCGTGGTGACCCCACGTGTGTCAGAGTATACCGGTGCTCCATGAAGTTTACAATGGCTGGTTTTTCAGAAGATCTCCAGGCCTTTCATCCAAGGTGCTTCTGGGTGGACTCAAACCTCCAACTTTTCAGTTAGCAGTGGAGCGTGTTAACCATTGGTATCACCCAATGACTCCTAACCCTGCCCATCCCTCTGTAAATAGTCCCTTAAAATCTCTTCATTTAAACCAAATGAGGAGAATTCTGTTTTCAGCTGAAACTGATTACTAAAAGTAGGAATATTTTTTCTACAAATTTCGAAGATGTGTATAATAAAAAAGACTGAAGAAATTTCTCCTGCCTATAATGGTCATCTTAAGTATACACAATATCATAAATCTAATATTAAAATATTGATGTTGTATTTGAATACAGTCACATGATTTTTGGAGTAATACTGAATTACACACTTTACAGAGCCAATCGCAAGCCCCTTTTCTAACAAATATTTCTTTTACTTTTACGCGCATTGGTATTTTTTAGCTCATCAAGCTTAGTAAAGACTTCTAATCATTGTTTGCTATTTCTAAGGGATACACACAGAAATAGCATTTGCTTTTAATCAATATTACAAATGCTTGCTGAAGAGAGGTTCAGCCTTTGAATGAAGTTTTTCCATCAATTTGTCAATGGTATGTAAAACTTTCTTTAACTGAAAAGTACCATGAGATGCTAGAAATGAAGGCGAAGAAGGCCACTTGTAAGCTAATAAAAAAAAAAAGCTAATTAGGCAGCCTCTTAATAACGATGGTTTTCCATTGTGTAATTGTCCTGCTGGGGTTTTGCAGGTTCAGTTTTAAATGACTGACAGTGGTCAAGGCCTGCTGCCATTGCCGGAGGAGTTTCTATGACATATATCCTTCTCTTGAGTATTTTCCCTTGAAATTCTGCATTAGTCCTTAACAACGCATTCATCTTCTCTGCCATTCGTTTTCTTTCTGAGTTTACGTTTTGCATATCTATTCAGGAGACATTTGTAAAAACAAATATCACTACCCACATCCCAGTGAGAACTAAAATCTGCTGTGTGCCTTCTTTACACATGTTTTTCTGTTTGTTTGTTTTAGGGTTTTTGTTTTTAAATGCATTCTCACTTGTTCACATACATACAAAAAAAGAGCCCTCCATTGTCATTGGGCATATGTCGCCGTTCTCCACCTCATTTTTTACGAGCAGCTTTCCACGTATGCAGCTGCCTTTCACAGAACAGGATTTGGTAGGAAATGGTGTTTCAAGAATGCTCCCTATCCCTGTATTTGTAAGCACAAAGTGTTTTTATCTACAGTATGATTATTTACTTAAATGCACATTGAAGACCATTTTAAAAATCAGCTAGCACCATAAATTAATGAAAATATATAGAATTAATAGATTTTTGAGAAATCTTCCAGAACAGCGTCAGTGACTTGAAAGTATTGTGATAACAGGCTGTGAGTTATAGTAGGAAAACACACTGGACTTAGACTGAGAAGCTGGCCCAAGATCACATAATCTTGCTGAACTGGTTTCCTCATCCATCAAAGGGAGCCAATTATCCACTCATTGCCAAGCTCACAGGACTAATTTAGATAATTTCTGATGAGCTCGTATGTGTGTGTGTGCATGTATGTTTGTAATATACATAAATATGTAGCTTGCCAAAATTTATGTCATATGTAATTTGATAGAAACTGAATATAAGTATCTCCAAGATTGAGTTTTATGGGTAAATTTATACTGGTATATCTTAGAATACTGATTCATATTTAAACACTTTTGATATCATTTTTGCTTTACTTTCCTGAATAATTGCTATATTTTCTTAGTCTTTTAATTTAGAATAAACCCGAGGCTATAGAAGCTGCCTGAATTCTCATGCATCTTTTGGCTCCATCTGAAAAATGCTTTGGAACAAGGTGTTATTCCCTTAACCTCGCCATTTTATTTTTTTGATTGAGGAAAAAGAAATAGAAGATAGTTGGTTGTGGAAGTTTAGAAAGTAAATCTCCAAAAATTTTTTTTATGTTAGAAATATCACTAGACTCAGAGTTTCATAGCTTCAAATTTTGTCCCCAATTTAAGCTGTCAGTCCTTAAGTAATGCATTCATTTCAATCCCTGCCTTATAAATTAGGAAAGAGCTCAAAGATATTCATATTTCACAGAACTGTTTTGAGAATTAAGTGAACATATATAAGATAAAAATAACTAATACCATTGCCGGATTACTACAGATAGACAGCATTTGTTTCTATGACTCTCTGGGAGGGTTAAGGCTGTGTGGCAACTTGGCTGGGCCATGATTCTCAGGTTTGGCAGTTATGATGCAGTTTGGCAGTTATGTAATGATGTAATCAGCTCCATGATGAAATCTGCTATGAGCAGCCAATCAGTAGAGAGAGAATTTTCTTGGGGGTGTGGCCTGCATGCAATATATATGGACTTTCTGGCAAAACTTGTTGGCTTTTGCTGGCTCTGGATGCTGCATCTGGTTCTTCATAGTCTGATGTCTGGTTCTTGGGACTTGAGCCAGTAGATTAGTTGGTCTCTGCAGCCTGTGAGCCAGCAGCCTGCCATCTGACCTACTGATCTTGGGCTCATCAGCCCCTGCAGCGATATGTCAGGAAAAGCCTCCAGCCTGATGCCTGAGTCATGGACTTGGGATTTTCCAGCCTCTACAACCACATGAGCTATTTCCTTGATCTAAACCTCTCTCTCTGTCTGTCACTCTCTCTCTCTCTTTCTCCCTCTATATATGTATATATATAAAACATATATACCCATTGCTATTGAGTCAGTATCTACTCAGCAACCCTATAGGACAGAGTAAAACTGCCCCAGAGGGTTCCCAAGGAGCAGCTGCTGGATTCAAATTGCTGACCTTTTGATTAGCAGCTGAGGTCTTAACCCCTACATTTTCCCCCTACCATTTTCCTTTCTTTACTTTAGAAAATTTTGCATACTTAGAAAATTCTCTGAATTTTTTTTTTCACACACAAATAAAAATTGTATGTTGGTGTCTACAGCCCAGTTTGCCCCTTGGATAACTGGTGTGAGAACATATGGATAGATGGGATATCTATGTAATAGAATAGAGACTATTAGGCTTCCTTTGATAACTAATTTTAACAGCTATCCAATCTATCAGATTCAGATATCATGAAAGTGTTCTTTTTAATTTTTCATGTTTGTGCCATCTTATTCAAAATGATGTGGCCTCAGAGGCTCTCATCTGATCGTTAGCCAATAGTCTCTCCAGCAGCCCACCACATAAGTGTTTTGGTTTTTGAGTTATACCAAAACAAACCAGTTGCCGTCAAGTCAATTCCAACTCATAGTGACCCTATCTGCCCCCACAGAGTTTCCAACGAGCGCCTGGAACTGCTGACCTTTTGGTTAGCAGCTGTAGCACTTGACCACTACGCCACCAGGGTTTCCGAGTTATACCAAGCTTACAACAAATTAAAGAATTCTTTATAAATGTGCCTGTTGTGTAAACTCCTCCATCCTGTGTTTTTGCCGGTAACGTTTTGGATCTAATCTAAATATTTTACAATCTTCCTTGCTTATTTTAGAGCCCTTGCCATCCATTCTGGGTCTTGGTTTCACCATTCAACATACCAACCATGCTGCTGTTCCTCTAGACAAGTAGAGGTGAGGAAAAGATCTCACTAAGCTCACTGACATTGATCAAGGGACAATGGCTGTCATGATGGTGAATTGAAAAGTGTTTTGAGACCAGTGAAAATGAATGCTGTATCAAGTAGGGGAGATCGCCATGAGTGTGAGAAAAGGAAATGGCTCCTATAGGCCATTTTTACCTAAAGAGCTGAGATATTGAATACATAAATGATGGTTTGTTTTATGTGCCAATTCAGCTGGGTTATACTACCCAGTTATTCAATCAAACACTAATCAGGTGTGGCTGTAGAGGTATATTGTAGATACAGTTAGTACCTACAAAGAGTTGACTTTTAGTAAAGAGATTACCCTTGGTAATGTGGGTGGCCTTATCCAATCAGTAGAAGGCTTTAAGAGGAAAATGGAGGTTTCCTAGAGAAGAAGAAAATTCTACTTCAAGAATGTAGCATCAATGCTCACCTGAGTTTCCAACCCCAGTGGATTTTGGATTTTGGAGAGGTTAAGGACTCAGCTGCTAACTGAAAGGTTGGCAATTTGAACCACTGCTCCACCCCCCACCAGTGGAAACATGGGAGAAAGACCTGGTGATCTGCTCCCGTAAAGATTACAGTCTAGAAACCCCTATGGGGCAGTTCTACTCTGTCATATAGGGTTGCTACAAGTCAAAATTGACTCGATGGCACCCAACAACAGCAACAGCCCCATAATCTTGTGAATCTTGTGTGCTAATTCCTTAATCTCTTTCTCTGACTACATTTATAGAGAGAGAGAGAGAGAGAGTCAGTTAATGCCTACTATGGGCTGATCTGCCATTATTTTTCCCATATCCTACTTTTGGGGAAGTCAGCCACAACTGGAAAGCACTTAGTCTACCTATGGCCAAGTTTGAGGCATTTATATTTCCTTCCAAAGCCAAATGCAATGGTGAATAATGTTGCATGAAATGATCATATAAATGGAATGGGGAAAAGCAGATAATGATACATAAGAAAATGAAAAATGGATTATGTAAAGTGGGAAGATTTGGTTGCTGTTAGTTGCCATCGAGTCAATTCTGACTCATGACGACTATGTATGTTGAGTAGAACTGCCGCATAGGGTTTTCAAGGCTGTAACCTCTCAGAAGCAGATAGCCAGACCTGTCTTCCAAGGTGCCTCTAGGTGGGCTTGAATCGCCAACTTTTCAGTTAGTAGTCCAGCACTTAACCATTTGTGCCATCCAAGGACTTCTGGGTGGATTCTATAGATATCAATTATCACATTCAACAATTATCAAGCGGAACATCCCACAAGCACACAGACTGATCCTCTGTTCTTTCAATTCAGTAATGAAAAAAAATCCGTATGATCAGAAAGCCCATATAAAAATAGTTATGTATTAATATTGAGCCTTAATCATATCTGAAGTTGAAAACATATAGACCCACTCTAAGAGTTCGTCCTTTAAACAAAGCTAAAAAGTTAAGCGATAGAAATGATTTTACCAATAGAAATCTTTCAGGGGATGAGCGTAAAAACCAGTGATGATAATGATTGTGTTCCCAGCTACTGCAAAAAGTGCATTTTTCAATGTAATCAACACAACTGGGGAAGCAGGTAGCAGCAGTATCCCCATTGTACAGAAGTGAAGATTGATCTGAGAGGCTGAGCTTGGTCAAGGTTTCACTGTTGAAACAGAGCAGAGCTCGGACATTACAGCTGACTGCAAATCTCCTACGAGGAACAACTACGTCACACTGGCCCACTAATAATGCCATGGTCACCACCAATAATTCTTACCTTCGTCCTAACTCAGGTCAACTTCCCGTACCACACATAAAAAGGACCATGATGCTAAGCATAGCAATGTAGCAATATAAATCCTGATGAAAGTTGAATTTGTAAAAATCCCGAGACAGTGCCTTTTATATTTCTGGAGCGCTATACTTCTGTCTTATTCTCTCAGTAGTTTTATGATCTGTCACTACTTTAGCAGGCAGCATATCAGCAAGTTTGCAGGGTAATCTTTTTGGACTGATCTCATTTATGCTTGCCCATTTCTTGCCAGTAACAAATCTTGTAAAAACACTTAGCGTTCCAGGGCTTTTCACACATAACTCAGCTATTTGAAGGTTTAAAAAAGTAATTCACAACATACCTCTCCATCAAAAGAGGTAATCATTTCCATTTCTGTCTCCATGGAAGATATAATATTCTGTAACTTATAGGACCATGGAAGCTCTCTGACTTATATCATTTGGAGCATAATGTGATCTTCTCTGATTAATAGCTGCCATTTATTCAGAGACTGTGCAGGACACTTTGTATTTATTGAACATTCTCATTTAATTCTCACAACAATTGTAAGGGAAGCTATCATTATCTCCACTTTACAGTTGTGGTAACAATTGTAGATCATGCAGCTAGGAACAAGAGGCAGGATCAAACCTGGGGAAAACTATTCTCGGTCAATGAATAAAATAAAAGAAAAAAACCCCTTTATTTTATTCATAAAGGTGTGGGAAATCAGATTGAAAGTTGGATACCATCTGCCTCATATTAACATTAGCCTTTTTATGATTTACTTATTCGACTAACTTTTACTAAGCTTTATCTAGGTATCAAACACAAGGATTATTGGCTTACACATCCAATGTATGGAATATTTAAAAGGCATCGCCACCCAGAAGGCAGTTGCTCAGCTATATGGCTGCCACAGTGACTCTCAGACCTCCACACCTTGCCTGTTCCCTCCCATTATTTCAGATCAGTGTTTCTCGACAATGACGTAACTGACTTTTTGGAGCAGATAACTCTTTGTTGTGAGGGGCTGTCCTCCACATTGTAGGATGCTTAGCAGCATCCCTGGCCTCTCCCTACAAGATTCCTCACCCTACCTGGTCTCTACTTAGTCCCTGGGTGATGCAAAAGTTTGAGTGCTCAACTGCTAACCTAAAGGTTGGCTGTTCAAACCCACCCAGAGGAGCTACACATATGTGTACATGTACAAGTGCATGTATATGTATTACACACGTATGCATAGTCTTATATATGTATACAAACGTAGATATGTATGCATAAAAATAAATATATACATACACATATACAATATTTGTGCTATATATACATATATATATATATAAATACTAATACGTAACTTGTTATTCTTCAACCTAATAACTTGTCAGCATTTTCCAGGCACGGCCCATTCAACTACAAGACTGTTTTTACTAGCTTTGAATACTGGCTTCTGGATGGGCTATTATTCTGGAGTCCCTGGGTGGTAGGAGGAACCCTAGTGGCATAGTAGGTAAGAGCTAGGACTGCTAACCAAAAGGTCAGCAGTTCAAATTCACCAGGCACTCCTCGGAAACCCTATGGGGCAGTTCTACTCTGTCCTATAGGGTCACTATGAGTCAGAATCAACTTGATGACAACGGGTTTGATTTTTTTGGTTTTGGGGTGGTAGGAACAGTTAGTGGACTCAGCTGCTAACTAAAAGGTTGGAGGTTCAAGTCCATTCAAGGGCACCTTGGAAAAAAGGTCTGGTGATCTACTTCTGAAAAATCAGCCATTGAAAATCCTGTGGAGCACAGTTCTAATCTGACACAGGTGGGGTCACCATGAGTTGAAGTCAACTTGATGGCTACTGGTTCTGATTTATTACTTATTTAACTAATTCCCTCTGGTTAGGTATTGAGATGTTTATGTGCCCCACTTCATCCCTTATTAATAATACCACAATAAATGTCCTTTCACTTAACTCCCTCTTCATAAGCAGTACTGCTGGGCTAAAGAACACCACTGGATAGAATCTCTTTTGCCTAATTTCCAGTTAAATTAAGTAGAATCATACATAAATTTTTGATTAATGTAGATCACAGCAACTAGAAAATTGGCTCTTATTGACAATGTATGTGTATTATTGAATTTCAGACCTCTTTAAATGAACAATTTTGATAAATAGAGGACATTTAGTTGCCTAAGGAGCCCTGGTGGCACAGTGGTTAAGAGCTTGGCTGCTAACCAAAAGGTCAGCAGTTCGAATCCACCAGCTGCTCCTTGGAAACCCTATGGGGCAGTTCCACTATGTCCTATAGGGTCAATATGAGTCAGAATTGACTCGATGACAAGCGTTTGGTTTGATTTTTTGGTTTAGTGGTCTAAACCCAGCCTTTCGTCCATGTGACATCAAGCTTGTTGCTGTTACTATTGAGTCAGCTCTGGCTCGTGGCGGCCTAGTGTATAACAGAGCGAAATGTTGCCCAGTCCTGCATCATCTGCATGGTCACTGGTGTGTCTGAGTATTAATGGAAGTTTGCTGCTGTTACTACTCATTTTGAATCATGACACATCAGAATGAAGGTCCTGAAGGCTTTTCTCCAGAGTCATTAAAGTTGACTCTACTTGGAGAAGGCACTCTTCTCTGGTCATATTGTGAGTGCCTACACCCTGGGGGTGAGGACATGTCATCTTCTAGCACTATATCTAACAATATACTATTGCAATACATAGAGTTTTCATCGTCTAATTTTCAGAAGTAAATCAACAAGCCTTTCGTCCTAGTCTGTCTTAGTCTGTTAGCTCCACTGAAACCTGTTCACAGTGGGTAACCCTGCTGGTGTTTGAGATGTTGGTGACATGGCTTCTAGCATCACAGTAACATGTAAGCCATCACAGTGTGACAAGCTGACAGATGGGTGGTGGAATTTGTAAAATACTTTCATTCATATTCATCTCTTCTGACCCAGCCTCACCCCAGTGTGAATCAGTGTGCAACCTGATACTAGAATATTAAAACAGATCATTGCTTCAAATGTAACTACAAGATTTTGAAACTATATATCATTTAGAAATATTTCAGTGCAGATAAAAACTGTTTAGAGGCCAAGTTAGAAGAATTTTTTAGTGTAGAAAAACTGAAAAACATAGGAAAAGGATTTGATGGAAGGTCAGAAATGTACCTTGCTGCTTTTTACATCAAACATCTTAAGCACTTTGTGGATTGTGATTGGCTTATGCATTGTTAAGATGGTGGGGCTTTTTACTTTACCAAAGGTCCGTAAGAGCTCAGAAAGAGTTAACACAGAATCAAGTATCAAAACAAAGGAATGAGTAATGAGTAAAACCCAGTGTTAAAGCTCAAATAATTAAAAATAAGAAAAACAAATACTTAAGAAGTCTTTTTGCCAGTTGAAATCAGAGAAGAAAATGGAGAGGGAAAAAAAAGGAGAGAGAGAAAGAAGAGACCATTTTCTGGGAACAGTTTATATCATTTAATTAATGATAGAAGTAAGATGTCTTACTTCATTATTTCAGTGGCACTTTATCACCCAAGAAAGTGTTCTTTATCCCCCCAAGACTTGCTTGAATATTATACTGTTAATTCCCTTTTACCTACCCTACAGCTTTTGTAGAAATAAGCTTCCTGTTCTTGTGGGCAATGGCATGTACTCGAATCGTCTTTATTTTACTTAATGAAGACCTGGAGACTGAATGTCACCTTCTTACATATTGTATGCTCTCCCTGACAATGGTTTCATTTGCCATGAATCAAATGATGGTCCAAAAAGCCCTCACTTTTCAGTAACAAGGTAGGGAATTTTAAAATTATCATATAACATGTTGAATTATTCAATAAATAATCATGAATAATTAATGCCAAGAAGTATAACAAAAGCCATCGCAGCTTGCTTTACTGAGAGTTTCCCTCAGAAGATAGGTGTTATTGATTTTCAAAAGAGAGCTTCAAATTGGGAGCCCAAAAGCTGTAAGTGAAGCAATTTATATAAGAAGCCTACACATGAATAAATAATAGCAGAGCGAATGAGTCACCTCGCTAAAGAAATACTTCCTAGCAGGACTGAAATAATGGTATATCTAATAGACTTCTTCAAATATGTTGAGTGATCATGGAACCAAAATAAGCCTCCAATTAGAAAGGCCATCAGAGAGGGTTTACCACACCAGAGGTAAGGTGAATGTGGTCCTAGCATCCACCAGTTAGTTTGAGTTAGATTCCTATGAAGGTGATAATTGGGTCTGCCACAGGAACATAATTCTAACTCCTTTTTGTTCACAGTGCTTAGGTATTCTCAAAGATAATTAACTTCCCGTGGGGGGAGGAGGGGAAGTGTGGCAGATAAACCCACAAGCTTTGGTTAGCATCTACAACTATGTTCTATGATATGCCATTCACCCCAGTTAGACCAGTCACCAAAGTTATTTTGGCCCACAAAGCTTTAAAGTTCTACCTACCTAGACAAGAAGGCTGAGATATATTCATTCTTAATGAAACTGTAAGATAAGACATAACATGACTACCCTTGAATGCATTAAATTAAGCTTCTAAAATAGAGTTCAATTTAGAACTAAATTATTGTTTTAATTTAGAAAACTGCTGAATAATAATAACAGGTAATAATTTATAGCATTTACTAGAGGTCAGCAAACTTTTTTGTAGAGTCAGATGATAAATACGTTAGGCTGTGCAGGCCAGATAGTCACTTTTGTAATCACTCAACTCAAAAGCAGTGATAGACAATCTGTAAATGAACGGGCAAGGCTCTGTTCCAATAAAATGTTATTTATAGACACTGACATTTGAATTTCACATGCTTTTCACTTGTCACAAAATATTATTCTTCTTTAAAATTTTTTTTCAACCACTTAAAAATATGCAACCTATTCTTAGTTTGTGGGCTATATAAAAACAGGCAGCAGGCCAGAATTCACCCAAGGGCCACAGTTTGCCAACCTCTGTTTTTTAAGAGTGTGTGTGTGTGTGTGTGTGTGTGTGTTACACACAGGTTTAACCTCACCATAACTCTATAAAGTTGGTCCCATTACTATCCCATTCAGGACATGAGGAAATTGTGCATTAGAGAGGCTAAGTAACTCGTAACAGGTCATACACAAGTAAATGGAAGAGAAGGTATTTGAAAAGCTTCAGAGTTGTGTTCTTAAACACTCTACTAGAGTGCCTCCTTAATGTCATGTGCAGAAGGCACCGTAGTTCTTCCACCTATGAAACATATTAGAAATATTTTGCACTTCTTGTGATGTCTTGTGGAGCTTGCCGTCTGTGAATAACCAGAGCTGGGACTTAATATCCTCTTTAAACCTTTCTTGCACTTTGTCTTCACTACTGGTCAACACCACCACCACCTGAAGTAGCCTGAAATATAGTGGGCATTGAAAACATTTATTCAGTTATAGTGCATGATAAACTATTTTGGGTAGAAATGGGCCAACAAGAAGTTTATGCCACATCTTGGTTGATTAGCTCTACTGAAAACAAAACAAAACGAAGAATGTGGCCCTATAAGAGCGAAAAGCAAACCCACTCAACATTTTTTTCATTTTATTATCTGTGAGAATGCCAGAGAAGATTAAACTTCCTCCTTATGTAATCAATTACAGATTTAGATATTTGATTCAACTAATCACCCATTTCAGAGCAGATGATCATTTTTGAAGATTACATCTATTTCTTAGGGATATTATCAAACACGAGAAGTACAAATGCATTAAGAAAATTAAATCCCACATAGTTATATGGTCTAAGTGATATTCAAGCAAGTGCCTTACTTTGTCACAAACCACAAATTGCCTCACTTATAGAACCAATTATCTCTCATCTCACTGGCTGGCGCAAAAGCATACAAAATTAATTGAGTGGTGCCATTCACAGTGATGGCCATGGGCCTGGAAGACTTGTTCTTGGTAAGTTGGACTTTGATATTTCTACTGATGCCAGGACTGTTGGGAAGCAGAAAGGACATAGTCAGACTGTTCGGGACACCACCTGACAATGCAAAGAAGCAGAAAATAGTTATGTGGAAAAACTGATTCTTGAAAACATCTCAGAAACTTACTCCAATATCATCCAGCCCTTTCTGAGACTAACCTAATTTTTGTTGTGTTGATATCAGCCTTTTCCTCCTGTTCTGTGCTTGGTGCAGATGGGGAACAGCTGGTCACCCCCCTCATTACCATTTCCCTCAAATACGTGATGGCAGTAATTAAGTCACATTTCAACATTGCGTTCTTCAGGCTCAATAATTCAGGGTACTAAATCGTAACATAAAATTCTTATGAAATTACCTCATTTCCAGTTATAGCAAAGTAAATCATTGGGTACATTAAATCTGGATTTTTCCCTTAAAATGGTATATGTCTTCTTCTCACAGAGCTGTATTGTATAGTACCCAGATGTGACTTTGGAATCAGATATTGATTCAGTCTTTAAACAAATACTGTTGACATGAGAAGTGTCCTCTGTGTGCCAGGTATTATAATACCTGCTGGAAATGCAACAGAGGAAACTCGGAAGTAGACTTTACCAGCATGAAGCCTGCATTTTGGTAGAAGAGAAAGGAAAGAAAAAGTAGATAACTGCATCTTGTGATAAATACTATTAAGTAAATGACCTAACAGACCAAGATAAAGAAAGGGTGCTTCACAGGACAGTGGGGCTTCGAAATCCTAGTTCTGCTACTCACTTGCTTGAGTTGTTAGCTGCATAGGGGTCAGCCCCAACTCACTGGCAGCCCCATGCACAACCACACACCACGGAATGAAACACTGACCAGTCCTGCACCATCCCCACGATAGGTTGCAGATCAGACCTTTGTGATCCATAGAGTTTTCATTGGCTGATTTTCAGAAATAGGTTGCCAGGGCTTTCTTCCTAGTTTGTCCTAGTTTGGAAGCTCCACTGAAACCTGTTTAGCATCATAGAAACACACAGTCTACCACTGGCAAATGGGTGATGGGTACACATGAGGGGCATTGGCTGGGGATTGAACTTGTGTCTCCAGGATAGAAGGTGAGAATTCTAGCATTGAACCTCCAATGCCCCCACTTGCTTGAGTAAAAAACAAAAATTTGAGTAAGTTACCTAATTTTTCTAAGTTTTGGGTTCCTTACCTGTAAAATTGGGAGAATAATATCAACTACTGAATAGGGTTGGTTTGAGGATTAATTGAGATTGTAACTGTATGAACACTTAAGGAAATCTTAAGGACCTTATAAGAACTCAGTAATAATAATAAAGATTATATTAGCTAATATTTCTTATCAGTGTTTTTAACAAGAAGATAAAAGTCAAAGTGACCATTTTGTTCATCAAGAACATAGTCTGGAGGTTTGCACTGCAAAGGAAATGCAAAGCAGCATATACGTTTGAAGCTTAATACATAAATCATCTCACTGACTATTGTTAAGTATCAGTTAAATTGCTGTGTTATTTAAATATTATGTATGGGGTGGGTCAAGATGTTATAAAGGTGGTTTCTGTTCACTTAATGTATTTGTTGTTGTTACTTGCTGTAAAGTCAATTCTGGCTCATGGCGACCCCATGTGTTGCAGTGTAGAATTGTACTTTATAGGGTTTTCAAGGCTGTGACCTATCAAGAAGCAGGCTGCCAGGCTTTTCTTCCAAGGTGTCTTTGGGGGGGTTTGAAGCACCAACCTTTTGGTTAGCAGTCCAGTGCTTAACCATTTGCACCACCCAGGAACTCCTACTCAATATATTACAGGAACATTTCATTGGGCCGCCACTCTCTGCTCTGCCCAGCTAGACACAGTGTCTACCCTTAAGCAATTTACCTTCTGTTGTGGACAAAATGACCAATAAATGTGAAATAAAAGGTTTTGTTGTTTTTTCTCTAAGCCTATATTTGGAATAAATTATCTCTTTTCTCTAGAGTTTTGCTATTGGTAAAATGTGTGGCTTGGTCTATATGGCCTTCTAGATTTAATGTTATGAATTCTATAATTCTAGAGCAATATTCTAAGAAATGAAACTAATAATAGGGAAACAGGCCTTCCCTGGATGTTTGCTTAAAGTTATAGTCATTGTCAGCATAAAAGACTCAACTAGATCCCAAGCTTCTAGATGACTAGTTCATACATTGCTTGTTCTTCTCTTCCTCCTAAACCAGGACCTCCACACCTATGTTCATTTCTAGTTCAGAGTTCCAGAATAAGTTCTAGCACTTACTGATTGAATGACCTTAGGAACAGGCCTCTAAGACTCAATTTCCTCAAGTGTAAAGAAGAAAAAATGAAATACGTCAAAACACTGTTGTATAAAAAGAGATAAGGCAATAAATGTGCTATTGTTGTGAGGCACCTTCAAGTTCATTTCGACTCATAGTGACCCTATAGGACAGAGTAGAACTGCCCCATAGGGTTTTCTAGACTGTAATCTTTATGGTAGCAGATCACTAGATCTTTCTCCCACAGGGACACTGGGTGGGTTCAAGCCACCAACTTCTTGGTTAGAGCTGAGCGTTTAACCACTGCACCACCAGGGCTCCTTTAATAAACATGCTAAGTTATGACTTTTCACTGATAATTTCTCAATAAATATTAACCAATTATTACCCAAAGTCGTTTATCTATTTATATTCTTCAAATATAAAATGCAAATAACAGTATATATGGCATAGATTTTGTACAAGTAAATGCTGATTTCCAGGCTGAAGAAGACACTCCATATCATTAACAACAAGCGTAGACATGCAAAATCCACAATAATAATTACATCAGCAGTTCCCACATTATTTTCCATAAAAGACTAGCCTTAAATCCTCTGTGAGAAGCAGAAGCAAAAGTTACGTCCATCTTTGGATTCAGAGTGCACAACAGCATATCTTTGGCCAGTGGAATGCTGATGCTCGGTCAAACTTGCAGAGATAGAAATATTTCAGCAACTTGGAGGGGTGGAACGTACTCCACCAACTAGAACATATTCATAGCTCTGCCGGGAATGTGGCAGTGATAGTGTAAGCGTTCCTACGAAGGATTATTTAGGGCTCTACATTTTAACAGTGAGACCATAAAGGCATTAAAATGCATTAAATATGTATCTTCACATGTTTAGATCCATTACGGTTTATCATCTCAAAATAAAATCTGAAAATTGCCTACTCTCTATATATAAATTAATAAGACGTGTGAAGGAGCTTCTAGAATATCAGCAATATACATAGACTGATTCAATTTGAAAGTTGTTATGTTTCTCTATCGTTGCTCTGAAAACAAATACACAACAAAGCAACAGGCCTAATCAATACTGAAAAACCCAGTGTCACCCTCCTCAATATCTTTAAGTTAGAAGTTTATGCGGTGTGGCAATTATTAAGGCTAGCGTGGAGGGTGTTGCGTAAGGGAGGATCAGGTGAGAGTACAATTAGAATTATTAGTTTAGAGATGCAAGCAACACATTATCAAATTGTGTTTAAGTGGTGATGATAGCCTGAATGCAAAACCAAGGTCGCTTACCTTCTCAAGAGAGAAATTCTGAAGAGGGGAATGACCTATATACCAGAATCAGAAAAATGTAAAGGTTAGCACTGTAAAATAAGAAAACAGGAAATAGAGGGTCAGAGTAGACACTCATGGAAGCAAACCATCTCTGCATGACTAACTTGAATTTCCTTAACAACTTCTGGTAGCACACCTTCATGACTGTACCATGAGTTGTCTTAAAAGTACTTCCCAGCACCAGGCAGGAAAAATGATGAGGACAAGAGATAGCTCAAGAAACATCAAATGCAATCTAAGTTCTCCAAGTGCACTGAAGAACTGTCATGCCCCCTTAGAGACTGCGAGTGGATTAATATTTATTCATCAGTGTTTACTTATAAATTCAGATCAGGAGGGAAGATACAAATAAAAGATTCATACTGTAGAAAACAGGAGCCCTGGTGGCATAGCGGTTAAAGCACTGGGCTGCTAACTGAAATGTCGGTAGTTTCAACCCATCAGATGCTCCACGGGAGAAGGTTTGGCAGTCTAGTTTCATAAAGATTTACAACTTGGAAATCCTGTGGGGCAGTTCTACTCTGTGCTATAAGGTCACCATGAGTCAGAATTGACTCAACGGCAATGGGTGTGTAATGTAGAAAAGGAAGGAAATATTTGACAGAAGGATAAATGTTGTTCCTTTTTGAATTCCCAGTCAATCTGGTAATGGCCAAAAGATAATTAAGCTGGTCTATTGTACAAAGAATTGAGATGTGAAAAATAAACATTAAAAATTATTTGGGGACTTTATCTCAGGCAATATAGCATATTAGATATGTTGAGAAAACCTCCGGCTATAATGATTCAACAGCACACAACAAGATACAACAGCTAGAGACACTAAATAATATATTACTAAAACCCTTGGCTGAAATAAAGATAAAGCCCCAGAGTCCAAAAACAAAACTAGAGCAGGAATCCAGAGGAGTAAGCCAAAGTTTTAATAACCACATTAAGGGCACAAGAGGCAATACCCCCCAAACCCCCATAACATGGAGAGGAGATCATAAATCTCCCATATACTGTTATGTCCACCATCATGCCAAACTCCAATGAAACTGTAAACGAGGAAAAAGAGTATCTTCCACACAAAGGGAGCTGATGGGAAAATCTTCTTAGCCCAGTTCCAGGCTTAGGAGAAAAAAAATTCTCCCTGAAAATATGTAATCATTCAGTTGCCCCAATTTCTCTTGGGGCCCAAATGCAAGCCAATAATTTAAGTAATTTAGGTTGATAATGCCCCCAGATATCTGGGAGAAATGCAAATAATCTTTGAAAGTATATACCAATAATCTAGGCCTCAACACCTATAAAAGAAGTTCCAAGGATTTTGAAATCTTAATAATAAAACAATGCAGATACAAGGGTCCATGAGCAACAGTCCAGAAATAACGGTTATATTCAGAATATATTTAAGGAACTAAGATTGGAAATTTAAAATATTAAGTATGGAAAGTATGAAATAAGAAAAAGAGATGATCCATAATAATCAGGAAAATCAAAAGTGGAAAAAATATCATATATAAATATATATACATACATGCTTGTGCATACACACACACATATATAATACATACAGGCACACATATATGATATATATACAGACATATCCTGACTAGAAATACTAAATGGCAAAAGAAATACTTAAAGGAAAATTTATTAACTGGAAGACAGGATTGCGGAAAATATCTCAGAATAAAGAAGAGATAAAGAGATGGTATCAATGAAAAAAATCTGAGACGTGTAAGAAACAATGATGACATCTAACGTAAATGCCAATTCCAAGTTTTAGAAGTTGAAACTAAAGAGAATGTGACAAGCAATATACAAAGAGATAATGGCTGAGAATTTTCCAAAATTGATAAAAGACACAGAGGTTCAAGTTTAAGAATATTTTACCTTAAGAGGGGTCAATAAAAGGAAATCCACTCCTTTGGAAAGGAGAAAAAGAATTGATATATATATATTTTTTTAAAAGACATTTGATTAAAACCTACTAGTAGCAACGTATAATGTGAATTCACTTTTCAAGAATCAGAGTGACCTAGAGTTGTTTACACGTACGTACACAACCACATGCTTCCACACACATATATACACACATCACACACTCATAGTTTGCCATCTTAATAAGGATTTTTTTTTAATGTACTTAAGGAAAAAAAATACAATATCCTAAAAGGAAGATTTGAGATTAAGAAATGAACGGTGAGCAAATAAATTTATAAACATATGCAACAACCAACCCATTGCCTGTCCAGTCGATTCCAACTCATAGTGACCTACAGGACAGAGTAGAATTGCCCCTTAGGGTTTCCAAGGAGTGCCTGGTGGATTTGACCTGTCAACCTTTTGGTTAGCAGCCAATCTCTTAATCACTGCACCACCAGGGCTCCATGTAGAGATACATGAATGCATATATTCTATATGTCTGTGTTGGGACATTAAAAATATATTTGGGAATTTATAAACAAATTTAAATTATTAATACAAAAGAAACCAAACTAAACCCATTGCTGTCAGGTCAATTACAATCCACGGTGGCCATACAGAATAGAGTAGAACCGCCCCACATAGGGTTTCCAAGGAGTGGCTGTTGGATTCGAACTGCTGACCTTTTGGTTAGTAGTCTTAATGCTTAACCACTGTGCAACCTGGCTCCAAAAAATTATTAATAAGTCTAATAAAAATAACAAAATGAAATGATAATAAAAATAACACATTTAAAAGTTGTGGGATACAACTAAAAATGGCCATAAAAAAAAAAAGAACATTTTATAGGCTGAAATACTTTCAGAAAATAAGGGAGGTTGGAAATTAATGCTCTAGTTTGAGAATTTAAAAAGAAGTAAACCACTGAAATCAAAGAAAAAAATGAAAAATAATGACAGCAGAAATAATGAAACATATTTTTAAAGATACAATAAGTATAAAATAAAACAAATTCACTTATTTGAAGAGACGAATTTCTTTCATGAGTGATCAAGAAAAATGTGAGGCAGCACAAATAAAGAACATTATCAAAATGAATAATGGGTAAGTATGCTGATGCAACAGAGATTTTAAAGAACATTTTGAAAAAAGCCAAAAAGGTCAGCAGTTCGAATCCAGCAGGTGCTCCTTGGAAACCCTATAGGGCAGTTCTACTCTGTCCTATAGGGTCACTATGAGATGGAATCAGCTTGATGGCAATGGGTTTGGTTTTTTGTTTGTATATGCCAAAAAATTTGAAAACTTATATTTAAATACATAAACATATATATGGCTCAAGAAAATGGACCAGTGGAAAATGATCCTATGAAAATTGCAGAAATTGAGTCAGTAGTAAAAATTTGCCTGTCTAGACACTTGCATAAGTGAGTTCTACTGTCATTCAAGAAACAGATTATTCCAATCGTATATAAATGCTTCCGGGAAAAAGAAATTGCTACTTATTTATTAAAGTTCTCTTAACCAAGACACCAAGACCTGACAAAAGCAGTGTGAGAAATGAAATGTACAGGCCAATCTCTCTCATTAGTATTAATGCAAAAGTCTTATAACAAATGTTAGCAAACTGAATACGCCAATGTAAAATTTATTTAAAATAATTATATATTAAAACCACATTGGATTTGTCCTAGAAATATGCTTGGTTTAGCATTAGAAAGTATATTTATATAATTAACCACATTAACTTCAAGGAGATTTTTAGGAAAAAAAAAAAAAACAGGACTGTCTTGATAGATGAAAAACCAGAAGTGGCCCTTCATAAAGACAACCCATTCTAAATTTCCACCTTCTCTTTACACTAGAACAAATTTCCATAATTATCTGACCAAATGGAGTCTAAACTGCTCTTTGATTTTGCTAGATTAAAGAGACGGCAACCTAGGTCTTCCGGGCTCACTCTATTTTTGTTTTGTTCAAAATTAAATAGCATTTTAAGAAGATAATCAGACAAGTCCCCTAAACACCACTACACACCAGACACTTATTTCAGGCACCCCCCCCCCCAACACACACACTCAACAAAAGCTTCAAGCCCACTATATTATACAGAACAAAATGAACTTAAATTGGTACACTTTGGGGATTGGGTATGTACCAAGTTGAATGGAAATAAACTCATAATGAGCCACTCATGATTCTGTGCCTTCCCTCATTACATAAACCCTGCCCATAATGTTCTCTGTTAACATTTTTCTGCCTATAGTTCTGCAATGCTTCCTTTAAGACCTAGTTTTGCCAGGTGAGACAGATAGAGCGGTACAGTGGGAATTCAGAGATAGCGGAGATAACTTACAGCTAGATGGATTGATCAGGTAACATTCATGTTGGAGATAAATAGAATTTATCTTGTCTCCTATGTTAGTTCATCATACATCTGTCTTCTCCCTACCAAGACTGGGCCACATTCAGAGGATCAGGACCATCTTATTTATCTTTATATCATCCACACTGCCTTATACAGTGCCTTAATCATAGTAGTATATATTTGATTTGTTGTCAATAGTGTTTGATTTGTCGATTAAAATAGTGATTAGTATTGGCTCAATTGATCTCTTATATTGTATGGCTGCTTCACAGGAGACAAAGTGAAGTAGGAGAACATTAATGCAACCTGTGAGGCTGTGAAGGGAGGAGGGATGTGATCACACAGAAGAGAAATGGATCATGTCCTGAGAACCCAAGATCATTGTGAGCTGCTTCTGTTCTGGGTGAGAATACATATGCAGCAGACATTGTCGGTACCCTGCCCAAATCTCAGCACTCCCCGTTCCCATGCACACCCTCCTGTCTGTCTCTGCACAAGGGCTTTCTCTAGTTATGGGGGTGTTCTCACCCATGAATGCAGGCCAGGCCAGAAGCCCTGGGGGTTAATTCTTGACAGGAGTAGTTGTCAATCAATGACTGACAGACGTTGCTGGTCAAATAGCCACTCCCTAGTGCCTCAGTCAGGATAATTCTGAAATGTA
Source organism: Loxodonta africana (assembly GCF_030014295.1). Classification (NCBI taxonomy): domain Eukaryota; kingdom Metazoa; phylum Chordata; class Mammalia; order Proboscidea; family Elephantidae; genus Loxodonta; species Loxodonta africana. The sequence continues at coordinate 57,711,455 of NC_087362.1, forward strand.
TTCTATGCTATCTCTTGAAGTTCTCCAGTGGAATTGAACCCTGGCTGCTCAGAGCAGTAATTGGCTCAATACTATATTTCTTATTGACCTCCTTCCTTTCATGCTTCATTACTCTTCCCTACTCTTGTTCCCTGGATCACCTCCAAAACAAATTCCTTACACTCATACCAGGCAAATATTAACCAAAAGAAATGCTTGGGCTGATTTGTAAGTAGAGAAAATAGAATTACTCACTCTCCCCCTTAACCTGGGACAACCCAACCTATGAGTACCAGGTGACCCTAACTCATGGAAAACTCACGCGTATCAGAACAGAACTGTGCTACACAGGGTTTTCAATGGCTGATTTTTCAGAAGTAGATCACCAGGCTTTTCTTCTGAGGTGCTTCTGGGTGGACTTGAACCTCCAAACTTTCAGTTAGCAGCCAAGCGTGTTAACCGTTTGCACCACCTAGAGCAAATCCAACCTCAGACATGCTTGTTTTCCCCATTTTTCTATGTAACAATACACCTTCTCCTCACTTATTGGTTATGTTGTTATTTGACATTTCACATGAACAATAGTAAAAAATCTACTATTTAACTATTCAGCACATTAACAACATATGTCTGGCAGTACGGAACACTGAGGCGTGAGGAGGGAATAATGCTGGCTGTCATAATTAAGGTTATGTGTCAAATGATCCTCAGTGGTTTGGCAGTTATGTAATATTGTAATTTAGAAGTTATGTAATGATGTAATTTGGCAGTTCTGTAATGGTATAATTTGGCAGTTGTGTATTGATGTAGTCATCCTCCATTTTGTGATCTGATGTGGTCATCCTTCAGTTTCACATAACGCTTATTTCATATAATGGCCTGGTCTTTAGAACCTAACCATGCCAATAAGTGAGGAGAGGGTGTACATCTCTGCAGATCAGGAAGTATTTATTCCTGGGTAAAAATCATATAAGGATTAGAAATTAAAAAAGCAAATTTTATAAGCTCTAAGGGAATTTGTAGCCCATTCAGAAAGAAGTAAACTGCATTCTCTATGGCAATTTTCCTTTGGTTTAGTGGGGAATTTCCACTGTAGGGAATCAAAATCTTGATTTACGTTTGGTAGGAACTAAATGACTATCAGAGAGAGAGATTATTCCTGAAAATCTTTAGCCAGAAACTACTTGAGTGATACCCCATACCAAAATGAACCCTGATAAAGTATGTTAGCCATATTTATATGCAATGATCTCCAAAATGAAGACAGTGGATTTTTTTTTAATTTTATTATGCTTTAGGTGAAAGTTCACAGACCAAATTCATTTCTCATTCAAAAATTTATATACAAATTGTTTTGTGACATTGGTTGCAGTCCCCACAATGTGTCAGCATTCTTCCCCTGCCTACCCTGGGCTTCCTGTGTCCAATTGTCTTGTTTTCCTATCCTTCCTGCCTTCTTGTCTTTGTTTTTGGTCAGGTGCTGCCCATTTGGTCTTGTATACTTGATTGAACTAAGCAGCACATTCCTCATGTGCTGTTTGTTTTATAGGCCTTTCTAATCTTTGGCTGAAAGATGGATTTAGTGAGTGGCTTCAGTTTTGAGTTAGCAGGATGTCCAGGAGCCATATTCTTAGAGGTTCATCCAGTCTCTGTCAGACCAGTAAGTCTAGTCTTTGTTTTGTGAATTTGAATTTCATTCTACGTTTTTCTCCCACTCTGATTGAGACCCTCTATTGTGATTACTGGTGGTATCCAGGCACCATCTAGTTCTTCCGAGTTCAGGCTCGTGGAGGTCAAAGTTCATGTGGTCCATTAGTCCTTTGGACTAATATTTTCCCTGTGTCTTTGGTTTTCTTCATTCTCCTTTAGTCCAAACATGATGGGACCAATAGACATATCTTAAAGATGGCCACTCACAAGCTCTTAAGACTCCAGGCACTACTCACCAAAGTAGGATGTAGAACATTTTCTTTGTAAACTGTTATGCCAGTTGACCTAGAAGTTCTCTAAAACTATGGTCCCCAGACCTCAGTCCCAGTAGCTCAGTCCCTCAAGGTGTTTGGATGTGTCTAGGAAGTTTCTTTGACTGCCTTGGTCAAGTTGTGCTGACTTCCCTTACATTGTGTTGTCTTTCCCTTCATCAAATTTAACACGCATCTACAATCAAGTTAGCTCTTTTCCCTCCCTGCCCCTCCCCTCCTCTCTCTCATAACCATCAAAGATTGATTTTTTTCTGTGTGCAAACCTTGAGTTTTACAATAGTGGTCTCACACAATATTTGTCCTTTTGTAATTGACTTATTTCACTCAGCATAATTGGCTCCAGGTTCATCCACATTGTGTGATATTTCATGGATTCATCAACATTCTTTATCATTGCATAGTATTCCATTGTGTACATGTACTATAATTTGTTTATCCATTCATTTGTTGGTGGGCATTTAGGTTGTTTCCATCTTTATGCTATTGTGAATAATGCTGTAATGAACATGGGTGTGTATATGTCTATTCCTGTGGATATAGTCTATGATATATTCTAGCAGTGGTATTGCTGAATAGTATAGTATTTCTATTTCTAGCCTTTTAAGGAAGTGCCATATCATTTTCCATAGTGGATGTATCATTTATATCCCCATGAACAATGCGTAAGAGTTCCAACCTCCACACAATCTCTCCAACATTTGTTATTTTATTTTTATTTATTTTTATTAGTGCCAGTATTGTTGGGGTGATATGGCATCTCGTTGTAGTTTTGATTTGCATTTCTCTAATGATTAATGATCTTGAGCATTTCCTCATGTGTCTGTTAGCTGACTGAATGTCTTTGGTGAAGTGTCTGTTCATATCCTTTGCCCATTTTTTTAATTGGATTATTTATCTTCTTGTTGTTGGGGTATTGAAGTATTTTGTAGATATTAGAGATTAGACCTTTGTCGGATATGTCATAGGCAAAAATTTTTCCCAGTTTGTAGGTTCTCTTTTTACTCTTTTGGTGAAGTTTTTTGATGAGCATTAAGTGTTTAATTTTTAGGAGCTCCCAATTATCTAGTTTATCTTGTTTGTTTGTGCATTGTCAGTTATGGTTGAAGATAGTGGATTTTGATTAAATTTTCCAATTCCTCCTCATGGAGAATTCAGTGATTGGCCTTAACCAGGAGTAGGCTAAGAATAAAGTGAATTTGTATTCAGTATTATTCTTTGGTTTCTCACTTGCTCTATATACAGATCTTACGTATTGCAGTTAAGAGCATATTCTCTGGAATCAGACAGACCTGGGTTTAGGACATGGTTAATGACTAGCTGTATGATATTCTTCTAGCTACTAACACCTCTGTGTACAATTACTTCATCTAAAAACGGGGAAATTGTAAGAATATTAGAAAGTGATGTACTTGACGTACCCAGCACAGTACCTGCCTCAGAGATCTCATGTAGTGCTTGATTATCTTCTCCTCCTTGCCCTCCTCCTCCTCCTGCTTCTTTTCCTTCTCTCTTCTTTTTCTCCTTCTAGTATCCTTTTTGTTCTCTTTCTCCTTCTCTTTTTTCTTCCTTTTCCTTTTCATTATTATTACTTTATTATAATTAATACTATTACATGAATCCATATTTGTGGAGCCCTGGTGGCACAGTGGTTAAGAGATCGGCTGCTAACCAAAGGGTCGGCAGTTCAAATCCACCAGCTGCTCCTTAGAAACCCTATGGGGCAGTTCTACTCTATCCTCTAGGGTCGCTATGAGTCTGAATTGATTTGACAGTAATGGGTTTGGTATAGCAAATTTTGCTTCACAACAAAGTGCTTTCTAAAATGTTGATTGGATCGAGTGATTCTGGAGATCTCTTTCTCTCCAACCCAAGAGCTCCTTATCTGTGTCCTCATAGGCATAATCAGGTTCCTCTGGTCTGTGAAGTGCAACTCAATTTCCATTGGTTCGTAGAGTCTCTTCTTGTTTAAGAAGAGTGGAAGAAAAAAGACACGTATAGAGCATTTAATGATAATGTCACTGAGCACACTGCTAGAGAAAGATATGCTTAATTACTTTATGCTTTACTCAATGGTCTTTATAAGTTTTTTAAAACTACTCAGGCTTTTTGTTTGAGTCTATGTTTTGACACTTTTTCACTGCATAACATCACTTAGGTTACTTACCTCCGTAAGCCACAATTTCTTCATCTTAAAAACTGGGGATAATAATAGTCATTACTCGAGAGGGGTATAAAAAGAATCAAGTGAAAAGAGTTTCATACAGTGGCTGGCACTTAATAAGCACTCAGTAAGTGGTAGTTATTATTATATTAAAGTGACCGTGGCTAAGCAGGATAAGTTCAAATTAGATTCAAATTAGACAGCTAAGGTGTACCTAATACATGACAGAAGAACTTCCAAATTAAATGGTTAAAATGAAAAAGAAGGTGTTTTAAGGAGAAAGCCCTCAGCCCCCCAGATCATTTTCCCATTTAGAAAGGCTCATTCCCAGACGTTTTACGGTTCACACTTGCATTAGGTTTTAGTGTAACATTTCTATGTACACAGTTCTCGGCCTCAAATCACCCTCCTGATCTTGCTCCTTCTCAGGTTTTTGAATCCTCATAATGCCTAGCATTTCTCTCTCAATCCATCAGCAGTCATTCCCTTCTCCTAGAAAATTTTAGTCCTGAATATAGATGGGACTTGTATGTTTCTTTTGGAATAAGCTTTTTGAAATAAATAACTTTCTTGTGCAATAAATATTTCACTTGCCTTTTTCAAAGACTCATAACTTGGTTTACCGGGGAGAATTTTTAAAAAATTGGTCACCTAGTAACTAAATAAATTCACATAAGAAGTGAAAAGCCTATCAGGATAAGCTCCAAAGAAGTCGTCTTAGAGTTTGCCTTTCTCCCACCAGCCACACTCATACCATTAACAAGTCCTGGCATCACTACTGTCATTGTGCACGGAATTCTCTCCACCTCCACTCCACTTCAATTTATCTTCTCTCATAAGACTATTAGGAGTCCCTGCTTCCAATCTCACTCCCTACAGAGGGCTGTCATTAAAAGGCAGATCAGATTATTTCTCTCCATAAAATCCACGCCAGTTTGAGAATCCTCAAAATAGTTAATATCTAACCACTGTAGAGCAATGTTACTATTTTTCAAGACTTTGAAAGTTTCAATAACTTAAAGTCGTTCTTAAAAAGTAAAACCAGGTATATACTCAAGAGGCTTGAAAGCAGAGACACAGACACATATACACCAACGCTCATAGCGGCAGTATTAACAATCACCAAAAGGTAGAAACCACCTAAATCTCTGTCAACAGGTGAATGGATAAACAAAATGTGCTACATGCATACAATGGAATATCACACAGCCATAAAGAAAAATGAAGTTCTGATACACACCGCAACATGGATGAACCTTGAAAAGATTATACTGAATGAAGTCAATCACAAAAGGACAAATATTGTATGATCCCATTTATATGAAATATCTAGATTAGGCAAATGTAGAGCCCAAAGTTTATTAGTGGTTACCCGGGGCTGAAGGGAGGGGATAAAGGGAGTCATTGGTTAGGAAGCATTGAATTTCAGTTTATGGTGATGGAAAACTTGACTACAGATACTGGTGATGGTTGCAAAACATGATTAATGTAATTAGTGTCCCTGAATTGTAAATGCAGAAAGTACTGAATTGGCAAATGTTGTGCTATTTTTTTTTTTTTTGCAACAATAAAAAATACAAGTACTTTTCTGTTGTTGTTAGATGCCATGGAGTCAGTTCCAACTCATAACGACCCAATGCACAGCAGAACAAAACACTGCCCAGCCCTGGACCATGCTCATAATCATTGCTATGTTTGAGCCCATTGTTGCAGCTACTCTATCAATCCATCTCATTCAGGGTTTTCCTCTTTTTCACTGACCCTCTATTTTACCAAGAATGATGTCCTTCTCCAAGGACTGGTCCCTCCTGATAACATGTCCAAAGTACATGAGACAAAGCCTCGCCATCTTTGCTTCTAAGGCACATTCTGGATGTACTTCTTTCAAGACAGATTTATTACTCTGGCAGTCTATGATATATGCAGTATTCTTCGCCAACAGCATAATTAAAATGCATCAATTCTTCTGTTGTCCAGCTTTTGCATGCATATAGGGGGATTGAAAATGCCATGGTCTAGATAAGGTGCACCTTATCTCTCAAAGAGATGTCTTTGCTCTTCAACACTTTAAAGACGTCTTCTGCAGCCAATTTGCCCAATGAAATATGTTATTTGATTTCCTGACTGCTGCTTCCATAGGCGCTGATTGTGGCTCCAAGTAAAATGAAATCCTTGACAACTTCAATATTTTATCTGTTTGTCATGATATTGCTCATTGGTCCAGTTGTGAGGATTTTTGTTTTCTTTACGTTGAGGTAGAATCCGTACTAAAGGCTGTATTTTTTGATCTTCATCAGTAAGTGCTTCAAGTTCTCTTCTCTTTCAGCAAGCAAGGTTGTGTCATTGGAGATTGTTAATGACTCTTTCTCCAATCAGGCACTATGCTAAACCCTTAAAAAATCATTTCCTTTGTGTCCACATCATTCACTGGTCACTCACAACGTTCTTGCCACCATGGACTTTCTGCTCCTTGAATTTGCCAACCCCTTTCCCACTTGCTGGCCTTTGCACTAGCTGGTTGCTCTAGAATGCTCCTCTCTCTGTCTAGATCACCACATGAGCAGACCTTCCTGATCCTACATGTCCCAACTGAAAACATGACTTTCTCAGAGAGAATTTTCCTGACCTCTGCATCATCATAACTCTCCTCACTCTTGTCATTTTCTATCAACACATGGCCCATCAAGTTGAGAAACATTTATCCTGTTTTTACTACATGCAGGCAGTGTTTGGGCAATGTGGGACGTATTACTGAATAAAATAGACAAAATTTCTGCCTTCCTGGAAACTACATTATAGTGTCAATACTTAAAAATCCCAGTGCTGTCGAGGCAATTCCTACTCACAGCAACAGCTCTACTGCTCTACAGGGTTTTCAAGGCTGTAAATCTTTACAGAAGCAGACTGCCACATCTTTCTCCCATGGAGTGGCTGGTGGGTTTTAACCACTGACATTTTGCTTAGCAGCTAAGAGCTTAACAGCTGCACCACCAGGGCTCCTTTATTTATAACTACTGAAATAAACTTGTGCATTTGGTTAATTGTCCCACTTCCTCAGAATGAAAAGATTTCGAGGGCAAGAACTTTATATGTGGTGCTCATCTTTGTAAATTCTAAGTAAGCACTATTCATAAAAGTTGTTGTCAGGTGCCATCAGGTCAATTCCAACTCATGGCGACCCTATGTACAACAGAATGAAATGCTGTCTGGTCATAAGCCATGTTTGAGCTCATTGTTGCAGCCACTGTGTCAATCCATTTCATAAAAGGTCTTCCTCTTTTTTGATGACCCTGTACCTTACCAAGTATGATGTCCTTCTCCAGGAAATGGTCCCTCCTGATAACATGTCCACAGTATGTGAAATGAAGTCTCATCATCCTCACTTCCAAGGAGCACTCTGGCTGTACTACTTCCAAGACAGGCTTGTTCATTCTTCTGGCAGTCCATGGTATGTTCAATATTCTTTACCAACACCATATAGATACAAGTAGATGGACAATAAGTATGATTTAATTAATGGATACATTTCTGCCCCTTTTTTTAGCATTCTAACTCAGCTTTATTCAGTTTATGAAGTATGTCTATATACCACAATTGTAAAGAAAAGAAAATAATTGTGGAACAAACAATTAACAAGCTTTTCCTTAAATCACTTGCATCCCCCTATTTTTAATATAATCACTTCTAAAAGCATTTTTAAAAGCATTAGAAAGGAAATCTGAATGTAGCTTCTAAAGAAAATTTATTTTCTCAATTAAGGACACTTGAAAGCAAAAGCTAATGAAATGTTGTGAAGTCTGGGGTTGTGAAGGCCACTTAAAGAAAACATTTTTTTTTATGGACTTATAACTCTTCAGAGCCTGCTCTGAATGGAGCAGCTCTCAGAAACACTTTTCTTTCCCGTAAGTCAGAGAGTAGTGCTTCTTTGTCAAGGAGAGTGCCAAAAGGGCATTTTGTCCCGTCCTGAATTTGATGGGAAGTTAACACAGATTGATGACAGGTCGTCTGGAAATGCTTGTCTCTTTTATTTTTATTTGCTGCTTGGAAATTGTCCATATTTTGTCTGTTTGTCTCATGGTGTATGCCATTTTGAAAATCTGACAATATCCCCAAGACAGTTAATGTCCAACAACTGTGGAGCAATTTTACCATTTCTCAAGATTATATCATGCAAATATTTAAGAAGTATCTGCTCTAAAGCCATTGTAAGTCCGTTTAGTATAACTAACAAAATCAGTTAGTCGGGGAAATAATTATAGAGTTGTAATTTAAGGCTATGGCTGGAATTTTTGCTCTTATAAATAACATCATTCACAAATTTCAAATATTTATAATAGCAATATACCTCTTGTTATAATTACAAAAGTATGTGGAATGTCATTCAGAAAAGAACTATGAAATTTATATGAGATTATTATCTAGTCTCTTTATTGTCATTTTTTGAGTGTTACCATTTTTGAAAAAAATTGTGGACAGTCTACTTATTTTTCCCAAAAGAGAGATTTGAAAACAAATGAAGCAAAATAAGACAGAAACTTCCAGTCACTGTTGTTTCTTTCTCTCTTTTAAGTTTGAGAAAACTGTGATTTGGATGAAGTGCTGGGATCTTATTTTACACACAGTTCCTATCTGAAATTCTAGAATTTTGCTACTATCAAAACTCTTTGGTTGCTGTTTCATAGATTATAAGTGACATTTCACCAAAATTATGGGGCACAGTTTGAATTCTAACTAGAGAACATTTCTGAGGTTGAAAACTCTATGCATGTGCACACATGCACACATATACATACACGCCTATGTGCTATCTTATAAGTTAAGAGCCTTGGGTCTGGTCCCTTTTCTAATGTAAATTATCTGTATAATGAACTTTCTGTTTGATTGTGGCCAGATGATAAACATTTCTGGATTCCATCAATATAATAAAGGAAACAAACAAGATACATCTACCAAATTGTACTGGTAAATCTGACTTGTAGAGTACTTCATGGATTTTTTTGGGGGCGGGGGTGGTTTCTGAAATGCCTAGACATAATATATTCAGGCATTAGGTTCTGGTCTAGTGAGGGCAAGCTAAAACAGACACTTTCATGTACTTGCTACAACCTTTCAGGAAATCAAATTTACAATACATATTGAGACACACAAATCTTTATACCCCTTGACACAATCTGTAATCCTCTTCCTAGGGTTCTATTCTGAGGAAACAAGTAGTGATGTTGGCAAATGCTTACTACCATCTTATTAATAGCAACTTCCATACATCTCTACTTTATACAGGAGCCGTGTTGGTACTTCGAATCCCCAAGTATTAGCATCAATTTTGATCTCTTGAAACAGACATCAGAATATGTGAATAGTTCCTCTTTCCCCAGTGCATAGTTAGCCATGTAAATGGCTGTAAGTTCCTGTGGAGGACTGGAGGAACTGCAGGTGTATATACCTGCCGAAGAGTTTCTCATGGAGAACTAGACTCTTTCAATCAGTGAATTATGACTCTGAGAAATAGCTCAGATCTGAAATCTGGGCTAAGGATTATGACTTCTTTTAGGCAACAGAATTCAGCCTTCTGCTTATTCTTTTTTTCCAAAACTATATTGTGAAAAAGCTTAAATATACTGTAAAGTTGGACATATATCCACAAACTAAATTCAAATATTAACATTTTACTATACTTATTGCACATCTATCCATTCAACCATCCCTCTATACACACATTAGTCCATCTTAACTTTGGTACCTTTTAAAGTAAATTGCAGCCATCGATACTTTTCCCCCTAAATACTTCAGCATGCATATATCATTAATTAAAGATTAATGTTTGTTTACAATTGTTTTTTCTGATGGAAAATATACGTACAGTGAAATGCACAAATTTAATGATACAAACTAATGCATACATAAACCAACAAAACCAAACCCTTTGCCTTCGAATCGATTCTAACTCCTAATGACCCCATAGGACAGAGTAGAACTGCCCCATAGGGTTTCCAAGGAGTACCTGGTGGATTCAAGCTGCTGACCTTTTAGTTAGCAGCCATGACTCTTAACAGCTACATAGCTGTAAGAAAATCCATATCATGATACAGAGCATTACCATCATCCCAGAAAGTTCCTTCATGTATCTTTCAAGTCAATCCCTGTCCCTACGTCCCAGATTCATTCTTCCTGTTTTAGAATCTTATACAAATATATCGTCGTATTTAAATTTTTCTCTTGTAGACAGCATGGGATTGGATCTATTTATCCTTTAATTCTGTCAATTCTTCTCCTATTTTATGAAGCTCTCATGTCTCTGTTAAATTGATCGCTCTAACATTGTGAAATACTCTCTGGCAATGCTCTTTGTCTTGAATTCTATTTTGTCTCATATTATTACAGTCACTCCAGGCTTCTTAAGCTGCTTACATGGTATATCTTTTTCTATCCATTTACTTTCAATATAACTGTACCTTTATATTTAAAATATAAAACAAATGAGTCTTGCTTTTTCATCCATTTTAAAAATATCTGCTTTTTTTCTAAAAATATACGTTTTTATTTGAAATTTTTGTCCATTAACATTTATTGTAATTAATGTTATGTTTTAATTTAGGGTTACCTTTTTATTTTTGTTTGTCCCCTCTGTTTTTTTTTATCATCTTCTCCCTTTCCTAACTTCTTTAGCATTATTTGAGTATTTTTTAGAATTACATTTTATCTATTGAAAGTTTAGATATCTTATTACATTTTGAGGAACCCTGGTGGTACAGTGGTTAAGCATCCAGCCGCTAACCAAAAGGTCAGTGGTTCAAACCCACCAGCCTCTCCACTAGAGAAAGATGTGGCAGTCTGCTTCTGTGAAGATCGCAGCCTCAGAAACCCTATGCGGCAGTTCTACTCCATCCTATAGGGCTATTAGAAGAACCAACTCAGTGGCAATGGGCTTTAGGGTTGGATTACATTTTTAAATTGTTGCTCTGGTGACTACCATATACTTCTCTAGCTTTTCACAGTCTCCTTAGAATTAATATTGCACCACTTCATGAGAAATATAGGAAATTTCTAACCATACAGGTGCATTTATTCCCATCCTTTATGCTCTAGTTCACATATATATAATATTTATATACTTATAACACAATTATAACAAGAAAGTGTTATAATTTTTGTTTTAGTCATTTATAGTTTAAAGAAACTAAGAGGAAACGCAAGTACTTTTATTTACCCACACATTTACCATTTCCAGCCCTCTTCATGATTTCTTGAAGATCTGATTTTCATCTGGTATAATTTTTCTTCAGCCTAAGAAACTACCTTTAGCATTTTTTTTTTTTTTTTTTGAGTGCAGGTCTGCTGGCAACAAATTCTCTTAGTTTTCTTTTATCTAAAAATGTCTTTATTTTGAATTTATTCTTGAAGGAGATTTGTACTGAATAAGAATTGTGGATTGAATTTTCTTTTCTTTCAGCACTTTAATATGTAGTTCCACGAACTTCTGGTCTCCATCGTTTCTGATGAATTATTTAAATGGTTTTTCCTCTTTACCAAATGTTTCATATTTCTCTGTCTGCTTTCCAGGTTTTTCACTTTTTCTTTGTTTTCAGCATTTTGACTATAATGTGGTGAACTGTGGTTTTCTTCATAATTTCCCTGTTTGAAGTATACTGATCTTGAATCTACAAATTTGTATCTATCTTTAAATTTCCAAAATTTTTTACTATACTTTCTTTTTGCTGAGATGATTTTATTTCCGTTGTACTTTTTTCTTTGAATTAAAGTGAATTCTCAGAATCTGCTTGCCTACACGCTGTCCCTCTTATAGTTTCTCAGATATGGGTCAAGTGGTTGGGGTGCCACACATGAAACATTTATTTCTGTCTTTTACTTCTATGTTTCAAAGGATATGAAATATATATATACATATATATATGTGTGTATTTTACTCCAATCCTTTTGTGGCCAGTAGCAGTGACTTCTTTTTCACTGTTTTGGAGTTGTTGTTTGTTTGTTTCATTAGATATTGGGGGAAAGATTGGGACATTTGATTTCACTCTTCAATTTTACCTAGAAATCTCTAAGATACATTTAATGAAAAAACACAATTTCTAAAATGCATATCATCTATGTAAAAACAAAATAAATGTTTGTAAATGTATGTTCTTATACATGTGTATGTATTCTTCGTCTCTGGAAACATATAGTAAAAACAGTATAATAATCAACTGAGGAGGGAGATTGGCCCCAGAGACTAGAAGAAATTAGTCTTTCCCTTTGTACCTCTTTTATACTGCCTACTTATTGTAATGTTCATGTGTTATATTCATAGTAAAAATAATTAAAACTTAAGAAATTTCTTATACCAAAAAGCGTATCAAAGGCTCTATTTCCTGCTCAATGAATCCTGACTAAATGGATTGGCCTAAGGCCAGAGGCTGGGACAGGTAAGAAGGTGAGTGAATTCCAACTAGCTCAGGCTTAACTATGATAAACTGAAACAAAGCAGTCTCCTGGGAAATGAAGTTTGAAAGGCTGATAAAACTGGAAATCTTTTTTTTTTAAGCAACAAGATGCTGAATAATTGTAAAGTTCCCTTGTATGCTTCCAAAGCATCTTTGATTCCCATGTAAGTATGATAGAGAACCTGACTTTTCTCAAGTAATATATGCTCGCTTTTTTTTTTTTACAAGATAGAAACCTTTCTATCCCAAATTTACCTCCTCCAAGCTGTCTGTAGTATAAGAAAGTCAAAATGCCTTATGGTTATTCAAAGTCCAAGGAAACATTAAAAGCAAACAAAATCAGCTGGAATTGAAGATTTTCTGAGATAAATGAGCTCCAGAGCTCTTTTGGAGAGATGGTGCCTATAGTTTCTTTCAGATTTTTAATATATGATTTTTTTTTTAATAGGCACAAGGTCTGGGTTCAAATCCCAACTGTATTAATTACAAGCATTGTTATAATATGTGACAAATTACTTAACCTTCCTAAATCTTGGTTTCCTTATCCAAAAAGAGAGAAATATTAGTAATCACTTCACTTGTTTGTGGTGAGAATAAAAACATAACACTGGCAGAGGTATTGTCATAGAATAAACCAATAAAAGAAGTCAGCAGTTATTAGTGTTAATATTAATTTTGGAAATCTTTTTACAGAAAAAAAATACCTAATTTTTAGATGTATATCATTTTCACATTCTCTTTCAAATATGGAATAGGACTAGTGATGTGGTTTTGTTTTTAGTTGTAAACTCTCGACTTCTACCTCATTTACAGTTGAAGTGAATGTAGAAGACGTCTGAAGGCTTGTGCATCACGTGTCCCCACTGGGAAAGGCCAGAGTCTTGGTGATTATTAATGCTGAGTCTGATATCCAATGCTTCCACAGTTAACATTGATGCCATGATGCTCTGCTACTTAAAACAGCTCCAGACAGCTTTTAGTTTCCTCACCAAATCTAATAGCTTTGGACAGCACACATACTGGACAGATCAAATTGCAGTGTTTTGTTCCACTGTCTATATGAGTAAACCTCTACTTGCCAGGTCATAAAACTTAAAAATGGGGACAATCATACCAGTAGCCTAGTCTTAGGGAGAAAAGGAATTATAATTTGTTGTTGTTAGGTGCCAACAAGTCAGTTCTGACTCACAGTGACCCTATATACAATACAAAGAAACACTGCCAGTCCTGCAACATCCTCACAACAGCTGCTATGTCTGAGCCCATTATTGAAGCCACTGTGTTAATCCATCTCATCAAGGATTTTCCTCTTTTTTGGTGACCCTCTACCTTACCTAGCATGATGCCCTTCTCCAGGGACTGGTGCCTCCTGATAACACGTCCAAAGTACATGAGACAAAATCTCACCATCCTCACTTCTAAGGAGCACTCTGGCTGTACTTCTTCCAAGACAGGCTTGTTCATTCTTCCAGCAGCCCATGGCATATTCAATATTCTTTGCCAGCACAATAATTCAAAGACGTCAATTCTTCTTCACTTCCTTACTTATTGTCCAATTTTTGCAAGCATACGAGGCAACTGAAAATACCATGGCTTGGGAAAGGTGTACCATAGTCCTCAAAGTGACATCTTTGGTTTTTTTTTTTAACACTTTAGAGAGGTCTTTTGCAGCAGATTTGCCCAATGCAAGAAGCCCTGGTAGAGCAGTGGTTAAGAGCTATGACTGCTAACCAAAATGTTAGCAGTTTGAATCCACCAGCTGCTCCTAAGAAACTCTATGGGACAGTTCTACCATGTCATATAGGGTTGTTATAAGTCGAAATCAACTTGGCGGCAATGGGTTTGCCCAATGCAAAGCTATTTATTGAGTACTAAATAAATTATTAAATATAACTTTTTGCGTCAGAACATTTTACATGTGTCATCTCATTTAAAATTCATAAGAATACTTTAGGGCACAAATTATAACCCATATTGTAAAGAAAAGGCAACTGATGTTAAGAGTGATTATATTTATTGCCACACAGATGGTTAGTGTCACGACTCAGATTCAAACCCAATTTTACTCTGCCCATATTTTTTGTTCATTCTTCTATATGTGCATAGGAAGATATATCTAGTTTTGGACATGTTCCTGATCATATTCAGAATAACTTGAGAGAGAAGAAGATGCCCGAAGTGTTGAGTTTACTTCCTTGGGTGTGGCAAGGGCTGAAGTCATCACAGTCTCTGTTGATCCATGTCACTTTTCCAGGACATTTCTGCCAATCAAGAAAAATCTTCGCATACTTTGAAACTGGAGGCCTTTACTGATTAGCTTGGTGTGACCAATGCTCAAAATATAATAATAGCAAAAAACACATTGATCAGACACATTTGCAAAAAGAAAAAAATCTGATTATCCAGATCTTCTAGAAATGTAATTGTAGAAGCAGATGCCACACCGCTGATGATTAGCAGTGCCTTTGCTCACCAGCAATTATTTTTTTCTCCCTGAAAGTATGCTGATTAGCCAAAGACACTCAGAGTCTGGCTCCCACCTAGAGGGCTGAGTCCCCAGCCAAGTTTCACTGCAACTCTGTAAATAACAATATGTCCCACAGACCAGATTCCTAGCCTGAAGGCACCATTATATCATATCTCCCAGCCCTGTATATTGGCTACTGCCCATAGACTCAGAGCTTGGAAGAAACTCAGTTGGAATCAGAAAGAAATCCTGGCTCAACTCAACTACTACTTCAAATAAGTCAGCAAGCCTGATATGAGAACTATATTTCTAGGTAGCCACAGAACCTCCTTAACTCTGTCCCTATTGGTGAGTACTAGAAAAGAATTGACAAAGTTGTCACCTTCAAAGATTCAGCTTTGGCAGATCACAGTCATGGCTCAGTTCTTCCATGAATAGCCTTCTGCAAGTTACTTAGCTGCTCTCACACTTAGATGTAACCTTTTGAAAAAGGAATAATAATATCCAACAAATATGGTTGTTTTAAAAGTTTATCATTAATACAGGAGAAAGATTTTAGTTCAGTCTGGGATATAATTTTGTAAGATTAATTTTTTAAGTATTGGGATAATTTATTCCCTCTTTAAGCTTCAACTGTTCAATCTCCAGAAGATGCAGGTACTTAAGACGCCCAGTTAGACATCCGAGGCTTTAGCTCAATTTGAAAGTCTCACACTGAGACTAGAGTGCCTTGACAGTTTCCTCTGTCTACCTTTCCCCATATGTCGATAGAATTCCATTCACCTACAGAGCACATATTCATAACATAATTCACACGTTCCAGTTACTGCGCTAGGCATATCTTTTGCACTTCGTCCTACAGCTACCTCCATTCAAAGATACACATCCTTTTTGCATTCTGGAACTGACTGAATGTCTTCAGAAATATGCCCTATTATTGTATGAAAGTGCTCTCTACACTAATGAGATCGGGTAATTAAAGATATTTCCCTACCGCATCATGTTTTACAGATAAGGAAACCAAGGACAGAAGATTTCAAATGATTTGCTGAGGTATCCACAGTGGACTGGGCCAGAATTAGGAAGATATTCCAGTATTTGATGTTTTTGATACTACAAGAAAGAACAAGAATCTCATTTGCTATTTTGCCCATCCAAAGATGTGTGTGAGAAGATCATGACACCATTTTTTTTTTCTCCACTCAGTAATACTGAACTCAGAAACAGTATTAAAAAAAAAAAAAAAACACCAAAACCATTGCCTCGGAGTCGATTCTGACTCATAGTGACCCTATAGGAAACACCACAGAGTGGCTGGTGGCTCAAACTCCTGACCTTTGGGTTAGCAGTGGAACATTTAATCACCGTGCCACCAGGACTCCAGAAAATGGTAGCAAATATTTTTAAAGCATTTGATTCCATTTCACCAGTCTTTTGAGGCTGAATCGAACCATCATAAGTGACATGTGAAAACCGAATCTTGGTACTGGAGTTCTACGATGTCTCCTTATCTAGACATTATTCCAGAACAGAAGGCTTTCCTTTAAGTATCCCACAGACTTCACGTTTAAAGCCAGGAGGCTGAACTCCAATAAATTATACTACTTGTCAGTTGTTTCGAAGAGGCCGACCACATACAAGGAAATTCCTGTGTCCTGTTAAGGATAAAAATTCAGATCTTAGGTATGCATAAGTCCATTGGCTAACTCCTCCTGACTTCCTCCTCCAACAATGGAAAATTCCTAATGAGTCAAGTTCAAAATTGTGATGTTTTCTTTGCATGTAGGAGTAAATCAGTCTTCAAATCCTATCACTTTTACTTCCATAACCTTTTCCCATTTGATTCCCCTTGGGTACTCTATACTTCCAATAAAATCTATTAAAGTCTAGTTTAGCAAGAAGTGCCTGCTGTCTGGAGTCTCAGCCTTTTGTTTCTCTTTTTTCTAATGTAACATATATATTAAAGGAGATTAATCTTTTTAAAGTACTACTTTGATCCTGTCTCTGTCAAAAACACTTAGCTTCTTCCAGATGTCTAGCAAATAAATTTCTCAGCATAGGCTATTATTTAAAGCTGACAACATTCAGATATCAAATTGTATTTCCAGCACTTCCATCTAACCCCAATTCCTCGCTATTCCTCATATTCGCTGTCTTAATTTCCTAAGGCTGATGTAACAAATTACCGTAAATCTCGTGGCTATAGACAACAGAAATGTATTCATTCACAATTCTAGAGACCAGAAGTCTGAATGAAGGTGTTGTCAAGGCCATGCTCCCTCTAAAGGCTGTTGGGAATAATGCTTTTTTTTTTTTTTTTTGCCTCCTTCTGGCAATCCTTGATATTCTCTGGCTTGTAGGTGCATCACTCCAACCTCTGCTTTTGTCTTCACATGGCCTTTTTCTCTTTATCTCACTGTCCTCTCCATGTCTTACAAGGACACCAATCACTGGAATTAGACTCACCCTAACTCCAGAATGATTTCAACTTTAGATCATTAAATGACTACTTCTACAAAGACCTCATTTTCCAAATAAGGTCATATTCTGAGGTTCCAGGTGGACATGAATTTTGGGGATGCTGTTCACCTGGAGGTCTACTTCTGAAAAAAATAAGCTGGTTCAAATACTATGAATAGTAGAAGAACATTTTCTGATATAGTGCCAGAAGATGAACACCTCAAGATGGAAGACACTCAAAATATGGCTGAGGAACAGCTGCCTCAACAAGGTAGAGTCGACCTTAATGATGTGGATGGAGTAAAACTTTTGGAACCTTCATTTGCTGATATGGCATGACACAAAATGAGAAGAAGCAGCTGCAAATGTCCATTAATAATTGCGATGTGGAATGTACAAAATATAAATCTAGGAAAATTGAAAGTAGTCAGAAATGAAATGGCATTAGTGAGCTGACATGCACAGGTATTGGTCATTTGGAATCTGACAGTCATATGGCCTACTAAGCCAGGGATGACAAATTAGAGAGGAATGGCATTACATTCATCATCAAAAAGACCATTTCAAGATCTAACCTGAAGTATAATGCTGTCAGTAATAGGATAATATCCATACACCTACAAGGAAGACCAGTTAATACAACTTTTATTTGATTTACGCACCAACCACTAAGGCCAAAGAGGAAGAAATGGAAGATTTTTACCAACTTCTTCAGTCTGAAATTGATCAAACGTGCAATCAAGATGTATTGATAATGACTGGCTATTGCAATGTGAAAGTTGGAAACAAAGAAGACAGACTGATAGTTGGAGTTGTAAAATATGGCCTTGGTGATAGAAATGATGCCAGAGATCTCATGATAGAATTTTTCAGGACCAACAACTTCTTCACTGCCCATACCTTTTTTCCAACAACATAAGTGGCAACTATTTTATACATGTGGACCTTACCAGATGGAATACACAGGAGTCAAATTGAGTACAGCTGTGAATAGAGATGTTGAAGAAACTCAATATCATCAGTGAGAACAAGGCCAGGATCTTCTGACTGTGGAATGGACCATCAGCTGCTCATATGCAAATTCAAGTTGAAATTGAAGAAAATTAGAGCAAATCCCTAAGAGCCAAAATATGACCTTCAGTATATCCCACCTGAATTTAGAGACCGTTCCAAGAGTAGATCTGACACATTGAACACTAATGACCAAAGACCAGACAAGCTGTGGAATGACATCAAGAACACCATACATGAAGAAAGTAAAAGGTCACTAAAAAGACAGGAATGAGATAAAAGACCAAAATGGATGTCAGAAGAGTCTCTGAAACTTGCTCTTGAACACAGAGTAGCTAAAGTGAATGGAAGAAATGATAAAGAAGCTGAACAGAAGACTTCAAAGGGCAGCACAAGAAGACAAAGTATTATAATGAAATGTGCAAAGACCTGGAGTTAAAAACTAAAAGTGAAGAACGCACTAGGCATTTCTCAAGCTGAAAGAATGGAAGAAAAAATTCAAGCCTCAAGTTGCAATACTGAAGGATTCCATGGGGAAAATATTAAACAATGCAGGAAGTATCAAAAGAAAACAGAAAGAATACACAGAGTCACTGTGCCAAAAAGAATTAGTCAACATTCAACCATTACAGAAGGTAGCATATGATCAAGAACCCAGTGCACTGAAGGAAGAAGCCCAAGCTATGCTGAAGGCATTGGTCAAAAACAAACTCCAGGAATTGACAGAATACCAATTGAAAGTTTCAAAAAACTGATGCAGCTCTGGAGATGCTTGCTTGCCTATGCCAAGAAATTTGGAAGACAGCTACCTGGCCAACCGAAGGAAGAGATTTATATCTGTGCCCATTCCAAAGACAGGTGATTCAACAGAATGCGGAAATTATCAAACAATATCACTAATATCACACGCAAGTAAAATTTTCCTGAAGATCATTCAAAAGTGGTTGCAATAGTACCTCAACAGGTAACTGCCAAAAATTCAAGCCGGATTCAGAAGATGACATGGAACCAGGGATATTATCGCTGATGTCAGATGGACTCTGGCTGAAAGCAGAGAATACCAGAAAGATGTTTATCTGAATTTTATTGACTATGCAAAGGCATTGGACTGTGTGGATCACAACAAATTACAGATAACACTGTGAAGAATGGGAATTCCAGAACACTTAATTGTGTTCATGAATAACATGTACTTAGACCAAGAGGCAGTCATTCAAACAGAACAAGGGGATACTGCATGGTTTAAAGTCAGGGAGGGTGTGTGTCAGGATTGCATCATTTCACCATATTTATTTAATTTGTATGCTGAGCAAATAACCTGAAAAGGTGGACTATACAAAGAAGAATGCGGCATTAGGATTGGAGGAAGACTCATTAACAACCTAACTTGCTGAAATTGAAGATGACTTGAAGCACTTACTGATGAAGATCAAACACTACAGCCTTCAGTATGGATTGCACCTCAAAATAAACAAGAATTCTCACAACTAGACCAATAAGTAACATCATGATAAATGGAGAAAACATTGAAGTTGTCAAAGATTTCTTTTTACTTGGATCCACAATCAGCACCCATGAAAGCAGCAATCAAGAAATCAAATGACATAACGCATTGGGCAAAGTTGCTGCAAAACACCTCTTTAAAGTGTTAAAAAGGAAAAAATGTCACTCTGAGGACTAAGGTGTGCCTGGCCCAAGCCATGGTATTTTCAATCGCCTTATATACATGTGAAAGCTGGACAATGAATAAGGAAGACCAAAAAAGAATTGATGCCTTTGAATTATGGTGTTAATGAAAATTATAGAATATACTACGGACTGTTAGAAGAGCGAAAAGATCTGTCTTGGAAGTACAGCCAAAATGCTCCTTAAAAGCAAGGATGGCAAGACTTCATCTTGCATACTTTGGACATGTTATCAGGAGGGGTCAGTCACTGGACAAGGACATCAGGGAAAGGTCATAGAAAAAGAGGAAGACCCTCAACGAGATGGATTGACACAGAGGCTACAACAATGAACTAAAGGATAACAACGATTGTGAGGATAGAGCAGGACTGGGCAGTATTTCATTCTTTTGTTTACAGGGTCGCTGTGATGTGGAACCAACGCGATGACACCTAACAACAACAGCATTCATCTCACTATATCCACCAAATGTTTTCCACGGTGATTCCTCTTCAACAGAGCCCTTTCTTATCTAAAATCTCTAACTCATACTCATTCGTCCAGACCCAATTTTAATATGATGCTGAATTTAATTGGCTAGAGTTCGTTGAGAATTTTTGCAACTACATTCATGACAGATATTGGTCTGTAATTTTCTTTTTTTGTGGTGTCTTTGCCTGGCTTTAGTGTCAGGGCTATGCTGGCTTCACAGAGTGAATTTGAAGTATCTCTTCCTCTTCTATGCTCTGAGATAGTTTGAGAAGTATTGGTGTGAGTTCTCTGAACGTTTGGTAGAATTCTCCAGTGAAGACATCTGGGTTAGGACTTTTTTTGGGGGAGTTTTCTTTCTTACCATTTCAATCTCTTCTCTTGTTATGGGTCTGTTCAGATTTTCTACCTCAGTTTGTGTTAGTACAGGTAGGCAGTGTGTTTCTAGAAATGTGTGCATTTCCTCTGGTTTTCAAATTTGTTGGAGTAGAGTTTTTCACAATACTCTGTTATGATCTTTTTTATTTGAATTTGCTCCATTGTAATGTCCATCTCACTTCTTTTTTAGGGTATTTGTTTTTCTTTTGTCAGTTAGGCCAGAGATTTGTAGACTTTGTTGATCTTTTCAAAGAACTAACTTTTGGTCTTGTTGATTCTTTCAATTGTTTTCTGTTCTCTTTTTCATTTATTTCTGCTCTGATCTTTATTATTTCCTTTCTTCTGATGGTTGTGGGCTTCTTTTGCTGTTCTCTTCCTATTCATCCAAGTTGTAGGGCTAACATTTAGATTTTGGGCCTTTCTTCTTTCTTGATGTGTGCATCTATTGCTATAAATTGACCTCTGAGTGCTGTTTTTGCTGTGTTCCAAAGGTTTTGGTATGATGTGTTTCCATTCTCATTTGATTCTAGGAATTTTTTTTTTTATTCCATCTTTGATTTCCTCTCTTATTCAGTGGTTTTTAAACAAGGTGTTTTTCAGTTTCCAAGTTTTTTTTTTTCCTGTTATTAATTTCTATTTTTATGGTTTTGTGATCAGAGAAGATGCTTTGTATTATCTCAGTGTTTTGGATTTTGTTGAGGTTTGCTTTATGGACTAAAACGTGGTCTATTCTATGCATTGGAAAAGAGTGTATACTTTGCTTCTGTGTGGTGGAGTGTTCTATATATGTCTACAAGGTCAATTTGCATGATTGCGGCCTTTAGATTTTCTATATCTTTGTTGAGTTTCTTCCTAGATGTTCTGCCCTTTACTGACAGTGGTATGTTGAAGTCTCCTACTATTATTGTGAAACTTTTTTTTTTTTTTTCAGTACTGTTCAAGTTTGTGTATTTTGGAGCCCTATTGTCGGGTGCATAGATATTTATTAAAGTTATGTCTTCTTGATGGATTGTCCCTTTAATCATTAATAATGATTGATTTCTTGTCTTTCAGGGTGGATTTTGCCTTAAAGTCTATTTTATCTGAGATTAGTATTGGCACTCCTGCTCTTTTTTGATTGCTGTTTGCTTGATGTATTTTTTCCATCCTTTGATTTTTAATATATTTGTCTTTGTGTCTAAAATGTGTCTCTTGTCACTCTCTGTCTCTTTACAGTGCATTTAAGCTATTTATATTCAGTGTGATTATCAATAGCTGTAAGTTTATTGTTGTCATTTTTTGTGCTTTGTGTGTGTGTGTGTGTGTGTGTGTGGTGTTGACACTTTCTTTGTTCCTGTTACTTTCCTGTGCTGAGCTCTTTTTGTCTGTGGGTTTTCTTTTCTCTCTTTGTTATAGACTTTGTGTTTATTGAATCGTTATGTTTTTCTTCTTTTTCATTCTGATGAGTGAGTTTGTTAACTTTCTTTGTAGTTACCTTGAAATTTACCCCATCTTCCTAAGTTTGAACCAGTCTTTTATTACTTGATATTTCCTTGACTTCCTCTCTGTTTGAAAGTTCTATACTGACACCATTTATTCCCCCACTTTTATTGTTTTGACATTGTTGTCATTTACAGACTGACATCTCTAGTTCCCTGAATTAAATCTTTTAGTTTTGTTTTATCATTGAGAGTTCAATACCTAGGTTGCTATGTTGCCAATGGCTTCCTTTGTCCTAGATTCAGGTTGTTGTCTGATGTTGTTGGCTCTCTAACTGAAGGACTGCCTTTAATATATCTTGTAAGTTTGATTTGGTTTTTACAAATTCCCTTGATTTCTGTTTATCTGGAAATGTCTTCATTTTGCCTTTGTGCTTGACAGAGAGTTTTTGGAAGGTATATTAGTCTTGGTTGGCAATCTTTCTTCTTTCTAGGTTTTTTAAATAAACCATCACAATGCCTTCTTGCCTGAGTAGTTTCTGCCGAGTAATCAGAGCTTAGTCTTATTGTTTTCCCTGTGTATGTGACTTTTTGTTTTTCTCAAGTTGCTCTCAGGATTCTTTCTTTGTCTTTGGTTTTGGAGAATGTGATTATGATATGTCTTGGTGACTTTCTTTTGGGGTCTATCCTACATGTGTTTCCTTGAGCTTCTTGGGTGGTCAGCTATTCATATTTCATGATATTAGGGAAGTTTTCTGCCAGCAGTCTTCAACAATGCTCTCTGTGATTTCCATTTTCTCCCTCAGTTCTGGAACTCCGATCACGTGCAAATTTTTGCTCTTGATTGTATACCGCCTATTTCTTAGGTTTTCTTCATTTTTCTTCATTCTTTTTCCCTGAAACAAAGTGGTATCCATGGATTTGTCTCCAATCTCATTGATTCTGTATTCCATTGTTTCAAATTTGCCCCCAAAACCTTCTATTGATTTGTCCATTTCTGAAATTTTTGTTGTTTGTCTTTTGTATTTCTAATTCTTGTATGATGTCTAATTGTTTATTTTGACATTATTCTTGTATTATTTTCCTGAATTCACCTATTGCTTTGTCTGTGTTTTCCTTGATTTTGGCTATGCTTTGGTTGGTTTTGTATATGTTTCCCATTATTTTGTCTATTTTTCCTTAGTTTTGTCTATGTTTTTCTTGATCTCTTTCCAAATCTCTTGGAGAGTCCTGAATATTAGACTTTTGAATTTCATATCAGGTAGTTCCAGTGCCTTTTCTTCTACTGGAAGGTCATCTGATGCTTTATTTTGGCAACTCACTGGAGCCGTCTTGTCCTGCTTTTTTATATGTTTTGACATGGTGTGCTCTCTCCAAGACATTCAGATGTTATTTTCTTTATTTATTGATTGTATGTTTGTTTGTTTCACCCTGCTTATGTGTTTTTTTTTTTTTAATGTCTGAGGTGGAGGGCAGGCTGGGCATACTTTGTTGCTTGCTTGTCTTTGGGCATGATAATTCTCACCACCTTCTCAGGATGGGCAGTGCTGGTTGCTCAGCTATAGTACAGCAGAGTGTGTTGGGGGGGGTGCGGGTGGGAAGGGAGGTGGCAGGGGCCAGTTCCACTCGGGGCTGCAGGACAGCAGGGCAGAGGAAAGATGCAGGGAGTGGGCAAAGGGAGGGGCAGATGGGGCTACGTGGGGGAGGGGGATGGGGGCTTCGTACTGTGGTCCCCAGCAGTCAGGGCAGCCAGGATGGGGCAGTTTGTGCTGCTATTCACCAGAAAGGTGGGGTTGTAGGAGTTTGCTCCTCTGGTCACCATGTGAGTGTGTCTGGGCACTTCCTTGAGCTGCATCCAACAAATGGAATCTTACTTTGCTCTAGGTATATCTGCACCATTCCTCTATCTCCTATTGGAAACTCTGTGAAGATGACTTTCTGCACCCTTTGTGCAGGGTTGTTGGCTTTATCCCAAGATGGCCTCGCCATACCATGCCACTTGGCAGAGAACCTCCACTCCTTATCTCTATTCATTCACTGTTTTCAATCAGTTCTTTCTTCTCAGTGGCTTCCAATCTAATAATTTATCCCTTCAGCTAAAGTCCAGCGTTCCAGGATTGACATCTCTATCTGGTCTACTTGGTTTTTTGGGTCTTTGTTGCAGAGGGATGGCTTAGTGCATCTGACTAGCCCATCATCTTGGCTCCACCCCCTGACTCAACTTTAAGACAAAGATTTCCAAACCAGTAGTTCCAGCTCCCCACACAATTCCCACTTCAAGCTGATCTCATCCAAAACAGAATCCCCAAAGTCCCCTCTTTAGGCAATCAGTGGATTCATTTGTTAATTGAACACTTGTTTTTTTTTTTAAATGTGTGTGTATTATCTCCTTATATGCTATCAGATCCTCGAGAATAGGAAGTATGAATCATTTCTCTTTGCACCCCACTCACCACTCTCTCTGTCCAGTGCACAGCCTGAACAAATCTTTCTTAAATGATAAATGATTAACTGATAATAATAGCAAATGATAATAGTAGTTAACATACATTGATTACGCACTGTGCGTAAGGAACAGAATCATTCCCTGAAACCTCAGTGACACTTTATGAAGTAGATGCTGTTATTATCCTCATTTTACAGACTAGAAAATTGAATGTTAGAGAGTTTAAGTGTTTGACCATAAATATCAAGGGAGTACCTGGGTGACACAAACTGTTAAGTACTGGGCTACTAACAAAAGAGTTGGCAGTTCAAACACACCCAGAGGTGTCTTGGAAGAAAGTTCTAGCAAATTACTTCTGAAAGGCCACAGCCATGAAAACTTTACGGAGCACAGTTCTACTTTGCAACACATGGAGTCACTGAGTCAGAATCAAATCCACAGCAACTGGTTTGGTTTTTGGTTTCTTATAAGTATTAAGTACGTGACAATAAAATATACGCTTTTTTCCATTACATTCCACTGCCTTGGTATGATAGCAGAATTTAAAACCTAGCCTTTTCAAAATGTCAGGATAACATTTTTTTTTTTTTAATCCTCAGGATAGATTCCTTCTTCTTTTGAGGCAACAGGGACAGAAAATATGTTCTTTTGTCAGTTGCCACTCTGTTACCCGTGGATAGTACACCTACCCAGGACGAGAACAGCAGTCTTCTCCTTCATTTTATTTCACTTCTCACAACGGACAGCTTCTCTTGAATCTGTGTAAAAGCTCAACATACAAACATGTGTTTCCCATACCAGGTTACAGATAACTAGAGCTGCAGACGAGTATTATATGCCACCTTCAATCCCAAGACCTTTTCTAAAAACTATCTCAGAGAAGTATGCTCTCCTGGTAGGCTAGATTTTCCTAAAAGAGTTTGTATACACTTTTTAAAAACTCTCAATTCTCAAGAATAATCTAAGTGGATTTTTTAAAAACCTTATTCTACAGGAGTTTCTGACAAATGGTATAATCTTAAAATAATACCCAGAATTTTCCAAAAAGGATTTAAAGTGAAATTGCAAAGAGTACTTGACCATTACAAAGAGAATAAGTCTAATGCTGTAAGCTTGCCAGTGTAAAATGAAATCCTTGACAACTTCAAAATTTTCTCCATTGATCATGATACTGCGTATTGGTCCATTTAAGAGGATTTTTGTTTCCTTTATGTTGAGGTATAATTCATAGGGAAGGCTGCAGTCTTTGATCATCAAGTAAGCGCTGCAAGTCCTCTTCACTTTCAGGTAGCAAAGTTGTGTCATCTGTATATAGCACGTTGTTAATGAGTCTTCCCCCAAGCCTGATACCGTATTCTTCTTCATGGATTCCAGTTTCTCGGATTATTTGCTCAGCATACAGATTGAATGAGTAGGCTAAATGGATACAACCCTGACTCACACCTTTCTTGACTTTAAGCCGTGAAGTATTCCCTTGTTCTGTCTAAATGACAGCCTCTTAGTCTAAGTACAGTTTCCTCATGAGCACAATTAAGCATTCTGGAATTTCCATTCTTCCCAATGTTATCTATAATTTGTGATGATCCACACAGTCGAATGGCTTTGCATAGTCAATACAATACAGGTAAATATCTTTCTGGTATTCTCCACTTTCAGCCAAGGTCCATCTGACATCAGCAATTATATCCTTGGTTCAATGTCCTCCTCTGAACCCGGCTTGAATTTTTGGCCATTCCTTGTTGATGTACTGCTGCAACCACTTTAGCAAAATTTTACTTGCATGTGATGTTAATGATATTGTTGGATAATTTCTGCATTCTGTTGGGTCACCTTTCTTTGGGATGGGTACAAATATGGATCTCTCCCATTGGTTAGCCAAGTGGCTATCTTCCAAATTTCTTGGCATAGACAAGTAAGTGCTTCTAGTGTCACATCCGTTTGTTGAAACATCTCAATTGGTATTCTGTCAATTCTTGGAGGCTTGTTTTTCACCAATGCCTTCAGTACAGCTTCATCTTCTTCCTTCAATACCATCAGTTGTTGATCATATGCTACCTCCTCAAGTAGTCGAATGTCGACCAATTCTTTTTGGTACAGTGACTCTGTGTATTCCTTCTATCTTCCCTCAATGGTTTCTGAGTCATTCAGTGTCTTGCCCATTGAATCCTTCAAAATTGTAACTCAAGGCTTGAATTTTTTCTTCAGTTCTTTCAGCTTGACAAACACTGAGCATGTTCTTTCCTTTTGGTTTTCTAACTACAGGTCTTTGCACATTTCAGTATAATGTTTTACTTTGTCTTCTCAAGCAACCCTTTAAAATCTTCTGTTCAGCTCTTTTACTTCATCTTCTTCCTTTTGCTTTAACTACTGTTAAAGCAAAAGGAGTCTCTTCTGACAGCCATTTTGGTCTTTTCTTTCTTTCCTGTCTTTTTAACGACCTTTTGTTTTCTTCATATATGAAGTTCTTGATATCATTCCACAACTCATCTGGTCTTTGGTCAATGTGTCAGTGTGTCAAATCTATTCTTGTGATGGTCTCTAAATTCAGGTGAGATATACTCAGTGTTGTACTTTGGCTCTCATGGACTTGTTTTAATTTTATTCAGCTTCAACCTGAACTTGCATATGAATAATTGACGGTCTGTTCCGGAGTCAGCCCCTGGCCTTGTTGTGACTGATGATATTGAGCTTATCCATCATCTCTTCCAAAGATGTAGTCCATTTGTTTCCTGTATATTCCATCTGGTGAGGTCCATGTGTATAGTAATCATTTATGTTGTTGAAAACGGTATTTGCAATGAAGAAGTCGTTGGTATGGCACAATTCTATCATGCAATCTCTGGCGTCATTTCTATCACCAAGGCCATATTTTCCAACTACCAATCTTTCTTCTTTGTTTCCAACTTTTCACATTCCAATCACCAGTAATTGTCAATGCATCTTGATTTCATGTTGGATCAATTTCAGACTGATGAAGTTGGTAAAAATCTTCAATTTCTTCATCTTTGGCCTTAGTGGTTGGTGCATAAATTCAAATACTTGTTGTATTAACTGGTCGTCCTTGTAGGGGTATGGATATTATCCTATCACTGACAGTACTTCAGGGTAGATCTTGAAATGTTCTTTTTGATGATGAATGCAACACCATTCTTCTTTAATTTGTCATTCCCGGCATAGTAGACCATATGACTGTCTGATTCAAAATGGCCAGTACCAGTCCGTTCAAGCTCACTAATGCCTGAGATATTCTTTTTTTCCATTCCATTTCATCATTGATGACTTCCAATTTTCCTAGATTCATACTTCGTACACTCCATATTCTGATTGTTAATGGATATTTGCAGCTGTTTCTCTTATTTTGAGTCACACCACATTAGTAAATGAAGGTTCCGAAAGCTTTACTCCATTCACATCATTAAGGTCAACTCTACTTTGAGAGGGTAGCTCTCCCCCTCTCATATTTTGGTTGCCTTCCAAGCTAAGGGGCTCATCTTCCAGCACTGTATCATTTCAATACGTTGGTTTAGGAAGACGTCATTAGATGTATTTTATTGAACATCACTTAGGTAGAATTGTAAGGATTAATGAGATATGGAGATTCTAGTGGGACTAGGGCACAACAGGGAAAACAAAACTAGTTATTTCATATCCTTATTTGAGAACCTGTTGCTGTAGAGATGATTTCGATTCATAGCCCCCTATGTGAAAGAGTAGAACTGCCTCATAGGGTTTCTAAGACTGTAATCTTTACAGAAGCAGACTACCAAATCTTGGTTCAAATCACTGACCTCTTGATTAGCAACTGAGTGCTAAAGCACTGCACCACCAGTGCTCCTTTTCCTTATTTGACAGTGACCATCCAAGTTTGCCCTTGTTCTCCTCAACTTATGCCTATTGTCCAGGTGTAATTATTAATAGTTCCCTTTTCTTTGTCAAAAGTGTCCCTGTTTATATGATAAGTTGTATAGTCACCCTACTAATTAACAAACTAATGGAACATATGATAAAGTTCACAGTCCTGGAATCTCAAGCAAATCTCACCTAGTCACCTGTCTTTGTCCCAGATTTAGGGAAAGGTACAGTTTGATGACAGAGATATCATTGCCTCATAGGAACATGTAGAAGCTCAATGCAGAATGACAGCTACAAAACTACAAAGTGTCATGGAAGATCATGAGGATCTTCAACAGAATTAGGTGGATCAGGAGAAAGGAAGAATGAAGAAAACTAAAGATACAGTCCAAAGGACTAATGGACCACATCTACCATGACCTCCACCAAACTGAGTCTGGTACAACTAGATGGTGCCTGGCTACCACCACTGACTGCTCTGAAAGGGTTCACAATAGAGGGTCACAAACAGAGCTAGAGAAAAATGTAGAACAAAATTCTAACTCAAAAAGAAAGACCAGACTTGCTGGCCTGACAGAGGCTGGAGAAACCCTGAGAGTACGGGTCCCAGACACCCTTTTAGCTCAGTAATTAAGTCACTCCTGAGATTCACCCTTCAGCCAAAGATGGGACAGGTCCATAAAACAAAAAGAGACTAAAGGGGCACACCAGCTCTGGGGCAAGGACCAGAAGACAGGAGGGGACAGGATAGCTGGCAATAGGGAACCCAAGTTTGAGAAGGGAGAGTGTTGACAAGTCATGGGGTTGTTAACCAATGTCATAAAATGATATGTGTACTAAAAAAAAAAAAAAAAAGAATTAGGTAGATATAGTTCCACTGAAATCGTCTTGAACAGGCCCCTTCATCAACCCAAACAAAAGCAAGATGTAAAACAATATGTAAATTTGACCCCTGAAGGTGAACAAATCCTTAAAAGCTACATATGTGCTGGGATAAACATTTTTTTTTAATTTCTAAAAGGATTTAGAGGAATTTGGGGGGACGGAGTTATTTTGGAAACGCTGGTGGAGTAGTGGTTTAAGTGCTATGGCTGCTAACCAAGAGGTCAGCAGTTCAAATCTGCCAGGCACTCCTCGGAAACTCTATGGGGCAGTTCTACTCTGTTCTATAGGGTCGCTATGAGTCAGAATCGACTCGACAGCAGTGGGTTTGGTTTTTTTGGTTTGGAGTTATTTTATATTTTTCTACTTTTTGAAACATAACTGGTTAATTTATATATATGCACATGTGTGAGAAAGAGAGTGTGTGTGTTTGTGTGTGTATACTTAAATATATATAGGGTTAAATATATGTGTGTATACCTACATCTACACCTATATATATGTATATATATATATATATATGTATAGTTAAGAGAGTCAAATACAAGAAGATTATCTGGATGGAGACATTATGTCCATTTTACTTTTGTTTTATTTTCTACATTGAAAAAAGTTCCAATATACGTTATTGCTTTTTAAGAAAGAAAAATATGATTTGGTTATTTAGATAATCTTGTTTTCTCCTCTTAGACTGATGTAGACAAGGCACCTACTTCTAAATTTCCCTTCCAAACAGCCACCCTTAGTACTCTCAGCCTCCAAAACTGCACTCAAGGGAGCAAGTTCTAACCAGTTCCTGATTCACCTGATAGCACAAAGCTTAGATATCAGAGTCTTACAATAAAAGTAAGACAAGTTAAATGAAAGAGTGTATCTGGAAACTAGTATAGACTACACAGCCCTCTTCACATGTAAGATATTTTTATTTCAGTTAAAGTATTCTTGCCCACTTGAAACTGTCAACTCTATTCCATTTTAATTTAATCTCTGTTATTTTCCAGAAGAGGTGAAGCAATTTGAGCTAAACAACTTGGTGGGTCAATCAGGGAGCAGTGGAAAGAGACTCAGAATAAGAATTTGGAATCAGATAGAACTGCTTTTATAATCCTTGTACACTTTTTTAGCTGTGTGATTTCAAACAAGCTTGTTATTTCTTTGAATCTCAGTAACTTATCTATAAAGTAAGTTCTATCCACTTTGCTTCCTGGACTATATTCTACATTTTTCTATTCTTTCTCCTCCACCAAATAAATTCAGTCTCTGCAGATCCTGCCTCAAAACCAACTTATATTAAAATCTTTGATGTGCAGAAAATTTCCTGATGTTGACCCATTATCTTCTAATATCTGATGAATTAGAATGATTCTGACCAACACACTGTATGGAAATTTCATGGTTTTAATACATGTCTTTATCATTGGCTTTGAGATAAGTTCCAACGTTCAAGCCCTCTGCCCTTATAAAGCATAGTTTTTTGTTTGTTTTATTCAGATACATGGATGAGCTTCAAAAACATCTTTGAAACTCTTGAAAGTGTTTTTAAAATTCTGTAGTCTGGGTTGTAAACATGTTTTTTCAAGAGTAGAACTTGAGAACTACTCTTTTAAATGAACATGAACAATGAAAACTGTTCACACAATTAGAGGTGTAGACAGGATTCCGAATATCATCCAACATGACTATAGACAGGATCTGATTTTTTTTTCAAATAATGACTGAAAAAGGAAGAATACTATAGAAATTAAGGTGGCATGATCTAGACAGAGAAGGACAAGCTTTCAGGCTTAAGAGCACGTCTACCATGTACTATCCTACGAGACTCTGGAACCTTCTGTTCCCCATCTCACTGAAAAGAAAAACAGCACATTTCTAGTCATTCTTCTTCAAAATTTTCCCCTTTTGCTAGGGAAGCATAACTGAATCAGTTAATGAAAATGGAAATTTTAGCCTTCCCGCTTACCAGCACAGTTCATGAAGTCAACAAGCCTACCTAAGAAACGCCATGTTTGTGACAATGATTAAAGACACTGTGTGGAGCACTTTCTAAAAAGGACTTTCGTGTCTGTGAATTAAAATACTTTTCTTTCCTTGAGGGTGGAGTACGTTTGCTTTAAAATATGTAGCGACATATTACTAGCCAGCTGGAACATGGGTCTTGTCACTATAACCTTATTTTAAGCTAATTAATCTATCAGTCTTCTTTCATTCCCCTAAACAGAACACCGTCATTGTGTTTGTTTCTGGTCAGCTGTTAATGGGAAGAACGTGAAGTCATTTATCTTTCCCAGAGTCCCCACAGCCATATCTAAAGTACTTTCCTATAAATGCCTGATGATTTTTAATTCAAACCTACATTTAGCAAGATATATCGCAGCCTGTTTGACAGCAATTGGGACGCACACCATGACAAGCTCTATAAAAAGTGTTGAGAGTTTTTCCATGAAAAGAGCAAGTGGTGTCTTGCTGTTTCTAACCCTCAGAAATTGAGATTTAATATCAGTCTGGCATTCGAGCATCAATACTCAACCCAGACTTGTAAGAACTGCTCTCATTTAATTTCTGGTTTTGCTTAACAGTGAAAGCATTAGGAATAAATTTAACCCAGCCCTGTTTAGTTTCAAAATTTTAGTACTATCTGAATTTCTCAACTAGATTGGTTAAGTTCTCCCAGAAAATAATTTCAAATATTTGTGAGTATGTTGATACTCTACCACCTGTCTGTCAATTTGTCTCACTGTGGAGGCTTTCGTGTTACTGTGTTGCTAGGAGCTATGCCACCGGTATTCAAATACCAGCAGGGTTGCCCATGGTGGACAGGTTTCAGCTGAGCTTCCAGACTAGGAAGAAGGAACTGGAGGTCTGCTTCTGAAAAAAAAAAAAAAAAAATCCATTGAAAACCTTATGAATAGCAGCAAAACATTGTCTGATATAGTGCCGGAAGATGAGCCCCTCATGTTGGAAAGCACTCAAAATATGAGAGGGGAAGTGCTGCTCCTCAAAGTAGAGTCAACTTTAATGACGTGGATGGAGTAAAGCTTTCGGAATCTTCATTTGCTGTTGTGGCACAACTCGAAATGAGAATAAACAACTACAAACATCCATTAATAATTGGAACATGGAATGTATGAAATATGAATCTAGGAAAATTGGAAATCCTCAAAAATGAAATGGAACACATAAACACTGATATCCTAGGCATTAGTGAGCTGAAATGGACTGGTACTGGCCATTTTCAATTGGACAATCATATGGTCTACTACGCTGGGGACAACAAAAAGAAGAGGAATGGTGGTGCGTATATAGCTTAGATAAGTTTAAACTATATAAAGTCTTTAATCTCATCCCATAAAGTAGAAGGTCTGTGATATATATACACACACACACACGTATCCTGGAGGCACAGTGGTTAAAAGCTCAGCTGTTAACCAAAAAGTCAGCAGTTGGAATCCACTAGACACTCTTTGGAAACCCTATGGGGCAGTTCTACTCTGTCCAGGGCTAAATACACAGATGTGTTCAGATTGTCTAAATTCAGTGAGCTGCATATTTATAATATGTGCATTTTTTTGTTAAATAAAGTTTAAAAGTTAAAAAAAAAAATCCCTCTCTTGACTTGGTTTAGATAAAGCTTCCAAACACTAGCTTAGATTTGGCTGGATATTTATTTATGCTTCATGAAGGCAAAACTGAAATCCTCACACCAAAGAATTTTGCAAGCAAGAGAAGAAACTTAGCCAAACCCTTACTCCCTCATTCTGAGAAATTTTAGGCAGGCTTTGAGGGTACTACTATCCAAAGAGAGTAGTAGTAGTAATAATAATTTAGCTTCTAACAAAATTTGCATTATGCATTTTATTATTATACTCAATTAGGTCCACCAGACCATGGCATGCTGGTATCTGAATTACTGGAAATGTTGCAAACCTTATAAAAGTGGGAATTTTGGCATCAGAGAAAACTCATTTTGAATTTCAGCTCTGCCAATGGCTCACATTAGGATATTGTGCAAAATTACCCAAACTCTCTGAGCTTCAGTATCCCCAGTTCCACGATAAGAATAATTATCTACCCACCAGGCATGCTGTGAGGATTAAATGAGATAAATTATGTAGAAGGCTTAGCCCAGGACCTGGCTTTTACTTGAGAACTCAGAAATTGTGCATAGTTTTGTCATTACAATTGTTTTGTATATATTATGCATATACTGTTAAAAGGATTATGTATTATTCTGATTCCTCTTGAACCTGAGATTTAAAATAGAATAGTAATAAGACACATACAAACACAAACACACACACACACAAATATATGTATGTACATATATGATGTACTCATTAATTTACTTATTCAACAAATTTGCATATCAACTATGTTGTGAGCACTGTTCTGGGTGTTGTGGATATACCTATGAGTCAAAAAGACATAATCCTGCTCTTGTGCAGCTCTAAATCTGGTTTTATATGGAGAAAATTGTGATTTGTGAGATATAAACTACTTTTGATGTAACAAAAGCAATTATTGAAGAAATACTAGACTGAATCACCAGCCCATCTCAACCAGCAGAACTACAGGTACAAAGTACTTACACTCCTCTGTAGACTTAGCATCTCAGTCACTGACATTGAAACAGTATAAAATGTACAGATTTAACTCCGTTAGCCTAACCTGTTTTAGATACATAATATGGCTGTTAGTAAATTTAGTTCCAGTAACCCAATAAATCATCCCTGATATTGACATATTAGATTGATAGCTTCTGTCTCACATTGCTACAATATACATATCATAGCATAGGGTCTAGAATATGGTGGCATTTGATAAACATTTAAGCAAATGTAGCATATTTGTGCTGAAAAAAAGGTAATGTGATGATTGTCGTTAGTTGCTGTAAATTCGGTTCCAACTCATGGTGATCCCATTATAACCGAATGAAACGTTGCCTGGTCGCTCGCCATCTTCATGCTCATTCGTATGTTTGAGTCCATCATTGCAGCTATTGTAAATCAATCCATCATTGAGGGTTTTCCTCTCTCTCGCTGACACTTTACCAAGCCTGATGTCCTTTTCCAGTGATTGGTCTTTCCTGATGCTGTGTCCAAAGTAAGCAAGCCGAAGTCGTTACCCTCCCTTGTAAACAGCATTCTGCTTTATTTCTTTTAAGACTGAATTTATTCATTGTTTTGGTACCTTGGTTTAATTTCCAATATGCACTGACATCCTCCTTTGTAAGAAAATGAGTTTAGTTCTTGAAAACTTCTGAGGTAGCTTCCAAAATTGACATTCTGGTTTAAAGCTATCTTCGTACGAAGATGTAGGTTTAAATATGAGTTTTGGCTGGAGAATCTTGATGTATTCAGACAATTAAGTCATTGGAATTCTAATTCAATTTTGCCTGCATAACAGCTTCCATTAAGTTGGAGTTAGCTGAAGGGGGAAAAGGCTTCTCCTAAGATTTTGTTGAGATGTGAAATAAAGAATAACCCATGACATTATATTGGAGAATTAACCAAATCACAATTTAACATGTATCTGTCCTTTTTATTTTTATGTATTCTTTTTGGGGGAAAAAAAAACATACAAATCTTGAATCATTTTGAAACTTTGCGTTGCCATGATTTTTTTTTACAAACACAATGGCATTTAATTTCTGATAATCCCTTGCAGGCTTTAAAACAACGTGTCAGGTATCATGTCCCTACACTAATAGCACAAGCCATAGATATTAACCACATCACAAACTGTAATGAAAAAGAATATGATCACTTTCCGTCAGCACAAATATTTTAAATAATGCATAGCAAAGATGTTATATGAAATCCATTATTCATGGCTTTTCTCATACTTATATTTGAAAATGGAATGGTACTGGTTGCCCTGGGAATTTGTGTCATGGTGTGTTATGTAGTTCATAACTTTCTACTCTGCCACACTTTCTTGCCTAAAAAGAATTCTCTAATTGGATTGTCAGTCATTTATACATTACCTTCTGCCTACCTGGCAGATGACATGTTCCTTTTAACCATTTTTCTTCCCCATTACAGCTGTTTGAATACTGAGAGCCTTTCAGCTCCATCATATGCATACACATACTTCCACCTATAGATTGCTTTTCTTCTGTTAAACAGAGGATCTAAAACCTAAATCCATAACGTCTGAGAATCCTCAAGGAGTGTTTGAAAGCAAGTATACAGTGTGCTATATTTAACAAAAGGAGCCTTGGTGGCTCAATGGTTAAATGCTCGTCTGCTAACTGAAATGTTGGAGGTTCAAACCCGCTCAGTAGCTCTGTTGGAAGAAAGATCTGACGATTTGCTTACATGAAGACTAAAACAAACAAACAAAAAGAACCAAACCCATTGCCATCAAGTCGATTCTGACTCATTAAGCCTATAGGACAGAGTAGAACTGCCCCATAGGGTTTCCAAGGAGCGCCTGGTGGATTCAAACTGCTGACCTTTTTGGTTATCAGTCGTAGCTCTTATACACTACACCACCAGGGTTTCCACATAAAGATTACAGCCAAAAAAATACTATGGGGTAGTTCTACTTTGTCACACGGGGTCGCTATGAGTCAGCATCACCTCAATGGCATCCAACAACAACATGGTTAACAGGGCAAAACAGTATTTTTGAAATTTCTAATTAATAATAATGATAATGAAATAATGTGACCACTATCAAAACCAATTTGATGCCTTGACTTGAGGTATTTTGCTTTTATTATGAGATAGATAAAAATAAATGTGTGTGTGTGTACCTATGATAATTCTAAAGCAAACATCCTCAACTCTAGTTATTCATTTAGGATTATACTCATTATTTAGTGGCATGATTTTCAAATAAATGCTCTCATATTGAACTTAAAAGGAAACAGAGTAAATTAGAAAGTTAACAAATAAGCGAAAGAACAAAAAACTAATTGAAAATGGTTTTGAGTGGTTAAAATGGTGTGGTAATTGACTCAACTAATTTAAAAAATTTGTAGAAAAAATTTTATGCAAGGTATTCTGCTGAGTACTGTTAAGAATCAAAAGATGAACAAGATATGAAATAGAATGTGTTCTCAAGGAAAAAACATAGTCTTTTGGGGAAGATATGTACCCAGCTGCTGAAATGAAATGTGATGTGGTAATGCAATAGGAGCATAAATTTTTATGTCAAAAGGCAGAGAGATTAAGGACAATACAGTGACCTTCATAAGGGAAGCTGGCATTTGTGATGTGCTTCTATGGATGAACGGAATATTTTTGGTGGGGAAGAGAAGGAATGCACTGAGACAAAAGAAAGAGAGTAATTCCAGAGGGATCTGCTGGACCTCTGTGAATAGGACTAGGAAGCGTTAGAGGTTCGAGTGGAAGGTAAAATTTTAAAGTGTGGCTAAGACCGGAGAATGGATGGTCTTAAATTCCAAGCTATGGATTTCAGCCATCACTTGGAGACCATGTGGAGACACTGAATGGTTTAAAGCCAGGATGCAACCTGCTCAAAATGCTACTGTGATGATGAATTCAGGGGAAAGTCCATTTAGGGAGAAACTTCGAGGTTCTAGGTCAGACAGTATTGCCTCAATGAGATGTTATGGATTGAATTGTGTCTCCCCAAAATATGTATTGAAATTATAACCCCTGTACCTATAAATATGACCCTGTTTGGAAATAGGAGGCTTCTTTCATTATACTAGGGGTCATACTGGAGTGAGTCCTACACCCAATCATTTCTGAGTTATAAAAAGAGCAAGATAGACAGAGATACACACAGGGCAAACAGAAAGACAGACAACAGTGAAGACACATCTCCAAACCCAGGAATGCCAAGAATTGCTGGCAGCTCCCAGAAACTGACATAGACAAGGAAGGACCTCCACCTAGAGTCACACCCCGAATTCAACTTCTAGCCTCCTGGGCTGTGAGCAAATAAATTTCTGTTCTTTAAAGCCACCCACTTGTGGTATTTTTGTTACTGCAGGCACTAGGAAACTAAGACACAAGGTGGGCGCAATTGAAATAGAGAGGAGTACAATAATTAGGGAGTGAAATATATTATTACACACCATCCTGAGTAACAAGACATAGCCAATGATTCGTTACCCATTTTTTAGAAGCAGATTCGATGACATGGGTTAGTCACATCAGGCAGTCAATTGCATCTACTTCTTGCTCATCCTTTCAAAGTCACTCTTAGGAAAACCCAAGAGCAGGTGTCCAAAATCTTCCATTTCCTTAGTGTCACTTTTCAGTACATAGAACATATCCTAATACTGTGAGGGCTTAATGCATATGACTCACAAGCTACCTACTGACTGATGCCCGTGGAAATACCTCATGTGAATGCCTTGATTCTGAGACCAGTCTATAAAAAAGAATTGAGGGTATTTGGAGACATACATTTGTAGACATGATAGAGATGATTCCAAATCTAGAAATAGGTTAATTTTAGCTTATTTTCTAATTAAACAGTGGATTTCCAGACTCCTAGAGTATGTGAGCATTGATGAAAATTCCAAAAGATTTTGGGTTTAATTTTATGTCATAGAAAATGCCAATCTACTCCTTCCCCACCGCAATGCCCACAGATACAGAAAGGCCCAGTGATTATAAAGAAGCAGGATAGTAAGGACCTTTCTAGCCACAGACTGCCTGATCCCTTCTTTTGAGATCTGAACCCTGAAAACTGGACATGTGAAGAGATTTGCAAAAATCTCTCACAGATACTTAGTGGCAGAGCTGGAAGCAGAACCTAGTTCCCTTGATCCCATTCCAGAATTATTTCCTTACAAGATGTTGTCATTTATATTTTCTAGGGATTCTTTGTGTCCATATATAGGTTTGTGATACTTAAGGTTGTGTGTCAACCTGGTTGGGCCATAATTCTCAGGGCTTTGACGGTTATGATGTAGCTTGGTAGTCATATGATGATGTGATCACTTCCACAATGGGATTTGATATAATGTGATCACGTCCATGATGGGATCTGCTGTGAGTAGCCAGTCAGTTGAAAAGGCATTTCCTTTGTGGTATGGCCTGCATCAAATATAAGTGGACTCTCTGGCAATAATAAATGGCTTTTGCTCGCTCTGGATCCTGCAGCTGGCTCCTGTTGGTCTGACCTCCAATTCTTGGGTCTTGAGCTAGCAGCTGACCTGCCATCTTGCCTGCCCATCTTTGGATTCATTGATCTTCACAACCTGTGAGCAAGGGCCCTGCTGTCTGATCTGCCCATCTTGGGTTCACCAGCCCCTGTGGCTATGTGAATCAGGAGAAGCCTCTATCCTGACCCACAGACTTGGGACATTCCAGCATCTACAATTGCATGAGCCATTTTGTTGATATAAATCTCTCTATATAAATATTTGGGAACCCTGGTGGCATAGTGGTTAAGAGCTATGGCTGCTAACCAAAAGGTCAGCAGTTCAAATCCACCAGGCACTCCTTGGAAACCCTACAGGGCAGTTCTACTCTGTCCTTCAGGGTAACTATGATTTGGAATCAACTCAATGGCAAAGGGTTTTTTGTGTGCATATATGTGTACATATATATATATATACATACATACATACATGCTTTACTGGTTATGCTTCTCTAGAGAACCCAGCCTAAGACAATGTTTAATTGTGTCTTTTTGTCTTTGGTAAACCCTAGCATCTGACCTCCAAAGCACAGAAAAGTCCACATTCTGCTCCAAAGATGATGTGCTCTTTGGAAAGATGACCCTCTTAGAAGACTGGTGTGCACTGGGCTGAATTTGATAATGCCAGATCACAACGATTTCATGTAAATATTCCTTCCTCTGAGTTAGTGTTTTAACATTTCATTGCAATTTGCCATTTCCAAGGAGGCTCTTGTTATTTGGATTAGAAAATCATACTGCATCCATTTTGGGACTAAATAAGAAACAATACAAATATTTAAGCCCACACAAAAGGGATGATCTTTTTGGAAAGGCGTCAGTAGAAATTATTTCTCAGTGCTTTGAAACAGGGATAGATTTTATAACCATAAATACAGCACGGAACCATGGCCAATAAAGGGAGCATAGTGAAAAAGTAATGCTCAAAAAGATCTTTCTCAGGATGTAAATGTCAAAACTCAATTTTCATAAAATGGCCTGAGAGTTACTACTTTAGACTACAAAAAGTGGGGTGGCGGGGTGGTGACTCTATTCCAATACGACAGATAAAACTATAATGGTGTAGTTTCAAAGATAACCGTGTTCAAAATAATTATGAAAGAAGAGATACTAAGCAATAGTAGGGCATACAGCTACCGGGCAAATTATATAATGTAACCAGTGTGTGTGTGTGTGTGTGTGTGTGTGTGTATAAAATCACCCTTCAATCCTTCATTAACCCATAGAAAGTAAATTCTAGGAGTTATTTTGTACAATAAAACACTTCTCACAGTATGATATATGGAAAATATTTTTTAAAGATATTGAGGGTGGATAAGTTTGGGAAAGGATGAGTTAAACAAAATTAACTGCAGAAATTCATATACTAAAGAAAAATTATGAATCTCAAAGACAGAACTAGCCTGAATCAATTCCCTTAAACAAAGTTAACCTCTCTGTTTCTCTCCTTCCCTCCCTCCCTTCCTTGCACATCAAGATTTGTTTTGGGAAATGCTGGTTACACCAGAAAGTCAACGATTTGTCTGAAGATAATATCTACATGATTTGTATATGTAAAAAATCACCTGATTTTTTTAATTTTTTAAAATGCATGATGTGCTTACACCAAATGGTGTCTACACAGAATGGTGTCTGAAAGACAGAACATCTCTGACACCTCTCTCGTCAGCTTCATTATGGAGACACTCTCAGGCCTCAAAGTTACATCCTAGGAGTCCAGAATTTTCGTGGTTAACTTTCTGCCATGGCAGATACCAAGAACAAAGAATCCTGATTTGAACTCTTGAACTTTCTTGGCGATTTGAGCTATACCTTGTCTACATAATTTTCTACTTCTCTTAATGTTTTATGGAGGAAACCTTTGTCCAGAGGTAATTAGCCTTCTATAAGTAGACTAATCATTTTACCTCTCATCAATGAGGACAGATCAAAATAATTGTTAACTTAGAAACTGGCAAGGAGTTTCTGACTATAAAGATAGATGCTAGAAATGATCATCAGTAGTGTTTACTGACTTGTGTATCTCAGTGCCACAGAATTTCAGAACTGAGTCCCTGCCTTTCAGAAGGTAAGGCCAGTCTTTCTTTTTTGTTTTTCTTTTTTTCTCCTCATAATTTCCTTCCATGTCATTTTCAACCACACTGCTACCCAGTTACGGTGTGTTCTCTCAATATCTTTCCTCTAGCTCCTTCCAGTGGTAAATCACAAATGTGCTGCAGACAGCAGAGATCTGGGACCGTTTTGATGTGGCAGGAGTGCATTGGCAAGTAAAAAGATCCCTAAACTTGACCCAGTTCCTCTTGCCCCTGACTTAAAATAATGAAGAGGTCCTGATGGAGCCTGAATCTGGAGCTCAAGTGTATTCAGAAATTGTAACAGTGCCTGATTCACTTGGGTGGAGCACTTCTCAGACTGTCCAAAGTAGAACAGTTCCTGAAACACATGGATAA
Source organism: Loxodonta africana (assembly GCF_030014295.1). NCBI lineage: Eukaryota > Metazoa > Chordata > Mammalia > Proboscidea > Elephantidae > Loxodonta > Loxodonta africana. The sequence goes on from NC_087362.1 coordinate 57,752,662, forward strand.
ATGTTTCCTAACCCTGGCAAAGCTCCAGCAACACAATTCCATAAAGATCTGCTATGCACATTTCCACAAACTGAAGCTTTCTTTGAGCTCCAGTGAAAGCCAAGCTCTCTAATAATGGCAGCAGGTGTTTTTACTAATGATCTTTTAACAGCATTTTTTATGGTTTTAATTAAACCCCAAGTATTTTTGTTGCAAAAAACAAAGGACAAATGGCTAAGGCAAAATAGTGTTTTAAAGGACCCATTAAAAAAGGAAAAATGCAAACTGCATGTTGTCTCATTAAAGAAAAGCAAGTAATGCCCCCAAAAATCCACCTCAAAGTATAATAATTGAGAAGTGAGAAATCAAACCATTATGATAAACATTACTGTGGAAAAAAAAAAGACTTAATCGATTTGTTGAAAAAGAGTATCTTATTCCACCCCTAAACCAATAAGACACCCAGTATATATATATTGTTGTTGCTGTTGCTGTTAGGTGCCATCAAGCCGAGTCTGACTCATAGAGACCCCAAATGACAAAGTAGAACTGTTCCATAGGGTTTTCTAGGCTGTAATCTATGGAAGTAGATTGCCAGGTCTTTCTCCCACACTAAAATATTTTGTTAAATACATGAAGAATGTCAAGGTCTGAAAGATAGTTTAGCTTAATTGGTAAAGAATGACTGCATAGAGCATTATGCTCTTATAAAGAACTATCTGTATGGGATCAAATTGACAATTGCAATTTGAAAGGTTAGATAGGAAACTTAGGGGGCAATGACTTTATGTTAATGGGGGAGGAACAATTTGGCAAAGGAGGGTGAGAATGGTTGCACAACTTGAAGAATGTACTCAGTGTCACTGAAGTGTGCATGTAAAAATTGTTGAATTGGTGTATGTTCTGTGTGTATTTTCAACAACAAAAATAAGTTATTTTTTTTAATTTTCTTAAAGAATGTTGAGGTCTGATATGAGGTCTGATATTAATTTTGAGGAGATTCAAGAATAGGCAAACCTGATTTCTTCCCTAAAGGATGACACTGAGTTCATTGTTAATTGACATAAGTGCTATTGCAAGAACATGGAGCTTCACATTGGCATCTTTTGCTTGGCAAGTCAGACTAACCTAGTTCAGAACCAGAGACGTGTTGGTTTAGAGTCAGAGACACAAACAGGTAATTTATGATTTTTGATATTTAGCTTGTGATGTCACAAAATCTCATCAAAGAATAGGATATCCAAGATCCGTCCTGATAGAAGGATGAAAACAAATAGCCCATGACAAAAGTAACGTGCCACATTAATTTCTCCGATATCCCCAGGAAATAAATTCCCTGAACTCTCTTGTGTGGTTTCAATACTTATAGGAGAAGAACTGGTGCAAGAAGTCTGCTCGTGCACCATTTGTTAAAACCTCTCTAGCAAAACTGAGATTACGCCAGGACACTATCATGTATCAGTAACACCTTGTAGGTTCTGTTAATCTACGGCCTCTGTCTTTCCTTACGATACTTCAGGACCAAACCCCAATATGCTATTGTCACAGAAGAGATCCTTCTTGGCTACCCAAGTGGGTAACATTTCTAGAATTTAATCAAAAATATAAACTGGTTTCAGTTAGAACACTTTGTTTCCCCATCGCTTATGGAAAAAAGTCCAAACTTTGCATTGTTGTTATATAGAACCCTCCATATTCTGGCTTTTGTGTCCTCCTGGCCTCCTCTGCCTTGCCCCAATCCAATCCTCCCATCCTACCTCAATCTATATCCAAGCTTTAGTAATATGCTACCACTTTTAGTTCCATAAAAATACCAAAAAGTTTTGTATCGGTTCACATTTAAAATAATGCTGCTTGGAACTCACTCCCCCACAAGTTGTTTCTGACAATATTCTACGTACCTTTAAAATAAAGACCCTGATTAGATGTGTTTCTTTACCTTTTTTCCCTAGCCTCCTGTGAAAGCTTTAATAATTAAGGGCAGATACGATGAGCTGAGGGTGGATAGGAGGTACAGAGGACATTTTTTAATTATCTTTGTATTCCTTATCTTCTTCAACTTATAAACCCATTACCGTTGAGTCGATTCCAACCCATAGTGACTCTATAGGACAGAGTAGAACTGCCTCAAAGGGTTTTGAAGGCTGTAAGGCTTTACAGAAGTAGACTACCATATCTTTTTCCCAAGGAGGGGCTGGTGGGTTTCGACCTCCAACCTTTCGGTCAACAGCTGAACACTTAACCACTGCACCACCAGGGCTCCTTCTTCAGCTTATAGTTTGTGTTATTTAAGATAAAGTTAGGTACTGAAATCAACGAAGTTCAGTATACATCATGGCTCATAAAAGACAGAAGTTCATTTATCACTCATGTAAAATTTTAAAATCATATTTTTGATTAAGGGCAGACTCCTTCAAGAATGATTTAGGGATCAACCACCCCCTCAACCAATCTGGCCACTCCACTATTGTCCACCATTGTGACTTCCAGGGTGGGATTGTTCAGGTACATCAAGTTGGAAAAAGGGAGACAGGGACTGGTGAAGGCATATCCACTTTCTCATAATCTTGATCCTACACACGTCACTTCCACTCGGAGTCTACTGGCAAGAGTTAGTCATGTGTCCTCATAAATGTCAGTGGGCTGGGAATTATAATTCCAGCAGTGATTCTAAACTATAAGAGAAGGGGCACAATTATGAATGAATAGCTCCAATCTCTGTCACGTAGTTCATATTTTAATCAATTAAAAAAGCAACATGGCTTTCTGGGGACATGTACTGAATCAGACCTTCAGCCTATAATAATTTATTATATTTTAAGAGAAAATAATTAGCACAACATCTCAAATCTCCTAAGCAAATAGAATAGGTACTGCTATTACTTCTTTTTCTTTCTGAATTTTGTAAGTTTTTCTTCCTTCATTCTAACAGTTAATAATTGACCAGCTGTTTGGTTCCCATCGCTGGTCTGCTTGTTCATTCATACCATAAGCTCAAAGCCCTGGAAGAGTTCCAAGGTATATTTAGAGGGGACACAGGTCTGGAGGCAAGATGGGTATCAACAGAGCCTCATCAATAGCTCAACATAGTAATGACACCACTTTAAAAGACACCACAAAAGTTTGGACCTTTGGTTCATTTTGTCATTGAGAGTACTCAACCACTGGAAGACCACCAGTGTGTTGGTGCTATTGTGATGTTATTTTCGAGCAGATGTATAATAGTTACATAAAGCTCAGAGTTAGAGAAAAAGCTTTACCAATGTGCATGTTATTGAGCACCTGAACGTTTCTCCCTGAAATGAGGATGCTGGTCTTCAGGACTTAGAAGAAAACAGAGTCATTCCACAACTCTCCATGCAAATGGAAGAGTCTGGCATCCTGAATGATACATAACAGAATAACTCAAAATCCGTTTATATTCGGACTTGCATTTCTATTTCTTTTCTTTCTTACCACTGCACATTTGCTTTCTTAATTATATTTTAGCTAAATGTAATGGTAAATGTGGTTTATTCTCCCAAATGACAAGTGACAGCAAGAGGCAGCCTTAAGTGACTTCACTGTTATATTGAACCAGTTGGTTTTAAATTTAACTGAAAAAAAATCATATAATATTAGAACTGGATGAGCCCTTACTGATAATTTCATCTGAACTCTTCATTTGTACATAAAGGCAAATTAAAACTCAGAGATACATATTTGCTTTCATCATTTATAGTGGCCTTACACCCTGATTTGTACCTGTTCTCTCGGTGTAATTATCAATAATAGCACATCCACTGATTCTCAGAGATGTACAGGTTTAGAAGATAAATTACATGTTCAAATAGTTCATATCTCTTTTGATATTGTAGATCACATAGGTAATATTATACAAATTCAGACCATCTTTCCATAAAAATACATGGGTGTACATATGTAAAATATATGGATCCAGTTTACCAGCAATCCTAGAGAACTTTTTAATTGTTGTAAAAATATATGACACATTTGTCAACATTTTTCACCTGTACAGTTCAGTGATACCAACTGCATCAATCCTATTGTACAACCTTCACCAATACCAAGTTGAGAAATTTGATGTAAATCTCAGATCCAATAAAATGGTACTGATCAACTCCTGTGTGCTGCTTACACAGTTATTTAACCAATATTGCCTAGTAAATCTTCAGACCCCAGTGAGGTAGATCTTATTATGCCCATCAGACAGGGGACTAGGCTAAGAAGTGCTACCATATGGAGTGGCAGAGTCAGAACTCAAACTAAGGCCTTCAAAGCCAGTGATCTTTGGTCACCACAAAAAGTGCAAAATGTAGGGTTTCATATAAAATGGTTTCATATAATATAGGCTGTGAATTCATATTCTCACTGACACTATTTGTGTGGCCTTGGGCAAGTTGCTTAACTCCCTTTGCCTAATTTTTCTAACTTTTAAAATGAAGATGATAGTAGTCATATCTATCTCATTCTCATTAAATAAGATATTAGCAACACTTGGAAGAGTACCTTTAATAATCCCTCAACATATGTTAGATATTGTTACTAAGCGATATTGCTTCTGTGCAGTCCCATATATATGACTAGGTAGACAATTCAGGATATTGTTGTGCAATCCAAATCAAGAGTTCAGAAATAAGGGAGAATTTAACAAAGTAGGAAAACACCTTCACAGTACCATGTATCCTCAAAATATGTCATCCTGTAAAAATTATGATATGCAACACATATAAAGGAGAATAGGCCAAAAAAAGGGAAACTACAAATATGTGTCTGGCTATCTTCAGAAAACTTCACAAAGGAGTTTTAGAGAAATGTATCAAACAAAATACCTTGCAACAAATATACCATTTCCCTTCCAAGAAGCCTCAGTAACATCAAGGGACTACCAATATTCAAATTCTGATAATGCACTCTTATCCCTTTTCCCTAAAATTATTTTCCATCGTGTGGGGCACAATATAGCTGCTATGTCTTATTCTACAGATGAAAAATTTCAATTTACAGGCCTGGGAGTGGGTGTCAGTGGCTTGAAGTATTCGTTAGTTGGAGTTTATTTATTAGTTCATAAATAATAATAAGCTTACACATTTTTGACGAGAGCAAATTCTCCACTTAAATATAGAACCATCTTTTGGTGGGATCTTATCAAAAACACCTGAAGGGAAGCAGAGTGGAAGGAAGAGAGATAATGTTCTAGTTAAATTAAGTCCTTACATATTCATGCAAATTTTTCATTTCCTTCAAATGCCAGAATGTGACATTGGATATTTTCTTATTTGGGACTCTTACTTGCAAGTAACGGAAGCCTAATTTCAAATTGCTTGAGCTAACGGGGGACAAGGGGCTTTATTGATGGACCATGATGGCTTTGGGGAAACTAGGAAGTGTCTTTCTCTACATGTTCCTTTTCCTCTCCCTGTACTTGCTTCACTCTTCCCTGAATTTTTTTCTCCTCAAACTATCTAGCAGAACATCACTGAAAATACCTCCCTAATTCCCATTTCTGATTATAATATTATTTATTAATATATGAATTCCTAGAAAAGAAAACCACCACCCAGCTGTCAGTTCGTCATACCATGGTAGCTTGCATGTTGCTATGACACTGGAAGCTATGCCACTGGTATTTCAAATTCTAGCAGGGTCACCCATGGTGGACAAGTTTCAGGGGAGCTTCAAGACTAAGGCAGATTAGGAAGAAGGCCTGGCGACATATTTCCAAAAATTAGCCAATGAAAACCCTATGGATTATAACAAAATATTGTCCAATATAGTGCTGAAAGATGAGCCCCCTAGGCTGGAAGGCACTCAAAATACACAGTGGCTGAAACAATGGACTTGAGCATACCAACAATCTTGAAGATGGTGCAGGACCTGGTAACATTTTGCTTCACCATATATGGAGTTCCCATGGTTGGAGCTGACTCGATGGAACTAACAACAACAGAAAAGGAAAAATGCTGGTAATATTTTAGCACCCACAGTAAACAAGTAGATGGAGATAAGGAAGAGAAAAAGTTCCAGAAAAACCAAATTGAAAAAAATATCAGCTTCCACTAAGGATTTCTTTGAAATGCTTTATTTCACACACATTTAATCACAATAATAGTTGGCAGGATGTCTAAGAATTCATTCGAACCTTTTCTTCTTTGAAATATTTTGTACCTGACGGAAATGTACTTTTCTCTAGTTGAGTTTCATATTTCATTTATAGAAAATGATAGTTTTAATAAAGAATATTATCATGTGAATTGTAATCAACTGTCAAAAATAAGAAGCTTAAGTGGTTAAATACAAATTAAAGCAGCAGGTCAACTGAGCTGAATACTTGTGCCACTTTGTAACAGAGGTTAAGGGTCTCCTGGGTAAAGGCTAAACCAAAAGAAGGTTATGAGAAAAGAAATTTGTGAGATTGTTAGAATTCTTCGAACTTCTCATTCATTCTGACTGTTCTCCAAATCCTAAAAGGATATGGGTACACAGCAACGCAAGGTGGAAAATGAAATCTGGTGCACTAAAATGTACCTTTGGGTACGGAATTCAGATAAAGCCTAGTGTTTCTCAAAATCCACATTAAACAGATGTTATATAACAGGCTCTGTTCCTGAAACAAGCATGGTCCCTGCCACCAAAGAGTTTCCATTTCCTCATGAGGAGGCACAGGGATAAGCTAATGACTCCCATTAAAAGTAGGCCCTGCTGGGACAGAGAAAGGAACAAAGCATTAGAGAAGAACATGAGGGAATGATCACTTCTGTCTTTGGATGTTGAGCATGTCTTCACAGAAAAGGTCATGAAGTGTGAGCAAGTTGCCTGGAATAGAAAGTTTCTAGGAAAACAAGACAGTGAGATTCAATCATGAAAGAATACCGAGCAGTTTTGAAAGGGGTTGACCTGCTTGGGAAATGTCTCTTTGGTCGGGCCTGACAGAGCCCAGTGTATAAATCAGATAGTAACAGGAGATGAATCTACAAAGGACTTTTTTTTTATTCATTCGTTCAATTAAATTTGCATGTAGTGACTTCTCTTCCCAGGCACTAAGGTGAGGCCTTAGAGATACAATGATGAAGAAGGCTCGTCTCACAATATGGTAGGAAAGCAAGAGGTGGAGATAAATAGCTATTATCCAATGTGTTTGTATTGGTTACAGAAGAAGTTATCAAAATCTATAAGGTACAGGGGAAGGGACAACTACCCCAATCCCAGATCAGGCTACACACCAAGGGAATATTTGATCAGGCCTTTAGAGGAGGGTTTGGCTCTCACTTACCCAATGGATAATTGCGGAGCAGTGTAGGATCCTCTGCTACTGGATTCTACATGTCTTCAAACACTACCTCTTGCCATTGAGTCAATTCCCACTCATAGTGACCCTATATGACAAAGTAGAACTGCCCCACAGGGTTTCCAGTGAGCAGCTGGTGGATTTGAACTGCCGACCATTCAGTTAGCAGTCAAGTTCTTAGCCACTGTGCCACCAGGGCTCCCTTCAAACATTATAAATAATTCCTGCAAACTGAAAAATTAACAACTATCTTTTGGAGGTAGTAAAATGAAATAGGATAGGTGAATCTCTTTGTAGCAAAATTAGAGCAGGAATATACAATGATGAAGTCTACCACACATCAATATACTTCCTAATGTCCACCAACTGTAGAAAGGATCAGTTATGTCAAAGATACCAGGCCCTTCCATGCCTTCATGCTGTGTACGTCAGAGAGCACTTTCCAGTCCCTTTAGGGGACTTCCCCATCCCTTGGCTTGTCAAGAACCTCTAAATCATTATTTCTTTTCCCACAATATATGCCCATCAGTTAATGGACATCAACAACAAAATCTAGTATACCCAAAAAAAACCCCACTGCTATCGAGTTGATTCCAACTCATAGTGACCCTATAGGACAGAGTAGGACTGCCCCATAGAGTTTCCAAGGAGCGCCTGGTGGATTTGAACTGCCAGCCTTTTGGTTAGCAGCTGTAGCACTTGACCATTACGCCACCAGGGTTTCCAAAATAAAGTATAGAATATGGAAAATCACTGCAGAGACTTTAAATATTGAGACATGATCAAACATGATATAGGTCAAAAGATCTTCTCTTCAAGTACCGAAAATGAATTATAGTTCATATTAAAATGTTTCTAATTATTTGAGGATTTTCAGGATGCAACAGGGAATTGACTGCTGGTCAAGATAGGATTCAAGTTCAATTACTAACCCAAAGCTTGATTCATCACTCCTGAAACAAATAAATAAATAAAGGGAATAATACACATCATCTCTTCCCTCAATTATGAAAAAGTAGCTAATATCATTTGCCTTCACAGATGATTAACAGGATGGAAGAAAACAATCTCAAAATGCTACTTAGAAAAGCTCAAAGAATTGAGATTTTCCAAGCTTAACGAAGGGAGACTCCATTCTAATTTCATCTGTGCAGGTTTGTAAAACACCTGCTATGTGTTCCGTGCAGAATGTTAAGGGCTACATATCAAATAGATATAGTGTTCGTGTTAGTTTTTTGGGTTTTGTTTTTGCTTTTATGAAGTAGCTAGTAACCTCATATCCTTGGGATTGAGGAGAGTCCATCCAAGCAGATGTTACAGTACCTGATTTTAAATGTGATCATAGAGTGAACTTTCCTAGCACATGATCTGGGAACATAAACACAGGAAGTATCAAAGCAATGTGAATTCTCATCTTCCTTTCAACAGTGCATAGCTCTAGTTTGAGTATAAGAAAATACAGTTCAATCAGCATGACGAGAGATGGCACAGATACGTCTCTCTGCGTACATGTTCCTCTGGCTGCTTCCCAACCCCTGGCATCTGGGTCTTTGGAACTGTCTTCTCATTATCTGTACAGATCATTCCTCAAATTAGGAATGCCTGTGTCAGGTAGCCCTGGTGGTGTGGTGGTTAAGCACTCAGCTGCTAGCTGAAAGGTCAGTGGTTTGAGTCCACCAGCTGCTCCATGATAGAAAGATATGGCAGCCTGCTCCCGTAAAGAATATATCCTTTGAAATGCTATGGGGCAGTTAATCTCTGTCCTACAGAATTGACTCACCAGCAGTGGATTTGGTTTGGTTTGGGTCTCGGGGGGAGCCCTCATGCAAAAGTTGATCAAGGCAGTGACTCACATAGCTTTAAAAGTGCAATTTACTTTCTAACACGGTCATTAAGAAAACACTGAGGAAATGGCTAATTTTTAAGCTCATAGACTAGTGCCTGGAACATAGTAAACACTCAGTAAATATTCTTGCTATTATCATTAGTGTGTTACTATTATTATTATTGCTGTTATTTTTATTACTTAACAGTCAGAGGGTTAAAAGCAGTTTTCAGATGCCTTAGCAATAGACCAGTAATGAATTAGTATTTCCTCAAATTATATGGTCAAGAACATTTTGTAATAATAGGCCATTATTACCACAGTGTTTCCAACAGGGCTTCCAACAGGCTCATCGTACTCTAAGTTGATGAGTTAGGTTAGGGGTTGGCAAACTTCTTCTGTAAAAGGTCAGATAGTAAACATTGCAGGCCAAGAGGCAATGTCCTCGACTCTTTGAGCAACTTCCCTTGTCAAATGCTTAACTGTCTTTCTTATATTTTACATTTAAAAGTGTAAACACCAGTTTTAGCTTGTGGGCAGTACAAGAACAGGCAGTGGGTTGAATTGGGCCCGCGAACCATCTTAGGGATGGTACACCATTTATTAGACAGCCACACATACACCCATGTGTGTGTTTCAAATGTTTGTGAAAAATAACTAATTCTAAACTTTACATTAATACAGAAGACTATGACTTACATCATTTTCATGTCATGAATACCTATAAACACAATTGATAACACCGGTGTTTCAACAATAATTCAATTTAAGAAATGCCTATTTAAATGAAATAAATATAGGTTAGCTTTTCTTATAGTTTCTTTTCTTCTCACAATAAAAGCTTTGTTTTTAAAATATAAATTTATTATTAATGAAACAGTTAAACAGCTGAATGATAATACATTGATGCCTTCAGGAAATCACCTAACCTGTGTGCATCTCTGAGGCCCAGGCCTTAAGGAGTTCTGAAAATTTTGAGTTGAAGAAACATTTCAGGTGAAGTGACTGGGACAAGACCTCCAGGTCAAGGATTTTAAGAGTTTTACATACTGTATCTTACATAGCTTATGTCCAATGTTTAAAGAAATTACAAGACTGGATTTGCTTTCTCTTATTCTATTGAGGTTTATTGTTATTAAACAGATATTTTATTCAACACTCTGTAGCTATGCACTATGACAGTCCCTATTTAAAGAGGAGGAGAAAGAGAAGGAAGAAGAAAAGGAGAAGGACGAGCAGGAGGAGGAGAGGAAAAATTTTGATGTAAAGGAAATAAGCAAGGTGCAGCACTAGGTGATAACCTAGGCAGGCTTCCTTTGGTTAGTGATTGACAAAAGCTTCTCTAGGGAGTTGGCATTTGGATAAGGCCCTGAAGATTGAGAAGGAGCCAGGCAGGAAAGCAACACAGGGAAATAATTCCAAAATAAGAAACAGCAAGAGCAAGACCTGAGGCAGAACTTTCTGTGCTCAGGAAAGGCAGGTGACCTGTACAGAGTGAGCAAGGCAGAGAATGGCATCAGACAAGGTGGAACAAATAGGCAGGGCCTATATCTATATGCTTACAAGGAAAACAAGTTAATGCAACTATTATTCAAATTTATGCACCAATTATTAAGGCCAAAGTTGAAGAAACTGAAGATTTTTACCAGCTTCTGCATTCTGAAATTGATCGAACATGCAATCAGGATGCACTAATAATTACTGGTGATTAGAATGTGAAAGTTGGAAACAAAGAAGAAGGACCAGAAGTTGGAAAACATGGCCTTGGTGATAGAAACAATGCCAGAGATGACATGATAGAATTTTGCAAGAAAAACAACTTCTTCATTGCAAATACCTTTTTTCACCAATATAAACTGTACTATACATGTGGACCTTGCCAGAGGGAATACACAAGAATAAAATCAAGTAGATCTGTGGAAACAGACGATGGAAAAGCTCAATATCATAAGTCAGAACAAGACCAGGGGGCTGACCATGGAACAGACTATCAGTTGTTCATATGCAAGTTTAAGCTGAAACTGAAGAAAATTAGAACAAGTTAACGAGAGCCAAAGTACCACTTTGAGTATATCCAACCTGAATTTAGATACCATCTCAAGAATAGATTTGATGTGTTGAAGACTAATAACTGAAGACCAGACGGGTTGTGGAATGACATCAAGGACATCATACATGAAGAAAGCAAGAGGTCATTAAAAAGACAGGAAAGAAAGAAAAGACCAAGATGGATGTCAGAAGAGACTCTGAAACTTACTCTTGAACGTCGAGCAGCTAAAGCAAAAGGAAGAAATGATGAAGTAAAAGAACTGAAAAGAAAATTTCAAAGGCGGCTTGAGAAGACAAAGTATTATAATGGCATGTGCAAAGAGCTGGAGATGGAAAACCAAAAGGGAAGAACACGCACAGCATTTCTCAAACCAAAAGAACTAAAATAAAAAGTCAAGCCCCGAGTTGCGATAGTGACGGATTCTATTAAATGACACAGGAAGCATCAAAAGAAGATGGAAGGAATACACAGAGCCATCATAAAAAAAAAAAAAAAAAAAAATTTTTTTTTTTTTTTAAGAATTGGTTGATGTTCAACCATTTCAAGAGGTAGCGTACGATCAGGAACTGATGGCACTGAAGGAAAACGTCCAAGTTGCACTGAAGACATTGGAAAAAACAAGGCTCCAGGAATTGACAGAGTATCAATTCAGATGTTTCAACAAACGGATGCAGCACTGGAAGTGCTCACTCATCTATGTCAAGAAATTTTGAAGACAGCTACCTGGCCAACCAACTGAAAGAGATCCATTTTTATGCCTATTCCCAAAAAAGGCGATCCAACTGAATGTGGAAATTATTGAACAATAGCAAGCAAAATTTTGCTGGAGATCATTCAAAAGCGGCTGCAGCAATGTATTGACAGGGAAATGCCAGAAATTCAGGCCAGATTCAGAAGAGGACGTGGAACCAGGGATATCATTGCTGATATCAGATGGATCCTGGCTGAAAGCAGAGACTACCAAAAGGATGTTAACCTGTGTTGTATTGACTATGCAAAGATATTTGACTGTGTGTGTCATAACAAATTATGGGTAACATTGCAAACAATGGAAATTTCAGAACACTTAATTGTGCACTTGAGGAACCTTTACATAGATCAAGAGGCAGTTGTTCAGATAGAATAAGGGGATACTGTGTTGTTTAAAGTCGGGAAAAGTGTGCATCAGGGTTGTATGCTTTCACTGTACCTATTTAATCTGTGTGCTAAGCAAATAATACGAGAAGCTGGACTATATAAAGAAGAATGTGGCATCAGGATTGGAGGAAGACTCATATAACCTGCAATATGCACATGACACAACTTTGCTTGCTGAAAGTAAAGAGGACTTGAACCACTTACTGATAAAAATCAAAGACCACAGCCTTCAGTATGGGTTACACATCAACATAAAAAAAAAAAAATCCTCACAACTGGGCCAATAAGCAACATCATGATAAACAGACAGGAGACTGAGGTTGTCAAGAATTTTATTTTACTTGGATCCACAATCAATAGCCATGGAAGCAGCAGTCAAGAAATCAAAAGACACATTGCAGTGGGCACATTGGCTGCAAAAGACCTTTTTAAAGTGTTGAAAAGCAAAGATGTCACCTTAAGGACTAAGGTGCGCCTGACCCAAGTCATGGTGTTTTCAATCGCCTCATATGCATGTGAAAGCTGGACAACGAATAAAGAAGACCAAAGAAGAACTGATACCTTTGAATTGTGGTGTTCAAGAAGAATACTGAATATACCATGGACTGCCAAAAGAACAAACAAATCTGTCTTGGAAGAAGTCCAACCAGAATGCTCCTTAGAAGCAAGGATGGACAGACTATGTCTCACGTACTTTGGACACAGTATCAGGAAGGATCAGTCCCTGGAGGAGGACATCATGTTTGGGAAAGTAGAGTGTCAGCGGAAAAGAAGACCCCGAAACGAGACGGATTGACACAGTGGCTGCAACAGTAGGCTCAAGCATAGCAACGATTTTGAGGATGGCGCAGGGCCAGGCAGCGTCTCGTTCTATTTTGCGTAGGGTCGCTACTAGACGGCACCTAACAACAACAAAATAGAGTGTGGAATGTAATTCACATACAACCTGGATAAGTTTGAATATCATTCTAAAACCAGTGGGAAACTACTGAAGAGTATTTAAGAACCTTCAAGCGTTACAGTTTTGAAAGATAGTGAACTGATAAAACAATGAAGAGTTCACTTAAACCTAGTAGTTTTTTTCTTCTTTTTTCTCTCCTTTTCCTGGCATGGGTTTTTACGGTAAATCTAATGGATGAAATAATACTTAAAGCATCCCCTGGCTTCCCTGTGGACTCTCTATGTGTGTGAACACTCCTGATTGACAGTTTTGAAATCTCTGCTCACATGCCTCTTGGGGCTGTGCCATAATTTTAGTAATCACCATGGTGATTTAACCACTCTTACCAAAGCGAAAACGACATTGTCATCCCCCGTGATTTCCCATGCTCTCGACACTGACAGTGTTAGGCAGGGGAAAACAGTCCCCGATTTAGAATCATCGTGCAGAACTTAGCCCCTCTGGGAAGCTACGGTGTTAGTTGTTGTCATGCCTCCTGACATTAACACTAACTCCTTTGAGCAGCCTTTATCACTGCAGATCATAATTACCACAAGCCACTAGTATCTAAGGTCAAAGCCACACAAGACGCCAGTTTATCAAACTGTCTCAGGTGTTCCCAATGTAACCTAATCCATTCATTCATTCACCAACCATTTTGGGTGCTGAAAATTGAGACTGAGCGTAAAACCCATTGTCATCGAGTCGATTCCAACTCACAGCAAACACTATAAGACAGAGTAGAACTGCTCCATAGGCTTTCCAAGGCTATAATCTTTAAGGAAGCAGACTGCCATATCTTTCTTCTGTAGAGTCTGGTGAATTCGAACCACCAACCTCTTGGTTAGCAGCTGAGCACTTAACAACTAACTGTGCCACCAGTCAAACCCCAAACATTATGGCGCTTACATGCCAGTTTGGTAAAAATATATTTTGACATAAATGTACCTTACTAAACTAAACTACCACCCCCTTAAAAGTATTGGCCACCTCTCTTTTTCTTAAAAATAAAATTATTTTCCAGGGTCAAGTCTCTCAGTCCAAATTATATCTGCCTGTGCCTTCAACTGATAAAAGGGACAAAGTTCTAAGGCTGTATAGTCAGAAGGCTGAGGATTCTTGGTCTAACACGGCTGGAAGGACAATAAAATCATCTAGTAAATTTAAATTCAACCTTTTTACAAATGGATGCACAGATTCAAAAGGGAGAAAAACCCAATGCCATTCAGTCAGTTCAGACTCATGGCGGCCCTACATGTTTTAGAGCAGAACTGTGCTCCACAGGGTTTTCAATAGCTGTAATCTTACAGTAGTAGACTGCCAGGCCTTTCTTCCAAGGCATCTCTGGATGGATTCAAATCACGAACCTACTGTCTCTGAATGCTCTAAGGGAAGAGGCTTCCTTGCTCCTTCCTAGCTTCGATTGGTTCCTGGCAAACCTTGGCTTTCCTTGTCTTAGAGAGGCATCCCTCCAATCTCTGCCCCTACCTTCACATAGCTATCTTCCCTCTGTGTGCCTCTGTCTCTGTGTCTCTTCTCTTTTTATAAGGGCACCAGTCATGTTGGTTTAGGGCTCACCCTACTCTAGTATGACCACATGTTAACTGATAACATCTTCAAAGATCCTATCTCCAGACAAGGTTATGTTCACGGGTACAGGGGTTAGGACTGCAACATATCTTTTTCAGGGACACAATTCAACCAGTAACATCACCCTATTAAGTTGCTGACTTACATTGTTAAAAAACATATTTTAAATAATAACAAATGCTAAACAGGTGAGTGCCGCTCATCTAGGAATAATTATATCAGCAATAATAATAAAGTGAGCTTTTCTAAGTGGCAGACACAGCACTAAAACCTATAAATGTATTATTTCATTTAACAGAATTGTGAAAGAAAACTGCTATTCCTCACTTATCGAGAGAACAGCTACTTGAAACAGACCGCTTTCATTTCAAGGCACATCTTAAGAAGTCGGCAGTTCTGCAGACCATTAACAGACATGTGGATATAGGGATTTCAAAAAGCCTTCAATCATTGAGTCCTCACAATATCCCAGGCACTGTGCCATGTGACAGAGAACTGGTTAATCAATTCTTAGACTAATCAATGAGAAGGACAAGAGCAGAAAACTTCAGTAACACTCCTTGGCATCCAAACAGGCCAGAACTAAATCCTTCTGCCTCACGGCCTGGCACTTAGAAAGAAGCCAATTGCCCTTCAATTCTCACTGGTGTGGGGGATTTTCTCTTTTTACTAGAAAATGTGTGTCATTGCAAGGAAAGCTAACTTCTGAGCCAAACAGGAGCCTCCTGCACTCTGCTGCAAAGGTGGGCAGTCGTTGGAAGAGAGAAGTCTTTCTGGTTTTTCTAGTCGCAGATTTCAAGAGCATGATTCAAAATGGCAGTGCTACCACTGGCCAAGAGAAAGAGGTCAACTCAAAGAGAAAAATGTTCTAACGTCTCTGACCCCCTCCAAAACTGACTCATGGGCTGTGTGGCCTTGGTGATTGTGCTCCCACCTTTGCTAGTACGTGTGTCATCTGTGGAAATGGCAGCATCGGTGTCGCTTGGGAGCTTGTCAGAAATGCAGAATTTCAGACCCCACCCCAGACCTGCTGAATTAGAATCTGCGAATTTTCACAAGATACGCACATGATTTGATGCACACTGAAGTCTGAGAAGCACGTCTTCCTGTGACACTTGTAGGCACATCTGGATGGAATCCTCTTTAATAAGGAACACTCCATCCTTAACAGCTGCATGGTCTTTGGCAAGGGAGAGTGGCCAGGATTTGGATCTGAGTTTGCCAAACTTCCACACCTCCATGCCTCCCATTGTGAAACATTGCTTCTTACTAGCGTAACAGACCTCAACTCTTAAACCTTCATTCTCCCATCCGTGAAACGAGGATAATCATACCTAATTCGTAGATTCATGGAGAAGTTCATGAGATAAGACAGAAAGTGCCGAGTTCCCGTGCTTGCTTAGTAAATGGTGGCTGTCAATGATGATAAAGAGAAAAGTAGTAATAAAGAAAAATGATGATAATAAATGGTAATAGTGGTAGTAGTAGGAAAATATCTGTGTGTCTTAGAGGTGACTGGGGAGCACAGTTGTGATAGGAAATGAATCTTAGGTGAGCACTGAAGGCAAAGGTAAGGAACCAGAAAACTAAAGAGTGAAAGGACACCATATCCCACTACTACCACTCTGACCTGAGACTCTTTCTGCAAAATGTCTTGCTCCCAAATTTGTGTGAAGGAAGGAAGGGTGAGTCAGTCACAGCCCACTGTGATCAAGGAGAGTAGCCCATTTGGACTGAAGTACAGGCTCCAAGGGGGTGTGACGTAAAAGAAATTTCTAGTCCCTACTACAACCTGGTGGAGGCCAGGGAGTCCCAGGCACTGTCAGTGGGTGCACATGGCAACAAGGAATATTAGTCAGAATTCTTCTTGTATAAAGTGCCAGAAATTCAACATAAAACAGATTAAGCATAAAGGGGCTTTTATTAAAAAGATGAGGACCACTAACATGGTATTGGTCTGACTTAAAATTTCCCACAAGGTAAGCAGCCATCCCCGTTTGCCTGGAATTCTCCCGGTTTTAGCACTAAAAGTCCCACTCTTTGTAAAACTCCTCAGTCCCAGGCAAACCAGAATAACCGATGCCCTAGCCCAGCTTTTTATACTGCCCTATACTGATTCACCAGGAGCTCTGGTAGCACAGTGGTTAAGCACTCGGCTGCTAACTGAAAGGTCAGTGGTTCCAACCTACCAGCCGCTCCACAGGAGAAAGACGCGGCAGTCTGTGTCAGTAAAGAATACAGCCTTGGAAACCCCATAGAGCAGTTCTACCCTGTCCTATAGAACTTATTAAGAGTCAGAATCAACTCAATAACAATAGGTTTTTTTATACTGATTCAATGTATGAAAAACATTGCTCTCAATTCTTGTAAGTTCTGTTCTTTATAAAATTACTTCAAATCTCTCTCTTACTCTCTTAGCTTATGTCTTAAGAAAAACAGACATGGAATCCAGAGACAAAACCAGTGAGCTAACTGGGGGAGAACAACCTAATGAGATAGGCACATTTACACCATGGTTTTCTTAGTTTCTATTAGCTGCAACCCTCACAGCTTTCAGTGACAAACACCAGGACCCACCTGAAAGCCTTGTAGCATGTGCAGAGCAAAAATTTCAGGCAAGAACAAATAAGCAATTCTGGTCTAAGAATGCAGTCTGAGATTTGCCCTTTCAAAGGGCAGCGATCTAACAGCTTGTTAGTTAGCCTTTTTAAAGGCCAGCAACCAGGAAAGTAGACCACTGAGTGTGGGTCACTCCACAAGAAAACAAGCCCCGCTCCTGTGGCTATTTACAATGCAGTAAGAAGCTTCAGTCCAGGAGTAAGCCCAGTCACTCTCTGTCAGGGGCACCAGAACGGAATTTTAAGACATTATTGTAGCTCTAGAAATGCCCGAACTGAGTGCAATGTTTGAAAGATCATATTCTAAGGAAATAAGTCATATTACCGAGAAAAATACTTATATACAAAGATGTTCACTTCAGAGTTATTTAGAAATCTTGAAACCAATCAATTTTTTAGCCACAACAAAACAATTACATAAATAATAGTATGCCTACATAATAGCCACAAATAAAAATAAAGGTAATAACAATTAAGTGAGATAGAGTGCTCAGTGTCTTAAACAGCCTGTCCCATTTAATTTTTTCAGTAACTCCTTTTGGTACACACTCTTTTTCATCCTCATTTTTTTAACCAAAAGATTGGTAGTTCAAACCTACCAGAGTCGCCTGGGAAGAAAGGCGATGTACTTCTAAAAGGTCACGGCCATAGAAAGCAGTATAGAGCGCAGTTCTACTATGAAACACTTAGGGTCGCCATGAGTCAGACTGGCAACTAGTTTGATTTTGGTCTCTACTCCTTAGAAGACAGAGGCTTAAAGAGATTAAAGTAAATTGCCCAAAGGCGTACAAGTCATAAATTGCCAAGGAGACTGCACACATATGCCGGTCTTATGGATTCCAGAGCCAAATTCTGCTCTGCTCTGCTCTGAAAAGAAAAAAAAAAATTTAAATATGAAGTGAACAGATTATTTTTCATCCTTTGCAATAAGAGAAGCATCTGCCGTAGCCCCAAATCTGCCTGTAGTTTAGAAGGATGTACTTGGGCCCTGGAGACAAACATTTCTTTCATTAAACATGCTATTTGAGCAACAACAATGACTAAAAGCCATATATCCTAATATTAAATATTTTAGCCGAATTAATCTAAAATAGCTGTCCACAGTGATGAATCTCGAAACATAATTTTTACAGTTTCTAATTCCTCTGGCCGGCATAGAGTGTGACTTTAGATTTTATTTTACTCTCCATTTATCCTGTTTGGAGGATATATTATCTTTAAATAAGAAGGCAAATGTTATTTGAGCAAAGGCTAGGGACACATTCCGTGCCCTTAATACAAATAATTTTAAACATTTTGACAGATAGAGTGCCATTACATCATTTCAGATACTAATGGGCGTAATAACTCTTCAACTTCCTCACAAAAAGGAGCTCCAAAACGAGGCAACTGAGTGAAAAGAAAATGTCAGGTTATTTATGGACTTCATCCCTATTTCATGACTCATAGATGGAAGGTGGTCCCTTTGTGAACCATGTATCTAGCTTGACCTTGTCAGCAAGGGACATCTGTAGCTTTTTACCACCAGCATCCTCTTCCCCTTCTTCAGGTAACCCCACCCAGATTTTACCTGGAATTCATCCTTCCTTCTTCTTAGTGCACATGGTTCAGGGAGGCTGACTCTTTCCCAGTCCTGAGGGTAGTCTTGTGGTGTTTTGTGGTTGTTGTTAGTGCCGTTGAAGAGATTCCAGCTCACGGCAACTCCATATGTGCAGCATAGAACTGCTCCATAAGGCTCTCAAGGTTGTGACCTTTCAGAAGCAGATTACCAGGCCCGTCTTCCAAAGAGCCTCTGGGTGGGTTTGAACCGCCAGTCTTCCAGGTAGCGGTCGAGCATTTAACCATTTGGGCCATGTAGGGATGCCAATCTTATGGTATGAGCCTACATAATTAGAGCATCATGTCCCCTGGCCACATATAATTCAGGATGGGCACTTCACACAGGGGCGGTCACCTAGAGCCAACGAGACTCAATTTTGGGACCTTTGCTAGAATATTTAGGAAGGAGGAGATGTTCTTCACAGTTTGCTAAGTTTCTAGTAAAGTCATCACTGGAGCTGCTGCAATGGCTTGCCTTGGTGAGCTTATGTCTGTACGTTGCCCTTTATTGTATGTGGTTAGAAAAGGACATCTGGGTCACAGTAGAAAGAATCTATCATATTTTAATTTAATGATCCAATTTAGTAACTATGAGAATTAAAATAAGGTTATACTATCCCTAGGACCAGGAAAGAGTCAGCCTCCCTGAACCATGTGCACTAAGAAGAAGGAAGAGTAGATTCCAGGTAAAATCTGGGTGGGGTTACCTGAAGAAGGGAAAGAAGATGTTGGTGGCAAAAAGCTACAAATGTCCCTTGCTGACAAGTTCAAGCTAGATACATGGTTCACAAAGGGGCCACCTTCCATCTATGAGTCATGAAGTAGGGATGAAGTCCATAAATAACCTGACATTTTCTTTTCACTCAGTTGTTTACTACTCTTCAACCATTGTAAATTTTTGTTATCAATTTATCAATACATATTCAAACTAAACAGATATTCTGCTCCATCATTGCCCTTTCATGTAAAAACAGAAGAGAATTAACAAAGCAAGCTTCAAAATCCATTTTTATCTACACACTAGCATCCACACTAGAATGTATTTACAGATCTGAAAACTCATTTTGCATAGAAGTGGTCCAGTGTTTGCATTAAATTGCAAACTTAACGCACAAGTGTTAAATAAAAGCAGACTGGGCAAGTAAAGGGGCCTGAGAGATCATCTAGTCCTTAGGAAAATTTGCCCAAGTCTCACAGTTAGCAAAGAAAATCTGGTCTTTGCATCCTCAAGTGTGTATTTTTTCCACAGCATTACAAAATATTTTATCCTGTCACTGAAGCAAGCATCTTAAATTAAACAGAAAAATACCACCTACACACAAAGCATACATTGTGAATGTGTTTAATTTCTTGTAAAACAGAGTTCTACCATGTATTTGGATACCTCCCTGAATTAGAACATGTTCTCTGTTCTTACAACACACTTCTTTCTTCTATCCTTGGAGAACTGTAAGCCATACTTTGGATCTCAGCTCAAATTCTGCTTCCTTTTCTGACTCCTGCCACATACAGTGTGTATATCTGTTATATTATTTACTTCCTTGTGTCAAAGCCATTTGTGGATGGGTGTGCCTCCCCATGAAAGGGAGGTGTTTGTTTTAGAGATTGGTCTCTCTGTTAGAAATACAAACCAGTGTTTGCACACAGTATTGTATATTTGTTAGCTATTAATAAAAATAATGGAGCCCTGCTGGTACAACGGTTAAGCACTCAACTGCTAACAGAAAGGTCAGCATTTTGAACCCACCAGCGGCTCCCACCTACTCCCATAAAAATTACAGCCTAAGAAACCCTATGGGGAAGTCTCTATGATTTGAAATCAACTCAATGGCACACAACAACAAAAATAACAATAATATGATGGCTGCTATATGCTAGGCACTATTCTAAGTAATATAAATAAATACTAACACACTCATTGAATTTAATCTTCATTATAGGTACCATTATCATTACCCCCGTTATATAGCCAAGAAAACAGAAACATAGATTATAGAGCCAGTAAGAGGCAACGCTGGGATTTTCAAGCCCAGAAGATCCGTCTCGACTGCCCATGATTTTACCACTATAATGTCTCAATGCATACTTTTGAGCATATCATGTGATTTCCAGTTTGAAACTATAAAATTTAGTATGCATATGCAAAAGAGAAGTTGATTGGGTAAAAAACCTCTTGTATATTCCTGAGAAATCTGAATTATGTTTAGCTAGCAAGTGCTTATACATACTAGTTGGCCAATCGTTACTTGTTAGGTAAATGGATTCTTGAACAAATGAATGAAACCCACAAAAGCTGTGTAAATTGAAAAAGAATGGTGAAAATGCATTTGAAATCATGCCTGGAAAAAAAAAAGTGTCATGTTATCAAAATTTCAAAATGATTTTTGTCTGTAGTCACTGTGCATTATTTGTATGGAAAAATGAAGGCTCAAAGTGCTAGAAAAAGGTTACAGAAATGTTAAGTCCTAAGGTTTATTCTTTCCATTGTATAGTTTAGAAAAGTTCCTTATTCTTCAAACTTTAAATCTTATTTTCTGTCTTCTTAAAATTATGGTCTAGCATAAATCCACGCTAAAATGTTACACTAAAAAGAATGTCAACACAAACACTAACCGTTCATGTCATTTCTTCTAAATATCATTCAATGGGTTTTTCCTAGATATAATTTTCTGATTAAAATAAAGCTGATTAAAAATAAATTGAAAGTAAACATGAATGGATTGTTTTTATTCTGATCGTGTCTTTGGAGGAAGACACAAGAAGGACATAGGACTGCCTTATTCTGTTCAGTCCCTGGGTGGTGCAAACAATTAATGTACTCTACTTTTTTTTTTTACTGCTAACAAAAGGCTGGAGACTTGAATCCACCCAGAGGTGCCTTGGAATAAAGACCTGGCAACCTACTTCCCAAAAAACAGCCATTGAAAACCTTATGGAGCACAGTTTTACTCTAATGCTCATGGTGCCACCATGAGTCAGAACTGACTCGATGGCAACTGGTTTGGTACTCTGGTCAACTTAATCCTGGCCTTGCTGGTGGAACCTTGATAATTACATATAGGATCTGGGAGTTCTCAGTCCATTGAATTGCAGAAATGATGTCTGGTATTTGGTCGCAACCACAGAAGTCACATCTGGGTAATACAAAATGTTATCTGATTGAAATAACCATTGGTGTTGTATCACCAGTAATCAGTTATATGGCTCTAGTTATTGGCAACATTCTAGGTGGAGATGTTATCCAGCAATTTCAAGGGCTGAAATAAAATTGCTGATCATGTTTGGAGTCAAGGCAAGGATTTTACACACATACACATGCACACAGACACAGTAACACACACCTTGAAATTTAAAAATCCGTGTTCTCGTCTATGACTTTGATTACTCCAAGCCTCTCTTGATATTAGGAAAGACTGCACACTGGGAACAATATCTTCCACGTCAAAAATAATTGCTCTGTGCCCAGTCACTGGGAGTTAGAAACCTGCCTGTTTTACAGCAGGTTGCATTTATCTCCAAAGTATGACTGTGAGCATCGGACACTTGGAGAGTCAATTTGACCCAACCAAACTTGTTTCTAGAAATGTGCAAGTATAACAAATTTCAGCTGAAAATCAGCTGAAATCCATGCACCTCAGATAGTTTTCCTCAGAGGCTGTTTTATTTTCTCAGAGAATGTCTTTTCATTTACTGACATAAATATAGCACTTTTGGGGGGGGTGGTTATTGTTGCTGGTGTTTTATCCCAAGTGATGTACCTTAACATTACAAAAAAAAAAAAAAACAGCGGAAATTATTGGCGACATATCACAGGTATTTAGGATCACAAGAAGTTTTACTGGTTATAAAGTTTAGCCTCTCCGTTCTCTTTTGGGTTTTGGGAAGCCTGTATAATAAAAAAATAGCACTTTCAAAACAAGAGTCAGCATGTATCTTAGAAGTTAAAGCTCTGTCTAAAGTGCCCATAACCCTGCCCCTTCTTCTCGGAAATCTCTCTAGAGTTAAATAATATTCAGCATTAAGATGTACTGGATGAAATGTTCTCTCACCAGAGCAATTAAGATGACAAATGTCCTCCTCTTCACTGACAACATGGTGGCCTCAGATTGCAGCAGTTCCTGTGCCCTAATTACTGCCAAGAAGGGGTCAATATCACTCCACCAAGATGAACACTGTGGTTTTGAGCAGACATTCTTCACAACCCAACCAGGCATTTTCAGTCCCCTCATCCAACCAGTGAGTAAGCTGGTTCAGTCACAGGAGGGACCCCACCCCATCTCTTGTGTGGCTTAGAGGATGAGGAGAGTGTTCAGAGGCTGGTGACATAACACAGACACAATTCCTTGATTCACACGATGGTGTGCTTGTAAATGTTTAACAACTGCCTCTCTAGGAAGGGGAGGGGATATTTCGTGAGGTTTGCCTATTTCCGTGCTCTAAATGTTCCCACCATTAAATGCTCCCACCATGGACTATTTTAAGCTACCCACATGACATCAACGGGTTTGTAAAATACTGGGTTCTTGTGAGCCGGTGTGAGTTGGCCCGAGCACATCACCAAATATATATCAAATCATTCCATAAATAATTCCAAAATTCCCCACGTGAGAAATGTTACAAAGAAAAGAATGTTAGTTCAAACAAATGGGTAATAGGGGTATTTTTCCTTGACAGGGAAGTCAGTGGAGGAGGAGCAGATGCTATTGCTATCCCCCTACACACCACGTCCTAGGGGCACTCACTGCTTCATGATATGCTAATAGCATCCCACTGAAAACACCTGCAACTTTTCATCTGACTGCTTTCTCTCAGCCCACGCGAGGGGCAGACCAGAAGTGCCAAGGACTTAATGCCCTTGGGAGCAGCCCTCAAACAAGGACAGATGGAAAGGGGAGGACAAACATCCTAGATTCATTGCCTCGAGGTGGAACAACTCTGAGTGATGTTCCACACCATCACCCAGAAGGCCGCAGAAGGCTTGATCCTCAGGTGCCCACAGAAGTTACCTGCTCATTAATGTTCTCGGTATACAGGCTTGCTTCCCCTGTGGTAGAGGTTCTACCCTCCACTACCAGTTCTTACTAGAACGACTTCCCAGATAAACCGCTTGCACCCAAATCCTAGTCTCTGAGTCTACTCTATGGACAATGAGCATAATTCATAATCTTTTCTGAAGAGAGAGAGATCAATCTGAAGAAAGCATAAGAGTCAAGTAGTCAAGGGGAGGGAAAGGTGTTCCAGGCAGAGAGAACAGCATGGAACGAAGAACGATGCAAATTTCAGTAAGTGAACATACACTTTCTACAATGAGACATTTGCATTCCTAAAAATCATTGTGCTTTGCACACCCACACAATAAAAACCACAGGGCTTATGGGACTAATGGAGTTGACGGCAAAACACTCAAAAACTTCAATGGCGCATAGACGGGAGCCTAGAAAAACAATCGAAAAGGTATTAATGTATTTTTTGCAAAACACACACACCCAACTCGAGGAAATGACAAAATTATGTCAACTCGTTCTGGCATAGCGTACCTACGCGTATACAGCGTATGACTCGAGACACTTTCAGAAGTGAATTTTGGCCTCATTCACCTTCATTCAATAGTCCGAAAGTGTTACTTTTGATCATATTTATATTAAAAAGGTATAAGCCATGGTCAAGAAGTCATGGATCGAGTTAGGAAGTACCCCGATAACTGGAAAATAAACTATTGAAATTGTATTTTTCGCCGTGGGCCTGAGATCGGTGGAGATCCTTGTAGCTCTCTGCGCCCAGGTGTGCCTGCCAGAGACGGGCGGAGGGTTTGGCAGAGGGCTGCGCGGGGCCACCACACCCTGAGCACCGGCTGGTCCCCTGGCTTGCCAGGCCTTTGCTCACGCGCACCCGGTCCTGGGGTGCCGGCCCCACGTGAAGCCAGGCGGCAGGACAGCCCAGGCGCCCGTGCGCACTACCCCTGCCCCGCGGGACCCCGGGCGGCCAGCAGGACCGGTCTTGGAGGAGCGAGAGCAGTGCATCCCCTCGGCACCTGCGTATCCCACGCCCGCCCCTCAGCGTCTGTGCAGGAGATTCAAACAGCGGAGCGCAGAGGCGGCCCTCGGGAAGGCGGGCGGAACGCGCCGCAGCTGCGGGCATAGCCCGCCCAGTGGCGTCTCTGGCTCCGGGTGCGCAGAGGCGGGCTGGGCCGGCGCCCTGGCGAGGGCTGTTTCCCGGAGGAAAAAGTGATTACTTCCTGCAGTGGAGAAAGCAGTTTGCAGGGCAGGGAGGGAACCCTGCTGGGAGAGGGGCTGCTTTAGAAACTCAAGGATAGGCTGGTGAGGACTTGCTGCTGGAAACCAAAACTTCGCGTCAACAGGCACCAAGACGAAGACTTAGCATTAAATCCCTTGGACAGAAAAAAAGAAAGAAATTAAGTCCCAACACTTTAAAAAATATATTGGTATAGCGCGCTTATGAAAATAACGCAGGGGTTGCACGTTATGCAAAAACAACACGCACATTATTTGCATACAAATACTGTATATACGTTAAATGATTAAGAATACATAAACCTTTTGTGGAAATGGCCATCAGGATTACAGCTTATGAATCATTAGAAGCTTTGGAAGAAATATTATCAAAATGTGACGCCTTTTGCAGCCTAAAATCCTGGTGCATGTTTTTCAGCTTTTTAAACGTATGTCCTTCAAGGCAGGCATTTGTAATAGATACCTGTTTCGTCGAAATCGAAATTCAATCCAATGAATGGCCTTCTTCAATTAACTTTTGTATCAGTGCTGGAAATTCCTCTCACAGCTTTTTCATCTGCCCTCAAACTCAGGGCTTCACCCAACAGCTGAAGGCTTTGGAAAGTGTAAAGATGTTTGAAACCACCAAACCACCCACTACTAGCACTAAAAGGAGCCTCTTCTACAGAATTAGATGATTTTCATTTAAAGTCTTCATATATAAATAGTACTTTCTCCTTGATTGTGAGAAAATTGCTCATTGCTTGGTCTTCAATCCATATACTTAACCATCTTCCCATTTCTTTTGTTTCTTCAGGCCTTTTTGTAATTGACTTTGCAGCGTTTGAAGTTGCCCCAGTCACAGACTTTTATTTTCATGGCATTGTCTCTCACGACCCGGTGTGGATTCCTTTATGCCTGTTGGTCAGGATATGTCCTCTCATTTCTTTCAATATTTAAAGCTTTGCTTTTGCATACGTTACTTCAGGATTTTGCACCAGAGCACTTAAACATGGGTGGGATGTTGAGTGGGTGTTTCTTAATCTAGGGAAACTCACAAATACAAAAAAGGAAAACACGATATTGTAGAATAATGCATGTAGCAAACCAAGATATAGCTGGTATATGTGTGTGTGTGTGTTTTCTATATTTCTAAGTGGCTCAGTTCAGTTGTGTGCAGTTTAGTTTTCTGCATTCACCTAGTGTTTCTCATGGATGAAATCGCACGTAAGTAGACGCAAAATTCACATCATGCTCAAATTGTTCCCTAATATATCAGTCATGTTGGAACAAATTCAGATTTTCAAAAGAGGCATTATAGCAAAACTGACTGTAGGTTTATATGTGTGCACATGTGTGTGCGTATAATACAAAATAAAAAGCTAATTACAGATGTGTATCAACAAAATAAAGAAAACAACATGACCCTGATTTCTCTGATAATTATATTCTCTCCTCTTTCAATACATTTATGTTGGGAAAATTTTTCTTGCTTGAAATAAGGATAGAATAAGGGATATGCCCCTCATCTCCAATAATTTGGAGTTATAAAGGGAGATTAGACATATATACCAGAGAAAACCAGAATATCGATATCTCTGGTAAAGTTCCACACTGTTGAATTTGTGTAAACATGGGGGCCAATGTTGATTTGCAGTGTCTTCGGGAAGGTTCTCAGAAGCAGAACACGAGCTGGGGATTCATGTTCAAGTGAGTTGTGAAGGAGATATTCTCAAGGAGAGACATGTAAGGGAGAAAGGGAAGCAAGACGGGGATGGGGAAGAGGCTAAGCAAAGATCCAGTTGAGGTGAAGTCCAACTTCAGCCAGATCCTGCTGAGAGCTCAGGACTATAAATTGCACTGCTGAGTATGTCCCACGTTGATGTAAGGGAGAAGTCAACCCTAGGCTACTGGGGAGGGTGGAAGGAACATAATTCCAAGATACTTCCAGGAAAGGCTGCCCAATCACCCAAGACCAGTTCTCCAAGGAGGGTTGTGGGGGTGATCCAGTAACAGAAACACCTACAGCAACTGGTGGATGGATGCACCCAAAAGACAAAAGTTGTTTCAGTGCTCTGAGCAGTATACCATGTCTGCTGCAGAAGGAAACAGTGTTCTTGAGGCCTATGTGTCAGACCCCCGTACATTATCTTAATAAGCTTTCAGGCTATCTTGAATGACAGGCGTTATTATTACCATTTCACAAATAAATTTGGGGCTCTTAGTGTTTATGCAATTTGTTCATTGTCACACATTAGTTTTAAAAAAAAAAAAAAAATTACGATCAAGTTGACCATATCAGAGTAGAACTGTGCTCCGCAGGGTTTTCAATGGCTGATTTTTCAGAAGTAGATTGCCAGGCCTTTCTTCCAAGGTGCCTCTGGGTGGACTAGAACTTCCAACATTTCAGTTAGCACCTGAGCATGTTAACCATTTGCACCACCCAACAACTTCACATTTTAGTTAGCATGAGTCTATTACACAATCATTCTAACCCATAACTCGTTGCCTTTCTCCACAATGATGTTACATTATATTTTGTTTTGCTGTGCTTTGAGTTTTTATTATTTGCTTGTTGGTTTAGCTTTAGCTGTAGAACTTCTTCTTTAAATGAAAGCTTACACAGACACTTACTGTTGGAAACACATGAAATGGAAGTGACCCCTCCTGGATTTCCATCTCATCCTCCTTACACTGGCACCACTGAGCTATTGTCACAGAACTGTACAGTATTATATCCCACTGAGAGACAATTTCCATGAGTCTCTTGTGTTTCTTCCCATCTTCTGACCAAAGGCATTGGCAGCTTTTGTTCTGGACTATCTTTTCAATGGTACTCATATCTCAAATAGCCTGGAATGATAAAGATGGTGTTTCCCTTGGGGGCAGAGTGTAGATTCATTTCCTGAGCAGAATAATAAAGATGATATGTCTCTCAGAGATGAAGATTGGGAAGATTTGATAGAAGCCCCCATATTAGATTGAGAGTTTCACAATCTTGGAGTCCCCAGCTATGACAGAAACCCTTTACGTGTGTGGCATTCATCTGGGTCAACCTCTGCATCAATCCATGGGATTTGGGGACAAGGAAAACCAATGTTAATGTGAAGATCACGCTGTCTGCTGTGCCATGTGTGATAAAGTCCTTTGTCTCTGACCCAGGAGTCTCATGTCTTCTGCCAGCATCTATGAAACTATGATAGGCTAACTGGTTAGCTTACACAAAGAGTAAAACCTCAGACCCTGCACAGTTCCTGAAAGACCCCACCTTCTGTTCATATAGGTCATGCTGAAATAGTACTCATTAACCAGCATTGCCAAAAACAGCAAGGAGCCTGGTGGCAAAGCAGTTAAAGCAACTGACTGCTAACCAGAAGGTCGGCAGTTTGAAACCACCAGCAGCTCTGCAGGAGAAAGATGTGACAGTCTGCTTCCATAGAGAATTACAGCCTTAGAAATCCTATGGGGTTGCTATGAGTGGAAATAGACTCAACAGCAGTTGGTTCCATGCTTTTGGCCTAATGGTTCAGCTTCTGTATTTCAGCACAAAATTCAGTTAGGAAGAGGTGCTCATTATCCCTAGGATGTTCCAAATCAAGCTGGCAGCCAAGACAAACCAGAGGGAGGACCCTGGCCCTTACCAGTCAGATGCACACTCAGCCATGCCAATAGCCCACTGATGTGACGTGGATGTTTCCAAATGAAACAGTTTGGAACAAAGCTGGCCGACAGAACAGCCCTCTCAAAAAGCTGTGAAGGATATTTGGCCATTTAGGCTACTTATTGGAAACAGTGCAAGTTTGGGTTTTAACTTGATTGCCTGGTGCTTCTTCTCTGTGTGAGTTTCTTTTATAAAATCACTGCACAGTGTAATTTTGAGAATTAGAAGATTCTATGAGGTTTGTTACAAATACCAAGACAGGGGAGTCTTCAATAAAAACTACAAAACTCACTAAAGCTAGATAAAAGTTTGGAGAGTGTATAAAAATGTATGTAACATATATTACACTATATCAATATTCACTATAGTCAATATTTAAAGCATTATTATCAATTGGATTCAATGCCCAATACTATTATCTATACCTACAGCTCTGTACAAAAGTTACCGTTGCTGATTGAGATTTTCTTTATTGTGTTTTACTTGAAAGTTTACAGTGTAAATTAGTTTCTCATTCAAAAATTTATACACAGATTGTATTGTGATATTAGTTGCAATCCCTGCAATGTGTCAGTGCTCTCTCTCTTTCCACCCCAGGTTCTCCATGTCCATTTGTCCAAGTTTCCTGGCCCTTCCTGCCTTCTGGTCTTTGCTTTTGGGCAGGTGTTCCCCATTAGGTCCCTATACTGGATTGAACGAAAAAGCACGTTCCTTATGTGTGTTATTTGTATTGTAGGCCTGTCTAACCTTTGGCTGAAAGGCGGACTTCAAAAGTGGCTTCAGTTCTGAGTTAACAGGGTGTCCGGGGACTTATTGAGATTTTTAAGTTAAGTATGTGATTGCCTTCCTTTTCAGTTTGTGAAGCATGTAACAAATAAAAGGAATATAATTATAGTTGATATAAATAATAATAATTAAGATTTATGGATCACTTATTATTTACCATATGTCTGGTAATATGCTAGATTTTTTTCCAGGATTCTCTTCAACAACCAGTGAGAAAGTTACTATTGTTTCAAAGAGTTTTCAAATGAGAAAGCTGAGTCTGAGAGAAGTTAATTATATAATCTGGCCAAGGTCACATATCTAGTGGCATAGTTGGTATTCAGATTCGATCCTCTTCTATTCCATAATCTGAGATTGTAAGCACTCCTAGTAGGACTTGTCACAATAACACGTGCTCAATAAACTGTAGCTAAGATAATCAGTGATATTAATATTAATAATACAAGCATGGGAGTATAGATGGGATAGAACGTTTTGAAGGTTATTTCTCTTCTCTGACTTCAGATGTCCCATCTTTAAAAGATGAGAGGGAATTTCATAATCTTTAAAGTTCACTGCTTCCTTTAATCTTCCGAGATTCTGTACCATTTGTTTCTCCTCTATATTGATTTGAGCCTATAGGTCCTCAATTCATCAGAACCTCGGTGCTCATTCACTGCTTCCCTCAGATGGTCTTCATCAGGTTCACCCAAAACCCCTTCACATATTGGCAAGTCCATGTCCTTCATCTGTTCTAGCCACAAATGATGAAAATAAAGTGGCCTTTTGTGATTGTTCCAAAGGAGTTTTTTTTCTCTTGTTCTTTGAAAGGAGAACTTCTTTTGGAGCTGCTTTGGAGGATGGTGTACAGTATTTCTGAGCAGGTGCTGCACTGTCTTCAAGGAAAGGGTTGACTTTGTTTATCTGGAGACCAGGCTGACCCTGATCACAAGGGGTTACCTGCTAAGTACACTATGGATAACATGTCTAACACACAGCAAGTCAGCCTGGTGACCCGGAAACACAAGGGAACCCCAGGCGAGTGGCTGTGAGCAACCTTCTCTGTCCTGATTTTCAGTTTTCATTACGTTTGACATTTTTGAAGCTAAGCTTTTTAAGAAATACCAGTTTTGGAAGAATGGACTCAGGATGTATTTCAAGGAAATGCAGAGCAGCCACAAAAGAAAATAAGTGCGGTAGAAAGTGTACCCAGCTGAGATGGGAAATGGCGAATGTGCAATGCCTCTTATTTTGTCAGTTAGCAAATGAACATCAGTGCATTGTTTTGAGAACTTTTGGAAATAAACAAATAAACTACATTCGCCTTTTGTTTGCTTTGAAACATCTGTGATGTTAGCTGTCAACTTAGTGTTTGATGTTTCCAACTGCAGAATACATCTGTGCACAGTAGAGATATTTCAAGATACCTCTCACTTTAGGTATTAAAATGGAATCTATGCTCTCTATATTAGTAAAAAAAAAAAAAAGCTAGAATATATTAGTCTGGCAATTCAGTTGTAGTATTGTTTCCATTCTTCCCTGAATAATCTAAAGCTTGACAAATAGGAAGATGGCTAATTACATTTTTTTAAGTCTACTCCTATCATAACAACTTCTTTTCTTAGAAGACTTTCATAAATAATAGAAGGTTAAAACTGCTCACAGGGCATGGCAAATTTGCTGGTGATTACAAACATTTTTTTGTAAATATATTCAACAACTGTTTATTGAGCACTAATAACTACCAGTCTTTTGCAGCAGATTTGCCCAATGCAATGCGTCTGTTGATTTCTTGACTGCTGCTTCCGTAGGTGTTGATTCTGGATCCAAGTATAATGAAATCTTTGACATCAATCTTTTCTCTGTTTATCATGATGTTGCTTATTGGCCAAGTTGTGAGGATTTTTGTTTTTTTTATGTTCCGGTGCAATCCATACTGAAAGCTGTGGTCTTTGATCTTCATCAGTAAGCACTTCAAGTTCTCTTCACTTTCAGCAAGCAAGGTTGTGTCAGCTGCATATTGCAGGTTGTAAATGAGTCTTTCTCCTATCCTGATGCCCCATTCTTCTTCATATAGTCCAGCTTCTTGGATTGTTCGCTGAATGTACAGATTGAATAGGTAGGGTGAAAGGATACAACCCTGATGCACACCTTTTCTGACTTTAAACCATGCAATATCCCCTTGTTCTGTTTGGACACCTGCCTCTTGATCTATGTACAGGTTCCTCATGAGCACATTTAACGGTTCTGGAATTCCCATTCTTCACAATGTTATCCATAATTTGTTATGATCCACACAGTTGAATGCCTTTGAATAAGGAAGATCAAAGAAGAATCGACATCTTTGAATTATGGTGTTGACGAAGAATATTGAATATACCATGGACTGCCAAAAGAACGAACAAATCTGTCTTGGAAAAAGTAAAACCAGAATGCTCCTTGGAAGCAAGGATGAAGAGATTGAGTCTCACATACTTTGGACGTGTTATCGGGATGAGCTAGTCCCTGGAGGAGGACATCATGCCTGGTAAAGTAGAGGATCAGTGAAGAAAAGAAAGACCCTCAATGAGATGGATTGACACAGTGGCTGCAACAGTGGGCTCAAGCGTAACAACAATTGTGAGGATGGCACAGGACTGGGCATTGTCTTGTTCTGTTGTACATATAGGGTCACTACAAGTTGGAACTGACTCAACTGCATCTAACAACTACTACTACTTCCAGACTCCTAGCACTAAGGTAGAAGCTGGAGAGAATAGTACAGCAGGGAAGCCATAATCTCTCACATAATGCTGTACTTCCCAATTAATGTGTACCAAATGGGTTACAGGTGCACCATGAGATATTTTTCAACTCAGCCTTTAGAAAGTAGCAATGACCAGGGGTTGCTGTGTTTTCTTCCTCCATAAGTAAGCTATTCTTGGGCTCTTTGGAGACTGGCCTTCACTGACTGGTGTCTGACTGTTCTCTCCCTATAGCTCTCTAAGTTGGCAGATCTAGTGAACGTCACTTGGCACTGCCCAACATGGCATGTTGGATGTGGCCAAGGAATTTCTCTACCACTTGGACAACTATATTAACAGTATATAGACCACAAATGGGAAAAACACAAAGACATCCAAGCCAAGACACATCAAAATTAAACTTCTGAAAATTAAAGACAAAGAAAAAAAAATCTTGAAAGTAGCCAGAGAAAAAACAACACAACGAATAGAATGACAGTAGTTTTCTCATCAGATACCATGGGAGCCTGAAGGAAGTAGGATAATACTTTCCAAGTGCTGAAAGAAAATAACTGTCAACCCAGAATTTTATACCCAGCAAAAATATCCTTCAGGAAACTGGGTAAAGGATATACAGGTTCTCTCTATTATTTCTTACAATGACATGTGAATCTATAATTATATCAAAATAAAAAAGTGTTATAAATAAATAAATACATTGACAAAAGTGAGCTCAAGTTTCTCATTTAAAAATTTGAAAATATTTATGCTAATCATTTTAAGGAGCCCTGGTAGTGTAGTGGTTAAGAGCTATCACTGCTAACCAAAAGGTCTGCACTTTGAATTTAGCAGACGCTCCTTAGAGATCCTATGGGGCAGTACTATTCTGTCCTATAGGGTCATTATGACTTGGAATTGACTCAGCGGCAAAGGGTTTGGTTTTTTGGTTTAAACATTTTAAATTTTTCCAGTTTTTTAAATTTTATTATCATAACATTTAAGAAAATATTTTTTTAAACATTTAAGAAAATATAGTCTTTTCACAAATCCCTTAACACATGTACCGTTTACTCCCTAAACGTCCATAGAAATATATATGAATTGCATAACATAGAAAGGGATGGTAAAAAGACTTTAAGCATTTATATTTTAATAACAATGATAAAACAACAGCAGCTATTTTTTTGACAATCAGACACTCTAATTTTAAAATGTTATTATGCACTTTCTCATTTACTTTCCAAAGAAAGCTGCGTGAAAGCTATTAACATCTTCATTGTTTTGATGAGAAAACTGAGACTGAGAAAGTTAAACAAATTGCTCAGGAATTGAATCAAAATCCAATGTAAACAGACCACTGGACTTTTTTCAAATGACAATTGATTTTTTAAATGTGAAATCTTGTAATTTTTAAACCTTAGCTGTCATTTATATTTTCAGCCTGGAAAGACACCCTGTGAAGGACATAAAATCATGTCTGCACGCAAGATTCTACCCCTAAGCTGGCAGTTTGCAAGCTCTACAAAAAGCAATTTGAAAATTCTTATATAATCCAATGTGCACTTATGTGCACCATCTCCTATCCACAATTCTAAAATCCAAAGGGCTCTAAAAAGTTTTTTCATAAATTCATGTTAAACTCATTTGGCCACAAAATCCCACTTGAACTCATGTGAGCCAATTTTGTCTTCATTTATTGTGAATTTACATACCTTTCATTACAGAAATATTAATGCATTCAATTGCATCATGCTGCCCCCGGCTTATAAGTACTGATCCACAACATATAGTATATGTTTCATACTATCTCTCTAAGTCTGCTTACTCCTAAACTCTGCAACCTAAAATACATCTGCTCCAAAGAATTTTGGATAAAGGATTGTGAGCCTGCATTTAAAAACTAACTGGTGGCAGTGCGAAAGACAGGTGTCCTCTCTGGAATCAGTCAATTTCCACAAATACTGGTTAAAGAACTATTTATTGAACTTTTTCTACCTGTCAGGCATTGTAATGGGCACTGCAGGTACAGAAATGAACATGATTCTCCATTTAATCAGAGATTAATGTGGGGAGAGTGAGGCATTCAGTGGTTCAGTGGTAGAATTCTCGTCTTCCATGTGGGAGACCTAGGTTCGATTTCCAGCCAAGGTTCCTCATACACAGTCGCCACCTGTCTGTCGATGGAGGCTTGCATGTTGCTATGATGCTGAACAGGTTTCAGCAGAGCTTCCAGACTAAAATGGACTAGGAAGAAAGGCCTGGTGACCTGCTTCCAAAAATCAGCCAATGAAAACCAAATGGATCATGATGGTCTGATCATTGGGATGGGGCAAGACTGGGCAGTGTTTTGTTTTGTTGTGCGTGGGGTCACTATGAGTAGGGGCCAACTCAGTAGCAGGCAACAATAATAAATGGGGGAGAAAGGAATAATGGGGGGGTCGTACATGCAAACACACACTTAAAATATTCTGAAGAGATACCCTGCAAGGTATGTACAAATGACCGGATAACTGGCCATTTAGAGGTTGTTTAAAAAAAAAAAAATGGAGACTCAAACAGTAATTAATTTGAATGAAAATATAGCAAAAGCACTATTAAAGAATCTAGCACAGGCATGAGAAGAAATTTAGGAAACGCCTAGATGGAAATTCAAATGGCTGTGACAGGAGGAAGCCACTAGCAACTGGAATGGGACAAGGCTGCAGGCTAGAGATTTGTTAGAGGCAGAATCCAGAAGAAGAAAGGTAGAGCACAGGAGGTGAATTGCAGAGATTCTATTTTCAAGTAGATTAGCAGTTAAACCAAAAACCAAACCCATTGCCGTCGAGTCGATTCCGACTCATAGCAACACTATAGGACAGAGTAGAACTGTCCCATAGTTTCCAAGGGGTGCCTGGTAGATTTGAACTGCTGACCTTTTGGTTAGCAGCCATAGCACTTAGTCACTACACCACCAGGGTTTCCAGATTAGCTTTAGTAGCTTATAAAATGACTTTTGTATTAAAAGGTCGTAATATAGCAAAAGCTTATCAATTCATATTAAAAAGGGATTAAATTGATTGGCCACATCTCTGAAATTTTTTATCTAAGGTATTAATTGTGAAAATATATATATACAGGTAGTTCCAGACTTATTCAAGTTACAAGGAACCACACTTATGACTATCTGGTTTTTTGTTTTTTTTCTAAACAGCATAAATCAGTTTTTCATTCAAAAATTTGTACACAAATTGTTTTTTGACGTTGGTTGCAATCCCCACAATGTGTCAGCATTCTCCCCCTTTCCCTTTCCACCTGGGTTTTCTGTGTCCATTCGTTGTCCATTTTTCCTGTCCCTTCACGCCTTCTCATCTTTGCTTTCTGGCAGGTGTTGGTCTTGTATACCATTTGGTCTCCTGTACTTGATTGAACTACGAAGCATGATCCTCACAAGTGTTACTGTTTGTTTTATAGGCCTGACTAATCTTTGGCTGAAAGGTGGACTTCAGGAGTGGCTTCAGTTCTCAGTTAGCAGGGTGTTGAGGGCGGGGCATAGTCTCAGGAGTTCCTACAGTCTCTGTAAGACCATTAAGTCTAGTCTTTTTTTGTGAATTTGAATTTTGTTCTACATTTTTCTCCCACTCTGCCCAGGATCATCTATTCTGATCTCTGTCAGAGCGGTTGGTGGTGGTAACCAGGCACCATATAGATCTTCTTGGCTTAGGGTGGTGAAGGCTGTGCTTCATGTGGTCCATTAGTCCTTTGGATTAATATCTTCTCTGTGCCTTTGGTTTTCTCGATTCTACTTTGCTCCAAACATGACAGGACCAATAGATGTATCTTAGATGGCTGCTCGCATGTTTTTAAGATCCCAAATGCTACTTACCGAAGTAGAACATAGGACATTTTCTCTATAAACTATATTATGCCAACTGATGTCCCCCAAGACCATGGGTCCCCAGCCTTCAGCCCCAGTAACTCAGTCCCTCAAGGTGTTTGGAAGTGTCTAGGAAGTTTCTATGACCTTGCCATGGTCTAGTTCTGCTGACTTCCCCTATATTGTGTGTTGTCTTTCCCTTCACCAAAATTAACACTTGTCAACAATCTAATCAGTAATTCTGCCTCCCCCCTCCCCAGCAACCATCAAAGATTATCTTTTTTCTGTGTGTAAACATTTTCTTGGGTTTTTGTAATATTAGTTTCAAACAATATTTGTCCTTTCGTGATAAACTGATTTCACTCAACAGAATGCCCTCCAGATTCATCCATGTTGTGAGATGTTTTACAGATTCATAATTGCCCTTTATTGTTGTGTAGAATTCCATTGTGTGCACGTACCATAATTTTGTTTATCCATTCATCTGTTGATGGGCACTTAGTTTGCTTCCATTTTTTGCTATTGCAAATTATGCTGCAATGAACATGGGTGTGCATATGTCTATTCATGTGACAGCTCTTATTTCTCTAGGATATATACCCAGGAGTACCTACAGACTACGTTTGCTCAGGCAGTAGCCGCAATATTTGGAGGTACGGTAATATTACTCGATTTCTGGAAAAATTATAATATTCTTCAGTGTATCTAGAACATTGCATCTTCCTGGGAGGAAGTTACAGGAAAATGCAAGCGGGGGATATGAGAAAAAAATGCTGAGTTATATGAACACATTCCAAGCATTTAATCAGGATAATATGATGAAAGAGATCTATGGAAAAGTCATCCATATGACAAGAACGCTTAATTTAGAACCTGATATCACCAATGTGGAATAGCTCACAGATCACAAGGTGAACTGACAAAACATGACTTAATGGATTTTGAAAGGGAGAGAAATGCTGAAGACGGAAATAACAAGGAAGAGGAAGGAGAGAAAAAAATTTCAGTGAAAGCATTAACTGAAGTTTTTTTTATTATTATTGGTTTTTTTTTTTTCCTAAACTAAATCAGGGGCTTCAGTTGCTTGAAAACATGGACCCAAATGCTGATTGCTTTGCTAAGTTGATAGACGGATTCGGGAAGCAGTGAGATGTTACTGCAAAATATATGAAGAAAAAAAGAAAAGGACCATATAGACAACTCTCGCTAATTTTCTGACTAGAAACGCCATCCCCATACCCAGGGATAATCTAGATGATCCAGAACCTCCTACAAATGGAGTTATTACTGCAACTGACAGACAAAATGTCAACATCATCCAATCCTTCTTCATCATTGGAGTAAATTTTTATGATTTGTGTATTTTTTATGTATGTATATTGTATTATATGTAATATATGTAATTTTATATGTAATGTTACCAATCCCTAAAGATGAATAAAGATCAGATTTATAAAGATACTTGTAATAAAAGGCAATAATCATGAAAAGTTTAAAAAAAAAAGTATTCCTCTTACATCAGAACTAATTTAGTATTAGTACAGAGTCGTCAGAACAAAACCCATTCTTAAATCGGGGACTACCTGTATGGTCATTATGTCTCCAGAGATTTCAGTGATTTTGATCCCACAACACATAGCCTCTAATGTTAAAAAAAACAGTGTTGTCAAGTCAATTCCAACTCATAGCGACCCTATAGAACAGAGTAGAACTGCCCCATAGAGTTTCCAAAGAGCGCCTGGCAGATTTGAACTGCTGACCCTTTGGTTCGCAGCCGTAGCACTTAACCACTACACCACCAGGGTTTCCCCTCTAGCATTAGTACTAATTAAATTTTGTTGAATAACCTCTGCTCTCTCTGTTCCAGGTCTATATACTCTGTAGTGTTTGTGTTACCCCCTGATACCAGACGCAGGGACTACTGATCCAGTCGGAGTTGTAGTAGCCAGAGATGATGTTTAATTTTGGTGTAGAGTATCGTATGGAGCATCATATGTGCAAAAATCCGTGTTTGTTTCTTCCCCATTAGGGTTTTCTCTCTTTCTTTAATATGTTCACTGCCACCACTTAAGGCAGAAGGCTAATGATACAGAATGGAAGACAATTGCCCAGAAAATTCATAACATGTGTATTAGAGAGTGATAGAAAGCTGTTCTGAGTTTTCTGGGCTATCATTACTGTCCTTAGATTTGATGAACATCAAGTCATTATTTTCAACTGCATTGTGAATTGTCCTTGTTTTACTATGGTACTCCTCAAAAAAGGCTCACTATTAAAGGTTATGAGAAGATGTTGAGATTAAGAAATCTCAAATAAAGTAAGACTTGCAGACACAGACAGGGTTGCCTTTAGAATCAGGGATACCTTCAGTTCCAGGCAGCCACAACTCGCCCCCCCTAAAACAAAGATTTATGGCCCAAACAAATTGGCAGATGCACAGTAAAAGTTTTCATGGCATCTTAACTAAAGGGACTACGATTATATGAAGACTTGTTGTTAGGTGCCGTTGAATCGATTTCTACTCATAGTGACCCATGTGATAGAGTAGAACTGCGCCACAGGGTTTTCCAGGCTATACTCGTTACGTGAGCAGATCACCAGGTTTTTCTCCTGAGGAACTGCTGGGTAAATTTGAATTGTCAAATATGAAGCCTTAAAGGTCATATTTTGTTTTTTAATAAAAGGAAGGGGAGGTTGTTATGAAAGGCTTATGCATCCAGAAATGAATGCGGGTCATTTCAGGAAAAGATCTTAACCTACACCCTCCACTCACCTGGCCACATACCTCACTATGGACAACTGCAATCAGTAGTCATTTGGCTCCAATAATCTTATTTGTTTGTTTTTTATTTTAAAATTCTTTCCTCCTATTATCCTTTAGGAGTCCCTGGGTGGTGCAAAGAGTTAACCCAGAAACCCAGTGCCGTCGAGTCGATTCTGACTCATAGTGACCCTATAAGACAGAGTAGAACTGCCCCGTAGAGTTAAGCACTCGACTATTAACCAAAATGTTGGTGTTTCAAACCCACCCATAAGCACCTCAAAAGAGAAGACTGGTGATCTGCTTCCAGAAAGTCACAGCCACAGAAACCCTATGGAGCAACTCTACTCTACATTCATAGTGTCACCAGGAGTCAGGATCAACTCTTTTTTTTTAACCCCTTATCTTTTTATCAATTTTTTATTGAATCTTTGCCCCTGTAACAATGAAAATACAGCAGGGAAAAGACAAAATAAAAAAAGAAACCTCTCTAGGTCTTTCAAACAGAGGGACTGCATTCAAGAAAATTGATTATTTAGGTGTTGGAAGAAATAAAGAGCCAAGGATGATGGTGTAGTTATCCAGAGTATAGCAAAAATAGGAAGGTGTTATCACACCAGAGCTGTGTGAACAACAGGAAAAATTGATGACTTAGAACCTAGAAGCCAGGCCCATCCTAATAGTGAGAACTATAGCAAGGGTACCAATACTATGGAGGAAACGGCTTCCCAGTAGGAGCTGGAGCCAAGGAAGAGACACAGCCACTGGCAGAGATGACACAGGAAACAGGAGAGAAAAGGGAGAGGCATCCCCATTGTTCCCTCCTCTTCCAGTATTCTGCCTGGGCCTCCCAACTGGAGGCTGGAAGACACAGTAAATGCACTTCTATGTGACACAACACAGAGCAAGGGATGAAGGGCCAATGAATCTGAAAGCACAGTGTATTCTCTTCTCTATCTTTATAAAATACTAGCAAAGCTATTTTATAACTTAACTATGTGAATCCTCTATTTCTCAGTTTGTAAAGGTATGTTTATACATCCCGAGAGCTGGATAATGTTGATAAGTCTCAAAGAACCTTTTTTTTTTCCCCTTGCACATTTATGCTGTTCATGTGAAAAAGCTACCATATTGTTTCAGATAACTCTGGGGGCCGGGCAGATTCCACGGAAATGCTGCAATCAGCAAAAGTCTTGTTCAGGATAGGTCACTATTCAGATTTTCCAAACCAGGGCCATTAATGCTGCTCTTTATTTTAAAAAACAACCACCACCAAGAACAGGAAGCTTGTCAACCTACTGTTAACTCTGTTACGGAGCTCTCTAAGTACAAGCCAAATATTGCCTAGGACCCTGGGCCTAGACTAAGCCAGTTTGACAGAATAATGCTTCAAGATGTTGAAGTCATTTTGCATGCTCCCTTTTATCACCATAATTCTCAGTCTTCAAGGAAGGTAACCTTCACAGTGAATTCTGCCTCATTGATCTGCACCTTCTGGAACATTCTTTCCTCCTCTCTAAATTCCTTCTCATCCTCCAAATTTCACAGATTGCTTTCTCTTAACTTCCTCCTATTTTAACTGAAATGAGGTCCTCACTCAAGTCCTCTTCAGTGTAGGCCAATCATTTTCCTACAGCCCATTAGTTAAGATGAGGAGTCTACAACTTTTATCCAACTTCTGGACCATCATTTTTCTCCTCTTTTATAAAAGTTCATACTACCTGCTCCTAAGGACCATTCACACCCTTCAACTTTCTTAAAACCATGTAACAGGCTCCTGGTCAATCCCCACAACCTACCTTTTATTATACTCTTAGGTGGTTTCCACTTTGATACATATAACCTATTCCAAATCTGTTCTTCAGATTCAAATGACCTTTCATCCCTTTCCTAATGGACTCACTCTCTCATCACCAGCAAGTACCCTCTTATTTCACACATATCTGTTTGTGTGTATCTACAGCTATACTCTTATATCCTCCAGTAAAAGGACTTTGTCATGTTTATTCCTATATCCCCAGAATCTGGTAGCATTCCCAGCACGTGGTAAGAACACCATAATGAAGTGGGCAGGAATCATCTTTAATTATATAAACAGAGTAAATAGACCAGGTAAGCAGATGCCTTATAATGGTTTCTTAACAAGGCTAAATTAATTCTTTGTGTGTAAGAGGTTACACTCAAGGGAAAAAAAAAGTTCACCACTAATTGCTTCTGTCTTCCTAAACTTGCAGGCACATTCTTTGTTTTGGTCAC
The DNA here is from genome assembly GCF_030014295.1 of Loxodonta africana. Taxonomy (NCBI): domain Eukaryota; kingdom Metazoa; phylum Chordata; class Mammalia; order Proboscidea; family Elephantidae; genus Loxodonta; species Loxodonta africana. Next base: position 57,793,940 of record NC_087362.1, read on the forward strand.
AGAGGAATTTATATGCCTGTTGATAGTAAAAAGAGAATATTTCAGACTTAAAAGAAAAAATGGTTGGACTTCCCTAGTATTCACTTACTCTCCAGTCATATTATGAGGAAATAATAATTGAAAAATAACAGCAACTCTGTGTAAGCTGTGAGGTGTCCATATTTTTCCCCTGGTAATAATTGTAAATATCTCAGATCGCTTCCTTGGGTGGTGACTAACCTATTGCATGGGTCATTTAGCTCTAGGGCATCCGTTGAAAAACAATGCAAGTTGATGAGTCACAGTGGACCCCTGCTGAGCACAAGTGCTTTTTAGTGTTTCCACTAATGGTACTTGTCAAAGGTCACTAGAATTTTGGCAAGGATGTTCTAACAATCCTTAAGTTGAAACACAGGGGGAAAAAAAGTGACATTTCTAGGAGGTGGTAATCATGCTGCGTTGTCAATGTGTTCTTGGGGCGCAGGGGAGTAGGGTTGTCATCTGGTGTATCTTCTTCCATTTTTATTTCCTTTCCTAATAAATTGGGTCTAAAGCCACATCTAAAAAGAAATAATAAACTAGTAAAAATCAGTTGCCATGAGTCAACTCCAACTCCTGGCGACCCCATGTGTGTCAGAGTAGAACTCTGTTCCGTAGGGTTTTCAATGGCCAATTTTTCAGAAGTAGATCACCAGGCCCTTTTTCCAAGGTGCCTGGGGTGGACTCGGACCTCCAACCTTTCAGTTAGCAGCCAAGTGCAGTGTTAACCATTTCCACCACCTAGACTCCAAAAAGGTTAAGAGCTTGTCTGCTAACCAAAAGATCGGCAGTTTGAATCCACTAGCAGCTGCTCTTGGAAGCCCTATCAGGCAGTTCTACTCTGTGCTATAGGGTAGCTATGAGTTAGAATTGACTCAGCAGCACAAAACAACAATAGACTCCAAAAAAGAAATAATAGCTTCCATTTATTAACACGAATTATCTAATTCAAAAGTTACAACAACCCTATGAAACAGGTTGTTATCACTATCATTATTTTATCAAATCATTACCTTACTGTCATTTTAGAAGTTAAGAATCTTGTCTTAGGTCATTCAGTTAATAGGCGGTGGAACCAAGTGGAACCAGGATTTGACATCTGGTTGACCAACTGCAAAATTTGCGTTCTTCATCATTAAACTATACTGACTCATGAAAGAGGCATCTATACATATCATTTATTCACTGTGACATTAGACCTTAGTCTTAAACCCAGCCATCTAGCCCTTGCAACATGCTCTGGAATGGTCCATTAAAAGTTGCCCTGTTGAAAATCAATTATATTCTGCAGCTGTTCAGGATCAGTAAAACCTATTTATGCTCCACTTGTTGCTCCCGGCATTGAATGTGCCCTGTTGGACTCTTTACTCTCTAGTTGTCTCATTTCTCTCAGCATGTAGCTTTGTACACACAACTTACCATATCTCAGTGTCTGGTACTGCTTCAGGTGAAACACAGACCCCCATCAAACTGGCTCTATCCCGTGTGCCTAGAACCTAGTCAAAGACACAGTATTTACTCAACACACTTGTAGTGAATAAATAAATAAGTTTTCTCCTTCCCAAATTAGAGAAAGAAGATTCCGATGCCCAACCCAAGCAATACACTATGCTCCTTGGCATACTGAAATAATTGCCTAACGTCTGATTTAATTTGCAAGCTATCACTGCCAATTAGAATTCAAAAAATAATTATTCTTCTCTACTTTTAACCTCAATTGTCTTGTATGAAACACTCTGCTCATTCCTGACTGATTTAAAAAACGTTGTCAAATCTATGTTTTTCTATATCCTCAAAGCAATCCCAACACCAGAGCTATAAAATAAGCCTTCCACCTTTTTTTTTTTCTTTACCTAGACTTCTCAGAGAGTCAGCATGCTCCCAGTTTATTTTATCTTACATCAGTGATAGCCAAAGTTCCTCTCAAATATGTAATTCCAAGAGATTCTATAATCAACAGTACTTTCTCCTGTGAAAATAGACTATGGGTATTCTAAGCACACAGAATTTCCAAAGTCAATTTTGGCTGTTTGAGAATGTAACAATGTCAGCCATTGAGAATGAATACCTATTATATTCTCTAGGCAATATCTTATTTAACTTTCACAAATACTCTATCAGAGCCTTTAATAACACCCTCCCTGCCTACAAGTCATTCTAAAGTCTTGAATAAAATTTTGTTCTCATTGCAGATCTTTGTCTATGTCAGCCTGACTAGGTTCCATCCCAGAGACAACTTAATGCATTTTCTGACCACCATTTCAGTCCTTTCATTCTAGATCAGAATTTCACATTTACCTAACTTCACTACTTGAGCTTAATGTTTTATTTTACTCACTCTACTGCATACTCCAAGACTCCCTAATCATTCATTCATTCATATAATATTTGATTCCATATTCTGCATCACACACTTTGCTAGTTATTGGGGTGCAACGATGCACAAGAACACGTATGACACCTCCCCTTGGAGCTTACAGGCTAGTGGGAAACACATATTATTCAAGGAATCATAAAAATAAAGGCAAAACTATCATTCTGATTAACTCTACAAGAGAGAAGTTTATGGTGAAATGACAACATACAAAAAGGTATCTGAAACTTCCATATCCAATACTGGGACTAACTTGTAAAGGATAAAGCTCTGAATATCTGCTTGGAGGCATAAAATCTATTAAGGCACCAAGATTTGAGGGACCAAGATCCTGAAGAGAAAAATTCACTGAGGTGAGCCCAAATTCTGCTCTGCTTTTCTCCCCTGAGGCATCCACTGATTTCTATGGGCACAGGTCAAGAAAAACAGCAGAAATCAGAAGTCAAAAGTTTGCAGAGTTGACAAAACAGCCTCATAGTAATGAGATAAAAACTGGTGTTCAGACCTGACCAAGGGAGGAAGTCTCTTATAAATACCTCAGGCTTTCAGTTGGGAACTCTAAAAGACTACATCCTAAAAGTAAAGTTGGATTGTAAAAAGACCAGGCCCTACAGAGACTCAAATCCAGCATAGACACAGCTCTATCTCTATTGGACAAAGGTGATCTGCCTCTACTCTAACTACTAGAAGCTAAAGGCTCGTCCAGAGCCTCTTCAGTTTTTCATGGCTAACAGCCAGCATTCAATAAAAAAAATTAATAGACTTCACATAAGATTGGACTAAGAGAAAAAAACGATCACAGCAAAAGACTCATAGGTGATCCAGCTATTGAAATTATCAGACATAGACTTCAAAATAACTGTAATTATATCTTTAAAAAGAGGTGATAAAAGGAAGAATGCCATCAGAGAACTAGAATCTATAAAAAATCAAATGGAAATTCTAGATGTGAATATACAAGTATTGAAATTAAGAATCCAGTAGAATGGGTTTACCAGCAGATTAGACATAGATGAAGAAAGCATTGGTGATTTGAAAAATAAGTCAGTAAAAATATTCATCTGAAGCACAAAAGAGAAAAAGGATGAAATATACAAAAAAATAAAACAAAGAAGTATGAAAAAGGCTAATACATTTGTAATTAAATACCCAAAAGAAAGAGGGAATGCACAGAAGCAATTTTAAAGAAATAATGACCAAGAATTTTCCAAAACCGATGAATATCAAGCAACAGATATCAAGCACTATAAACCTCAAGCAGAATAAACAAACAACAACAAAAAACTAACACAACCTAGTAAAACCAAAGGAAACAAAGGATAAAGAGAAAATGTTTAAAAGCAGTAGTTCAAAAAAACCAAAAAACCTCCCCTTTAAAGGAATGAAATAAAGACTAACAGCTTTATTTCTCAACAGGAATATTGGTATTTTTAAAGTGCTGAAAGAAAACAGCTGTTCATAATATCTAAAATTTTCAGACAACTCAATTATCCATTAACAAAAGAGTGGATAAAGTATGGTATTTTCTTACACACAACATACAGCAATTAAAACAAATGAATTGATGCTACATACAGCAATATGGATGAATCTCAGAAACAAAATGTTGACAAAAATAAAAAGCAGACACAAATGAGTACATACTACATGATTTCATTTATATGAAGTTCAAAGACAGACACATCTAATCTCTCATTTTAGAATTCATAATGGAAGTTACCTTGGGAAGGTGGGGTTAATGATTGGGAGGAGCCATAAGGAGTGTTTCTGAGGCACTGGTAATCTCTTTCTTTATCTGGGTAGAGTTAATTTTCTTCAAGCTGTAAAATTATGATCTATGTACCTTTTGTGTTTATATAATTTAATTCACATACAAAATAGAAGCTCTTCTCGGAGTCCTGGTGGCACAGTGGTTGAGAGCAAGGCTGCTAACCAGAAGGTTGCCAGTTCAAATCCACCAGGTGCTGCTGGGAAGCCCTAAGGGTCAGTATGAGTCAAAATTGACTCTCCAGCAATGGGTTTGGTTTTTTTGGTTTTGGCCTCTATTGATACTTTGACAAATCAGACGTGCAGTCTCCATAATCATTTTGAGCAAGGCAGCATTTAAACCAATTCTCTAATAGTACCACCAACTGCCCAAAAAGTCGTGCCTCCAGGAAAAACCTGAAAGACCACGAATGCCACATTCTCACATAAATCATAGAAAACTACCTGTAAAACTCTGTGAAAGTTTAATACTAATAATATATATAGTTTTTCATTCTCCTCCCCTTACCATTCCAGCTGCTATTGCCTTCGACTCTGACAATTGCTGAGCATAATGGAGAATTATAAATTAAACTTCTGAGTTCTGAAGCAAACATTATGCAAGTCTATCCCTGGAGGGAATATATTCCTCAAATTCAAAAGCAAAGTCTCTCTTTGTTAAGTCACAATGGACTGAATACATGGAAATTATGTGATAGCTATATTATCATAGAACTTGTAAAAAAAAAAAGAAATATAAGAAATTTTCTTCTTTAGATGGAAAGTAAGTATTTTAATTAAATAGAAAGTTTCCCGTTATCATATGTTAAAGCTAGCTCTGGGTTAAGAAATGCTGGAGGATTTCTTACACAAATATAAAATGTGTTGCATTTTGTATTTATGTAAGAATGGAAGAAAACAGAACTGTTCATAATAGCCAAAACTGAAATAAGAGTTATTACCAAACTGGAACTAGAATTACTACCAAATCATACGATCCTGGTTATGTTTAAAATATAGGGGTTCAGCTGTAACAACCCATCTATCAGCCAACCTAGAAAACAAAACAAACTAAAAATTAAAAAGTCCTCTTCAATCACTGCAGTGTTAGAAAACTGTCAGACCCTTCTCAAGATACACCGTGCTGTCTACACTGGGCCCCTCGCCCATGGAATTGGAGCGCTGTAAACCAGGAGGTCCTGGGTGGTGCAAACAGCTAACATGCTCACCTACCAACTGAAAGCTTGGAAGTTTGAGTCCAACCAGAGATGCCTTGGAAGAAAGGCCTGGCAAACTACTGAAAATCAACCATTGAAAACCCTACGGAGCACAGTTCTATTCTGACACACATGAGGTTGCCACGAGTCAGAATTGCTTCAACAGCAACCGGTTAAACTAGGACATGGCTCTGCTTCCCACACTGAAAACTGAATAGCTCTGCAGAGCCAAACAGAAGGAACAAGGGCTTATGTGGCACCCAATCCACTATTCCTTGGCTGAAATGGAATTTTGCCTTCTAGCACCTCTTGATGGCATTTGAATTCCAAGCAAAAGCTGACTTCGCTATTCTTGCTCACAAGCAGTTGGAGGAACAATTGAATGCCCTGCTCTAATCAGCCGATGGAGACATGCAGCTTGACAGTTTCGCTGAAGTATAAAACAGGGCTCATAAAAAGAAAATCAGTAGTCACCCAGATAGAGGCCTGTGACACCAACCAGCTAAAAGCCAATCACTCCTGGTTCTCCTCTCCAGCCCCATTTCTGCGGACAGACAATCCCCACTGCCAATGACCGAGCAGCAGGGGCAGATAAGGAATGAGCAGAGAGGCCAGGACGGCCAGCCTGGAGGACCTTGATTACAGTTAACTAACGTCGTCCCTGCTTCAACTGTGCCCTCTCAGTTAAATGCAATAAATCTCTTCCTTTTTCAGTGACACAGAGTCGGAATTGTTACTTTTGCTTTCAGCAATGAAAAATGGGGAGAAGTCAATCTACTAGAACAGGGAGAACAAAGCATTTGAAAAGAAACTCTCAAATAGCCACCTGCTAAGACAAAGCTGGAAACCCTGGTGGTATAGTGGTTAAGAGCTACAGCTGCTAACCAAAAGGTCGGCAGTTCAAATCCACCAGACACTTCTTGGAAACCTTATGGGGCAGTTCTACTTTGTCTTATAGGGTCACTATGAGTTGGAATTGACTCAATGGCAATGGGTTTTTTTTTTGTTGTTGTTGTCTTTTTTTTTTTTTTAAGACAAAGCTGTAAACCAAAATAACAATGCTAGTTTTTGCTATATATTGATCTCAGAGGTGCTTTTAATTTTTTGTATGATTGTATTCAGCTAATTCCCTACAATTTACAATTGCCTTTCTACCAGTCATCATTTTATCATTAGAAAATGAAAAAAAAAAAAAAAGGTTAGGCTTTCGTGCTTAAAAATACTGTAAATGAGTCTTATCTTTGAAATATATGCTGCATTCTCTCTGTGAAATGCTCTGCTTTCCTCAACCAGATTTGGGAGGGCAGAAAGTTTAGTAGAACATACACCAAATAGGAGACAACTGGAGATGAAAAATCAGTTTGGTTTCATCAGAATAGGACCTGTGTCTGACTCATGACATTTCTCAGGGTTTCTCTCAGTTTCTCCCAAAATTTAAGAGTATTATCTGCTCAATTTGAATGGGTTTTCAATAAAGATAGCTAACATTTGTGTTATGATGGCACTAGGTTTTTTTTTAACATTTGTGTAGTGGTTCCCAACTTGAATGAAAATGTATGTTTTTTTTTTTTTAATCCTACAACACAGCAACAAAATAAAACAAAATATTTTTTTTTTAATCCCACATCATTCCAAAGTACATATTTTTACATCTCCCATTTTACAGACAAAGAAACTGAGAATTTCAGAATCCCACAGCTAAAACAGATAGCAGGTCCAGAATTTGACCTCATGTCTATGTCTTGAAATCTGCACCTTTCTTTCATTCATCATGTTTCTCTCTGCCAAGAAATGTCCCTAAGGCTTAAGTACTCTGTTTGATTTCATAAATCACCGAGATCAGTCTCCCTGATTAAAAGTATAATATTGAGGCGGGGCCAAGATGACAGACTAGGTGGACGCTACCGCGGATCCCTCTTGCAACAAAGACTCAGACAAACAAGTGAATCGATCACATATATAACAATCTACAAACTCTGAACAACAAACACAGACTTAGAGACGGAGAACGAACAAATACGGGCAGACAGCGATCGTTTTCAGAACCAGGAGCCAGCGTACCAGGCAGGTGACCTTCGGAGCCCGATCTGGGGCAGAGCCCAGGGGGCAGATGGCACAGACAAGGGGCCCAGCCCTACCCCCCGAACTCATCCCGGGAGGGAGCCTAGCCAGTTGGTGCGGGCGGCATAGCGGCGCAGCCAGTGGGAGAAGCACCCAGGAGGCAGTGACTGATCTTGGAGCGGGGAGAGCAGCGTCCCAGCCGGGGAGCCGTCCCACCGGGAGTTTGGCGGGAAGCGGGCGTGGCGAGAGCGTGGGGATCAGCTATATTTCCCTAAAGCGACCCCGGGGGGAGGGCCCAGACGTTCGTGCGGGTGACGCCCACCCAGTTTGCGCGTGCGGCGCAGTGCATCGGAGGGAGAAATCCCCGGGAGGAAGTGACCGGTCTTGGAGCAGGGAGAGCAGCGTCCCAGCCAGGGAGCCATTCCGCTGGGATTTTGGTGGGAGCAGGTGGGGCGTGAGCGCGGGGATCAGTTATATTCCCCTGAATTAACCCTGGGGGCAGGCCCAGCCGTTGGTGCACGCGACGCCTACCCAGTTCGTGCGAGCGCTGCGATGCACCGGAGGGAGAAGCTCCCAGGAGGAAGTGACTGGTCTCGGAGCAGGGAGAGCAGCGTCGCAGCTGGGGAGCTGTCCCGCCGGGATTTTGGAGGGCGAGGGTGGAGCGTGAATGCAGGGATCAGCTCTATATTCTGAGGTGCTACACTCCTAGCTCTCTGATCCCTCCCCCACCCTCCCCAGGTGGCTCCATTAACATCCGAATACCCTGAGCCACAGGGAGAATTCAGATAGGGATCTGACTGCATTTTTTTTTTAGCTGATTACCTGGAAAAACTAGTTTCCCAGTGATGGCTCGGAGACAGCAGTCCATATCAAACCACATAAAGAAACAGACCATGACAGCTTCTCCAACCCCCCAAACAAAAGAATCAAAATCTTTCCCAAATGAAGATACAATCCTGGAATTATCAGATACAGAATATAAAAAACTAATTTACAGAACCCTTAAAGACATCACATATGAAATTAGGCTAACTGCAGAAAAAGCCAAGGAACACACTGATAAAACTGTTGAAGAACTCAAAAAGATTATTCAAGAACATAGTGGAAAAATTAATAAGTTGCAAGAAACCATAGAGAGACAGCATGTAGAAATCCAAAAGATTAACAATAAAATTACAGAATTAGACAACGCAATAGGAAGTCAGAGGAGCAGACTCGAGCAATTAGAATGTAGACTGGGACTTCTGGAGGACCAGGGAAACAACACCAACATAGCTGAAAAAAAATCAGATAAAAGAATTAAAAAAAAATGAAGAAACCCTAAGAATCATGTGGGACTCTATCAAGAAGGATAACTTGCAAGTGATTGGAGTCCCAGAACAGGGAGGGGGGACAGAAAACAGAGAAAATAGTTGAAGAACTCCTGACACAAAACTTCCCTGACATCATGAAAGACAAAAGGATATCTATCCAAGATGCTCATCAAACCCCATTTAAGATTGATCCAAAAAGAAAAACACCAAGACATATTATCATCAAACTTGCCAAAACCAAAGATAAACAGAAAATTTTAAAAGCAGCCAGGGAGAAGAGAAAGGTTTCCTTCAAGGGAGAATCAATAAGAATAAGTTCAGACTACTCAGCAGAAACCATGCAGGCAAGAAGGGAATGGGACGACGTATACAGAGCACTGAAGGAGAAAAACTGCCAACCAAGGATCATATATCCAGCAAAACTCTCTCTGAAATATGAAGGAGAAATTAAGATATTTACAGATAAACACAAGTTTAGAGAATTTGCAAAAACTAAACCAAGACTGCAAGAAATGCTAAAGGAGATTGTTTGGCCTGATGACCAATAATATCAGGTACCAGCACAATACAAGGTCACAAAACAGAACGTCCTGATATCAACGCAACTAAAATAGGGAAAGCACAAAAACAAACAAATTAAGATTAGTTCTAAAAAATAAATAAATAAAATAATACACATAACAGGGAATCATGGAAATCAATAGATAAACGATCACAATAATCAAAAAGAGGGACTAAATATAGGAGGCATTGAACTGTCAGATGGAGAGTGATACAAGGAGATATAGAACGATACAAGTTAGATTTTTTACTTAGAAAAATAGGGGTAAATAACAAGGTAACCACAAAAAGGAATATCAATTCCATAACTCAAGAAAAAAGCCAAGAAAAACGTAATGACTCAACTAACATAAAGTTAAACATTATGAAAATGAGGATCTCACAATCTACTAAGAAAAAGTCTCAGCACAAAAAAGTATGTGGAAAAATGAAATGGGCAACAATCCACATGAAAAGGCATCAAAATGACACTAAACACTCATTTATCTATAATTACGCTGAATGTAAATGGACTAAATGCACCAATAAAGAGACAGAGAGTCACGGACTGGATAAAGAAACACGATCCATCTATATGCTGCCTACAAGAGACACACCTTAGACTTAGAGACACAAACTAAAACTCAAAGGATGGAAAAAAATATATCAAGCAAATAATAAGCAAAAAAGAAGAGGAGTAGCAATATTAGTTTCTTACAAAATAGACTTTAGACTTAAATCCACCACAAAGGATAAAGAAGGACACTATATAATGATAAAAGGGACAATTGATCAGGAAGACATAACCATATTAAATATTTATGCACCCAATTACAGGGCTGCAAGGTACATAAATCAAATTTTAACAGAATTGAAAAGTGAGATAGACACCTCCACATTCACAGTAGGAGACTTCAACACACCACTTCCGGAGAAGGACAGGACATCCAGTAAGAAGCTCAATAGAGACACAGAAGACCTACTTACAACAACCAACTTGACCTCATTGACTTGTACAGAACTCTCCACCCAACTGCTGCAAAATATACTTTTTTTTCTAGTGCACATGGAACATTCTCTAGAATAGACCACATATTACGTCATAAAACAAATCTTTGTAGAATCCAAAACATCGAAATACTACAAAGCATCTTCTCAGACCACAAGGCAATGAAGCTAGAAATCAATAACAGAAAAACTAGGGAAAAGAAATCAAATACTTGGAAAATGAACAATACCCTCCTGAAAAAAGACTGGGTTATAGAAGACATCAAGGAGAGAATTAGGAAATTCTTAGAAAGCAATGAGAATGAAAATACTTCCTATCAAAACCTCTGGGACACAGCAAAAGCAGTGCTCAGAGGCGAATTTATATCGATAAATGCACACATACAAAAAGAAGAAAGAGCCAAAATCAGAGAACTGTCCCGACAACTTGAACAAATAGAAAGTGAGCAACCAAAGAACACATCAGGCACCAGAAGAAAACAAATAATAAAAATTAGAGCTGAACTAAATGAATTCGAGAACAGAAAAACAATTGAAAGAATTAACAAAGCCAAAAGCTGGTTCTTTGAAAAAATTAACAAAATTGATAAACCATTGGCTAGACTGACTAAAGAAAAACAGGAAAGGAAACAAATAACCCGAATAAGAAACGAGAAGGACCACATCACAACAGAGCCAAATGAAATTAAAAGAATCATTTCAGATTACTACGAAAAATTGTACTCTAACAAATTTGAAAACCTAGAAGAAATGGAGAAATTCTTGGAAAAATACTACCTACCTAAACTAACACATTCAGAAGTAGAACAACTAAATAGACCCATAACAAAAAAAAGAGATTGAAACGGTAATCAAAAAAATTCCAACAAAAAAAGTCCTGGCCCAGACGGCTTCACTGCAGAGTTCTACCAAACCTTCAGAGAAGAGTTAACACCACTACTACTGAAAGTATTTCAAAGCATAGAAAAAGACGGAATACTACCCAACTCATTCTATGAAGCCACCATCTCCCTGATACCAAAACCAGGTAAAGACATTACAAAAAAGAAAATTATAGACCTATATCCCTCATGAACATAGATGCAAAAATCCTCAACAAAATTCTAGCCAATAGAATCCAACAACACATCAAAAAAATAATTCACCCTGATCAAGTGGGATTTATACCAGGTATGCAAGGCTGGTTTAATACCAGAAAAACCATTAATGTAATCCATCATATAAATAAAACAAAAGATAAAAACCACATGATCTTATCAATAGATGCAGAAAAGGCATTTGACAAAGTTATACACCCATTTATGATAAAAACTCTTACCAAAATAGGAATTGAAGGAAAATTCCTCAACATAATAAAGGGCATCTATGCAAAGCCAACAGCCAATATCACTCTAAATGGAGAGAACCTGAAAGCATTTCCCTTGAGAACGGGAACCAGACAAGGATGCCCTTTATCACCACTCTTATTCGACATCGTACTTGAAGTCCTAGCCAGGGCAATTAGGCTAGACAAAGAAATAAAGGGTATCCAAATTGGAAAGGAGGAAGTAAAGCTATCACTATTTGTAGATGACATGATCGTATACATGGAAAACCCTAAGGAATCCTCCAGAAAACTACTGAAACTAATAGAAGAGTTTGGAGGAGTCTCAGGTTATAAAATAAACATACAAAAATCACTTGGATTCCTCTACATCAACAAAAAGAACACCGAAGAGGAAATAACCAAATCAATACCATTCACAGTAGCCCCCAAGAAGATAAGATAATTAGGAATAAATCTTACCAAGGATGTAAAAGACCTATACAAAGAAAACTATAAAACTCTGCTACAAGAAATTCAAAAGGACATACTTAAGTGGAAAAACATACCCTGCTCATGGATAGGAAGACTTAACATAGTAAAAATGTCTCTTCTACCAAAAGCCGTCTATACATATAACGCACTTCCAATCCAAATACCAATGACATATTTTAAGGGGATAGAGAAACAAATCACTAATTTCATATGGAAGGGAAAGAACCCCCGGATAAGCAAAGCATTACTGAAAAAGAAGAAGAAAGTGGGAGGCCTCATTCTACCTGATTTCAGAACCTATTATACAGCCACAGTAGTCAAAACAGCCTGGTACTGGTACAACAACAGGCACATAGACCAATGGAACAGAATTGAGAACCCAGATATAAATCCATCCACGTATGAGCAGCTGATATTTGACAAAGGACCAGTGTCAGTCAATTGGGGAAATGATAGTCTTTTTAACAAATGGTGCTGGCATAACTGGATATCCATTTGCAAAAGAATGAAACAGGACCCATACCTCACACCATGCACAAAAACTAACTCCAAGTGGATCAAAGACCTAAACATAAAGACTAAAACGATAAAGATCATGGAAGAAAAAATAGGGACAACCCTAGGAGCCCTAATACAGGGCATAAACAGAATAAAAAACATTACCAAAAATGATGAAGAGAAACCAGATAACTGGGAGCTCCTAAAAATCAAACACCTATGCTCATCTAAAGACTTCACCAAAAGAGTAAAAAGACCATCTACAGACTGGGAAAGAATATTCAGCTATGACATCTCAGACCAGCACCTGATCTCTAAAATCTACATGATTCTGTCAAAACTTAACCACAAAAAGACAAACAACCCAATCAAGAAGTGGGGAAAGGATATGAACACACATTTCACTAAAGAAGATATTCAGGCAGCCAACAGATACATGAGAAAATGCTCCCGATCATTAGCCATTAGAGAAATAAAAATTAAAACTACGATGAGATTCCATCTCACACCAACTAGACTGGCATTAATCCAAAAAACACAAAATAATAAATGTTGGAGAGGCTGCGGAGAGATTGGAACTCTCATACACTCCTGATGGGAATGTAAAATGGTACAACCACTTTGGAAATCCATTTGGCGTTATCTTAAACAGTTAGAAATAGAACTACCATACAACCCAGAAATCCCACTCCTCGGAATATACCCTAGAGATACAAGAGCCTTCACACAAACAGATATATGCACACCCATGTTTATTGCAGCTCTTTTTACAATAGCAAAAAGCTGGAAGCAACCAAGGTGTCCATCAACTGATGAATGGGTAAATAAACTGTGGTATATTCACACAATGGAATACTACGCATCGATAAAGAACAGTGACGAATCTCTGAAACATTTCATAACATGGAGGAATCTGGAAGGCATTATGCTGAGCGAAATGAGTCAGAGGCAAAAGGACAAATATTGTATAAGACCACTATTATAAGATCTTGAGAAATAGAAAAAACTGAGAAGAGCACATACTTTTGAGGTTACAAAGGGGGGAAGGAGGGAGGGAGGGAGAGGGTTTTTTATTGATCAATCAGTAGATAAGAACTGCTTTGGGTGAAGGGAAAGACAACACTCAATACAAGGAAGGTCAGCCTAATTGGACTGGACTAAAAGCAAAGAGGTTTCCGGGATAAAATGAAAGCTTCAAAGGTCAGCGGAGCAGGGGCTGGGGTCTGGGGAACATGGTTTGAGGGGACTTCTAAGTCAATGGGCAAAATAATTCTATTATGAAAACATTCTGCATCCCACTTTGAAATGTGGCGTCTGGGGTCCTAAATGCCAACAAGCGGCCATCTAAGATACATCAGTTGGTCTCAACCCACCTGGAGCAAAGGCAAAGGAAGAACACCAAGGTCACACGACAACTAAGAGCCCAAGAGACAGAAAGGGCCACATGAACCAGAGACCTACATCATCCTGAGACCAGAAGAACTAGTTGGTGCCCAGCCACAATCAATGTCTGCCCTGTCAGGGAGCACAACAGACAACTCCTGAGGGAGCAGGAGACCAATGGGATACAGACCCCAAATTCTCATAAAAAGACCATACTTAATGGTATGACTGCGGCTAGAAGAACCCCGGAGGCAATGCTCCCCAGACCTTCTGATGGCACAGGACAGGAACCATCCCCGAAGACAACTCATCAGGCGTGAAAAGGACTGGTCAGTGAGGGGGAGAGAGATGCTGATGAAGAGTGAGCTAATTAAATCAGGTGGACACTGGAGAGTGTGTTGGCAACTCTTGACTGGAGGAGGGATGGGAAGATAGAGAGAGAGGGAAGACGGCAAAATTGGCACGAAACGAGAGACTGAAAGGGCTGACTCAATAGGGGGAGAGCAAGTGGGAGAAGGGAATAAGATGTATGTAAACCTACATATGACAGACTGATTGGAATGGTAAATGTTCACTTGAAGCTTAATAAAAATTAATTAAAAAAAAAGCATAATATTAACAGTAAAACGAGTTGTCATCAAGGCTACTCTGACTCGTGGTGACTCCATATGCGTCAGGGTAGAATTGTGCTTCATAGAGTTTTCAATGGTTGATTTTTCAAAAGTAGATCACCAGGCCTTTCTTCCAAGGCACCCAGCTCTCAAATTATATCTTATCTCCCCTTTCTGCCTAAGACAGGATTTCTCAGCCTTGGTGCAACTGGTACTTTGGGACCGATGATTCCTTGTTTGAGCCCCTAGTGGCACAGCGGTCAAGAGCTCAGCTGCTAAACAAAAGGTCTGCAGTTTGAATTCACCAGCCACTCCTTGGAAACCCGGTGGGGCAGTTCTACTCTAAGTCAGCATTGATGGGCAGCAAGGGGTTTCCAGCATTCCTTGTGTGTGTTGGGGGTGGGTGGGAAGGGGTTGAAGGCTTCCCTGTGCATTGGAAGATTTTAGCAGCAACACGAGGTTTACCTACTAAATGTCGGTAGCAAATTTCTCCCCCTCCCAAGTCATGACAATCAAAAATTTCTCCAGACATTGAAAAATGTTCCTTGGGGGACGAATTTGCCTCTAGTTGAGAACCACTGGCGTAAGGAATCCAACCAACACTTGAAACTTCAGACAAGAGTTTGTATCCTCTTTTCCATAACTGAAGTCATTCCACATGATCTGAAAGGATACTTTCTCCTAGTTGTTAATCAGTAAAAAGCTCAGATGCTTCAGCATGACAAACTATAACTTTGTAACACTATTCTCTTTTCTAGGAAGTGTAACAAAGCTCCAGTTTCTCCTTTGCAGTTGCTGTTTGTTACATGGTATTACAAGACTCCCTCTCCCCGCGGTGAGTACAGGTTCCCCGAGACACAGAAGGCAGAGGAATGTCAATCTTAAAAACAGACAGAACTGGATCTTAATCCCATCTCTAATATCCATTGGTTACACCCTCATGAATGGGTTAGTTAAGTTCTCTAGAGTTTTCTTAAGGGCAAAATAAAGATTTTACGATTCAAAGAGCAGTGCTGCTGTAAAGGAAGCATGATATATACTTACAAAGTAACATCGCTATGACCTTGAGCCAGTAGCTTAATCTCTTTGAGTCCAGGACTTCATCTTTCCGAAAGTAAAACCAAAACCACTTGCCATCAAGTTGATTCTGACTCATGGTGACTCTATGTGTGACAGGGGAGAACTGTGCTTCATAGGATTTTCAGTGGAGGATGTTTTGGAAATAAATCACCAAGCCTTTCTTCCAAGGTGCCTCCAGGTAGATTCAAATATCCAGGCTTTTGGTTAGCAGTCAAGAACCATTCGCACCACCCACAGACTCCTGTCCAGTGGTAGGTAGGACTGTAAGAGTGGTTTGTAAACCACGGCTCTGTAGGTGATTGCACAGTCTACCAAGGAAGCAGAGATGAGTCACCATGGCCTATCATTTCCACCCCAGATCTTTCCACCACAGTGCACTGACCTGCTCACTCTTCCTGCTACAACCTCAACACTTGTAACTGGCCACTCTCTCTGCCTATAATGAGTGTTCTTTCCCAGAAACTCACATGGCTCATTCCCTCATCTCCTTCAAGTCTTCGAGCAAATGACACCTAGTCAATGAGATGTACCCAAAACAAGCTGTTTAAGACACTCTCCCCAGTCTTGCACTCCTGATAAGATCATCCTGCCCTTTTTTTCCCCACTGTCCATATCGTCTTGTAATAGTATTATTTTATTAATATCATCATTAAAAATAGTAATTTATATGTTTCTTGTCTATCTTCTCTCACTGGAATATAAGCTCCATGAGAGCAATGATGCTGCCTGTTTTGTTCACCTCAGTGCCTAGAAAGGTGCCTGGCCTGGCACACCATAGGCACACAATAGAAATACGTTGAGTGAATAAAATGAGGAGTTAATTTTGAGTGAAATAAGGACACCCCACCTGCTCCATCTCCGGCTCTGTCAGAGCAGGTCTGATTTTGCTAATTTATTTACCAGGAATCCAAGTATGAGTTTCTGTGGGCTCCTTCTCTAATGGTTTCAGAAAACTAGTCTTGGAGACATTTATTTCTTTAAGTTTTTCACTGTTGAATCTAGTTTAGTTAAATATTATGATATGATGTGTTCACTTGAGATCACTACCCTTTTAAGGCTATATTTATTTTATGTTTTGCTGGTTTTTGTTTTGGTTTTTAGTAGCAGGAAACTTCTGAAAATAAAATATTTTATGAAAACTATAATTTTTTTTTTACAACTGATGGCATTATTGCATTCCTGGTGACTAATAAGATACAAAGCCTTCAGGGACAGGGGTCTGGGGACCATGGTTTTAGGGGCCATCTAGGTCAACTGGCATAACAAAATGTATTAAGAAAATGTTCTCACACTTCGGTGAGAGGCATCTGGGGTCTTAAATGCTAGCAAGCTGCCATCTAAGATAGATCAATTGGTCTCAGCCTACTAGGAGCAAAGGAGAATGAAGAACACCAAAGAAACATGGTAAAGATGAGCCTGAGAGAAAGAAAGGGCAACATAGACCAGAGACTCCATCGGCCTGAGACTGAAAGAACTAGATGGTGCCCAGCTATCACCAATCACTGCCCTGACAGGGAACACAACAGAGAATCCCTGATGGAGCAGAACAGTGGGACACAGATCTCAAATTTTCATAAAAAGACCAGGCTTAATGGCCTGACTGAGACTGGAGGGACTCTGACGGTCATGGTCCCCAGGCCCTTTGTTACCCCAAGATTGGATCTATTCCTGAAGCCAGCTCTACAGACAGGGATTGGGCTGGACTGTAAGATAGACAATGATACTGGTGATGAGTGAGCTTCTTGACTCAAGTGGACACTTGAGTCGATGTGGGCAACTCTTGCCTGGTGGTGAGATGAGAAGGAAGAGGGGGAGAGGAGCTGGCTGAATGGACATGAGGAATACAAGGTGGAGAGGAGGAACACGTTGTCTCATTAGGAGGAGAGCAGCTGGGAGTGCATAGCAAGATAGGCATAACTTTTTGTATGAGGGACTGACTTGTAAACTTTTACCTGAAGCATAATAAATAAATAAAAAGAAAAAAACAGACATAAAGCCTGCAAAACTTGAAATAAAATGATAATGAAGAAAATCTCAATAAAGAAAAGGATAGTAAACTATGCTAAACCCATTTGGAAAATAGATAAAAGGTGCATTTTATTACTGTGCCTTTATTTCATAAGTTCAAAGGTGTAATATTACAAAGTCAATCTATGAGAATAATGAGATCATTGGGAAGAGTAAAATCATTTGAAATTAGGAATTATGCCTGAGAATTACAGTCTCGTATTAGCCTCAGCTAATTAATTTCCACGATTTATTTTGGGTTCACAATATTCAGCAGACCTTGAATCACCTAAATAAGTGGTTGCAAATGGTAATATTTATTAAGAGCTCATTTGCTATCTCAGAATACTTATGTCTACAAAGTTATGATTCACACACTAGTAGAAAATATGTTTCAGTGTTGAGAAACCATAAATATTTTACAATTGATTGCATTACACCATTCCTGGTGACAAATAAAATATAAAGCCTGCAAAGGCTGAAATAAAATGATAATGAAGAAAATTTCAATATAATGAACAGGATAGTAAACTATAAAGGTATTTCCAGCAAGGAAAAAAAAAAAACTGTTGAGTGGAGGTGGAGACTAGGAGGGCTTGAGGCAGGGTGTGGTGGCAGGAGTGGAGGAGAGAGTGGTTTGAACTGCAGCACATTGTGCATTGGGGTGTCTCCAGTAAGTCATACTTAATTCTAGGCTCCCTTAGCTGGCAGAGGAGTCCCTGGGTGGTACAAATGCTTAAGAGCTCAGCTATTAACTAAAAGGTTTGAGGTTTGCACCGCCCCCCCCCCCCGCAAGGTACCTCAGAAGAAAACCCTGGTGATCTACTTCCAAAAGGTCACAACCTTGAAAACCCTCTGGAGCAGTTCTGCTCTGCACACATGGGGTCACCACGAGTCAGAATCAACTCGAAGCAATGGGTTTAGTTGGCAGAGCAATCTAGTGACAATAAGGTGGGTACTTATGTCTAAGCTCTCTAATTTTGCCTGTTCCACTACATGAGCCTAAATGAATGAAGACTGAATCAACAGAGCTTCGAATATGCATACATTTCTGTGCACATCCCATTGCCGTTGAGTCGATTGCAACTCATAGCAACCCTATAGGACAGAGTAGAACTGCCCCATAGGGTTTCCAAGAGTGGCTGGTGAATTCTAACCGCCAACCTTTTGGTTAGCAGCTGAGTTCTTAACCACTGCACCACCAGGGCTCCGTCGAGTCATTTCCGACTCATAGTGACCCTATAGGTGTGTGCAAAATGCACATGTGCATGTATATAGTATATATTGTGTGTGTGAATATGTATGTATACGCATAAATGCCTATACTAGAAGTATGTATCTGTGAAGCCCTGTTTTAGTGGCACTTGAAGCATTTCACATTACTCATGGACAAATGTTCATCCTACCTATTATAGCATAAGGGGAAATTTTTAAATATTCACACCGACTTGTGCTAGAGTATTCCCTTGATGCTAAGTTTCATAGCTTGTTTTTACTTTACTTAATGTGCATACAACATAATCCCGAAGATTATATTATGCCTAGGACATGAATTTTCATTGTTTGCCTGCCTCATGTTCCTTGCAGAATGAGCTGAGATTTAGTATTATAAGTAATTATGAGTTCCACACATGATGTTTATAAAATAATGGCATACATATTCCTTAGGCCGTTTCATATACTGACCAATGAATGGAGAACATATCATTTTATCAGCTGACTGTGACAGCTAGGACCTAGGTTTCATTTTCACTCATCCTCCAGGTAATAAAAAGTAATGAATGTGTCACTATACTTTACTGTCTTATGTAAATGTTTCATGCAGGTAAAGAGTTACAAAGTCAAAATAAAATGTTAATGGCAGAGAAAGGAACGGCACAGTATTAGAAGCAGAAGGGGTTTGTTTCCAGGCTGTTACGAATAAAAGATTAAAAAAAAAAAAAAAAAAGGTTCTATTTTGGTCGAACTACGCTGATGCTTTAACCAGCCTGGCCCACTGGTATTTTTATAAATAAAGTTTTACTAGAACACAACCACAGTCATCCTTTTATGAATTGTCTATGAATACATTTGTGCTACAACAACAGAGTTGAGGAGTTGCAGCAGAGCCTGGCCTCTTACGGAAAAGGTTTGTTGACCCCAAACTAGTCCGTCCCTCCCCCCTGGAAGCTGTAAAGCAAGTTTCCCTAGGCAACTGAATGGTTCTGAAATCGCCCCAGCGCCATCACCAGTAAAGGCTGGGTAAGAGGTCAGCATTCCCCCAAATCCAGTTCACCTGTCCTTTAAGAATACAGAAAACTTGAACACTTCCCAGCTCTGTGCATTTTGGTATTTTATTGTCGGGACTTAGGTCTTTGCCTGAAGCATATTAGCAATAAAAATATTAATATTTATTCATTCAACCACTACTAAAATTATCAGGCACTGTACTAGTTTCTTAGGGCCACCATAACAAATTACCACAAACTTAGTGGCTTTAAACAACAGAAATTTATTTTCTCACAGTTCTGGAGGCCACTAGTCCAAAATCTAGGTGTTGGCAGGGCCACACTCCCTCCAAAGGCTCTAGGAGAGAATCCCTCCTTGTGTCTTTCAGCTTTTGGTGGCTCCTCGCATTCCTTGACTTGGGGCAGCATGACTGCAACCACTGTCTCTGTCTTCACACGGTCTTCTGCCCCGTGTTTCTCTCTGTCTTCTCCTCTTATAAGGAATTGCCACTGGATTTTTAGGGCCCACCCTAGTCCAGGATGGTCTCATCTCAAGATCCTTAATTATATCTACAAAGACCCTTTCTCCAGATAAGGTCACATTTACAGTTTCCAAGTAGACATGAATTTTTAAGAGCCACCATTCAACCCTACAGGCACATACTCTAGGTGTTTTACTAGATGATATGTTATAAGTCAGAACTGAGTTGATGGCAGTTGGTTTGTTTTTGGTTTATTTCATTTAGTCCTCATAACACTTTGAGGCAGGTCTTATTATTATCCCCATTTTATGGAAAGAAACTGAGGCCTATAGAGATTTAGTAACCGCATCAAGTTCAAAGCCCTGGACCTGGCATTTGTACCAAGGCTGTTGTCTTAGTCATCTAGTACTGCTATAACAGAAATACCACAAATGGGTGGCTTTAACGTGGAAAAATTTATTTCCTCACAGTAAAGTTGGCTGAAAGTCCAAATTCGGGGCATCAGCTTTCTGTCTCGCTGGCCCTGGAAGAGGGTCCTTCTCATCAATCTTCCCCTGGACTAGGAGCTTCTCCATGTAGGAACCCCAGGTCCAAACGATGCACATGTCCTGCTCCCAGCACTACCTTCTTGGTGTTATGAGATCCTCCTATCTCTGGGCTCGCTTCTCTCTTTTATGTCCCAAAAGAAACTGGCTCATAACACAATCCAGCCCCATAGATTGAGTCCTGTCTCATCACACAACCGCCACTCATTCCCCCTCATTAACATCATAGAGGTAGGATTTGTCATCACATCAGATGACAATCATGCAATACCAGGAATCATGGCCCAGGCAAATTGATACACACATTTTGGGGGGGGACATAATTCAATCTATAACAGCTGTCTTTCTGTAGAACTCTTACTTCCCTCAACAAAGGTGTGGGTCCAGCTGTTCATGCCTGCTGGAGTCTTCACTGTAGCTGCTGATGCTACCGAGGCTACTGATGGCTGGACCAAGGTTGCCAGCTCTGGAGGCCAAGGACACTAATGCCTGTGTCATCGGTGCCAATGCCTGATGTTGGAAACATGGCAGATAACGCCACTGATGGTGCTGCGCTGCCAGTATTGCTGTCCTTGATCATCACACAGTGAATAGTGCCATTGGGATGCCACAGGTATCACCGCCAGTCTCTTCCCCAATGCAAGTTTTGATGGCACTGGATGGAAATTATAGGTGGATAATAAGCTTCTTAGTTTTTACTTACTCAAACTTTTTTTTTTTTTTTTAAGTAGTCTGCTTATGCAGGGTTCCTATGAGTCAGAATCAACTCAATGGCACACAACAACTCATATAGGACCCATCTAGTCCAGTAGGATGATAGGACAAATTTAAGAGACAAAACTGAGGGGGTAACTCTCTTCTTCCTACCACTGAATGATGCTTTGTCATTGAACCAAATTTCCACCTTACTCTTTCTTCCTTAGTCTAACTTCTCTCCCATGGAGTACTTGAGAGCTTCACATGAATAAATGTCAGGAAGTCTTTCCACCTTCTGACTCAAAGGCCCTCTAGACCTACCAAGGCTTAGCTATATCTTACATGGGGACATGGTAAGCTTGGCACCTGTGCTTCAGACCATGCAGTGTAAACATCTCCCCGGATTCTATCAGTCTTCATTTTCTGATTGATACTTTGATGAACTCCTGGAAAAATGGCCTGCATCAATCTTACTCAATAGGCTGAGGCAGGAAGGGACAGGTTTTTATCTTTTTAACAGACAGGACTGTTAAACTCTGGTTACTATCTGTCTTTCTGGCTGAGGTGCTGTACTTATGAGCTCATGGGCATGTGTGGTGAGATGCAGTGAGGACTACTAAGGGTTTAAAAGCTTGTCACATATTGTATACCTGAGAACACAGGTGTACAGTGATAACATTTATAATGACAATGCTGAGCACCTACTCAGACTGAACTATTATTAGATGTACTGGACATAGTTTGTAAGCATGCACATGTACTTATTATTTGATAAAATTCTGCTGAGGCTTTCAGGGGTGCCCCCCAACCTCTACTTTGAGATATTGGGGAAAACTAACTTATTCCTGGGAAGATAAGAGAAATTGTTCTCTAAACGGATGCTCAGACTTGCTAGAATTCCTGATTCTCTTCAATCTGTATCTTTTCCTATCTGACCTTCTCTTCTAAGAAATTACCGTTGAATTTTTAGAGCCCATCCTAATCCAGGATGACCTCATATGGAGAGCCTTAATTATATCTTCAAAGATCCTTTTTCCAAATAAGTTTACATTCATAGGTTCTGGGTAGACACGGATGAAATATTTTCTAGACACAATAATGCTCTGTGAAAGCATGATGTGACAGCTCCATGCATCTTAACACGTGTCTCTGTTTCTTCCTGTTGGTTTCTCTGTTGTTCATGAAGACTAGCTCAGTAAATACACAGGTGCACTACTGGCCTCCTTGGCCATGGACCTCTGAGCTAAAAGTGGCCAGGTGGAGACTGACTCTGGGTTATTTATTACCTCATATACTATGACTAGCTACCTGGATTGTTTTCACTGTCTTAGAATTAACTTCACCGCTAACTCTCAGAAGAGCTCCAGAAGGCCTGAGTGGCACAACTCAGAAGTGTTGTAAAGAGCTCCCAGAAGGATAAAATACTTAGGAATAAATCTAAATAGAGACATAAAAACTTATACAAAGAAAACTACAAAACACTACCATAAAAGACCTACATAAATGGAAAAATATACCATTACCATGCTTACGGATTGGAAGACTTAACATTGTGAAAATGTCTATATTACCCAAGGCAATCTATAGATATAATACAATACCAATCCAAATCCCAACAACATTCTTTACTGAAATGGAAAAACTAATCCCCAACTTTATATGAAAAGGAAAGAGGCCTTGAATAGCTAAAACATTATTGAAGAAGAAGGACAAAGTAGGAAGCCTCACAATTCCTGATCTCAAAACTTACTATACAGCCACAGTAATCAAAACAGCCTGGTACTGGCTCAACAATAGACAGGCCAATGGAATAGAATTGATAACACAGAAGATAATCCATCTACCTATGGACAGCTGAACTTCAACAAAGGGTTGACATCCACTCAATGGGGAAGAGATAGTCTCTTTAACAAATGGTGCTGGCAAAACTGGATATCCATTTGCAGAAAAATGAAATAGGATCCATACCTGACACCATACCCAAATATTAACTCAAAATGGATCAAACACCTAAATGTTAAAACTAAAACTATAAAGTTCCTGGAAGATAGCATAAGGACAAAGCTAAGGGTCCTAGCTTATAGCCTAAATACACTGTCAAACATAACTAAAAATGCACAATCAACAGGAGGTAAACTAGACAACTGGGACCTCCTAAAAATTAAATACTTTTGCTCATCAAAAGACTTTACCAAAAGAATAAAAAGAGAACCTGCAGACTGGGGAAAAAAAAAAATTGGCAACGACGTGTCTGACAAGGATCTAATCTCTAAAATATATTAAAGACTTCAACACCTCAACAACAAAAAGGCAAACAATCCAATCAAAAAATGGGCAAAGGACCTGAACAAATGCTTCACCAAAGAAGACATTCGAGCGGCTAACAAACACACGAAGAGATGATTGTGATCATTATCCACTAAAAAAAAAAAAAAAAAAAACCAAACCCATTGCCATTGAGTCGGTTCTGACTCATAGTGACCCTAGAGGACAGAGTAGAACTGCCCCATAGTGTTTCCAAGGAGTGCCTGGTGGATTCGAACTGCTGAACTTTTGGTTAGCAGCCACCACCCGGGATTCCCATAATCCATTAGAGAGATGCAAATCAAAACTATGAGATACAATTTCACCCCTGCAAAAACGAGTGATCAAACAGAAAACAACCAATGCTGGTGAAGTTATGGGGAGATTGGAACTCTTATACACTGCTGGTGGGATTGTCAAATGGTACAAGCATTATGGAAAACGATACAATGCTTCCCCAAAAAACTAGAAATAGAAATGTCATATGATACAGCAATCCCACTCCTAGGTATATATCCTATAGAAAAGGAGCAGTGACATGAATAGATCCATGTTCACTGCAGCATTATTCACAATAGAAAAAAAATGAAAACAACCTAAGTGCCCATCAACGGATGCATGTATAAACAAAATGTGGACTACAATAGAATACTATGCAATGATAAAGAATAACAATGAGTCCACTAAACATTTTATAACATGGATGAATCTGGAGGATATCATGCTAAGTGAAATAAGTCAATCACAAAAGGAAAAATATTGTGTGATATCATTTTTATAAAAAGTCAAGAATAGGTTTACACACAAAAAGCAACATGCCTTGATGGTTACCAGGGATGGGAGGGAGAACCACTTCCTAGATAGTAGACACATGTTAATTCTGGTGAAGGGGAAGGCAATACACTATATGGAGGAAGTCAGCACAACGTGACCAAGGTCAATGAAGACACTGAGAGATACGCAAGAATAAAGAACAACTATGGTAAATACTATAACATATACAATTCTGCAAATACAATAATAACAACCAAAAATTTGAGTGGTTACATAAGTAGATACATGTGCTGTATAGGTGTGGGAAGGCATAGGGGAGTACATGTGTGTACACATATAGGTACAGTTGTGGGCATTTTTATATACATATTTGTATGTGCTGCACATATATTCTTATATATATAATAGACGCATAGGGTGTACAGTAACGGAAACTTCTTAGACATATCCAGACGCCTCGTGGGACTGAGTTGATGGGCTGAAGGCTAAGGACCATAGTCTCAGGGGACATCTAGGTCAACTGGGATATTGTAGTTCACAAAGATAATGTTCTACATTCTAGTTTGGTGAGTAGCATCTGGAGTCTTAAAAGCTTGCAAGCAGCCACCTAAAGATATAACTACTGGCCTCTTCCTGTCTGGAGCAAAGGAAAGTGAAGGAAACCAAAGACAAGGAAGTCCACAGGATTAATGGCCCACATGAACCATAGCCTTCTCTAACCTGAGAACAGAAGAGCTAGATGGTGCCCAGCTACCACTACCTACCTCTCGGACCAGGGATCCAAGAAAAGGTCTCAGTTAAAACGGGAAAAAATGTAGAACAAAACTCAAATTCATCAAAAAGACCTCACTTATTGAAATGATAGAGGCTAGAGGAACTCCCAAGACTATTGCCCTAAAACACCCTTTTTAACCTGAAACTGAAGCCACTCCCAGAGATCACCTTTCAACCAAATAGTAGATTGGCCTATAAAGTAAAGAGTAAAAACCCATGAGGAATGTGCTCCTTAGAACAATCAATTATATGAGACCAAATGGGCAACATTTGCTTGAAAGCAAAGATAAGAAGGCAAGGAAGGGCAGGGAAACTGGGCAGATGAAAATGGAGAAAGCAGGGTAGAAATGGGGAAAGTGCTGACACATTGTGGTAATAGAAACCAACACACAGAAAAATTTGTGTATGAATTGTTGAATGGGAAACTAATTTGCTATGTAAACTTTCATCTAAAACACAATAAAATGTTCAAAAAAAAAAAGTGTAGGACAGTTCATGTTCACTAGGGAGAAGTTTGGCCAATGGGTGATGAGAGGTGGCGGATGTGTTCCCATGAGACTGAGCCATCAGCCTCACTTTCACAAAACTGTGACCAGCTAGATGATGGACCCCTTTGTATTTGCCCTGCCTCCTTTCCTACTTAATTTCTTTTTTGCCTCACTTCTGCTTCTCAAAAATTGCTCTCCCCAATAAAATTTCAGCATATAGCTTACGTCCCAAGCTCTGCTTTCTAGGGAATCTGTTCTAAAATAACCCCCAGGGGACATTTATTTAGATAGAAAAAGCACGTATAGCATGTGAGTCCTAAAAGTTGGAAGCATGTATGAATTGGGAGGGAGGGAATGACAAAGGAGGGGAAAATAAGGCCTAGTAAATTGACTAGTAATCCTGCTATTTCCATCATGGAGTGAGGCTAAGCACTGAACTTTTCCGAATATGTTTCCCTGAACCTAAAGGATGGAAACTGATAGTCCTGGTGGCACAATAGTTAAGCACTTGGCTGCAAACTGCAAGGTTGGAGGTTCGAACCCACCAGCTGCTCCTCAGGAAAAAGATGTGGCTGTCGGCTTCTATAAGGATTTACAACCTCGGAAACCCTATGGGGCAGTTCTATTCTGTCCTAAAAGGTCACTATGAGAGTCAGAATGGACTTGATGGCAATGGGTTTGGTTTTTTGGTTTTAGGCAGTAATGAAATGGTATAAAAATGGAATGAAATGGTATAGTGGATAGGTAATAAGATTATGTCATGGTTAATATATAGATCATGGAGTCAGGCAAACGTTGGTTGGAATCTCAGATCCATCTTTTATAGGTTATATTAACTCTAGCAAGTCAATATTTAACCTCAGCATAGCATTTAATTCATATAATCATTGTGAATTAAAAGCCAAGAAATGCATGCAACATGCTTAGCACAATGCCTGGGACAGAGCTGCTACTAAGTGTCACCTACTATTATTTTTCAAATTATTTGTGATGTTTAAAGTATTACACAAACATTCACTATTACTAGTGCATTACAATACTGATAATTTTCTTTTTCATAATCTGTATTGCAATCATTTACAGTAAGCAAACATATGCCTTCCTCAACTGAAATGATTTCTACAACAGACATAAGTGGCCAGATTATAGGGCTTTCTTTTTAATTTTTGTACTTTTGTCCCAATGAGAAGCTGTATAATCGAATTTGTGGAACTTAAGTAAATAAATGAGACCAAAGATTCATGAGTTCCTTTATGAGCCAGGAGCTAGTAACTAAGAGAATATTTGTCTTCAAGGAGCTTTTAGGCCAGGAGGAAGGACGATGGTGGTGATTTAATTGACTGTTACTGGATAAGCATTGGTATTGTGAGGCCAGATGGCGGCTTACCTAACCTAGCCGTGAGTGGTCTTGACTGATTAGGATGCATATAAAGAACCAGTCGCTGTTGAGTCAACTCCAACTCCTGGGGACCCCACGTGTGTCAGAGTAGAATTGCGCTTTATTAAGTTTCCAGCGGCTGATTTTTCAGAATCAGATTAGTAGGCCTTTCTTCCGAGGCACCTCTGGAGAGACTCAAACCTCCAACCTTTCGGTTAGCAGCCGAGCAAATTAACCATTTGTACCACCCAGGGACTCTGGGATTCATACAAATAACTCTTAAATAGTAATAGCCAAAAAAGGGACAGATGTATTTTCCTTATTACCTATTTTGAAGAAAGGGAGTGTTCTCAAAATAAATTGATAAATTATTGACATAGTGCATCTCTAACTCCATCAATAACCAAGCAAAACTTACCCTCAAATAACAAAAAGCTTGGGAAGCTGAAAACTTGGAGAGGACAAGAGTGTTAGAAATAGTCTCTCCACAGTGATAACGCATCTCCTTAAGCCCCATAAATTTCCAGAATCAACTTTACCTGAAGAACTGCCCAGGAAGTATGTCTAAAATCCTTTTGAAATCTCTTGTCATGGAGGATGAAATTTATATATTTAGGATGAACTGGGAGATGGTCTCAGCTTCTGAATACCCACAAGAACTCCCGCAAAGTGGTTAGACAAACAAAAAGTCAATGATGATGTTGATCTCTAAATACAGGGACAAGTGGATGTTCAACAAATAATAACATTTGCCAGTGGCAGTAATGAAACCAGTCTCTTTCATGCTGCGGAAGCAGCAGTAAAATATAAAAAGATTAACAGGTGTTCGATACAAATGACTCCCTGAATTTTCGTGGCTTCCTTTCCTTTGCCTGGAGGATGAAAGAACTAAGTAAAAGCACTCACTTAGGATTCTTAGAATATTTCTGAGAGGAAGAAAGTGGAAAACAATAGATATCTATCTTGGTAAAATGAACACTGTTGAGGGTATGTGAACTGCTTAAAGAAACACACAAACACACACACAAAACTTTATCCCAACTCTATTTAAAAAAAAAAAAAAAAATCCCTACCCTTTAAGTAATATATACATATATCTAACTTAAACTCCAGTGCAAAATAAAAATATTATCATTACTATTGTTATTAATAGCTCGCGTTCTTTGGGACTTCTTGTTAGTTGCTGCCCTAAGGCAACCAATTACATCCTCACAATGGTTTGTATGCCCTAGTCCACTGTTGTGGCCATTGTGTATTTTCAGTGCCCTCCAACCTAAGGGGCTCATCTTCCAGCACTATATCAGAGAGAATTTTGTTGTGATCCATAAGCTTTTCTTTGGCTGATTTTTGGAAGTAGGTCGCCAGGCCTTTCTTTCTAGTGTGTCTTAGTCTTGAAGCTCTGCTGATACCTGCCCAAAATGGGTGACCTTGCTGGGTTGAAATACCTGTGGCATAGCTTCCAGCATCATAGCAACACACAAGCCACGACTGTACAAGTTGACAGATGGGACTTAACCCATTAAAACCCATTGCTGTCGAGTCAATTCTAACTCATCGTGACTCTATAGGACAGGGTAGAACTTCCCCACAGTTTCCAAGGCTGTAATCCTTATAAAAGCAGACTGCCATATCTTTCTCCTGTGGAGCATCTGGTGGGTTTGAACCGCTGACCTTTTGGTTAGCAGCCAAGCACTTAACCACTGTGTCACCAGGGCTCTTTAGACAGGACTCACTACATGCCAAAAACTGTACTCTGTGCTTTATGTAGCTTAGTTTGGTTTCCTTGAAACACAGCTTGAGAACAGGGCTTGGGGCAAGCAGTGTATTTGGGAAGTGATCCTTGGAAATAGGAGTGGGCATGAGGAGAATGAGACAGGGAAGAAACAGACACTAATAAAGTATTTTTTCAATCTAGGTCATTGATTTTGGCAATAAGGTATTGACCTTGCCAAGACTTCTGAGAAGCATGCACAGTGACTTCCAGAATTGCTCTGCTGAACGACAGGAGGCTGGGGCATTTATCGACTGGCTCCCATCTCCCACTGGTTAAGGGTTGTCTCTGCACTTCTGTGCTGCCCTTGCACATGAGCAGAGGGGGCTCCCAAGGCATGGAGAAGACTCTGGTGCAAAAAGCAGGGAGATAAGCAATGCTTCAGAGGGGATCCTGTCAGTGTGAGTCAAAATCGCCCCCACAGCTGTAGTTGAAATCAGAGATATTCTAAGGAGATGTTACAAAGGCAACGAATAGGTTGGTCACATGGCTTATTTTATTTAATCATCACAACATTCTATTGTACCAGTATTATCCATATTTACTGGTCAGGATATTAAGGCTGAGAGAATTTATATAATTTGTTCAACTTCACACAGCTAATAGGCAGTGGAACAGGACTTCAAATCCAAGCAATATAATCCTAGAACCTGAAGTCTTAGCCACCATACTATCTGCCTCCAGTAGTCTAACTTCCCCGCCTCTTGTCTAACATACTCATGTCAAGAAACACACACAAAAATAATAAATTTCCAAGTATAAAATCCATAGCTAAATAGACTCCCCTAACTCATTGTCTTAGTCATCTAGTGCTGCCATAACAGAAATACCACAAGTAGATGGCTTGAACAAAGAGAAATTTATTTTCTCACAGTCTAGTAGGTCACAAGTCCAAATTCGGGGTGTCGGCTCCAGGGGAAGGCTTTCTTTCTCTGTCAGCTCTGGAGGAAGGTCCTTGTCATCAGTCTTCCCATGGTCAAGGAGCTTCTCAGGTGCAGGGACCCCATGTCCAAAGCACAGGCTCTGCTCCCAGTGCTGCTTTCTTGGTGGTATGGAGTCCCCAGCTCTCTGCTTGCTTCCCTTTCCTTTTATCTCTTGAGAGATAAAAGGTGGTGCAGGCCACACCCCAGGAAAACTCCCTTCACCTTGGATCAGGGAGGTGACTTAGGTAAGGGTGATGTTACAATCCCACCCTAATCCTCTTTAACATAAAATTACAATCACAAAATGGAAGACAACCACAGAATACTGGGAATCATGGCCTCACCAAGTTAATACACACATTTGGGGGGGAACGTAATTCAATCCATGACACTCATCTTTAAGAAGCGGGTACCTTCAGAAACTGTGAGGGTCTGGTTGAAGTTGGTACTACACCTAGGTGAAGATGGTGCTATGGCGCTTCTACTGAGGTCTTCTAATAAGATGATCCAATGGGAATTCCGGATTGGCCTCCTGGGGCTATTTCCATGGAGAAGATATTCCCATCTACATGTATAACAGGATTTTTCATAACAATCATGTTTCTGTTAAAGCTCCAAGCTAGAATACCTCCATTAAGGAAATCTAAATGTTGTATTAAGGGAATAGAAGTGAGCTGGTCTTCCTGTTCAACTGAGGATAGGACATAGGGTAAAGCAGTCTCTAGGGCTCATTAGTTTTGAGATGATGCAAGATTATTAAAAGTGAGAAAGAAAGCCTACTTTACGAGATGGGTGAATAAGAAGGCTGTAATATACTGAAAAAAAAAATCCCTAGAGAGAGCTAACAAAAGAGTTCTCTATCTGCAGGGGGCTTTAAGCATCACCACGCTGACTCTAAGTGGGGTGACTATACGTGTATCTATCAAGGACACTTGAGGGTGGAAGGGGCACTATTAATAATTTCACTAGCTCAACTGAAATAAACCAGGAGCATCTCAAGGAACCAGGATGTCCCCTATTCAGATTTGTAGTTGTTAGTTGCTGCCCAGCCAGCTACAACTCATGATGCCCTTATGTCTAACAGAGCGAAATGCTGCCCAATCCTGTGTCATCTTCGTGATCCTTGACGTGTTTGAGTCCGTTGCTGTGGCTATTGTGTCAAGCCACCTCATTAAGGGTTTCCCCGGTTTTTGTTGGCCCTCTAGTTCACCAAACATAGTAATTGGTCTTTCCTGATGGTGCGTCCAAAGTAATTGAGTCAAAGTCTCACCATCCTTGCCCCTACGGAATATTCTGGTTGTAAGACTAAAAGTTAGCTAATGAAAACCCTATGCAGGTAGACTTCTGTTTTTCACAACATTATTGGGACATAAGAATCACCTCGAGTGTTTTCAGATTCTTGGACCTTATCTCTGAGTTGGCAGCCCTGGTGGCACAGTGGTTAAGTACTCGGCTGATAACAGAAAGGTTCAAACCCACCAACAGTCTGCTTCCTTAAAGATTACAGCCTCGGAAACCCTATGGGGCAGTTCTTCTCTGTCCTATGGCATCACTAGGAGTCGGAATCGATTCAATGGCAATGGGTTTTTATGGGGTCTCTGAGTTACTGTATCATAATCTCAGGCACATAAACCCAAAATGTATATTTTAATAACACCTCCAGGTGATTCTCAGTGTACTAAAGTTTAAGCATCAGTGATTAAGAAGTCAAGTTCAATGTTTCTGTATATATGCCTGTACAATTCACATACAGATTTAAAGGTTAAAGTAACTCAGTGATATAGTTAAAACCATAAAAACTAGGAAGATAACTCCATTGATCTCATGTATTTATTAATGAGTATAATAAATATCCCTAGCACACACAAGAGTTTGGTGGTAGAAATAAAGAAAAGAAAAATAAGTACTGTTTACTTTCTCTGAATTTATAATCTAGTATGAAAGGCTATAAAATAATTTATATATCAAGTATGATGAGGGTATGCAGAATTACTATTGAATTATAATCCCCTGACGGCAATGGCCCTGTCTGTTCTATGCCAGGATATACTATAACGCAACCAATTAACCCAGTTTACCCAGAACTGAGAGCTTTCCCAGGATAAGAGACTTTCAGTGTTAAAACCAAAAAAGTCCTGGGCAAACCAGAACAAGCTGATGACTCTAGTAGTAAATACCAGCACCTCATCTGTCAGTTTGTCACATTAAAAAAAATATTTCAAGTAACAGTACAGTCACCCATGGTAGACAGGTTTAAGTGGAACTTTCTGACTAAGTCAGAGTAGAAGGAAAGGCCTGGTGATCTACATTCAAAAATTAGCCATTGAAAACCCTATGGATCACAACAGAATACTGTCTGATATAGTGCTGGAAGGTGAGCCCCCTAGGTTGGAAGGCACTCAAAATACACAGTAGCCAAAACAATGGACTCAAGCATACGAATGACTGTGAAGACGGCACGGGACCAAGCAACGTTTTGTTCTGTTGTACATGGGATCATGAATCGCCACGAGTCAGAGCTGACTCCATGGCAACTAAAAACTGTAGTGAAAAAGGCAATCGAAAAAACGATGCTAATAACATAAATGTGTGCTTGGATACAATTAACGGGAAGTGCCCTTACATTGAGTTCTACCATTTACACAATGGTGTAAACTAACTGATAGAAGAGGAAACTGAGGTTCAGAGAGGTTAATAAATTTGCCCCAGTTTCCACAGACTGGAAATGGCCAAGCTGAAACTGGGATAGGAATCCAGGACGATTTGAATCCAAAGGTTCCAAGGATAAGAAAAAATGATAGTTTAAGTTCTTTGCCCAAAACCTCAAAAAAGGCAGAAAGATGGCATTAGAATTGCATTCTTCATCCTCGGGAAACCAGCCACATCTTATTTACAGAGAGCCATTTTGTTTTTATTAACACACACACATGCCCAAGACAGTTTGCTTGCCTACCTCCCTCCCAGCAGCTGCTTTGAAGCCAACCAGAGGCTCCAGAGGGAGTTGGACTGTTTCTAGCAGCTGTTTCTCAAACACCTAACTTCATTTTCAGATCAGAGCTGGGGACTGAAGCTCCTAAACCTTTGCTGCTTCAATCAAATGAGAGCCAAAGCAGCCAAAACATTCAGCGCCTCACCAGCAGCCTATCTGAATGCCTCTCTGTGCGCTGGGTGCCTCGGGCATGAAGCAGTGTGGGGCTGTTTGTTAAATCTATTTTCAATTTCTCTCCCCCTCACTTCTCTCTGAGAGAGAGAGACCCAGAAAGAAGGAAGTAGTATCTCACTCTTCCTCGTTCTCTTTCTCTCTTCCTCTCCCTTTTTCTATGGCGGAGAAGTATTTAAATTCCAAGGAGAATGAGAAAGATGACACCTATCCATAATGATTGTGAGGATGGCACAGGACTGGGCAGTGTACCTTTCTGTCGTACACAGAGTTGCTATGAGTCAGAACCAAGCAACAGCACCTAACAACAACATCCATCCTAAAACTGCAAAATTAGCATTTCATCATATTTGTTTATAAGTATTTTTCTAAGAAATTTTTGTTGTTAGGTGTCGTCAAGTCTATTCCCACTCACAGCAACCCCATGTGACAGAGTAGAACTGCCCTATATGGTCCTTCTCCCATGGAGCCACTGGGTGGGTTCGAACTGTTAAACTGAGCACTTAACAGTTGAGCCAACATCAGGGCTCCTTAACATAAGAACTTAAAGGTTTAAAACAGTCCCTGCAAGTAAGCAAAACTCTTTTACAAATAATTGAAAACTCTTAGTCCCTGCCCAGACACATTCCCCTTTCTGCTCCCTCGGAAGCGACGCCATTGGGAAGCTGGTATGTATCCTTTCCACCCAGGTGCGTGCACTTTTATTACTATGCATATGTCCATAACCAATAGGAAATATTGTTGCATGAGTTATTTTTGCATTCTTCATTAATAGTATCATGCTGTACACCTCTACTGGATCTTAACTTTTCATTAAATGCTTTTGTTTTATAGGTGTATCATGTTAATATAGGGTATCTTATTGTTGTTGTTAGGTGCGGCCGAGTCAGTTCCAACTCATTGCAGACCCTATGGACAACAGAATGAAACACTGCCTGATCCTGTGCCATCATCACAATCGTTGCTATGTTTGAGCCCATTGTTGCAGCCACTGTGTCAGTCCATCTTGTTGACGGTCTTCCTCTTTTTTGCTGACCCTCTACTTTATTGAGCATGAAGTCATTCTCCAGGGACTGGCTTCTTGCCATTCTTGCTTCTGTGGAGCATTCTGGCTGTACTTCCTTTAAGACAGATTTGTTCATTCTTCTGGCATCCCATGGTACATTTAATATTCTTTCCCAACACCATAATTCAAAGGCATCAATTCTTCTTCAGTCTTTCTTATTCACAGTCCAGCTTTGGCATGCATATGGGGTGATTAATAATACCATGGCTTGGGTCAGGTGCACCTCAAAGTGACATTTTTGCTTATTAATACTTTAAAGAGGTCTTTTGCAGCAGACTTGCATAATGCAATGCATCACTTGATTTCTTGACTGATGCTTCCACGGGCATTAATTGTGGATCCAAGTAAAATGAAATCCTTAACAACGACCATATTTTCTCTGTTTATCATGATGTTGCCTATTGTTTGAGTTGTGAGAATTTTTGTATTCTTTATGTTGAAGTGTAATTCATACTGAAACCATAGACTTTGATCTTCATCAGTAAGTACTTCAAGTCCTATTCACTTTCAGCAAGCAAGATTGTGTTATCTGCATATCACGGGTGGCTGATAAGTCTTCCTCCAATCCTGATGCTGCATTCTTCTTTACAGAATCCAGCTTTTCAGATTATTTGCTCAGCACACATATTGAATATATATGGTGAAGGTACACAACCCAGACACACACCTTTCCTGATTTTCAACCACGAAGTACCCCCTTATTTTATTCCAACAACTGTCTCTTGGTCTGTCTACAGGTTCCTCATGAGTACAATTAAGTGTTCTGGAATTCCCATTCTTTGCAATGTTATCCATAATTTGTTATCATTCACACAGTCGAATGTCTTTGCATAGTCAATAAAACACAGGTAAACATTTTTATGGTATTCTCTGCTTTCAGCCAAGATCCATCTGACATCAGCAATGATATTCTTGTTCCACCGTCCTCTTCTGAATCTGGCTTGAATTTTAGCAGTTCCCTGTCAACATACTACTGCAACTATCTTTTAAATATCCTGAGCAAAATTTTACTTTCATATGATATTAATGGTACTGTTTATATTGAATCACCTTCCTTTGAAATGGCCATAAATATGGATCTCTTCCTGTCGGTTGGTCAGGTAGCGGTCTTTCAAATTTCTTGGCATAAATGAGTGAGAGCTTCCAGCATTGCATATATTTGTTGAAACTTTTCAACTGGTATTCCATCAATTCCTGGAGCCTTGTTTTTCGCCAATGCCATTAGTGCAGCTGGGACTTCTTCCTTCAATACCATTCGTTCCTAATCATATGTTACCTCCTGAAATGATTGACCAATTCTTTTCAGCATAGTGACTCTGTGTATTCCCTCCATCTTCTTTTGATGCTTCCTGCATCATTCAATATTTTGCACATACCAAACAAAACCAAACCCATTGCCTTCGAGTCAATTCCAACTCGACCCTATAGGGCAGTGTAAAACTGCCCCATATGGTTTTCAAGGAGTGGCTGGTGGATTCAAGCTGCAGATCTTTTGGTTAGCAGCTGAGCTCTTAACCAATGTGCCACCAGGGGTTAATTTTGCTCAAAAAATCCTTCAATACTACAACTCAAGGCTTGAGTTATTTCTTCAGTTTTTTCAGCGTGAGAAATGCCAAGTATATTCTCCCCTTCAGGTTTTCTAACCCCAGGTCTTTGCACATTTCATTATAATATTTTAATTTGTCTTCTCAAGCTGCCAATGATACAGGGTATCTTAGCACATTGATTTTAATTCCTTTACATTACTCCATTACATGAATATTGCATGATTTTTTTAATTGTTATTCCCCAATTTTAAAATGCTTAAATTTTCAGTACATTTCTGATTCTACCATAAACCTATGAGATAGATTTTATCTTATGATCTTCATTTTACAGGTAAGGAAATCAAGGTTGAGGTAAATCAAGCAACAAGCCAAATTTACACAGCTAGGAAGTGAATGACAAGAATCAGGAAATCGGTTATAAGAGTGTATCCTTAAAACTGTTTCACTAGCAAGTGGCCATGTAAGATGCATCAATTGGTCTCAACCCACCTGGAGCAAAGGAGAATGAAGAACACCAAACACACAAGGTAATTATGAGCCCAAGGGACAGAAAGAGCCACATAAACCAGAGACTACATCAGCCTGAGACCAGAAGAACTAGATGGTGCCCTGCTACACCTGATGACTGCCCTGACAGGGAACACAACAGAGAACCTCCAAGGGAGCAGAAGAGCAGTGGGATGCAGACCTCAAACTCTCATAAAAAGACCAGATTTAATGGTCTGACTGAGACTAGCAAGACCCCAGGGGTCATGGTCCCCAGACCTTCTGTTAGCCTAAGACAGGAACCATTCCCAAAGCCAACTCTTCAGACAGGGATTGGACTGCACTATGGGATAGAAAATGATACCAGTGAAGAGTGAGCCTCTTGGATCAAGTAGACACATGAGACTATGTGGGCAGCTCCTGTCTGGAGGGAAGATGAGAAGGCAGAGGGGGTCAGAAGCTGGTGAAATAAATGGACATGAAAAGAGAGAGTGGAGGGAAGGAGTGTGCTGTCTCATTAGGGGGAGAGCAACTAGAAGTATATAGCAAGATGTATATAAATTTTTGTTTGAGAGCTGACTTGATTTGTTAACTTTCACTTATGGCACAATAAAAAAATTTTTTAAAAAAAAAAAAAGAAGTTTGTTTTCCATAACACAGTAGATCCCATGAGAAAGGAAAGAAAAGGCATAACACTTCCAGAGTACTATGGATTGAACTGTGTTCCCAAAAAAGGTATGTTGAC
Organism: Loxodonta africana; assembly: GCF_030014295.1. Lineage (NCBI taxonomy): Eukaryota > Metazoa > Chordata > Mammalia > Proboscidea > Elephantidae > Loxodonta > Loxodonta africana. Next base: position 57,830,940 of record NC_087362.1, read on the forward strand.
ATCCTAATCCCTGTACCCTGAATGTGACCCTGTTTGGAAATAAGGTCTTTGAAGAGGCCATACTGGAATCATTGTATTTGTTGTTAGCTGCTGTTAAGTTGGCCTCCAACTCATGTTGACACCATACACAACAGAACAAAGCACTGCTCAGTCCTGGGCCATCCCCACAATCAGTTGCAGATCAGACCATTGTGATACAGGGTTTTTGTTGGCCAATTTTGGAAGTAAACCACTAGGCTTTTCTTCCTAGTCCACCTTAGTCTGGAAGCTTGGCTGAAACCTGTCCAGCATCATAGCAACAGGTGGTAGCTGCGCATGAGGTGCATTGGCTAGAAATCAAACTGAATGGCAAGAATTCTACCACTGAGCCCTAGTGGGATAAGGTAGGTCTTAATCCCTGGTGGTGCAGGGGTTAAGCGCTCAGCTGCTAACCAAAAGGTCGGCAGTTGGAATCCACCAGCCACTCCTTAGAAACCCTGTGGGACAGTTCTACTCTGTCCTATAGGGTCACTATGAGCTGGAATCAACTAAACGGTAATGGGTCGTTGTTGCAATCCTCTGTAGTTAAAGTCCCTATAAAGATGAGAGGGTACAGACAGACAGTGAGACAGAGGAAGAACACATGTGATGCTACAACTGCAGACCTGAAGCCACCAGAAGCTAGCAGAGTCAAGAAACAGATTCTCTCTCAAACCTCAGAAGGAATCAACAAAGCCAACAGGCTGATCAAGGACTCCCAGCCTCCAGAACTGTGAGACAATAAATTTCTACTCTTTTAACCCATCCAGTTTGTCGTATTTTTTTTTTAATGGTAGCCCTAGAGCACTAATACATGGAGTATCTACTGTGTGCTGCATTGCTTTCCTAAGTTAGACCATCCCAGAGAACATTATTATCCAAATCAGCCCACTTACTTCCCCTTGTCATGTTTCCAGGTTCAGTATTTGCCAAAAAGCAAGACACAGGGTCATGGGTTTTCTAAAATTCACAGTACCAATGGCATTTCTTTAAACCACTAGTCAAAGTGTACAGTCAGTCTTTCAGGCTGCCTTCTCTAGAGGAGCAAAGCCAGAGAAGCATATATGTAAATATATAGAGCTCTACTTCAAGGAAATGGTTCACACAACTGTGGGGGCTGGAAAGTCCCAAATCCATGGATCAGGCAGCAGCTGAATGCTTCTCCTAACTCATGTGGTTACAGAAATAAAACCCAAAATCTGCAAGTCTGCTGGCTCACGGGGTTGCAGGAACTGGCAAATCCAAAATCTGCAGGTCAGGTGGCAGGCTGAAGACTTCCCATATCCCAAGAACAGGAGGCCAGACAAGATGAGTACAGAATTGATTGAGGGAGAGAGTGAGCTTTGACTGAACATCCATATATACTGGATGCAGGCCACACCCCCAAGGAAACTCCCCTTCCATCTGAATGGCTGCTGACATCAGATGACAAAATGGAGGATAATTACGCGGTATCTGCCAAATGACTGAGAATTATGGCCTAGCCAAGTTGACACATAACATTAACCATTATGGTCAGTATTAAAATTAATGATACAAGCATTGTTGTATCCCAATTCTATCTGTTCCATCTCTATCATTCAAAACAAGGAGTGTCCTCTGGAGTCCAGAGCATTGCTGGGATTCTCACAGCCTTGAAATTACCCAAATACTACCCACATGCTTCACACATTTTTCTACCCAAGGTGGTCATCTTTAACCCCAGGCTCTACTGCTGCATATCTAAGCAGTCTTCTGCCTTGTATGAAAAAAGCTGGGGACCAGGTAGCAGCGGTGCAATGCTGCCAGTATATTCTGTCTCAGGATCTGTGTAAGTGATATGCTGGCAGAATAAGCCATTTCATTTCAGCCTACTGACTTTTAGATGGCACATCATGCTCATTCCTGTGGCATTTCCTAAATAACAGATTAGTAGAGATCATTATCTAGAAGTAAATGTATGCAGCCAGAAATTAAGAAGTGTTTTCAGAGCAAGTACAGAGCTTTGACTCATAAGACAAGTGTATTTGATGAGTGTGAGTGGGAGACTAGAGAGCAATAGAGAGGAGGACCTCAGAAGTATGTGGCAAGGTATGTCTGAAGATTCCAGGCACACGCTAGAGAATAAGAAACTCCAAAGCCCTAGGTTTAGGGTCATGGTTTCATGGGACAGCCCAGTTAATTTGCCTAATACTCTTTTTAGTGCTTCTGTTCTTTACGTAGTGCCTGGGGTCTGAGTAACTTCACCCTCAGGACTCTTTTGTCCTACTGTTTTGGACTGGTAAAACGATTGGGAGGGGAAAGTTAATACTTCAGGTATGAAAGGGTCCATGGCTAGAAGAGCCAGGGGGTGGCCTGTGGTGCAATGAGTTACTTAACATGACCCTTCTAGCCATGGTCTTTGTGACTCACACACAATGATTGAGTGGGACTATGCAAATAAGGTATATGGAACCTGTGATGTGTCAACTTGGCTAGGCCATGATTCCCAGTATTGTGTGGTTGTCCTCCATTTTATGTGTTGTGGATCTTGACCCCTACATATTGACGAGGCAGAATTGGTGTAAGCTGTGTCCTGAGTCACAGCCTTGCAGGAGGGTGTGGCTTATGCCCCACCCTTGCTAAAGTTACACCATTTGCTGGGGTGAGTCCAGTTCATGACCAATTGACCTCCCCAGAGGCCTGCTGTCTGACCTGTCAATTCTGGGATTCGCTGTCCTTCACAGCCGCATGGGCCAGTGGCCAGCTTCCGCAGTCTTGTGAGCCAGAAGCCCGTGGTCTGAACTGCCAGCTTGGGTTTGTCAGCTCCTGCAGCCACTTGGGTCAGAAGAAGCCTACACTTGACCCAAGAATTTGGAACTTGCCAGCCTCCACAACTGCGTGAGCCCATTCCTTTATGTGGTTCATACAGGTTCATGAGTTCTGTGAGATGGTGCAGCGAATTAGGGAACCCAAAGACGGAAGGGAGAGTACTGAGGGGAGAGGGTGTAGTTGATGTTAGAGACGATGGTGCGGTACAGCAGCTTGGAAAAGTTGGACATTTGGGACATCTTTAACCTCTGCCTCATAGGAACCAGCTTTGTGATGACCCTTACAAAAGAAATTGTTTAGTTGCCATCTAGTCGATTCCAACTCGTGGTGACCCCATGTATGTTAGAGTAGAACTGCGTTCCACAGGGTTTTCAAGGCTGATTTTTAGGAAGTAGACTCCAGGCCTTTCTTCCAAGGAGCCTCTGGGTGGACTTGAACCTCCAACCTTTCAGTTAATAGCTAAGCACTTAACCATTTGCACCACCCAAGGACTGTGAACTTAGATATAATTAAATAAAAGCTAATATAAGGTTTCCGAACTATATCTGACACATAAGAGCTACTTAGTAAATGTTGGGTAGTTGAAAAGAGTGATATGGAAATAAAAATCCCTCCGAGTTTGACCTCCACATGAATAGGGAGTTAGGAGAGAAGCGAATCTGGGTGGTCTCTCTAGCTAGGATGGCCAGAAAGAATGGCAATTACTATACCATGTGAAATATTGTGTTCAAAGGCATTTGTTCATTCCACTATTGTATTCACAGGGCTTACCAAGATGCTGGCATGTAGCAGGCATTACACAAATATACATTGATGCTGGCATGTAGCAGGCATTACACAAATATACATTGATGCTGGCATGTAGCAGGCATTACACAAATATATATTTTAAAATGGAGTTGAAAGGACATGGAGACCAATTCTTCTGGAGGTCCGAAAATAAGTTGTCACACAAAGAGCCCTGGAAGCAATCATACTCAATGTATACAACCAAATAGGAAACAGAGAAAAAGGGACTTTGAGAGTAAGACAGTGAGGGGCAGTATGCATGGTTGCCGGAACACATCCCATGCCTAAGACCAGCTCTGGGGTCTTACAGCTCATCAGTGGACACATGAGAGTTTAAACCATTTACAGTCAAAGGAGACAGAATAGAGCGAGCACAGGAATTTTCACCAGGTCACTGGAGAGTGCCACCTTTTAGAAGAAAGCAATTGTTCCCCTCTTGCAGAAAATAAAGTTGGCTATTGTAAACTATGAGAGTTCCTTTCATTATCTGACCCTGAGGTTAAGGGCGTACTCTCTTTTTTCTTCTACCCCAGTGCACAGGACTAGGGGATGATTCACAAGCTAGACTGATTGCCGTTCACAAACACCTGATCTGTGCACAAATGTAAGGTTACGTGAGATACAACATATTAGGTGCTTGGCACAGTCCCTGGCAAAGGAAAAAAAAAAAACATTAAATACAGATTGGCTTTGACAATCCTACATTAAAAAAAAAAAAAAGAAGGTCTACACTTTTATACTTAAAGACTGGAAAGCCAATTTCTTTTCTTAATAAATACTACCAACAAGTGGCAAAAAAAAAATTTTTTTTCTTTTCTTAATAAATATTACCGACAAGTGGCAGTGAGGTTTATTTAAACAGGGGCAACAATCTTGAGATGCAATTTTTACTGCTGCTCCTGATTATTTTTCTGAATAGCACGTATTTCTCACGGAATAAATTTAGGCAAACCCCTTTAACCAGAAGCTGTTTCTAAGCTTCTTGAGAGGCTTAATAGACAGTAACGAGGGAGTTCATATTTTTCTCAAACATTGCTCAGGGCAAGCACACTTTACTATTTTTCAAAATCTAATGTCTCCATCCAGGGAAAACAAATTGAATGACTCTGTCTAGCACATGCGGGGTATGAGGCCCCTCTGCCCATCAGGGATTCTGAGTACACGCTGGTTAACGGCACAGAGAAGCTCTTGCTGCCTGACCATAGAAGACCTGGAGGAAGATTTGAGTGGGCCATTGTGTTTGGGGATCACAAAAATCCTCTCCCATCCAAGCAATTTGCTTTTCTGGAATGTATTTTTAAAGCGTATCTTAGTTTTAATAAAATAACTAAGTCAGGTTGTAGAAACATGCAGTCAATCTCCCAGGATGTTCTGGCCACCAGAGCCCATGGGGTTTGACACTTAGTCACCCAGTAATGACCAGGTGCACCCAACCTTATAAAAAAGAAAGTAGTGTGTGTGTGTGTGTGTGTGTGTATTTAACCACAGTCAGAAATTAGAGAAGCATCAGACCCAACCCATATGCCTCAAATTTGGAGAAGTTTCTTCAGGAAAGGAAACACTGATGGTCTTCACTGTCATCCCAAAAGCAAAAGCCACCCACTCCAAGTCTACAAAAAAGAAGGTATTCACTCTCCCCAGAGTTACAAAATATTCTGCAAGTGGGCTGAGGCCTGGGCACCAACACAGAGAAAAGTTCGAATGGACCAAGATTGAGGGTAGGTGCTTGTTGAAGTCAGCAGGCAGGGGCACTGTTGCAATGATGCTTATTGTCTACCGAGACACACTGCAAGTGGCAGGGATGCTGGCTGTTACAGGACCTACCTGCTTTGTAGCCGAGGGGGAGGGGGTATAGCCCAGGTCAGTAGTTCGGAAACCTGGATGCTCACTAGAATCAGCTGGGGAGCTTTTAAAACAACCTGATGCTCAGAACTCAGCCCAAATCACAACAAAGCTGTGGTAGGGGCTCGGCACTGACATTGTCTAAAAGTTTCCTCGGTGATTCTAACATGCAGCCAAGGTTCCCTTAGCCAACCTAAACAAAACCGTTATCACCTTCTGACCATCTTTAAAAAAAAAAAAAAAGCTTAACTTGCATTTTTCATTGTGTAATCAAAGGCCTGGCACATAGCTGGAATTCATTCATATTTAATGAATGAGTGAATGATCACTAAGCTAGCAAAAATATTATGGCCAAAGGAGCTTTCCCTTCCCTGTGTATAACTCACTGGTCAAAACCCCCAAAATTCTGCATAATATTTGATGAGTCATTCAACTTTTTAGATGTTATCATACAGAATTTATGAAAAAGTTGTAAAGATATATGTACAAGGACATTCATCACAAGGCAGTTCATCGATTAGGTAAATCAAGTATGATATATCCATAAGTGGAAAGCTATGCAGACATAAAAATAATCTTGTAGGTTTTTTTTTTTAATATTGAAACTGATGTATAATATCCATGATGTATTATTGATAAGGGAAAAGGACATTAAAAGCAGCCCAGATAAAATAATCACTCTTATTCAATCAGGAGCCCTGGTGGTGCAGTAGTTAAGAGGTTGGCTGCTAACCAAACAGTAAACAGTTCTAACCTACTAGCCACTCCTTGGTAACCCCGTGGGACAGTTCTACTCTGTCCTATAGGATCACTATGAATCAAAATTGACTCGATGACAATGGGCTGATTTAATAAATAATTTGTGTGTGTGTGTGTGTCTAGATAGAAAAAGCAATGTATAAACAGTAAAGTAGTTATCAATGGAAAAAGAAATAAGGATGGCTTTTACCTTGCCTTTATTTTCCTCAATTATACATTATTTTAATAACTGCAATTTCTTCATATGTCAAGTATTTTCACAAAGTTGGGAGTAACTATTTCCCACCACCATTCCAGGTCCATCTTTATTTCAAAATCCTCACCCTTGTGAATCAGGCCAGACCAAGACACCACAGTGGAAAGGGAGAAGTTTGTCTTTGATGCCCTTCCGCGTACCTGTGGGCTGGCCTCCATTTTTTATGTTGGCACTATTGCTCTCCACACACCTGACCCGAACCAGAAACTGTTAACTCCGCATAACCCAGTACATCCAATTACATCCATAAAATGTATTTCTTCAGGACATCTGCTTCCATATGTGATGGAATTAGGTCATCTAATGTAACTATCTCTTAATACAATCAGTGTATTGCCTAATTTGTCATCACTCTCAGAGATAGCTGCATTTTGAAGGATGCGTAAAATCGCAGAAATGTCTCTACTATGTGCTTTCAGACCTAGGACCATAATGAGGACTTCATTTCTCTCTGATGGGGCGGGGAGGGACATGGCAGGGTCAAGAAGTAAAGACTAATGAAAATATTAGCCAGAAATGTTTGGATAGTTTCTTTGTGCCTGGTACCCCGCTAAGCACTTTTAGAGGATCAAAGGATACAGTATAAATGTTATAAACAATACAACGAAGTGTGTACTATTGCTACACTGTTTCATAGATGAGGAAACAGAGGTTTACGGAATGTAAAACTTGCCCTAGGGCACATAGTCAATACGTGGCAGAGCTAGGATGCCACCACAGGCAACCTGGTTTCAGTCTTTGCTCTCTGACCATACAACAAGTAGTTTGTAGCGCTTTTAAAAAAATCATAGTTCATTGTGATTCATTCCTCTGCACCTACTGTGTTAGTTTCTGGAGTCGTTAGATATTATGAGTGAAAAGAACATGACTGGTGCCCTCTACAGGCTCATACATTTACAGCAATTTTCTCCAGCCATAGAAAAAAAAAAAAAAAAGTCCCAAATTCTAAAGTACCGTTTATTTTCTAGGCTAAACCAAAAAACCAAACCCAGTGCCGTCGAGTCGATTCCGACTCATAGCGACCCTACAGGGCAGAGTAGAATTGCCCCATAGTTTCCAAGGAGCGCCTGCTGGGTTCGGATGACCGACCGTTTGGTTAGCAGCCGTAGCATTTAACCACTACACCACCAGGGTTTCCATTTTTCTATTTTTTTTAGTGGTTCTTAAAGAGTAGTCCCTGGACCAGCAGCATCAGCATCACTGGGGACCTTATTAGAAATGCAAATTATCAGCCCCACCCTAGACAATGTTTTTAGCTGCCTTGGAGTTGACTGTAATTCATGGGAGTGGACCACTGTGATCCATGGGATTTTCACTGGCTGATTTTCAGAAGTAGGTCACCAGGCCTTTCTTCCTAGTCTGTCTCAGTCAGAAAGCTCCACTGAAACCTATTCAGCACCACAGCAACACGCGAGCTTCCACTGACAGAGGAGTGGTAGCTATGCTTGAGGCGATTGGCTGGGAATCAAACCCTGGTCCTCCCCCCGCCCCCATGGAAGGCTAAAATTCTACACTGAAGCATCAGTGCTGTCACCCTGGACTTACTGAATCAGAATCTGAGGTTGGGGTTCAGAATCTGTTTCAACAAGCCTTCCAGGTGAGAGCCACTGCTCCAGGCATCCTATTGAGCACTTCACAGGCATTACCTCTTTTAGTCTTCACAACAGACTCTCAACATCAGTTCATAATTCCCATTTTCCAGATGAGGAAACTGAGGCATGGGGAGCTGATTCAATGTGCCCCCAAAAAACACAGCTAGTAAGTGACAAGGCTGGAAATATAACCCACATCTGTAAAAGGCTCCCGCTGAAGTGGTGTGAATGGGACTGTGCCCACATTTGACTCTGCCACTAGCTTCAACAGAACCTACCTTGATTGTATGCGGCTGCACTGCTACGAACACTCAACAGAGGCAAGCCAAGGAATACAATCTAATGGAAAATTAAGATACATGTGGGCACTTATCTCATAATAAGATTCTGCTTATGAAACGATGCTATAGTGTAATTAGACTGGGAAACCAGGAAGAAAGAAAAAACAAACGTGGCTCTTATTTTAACTGCTTCACAATAATGGAGTGTTGCTGGAGAGTTATTCACACAACAGATGCTGGGAAGATATCTGCTGATTCTGTGAGTTGCTACATAACCCCACTGCAGCAGAGCCTCCAGTCTCATGCACACAGACATACGTTCTCCCTAAGCAACGTCTAACGCTTGCAGTAGAGCTATAAATCGAAGCTAATGGGAGAAAAGGCAACTCCTCCACTCAGACTTTCTGAAAATATTTGCCTGTGATGTTTTGTGCTCCAGAGATTGCACATACACATACACAAAAATACACAAAGGCAGTATTTATTCTGGGTTGGCTTCATTTGGAGAGCCAGACTAGGGAGGGTAATCAAAAGTATTTCACTTTTACCTAGTAAATAAGTGAAATGATCCCTGTGGTTATTCATTAAAACTTTTATGGTATGTTCATCAGTTACCAAACAGCTTGAACAAAGCCGAGGTAAATTAACTTTCTGAAATCCACATGGCTTGCCAAAAGGAGCGTGCTCTCTTAAAGCAATTTCATTGGTTTACAGTTCATCCAAAATACTATTAGCTTGGAGCCCAGTTTTGAACTGCCAAGGGGAATATATACAATGGCAATTTCAGATCATTATCACGGCATTCCAATGCAAATGGCCACAATTTAATTCATTATCACTAACATTACGTCTTTATTTTGCTACCAACTGGTGACTGACATTTCCAGGGCTACAAGAAGCAAATGCTAATTAGACCACAGTGTACTCTTACCCTTTCTTCTTTCGTGTTATTTTTCCATCTTCAGGGAGACATTGGAGGGCCTACTTCCAACCAGCTGCTGGCCCTTAGCACTCCTTCCCTGCCCTCAACCAGGCCTCCATCCCTGAGATACTATGAATCTCCTGTGGATTTCCAGTTCTGTATGCTTTGCCTTTGAAAGAGGGCCTATGTAATGAAATGACCCCTTTCTTAAACCACTCCCTCAGCCTAATTTAGGATGTCTTTAATATGGGTTTAATGTGATCACCAGGGTGACAGAGCAGAGGTATTAACACACAAACAGGCTGCCATCAAAGTTCAGATTTGCATTTAGACTGGACAAAAGGGAAAGAACTGGCTTTCTATTCTGTTCCTTGCATCAGCACGGTCTCACAAATTTCTAATCCCTGAAATGATGCCAGAAGGGATCGTCCTCAACAACTTCCATTCATGCGTAGGTGGACTTGATTCATCTCCAAAAGCGTTCCCTTTTCACTCTCAACGTGAGATGAGGAAGAGTTGTAAAACCTCAAACAGCTCCAGTGAAATGTTCAATGTGTTCAAATAAAGCAATTAGTAAGTACAAAATTGAAGCTCCTCAGATCTTTGGGCTACAGATTCAAGGAAAATATATAAAAGATGTATTCCCCCCCACCCCCCCCACCCCCGCCCCGGTTACCCAATATGACCAAGAGTTCTGCCTTTAAGAGAACGTCTATCTTCAGGAGTCCTACGAATATTTTATTTATTCAGTAATTATTTAGCTTCAATAATAATAATGACGGTAGGGATTCAATGGATTGTAGCTAGGTGCCAAATTCTTAGTAAATGGCTTTGCACACTTTAATCTGAAAACTCTCCTGAAAAGCATGGTTCTACCAGTGAGGAAAATGCTTCCCAGAGAGTTAGTGGTTAATGCAAACAGTGGTAGAAACTCCAGTTACCCAGGGTGATGGGTGGCTTAAGAGCACACTTTTTTGTGTGCTGCCTTCCCTTCACTACAACACCTTCTTCCCTACCTGTGTCCCCTCACCTCCCAAATCAACTCATTTCACCTGATTCCTTGTCTCAGTGTCTGGTTCTGGGGAACCCAAATTAAGACAACAGAAAATGGCATGATCTGAGACCCCCAAAAATCACAGGGCCCGTGGTAAACCAGTTGCCATCAAGTCGATTCTGATTCATGGTGATCCCATGTATTTCAGAGTAGAACTGTGTTCCATAGAGTTCTCAATGGTTGATTTTTTTGGAAGTAGATCTCTAGGCCTTTCTTCCAAGGTACCTCTGTGTGGACTCAAACCAGCAAACTCTTGGTTAGCAGCTGAGGATGTTAACCATTTGCACCTCCCAGGAACTCCCCAGCCTGTGTGTCATGGATTGAATTATGTCCCCCAAAAATGTGTGTATCAACTTGGTTAAGTCATGATTCCCAGTATTCTGTGGTTGTCCTCCATTTTTATCAAGAGATAAAAGGAAAGGGAAGCAAGCAGAGAGCTGGGGACCTCATATCACCAAGAAAGTGCCAGGAGCAGAGTGAGTCATTTGGACCTGAGGTTCCTGCACTGAGATGCTCCCAGACCAAGGGGAAACTGATGTATCACAAGGACCTTCCTCCAGAGCCAACAGAGAAAGAAAGCCTTCCTCTAGAGCTGGTGCTCTGAATATGGACTTCTAGCCTACTGGACTGTGAGAGAATAAACTTCTCTTTGTTAAAGTCATCCACATGTGGTATTTCTGTTATAGCAGCACTAGATGACTAAGACACCATAGTAGACATTCAACAAATATGTGTTGAATGTAGAATGAATAAATAAACTTTTCCAGTACTGCCAGAGCAAAAAGTACACAGGGTAATAACAAGACAAGGAATAAAAACAGATAGATTTGAAATGCTTTTCCCCAGACTGAAATCCAGCTGTGCTAGAAAGTATTTATTCTTTGACATGATTGATAGGTGTACAATTTAATTGAAATGTAAGGTTTAAAGCACAGTTAGAATTAGGTAAGTGTACCTTACTTGGAATTACATTTTAGCAAGTTGGCATGGGGAAAGCCATTGCTGTACTTAAAATAAAAATAGCTAACACTTAATACCCTCCCCCCAAAGGAAACACTTCTTAGTAACAACTTTCCAAGACTGTTTTTTCCCCCATCCATCATCTAATCATTAATAAATTTCACTTTAATAACTCTGTACATTTCAGGCCCGGAGAAAAGCAAGGCCCCAATGTGTTACATGTGTCATTGCTCCCGTACTTCTGAAAAATAAGTGTCCTGCTGGAAAGTATATGCCCTGGGGCCCGAGACTAATAGGAATTTCAAGGCCTGTTTTATGTTTGCAACTTAATCTTTCTTTGTCCCCCATCTCAGCCAGCAAATACAATTTCCTAATAACACAACTCATCTCTGTGTTTTTGAACTGGGCTTTGGATTGGGGATCATTGTGCTTTTTGCCTTCAGATGTCTCACTTTGATGTATTCTATTTCAAAGGGAGAGATAAAACCCAAAGTTTGTTCTCACAATGGGACATCCTTTAAAGCCAAAGAGAAACGTTGGTCCTCTTTATGGCACACAGCAGCCCGGATTCACTTTGAGATCCTCTCTTGAAAGTCCCTGGGCAAGTGCAAAACAGCTTTCAGCGATGTATTCTGTACCACTGCCAGGAAAGAATTGCTCTAGCTATCTCCGTCGCACAAGTGGGCAGACTGAAGTCGTGGGAGTGAATCAGGGCAAAGACCTCGGGGAAATAGGTTTCCTCGTTGCCTCTTCCTAATTACTAGCCATGTAGCTAAACTCTCCAGCACTAATGGCGCCACTGGGTATAAATAGCATCTATATATACCTTTGAAAGTCTAAATCTGGGCAGGAAGAAGGAGGGATCTATTCAAACCCACTTTGCTATCACTTCCTCTCTCTCCCTAGGGAGATGAACTCAGCTCCAATTAAAAGAAGAACTGGTTTTTTGTATATTTCTCTATTAGATGTAACACACTTCACTTTCTACAACTGTTTCCTGCCAGTTGTCCAATCTTCCATTGTATTCGGCGCTTAAATTTCCCATAATCTTGAGTGAGTCTTTTCCTAGATACATTTCCTCTGTCTTCGTCTTCTCTTAATAGATTGTGATTTCTATAGTTCTTATTTATCTTTATATCCTTAGTGCCGAAAATAAAGTCTTAGAATATATTAACCATCCAATATGTGTTTGTTGAATGAGTAAGTGCACGTGCGACTAAATGAAATTTTAATCATTTATGCACCTCTGAATCCCCCTCCTTTCTTTAAACATGTTTATAACTACCCTAACTTGAAAGGAGCCCTGGTGGCACAGTGGTTAAGACCTTGGATGCTAACCAAAAGGTCAGCAGTTCAAATCCACCAGCTGCTCTTTGGAAACCCTATGGGGCAGTTTTACTTTGTCTTATAGGGTCTCTATGAATCAGAAGCCACTCAACAGCAATGGGTTTATCTTGAAAAAAAAAAAAAAGTTTCATATTTCTACATGCCGTACCTAAAGGTCCCTGGGTGGGGCAAACAGTTTGCACTTGTCTACTAACCTACAGGTTGGTGGTTTGAACCCATCCAGCAGCGCCAAGGAGGAAAGGCCTGACGATCTGCTTCTGTAAAGATTACAGCTAAGAAAACCCTATGGAGAAGCTCTCCTCTAAAACATGGCATCACCATGGGTCAGAATTGACTCAATGTCAGTGGGTCTGGTTTGGGGTTTGGTACCTCATGAAATAATTTATCTGTTGATCCCTTCTTAACCTTATCCTAGCAAAAGCAATTTTATAACCAAAAAAAAAAGGAACAAATTATCAGATTTTAAAAGCTAAAGTACCGGAGCTGTCATCCCATACTCCATACCCACCCCACCTTTCATGGTTGACATGTCATCTCAACCCCCTGATACTGCCATGGTTCCGGCTGGGAGAACGTCAAAAGGTTTTAGTGGAAGCAATGGTGTAATTGAGCGTAAGGAGAACCCTGGATTGCTGGTGGGCTAGTGTTTATTGACTTAATTTGCAAAATATTTTCTGAGTGCCAAACTCACAAGGCATAATACTAAGCACTTTAAAGGATTTTAAAACACATAGCAATCCAGTACTCAATAAACTAAGATTCCAGTAACAAAATAAAACATGTGGACATGAACATGCCCATGCTCAGTGATTGAAAATAATTATCTCATTAAGTGGCTTCAGAATAAAACACTATGGAGAGTTTACAGGAAAGGAGTTACTGACAGCTAGGTGGATGGGGGAAAGCTTCAAAGAGAGGGAGCTTTTTAACAAGGCCTTGAAGAAATGAATCAATATACGAACTCTTTTCATATGCTCTTTATTAAAAAAAGAAAGAAAGCCCTGATTTGTTGCATTTGACAATTTCTGTGCTACCTGTCTCTCAAAATCCCTGAAAAGTAAACAATTGGCTCTCATGAGCCAGCTCCACACACCATTGCTTGATAAATGTCAACGTATGTAGCACCACTTCTGAATTTAAATGCTGTATATGAAATTGTAAAGGTCCAACTCTTCCCCTACAAAGGACATGGTTTAGGGAAGAGAACAGGAGAGGCTTTCAAGTGCTTTTAGCTGACCTGAGTTCAAAGCGTCATGACTACACCCAGGAAATTGTCCTCTGTCCCTGAGTAGCTTTGGATCTTGGCTGAGGGAAGATGTCACTGGCATCTTAACTGAGACAGAGGATTTCATTAGAAATGTGGTCAGACATTCCCATTTTCCAAAATCAAGGAATAGAGTCTATAAAGATAAAAGCAGCAGTCATGAAAGGGAGGATGGAGTTAAAACAGAATAAAGCCAAAAAAAAAAAAAAAAAACCCCATCGCTGTCGAGTCAATTCTGACTCATAGCAACCCTCTAGGACAGAGTAGGACTACTGACCATAGGCTTTCCAAGGAGCACCTGGTGGATTCAAACTGCCAACCTTTTGGTTAGCAGCCGTAACTCTTAACCACTGCACCACCAGGGTTGAAGCCCGAGTTGGCTGAAAGTCAGGGTTTCTTTGGGTGTTTGCCTGATGATGGGAGAGAATTTGGCAAAGGTAACTCAGGCCTCTGGATGTGCTTGTATTTCTGTTTACTGAGCCCAAAGGCTTATTTCTCAAATGAATTCTTTTTTTTTTTTTTTTTTTATCGTGACGGTAGTAATCATGCAAGTCTTCTGGTAATAAGCTCTGGGAAGGTTCCTTGGCAATACCGGCTATAAATATTGACCATTTGCCACATTTCAGTATTTTGGTTTGAAACCCTGTAGCCAAAAACCTCAGGAAACATTTTCAAGCAAGCCTCACTGTTCTGACCCTCAGCTGGAATCTTGAACAACTGGCTCCCCATGCTGTCTTGCTGCCATCATCCTGTATAAGTAGAAGACACTGCCCTAGGGGCATTGCTCTGGTGCCCAGTCCCTGGATTGAGCAGAGAAACCCAGACATGTCTTTCTTCTGTTGAGTGAGAGGGTGGCCTATTTCATCACCAAGATCCCTCGTCATTCTCTAGTCTTATGAATCTGAGAGCCATTCAGTTTTGAGAAAACTAAACTAAGGAAAAAGGCAAGATGGAAAGAAGAATGGTGGAAAAACTGGAAGCCTGGCTTCCAGACATGAGTCTGCCACTAAGTCATCTTGTACCTTCATTTGTCAGCTCCATACCGCCCCCCACCCCCCAGGAGCCTCAGTCTCCTCATCTATAAAATGAAGGTGGTGGATTACCTATCTCCTCATTTCCTTCCAAATCCAAATCTAGGAATCTGCTCTCAAGAGATTTTTTAATGTTTCTCTTAGCATGGAGCTCTATCTAAAAGACTGATAAACTGCATCCATTCAAAACCATTTAAGAAAACACTGATTGTCTTCTATGTAGTAGCTACTACATTTGACATCAGAGAGACAGGAATAAAAGAAAAATGATCCCTGCATTAAGTCACTCACAGTTGAGTAAGAAAGACACAATGAAACAGACAACTGCAATATGTTAAGTTAGTACAGAGACCCCTTTCCCACTCCCTCCAATGAGTTATAGTCTCCTAATGGTCATTGGTCATTGGAGCCCTAGTCCCTCAGTGGTTAAGAACCCAGCTGCTAACCAAAAGGTCAGCAGTTCGAATCCACCAGCTACTCCTTGGAAACCTTATGGGGCAGTTCTACTCTGTCCTACAAGGTCACTGTGAGTCGAATCGACTCGAAGGCAACAGGTTAATGGTTATTGGAATTATGTAATAATCAGGATATTTGAAGGTACAGTCCTTCCTCAGTATCTATGAGCAGGGGGAGGGGTTGGTTCCAGGACTTCCCATGAGACCAAAACCTGAGGATGCTCAAGTCCCTCATATAAAATGGCATTGCATTTGCAAATGACCTATGCACATCCTCCTGTATATGTTAAATCGTCTCTAGATCACTCATCATACCTAACACAATGTAAAAAAAAAAAAAAAAACCCGTTGCCGTCAAGTTGATTCAACTCAAAGTGACCCTATAGGACAGAGTAGAACTGCCCCATAGGGTTTCCAAGGAGCAGCTGGTGGATTCGAATTGTCAACTACTTGGTCAGCAGCTGAGCTCTTAACCACTGCCACTAGGGCTCCAAGGCAGTGTAAGTGCTATGTAAATAGTTGCTATATGGTATTGTTTAGGGAATAATGACAAGGAAAAAAGTCTGTTTTTTTTTTCCCCTTCCTGAATTTTTTTTTTTGTGTGTGTGTGCTTAGGTGAAAGTTTACAAATCAAGTCAGTCTCTCATACAACGAGCCATACATGCCCGGCCGGGGACTCCCAGCTGCTCTCCCCTTAGTGAGACAGCACTTCCTCCTCTCCACCCTGTGTTCCCCGTGTCCATTCAACCAGCTCCTGTCCCCCTCTTCCTTCTCTTCTTGCCACCAGACAGGGGTTGCCCACATAGTCTCGTGTGTCTACCTGAGCCACAAAGTTCACTCCTCACCAGCATCATTGTCTATCTTATAGCCCAGGCCAATCCCAGTCTATAGAGTTGGTTTCAAGAATAGTTCCAATCTTGGGCTATCAAAGGGTCTGGGGACCATGACCATCAGGGTCCCTCCTGAATATTTTTGATCCTCGGTTGTTTGAATCCACAGATGCGGAACCCAAGGATATGGAGGGCCGACTGCACGTCAGGTCACCCTCGTCTCTCCTTAGTTTGGCCATAGGTAGTGGAGCAGGTGATGCTGAGTAATGCAGGTCTGTCAAACCATGCAAGCATCCCTTGGTGGTGCAAACAGATTGTTCTCAGCTACTAACATAAATGCTGGCAGTTCAAACCCACCCAGAGGTACCACAGAAGAAAAGCCTGGTGATCTTCTGCAAAGATTACAATCAAGAAAATCTGTGGAGCAGTTCTGCTTTGTAACACATGGTGTCACCATGAGTTGGAATTGACTCACTGGCAATGGGTTTAGTTTTTGGTGTTGGTCAAACCATGCTGGAGTTTTTCATCCCTGCAGACTTCACCTCTGCTGATTTCCCAAAGATGCCTTCAGTGTGAGCCTTATAGCCACCATGGACACAACTTGCATCAAGCAAAAGTGTTTTAATTCCAGCTCTGCTACTTACTACCTTTGAGATCTGGAAGTTTGCGCTTGTGCCTTTAAGCGTCAGCTTTGTTATCTGCATAAGAGGAGTATTATTCACTTGTCATCATGAGGCTCAAAGGCAATATTTGAAAAGAGACCAACGTAGTCAAGTCAAACCAAACCACACCCATTGCTGTCAAGTCGATTCCAGCTCATAGCTTACTAAATGTGACCTACTATTAATTTTAGTATTATGTGAGCTATGCATGCACAGCACAGATATTCTGCTTGTTTTTTAGGGAGCCCATAATATTTGCACGAGACAGGGCTGGCAAAAGTGTTCAAGAGAAGGGTCTTCAGTGAACCTCACTGGATCAGGAAAGTATTTGTGAACCATTTATGACGATATCTTTAATTTTTCCTTCATTTCTTTCTTATGAAAGCTGTTGTGTCTAATTTTGGATGCCACTTCTACTTTAATCCCCCTTCCCTCTACATGTCTCAAATTACGAATGTCACTATATTCCAACAAATGGTCATAATTACTATGAAGGAAGTTTATTCAGGTATCTATGGAAACAGAGAAAAGGGAATTTAATTTAGCTAGGTCAGGTGGTGGGGGGTAAAGATGGCTTTTAGGAAAAGGTGACAACCCTTGAGTTGGTTTTGAAAGATGAGTGAGCATTACAGGTGTCCCAGCATTGTGTAACGGCACAAAGACATGAAAGCTCAGGCTGCCTTGGGTACTTCACTTCACCGGCAGTGGGGAAGCAGCATGAAAGAATGTCAGTGGGACTGGCAGAAGTTGGGGACTAGAGCTGGAAGAGCCTTGAACATGATGACAAGGAATTTGACATTTACCTAGAATGCAAGTGTGAGCCCTGGGAGGATTTTAAGCAGGATACTTATATGATCAGATTTGCACCGTTCTTTATTATTATTACTATTTTCTTGTTGTCATTAAGAATATACACAGCAAAATATACACCAATTCATTGTTTCTACAGGTACATTTCAGTGACATTGATTACATTCTTTGAGTTGTGCAACCATTCTCAGCTTCTTTCTCTGAGTTGTTTCTCCCCCATTAATGTAAACTCACTGCCTCCTAATGTTCCTATCTAAACTTTTGAGTTACTGTTGTCACTTTAATCCCATATAGATAGTTCTTAAAAGAGCATAATGCTTACGGCAGACATCTTTTACTAGTTTAGCTAAACTACTGATTGGTTTTAAGAAGACTTCAGGGGATATTTCTGGTTTAAGTTGTAAAGAATCACTGGAAGTGGTATTGGGATAGGTACTAATAGTGAGGAGTCCCTGGGTTGGGCAAAAGGTTAAGCACTCAACTACTAACCAAAAGGTTTGTGGTCCAAACCCACCCAGATGTACCTTAAAAGAAAGGCCTGGCCAAGGTCATGGAAGCTCCATAGACACATCCAAACTTCCTGAGGGGCTGAATTACTGGGCTGATAGCTGTGGGGATCACGGTCTCGGGGAACACCTAACTCATTGGCATAACATAGTTCATAAAGAAAATATTCTACATTCTACTTTGATGAGTATCATCTGGGGTCTAAAAAGCTAGTGAGCAGCCACTTAAGATACTCCACTGGTCTGGGACAAGGGAGAATGAAGAAAACCAAAGACACAAGGAAAAGATTAGTCCAAAGGACTAATGGACCACAACTAACACAGCCTCCACCAGACTGAGTCCAGCATAACTAGATGCTGCCCAGCTACCACCACCAACTGCTCTGACAGGGATCACAATAGAGGGTCCTGGACAGAGCTGGAGAAAAAACGTAGAACAAAATTCTAACATATGAAAAAAAAAAAAAAAGACCAGACTTGCTGGTCTAACAGATTGGAGAAATCCCAAGAGAATGGCTTCCAGATACCCTTTTAGCTCAGTAATGAATCACTCCTGAGGTTCACCCTCAGCCATAGATTAGACAGGACCATAAAACAAAACGAGACTAAAGGAGTACACCAGCACAGGCGCAAGGACGAGAAGACAGGAGGGGACAAGAAAGCTGGTAATAGGGAACCCAAGGTCGAGAAGGGGAGAGTGTTGACATGTCATGGGATTGGCAACCAATGTCACAAAACAATATGTGTACTAATTGTTTAAGGAGAAGTTAGTTTGTTCTGTAAACATTCATCTAAAGTACAATAAAATAAAAATTTAAATAAAGAAAAGCCTGGCAACCTGCTTCCACAAATAGTCAGCATGGGTCAGAATCAACTCAAATGCAACTAGTTTGGTTTGGTTTTTGATTTAAATTAAAAGTGAGGAACCATGTTTCTACTGTATAAGGTAATTAAAGAAAAATTGAGGTACCCGATACCACCTGAAATTGCCAGTTTGAGGATTGGGTGCGATTGTCTGTTTTCTGGTTCCCTTTTCACCGTAGCGGCAGCCATCTTCCATACTGTTTCTAAGAGAGTTATGTTCAGTAATTATGATGTGACTACACTGTGACCCCTCCCTGTCACATACCCATGTAATTGCCACACTGTAACCAGTGTAAGAAAGAGACTATACCCTTTTAAGCCAATAGCTTTACAGAGCTTGGCACAGGAAGTCCATCCTTACAAGTTCCACTACTGGAATTCATGCTTCACCAGTTGCCACCACAGAAGCCTGAGTTCCTGCCACCAGAAGCCCTGCCTTAAAATGATCTACTGCCAATCAAGTAAAGTCTTTCAGTGATCTAAGCCCCCATAATTACCAATCAAGCAATATTTTTCAATGATCTAAGTTTGTAGATCAAGTAACTTGTTTCATATCCATTGTTCCCCTCCTATAAAAGGTCACTGTTGAGTTACCATTTTGAATTCCTCGATTCCACTGCATGGAGTTCAGTCCATTCCCAGCTCCAGCTGTCTCTTGTCTTTAAATAAATCTCTCAATTTTACATTAATCACAGTACGGATGGCTACTCTTTGGCACTAGGCAGCACCACTAGTCTCTGCATGGCCTTAATGACCAATATGTAAGTCTGGGGCCATCTTACACTCATGAAATGACAGATAGCCACATAGTCTAGTTTAAGTGTGAATGGAGGTAGGTAGGCAGAGGAGGGTGGAAGAAGGGTAAAGTCTGATTGGCGAAACCTTGCCTGCCATCTTTTGCCTTACTAATTGGCTGTTGATGTCAAGCAAGTTTTATGGACATTTCCCATCTGAGAATAAATCCAAGTCATGATTCATCCCTAATTATCACAGAGAGAAGAAAACAAACATAAACCAAGGGCCTCATTTGAATTGTTTATTTCTTTTAAGTACCTAAAGATTATAGCCACAGGCTTTTTACTAACTTATAGGGAAGAAAATACAATAAATAGACAGGTGAAGACTATGCCTCTAGGGGGTGTTGTGAAAGCAATCTAAAGTGATGAGTGCTGTGGAGACATTCGATATGCACCCCTCTGCATACCTAATTAGGATCCTTGCTTCTGCTTCCAGCACTAGAGGCAAAGTTCTGAATCTCTCAGCCTCTCTCCCAGTGTCCAGACTGCAGGCTGCCAGGGGGACCACATCACTTGACAGGGTCTTGTACAAAGGGGCAATGGCCTTAGTATTTAAGGAAGGTGATACACATGAGTGCTTAATGAGTACTTTCAGGTGATAAAAACTAAGTTACTGAAATGTAAAATAATTATAATATGAATGATGTGCTTATCCTGATTTTTAAAAATTATCTCATGATTGAGTGTTTACCATATGCTGGGCACTGGGCTAAGTATTTTACAATCATTATATGATTTAATCTACCACCCATCTGTCAGTTTGTCATATACTATGGTCTTTGGGTGTTGCTATGATGCTAGAGGTTATGCCACTGATATTTGGAATACTAGCGTGTTCACCCACAGTGGACAGCTTTCAGCAGAGCTTCCAGACTAAGACAGGCTAGGAAGAAAGGCCTGGAGATCTACTTCCTAAAATCAGTCAATTAATACCTTACAGGTCACAACACAACATTATCTGGCTCACTTGCTTTGGTCATCACTTTTGATCACCAGGAAGGATTGATCACTGGAGGGGGACATCATGTTAGGTGAAGTAGAGGGCCAGCAAGGGAAAGGGAGACCCTCGATGTGATGGATTGGTACAAGAGCTGCAACGATGAACTCGAATATGACGACAATTGTGAGGATGATACAGGACCGGGCAACCTCTCATTCTGTTGTACATGGAGTCACCATGAGTCAGAGTCGACTCAGCCACAGCTATTAATCTGTATATACCACTTAATATTTAAAGTAGGTATTATTATTCCCGGAAACCCTGGTGAAGTAGTGATTAAGTGCTACGGCTGCTAACCAAAAAGTCAGCAGTTCGAATCCGTCAGGTGCTCCTTGGAAACTCTATGGGGCAGTTCTACTCTGTCCTATAGGGTCGCTAGGAGTCGGAATCGACTCGATGGCAGTGGGGGGGTTTATTATTATTCCCATTATACAGATGAGGAAACTAAAGGTAGAGGAATTGGGCAACTTGTCCAAAGTCATCTTTGTTAGTTAGAAAATGACAGAGCATGAACTCGAGTCCAGATCTCTATGACAATAGAGACCACACTCTTAATTGCTTCAACAAATGTATCTCCTTCTCCCAAGCAATCACGCACACACTATTCCTTCCCACTTTGATGCGATAAACTCTCTTTCTGGATTTGCCTTGTTTCTTCTTATCTTGGTGATCCTCTCCTGCTGCTCCAACACTAAGTTCAGATATTACTTATCAGAATCAGGAGTGCTTTACAGAAAATAACTAAATAAATAATCAAACAAACAAACTAAATTATTTCCTCCTCTGCTTCCCAAAGCATGAGTTCAGTGATGGCTGGCGTCGTATCTGGCACAGCTGAAGAAATACATACCGGATTAGAAATTAAATTTTTGTATCGATGGACATAATTAAAATACTAATAGATACCCCAGCCATATTACTTAAATTAATATTCTGTGAAGATATTACTATAGCTGAAGATGTGATCCAAGAGTTAGTATTTGCAGTCTGAAGATTCAGATACGTAAAATTACACAGAATAACCAGAGATCGGTGAAGCCATACAAACCACTCAGATGAAGCATTTGATTTATTTTACATTTTCCTTCAGAATCTGGATATACATCTTAATTATTAAGCCTGTTGCATAAAGATGAGAAAAACACCTATATATTTTCAAACATTGATCAACAAATATTGCCTGGACTTCCAAATAATCTAGATGGAGGTGAGAGCTAGAGAGGTGCTGCTGAGATCCCCTTCAATAAAGAACTGGGTGGCTTTAGCTGATAGCCTCTCTCCCTTAGCCTCGCCAGGATGCAGTCAGCTTAAGAGCCAAGTTTCCACTTTTCTCAGGGCATCCCTCTGGCCATTGACTAAGCAATTCCCTGGTACAACCACCTTGTTGCTAGGTGCCATAGAGTTAGCTCCTGACTCATGGAAACCCCAGGCACAAGATTGGACAGTTGTGATCCATAGGTTTTCAGAAGTAGATCGCCAGGCCTTTCTTCCTAGTCTGTCTCAGCCTGGAAGCTCTTCTGAAACCTGTTCAGTAGCATAGTGACAACAGGCAAACCTCCACTGACAGATGGGTGATGGCTCCACATGAGGTGCACTGGTCAGGAATTGAACTGGTTCTCCCACATGGAAGGCAAGAATCTACCACTGAACCATCACTGCCCAATCTCTGCTCTGGAATTCTCCAGGTGTTACTCCCCAGTAAATTTTTGCACTCTTTACTCTCTCTTGTCTGAGAACTCAACCCGTAAATATTATATGTATGAGCCCTGGTGGCATAGTGGTTGAGAGCTCAGGGGCTAACCAAAAGGTTGCAGTTCGAATCCACCAGTTGCTCCTTGGAAACCCTAAGTAGCGGTTCCACTCTGTCATACAGGGTCGCTATGAGTCAGAATTGCCTCGATGGCAGTAGGTTTTTTGGTTTTGGGTAACTTATCCACCTTATTAGAAAGATTGATGTAAGCTAATGATACCTGTTTTGCTCACCAGAGCCCAATTCTGACCAGTCACAAAAACCTTCAAGCACTTCTTTCTGTCTCCAACTTCTGAACATGCCAGTCAAAGGGCTACCAATGGGCAGGAAAACAGCTCTGCTCCATGTTCCACATCAGCTGTTGTCGGTACTCTGATCAAGGAGTTCCCAGAGAATACTGAGTAACCCTGAAAGAACTGCCGATTGAAGGATCTAGGTGCTAAGTCCCCCTTAGCACCTCTAGTCACTCAGTTATTTCCTTTCATTTGCTCATTTGCTGTGCCATTTATTCAACAAAATTTTTAAGCCACCATACAGCTAAGTGGTAAATGCTGGAAATTCAAAAAATTTAAACAGAGTCCATGCCCCCTTTGAGCTCACACTCTAGAGAAGATGATGAAGGTAGCATTCTCCAGGGTGACCTAAACAGAACAAGCCTTATTTCTCTTCAAATATTGAATATACTGTGGACTGCCAGAAAAATGGACAAATCTGTCTTGGAGGAAACACAGCCAGAATGCTCCTTAGAAGTGAGGATAGTGAGACTTCATTTCGCTGACTTTGGACATGTTATCAGGAAGGAGCAGTCCCTGGAGAACATCGTACTTGGTGTAGTTGAGGGTCAGTGAAAACGAGGAAGACCCTCAATGAGATGCATTGACCCAGGGGCTGCAACAATGGGCTCAAATATACCTACTATTGTGAGGATAGCACAGGACCAGGCAATGTTTTGTTCTGTTATACATGGGATCGCTATGAATCAGAGCCAACTCAATGGCACCTAACAACAACAACAAATAGGGTCCAGTGTCTTCCTACAGAGTATATTTGGAAACTTCTGTTCTACTGAAAATTTAGCATTTAATCTCTGAAAAAATCCAAACAACACCAAATGATAAAAGTAAAAAAGGAAGGTTTCCCTTTGTGTCATCTCCTACCCTCACTTGCCAGGTGTAGTCATTGAGGGAATTTGGTGTGTGTGCGCATGTTTTTACATATGTGTACAAATGTGTGCAAAAAAAGATAGATCCACATCCTTTTTTCACTCAAAAATATGTCTCAAGTGCCCTTTGTTATTAGTATATGTTTTACTTAATTTAATTTCACAGCAACATTTTGAGCTAGGTTTAATTTCTCATCTCCTTTCCCCAAACCCCTCCTCCTAAGCCTGACACTTGCCTCTGTAATAGTTTTTCCTCTGTATTAGCTTTCTAGCTCCCCTTTGGTCAAAGGATCAGGTAATCATTACCTTAGGTGTAATTCTGAGAGAGAGAGAAAGAATATCAAATAGTCATCTTTGCCATGTCCTTAGATTTTTCTTTTTAAAACCTGTGTCTGAAGTTCAACTTCTGTTCCCAGCTTTTTTGCTTCAATTGTACTCTTGGGGCCAAAAATCATAGTGTCATCTCTCACAAGTGCCTGCTGATGGCTTTCCAAGCAGTAGGCTCTGTCAGAAGGGCAAATTTTTATCCACCTCTGACTCTCCACCTTTACCTTGGGCAGATTTCCACCTGTCCTGTTCTAAGGATGTGAGTGACACAGTTGTCCTCGGTCCTGAGCTGAGGCTAAATCTTGGAATCAGTGGTTGTCCTCATTTCAGCACAACTGCTGATTGAAAATGGGACCCTTCCTCTAATGTGTCCCTGCAAAAGGGTCACAGTCCTGACCTCAGCTATAGCTCCACCTCCTTATTAACAAAGAAAAACAAAATGAGGAAGGAGGAAGAGAAAAGCATCCCTTTATTTTCTTTTCTGGGCCTTTGGAGCTTTGCAGAGCCATTAAAAAAAAAAAAAAAATGAAAGGCTATTGCTTTTAACTCTGAAAATATTCACCTTTTAACTCAAGGATTCTGCCCTTGAACTTCAAAACTGTGTCCTGCCTAAAAGACCAAAGGGTTTCCAAGGTAGACTTGGCCTCATGGTTTCTGAGCACTTTTCCTGTTGATTTACTATTCTCATCTTGCGTTTGACATCTTTACATTTTTTTGTGTGTGATCTAGAGAGAGGATTGAACTGAAATATAAGGAGCCCCTATAGCAGGTATTCAGAGGCATTTAAGAGGGAAACCATCTGACATTCTCTCCATTTACACAATTGAGAAAACAAAGTACATAAAGGTAAGAAGGCTCTATCAAGCTTGGTTTCCAGCCTGCCAACCAGTGGGATAAAGTTCAGGCTTTCTAGTTAGTTACATGTATGTGGCTCTTTTCTTTCTTTTTTGATTATTAGTGTTCAAGTGTATCATGAGGCTATTGGGACAGGATCAGACCATGTAACATATATAAAAAAAAATATATAGTTTTGTTAATTATTCACGTCATGGATATTAAATAAAAGATCGTTTCTAAAACCAATGTAGTAAAAATACTACAATCATTAGCTCAAAAAAAACACTAAGTGATACGGACTTTATACCAGAAATGTATTAGTCAATGAATTTGAGGCCTGAAAACTATGCAAATTCAAACGAGCTGACTGTTGGTAATTAGTCACTCATATAAGTCAAGGAATCTTAATATTTAGCTAATTATAGATACATTGAATTGGAATACCATCCAGAACTTTTCACGCTTAAAAATCACATCTACTATGCCATTTAACACCTGAGAGGTCTAACATCCAAAAATATCCCATGCTTTGCTAGATAATCCTTGGGAAATTTTTGAAAATTTACCAAGTATCATCATTTTGAAACATTCACTAATCTTGGTTTACTAGTTTAACTTATCTCCTAATTCTTTTTACCTACATAAAAATATTTTTACAAAAGTACATAAAAATTTTAATATACTGCTTAAGAAGGATGACACTGAATTGACTCTGCTCAGCATTGATACCAAACCAAACCAAATCCAGTACCGTTGAGTCGGTTCCAACTCATAGTGACCCTATAGGACAGAGTAGAACTGCCCCATAGAGTTTCCCAGGAGTGCCTGGTGGATTTGAACTGCCGACCCTTTGGTAAGCAGCCATAGCACTTAACCACTACGCCACCAGCACTGATACCACCTGTAATATTTCCTAGCTTTGTGGTCTTAAACAAGTTACTTAATCGTACTGTGGCTCTACTAGCTCATCTATAAAATGGGGACATTAATCCCTACCTTACACACTTGCTGCCATGAGTGAAGCTATACTCTGGACACTCAGACTTGCTATCTGGTACCCTCTGGACAGGAGGCCCTGGATGATACAAACAGTTAAACGCTCTACTACTAGCTGAAAGGTTGGAGGTTTGAACTCACCCAGAGGCACCTCAGAAGACAGGCCTGGTGATCTAATTCGAAAAGGTCACAGCCCTGAAAACCCTATGGAGCAGTTCTACTCTGCATACATGGGGTCACCATGAGTGGTCAGTGACTTGATGGCAACTATCAACAACGCCACCCTCTGGATCCATTCCATTCATGTGGATTCTCAGAAGAAGAGAGGCCTCGTGGGGTTCTTTTACCTGTCCTGCCTCCACGTGCTCCGTGTCATTATTAACACATAAAACAAGGCACAGTTTTACTCTTCAAAGTGCAAACAGGGTGAAAGGGAGGAGCCATGTGCAGGTAGGAAGGAGCCGTGTGCAGGCAGGGAGGAGCCGTGTGCAGGTAGGGAGGACCAATCCCCTCTCCCATTGATCACTACAAACATAATCTATATTTGTGGTGTCAAACTGCTGTGCTATTTGTACTTTGTTCATCATAATAGGTGTGCTAGTGGAAGTTAGAGCCCCAACAACAACAAAAAAATAAAATAAAAACCCTCATTGTACACTAACTGGTCTCCTGATTTTGAACAAGACTTTTTTTTCCAGCTTCAGTTTCCAATTATGTAAACAGGTGATATTATCTGCCTAGTAAGATGCCTGGGACAGAATAGGTGTTCACTTAAGGAAACAACAGCCAAAATTGATGAGCCCATTTCTATTTGCCACTGCAGGGAATGCTTGCCATGTGTTGGCTCAGCTCATCTCATCTGGATAACAAGGACATGGGATAGGTATGATTTGTTTCCTGATCTCTAAAATGGGGACATGAGGCTCAGAGAGGTTTAGTAATTTCCCAGTGTCACACAGGAAGTTAGATTACTTAGATTTAAGTGCTCCAAGAACTCCAATATCTGAGCTTTTCATCACCATATTATACTACCTTGGCTTACTGAACGAAAGGAAAAAATGAGCTCTCTGCACAAGGTTTTTGTGTGAAAAAATTATTTTTATTAAAACGAACTTCATGGCGGGGCCAAGATGGCTGACTAGGTGGAAGCTACCTCGGATCCCTCTTGCAACAAAGACTCGGAAAAACAAGTGAATCAATCACATACATGACAATCTACGAACCCTGACCATCAGACACAGATCTAAAGAGTTGACCTGAGTGACAGAGACTGAGAATGAACAAACACGGGGAAGCAGCGACTGTTTTCGGAGCCTGGAGCCAGCGTCCCAGGCAGGAAACCTTGGCGCCGGGCTTTGGACTGGGCACAGGGGAGCTGAGCACGGCATCCTGTGACGGCGCAAACATGGGGCACAGCCCTAGCCCCGTGAACTGACCTCGGGGGAAGCCCAGCCAGTGCACACAGGCAGCGCAGCGACGCGGCTGACAGGAGGAGAAGTCACCGGGAGGCAGCGACTGGTTTTGGAGCCGGGAGTGCAGCATCCCAGCCAGGGAACCTTGACACTGGCCTTTGGACTGGGAGCGGAGGAACTAACCACGGCTTCTGAGACAGCGCAGGCACGGGACTTGGGCCTGACCATCAGGGGCAATCTCTACCCAGCCAGCGCACACAGTCGACGCGCCCCTCGGGAATCTCAGATAAAACAGTCATCACAAGCAAGATAAGTAACTTTGTCTATATTCTGGGGTGCTACTCTCTCCTATTTATCTGAGCCCTCTCCTCCCTTTCCCAGGCAGCTTCATTAACATTGGAATTTCCTGAGCCAGAGAGTGAACTGCGCTGAGGTTTTTCTTTCTTTCTTTTTTTTTTTTTTTTTGGTCTTTTTCTAACCCATTCTCCTGGCCTGAGAGAAGCAGCTACAAAAAACCCAGGGACCAAAAATCCTTCCCTAATTGGACTAAAAACACAGAACCAGCTCCAGCCAAGCATACGTGATCCACAGTCTTGGGCTTTCATCCCTACAGGGGACAAGATGGCTATTATAATGCAAAGGCAATTCTGATAGGGATCTGACTGTAATTGTTTTAGTGGATTACTGGAAAGACAAGTTTCCCAGATCTGATATCTCTGCGTATTCAACAGAGCCCTCACTGACCCACAACAGGGAACTGAGGGCTGACGCTCCCCTCAGACCACCTAGCCTCCTGCCTTAGGGGTCTAAGGAGGGTGACACCTACCAATCTGTAGAGGTACTTGCATTGGGGGCCTAAGGTACAGCTGCAGAGCCCACCCACCAAGGTGCTTTAGGAATAGAGACACACCTACCTCACTGACACTTGGGGGAAGCCTGTCAGCATCCTGACCCCCCTGGAGTGTGAACCCCTGCTGCTACTAGAATCTGGTGAACTCAACTATCACCACTACTTCTGTAGGTGGATAGGTGACAGTCTGCACCACACACTTGATGACACAAAGTCAGATTCTACTCAATAGTGAATGGACTCAGGCTTATATATCTGGTAACAGCCCAAACCACTGGTAATAGGACATAAGTGAGTCAAGGGCTACAACAATCAAGACAGAGCAATCTAGTAGCCCATCTACGTATACTGAAAGAAAAAAAACAAGATAAGACTCAGTGAGCAAATATAGAATAAATCACTACAATATCTTAGTGATGGCTCAGAGACAGCAGTCAATATCAAACCACATAAAGAAGCAGACCATGATTGCTTCTACAACTCCCCAAACTAAAGAATCAAAATCTTTCCCAAATGGAGATACACTCCTGGAATTGCCAGATACAGAATATAAAAAACTAATTTACAGAATGCTTCAAGACATCAGGGATGACCTCAGAAATGAAATAAGGCAATCTATAGAAAAAGCCAAGGAACGCTCTGATAAAGCAGTTGAAGAACTCAAAAAGATTATTCAAGAACATAGTGGAAAAATTGATAAATTGCAAGAATCCATAGAGAGACAGCATTCAGAAATCCAAAAGATTAACAGTAAAATTACAGAATTAGACAACGCAATAGGAAGTCAGAGGAGCAGACTCGAGCAATTGGAATGCAGAGTGGGAGATCTGGAGGACCAGGGAATTGACACCAATACAGCTGAAAAAAAAAAAATCAGATAAAAGAATTTAAAAAAATGAAGAAACCCTAAGAATCATGTGGGACTCTATCAAGAAGAATAACTTGCGTGTGTGATTGGAGTCCCAGAACAGGGAGGGATAACAGAAAATACAGAGAGAATAGTTGAAGATCTGTTGGCAGAAAACTTCCCTGACCTCATGAAAGACGAAAGGATATCTATCCAAGATGCTCATCGAACCCCATTTAAGATTGATCCAAAAAGAAAATCACCAAGACATATTATCATCAAACTTGCCAAAACCAAAGATAAAGAGAAAATTTTAAAAGCAGCCAGGGATAAAAGAAAGGTCTCCTACAAAGGAGAATCAATAAGAATAAGTTCAGACTACTCAGCAGAAACCATGCAGTCAAGAAGGCAATGGGATGACATATATAGAGCACTGAAGGAGAAAAACTGCCAGCTAAGGATCATTTATCCAGCAAAACTCTCTCTGAAATATGAAGG
Organism: Loxodonta africana; assembly: GCF_030014295.1. Taxonomy (NCBI): domain Eukaryota; kingdom Metazoa; phylum Chordata; class Mammalia; order Proboscidea; family Elephantidae; genus Loxodonta; species Loxodonta africana. Next base: position 57,860,448 of record NC_087362.1, read on the forward strand.
CGAAATTAAGACATTTACAGATAAACACAAGCTTAGAGAATTTGCAAAAACCAAACCAAAGCTACAAGAAATACTAAAGGAAATTGGTCAGAAAACCAATAATATCAGATACCAGCACAACACAAGGTCAAAGAACAGAGCATCCTGATATCAACTCAAACAGGGCAATCACAAAAACAAATTAAGATTAATTTTAAAAAGAAAAAAACACTCAAAACAGGGAATCATTGAAGTCAATATGTAAAAGATCACAATAATCAAAAAGAGGGACTAAATACAGGTGGTATAGAACTGCCATACGGAGAAGGATACAAGACAATATAGGACAATACTAGTTAGGTTTTTACTTAGAAAAATAGGGGTAAATATTAAGGTAACCACAAAGAGGTATAACAACTCCATAACTCAAAATAAAAACCAAGAAAAACATAACGACTCAGCAAACATAAAGTCAAATACTATGAAAATGAGGAACACACAATTTACAAAGAAAAACGATTCAGCACAAAAAAGTGGAAAAATGAAATTGTCAACAACACACATAAAAAGGCATCAAAATGACAGCACTAAACACATACTTATCTATAATTACACTGAATGTAAATGGACTAAAGGCACCAATAAAGAGACAGAGAGTCTCAGACTGGATAAAGAAACACGATCCATCTATATGCTGCCTGCAAGAGACACACCTTAGACTTACAGACACAAACAAACTAAAACTCAAAGGATGGAAAAAAATATATCGAGCAAACAATAAGACGAATCTGTGAAACATTACATAACATGGAGGAACCTGGAAGGCATTATGCTGAGTGAAATTAGTCAGAGGAAAAAGGACAAATATTGTATAAGACCACTATTATAAGATCTTGAGAAATAGTATAAATTGAAAAGAACACATACTTTTGTGGTTACAAGGGGGGGAGGGGGGTGGGAGAGGGGTATTTACTGATTAGTTAGTAGATAAGAACTACTTTAGGTGAAGGGAAGGACTCAATATATGGAAGGTCAGCTCAATTGGACTGGAACAAAAGCAAAGAAGTTTTCGGGATAAACTGAATGCTTCAAAGGTCAGCGGGGCAAGGGTGGGGGTTTGGGGACTATGGCTTAAGGGGACTTCTAAGTCAATTGGCAAAATAATTCTATTATGAAAACATTCTGCATCCCACTTTGAAACGCGGCATCTGGGGTCTTAAATGCTAACAAGCGGCCATCTAAGAGGCATCAATTGGTCTCAACCCACCTGGATGAAAGGAGAATGAAGAACACCAAGGTCACACGATAACTATGAGCCCAAGAGACAGAAAGGGCCACATGAACCAGAGACTTACCTCATCCTGAGACCAGAAGAACTAGATGGTGCCCGGCCACAACCGATGACTGCCCTGACAGGGAGCACAACAGAGAACCCCTGAGGGAGCAGGAGATCAGTGGGATGCAGACCCCAAATTCCCATAAAAAGACCAGACTTAATGGTCTGACTAAGACTAGAGGAATCCCAGCGGTCAGGACAGGAACTATTCCCGAAGACAACGCATCAGACATGGAAGGGACTGGACAATGGGGAGGAGAGAGATGCTGATGAAGAGTGAGCTACTTGTATCAGGTGGACACTTGAGACTGTGTTGGCATCTCCTGTCTGGAGGGGAGATAGGAGGGTAGAGAGGGTTAGAAACTGGCAAAATTGTCACGAAAGGAGAGACTGGAAGGGCTGACTCATTAGGGGGAGAATAAGTGGGAGTATGGAGTAAGGTGTATATAAGCTTATATGTGACAGACTGACTTGATTTGTAAACGTTCACTTAAAGCTCAATAAAAATTATTAAAAAAAAAAAGAACTTCATATGGAAACCATGGTCTCAGGGCACACTTAGATCAATTGACATAATAGTTTATAAAGAAACTGTTTATATCCTACTTTGGTGAGTAGCATCTGGAGTCTTAAAAACTTGCAAATGGCCATCTAAGATACATCTATTGGTCCCATTATGTTCAGAGCAAAGGAGAATGAATAAAACCAAAAACACAAGGAAAAAATTAGTGCAAAGGACTAATGGACCACATGAACCGCAGCCTCTACCAACCTGAGCCCGGAAGAACTAAATGGTGCCTGGCTACCACCAGTGGCTGCTCTGACAGGAATCACAATATAGGGTCCCAGACAAGGCAAGAGAAAAATGTAGAACAAAATTCAAATTCACAAAAAAAGATCACACTTACTGGTCTTACAGAGACTGGAGGAAACTTGAGACTATGGCCCTCAAACACCCTGCTAACTCAGAGCTGAAGCCACTCCCAAAGTCCACCTTTCAGCCAAAGGTTAGGCAGGCCTATAAAACAAACAATAACACATGTGAGGAACACGTTTCTTAGTTCAATTAAGTAAACGAGACCTAATGGGCAACACCTGACCAAAAACAAAGACAAGAAGACAGGAAGGGACAGGAAAACTGGACGAATGGGCATGGAGAACCCAGGGTAGAAAGGGAAAGGGGGAGAGCGCTGACACATTGTGGGAATTGCAACCAATGTCACAAACAAATTTGTGCATATAATTTTTCAATGAAAAACTAATTTGAAGTCTAAAATAAAAAATGCTAAATAAAAAGAACTTTGTAAATGAAGAGGGTTATTATTATTAACACAGCTGCTGGGCCAAAAAAAATGAGAGTCTTACGTATGTGAGGTAAATTCCTACATTCTTGGAATATGAAACTTCTTACACTCAGGAGAAGGATAATCTGTTGCCATCAAATCAATGCTGACTCCTAGCAACCCCAAAGGGACAGAGTAGAACTGCCCCATAGAGTTTCCAAGGCTGTAAATCTTTATGGAAGCAGACTGCCACATCTTGGTCCCTCGGAGTGATTGGTGGGTTCGAACCACCAACCTTTTGGTTACTAGCCAAGTCCTTTAACCCATTGCACCACCAGGGCTCCTGCAGAAGAAGGATAACATCAGCTGTCTGCTCAGATTTATGAGTAGGAAAATAAAGAAAAGACACTGCACTTGGCTCTGTTCCTTTGAACATGAGATGTCACCAAACCAGGGTAGGTGGAATGTAACACCTAGGAAACAATGATGTGACTCGGGCTCTGCATACATTTTCACATTTAATCCTCACTGTTCAATTCTAAATCATTCAATTAAAAGCCAATTGAGAAATCAGAGCAGTAAATAAATAAATAAACTAATTAAACTTTCGCTACATGCATGGTGTTATTTGTCCAAGACACATTGGGTGAGAACAAGCCTGCCCAGTCGAGTCAATTCCAACTCATCATCAACCTTATATGACAGAATAACACTGCCCTTTTGGGTTTTCTAGGCTGTAACTTTTACAAGAGAGCCCTGGTGGTGCAGTGGTTAAGAGCTCATCTGCTAACCAAAAGGTCAGCAGTTCAAATCCACCAGCCACTCCTTAGAAACTCTATGGGGCAGTTCTATTCTCTCCTATAGGGCCGTTATGAGTTGAAATCAACTCAGTGGCAATGGGTTTGGTTTGGTTTTTTGTTTGGGTAATCTTTACAGGAGCAGACTGCCACATCTTTCTCCTGCAGAACACCTGGTAGGTTCGAACCACTGACCTTTCTGTTAGCAGCTGAGCGCTTAGCCACTGTGCCACCAGGGCTCCTTAGAATAAAAACTACTCCACAGCAAAGCTACAAGATAGTATTATCATCGATTGTTACGTAAAGAGGCTGAATCTCAGAGATATTATATATTTTTTTCCATAATTGTAAGGCTAAAACAAGTATTAGCATTAATATTCAAAGACACTCTGTCATATTCCAACACTCTTTCCAAGCTCCTGCCTTGTACTAGACACAGGTGAAGGAATTTGGGAATGGGGTAAAAGGAAAAAAAAGGGTGAAATAAAGCAGAAAATCTTTTCTTGAAAGGCATCCTCAGCTTGGTGACACTGACCGCGTGACCGATGGGTCATTTCTATTTTATGTCAGATGGAGGTGTTTAAATTCTCAGCTTCAAGATTGATTGAAAATCAGATCATATCATACCGTCTGCCAAATCTCAACTTTCAGCTATTATTCTCCTCTTAACTTTTTTTTTTGTTTTTTAACTTTCTCCTACAACAAAAGAAGAGGTCTGTTCTCATATTCTTCAATTTTCAACAGCTCTTTTTGGGATCATAGGCAATTGACAAAAGAAATGGACACGTTTTCTTCTAACGTGCTTGCCTCTGAAAATGTGGGCTCTGTTGAAGCAATTGGGGACAAATCGTAATACTGTCATCTTTCTAATATTTAAACAAAGCGTCTGAGGAATCATTTTCAATGCTTTCCTGACCTGAGCTGTTTTGACAACATTATGTTTCAGAAAACATAAAAACGATGACTAGATGCTAGCAAAGTAGTAAATTTACTGACCATTTTTGTCTATCTCACGGGAAAGGATTCTCGATTAAAGAAAAGTTCTCCATTTTCCCTGTTAAAAATGATCTGTTTGGACAGGAACCATCCCCGAAGACAACTCATCAGACATGAAAGGGACTGGACAGTGGGTGGGTGAGAGATGCTGATCAAGAGTGAGCTAATTATATCAAGTGGTCACTTGAGACTGTGTTGGCATCTCCTGTCTGGAGGGGGGATGGGAGGATAGAGAGAGTGGGAAGCTGGCAAAACTGTCACGAAAGGAGAGACTGGAAGGGCTGACTCATTAGGGGGAGAGCAAGTGGGAGTATGGAGTAAGGTGTATATAAACTTATATGTGACAGTCTGACTTGATTTGTAAACGTTCACTTGAAGCTCAATAAAAGTTAACTAAAAAAAAAAAAAAAAAGAGTAATCAGACCAAGTACTGGCAAGGATGTGGACCAATGGAACTCTCCAACACTGCTGATGGGGATGTAAAATAGTTTAAACACTTTGGAAAAGTTAAACATGCTGAATTGTACGTGTAGAAATTGTTGAATCAGTGTACATTCTTCTGCATATATTCTCAACAACAACAACAAATAAAGTGAATTAAAAAGAGTTAAAAAAAAAATGATCTCTTTTACGTGGCCCCTGCCTTCTTTCTAATTGTACGTGATCTTTCTGTTGGTGATACCCACATCTTTTATTCAACTCATCTTACAATTTAATCTTTCTCCTCCTTTAACAATATGTGTCAGGTGATGGTGGGGGTGGTTCCCCACTCTGTGAGTTTTGTTCCATGTGTCTCAGCTCCTCTGGCTTCTATCCTCCTGCCCCTCCCCCAGCTTGGTCCTTCTCTTCCCAGTAAAGAAGACATGATTGACTTGAGAGTTTAGCAGAAGAAACTGTGTGCCTAATTGATCCCTTTGCTCTTTTTTCTCCTCCTTCTTGGCATAAGCTGCCTACAGAAATCGTCTATCGTACTCTGCCTCTTTGGGAGTGTGGTTTGTCCCAGACCAGTGTGTGGAACCAAGTGAAAAATTTGTTTAATTCTTAGGTTCATGATTTGAAATACATTCTTCCTGGAGATAGCCATGTTCTCCAGTATCAGTTTGTATTAGTAGCACAGATAATATTTCTGTGCCTACCTAACTTTTTCCTTCATCTTATCACTCATTTGGAGCAGAACTACGATGGGGAATAGAGTTTCTATATATTAACCAGTTGCTGTCTAGTCGATTCCGACTCACAGGGACCCTATATAATAAATAAAAAAAAAAAAAATTTTTATAATAGGCCACTCAAAAAACCTGAACAGAGGAAAATAGAGAAACAAGTATTCACAAATACAATAGAGTTTTCCCTTTGTATAAACATCATAATTCCAGAAACAGAGTTCTATTCCTATTCTGGAAAATATAGGTCAGTCATCTGATGAGGAAAAGAAAAAAAAAGAAACAGTTATCACATTGTATTTTGAAACATCTGTCTCTAAACCCAAAAGATGTGTCTCTAATTGTATTGAGGCAAAGGGGACAGGGAGTTAGGAGAAAATAATAAGAGAAAGAATAAAGAAAATCATTAAACAGAGAGGAGAGGTTATAGATTTTCCCTATTACGTGTTCAAATTTGTCAACATATCACAAACATAATGGTACAATGAATAAGAGTGTTTGCTCTGAAGCCACAATAACTGGATTCAAATTCTGGCTCTGCCACTAGCTGTTTGGTCTTCGGTTTTTCATTTCATCTTTCAGAATCTTAATCTCCTCTCTTGAACAAAACATAATATCTACTATATAGAATCATTAAAAAAAAAAAAAAAGGGGGGGTTCACATGCAATGCACTTCATTTTTCCCATCAAAAATCTGAGCAGACAGCAAATTAGCAAAAGTTAGACTTTTCCTGAGTTGCTGAAGTCTCATGTAGCTCCAACACTGCTCAAAGAAAGTAGGAATTCCCCTCAGTCACCAAACACTCCTTTCTGATGGATTTTTTGTTCCATCCCATCAAACATCATGCATGGTTATACTAAGCATTCATTAAAATTGGATAGCAACATCAGCATATGAGATACATTGGGTTGCTAGTCGTTGTGTATTGAAAGTAAAGATGAAAAGATGGTTGGTGCTATGTTTAGACTTTCTTACCATTTAGATATGATAAACCCATTGCCAAAACCAATAGTAAACACAACACACAAGACATACCGAGATACATACCCATGATGTGCCAGTTCAAAATTTTAAAAATGAGATAATTTTGTTGGGGTTAAGAGATTTTGTTGTAAAGTGTGATGATGCTTAATAACACTGACTTTGCCTGCCCTCTCCAACTCTGCCTTTAGTCTCTTCTTTTCGTTTTGTGAGCTTGTATTTTCCCTTTGAAACCTGATCCCAAAAGTATCTCCTCTCTGAAGCCTGCCCCAATATCCCTGGGCAATATATTAGAAATTTTTACAGAAAATACAAGGCTGAGAATAATGAGAACAAATATTCATTTAAGGAGAATATGCATTATATGTATTTTTTCAAATTATTTTTTAATTTTTCACTATATTTGTTTTATACCATCAACAGGGATATTTTTTAAACTTAAATTGTTTTTCCATACATGATAGATACTTTTTGGATGACATCTGCTGAAGACTTTGAAGCTAAATTATAACTGGAAAGCCAATTATATGTCAAACATGTCTTGCATGCTATAATATAGTTAACACAAAAACATACTCTCAAAACCAGCAGATTATGAAACAAATAAAAGCAAACATTATTTTCTGCAATGTATAAATTATTACAGTGCTCTATACATCTGTTCTTCCCTTATTGTGTGGCTTCTTTATGGTTGGTATTCATTCTTTAGGTCCAAAGACTTTCTCTATAAAAGATAAAGATACACTTTCCCCCAAAGGTCATATAAGATCATCCATTGACTCCTGGCAAAATATTTTCATTCCAAGCAGAAACCCTTCTAAATAACTTTTAGACTTTAAGGAATGCTTGGAGAAGCCAGTTGTGCTGAGAAAAGAAATTTGAGTAAATAATTTTTAACACATAAATAGATATGTAGTTAATGATTTGGGTTGTTTCCTATATTTTGGAAAGCTTGGGTTCTTAAATCCTCTAATATAGATGAATTTTAACCTAATGTCTGTAGATCCATAAGCCCACTGCCATCGAGTCAAAGCCAACTCAGAGTGACCCTATAGGACAGAGTAGAACTGCCGCATAGAGTTTCCAAGGCTGTAAATCCTATGGAAACAGACTGCCACATCTTTCTCCCATGGAGCGGCTGGTGGGTTCGAACCACAGACCTTTAGGTTAGCAGCCAAGTGCTTTAACCACTGTGTCACCAAGGCTCCTCTTAGATCAATAAAGGGTCAGTGAATTGGCTTAGATACTGCTCTATGTTTCAGCGAGAACGGAATTAAAAATGAAGTGAACTTCAGACACCAGGCTGCTGGTTCCAACAGCAATAACCACTTACACATGCTAATTTCCCTCCATAAATAACAATTTATGTATAACTCAGCACTGTGATTATCACATAGACAATAACCAATATATAATAACTAGTAGCTTTAAAAAAATTTTTTTTCTTATAATTATTGTATCATTCTCATATTTTCATTTTATAGATGAAGAAACTGAGATTTAGGAAGCTTAAAAAAAAACTTTTTTTTTTTTTTTTTAAATACAGCAGAGAGCTAAAATGTACTGGAGTCATGAGGTGAACCTAGGCTAAAGGAGAAATATCTCCAAAAGGAAAAGGAGTGGAGGTTGAGGTTTGAGCACGAGAGGCTGGAGATGGCTGTTGGACATCCCAGTGTAGATATCAATTAGACAATTGGATCTGGGATTTGGGAAATTAAGTTGGAGACACAGATTTAGGAAATATTCACATGTAAGTTATAACTTATGAAGTTACAGTGAAGGTAAGGGAAATGATTAAAGTCTGAAGTGGAGAATGCTAAAAATTATCAGAAAAGATGATCATTAAGAGAGTATTTGCAGATGCCAACATTAAAATGTTGGCAGATGGAAAGTTTCTCATAGACTACTTTGAAAAGAAAAAAATCAGAGAGGTAGGAGAGGAAACAAGAGAACCTAATATCAGAGATGCCAAAGAAAGTGACAGTTCCAAGAAGGGACTTCAACAGGTCCACTGCTGTCAAGTAAGAGAGGACTGAACAGAGGAGTCAGTTGAGTTGGCAAATGGAAGACCAACTCTAGTGGAGTGACTAGAGAGAAAACATATTGCTGTAGATTTGAAAGAAAAACAGACAATGGAGTTGAGAACACTGTTCATAGGAGGAGCTTGCTAATGACAGAATGAAGAGGGACCAGTAATGAAGAAAAGAGGGGAGGAAACCCTTTCTGGCCTTACTTTTCACCTCACAAGAGGAGAAATAAACTATGTGTTGATAGGCTGTGGAAGAGGGGCAGATGAAAAAGAAAACTGAAGGGGCAGGACAGGGTGAATCAGCAACAGAACAAGAGCATATATGAGATCCAGGGATGAGTTTGAGAGCACTGGAAGAAGGAGGTTTAGCCTCTGGCCAGAGAGAAAGAGGTTTTTGTCTGAGCATGGAGAGTGAGGCTGAGGAAATAGAAATGTCCACAACATGGCAGCGGACTGGTTCATGTCTACAGCCTCCATTTCTGAGTAGGAGGAGGCCAGGACATTGGCTGAGAGTGGAGCAGCAAGTCAGAAGTGGCTGAGAGTGGTTGAGCAGCAAGTCAGAAATGAGTGATTAAAGTTTGGAATGGATGTTTTGGGACATATGAGAGGTAGCTGACCAGAGATACATGAGGGATTGTTGAATAGACCTTAGGGTACACCTGAGGATAAAGAACATAAATCTGCAAACTTGTGTGACTCCCTCTGAAAGCACAGCAGCCAGAACATACAATTGAAAAGCAGACACATGTCAGACTAGTTATTTAATGCTCAAAACTGTCCTGAAGGAAAGCATTATTATTCCCTTTTTGTAGATGGAGAAACTGATGCCTTACCTAAGTGATGTAGACAGTTGAGTTCTGATCTCATGTGGTCTGCTATACCACCCTCCCTCCTTGAGCGATCATCCACCATGTTAACCTCACTAATGATTTTCAATAAGAGTGTCCTGCTTGTATGGAAGATACACTGAGGAAACATTTACTGCGAACCAGGGCTTTTAATAATTAAATGTTCCCAGAAAAGGGCTGGGCTGCCTCTAAGGACAATGGAAATGTCATGTACTTTAGAAGGTTTGTGTGTGTCTCTCTCAGCGTGTATGTGTGTTTCAATTCTTTTGTGCAAAATATATCTAATGTAGTGGAGCTTGCTTTGCCTTCGATAGTGGCTCCTTTTGTTCAGATTTTATGGAGTCATTAGCCATTCCCCTTTATTTACAAAGAATAAAGAAGGAAATCTCTTTGAGTTTTAATTGCCATTTTGTGGTTAAATCCCAACATAATGGATTATGAGTGTTTTTGTCTCTCAAATCCTATTCCTTTTAGCTCATTTCGAGATGATCTCAAAAATGGATTTTTAATTAGGAAAAGGGGATAGCTTGTAATGTACCTTTAAAAAAATGAATTAGCAAAAAATAGTTGAGGATTTCTTTAAAAAACAAAATTTTAGTCAAAGTATTTTAAGCTGTGATGGACTCTGACATGCATAAAAAAAAAAAAGAAAATACATAGGATTAGTTTATTAGTCAGCATACAGAATACTAGCTATTAAAATGAACAGTCCCCAAATCTCAGTGGTTTAAATCATACAAGTTTGGTTGTTGTCTTTGTTTGTTGCCCACCTGACAGGGAGCAGTTCTCCTGGGTGGCTTTTCTCCAAGTGGTGACTCAGGGATCCAGGTTTTTCATGTGTACCATCCATTACACACTACCATGCCATGGAGTGGAAAAATGCAGCATAATTGATACCACTTTTAGACCTGGCCATAAAATCATAAGAATGAATTTATGGCCAGGTCTAAAAGTGGTATCAATTCTGCCCACATCTGATTGTTTAGAACCTAATCCCTTGACCCCAATTATAGCTGCAAGGGAGGCTGGGAAATGTGCCCGTTATGTATGTTCAGGAAAATAAATGAGATTGATGTGCATTGAGTTAATTTCAACCACAGATAGACTACTATACTACTTTTTTTCCTACTATGGTAAACATGAGCAAAATTTAAAGTTATACAGATATTTAACATTTCTGGATGATTATTCACCAAATGGAATGAATAATTCTTCGGTGGGTTTTCATCATTACTCTTACTTACACGTTACCACTTCCTATTTATTTCAACATGACCAGATGAGACAATAGAAAACAGAGACTAAAAGAAAACTAACATTTACTGATAATCAAAATGAGGAAACAAAGTCTCAAAGGTTAAGTGAAATGGATGGTCAAGGCTGTTAAAGAACAAAGCTAGGATTCTACCAATGCCTTTAGGAATCCAACAGCTTTACGTGGAATCACAAGCATTAGAATGGTTTTCTCATTAAACAGCACCTACATGTTAAGGTTAATTTTAAGTGGTAGGAGAGTTGTCTAATGGCCTTCAAACATGCTGTACACCATGTCCAGAGTATTCTTAGCTTAGTCGGATCTTATCCATCAAGTCTCAAATAATTCCTCTGTAGAGAAGACTTCTATTTTTAACCCTGTTTAGGTACCTGTATCACTTCATTTTGATCTCTCCTGGCATCCTGGTTACCTATTTACTATCAAAATGTAATTTAAAAATGAGAAAAATACCACTAAGGAGAAAATCATCTCTCCTCTATATGGCTGAACGTTGGGATGGTACCGATATCATTTCCTCCTCTTGATCCAGGGCTTCCTACAGTGGCTAGCACTTTGTAGATGCTTAATAAATAAATGAATTAATGAATAAACATGTTGGCATGTTGAATATAATGCCTGGCAAACAGTATTGTTCAATAAATCCTAGGGGCTATAATTGCCAATTATCAATTGCCAAATCAAGACTTGGAAAAGTTAAATCACTGTCTGAGGGGTACACCTAGTAAATGATGGATTTCAACTTTGGACCCATGCCTGTCTGACTCCAAAGCCCATGATTTTTCTGCTATACATGAACTAGAATATTCATTTTGGTTTCCACGGTCTATTACAAAGATGTTGTATGTCCTGGAACACTGATGTGCTTGTTTATTTCCAGCAATAAGCCCAGATAGAAATGGTTCTATGTCCCACTTTGACCTTAGCTTTAATGCTAAAACAATACACGCAATTTGATTGATCTTCAATTTTCTTTTAATTCTATGAGGCCATTTTGGGAAATACAATTTATCCGGCACTTGGCTTGTGGCCACACATCAAATCAGTAGGTGCCTTAGGTATCTTTATAAATCCTTAAAACAGCCGTGTATGACGATTTTAAAGATAAAGAAACTGAGGCTCAGAGAATCTTACTTTGTGATCTCTGAAAATGTTCACAGTGTGAAGGAGCTAGGATTCAAACCCAAATCTGTCTCCAGAAACCATATTTTTATGATATAGCTACAGATTATATTTGGATTCCTGCAAACTATCTTTGATCCTTACAGGGCTGAGTGGCTTTGATGGTATTTGTTATGTCTGACACTGCAGAGACTATTAGCCCTTCACCTCCAAATTTTTATAAGCATCAGGACAAATACATCTTGAAAGGCAGTGAAAGATTTATTCCCCATTTCCTCTTTTGGTATTTCTTCCCAGAAAGCATCTATTTTCGTTAGCACCATTAGATAAGCTAGGAGGTTAGGTTTGTGTATATGCGTGTGTATTGGTGTTCCTGTGCATATTTAAGCCTCAAAATGTAATCACAAGTTATAGGTCTTTCTGTCCCAAATATTGTTAAGGAAACATTTAAGGAAATAGAGAAACACAACCTTTTTCCATTTTCCGTCTGCATTTGGCATTGTGTATTAGGTAGGTGGTCCTAGTAACAAATGAGTCATTCTTGTTACCAAGAGCCTGGAAATTATGAAGAGTTATTGGTCATTAGACCCATATTTCAAGGAAAAGGCCACACTGAGGGTTGTTGGAGTTGTCAAGTACTCATTTTGTTCAATAGCCTTCCCCAGCCCTAATTTTAAGCAGTGGTTTCTCTTATAAAGTGACTGTGCACATATACTGCAGGGGTGAAATTTCAGGAAAAAGTGCATTAGAATCATTTAGGGAACTGTGGTTATACAATACTTGTGTGTGTTTGTATTACATATTGATAATAGCTTTAAATGGATGCACTGAAATTACTATAACGAAGAAGAATTGGTACCTTTGAATTATGGAGTTGGTGAAGAATGTTGAATATTCCACAAACCACCAGAAGAATGAACGAGTTTGTCTTGGAAGAAGTACAGCCAGAATGCTCCTTAGAAGCAAAGGTGGTGTGACTTCATCTCAGGTACTTTGGACATGTTATCAAGAGGGATCGGTTCCTGGAAAATGATATTATGCTTGGTAAAGTAGAAGGTCAACAAAAAAGAGGCAGACCCTCAACGAGATGGACTGACATAGTCACTGCAACAATGGCTCAAACATAGCAATGATTATAAGGACGGCACAGGACTGGGCAGTGTTTTGTTCTGTTGTACACAGGGCTGCTATGAGTCAGAAGGGACTTGATGGTACCTAACAACAACATAGTATCCTAAGCACAGGCATCTCAAATGCTTCATTTTTAGAAAACATTTATATTACATTTTTAGGGTTAGACAATCTGTCGCTTCTTAGCTATTTGACTGTGTTTCACTGTGTTACTTTATTTACAACTTTTAATTATTAAACTATTGTCTCACCAGCACCTGGTTCATAGATTTTCCTGCAAATGTTATGCTTGAGATGGACATTAAGAATAAAATGAGGTTTCTGCCTTAAGAACTTCACTATCTAGTAACAGACAAGAGAAAGGACATATTAACATTATGATTTTTAAATAGAAATCAGTTGAAGCTAAACAAAGACAGCATAAACATAAGCAGCATAGCAGAGACAGACTATCTGAGTGTGAATCTTGGCTCTGGCAAGATTATAATTTGGGCAAGTAATGTCAACTTGCTCTGGATCTGTAGTGCTCTTCCTAGAGTCCCCAAGATATGTTTCCCATTGGTGCTAGTCTTGGTCATCTGGCCTGCGTTTAAAACACATATTTTTGTGTCCCCAAAAAATACATGCTGTAAATTCTAACCTCTATGCCTGTGGTTATAGTTCCTTTTGGGAATGGTTATCTTAATAATGTTAATGAGGCAGGATTAGCGTAGGGTGTGTCTTGAGTCAATCTCTTCCGGAGATATAAAAGAGATTAAACAACAAGCTAGCAAGCAGAGATGGAGGAAGAGAGATGTCAAGCCACAAGAAGATTGCCCAGGAACAGAAGCTCAGAAGAGACAAGGTCTTTCCCCCAGAGCTGAAAGAAAGAGAGAAACCCTTTCCCTAGAGCCAGCACCCTGAATTTGGGCATCTAGGCTCCTCAACTGTGAGAAAATAAATTTCTCTTTGTTAAAGCCATCCACTTGTGATATTTCTGTTAGAGCAGCACTAGATAGCTAAGATGCCTGCTTTGGGCAAATGACACTTAGGAGACATGACATGAGCAGAGGTTTTTAATGAGCTGTGCACTTGGCTTGGCCTCTCACACTTTTGCCATTTATCCTGCAGAGAACATATCTCAGGTGGATGCTGATCCAAGGTGAATGAGCAAACAGGTGAAGTAGATCTGAACCCAACATGCCTAAAGTCAAGCAGCAGAGCGTCCATAGATTTGCAGATTCTTAAACAATACAAATGTATGTTTGTGCTACAAGCCACTAAGATCTTAAGGTTGTTTGTAACACAGCAAAAACTGATGAATACATGATAGATGGATAGGTAGGTAGGTAGGTAGATAGACAGACAGACAGACAGACAGATAGATTATAAAGAAAAAAGTTTTCTGACGAATAGGAAGGATGGGTTCTCTCTTTTCTTCCTTTAGCTCTCTGGGTCTTCAGTGTTCAGAAGGTGACATTTTTGCAGTCTTTAGTTAATATCAATGTGAGATTTTATTAATGTTGTCTGAGACACCTAACATATGAAATTCAGTATCACAAAATAGGTAAGCTATCTAAAAACCAAACCAAACCCACTGCCGTTGAGTCGATTCCGACTCATAGTGACCCTATATGACAGAGCAGAACTGCCCCATAGAGTTTCCAAGGAGCACCTGGTGGATTCGAACTGCCAACCTCTTGGTTAGCAGCCGTAGCACTTAACCACTACACCACTAGCATTTCTGGTATCAGTAGCTTAAAATTTCTCAAAGCAGATTTAGGAGAAAATATTATAAAGCCACTTTTGAAAATCTAGACCCGAATCATTAAAATTTTGTAAATAAATTAGATTCAAATTGGGGGACTATGTCTAACACTTTTGAGATGAAGATCTTTATGTGAACGTGGGTGCTGTATTAATTAATTACCTCTAGTAAACTTTCCTTGCTTACTTGGCATGTTTTAATAAAATCAAGCAGAAACAGAGTGTCTGTAGTGATTACTGGAGAAGGGCATTCACCTGGACACAATGATTTTGGTTTCTTTAAAAAATTCAAACTATGCAACCTAATATGCCTGAGAGGTCCTTGGCATGCAGAGGGTCATCGAAAAAGAGGAAGACCCTCAATGAGATAGACTGACACAGTGGCTGCAACAATGGGCTCAAAAATAGCAACAATTTCAAGGATGGCACAGGACAGGGCAGTGTTTCATTCTGTTGTACACTGGGTCACTATGAGTCAGAACTGACTCTACGGCACCTAACAACAACAACAAGAAATTTTCCTTGCTTACGTGGCCTGTGTGATGGTTAAGATTGTGTGTCAACTTGGCTGGCTGTAATTCTCAGTGTTTCAGCAGTTGTATAATGTTGTGATTGCTTCCCTGTTGAAACTTGATACGTGATCACCCCCATGATGGAATCTGCTGAATGGTACTGGTAGGGGTGGGGCCTGTGGTGGCTCACTGCCCCCTCAGCCTTCATCTCTCCACCTTCTGCTGCCTACTTCCTTCCTTCTCACCTTGCCAAGGTTGTTGGCTTGTTCTGGATCCAGCTGCTGTCTCTTGTCTGACCTCTGGTTCTTGGGACTTGAGCTAGCAGCTTACTTGTCCATCTTGGGATTCATGGATCTTCACACCCTGCGAGCAAGAGTCCTGCTCCCGAACCTACCTAACTTGGGTTCACCAGCCCCTGCAGGTACATGAATCAGGAGAAACCTTGCGGTCTTGCCTGCCAACCTTGGGATTCCTTGACCTTCACGGTCTGTGAGCGGGAGCCCTGCCATCCAACATGACGATCTTGGGTTCACCAACTTCTGTGGCTCTGTGAATTGGGAAAGGCATTCTATCCTCCTGGTACACAGACTTGGGATATTCCAACCTCTACAATCGCATGACCTGTTTCCTTGATATGAATCTCTCTATATATAGTTATATGATTTACTGGTTTTGCTTCTTTAGAGAGCCCAGCCTAAGACAGCATGTTTTAATAAAATCAAGCAGAAACGAAGTACCTGTACTGGTTATTGGAGAAGGGCATTGAGCTGAACATAGTGATCTTTGTTTGTTTAAAAATTTTAAATGATGCAACCTAATATGCCTGACAGGTCCTTGGCATGAACCAATCAAAAACCAGGGAAACTGTATCATTTAGCCATCAACTTTGCTCTCTTCCTATTCATGTTAACCACGCACATAGTAAAACACTAGAAGAATTTTTTAAAATGAGAGAGAGAGAGATGAAACATCCCAAAAGGTCAAAAATCAATGATCCTTTTACAGATGGGACTCCTGGGAAACCCACATACTTTGCTTTTAGCTAGGGTCTAAGACTGCTTCTTGAATACTAGGTTTTTGATGATATAAATCAATGATTTCTTTAAGCAAGGGCCTCTAGGGACCAAAGGGATGCTACCTTTGAAATATCGAATAGTCTCTGCCAGTAAAGGAAGGACTTTCAAGCATAATCTTTGGTTATGCATTGCTATCTAATAGAGTAGAATTAAATTTCAAGAATGATGATTTTCACATTAAGACATAGAACCTTATCCAGGTTGGCAAGAGGGTGGAAAATAGGAGTTCTTATGTCCTACCAGTGGGAGGAAACAGTGATGCTTTCTTAGACTACAGTGTGAACATTCAAATCAAGAATGAAAAAACATATATATGTGCACTTTGACTATTGGATTTTATCTCAACAAAATAGTCTTTGGTGTTACAAAGGATGTAATTACATGGTGGATGGGATAATTTATTTACAGAAATTCATAAATCAGAACACCATGCTCCATGATTTTTGCAGAAACGATTTATTGACAATGAATGCTGAAGATATAGTAAAAGATCAAGTTGAAAGATAAGCATATAAGAATCTCTATTAAAAAGCATAATTAGACATAAGAGAGGGGCCGATAAGATAGAAAAACATTAACAGAGGTTATCTCTGGGTGTGGGATTATGAATGATTTTCATTTCCTGCTTTGTGCTCTGATTTTGTTTTTCCTCAAATGTTTTACAATAAACGTGTATTTCTTTTTTGTAATTGGATGGTATAATAAACGCAACTTTTAAAGAAAGGTTCTAAACTTCAGTACTATTGATATTTGGGGCTGAAAAACTCTTTGTTGTGGGGGTGTGTCTTGAGCACTGGAGGATATTTAACAGTATATCTGGCCCCTACTCAGTAGATGCCAGTAGAACACCCCCTTTTATAGCTGTGACATCAGAAATGTCTCCAAATTTTGCCAAATGTTCCCTGGAGGACAAAATCACCCCAGTTGAGAATCGCTGCCCCAATATGCCTATGCATTAGTGAAATTCAGAATCTTTAAAGATTGAACTTAAAGAACTGTTATGGATAACCACGTATTTCTGATCTTTGAGTTTGGCATAAAATAAAGACAGGAGTGAGATGGAAGATGAGAGGGGTTATACCAGTTTGTTAAATCCAGTGTCCTTGATGATTTCAGGAAGGAGACAGTCCTCAACAGTGGAAAAATAGCCTTTGTGGCACATATCTTCATCCCATACCAGTTCATTACTATACTCCAGCCAGCCTGTATGGTGTTCTGAGGTCTTGTGTACACCAAAGATACTCCTATAAGGCAGCAGGGTAGAAGGACATAGGGTTGGAGGACCCACGTGTCTGAACAGTGGGGCTCTCCTCGAGATTTTGTTTCATTACCTC
This sequence comes from Loxodonta africana, assembly GCF_030014295.1. NCBI lineage: Eukaryota > Metazoa > Chordata > Mammalia > Proboscidea > Elephantidae > Loxodonta > Loxodonta africana. Next base: position 57,878,055 of record NC_087362.1, read on the forward strand.
TAAAAGGCAGCCACTGGGTGGCACAGAATTGAGGATACTTGTCCATGATTGTATATAGCTAGATCCAAATTCTCATTCTGACTTACCATTGTCTCAGTTATCTTTAAACATTTAAACATTGTCTTATTTACCAATGCTGCTGTAACAAAAATACCACAAGTGGGTGGCTTTAACAAACAGAAATTTATTTTCTCATAATTTAGGAGGCTAGAAGTCCGAATTCAAGGAGCCAGCTCTATGGGAAGGCTTTCTCTCTTTGCTGGCTCTGGGGGAATGTCCTTGTCTATTTTGATCTTCTGTTCCTTTGCTCAGAGTTCTGGTAGCACACTGGTTAAGTGTTCAGCTGCTAATCAAAAGGTTGGCAGTTCAAATCCACCAGCTACTCCTTGGAAACCCTGTGGGACAGTTCTACTCTGTTCTACAGGGTGGCTATGAGTCAGAATCGACTCAATGGCAATGTGGTTGGTTTGGTTGGGTTCCTTGGCTGCTTAGTGATTGTCATATGACACAGCACTTATCTTCCCCCGTCTCTGCTTCCTTGCCTAATCTGCTCTTTTTATATCTCAACAGAGATTGATTTAAGACACACCCGACACTGATACTGTCTTATTAGCACAACCCTTATAACAACAGGTATAGGGGTTAGGATTTAAAACACATATTTTTGGAAGATATGATTCAATCCATAACAACCATATTACACCATCTTCTAAATTTGCATCTCCTCATATGAGAAGCTGGTATATTAAATGGTGTGCTGCCCACCACATGGGAATTCTATGAATTTCACTCAAGAGTATGCATGAGACACTTCCTGGTAAATTTTAAAGCACTGAATAAACATCAAGAGCTATTATGAATACTGTTATTATTACTTTGTGATCCATGGTAGCGGCCAAACCCTAGCAGGTAACAAGGACACTAAAGCATTAGCATTTTTGAAGCAACACTTTAGGTTTCATCTTTCTTTACTATTAAGTGTTTAGAGAAAAAAAAGAAAGAAGGAAGGAGAGAGAAAAAAAAGGAAAAGGAAGGGAGGGAGGAAGGGGGGAGAGAGAGAAAGAGGGAGGGAGAAAGAGAAGAAAGAAAAATATGGCCCTTACAGTGGAGACCGAGCATAAGATTTTGGTGAGGTTTAAGTCACCTGGGCACAACTGATACACTACACAAAAGGCCCTATGTACTCTGTGCCAGAGTAAAAGATTCTAGCTATTGTAGTATTGCCTATGACATTCAAAAAATATTAATTGGCAAGCATTTCTGGCATTTCAATTTTTAGTGTAGAGGCCCTTGATGCTGGATTTCTCATAGATCCTCAGTTGAAGTAGTCATTTCAACCTAAGGAGTACTAATTGACACCTATTATGTGTTCAGGGGATGAAACCAAAAGTTCCATATGTTCCCAACCAACCTACCCTTTGTCACTATAAAGAACCTTGTTTAGATCACTCTCCACACCACTGCCTTTTGCAATGGACAGTAAGTCTCTAAGACAATTTGAGACCCACCTGAAAAGGAGGTGAGAATGGTTAGACCACTTGAAGAATGTAATCCATGTCACTGAATTGAACAAATTGTTGAACTGGTATATGTTCTGCATACGACATATGTTGTTGTTGCATATTGTCAACAACAAAAAATATAATAAATGCTTTGAGAAGTTTCTATTGGTTCCACATCACCTATAAAATGGGGAAGAACTTATCTTTTCTTATCAAATTATTCCTAATCTATTCCGTCTACCTGTCCAGCCTCATCCCCCCTCCTTGTTCATATTCAAGCAATATTGGTCCACGTGAAATGCCAAGATTTTATCCTGCTTTCTTTTGCTTCCATGAATATATTCATTACTGATAAATGTCCTCTGCTACTGGTGTGTCTGACAAATCTCTACTTATTCTTTATATCTGACTCAGTTACTATCCCTCTATAAAAACTGTTTCTTATACAGTTAAGCAGAGTTAGGCACTCTTTATATTCTACACAATTCACAGTCATATATACCTCTGTTGAAACAATCACATTAACGCTTTTAGAAAAGGAGATATGCCCTCATCTCTGTTGCCTAGCAGTGTCCATCCATCACCCATTCCCAGTAACCGTCCAATGTGTGAGTGATGCTCACCAAAGCACCATCCTTTCCCCAATTCTTCCTGCTCCCTGAGACCCACATGAGTTTCCTATTAAAGACAAAAGTGAGAAATAGTTTTTCGTCACTCTCTCATCTTTTGCTGCTCTGAGAAAGATCAGTCCTATACTTTCTTAAAATTTCTAATAACTGATGATCAGACCTAAAACAGATATGTCATCTCCTAAATAAATACATAAAACATGATATTAATTATTTCCAGAAGAAGAAATACAATCTCATCCAGGAAATGGACACTCAAAATAGCATGCCTGGTGCAAACACAAGAACCAACCCATTGTTCTTGGTAAATTATTATCAGACCAACCACTGAAATGAGTGCTATCATGCCAGGCAGCTGATGGACGGTCACAGAGGGTTGAAATTGTGTTTGAGAGGCCAAAAGTTCAACTGATTCACCTTGTGGAGGCATTTATCCCTCTAAGGCAGGGCTTGAACCAGTTCTTCCTGGTTCAGTTACAGCCAAGGAAGTGAAACCAAAACAGATCCAAATTTTCAAAATTTGGGTGAATTGGAATGATAACTGGAATGGGAAAAAAAATCTCCCTCTTAGAAAACAAGGGCAACATACGTGTTATATAGCAACCAAATCTCTTGCCTGTGGGATTTGGAGCAGAGTTGTGCCCCACAGTAGTGCCCCACTCAAAGCTGGCGGTCAGCTGCGCTGCTTTGAATATGTGTTGCTCTCCACAGCCTTGCCAATAATCCAGTCTCACGATTCAGGCTCCTAAAAGGGCTCACCACACCTCTTCTGAGTCTCCCATTCCAGGGCTTTGACTCGTAATTTTCCCCATTCTGGTTATCATTTCAGATCACCCAGATTTTAAAAACTTGGGTCTACTCTGGTTATGCTTCATCAGCCATGACTGAACCAGTTCAAGCCAGTCCAAAACCCTGTCTAAAGCACTAGGAAGTTAGATAAGAAGCCGGTTTTTAGGTGGCTGCCAATCATTGTTCTGGATAGATCCGTATGCTTTGCTTAAGGGAATGTTTGTGTCCAACATCTAAAATGAACTTTTCTTTAGCAATACCTTTTGCAAATAAATGAGAATAGGGAAACACGCACAATAGACCTGGAAATTGAAAGATGCACAAACAATACTAGTTAACCAGGGATGGTAAAGGAGTGGTGGGAGGCTGCGGTTTCTAATTCCAGACACCATTATAAGACATTTCCATCATTCCCTGAAGGTTTCTGTTCCAGAGATACATTAATATAATATGTTTGCCCAATGGCGCTAGTGTTATTATAATCAGTAGCCATCAAATCTACTGAATTATAGTTATAATACCACCTTGCATTTAAAGACTTTAAATCGGTGCTTTATGCCCTTACAATATTTCTTTATCCTTCAAACAGCACTGAGAAGTACTCAGGGCAATTCAGCTGTCAGCACTTCAGTGCGTATTCATGATAGACACACACATCAGGGAAGCACAGGTCAGATATGTATGCCCTTCTGCGCTACATTTCCCTCTGCAATTGCCATTCCCAAGGCTTACTACTTATCTAAAGTGGTGTTGCAAATTTCCCAGCATAATAAGCTGCGCTCACTTGGCTACACGCCACCAACAACACTGCTGGTGTTGCCTTCACAGAGCACAAGGAAAACCTAAGCAAGTTTTCCCGACCTTGAGAAATGGAACAGAAATTTCCTGGAGCCAAGTGCAGTGGATGGTCATAAAAGGGATGACAATGGAAAGCTAGTTCTACACCTGCCTCGGGGTTTCTTCGGTTTGCTCCAGGGAACAATCCTCACTCTCACCTCTAAGCTCTTTTTTGAATCCATCCAGAGGTGCCTCAGAAGAAAAGCCTGGCAATCTACTTCCAAAAAATCAGCTATTGAAAACTCTACGGAGCACAGCTCTACTCTGACACACGTGGAGTTGCCATGAGTTGGAATTGACTGGATGGAATTGACTCTGTCAGCAACTCCACCCAGCTCCCACCTCTGCACCCATTACCATTGCCCACCTCCACCTAGATAACATCAACTATCATCAAAACTCTGCTTTCCAGGCATCGCCACACGTTCCCCCAACTCAACTCCTAGGTCTGTATCGGTTGCCTTACCTCCGTACTGCCACAGGCACTAAAACCAAAACCAAACCAGTTGCCATCGAGTCGGTTCATGTGTTGCAGAGTAGAACCACACTTCATGGGGTCTTAATGGCTGCGACCTTTCAGAAGCAGATCTCCAGACCTTTCTTCTGAAGCAGCCCTGGTTGTGTCTGCACTGCCAACCTTTCGGTCAGTAGTCACCTGCTTGACTGTTTTCAGCACTTAAGGACTCCCAACAAGCACAAATCACCTCTTTTTACAGTATTTCTAACCCTCTGGTGTAATTGCTAGTAACACTGTTATACAAAACAAACTAAAAGAAAATTGTTTGCCTTGCATCTCCAGAGTTTTGCACAAAACTCAAATCCAAACCCACTGCCATCGAGTCAATTCTGACTCATACCAACCCTACAGGACAGAGTAGAACTGCCCCATAGGGTTTCCAAGGAGTGGCTAATGGATTTGAACTGCTGACCTTTTGGTTAGTAGCCAAGCTCTTAACCACTGTACCAGCACGGTGTCTGCTAAATGGTAAAAGTTTCCATCCAGTCAGTTCCAACTCATGGCAACCCCACGTGTGTCAGAGTAGAGCTGTGCTCCATAGAGTTTTCAATGGCTGATTTTTTGGAAGTAGATTGCCAGGCTTTTCTTCTGAGGCACATCTGGATGGATTCAAACCTCCAACCTTTCAGATGACAGCCCAGTGTGTTAACTGGGCACCACCCAGGGACATCCTTTCTCTCTGTCTGTCTCTCTCTACACACACACACATACACACATGCATGTATGTGCATACACATATATATAAAACTCCAACACACACATAATCCTAAAGCACTCCTTTATCTGGTTTTCTGCATTAGTTAGCTTTCGTTGTTAAAACAACACCCCTAGAACTAGTAGCTTAAAACAACATTTGTTCACCTCACTCAGGTTTCCATGGACCTGCTGGGAGATCACTCTGCTCTGGGCTGACTCTACTGATCTCAGCTGGAAGCCCTAATGGGTCATCAGTTACCAGCAGGTTAGCCTGGGATTTCTTCACAAAGTAGTTAGTTGCAGGGTTCCCAAGAGCGGCAGAGGAAGGAAGGCCCCAGTGTGCAAGCACTTAGCAAGACTCTGCTTGCATCAGAGACTTCCCACGACCACAGCAGGTCCCTTGACCCAGACAAATCCATGTGAGGACTCCTGTGGCTACCGTGAGATGTGAACAAACTAAGGACCAACACTGCAATATTGCCAAACTTTTCTTAATAAATCTGATCACTGATTCTTACGTCTTGATGAGATGTTTCTTTTCCCCAGATACTCCTATGCCTGCCAACATGAGAAACTTCTTTTCCTTCACAATAATAAATACAACTCTGACGGTGCTCATTAATAGAGTGATTTACTCTTGAGAGCTAGAAGGGATGGGAACCAGAAAAGGGATACGATTTTGAGGCTTCTTCCTAAATTTATTATGCATTTCCTACTAAGCCATTCCCCACATCAGGAAGAACTCACTTTTCAAGATCTTAAAATGCAGTTATTTGTACTATCAAAGCAAAAATATGTGCACTCCTTGAAATATGTTGATACGCTCATTCCCTTTGACTTGCCTCAGCCTCTTTCCCTAACCACTCATTAAATAAACGTGTGGCAATAAAGTGTGTGCTTCCAGAGGTGGCTTCTCAGTCACAAATTCCCAGTTCAACTTGTTTGGTAAAGCTGATTAAAAATGAAAGTGTGTTATTTTAACCGGCTCCTTTCCTTTCTCTGCACATCCTAAATCCCTTTCATTATCCAGCTTTCCTTTCCCAAGAAATTACAGGGGGTATTTTTGGGATTTACAGCCTTAAGTCTCTTAAGCCAACTTCAACTGACCACGTCAGCCTGTGTTCACAAGCTCCTTACAAAGAAGCCCCTGGAACAGAGAAGGATGTGTTTACTAGAATGTGGCTCCCCAGGGATGAGCCGGGCACATCTGTAATTCTAAGGAGAGTGTAATGAGGAAAAACCGGTGGCATCCTGAATGGCTCACAGCTGTTCTGGAAGCTGATAAATAAGATGCTCGACAGGAGACCCCTAATTGGAGCTAGTTTTTCTTAAGTGGATACACAATAGGGTGCATGACTGGGTGTTGGAATGTTGATAGTGTTGTTCACAGGTAACTTAGTTTGCCTTGTAAACAGTTCCCATTTCAAATGGTAATGTCTTCTCTTTTCAAAAAAAAAAAATATATATATATATATATATAAAGGGTTCACTTTATCAAATGATTTTTTTTCACGCTAATTAGAGGCAAGTTAGCATGGTTTTTCCTGGTGGTTTTCTGGATAAAAACTCCTTTAGTTTGGGAACCTGCCTCCTCTCTTCTTCCCTTCCTTTTTCTTCCCTTCTCTTTCTTCCCCACCCTTCTTTCCCTCATAACTTTCTTCCTTCTTTCATTCCTTCCTAGCCCCGGTGGGTCAGTGGTTAAAAGCTCAGCTGCTAACCAAAAAGTTGGCAGTTCAAATCCACCAGCCTCTCCTTGGAAACCCTATGGAGCAGTTCTATCTACTCTGTCCTGCAGGGTCACTATAAGTCAGAATCGACTCCATGGCAATGGGTTTGGTTTGGTAACTGGGAATTAATTATTCCAAAGCATTGAACAAATTATTCCCTTTTAGACCCTGACCACCTAATCTTAATGCCAAAATTCACTTGCTTGAGGACTGTGGCCTTATGGCCCTTTGAAGGAAATGTCTACAATGTTTAAATATTCATCTGAAAAATAACTAAATAGCTTCTAATAAAAAGATAAGAGATTGCAGGAGCAGAGAAAGACTAATGTATTCCTCCCGAAATTGTGTCATTCCAAAACCAACTGAAAGTCACTTTCCTTTTCTGGGTAAGATGCCTCTTTATATTTATGTAAGAGAAGGCATTGCTCATGTTGGGGGACTTGACTGCCACTCATCTGCTGCCCCTCTGGTTACCCTGACTTTAGCACCATTATCTAGCTGAAAATCGATGGCTTAGAGACTATTTTTTTGTTAACATCGTCATAATAATAACACTACCAATAAAGGACATAAAATCCATTGTGCTGTGCCTCCCAGTGCTTAAGGGGTATAAGAGGGAGAGAAATCCAAAACATTTTCAACAAGATATATACCTTCTTTCCACAAATTGAGCTAGTTTCCTTTTAAATGCAGTAAGAAATTCCCCACACCCCTTGTTTCTAAAGGTGTTTTGTCTTTAGGAATATTAATTCGCCCCATGGAGGGTGGATGAACCCCTGCAACTGTTGCCCTGAGATAATCTTGACCTTGAACAAAAATATTCCCTGAAGTCTTCTTAAAATCAAAAAATGGTTTAGCTTAACTAGTAAAAAAAAAAAAAAAACAAAAAAAACTGCCTTGAGCATTATATTCTTTAAAGAAATATCTCTATGGGATCAAACTGACAACAGCAACTCGAAAGATTGGATGGGAACCTTAGGAGGCAGTGAGTTTATGCTAGTGAGGGAGGAATAACTCAGAAAAGGAGGATGAGAATGGTTGCACAACTCGAAGAATGTAATCAATGTCACTGAATTGTACATGTAGAAACTGAATTGGTGTATGTTTTGCTGTGTATATTCTCAACAACAACAAAATAAATAAAACTTAGTGAGAAAAAAGAAGCAACTCATCAGCCTCTATAAAAAAAAAAAAAACTTGTTTTACCATGAGTTTGTGAAAAAAAATGGAAAGTAGCCAGACATTCGTTCCACTATGAATAAAAGCAAAAGATGTGTTTTTCATTCTTTTTATAAGACAGAAAAAGAAATATTAGTTGCCACAGCAATACTTTTTGTCTTTCCCTATAGATCAGAATCTATTCATTCTATGTAGAGTATTTCAACCCCTTCCTGGATACTGGTTCTCAATTTAAAACATAAATAAATAATCTATAGTCGGATTGAGGCACTGGACATTCAATGGTAGAATTCTCTCTTCCCATGTGGGAGATATGGGTTCGGTTCTTGGCCTATGCACCCTGTGTGCAGGGACGAATTACCCAATAAGCAAGGTATGCATGGGTTTACTTGTGTTTACTTACTAATCTATTGTGCACTATTTCACATGGGCTTCACCACATCTTTGAAAGTGTGCACTACAGATTACTGAATAAGCACAAGTAAGCCCGTGCGTACCTTCCTTACTGTAAACTCGCGCGTACCTTGCTTACTGGTTAATCTGCCCCTGCCACCACCCATCGGTGGAGGCTTGTGTGTTGCTATGATGTTGAACAGGTTTCAGCAGAGCTTGCAGACTAAAACAGACTAGGAAAAAAAAAGGCCTACAGATTTACTTCCGAAAACTAGCTACTGAAAGCCCTAAGGATCACCAATCATGGGGATGGGACAGGACCTGGCAGTGTTCAGTTCTGTTGTGAATGGGGTTGCCATGAGTTGAGGAGCCAACTCATTGGCAGCTAACAACAACAACAATAACTGGGTTTAGAAGAACTAAGTACTTTTGTTAGATTATTTTAATTCTGTGAGAGAAAACACTGTTTCATCATTAAAATAAAGGGAGGAAAATTAGACTGTCAATCTCGCAATGTGGAGCCTCAAATAAAATTGTCATACTAATTCATATTTGGTGGAAACCAAAAGGGAAGAACACAGTTGGCATTTCTCAAGCTGAAAAAACTGAAGAAAAATTCAAGGCCCTAGTTGCAATACTGAAGGATTCTACAGGGAAAATACTAAACAACACAGGAAGTATTAAAAGAAGATGGAAGGAATATACAGTCACAAAAAGATTGTTTGATGTTCAACCATTTCAGGAGGTAGCATATGATCAGGAACAGATGGTACTGAAGGAAGAAGTTCAAGCTGGACTGAAGGCATTGGCAAAAAACAAGGGTCCAGGAATTGACAGAATACCAACTGAGATGTTTTCAACAAACGGATGCAGATCTAGAAGTACTCACTTGTCTATGCCAAGAAATTTGGAAGACAGCTTCCCAACCAAACAGCTGGAAGAGATCCATATTTATGCCTATCCCCAAGAAAGGTGGTCCAAACAAATGCAAAAATTATGGAAAAAATCATTAATATCACCATGCAAGTAAAATTTTGCTGAAGATCGTTCAAAAGTAGCTGCAGCAGCATATTGACAGAACCACCAGAAATTCAAGCCAGATTCAGCAGAGGAAGTAGAACCACGGATATCATTGCTCATGTCAGATGCATCCTGGCTGGAAACAGATTACCAGAAGGATGGCTACCTGTGTTCTATCGACTATGCTGAAGCATTCAACTGTATGGATCATAACAAATTATGGATAACGTTTCAAAGAATGGGAATTCAGGAACACTTAATCATGCTCATAAGGAATCTGTACATGGATCAACAGGCAGTCATTCAAACAGAACAAGGGGATACTGCACGGTTTAAAGTCAGGAATGGTGTGTGTCAGGGTTATATCTTTTCACCACACCTATTCAATCTGTATGCTGAACAAGTAATCTGAGAAGCTGGACTATATGAAGAAGAATGGGGCATCAGGATTGGAGGAAGACTCATTAACAACCCGTGATATGCAGATGACACGACCTTGCTTGCTGAAAAAGAAGCAGATTTGAAGCACTTACTGATGAAGATCAGAGACCACAGCCTTCAGTATGAATTACACCTCAACATAAAGAAAACAAAAATCATCACAACTGAACCAATAAGTAACATCATGATAAATGGAGAAAAGATTGAAGTTGTCAAGGATTTCATTTTCCTTGGATCCACAATCAACAGCCATGGAAGCAGCAGTCAAGAAATCAAAAGACCTGCTGCAAAAGACCTCTTTAAAGTGTTGAAAAGCAAAGATGTCACCTTGAAGATGAAGGTGCCCCTGATCTAAGCCATGGTGTTTTCGATTTCCTCAAATGTATGTGAAAGCTGGACAACGAATAAGGAAGACCGAAGAAGAACTGATGCCTTTGAATTGTGGTGCTGGAGAAGAATATTGAATATACCATGGACTGGCAAGAGTGAACAAATCTGTCTTGGAAGAAGTACAACCAGAATGCTCCTTAGAAGCAAGGATGGTGAGGCTGCATCTCACATACTTTGGACATGTTATCAGGAGGGATCAGTCCCTGGAGAAGGACATTATGCTTGGTAAAGTGGAGCGCCAGTGAAAAAGAGGAAGATCCTCAGTGAGATGGATTGACACAGTGTCTGTAACAATGAGCTCAACCATAACAGCAACTGTGAGGATGGCACAGGACCAGGCAGTGTTTCATTCTGTTGTACAAACGGTCGCTAGGAGTCGAAATCAAGTCAACGGCACCTAACCACAACATACATCAGGTATGAAAATGAACTATTTCATTTAATAACATCAATAAGTCAATGATATACAATTTTCATTATCCCTGTTTATAAATGAGGAAATTGAAGCTAGTAGAGAATAAATAACTTGCACAAAATTAATAGCTAATAAGTGACAATATGAATATTAGGGTACTGTTTTATGAAATTGCATTTTATGAATTGGCTACATGAGGGCCACTCTCTGCCTTTAATGAAACAGCAAAGCAAATGCTGGCTCCACTTTAATTTTAACATCCTCCGATGAGTTAAAAATTAAAACAAGAACACAAGGACATTTATTATTAATTGCATATTCATTCATTTTTCATTTGGGTAGACATAATCAAAAGCCAAGTGGTGACTTCCTTGTGTACTCATTTTTTATACTGTGTTCCTAACTCTTTTAATAATGCAAATATTTTTTATGAGCATCCCTGGGGAACCAGAGGTGCTCTACGAAGAGATTTCTAAATATCACGATCTACTGCCGAGTGAAAACTGCAGGACACTTCTACAGTTTAAAGGGTCAGAGCCACAGGGTCTGCCAAAAGGGTCACCCAACACAAAAACAAGGCAGAAGGTTATCCAGTTTCTGGAATAAAGTAGCAGCAGGTATAGTCTTTACCAACAGGGAGAGAGGAGACATGAGGAGAATTTCTTGAAGGTAAATAAAAGTACATCACAGACCAGAAATGGCACCAAAGACAATCATTACACAACAGCTTGAATACTACAGAGATTCAGCTTTCCAAGTATTATTCTCCATACAAACAAATTGATTCAATTCAATTCTAACAAATATTTGAGGATTTACTATATACAAAACACCATGCTAGGTCCTGGGGTCTAAAAAAATGAATAAATTTAGTTTTTCCTGAAAGAATCTTTCTGAATGGTGGAAGTAGGCAAAGTACAGCTCATAAAAGGACTCATGTACTGTGCTAAGGATTCTGGCCTCCATCCTGGAAAAAAAAAAACACTAGTTAAGCAACTGAAAGGCCACATGGTCATTTACTTTCTCTTTCTACCAAAACACGTAACCATCTGGTAGCAAAATGGGAAATGGAATGGAGTGTGCCAGGCTAGATATGTGAAATCCCCTTCAGAGATTATTGCAAAGATCTCATCAATAGCTCAGGCAGACTGCACTGTGGCAGTACTCACAGAAAGAGTAGAAATAATGGATTTGAGGTACTTTTGAGGTTAAAAGTAGTTAAAACTAGCAATTGATTGATGTGAGATATAGAAATATTTGGAATGACTCTAAGCTTTCTGTTCCAGGTTACTAGGAAGATGATGCAGAAGAGAAAAAAAATGGAGGAGAAATAGCAAATTGTTGGTGTCGGGGGAAGATGCTGACTTGTTGGCTTGTTAGTTTCAGGTGCTTAGAGATATCCAGAAGAAGATATTCTGTGGACATTAGGGTACAACGTAAGATTTCTAATAGATATGATTTGTTCCAAAAATCATAAACCATGGCCATCCCTTTAGCATTTTTTTTTCCTAATCAATTATTTCAACCCTCATAAGCCTTATTAGTAGGAGGCCTATGTCCTACATTTTGAGGCTTCTATACTTTTTGAGGAAACCCTGGTGGCATAGTGGTTAAGTGCTATGGCTGCTAACCAAAGGGTCGGCAGTTTAAATCTGCCAGGCGCTCCTTGGAAACTCTATGGGGCAGTTCTACTCTGTCCTATAGGGTCACTACGAGTCAGAGTCGACTTGACGGCACTGGGTTTGGTTTTTTTTATATACTGTGATACTGGAAGCTATGCCACCAGTATTCAAATACCAACAGGGTCACCCATGGCGGACAGGTTTCAGCTGAACTTCCAGGTAAGACAGACTAGGAAGAGGGACCTAGCAGCGAAAACCTTACGAATAGCAGTGGAAGATGTCTCTTTCAGGTTGGAAGGCACTCAAAATACCACTGGGGAAAAGTTGCCTCCTCAAAGCAGAGTCGACATTAATGATGCACACAGAAGCTTTCGGGACCTTCATTTGCTGATGTGGCATGACTCAAAAATGAAAAGAAACAGCTGCAAACATCCATTAATATTAGGAACGTGAAATGTACAAAGTACGAATCTAGGAAAATTGGAAATCATCAAAAATGAAATGGAACCCATAAACATCGACATCCTATGCATTAGTGAGCTGAAATGGACTGGTATTTGTCATTTTGAATTGGACAATCATATGGTCTACTATGCTGGGAATGACAACTTGAAGAGGAATGGCATTGCATTCATTGTCAAAAAGAACATTTCAAGATCTGTCCTGAAGTACAACTCCATCAGTGACAGGATAATATCCATATGCCTACAAGGAAGACCAGTTAATACAGCTATTATTCAAATTTACCCACCAACCACTAAGGCCAAAGATGAAGAAATTGAAGATTTTTACCAACTTCTGCAGTCTGAAATTTATGGAACATGAAATCAGTATGCACTGATGATTACTGGTGATTGAAATGTGAAAGTTGGAAACAAAGAAGAAGGATCAGTAGTTGGAAAATATGGCCTTGGTGATAGAAATGATGCTGGAGATCTCGGGATTGAATTTTACAAGATTAATGACTTCTTCACTGCAAATACCTTTTTTCACTGACATGAATGGCGACTATACACATAGACCTCGCCAGATGGAATACACAGGAATCAAATCGACTACATCTGTGGGAAGAGATGGTGGGAAAGCTCAATATCATTAATCAGAACAAGGCCAGGGGCCGACTGCAGATCAGACCATCAATTACTCATATACAAGTTCAAGTTAAAACTGAAGAAAATCAGAACAAGTCCACGAGAGCCAAAGTGCAACCTTGAGTATATGTCACCTTAATTTAGAGACCATCTCAAGAATAAGTTTGATGCATTGAACACTAATGTCCAGAAGGCCAGATGAGCTGTGGAATGACATCATGGCCATCATGCATGAAGAAAGCAAGAGGTCATTAAAAAAAAACAGGAGAGAAATAAAAAACCTAACTGGATGCCAGAAGAGACTCCAAAACTTGCTCTGGAAGGTCGAGTAGCTAAAGCAAAAGGAAAAAAGGTTGAAGTAAAACAGCTGAACAGAAGGTTTCAAAGGGCGACTCAAGAAGACAAAGTAAAGCATTATGATGACATGTGCAAAGACCTGGAGGTAGAAAACCAAATGGGAAGAACACGATTAGCATTTCTCAAGCTGAAAGAATTGAATCAAAAATTCAAGCCTGGAGTTGCAATAGTGAAGGATTCTACAGGGAAAATATGAAACATCAAAAGAATATGAAAGGAATACACAGAGTCACTATACCAAACAGAATGGTTGATGTTCAAACATTTCAGGAACTGAAGGAAGAGGTGCAAGCTGCACTGAAGATATTGGTGAAAAACAAGGCTCATATTCAATCTGTATGCTGAGCAAATAATTCGAGAAGTCTAGACTATATGAAGAAGAATGGGGCATCAGGATTGGAGGAAAACTCATTAACAACCTGTGATATCCAGATAAAATAACCTTGCTTGCTGAAAGTGAAGAGGACTTGAAACACTTACTGATGAAGGTCAAAGACCACAGCCTTCAATATGGATTACACCTCAACATGAAGAAAACAAAAATCCTCACAACTGGACCAATAAGCACATCATGATAAACGGAGAATATATTGCAGCTGTCAAGGATTTCATTTTACTTGGACCCACAGTCACCTCCCATGGAAGCAGCAGTCAAGAAATCAAGAGGCACTGCATTGGGCAAATCTGCTGCAAAAACCTCTTTAAAGACCTCTTGAAAAGCAAAGATGTCACCTGAAGACTAAAGTGCGCCTGACCTAAGCCATGGGATTTTCAATTGTCTCATATGTATGTGAAAGCTGGACAATGAATAAGGAAGAGCGAGGAGTTCATGCCTTTGAATTGTGGTGTTGGGGAAGAATATTGACTATACCATGGACTGCCAAAAGAAGAACAAATCTGTCTTGGAAGAAGTACAACCAGAATGCTCCTTAGAAACAAGGATGGGAGACTGCATCTCACATACTTTGGACATGTTATCAGGAGGGATCAGTCCCTGGAGAAGGACATCATGCTTGATAAAATAGAGGGTCACTGAAAAAGAGGAAGACCCTCAATGAGATAGATTGACACAATGGCTGCAACAATGGTTCAAACATAGCAACAATTGTGCATAGGGTCACCATGAGTCAGAACTGACAACAACATCAAAAACATACTTTTTGAATCCTCTAAAAAACCTGGGCACCTAATAAGTCCAAAGGAAGTCAGTCACAGAGTCACATGTTAAGCAATAGAATATTGGGTGTGGCTAGTTCACTACTATTTATTTCTCATGGCCACATGGTATATTTGTGGTTCCTATCGGTATGAGAGATGATTTTTGTCCACTGCCAGAAAAAGAACCTCATTGCTACAGGTCTCTGAAAAAGCTTGCAAGTTAAGACAATTCCTCTTCCCCAAAGCTAAGTTTGTCAATGGCTGCTGCATACTGGGACTTCCAAATAAGGACCGTCAATGCACTCTAACTTTTTCCACTTATTTCCCTTCAAGCTCAATTGTCCCACGGTGGTTCATTCCAAAGAAATCAATATATTAGGCTCATGTTGGCCCCAAACTGCCTTCCTCCAGAATACCCCAGGCCCTTCAGCTGTTCCAGGTGAGACAGTCTACATAGCCTATGCTCTCCTGATGAATTTCTTCCTCGGGATAATTGTTTTGCCTTGATGATAATCTTGTTTGGGACTGTCCTGGTTAACGGTTATCAGCTTAAATCGATCTTGGTGAAGTACAGAAAGAAGAAGGTAGGATTTTACTCTCTTACCTCTCAAAAGTCCCTTGGTATACCCCAGCTTTGTATTCCTGGGGCCCCAGAGAATGACATCCATGGTCAAGTTAGAAAAGTTACGTATCTGTTGTAATTCCAGACAAAGTCTCCTGTTATTTTTTTATCACTGAGAGGGTGGAATAACTCCTAACAAGAAAACAGAATAAGCTTTTACAATCGACATAAGTCAGTTGCTGTTTCTATATGTTTTTCCTTTAATAATGGACTGGGCAGGGGATAAAATTTCCACGCGACATACACATGGCTCCAAACTATTTGTTTATTCTCCTGTCATTTCTACCAATGGATTTGCTGGTTGCAGAAGGCCATAGTCTCCCATTCACAGGCAAGAAAGAACACTCACCCCTGCTGTTCCCTTGTAACCCAGGCCCCATTACATAGCCACACATGTTGAACAACAAGGACTATCATTTATTGAGCAGTTGTAATGTACTGTCCTCAGCAATCCAGAAGTGTTGAGAAAAGGCTTCCAAGAGGCATGCTTGTGCTAGACTAAGAAAGAAGCACGTTCTTTCTGAAAACTACCTGAATCTTGACAACCAAGTCAGCTCCATCATGTATTTCAGGAAAACAAGCCCATGGTATAGGCAGTAGAGAATGCATTTCTGCAAAGAAAGGGGAAAGAAGGCTTATTAAGTGCAGAATGTGTCTCTCGAGGATATTTCTTAGTGAGAGCTTTGGCTTCTTGACCAACAGAGATAAGGCACTGAAAATAAAATTTCTGGAAGAAGGGGCTAGTATACAGTGCATATTAACATTTAACATGTGAAGGTTCAGACCCTTTATTTCAATAAATGCTCCATAAGTCTCCTAGGCAAATCATCTCCATTTCCCAGCTCTTGTTAACTGACACTTAGCTCTTCTGTACGGCAGTGGTTGTGGGTGTAGACCATTTGACAGCATAGGCTTTCTATTCAGGGAGCATCTTCTATGCCAACTCTAATCTACCTTCAACAAAGCAACAAATTCCTATTTACAACTATTTAGCTAAATACTCCAGAGATCAAATATAATTTCCTTTAGTTGCTCTCACACTGTCACAATCCTAATTATGACACTGTTGGGAATACTCACTTCCTTAAAAAATGTAAAATGCAACATAAAAATTTATGAAGCAAATTATTGCAGGTATAACTGTTCAAGGGTGCAGTGGTCTCTTTGTAACTCAGTTTCCTCAACCAGTGCCCTTTTATACTTCATTTTATGGTCATTGCCATGCCTCAGGGAAGAAAGAATACTGAAAATAATTTATTATGATTAAATTGCTTCTTCAGAAGGCACAATTTTATCTTTCTCATTTTATAAGAATCCCATTTTAATTTGCTTGCTATGCTGTCCCTAGCATGAATTTAGGGATTTTATGGAGTAAGGATTGAAGGCTGATATCAATGAAATGATGAATTTTATATCTGAAGGATTGTTTTGTTTGATTTAAGAGAAAATTTCAATGGCCAATTATTCGTAGATTCTGTTTACTATAAAGAGCTGGCCAAATAGTAATTCTCATTCATCACTTACCAATGTGAATTGGAGAAGGCATCTTTGTGATTACTCTTGATATATTAAGGTTAATGTTGAGTAAAAATACTGTTGCCTATTCCACAAAGACAGAACACATGCTTTTCCTAACAGAGCCAGTGTTTTTTAAAGCATAGCCCTCTAAGTATACATAACCATGTTGACCATGTAGTCAGTCAACCCTACTTGTTATATGCCATGTCTCTTCTATTATCTGCGGTCAAAGAAAACATTCAGACAGCCAACCAAATAAGAATGGATTGGGCTTTAGTATTAAAAATTGAAGATTTTATTTCAGGCTTCATTAAAATGATAACAAAATCGTCAAAGATGAGGTTGACAAAAATAATGGTGGTCACTCTATGGGCATACAAAGTAATGAGGTTTTTTTGTTTTTTGTTTTTTTGGTTCAACATATGCTAAAAGCATGTCAATGATTTGAGGCCACTTCTAAAGTGACCTAGAATCAGAGACAGTTTGGGAACCTAATTAGTGGGATTTGAACAGATGGCTCCTGAATTCCAGGGATAACAAATAATGTGTCTACATTTATGAAGAAAATGAGTGACAGAACTGACCTGGAACTAAGATTAAAGAACATTTTATTTAAAGGTCCTTTCCAACTCTAGAATTTCATGCCTTTCTGTTAATGCAGACTGAGTATTATCACAGGGAAAATGAACTGATAAAGAAAGGTAAATGAGTTATGCACATTAGCAGCAATTATTTAATATGCATTAGTGATTCAATAGAGATGATAGATAGATGGTAGAAAGATAGATGATTGATAGACAGACAGATAGATAAGACAGTACAGATAGACTCTGCTACCTAACAGGCACTGAGTTCCTTCCTCTGAAGAAGTTTATAATCTGCTTGGGAGATAAAACAAGTAAATATGCAATTATAATGCAGTACCCTAAGTGCTCTGACAGGGGAAATTTAGGATGATATGGGAGCACATGAACTGACTCCTTATCCAGACACCATGATTACGGATGGATCTGAAGAGGAGCTGATATCTAAGCTAAGAATTAAAGGAAGAGTTGGAGTTAACCAGGCAAGGAAAAGGGTGGGATGACTGTCTCAGACACACGCAAAAGTCTGAGAGGAAGCAGGAATACTGCATCTTTGGTAAAGCATGGTATTAGGGTTAGATCAGAGAGTGAGGGTGAGAAAGGCAGGAGATGGGATCAGAGAGACAATGGAGCGTTAGGTTATGAAGGGACTGACATGCCATGTTCAGTAGCTTGGACATTCTTCTGAAAGTAACAGTGAGCCATTCAAAAGTTAGAGTAGAACAGGGCATGATCATATTTGATTTTCCAAAGAAATTTCCCATTGGATGTGAAGCATGGATTGGAGGGGCCTAGAGGTGGAAGGCAGGTCTTAAAAGGCAGGAAGATGAGTTTGAAGGCTGAAGAAGATACACAGGTGAGAGACTGATGGTGATGTGAACAAGAATTGTGCCACTATGGATATGCACGAAGGATATGAAAATAATCGGGTAACAGAATGGGCAGAACTTAATAATTGGTAAGGTGTTAAGAATGAAGCCCAAGTTTCTTGATTATGCAAATGGAAGACAACTAGACCATTTACTGACATAGGGCTGCCTGGAGCAAGGACAACCTTCTAGGAACAGCTGATGTGTGCAGTAATTGACACTCTGAGAGTCAGGTCCTTTGTACAACCAAGTGTCTACATGTCCCATAGGCAGCTAGAGGTACAGATATAGAGCTCATTACAGAGATCAGGGCAGGAAGTGATGATCTGGGGAATTACCAGTATATAGATAGCAATGAAAAGCAAAGGAAGTAGGCAGCCACACCCAGAGAGAGCCCGCAGATTGGAATTGGAAGATAGCTAAAAGCAGATCCTTGAGAAACGAATGCAAGAGGCAGCAGCTTCAGTTCTTTGGGGGAAAATCACTTCTATTAAAAACAAAAATAAAGACAGAAAAACTTGGCATTCCTTACAGAAGAGATTCTCTAGAGAGCAAAACTAAGGATAAAAATGTTATTCAGTTTGTGCATTGGTCTAATTACTAATGCTAAGTCTTGGAAAATTTCTTTCTTGGGGGTGGGGGTTAAAAATTGCATTACAGAATGTTAGGCTGTAATTTCACTCCTACCTTTTAATACATGTGACAACTTGTAGAAGTTAAATATCCTTCCTGGAGCTCAGTTTCCTCTTCTAGTAAAGAGAAAAATAATCCCTAACTCACAGAATGGCTGTGAAGATAATGTTCTGATTGGCAGAACTGGATTCTCTTGGCACAGTACCTGGCACGTGATAGGAGTTTGACAAATCTTAGTTAACATTCTTTTCATTAGTTTATCCAAATGGGTCAACTGAATTAGTAAAATATATATAATAGGGAAAACAAGAAAAACTTTTATCTAGTTATTTTACATATATGTATATAATCAAACCAAACCCACTGCTGATGAGTCGACAGAGGAGAACTGCCCCATCGGGTTTCCAAGTCTGTAAATCTTTGGGGAAGCAGACTGCAACTTCTTTCTCCAACACATATGTACATAAAAATGATTTTTAAAATTAGATTCAATCCTATCAGTTGAAAGTTTCCCATATTTGAAAAATATCTGCATTTTACTCTAGCTCTGAAAGGGAAGCTATTTATATTCAGGATCGACTTGGTTTCATGTGCCATAGAAAGAGTCAATTTTTGCAGTTCATTGACTTGGCTATTGGGTAAGCCAAATTATCCAGCAAACTACCATGGTCTGATTATTTAAATTGTACAGATATCGCTCAATGAAATAAAACTGCATTCTGGATTATATAATTGGATTTTGTGTTTTACATTTTGATTGTTTTGCTATAGAGTTGAGACTGGTATTACCAACAAATGGATATATCTGTTATTCAATTTTAAAGTACTGAAAAATGAAAATATGCTACTTTGTGTGGTCCAGCTTATGCTCAGTAAATTCAGGATAGTAATTACAAGGCTGTAAAAGTAGGAATAACTCAGGGTAGAGGTTCACTGCTTCTCAGCGACCCAAGTCTGGATTTGAGGAAGTCATTTCCACAAAACTTACTACCTCAGTCATTCTCAAATCTTTCTTGTGATAGAGCAATTGGCAGTTATGAAGCTCTGCAGAACACCATAGATCATAAAATGTTCAACTTAAAACTAAATAGATTATTCTTATTCAATCAAAGACCCTCTTATTTTAGCAGGAGGTCATATACAAGTAGTTAAGGTCACAAGCTCTAAAATCAGGCCATGTTTTACAGACGGGGAAACTGAGACAGAGAGACATTAAGCTCCTTGTCTAATGTCACACAGTTGTCAAGTGGCAAAGCCCAGATTCAAGCCCAGGCAATATTAATAATAACTATCAAAGAGTGGTTGTAAGATTTAATAAGTCATGGAAAGTACTTAGCATAGTGTCTTGCATTTACAATGAAACAAGGATACCCTGGGTGGTGCAAAGAGTTAAGCACTCGACTACAAACTAAAAGGTTGGAGGTTCAAACCTACCCCAGTGTGCCTCAGAAGAAAGGTCTGGCAATCAGCTTCTGAAAAATCAGTCATTGAAAACTCTATGAAGCACAATTCTACTCTGTCCTATAGGGTCGCTATGAGTTGGAATGACTCGACAGCAACTGGTTTGGTTTTTTTTTTTTTTTTTTAACAGGTTTTATGTTACAGTGGTTAAGTGTTTGGCTGCTAACCAAAAGGCCAGCAGTTCAAACCCGCCAGCAGCTCTGTGGGAGAAAGATGTGGCAGTTTGCTTTTGTCAAGATTGGAAACCTTTATGTGGCCGTCCTACTCTGCCCTATACTTGCAGCCTTGGTGGCACAGTAGTTAAGAGCTCAGTTCTTGTTGTTGTCAGGTGCCGTCAAATCAGTTCCGACTCATAGCGACCTTATGCACAACAGAACGAAACACTGCCCAGTCCTGCGCCATCCTTAAAATTATTGTTATGCTTGAGCTCATTGTTGCAGCCACTGTGTCGATCCACCTTGTTGAGGTTCTTCCTCTTTTCCACTGACCCTGTACTCTGCCAAGCATGACATCCTTCTCCAGGGACTGATCCCTCCTGACAACATGTCCAAAGTACGTAAGACGCAGTCTTGCCATCCTTGCTTCTAAGGAGCACTCTGGCCGCACTTCCTCCAAGACAGATTTGTTCGTTCTTTTGGCAGTCCATGGTATATTCTTCGCCAACACCACAATTCAAAGATGTCAACTTTTCTTTGGTCTTCCTTATTCATTGCCCAGCTTTCACATGCATATGATGAGATTGAAAATACCATGGCTTGGGTCAGGTGCACCTTAGTCTTCAGGGTGACATCTTTGCTCTTCAACACTTTGAAGAGGTCCTTTGCAGCAGATTTGCCCAATGCAATGCATCTTTTGATTTCTTGACTGCTGCTTCCATGGCTGTTGATTGTGGATCCAAGTAAAATGAAATCCTGGACAACTTCAAACTTTTCTCCGTTTATCATGATGTTGCTCATTGGTCCAGTTATGAGGATTTTTGTTTTCTTTATGTTGAGGTGTAATCCATACTGAAGGCTGTGGTCTTTGATCTTCATTAGTAAGTGCTTCAAGTCCTCTTCAGTTTCAGCAAGCAAGGTTGTGTCATCTGCATAACGCAGGTTGTTAATGAGTTTTCCTCCAATCCTCATGCCCCATTCTTCTTCATACAGTCCAGCTTTTCTGATTATTTATTCAGCATACAGATTAAACAGGTATGGTGAAAGAATAAAACCCTGACGCACACCTTTCCTGACTTTAAATCAATCAGTATCCCCTTGTTCTGTCCGAACAACTGCCTCTTGATCTATGTAAAGATTCCTCATGAGCACAATTAAGTGTTGTGGAATTCCCATTCTTCGCAGTGTTATCTGTAGTTTGTTATGATCCACACAGTCAAATGCCTTTGCATAGTCAATAAAACACAGGTAAACATCCTTCTGGTATTCTCTTCTTCCAGTCAGGGTCCATCTGACATCAGCAATGATATCCCTGGTTCCACGTCCTCTTCTGAAGCCAGCCTGAATTTCTGGCAGTTCCCTGTTGATATACTGCTGCAGCTGTTTTTGAATAATCTTCAGCAAAATTTTGCTTGGGTGTGATATTAATGATATTGTACTAACCAAAAGTTTGGCTGTTCAAATCCACCAACCGCTCCTTGGAAACCCTATGGGGCAATTCTATTCTGTCCTATAGGGATGCTAGGAGTTGGAATTGACTGTATGGCAATGGGTTTGGTATGGGAGAGGGAGGTAGTGCAAATGGTTAATGTGTTTGGCTGCTAAGCAAGAGGCTGGAGGTTCAAGTCCACCTAGAGACACCTTGGAAGAAAGGCCTGACAATCTACTTCTGAAAACAACAGCCACTGAAAACCCTATGGAGCACAGTTCTACTCTGACACACATGAGGTCTCCAGGAATCAGAGTCAACTCGACAGCAACTGGTAAGTTATTGCCATTGTTAATATTTCAGAGAAGTCGTCAGTACAGTGTAGCATTGTTATAAATTTAAATACAAAGAGAAATCATTTCTGACAAATATATATACACTAATACATATACAAGATCAGAAAACTTCTTTTCTACTTTGGATAATTCACATACTTTACAAGTTCAATTATTTTTGTATTTTCAAATTAGAACTTAAAAAGAATACATTAATTCTTTTTTGTGTAGACTAAAATGATAGAGAAAAATATCTGGAAAGGTGCAAATGATATTATAAACAAAAAAATTTGAAGTTAGTTGCAAGTACATCCTAACCTGAAAAGCTGAAAAAATAATATTTGTGCTTAAGTTTCCCATCCTAGGGGCTCTTTTTCTCCCAGTTCTTCATGTGTCTGCTTTTTTCTCTCTTCCAAGTCTTAGCCTCAATGTTACCTTTTTAGAGAGAACACCCCTGACCCACTCTGATTAGGAAAAAAAACTTCCCGTTTTTGTCCTCAAACACCACCCTGTTCATTTTCTTCACAGCACAAATAATAATATGCAATTATTTTATTTGTTTCTTTGCTTCCCTGCTAGAACAAAAACCCAATTAGAAATGGACTTCTCTATATTGTCTCACTTGCTCCATCTTTCATGCCTAATCCAGTATTTGGTACATATTCCCACTTAACAAACATTTGTTGGCTAAATTAATAAAGGGCATATGATCTTTATATTCCATTTTCATTTGTTTCTTTATCTGCAGAAGGACCCAACAGTGTGGGCTCTGAAGTCATACAAACACAACCTTTGGATATTTCTGTTTAGCCCTGGTGGGCTTCTTTGAGAGGGTTGCAGGGACCTCAGGAACACAGATGGGTAAGGTGGGTGGGGCCTAAGAGGCCCCTGTGGTAATAAGATGGGGCTCAGAGAGGTATTTGAACCTATTTTTCCAGTTGCCATTGTAATTGGTTCTAGCACATAGCGGCACCACATATGTCAGAGTAGAACTGTGCTCCATAGTTTTCAACGGCCAATTTTTTGGAGGTTTTGGAATCAAAAGGCCTTTCTTCCCAGGTGCCTCTGGGTGGACTTGAACCTCCAAACTTTCAGTAGCAGCCAAGTGCTTTAACTTTTTGCACCACTCAGGAACTCCAGTGTGGACCCATAGGGAAGTTCAAACAAACATCACAGGCCCTGGGATCATTAGAGCCACTACCGGTTTCTGCCAAACCTGAAATAGACTCTTTAATGGTCTCTACATGGCTGTCAGAGAGATCTTTCTGAAATAGAAATCTCCCCACATTTTCTTGCTTAAAGCTCTACAATGGCTCTGCAAGACTTTCTGAAGAATGAACAAGCCTGTGGCAGAAACATCAGGAAGGACCTTCTTGGTCATGCTGCATAGTTCTTTCATCTTTTCTTCCATAGCTTCTCCATGGACCCACTGCATGTATGACAGATGCACTGGGTGAAGGATTTGCAATTCCAAGAACATTTCACTTTCTCCCATTTACCCATGGCTTTGCACATACTGTTCTTCTGTCAGTACTTCTGGTTCAGAATGAAATACTGAGCACAGACATTTGTCCTGTGTATGGCTTGCAGTATACTTCTTCTTGCTTCTTCATAGTTCATCTTTGGATGAAATACACACATGTGCACAAAGACACAAACACCTTTAATAAGGATAAGCATTTCATCACTACTTTTTTTTTTTTTACCGGTTGACATCAGATGCTTACCAAAAGGTCCACAGTTGGAATCCACCAGCCGCTCCCTGGAAACCCTATGGGGCAGTCTACTGTGTCCTATAGGGTGGCTATGAGTCAGAATCAGCTTGACGGCAACAGAAACAGGGGCCAGTTACCAAAGATCAGTTCTGACACATGGTGACCGCACGTGTGTCAGAGTAGAACTGTGCTCCATAAGGTTTTCAATAGTTAATTTTTGAAAGTATACGCCAGGCCTTTCTTCCAAGGCACCTCTGGATGGACTCGAACCCCCAACCTTTTGGTAAGCAGCTGAGCATGTTAACCATTTGCACCACCCAGGGACTACAAGGATAAGCATTACGCCTCTGAGAAAGAGGCGTCAAAATTCATATTCAAGAATAGAAACATTCTCCTAGCTACAACATAACCTGTACCACTTTCCCGGTTATCAATTGACATAGTATTTTGCATTATTATGTAGAATATTATCAATTCTGTCTTTTTCAATATCACTAGAATTTCCACTACAGAGTCATCTACCCCTTCATGGCAATCCTGTATTTAATATGCACAAAGGATGGTCAGAAGCATGGAAATTAATATTGTTGGTGCTTTTTAGCCAGTTCAATTTGTTGGGTGGAAGATTCTTCCGTAGTTTCTGCAGATGATAAAAAGTCAGTGAAAGTACTCTTCAACGCATACACATTTCAGTATTCTGTTCCTGAGGAACCAAGTATCAGTCATTGTATTATATATGAGGAACCCTAGTGGTGCAGTGGTTAAGTGTTCGGTGGTTAACTGCAAGATTGGCAGTTTAAACCCACCAGCTGCTCCATGAGAGAAAGATGTGGCAATCAGCTTCTGTAAAGGTTACAGCCTTGGAAACACTTTGGTGCAGTTCTACTCTGTCCTATAAAGTCACTATGAGTTGGAATCAACTCAACAGCAATGGGTTTGGTTTTGGTTTTTGATTTT
Source organism: Loxodonta africana (assembly GCF_030014295.1). Lineage (NCBI taxonomy): Eukaryota > Metazoa > Chordata > Mammalia > Proboscidea > Elephantidae > Loxodonta > Loxodonta africana. The sequence goes on from NC_087362.1 coordinate 57,903,096, forward strand.
TATATCTCACGTACTTTGGACATGTTATCAGGAGGGACCAGTCCCTGGAGAAGGACATCGTGCTTGATAAAGTACAGGGTCCCCAAAAGAGAGGAAGACCCTCAATGAGATGGACTGACACAGTGGCTGCAATGATGGGCTCGAGCATAGCAACCACCATGAAGATGGTGAAGGACCAGGCAGTGTTTTTCCTTCTGTGGTCCATAAGGTCTCTATAAGTTGGAACTGACCTGAGGGCACCTAACAACAACGTTGTACATGAACCAGGAAAGAGTAGGGAAGAAGAAATGAATATGTGGAATGGTGTGTATGTGTTGGGGGGGCGGTGAGTGTGTGTTATTTCCAAATCATATATGTGAATTGTATTAATATACAAACTGGACAAAAGTTACATACATATAGGCGTAGTAGATAGCAATTGTATATAATTTCAAAAATCTTCCACATGAATGAAATCTATAGGGTCAATATTCATCTTTGTATCCTATTTGTCTGATATATAAGACAAACTAATGATTAAAATAAAGGAAAGAATTACGTTCCCAGGTACTTTGTATTTAATCATGGTCCTTAAAATGGTGGCTAGAGGTGTTTCTAAAGGAATTAAGCTCGTATTAGTTCATCTTCTTTCAAAATTTGTAACATTGTTGAATTTCCTAATGGTAAAGAGATATATTATCATTGGCAAAAACATGGAAAAAATAAAAAATATACAAAGTTCAAACCACCACTCTTCATATGATGAGATAAAGATCATTAAAAATTTGATGCATTTCAATCCAGTGTTTTTTTATGCAAACTTAAATGCAGCTATGTAAACAGCTTTAAAAATAAGATGGAATTATACTGTTTTCTATTCTTTTACTGCTTCTTGTTAATGCTATATCAGCACCCCTCTTGTCACCGTATCTCAGCTTTCCATTCCTCCCATCCGTCCTTTTAAAGAGGACGTATCCGTCTGAAGTTGCTAAGTACAACAGGGTCAGCAATCTGCTGCCTTTGCTGAGTGAATGGACAGGACGGCCTCTACTGGGGAGATTCAGGAGAAAAAATATAAAGGCTGTGCTGCCTGAATTTTTTTCTTCAATTTTTATATTCCTTGAGAGGTTCTCACTTAGCTAAAAAAGGAATCATTTACAAAGGTGCAAAGAAGCTTACCCTAAAATAGATTGCCTAACTCATAATTGACCTTTGCGTAAAAGCGTGCATTTCATAGCAATTTGGCTCAATCAAATTTCCCAGGCAGACATACTCACACAATTTTAACACCAGAATTAAAGTTGCAAAATGTACATTTTAGTAACTCTCCAAAAGCCAAAAATTCAATCTCCAGATTCAATCTCTCAGGCCATTATTGTTTTCAATACAATGAGAGTTAATGGTGGACTTTCCTGTCTTTGTGAATCACAAAAGGTATTTTGGGCTGGAAGAAAGGAGCAATTCTCACTCTTTTGTTCTCTTAGGTGTTGCGTGATTATCTGGCAACAGGCAATTATGAAGCAAACTTAATCAACTGCAGAACTATGTAATATAATCATAGTAACATTCTGGAGAAGGCTCAATTAATACCTAAAATTTCCAATTTTTCCTTTCTGGTATTTTATTCTTCACCTTAACAAGATGAAACTATACACAGTTCCTAAATCAAAGAAAACCGAGATAATTATGCACAATTAAGTGAACTGAGTTCCATTTCTTAAAATACCATAACACACATAATTTGTTTATTATGTGAAAGGAATTAACCAACTCATGAGGAAGTACTGTAAAGGGAAAAATTAGTATGTCATACACTGACATATTCTCAATTCTTTGAATGCCTTTTAAATTGCCTTATAGTCATTAGGCAATTGTTGAAATTAAGCTAACTTTAGACTGATTAACAGTCTAAATGCATCTAAAAAGTTAACCAACAAAGGTTATTTCCTTACAGAAATGAATTAAATTAACATGGGTGCCATTTTTATACACTATAAACAAAGCAAATGCTATTTCTGCTCCCCAGAAAGTGAAAAATAATATTGTCATTGCATTTAAAAGTATTTAAAATCTTGTTGTAAATGACATGGCCCTATAATTTGGCTCAGTGGACCTGGTTTCAAAACCAGAATAAAAACTCCCAATTCGACAGCCAGGAAGGGTACTGATTTCCTTGTTTCTAGGAACCATCTTGCTTCTCTCACAGTCCTTCACCACCACAGCTCTTTAAAAAGTTGTTCTACCTACTCAGTGCAAGTATTTGCTCTTATCATGGAATATCCTTACATAACGTATGGCTTTGATCCACCATCTTTTAAACAATCACCAAAACATATTGATATTCCCCTGGATTCTAAGTCACTGTCGGTTGTACTGCCACAAAGTCATGTCCTCATTCCCAAAAGTGTATACTTACTCTACCTTTAATTATAATATTTAACATTTATTGGGTACTTCTCATATGTTCGGGCTTCTGCTAAGCCATTTACACATATTATCTCATTCCAGTCTCACAAAAACCATAGAAGATAATTACTAGTTGTGTGCCCCTTAGAGAAAGTTAATTAAAATGTATGAACCTTAGGTTCCTCATATGTAAAATCGGAACTAATTAGTAAGGAAACTGGATAGGTAGTAAGTGAGAGAGTCAGGATTCAAATCCAGGTCTCTCTGTAGGTGCTATGCTCAAACCTGAAGTCAACCTTACTTTGGTTCCTCGCATTTTAAATTGATCAACTTTGGGCAAGGAAGTCACCTGCCAATTTTCACGTCTGCATAATAGAGAGAACGTTAGTCACTCTACAGGGATATTGAGAGGATTAAATGCTTGTGGATCGCAAAACAGTTCCCCAGACACATCCTTGGAGCTTCACAAATTTTAATTCCACTACGCAAAAAAGACCTAGGCTATTAGCATTATGACTATATAGTTAGTAAAATAACTGGGACATGTGGCATATCAAGCATGTGTGCTACACGTGGTAAAACACAATAACATATTTGAAATCGCCACTATCTTCCCCACACTAGGTTATACACGCAACACAACTACTGGGCAACTATGAGGGGAACTGAGGGAACGGAAATTGTTGTGTGTCACATCATGGTAGGAACAACACTCATGATGGCGGGATGGGCAGTGGTCAGTGGCTCTACATTCTCCCCATATACTGCAACTTTACTGCACTACGTGTTATGTTCCATCCTCTCTCCTCTTGTTTCCATAACAGGTACTTTAAGCAAGTTAAAGAGAGACTTCGATAAGGGTCAGTTCAGATGAGGAGAAAATAATCTGAGACCCTTAGTCACACAATTACTAACCAATTAACACAGCAAATTAGTAGCAAGACAGGCCTCAAATTTAGGTCTTTAACATGTACTTTAGTGTTGGTAAGGAGCCTTAGTGGCGCAGCGGTTAAAGCACTCAGCTGCTAACTAAAGGCTGGCGGTTCAAACTCACCAGCTGCTTCACGGGAGAAAGATGTAACTGTCTGCTTCCGTAAAGATTTACAGCCTTGGAAACACTACAGAGCAGTTCTACTCTGTCCTATAGGGTTGCTATGGGTTGGCCTATCAGTCAGAATCGATTTGACGTCAATGGGTTTTTTGGTTAGTGTTTGTTACACAATACCACAATGATGTTCAAGAGAATATTTCAAAGAGGCATCAAAAAAGTCAAAGATAAGTTAATGGAGTATGCATTAAGTAATGGAAATAGCCAAATATATTTTTTGGTATTTTTCTAAACAGATTCATATGAAATACTTTTCTCACCAGCATATTGATTCATGACAATATTTAGTTTGGTGTGTAAACTCAATTTTATTATATTTCAGTTAAGGAAGATCTCATTTTCTGAATTGTGTTGACTAGAAGTCTCCTGTGGAGTCAGTCTTGTCCGCTGGTTTATTAGTTAATTAAGTGTCATTTTCTATCTTCTATTATTATTCTAAATTCCAGGCACCTAAAAGAGCTCACTCTAAGCTCTCCTTTCTTTCAGGTATCTGCATAATTATTCTCATTTTTAGAATCCCTATTATCCACTGCACAATAGAACAGAACAATTAATTTGGGCCACATGCAATTATGCTGAAAGGTCAGGTGCTACCCATAATAAAACTCTGTTCCAAAGTGCGTTTGGGGAGAGCATTAACATGGTTATCTAGGAGAGTTTTTAGGGGCAGAAAATCTCCAAATGCAATTAAATGGGCTGTAAAGTAATCACCTGCAATTTTTCATTTTTAGAGCAAGAGACTCTTTGAATGTTGTGCAAAATGAAGACTTCTAAGACTAATCAAACTTAGGAGTTTTTATATCAAGAGGTGACAAATGCATACCCTAAAGCAGAAAGCACATTATTTGGCCTTCAACTTCCTGTGTGAATTTCAAATTTAAAAGAGCATTCATGGGCCAGTTGCTACAAACCCCTCAAATATAGCTAACAATGAAAGTGCTGGCTTTATCCATTTTGGGGTAATTTGAACTATATAGCCATAAAAATTACAGCTGAAAGTAGGGACGTGTGGATTATAAAGTATCCCCAGGACCCAAATGTCCATGAATTTATAATTTTGTGTTCTTCAACAATATTATGTTTGCCTGCTAAATGCAAATTTCGGAAGTAGATTTCACCCTGGAGAGGGTGGCAAAGATCCCTCTGTCACTGTTAAAGAAGTATGTAATTTTAATAGCCTTAGGCAGGTGTATAAAATGCTCAGTGTTTCCTTCAGTTGGGGAAGTTTTTGCTGGTGAAAGAAAATTGTAGTGGGACAAAAAAGCAGAAAATATAATAAGAATTTACAACAAAACACTTGTTCTTGCACTAGCCAAATACAATATATATCTAGATATATGCGACATTTTGGTTTAAGAATAAAATAGGAAAAATATTCACAACATGAGTGATGCAGCTATCTCTACTTATTTCTTCCAGAGCAGATAGTAAATCTGGAATTTTTATAGATTTATACTTCAATGAGGAATTACACATCCATTAGAAAAGTACCTATCTGTGGGGGATAAAAATATAAATAAGGCCCTGTCATTTCCTCAGTGATTTTCCTTCAGATAGGAATATTGAGAGTCCATTTGTACACCAGAAAAAAAGGCTTGCACTCTGGATTTAGACAGGCCTCAATTTCAATCCTGGTCCACCTTTTACTAGCTATGTGACCTTGAGCAAGTTCATTAAGCTCTGTGTACCTTGCTTTCAACATCTGTAAAATGGGAATTTAAATAGTAGTAACACCACAACTAGCAAGTGCTCTCATTTGCTATGAAAGAAAAATTAGCTCAAAGTAGCTTAAACAAAAGAAAATTGTATTTGCTTATATACCAAAGAGCATGGAAGCTAAGGATAGAATTGTCCTTGGGAAGGTCTGGAACTTGCAACTCAAGTCCTTCAGTATATCCTTTCTTACGTGTTTCTCTACTTCTTTCTGTACGTTAACTTCACTTTCTCAAACCAGCTTACTCTCTGTGAGGGACGTAGTCATCAGCAGTTAAGGCTCATATCATAGCAATTTGGAAAGTGAAAATGTCTCTTTTCTACCAACATAAATTCAAACAATCCCAGGGATGAAATCTGATTGGTCCAGTATGGTCCATTTGGCCTTTCCTGAGCCATTTCCGTGTCTGGTTGGAAGGTTTTCTCTGATTAGCCCAGCCGATAATATGTCAGGTAAAATTATAGTAATGGCCATTACACTTATTCACACAGATGCCACTGAGAAGATTAAAAAAAAAAAAAGATGCCACTGTGAAGATTAAATGAGATAATCCATGGAACGCAACTGACAAAGGGACTGCCAAATAGCAGGTACTCCAAACAAGAGGTTGATGTTATTATTAATATTTTAATAGAACAGACAGACATGTAGACATCTAGCGACACTGCAGACCTTCACTGAGTTTCTCTCAGGGAACTTAACAGGAACAAAGTAGAACAACAGCTGGACTCTGGGCAGCATATCCTTCAGGAAGCCTTCTCTACTGTCCCCAGCCTGGATTGGATGGCTCCTTTGTACTTTATTCATAGCTCCATCTGAGCCTATCACATTGTAATAGAAAAATCTATCCCATTAAACTCTGAGTTCCTCAAAGGAAGAAGTGTATTTATTCATCATTTTATCTCAAACACTGGGAATACTCTAAGTACTAAATACGCTTGTTCAAATAAACTTTTGAATGAACAGATCAGAGAATACATCATGGTGGAGATTATATCTGAACTGGGCCCCAAGGGATAGGGAGACTTCTGAAATGCAGAAATGAAAAAAAAAAAAATCACATCAAGGAGAAGGAACTACTCAAAATAAGCTTGGAGATAGGGAAGTGTCCAGCATGTTTGAAAATGTCAGTTAATTAAATGCGGTTGAAGTGAACAGTGAGTGAAGAAGGATATAGGAATGGGAAGGTAGACAACAGTGTAGGGCAGATCTCAGAGGATCCTGAATACTGTACTTATTAGATTAGATTTTATAATCTATGAAATATGAAAGACTGACAGGTTTTAATTTGGGGATTGATAGGACCAAGGTTCTTCATACACACACTTATAGACCCACCGGTACACACAATTCAGGACATTAACTTAGTCCCCATTTAGTAAATAAAGACGGGTTACATATGTTAAAGAAGCAAAGATCCCTGATTGTAAGGAGTTTGTGATTTAGTAAGAGGCGTATTTACCAAGAACCTAACGAAGGGTCACCTTCAGGCCATTTGCGTAGACTCCTAGATAAATATTCACATTGGTACCCAATTTTGTATTTAAACAAGAGGATTCTCTCTTGGATTTGATAGAATAGGAGCTCTAAAAGCACTAGGATTGAGAAACAGAAAGGGGGGCAAATTGTGCTCATGAGACTGTATTACCTATGAAAAAAGGGATAGCTGGAGTTCCTTGGTGGTGCAAACAGTTAAGCCCTCAACTAATAACTGAAAGGCTGATGGTTCAAACACACAGAGAGATGCTTTGGAAGAAAAGAGCCGGCGACGTGATTCCAAAAGATCACATTCTTCAAAAAACTACGGAACGCAGTTCTACTCTACACACATAGGGTTGCCACAAGTGGGAATCAACTCAATGGCAACTGTTTTGGGTTTTGGGGTTTTTTTTTTTTTTTGGTGGGATTTAGAGGCCTCCAAGCTTTTGCCTGGGCTGTTCATCTGCCTGGAAGACCATCTCTGTCTGCTTCATCCACCTAGTAAATTCCTACTCATTTTTCAAAATATGGTTCAAATTCCTTCCCCTGTGATTTATTCTCAGACCCACCCGCCCAAGCACTGTTCACCTCTCCCTTTTTTGCAAACTGCTGTTTCTTAAACCCATCTCCACTTAGCACTTCCCACATGGTGTTATTTGCACATATGCTGTACTCTAAAACATTAGCTGCTTGAAGGTACAGCCCACGCTTATTTACATTTATTGCTGCTGTTGTTGGTGTTTGGTGTCATCAAGTGGATTCCAGTTCATAGCAACCGCATGTATAACAGAAAGCCATCTTCACAACAGTAGGTAAGTTTGATCCCATTGCTGCATCCACTGTGTCAATCCATCTTCTTGAGGGTCTTCCTTTTTTTTTTTTTTTTGCTGACCCTCTACTTTACCAAGTATTTACCAGTGTTAATTCCAGTGCACAGAATATACTTATTGAATGAACAAATGAACAGATAAATGAACAAATGAATGAAGTGACAGGGCTCAGTTGGATACAATTCCCTATGATATGTATCAGCAATAAATTGGTTCACAGCTAAATGTCATCTCATATTATTTTCTTAGGATGCCTTCATTCATTTTTCTCATTTTTTCCCCATTTGTTGACTTCTGTTGACTCTCGAACATCCATATTTTTCAACATTTCCTTGTTGCATTAAGATATCATGGATTGTTGGTATGTTCTCGCTGAAGTTTGTCACTATTTCTTGTCTTATACTCAACTTGTGGAATAACTACATTGAGGAGCAAACACAGTTCTCATCCTGAGTCCGTCTACTACCTTCCTCAGAAAGATATTAGAGACTCTTGGTGCCAGCCATCTCATTTCACAACAAATTTAGGGGATAAGATGTCAGAATCATGGGCTTTTATCTATGTCTCATTGTTAGTCTTGCTGAGAATATTTGGATTATTCGGAATGAAAGACAGTGAAATGGATGTCTCTGACACATGAATCCACTGTATCGGGGTTTCTTAGCAATGATAATCCTGTCACAGCTGTTAGAATTTATTCCTTTATCCACGTGACATTTTAACAGGAGACAAATCCAAGTTATTATAAGCAGACATAAACCATTCAGTCCAAAATGGCTCATATTAGCAACTTCATCCAGCTGACAAGCCTTGATTCTGAAATTTGTAAACATCATTCTTGTGTGTTTGATTTTTCCCCTTCACAAATCTGAACCTGCTTTTGTCCTATAAAACTTAGAACTGCCAGCTAAAATGTTTATTTAATTATATCCTAGAATTTTTTTTTAGTCATTTAGCTGGTGTAGAAAAAGATGGGTTGCTGTTATTTGTTCTCTCAGCACCAGTGGTCTTAGTATCAGAAGAGAGAAGGAGCAGTGGAAATTGAAGAATAAATTGAATGGATATTTGCGAAAGGCATTTTAGTGGGAGGAGAGTAAGAGCTTTGAAGTGAATTACTCACATATCCCAGATGACTCTCAATTCTTTATTTGAACTGACATGTGCTGGATAAATATATTAGTATCCTCCTTGCCTGGTCCAAACAAGAAGGAGACAGACAAAGTTGAAAAATTTAAGCAGCGTGTGAGAAATAAACACGTATTACAAGACAGCCTGCAGTTCCTAGGTGTAGAATGCTGGAGCGTCTACGGATACAGATCCCCAGCCCTATTTAACACTTGGAATGTATTCTTATTTCTTTCCCCCTGGTGGGTAAGTGTTCAGCTAGCGGAGCTGATGCTAGCTGAGTGAATTACAAAGAAGGATAGCTATTTTTTTCTTTGGATAGGCAGGCCTGTTTTCAAACCAAAAGTAGAGCAGTAAAAGCTACTGTAAAGATACAAGGCAATGAAGTATGCCAGACAGCATTAAAAGGTAAAATTGTCCAATATTGCGGAGAGTGACTATAAAGGGTATTTGTACCTGAGAACCATTTAGGCTTCCCAGGCAGGATTTGTTTACACTGAAATATAGTCACTTCTGCATCTCTTGGGACTTTCTGACTATGTTGAGCAGAAGGATGAGCTGACATTAAGCCCAATAAGAAAGGTAGCAACAGGCCAGTCAATTAGCAATCTGCTCGTTTCCCTGAGAATAATGGTGCCCAACATTCCCTTGCTTAGAACTTTAATCATTTTATGTTTTATGCCCAATCATGGACTGAAGCCAGCTGATTTCCAGTCCCTACAAGATGCTTTTGTACATTATAGTGTCCCTGTGCTATGACAGGCCCTGAGAAGCCAACTTTGAATGCAGACTGTTGTGTCCAAACTTTATTAGTTGTGCTACCATTTGATCAAACATGCTTTTAAGTTTAAGTGCATAAAACTTATAAAGTGGAGATACTGATCTAGTTGATACTGAAGTTAAAGGACCAATGACCCACTCCTTCACCTTCTTCTTCCTCCCTGAAGGAATCCATGAAGCCATATCTAAATAACTAAAATAGCTGAACTATCTAAACCATACAAGCCATGAAAAAATACACTGTGCAAAGCTCCACATTTATACTGAAGACTAATATAACTGGCGTAATAGTCAACAACAGAGTCATACATACCAATGATCATGAAGATAGCACTGGACAATCATGAAAACAGTATAGTTAAGTGCCACTGAGTTGCCATAAGTTAGAACCGACTTGATGGCACATAACAACATTATATACCATTTGTTGTTTTATCATTTACAACAAAAGTGGCATATAAGAAAGGTATCAAATCTATTAAGAAACTAGAAAAGCAAAAGCAACTAAACCCAGAGCAAGCAAGCAGAAAGAAGGAAATAATAAAGATCAGATTGGAAATCAAGGAAATGAAATATAGAAAAATAGAAGAAATCAGTGAAACAAAAAGTTGGTTCCTTGAAAATGCCCATTGATATAAAAAAAAAAAAAAAATTTTTTTTTTTTTACTCTTACCTAAATAGACCAAGAAAATAAGAAAGAAGATACAAATACCAAAATCAGTCATGAAAGAAGGAATATCATTATTGACCCTACAGAAATTTAAAGGTTATAAGGAAATATTAGAAAAACTTTATGCCAATAAAGTAACAAATGTAGATGAAATTGACAAATTCCTAGAATGTTCAAATTACAAAAACTGTCTCAAGAAGAAATGGACAACTTGAATAGGACTTCACCATGCAAGTAAGTTGAATTAATAATTTAAAATCTTCCTACAAAGAAAAGCCCAGGTGGCTTCACTGGTGGAATTCTACCAAATATTTAAAGAAGAAATAATGCCAGTCTTTCACAAATTCTTTCACAAAGAAACAGAAAAGAAGGAAATACTTCCCAGCTCATCTATAGAGTCAATATCAGCCTTCACCAAAAGCAAAGTCATTAACAAGAAAAGCAATATTTTTTATAAACAAACACAAAAATCCTTACCAAAATATTAGCAAACTGAATTCACAACATATAAAAATAATTTCACATAGAGACTAAGTAGGAATACAGGAATCCTAGAAATATGAGGTTGATTTCAACATTCAAATTTCAAGTAATGTAGTATGTCATCCCAATTTAATAGAATAATAAAGATTTAAAAAATCACAGGCAGATCTCAATAGATGCAGAAAAAGCATTTGACAAGTTTTCTGATGAATGTTACCTCTGAGTTCCTGAGATGACGCTGTGGGGGGAAGTAACACTGAGACCAGCAGATTGAGAAATTGGGTCTAAAAGAGTAGTAGTGGCAAATGTTCTACGGTGACAGTGGGTATTACTGAAACGCGAAGAGGTGAGAATCTTTCTCACCTTCCATCCAAATGGGAGGCTTCCTGACTGAGTTGCTCTCTTTCCTGGATGACATAATGACAGGAGGGGTCATGTAAGCCTGGCCATGGCAACCCCTTCTCCTCTCCTCTCACCAGCCTTCATACCTACCAAGTCATAAATCCATCCAAGAACTCGTCTCAGGTGGTGCTCAGCCATCTAGTCCTTTAATTCAACTAATTATTCTTTCTTCCATATATCCACACCTGTGATATGACCTATGAACAGGCTCTTCTAGCTTCCTTTCTCCAGTAAACACAGACTGTGGAATGTCTTAGCATAAACGGAAGTTTTATCACTTACGAAGTATTCGAAGTCTTTAAAGGACTGATATCTGCCTGTGAATTTGACTTGCTAATTGCTCTGTGACCTTAAACTCTCTCTAAGCCTCAGTTTCCATATGTATAAAATGGGGATTAAATAATGTTGTTTGGTGCTATCAAGTCACTTCAACTCGTAGAGACCCCATGTGACAGAGTCAAACTGCCCCATAGGTTTCTATGCTACACTCTTTACTGGAGCAGATTGCCAGGTCCTTCTCCTGCAGAGCTGCTGGGTGGGTTAGAATCGCCAACCTTTTGGTTAGCTGCTGAGTGCTTAACTATACTTAAAGTGCATAACATATTTGGCACTAGTAAGAATTAATTTTAATCATTTTGTTATTAGGTACCATATGAGTCCATAAGTGTTAAAACTTTGCATGACCTTCAAGGATCTTTATATTCTGGCCTAAGCCTTTCTTTTCAAATCCATCTCTTCCTATATACTGTATCTCTATTTACCCTGAGCCCTAGCCTAATTGGAGCCTAAATGAACTACTGTATTCTGATGCAAATAACACGTGCCTTCAACGTTTGTTTCCTAACTGCTCCTTCCCCCTCCCAAGAGGTATTTTCCTAAGTGCTGATATGCCTTTTTTTTTTTTTTTTTTTTGTACCTGTTGTTGTAGAATCAACTAGAAGGCACTGGGTGGGTTTTGGCTGTTAAAAAAAAAAAAAAAACTGGCATAGCAGCGCTTAAGAAAATATCTCCCGGGGGAGGGAGCAGCTGGCAAACAAACATTGAAGGCACACGTTATTTGCGTAAAAATGCAGTACTCAATCTTTTTTAAATAGTATACAACTTAATCATACAGAAAACACTATGGCATCAATAAAAGTTAAACAAAGAGTTTTTTTTTTTTTACCATTATTTTGCATTCAGCAAAATGTAATTAAAGTGATTTAAAGATACCATGAATTTTTGACAGTTGTCTCCCGGGGGCTGGGGGGTTGCTTGATTTGATATTAAAATATGTTTTATTATATCTACTAGAAACTCAAGATGAATGCTCTTTGCAATTCAAAAGGGAGAAATTTTCAGAATAAAAAATTCATTTTCAATCCCTGCAGAGTTCATTATGAACAAGAGTGCTAGAAATTAAAACACTTAAATGTATTTAATAAGATTCTATAATGGAATGGCATTTGTGTTTAGATAAATCGTGTAGTTCCTCTTTTTCTCTTTTCTCCCTCTAAATTCCATGTATGGGGGAAAAAAATGAACTGCCGATGTGATTTAATTGGTTAATTATGAATAGATTCACCAGCAAAATGGAGAGTTGAGGCAATCACCTAGATTATTGAAGTTTAGAAACATCCCCCCACAATATCTTGATATTTTAGTCAAAATGGATTTGTGATTGTTACATTAATTGACACTCAACCATTCCTAGTTGTGAGAATGTACTTGCTTAGAAAATAAATCTGGGGTATTTAGGTCAGAATTAATTAAACCAGAAGAGGAAATTAAGGTAACTTAGAAAGTACTTAAATTTTTAACATATTTTCATCCCTCCTCATATACTGTACTTTAACTAAATCATCTGTATATTACTGAAAGAAAAATACTTCTCCCCGATCATCTATAGAATTAGCCCAAGGGCATTTATCAATAGAATACATGGTATTTGTTTTGAAATGCTGTTTTTAAAAAGGTATTTGTTTTGAACTGTTTTCAAGAACTTACTATATTAAACATAGTTACACGGTCAAATATATACTAAACCCATTGCTCTTGAGTAGATTTCGACCCACAGCGACACAATGGGACAGAGTAGAACTGCCCCATAGGGTTTCTAGGGAGCGCTTGTTGGATCTGAACTGCTGATCTTTTGATCAGCAGCCATAGCTTCTTAACCACTATGCCACCAGGGTTTCCACATATAGGCTAGTAAAAAAAAAATCCTCAGTACTGATCATACCATATTCCCAGAGTCCTGGTGTAAATATCAGGGCTTTGAACCAGTTCTTACCAGCTCAGGCATGGCCAAGGAAGAGAAGCCGAAACAGACCCGGATTGTAAAAATTTAGGTGAACCAGAATGGTAACTGGAACAGAAAAAATTACAGGTCCAAGCGCTGCTAGAAACTTAATCTCCCGCTTAGAAAACAAGGGCTATATGTACGAGGCACATAGCAACCAAATCTCTTGCTCGTGGAATTTTCAGCAGAGTCATAAACAGTGGTGCCCGCCTGAAAGATGGTGGTCGACCGCGCCACTTTGAATGTGTGTCACTCTCCTCAGTCCTACCAATAATCCAGTCTCACGCATCAGGCTTCTGAAAGGCCTCACTAAGCCTCTTCCAAGTCTCCCACTCTAGGACTTCAGCTAGGAATCTTTCCAGTTCCAATTCTTGTCCTGTATCAACCAAATTTTAAAAACTCGGGTTTGTTCCAGTTTCACTTCGTCAGCTAAAACTGAACCAGTTTGAATCAGTTTGAAGCCCTGGTAAACATAGACTGGATTCATTGGTCAACTTTAGAAACAAAATGTTTCCGTGCAGTATTCCATCTCTGCATTATTTAACATGATGCAGCTGGAGAAGCTTAAGCGTAAATCTAATCCAATGAATAAAATGTATGTATACTTTTCTTCCTATCTTTTATTACATACCTTTTGTATTATACTAGTTTTTGAATATCATCAAAAAATAAATTTTAATAGTCAGATTGATCATGATAATCAGAATTTGTTATTATAAATACAAACTCATTTGCCTGTTTAGTTTCTTTTGTAGTCCCCAAAATTATGAGTTATGGCTTAATTAGAGCTGATCTAAGTTTAGGAAAAAAATTTTATCCACACACCTGGTAGCTAGGGTTTGCCAATTTGCACTTCATATACCAGAATTTTATTATAACACACACACATAAAAGAAAATAAATGAAACACAATAACACACTGCCGTCCAGTCGATTCCAGCTCATAGCGACTCTATAATAAATAGGAAGACCTAAATTGGAGAATTAGATAGCAAAACTTAAAAGGTTAGACTACTTAGTCAGGGCGAAGAGGTAAACCTGCATGGCTTGATTGAGCAATAAACAAAGAGTAAATTAAAAACCAAGGTGAAAACAGGCAAATGGCAAGTTCCGGACTGAACTCCAGCATACTAAGTTTTGAAGGATCTTGGTCCACTTTAGTACTCCTTTAGGGTAAACAAATTATTCTTAAAAACACACTTTCTTCTAAATTTCCTAAACTTTTTTCTTAGATCCAGGGACTACTATCCTACTCATTCCCTGTGCTTGACCTATATCCAGTTGATCTAATTCATTGATGTTTAATAGACCTAATTGGTCTAATTGTTAGATGCCAGTCAAGTTGGTTTCAACCCATAGCGACCCTATGCACAACAGAAGGAAACGTTGCCCGGTCCTGCGCCATCTTCACAATCGTCGTTATGCTTGAGCCTATTGTTGCAGACACTGTGTCAATCCATCTCGTTGAGAGTCTTTCTCTTTTTCACTGACCTTCTACTTTGCCAAGCATGATTTCCATTACCAGGGACTGATCCCTCCTGATAACATGTCCAAAGTGTGTGAAACGAAGTCTGGCCATCCTTGTTTCTAAGGAGAATTCTGGCTGTACTTCTTCCAAGACAGATTTGTTCATTCTTTAGGCAGTCCATGGTATAGTCAATATTCCTCTCCAATGCCACGATTCAAATTCTTCGGTATTCCTTATTCATTGTCCCGCTGTCCCATGCAAATTGGTCTAATAGATCTAGATATTTAATTGATTCGGCACTATTTATTGCAGTTGAGACTTTTTTGTAAATCAGTCAACCATATCTAAATGAGTCTGTTTCTAGACTAATTTTTTCTATTTTTTAATCCTTGCACAACACAACACTTTCTTGATTAGTACAGCTAGAAAATGTCGATCAAAAATAGCACCCTCAATTAATTTAAGCGTTAGCCAATTAGTCATTGCACAATGGGAAATTGTTCAGAATTAGAGAACTACACAGCAGCAGGCGCATCATTCATGTATTGCTGAACAAGACACTTAAGCCTAACAGTAGGGCTTTCAGGAGAGCAGGAATCCACTGTGAGTGACAACTCTCCATTTAGAAGTCATAACATGTGACTGCCAGGTTCCAGGGTCACCATGCTAATTTGGCTCTTGAGAAACCACAGTGATAAAAGACATCCCTCTTAAGGAGAAAAATAATCTTTCTGTTCTTGCAACTGTTCTTGACTGCTGATGGCTTGTACATCAGAAAATTAAGAAGCCTGGCCAGCTTGAAAATGAAAACCAAACCTTAACAAATAAATAGTTGCTCTTTTCTCCATGGGACTGATAATTACAGAACCACGCAGTTTGCTCTGCTACCTGCATTATCCATATTCCACAGTCAACATTTTTTAGAGCTTTTAGCACTTGTAACTGCTTTGCAATTGATCTGATTCTTCTAAGGAGCTGTTTTTTCTAAGATGAGTTTTTTTTTTTTTTTTTTAATTGCCAACGAACTGCAAACAATAATACTTTGAAACATGAGTTAATTGGAGTAGTTAATTCAGTGCTTCTGAAACTTTAATGTCCGTATGACTCACCTGAGGATCATGTTAAAATTCAGATTCTGCACCAAAGACACAAGGTAATTGTGAACCCAAGAGACAGAAAGGGCCACATAAATCAGAGACTACTTCAGCCTGAGACCAGAAGAACTAGATGGTGCCCAACTACAACCAGTGACTGCCCTGACAGGGAACACAATGGAGAATCCCTGATGAAGCAGGTGAGCAAGGGGATGCAAACCTCAAATTCCAGTAAAAAGGCCAGACTTAATAATCTGACTGAGACTAGAAGGACCCAGGAGGTCATGGCCCCCAGACATTCTGTTAGCCCGAAACTGGAACCATTCTCAAAGCCAACTCTTAAGACAGGGATAGGACTGGACTATAAGATAGACAACGATACTGGTGAGGAGTGAGCTTCTTGGCTCAAGTAGACACATGAGACTATGTGGGCAGCTCCTGTCTGGAGGGGAGATGAGAAGGCACAAGGGAACAGAAGCTGGCTGAATGGACACAGGAATACAGGGTGGAGAGAAGGAGTGTGCCGTCTCATTAGGAGCAGAGCAACTAGGAGTACACAGCAAAGTGTATATAAATTTTTGTACGGGAGACTGACTTGATTTGTAAACTTCCACTTAAAACACACACACACACAAAATTCATATTCTGATTCAGTGGGTTTTGCATGGGGCCTAAGATTCTGCATTTCTAACAAGCCGATCTGATGTTGATGTTAGCTTATTAGAGACACATTACTGTTGGTCTCCTCACCTTAGGCCCTGTGCTAATCACCTCTTACCCAAATCAGTAGACCAGACAACTAACCTATTAGTCTGGTTAACTCCCCCTAACTGTTTAGTCTCCCCACTTTCCCATGTGCCTTTTTAAATTTCCTTCTCTGTCTTGGGACACTAGAGCAACCATTTAAAAAACAAAATGGGTACATATTCAACTAATTTTAAAAAGCAGCATGATAATGCCCAAACAGATCAACATTATAATGGCCCACAAAGTTTCTCAGTCTTCGGTTGCTGCTTGTCTCTTTTAAACTTCATCTCCCACTCCATCCTGCTTTCCAAGTTACCCTCAGCACCTAAATGTGAAACAAAACTCTGCTATTTCTCACTTTGGTTTGAGATATGGCTTTCCCAAAATGCCCCTCTTTATCTGAACAATTCGTCTTCATCTGTGATGGATTGAATTGTGTCCCCTCAAAAACATATATCGAAGTCATAGCGCCTGTACCTGGAAATGTGATCCTGTTTGGAAATAAGGATTTTCTTTTGTTATGATAATGAGGTCATGCAGTTGTTGGATGGGTCCTAAATCTAATCCCTTCTGAGTGGTGTCTTATACAGGAGAATACAGACATACTGAGGCTTTGGTGGCTCAATGCTAGAATTCTCATCTTCCATGCAGGAGAAAAAAAAAAAAAGATTTTTTTTTTTTTTGCAGGAGACCTGGGTTCAATTCCCAGCCAATGTACCTCATGTGTAGCCACCACCTGTCAGTGGTGGCTTGTATGTTATGATGCTGAATAGATTACAGCATTTCTTCCAGACTAAGACAAACTAGGAAGAAAGGCCCGACAATCTACTTCCAAAAATTAGCCAGTGGAAACCCTATGGATCAGAATGGTCCAATATGTAACCAGTATCAGGACCGGACAGCATTTTGTTCTGTAGTGCATAGGGTTACCATGAGTTGGGCATTCAATTTGACAGCAGCTCACAAGAGCAACAACACAGACACAATAAGATACACAAACACAGTGGGAAGACAGATGCCATGTGAAGATACACCTATATGCAGTCAGTGAACTCGAAGAAATATCTGGGGCTACAGAAGCTGAAAGAAACAAAGATCTTCCTGTAGAGCTGACAGAAAGAAAGACACCCTAGTCCTGCTGATGCCCCGAATTAGGACTTGCACCTCCTTAACTGTGAGAAAATAAATTTCTAACCCTTAAAGTCACCCACTTTGTGGTATTTTTGTTACAGCAGCACTAGGTAACTAAGATATCCTCTTTGACAATTCACCTCAGGAGAATCCTCCAACAGAAAGCCTTCCCTGCCTTTCCTCAGCACCCCAACCCCAAGGCTGAAGTAAATTGGCTTTGTGCCACCGTCATACATGTGCACCCCTCTATCACTACACACAGGGCATCTTATCCTCACCTTCTGCTCTTAATTAAGTGTCTTCACAATAGGTATCACCAATAGGTGAGGCACTCCTTGAGGGGAGGTGCCATGTCATAACCATCTTTCCATAACTTTGGTCTCTAACTCAAAAAGGACTGTGTAAATGTGTTTTTGTTTTTGTTTTTTAAGTGAGTGAATGAAGTAAATGCTAAATCTATGTAGGTTATAGATTTTCACAAAAAGGAGATGGGACATACAGATAATTCAAGCCTTTACCTTCTCCACAAACTATTATTTAGAAGCAACTGGAAAGGGCATTTTATTTAAACACAGAGTAAAAAGAAAAAGCAAATATAAATAAAATAGTTACAGAATAAGATAAAACAGCACAGTGGTGGGCACATAGTAATTACTCATTGTGTTATACTTATTTTTCCTCTTTTTATTTAGTCTGCAGACAAATCTACCCATATTGTCTGCATCTCTTAAGCCTCCTAAGTCTTTCTGCTTTTGCTACATTTTGATTTCCCTTGGACCCTACTTTTTTTTTTCTTTTTAATCTTTGTGTTACCATTTCTTCCACTGTACGGCAGGTGACACTCCGTCTCTGAGCAGATGCTTCAAAGGACGGCTTCCTAGTTCATTTAGAAAGGCATACTAAATCTTTGATAAAGCCTTGAAAAGGGACAGAATCTTTTAATGTCTGATCAGACTTAGTAGTTGACCTATTTAATTGGGTGACCAAAGGGAATTGGGGGGAATGTCAAAGCCACAGGCTTGGATGTACCATGGTGAGATCTGGATTACAGAATCCTCTGTCTCAAGCCTCCTAACTCTATGTAAATAATATCATGCATGCAGTGCTTTGAAAATAGAAGATGTTCAATAAATGTTTGCAAAATAAGTTAAATGTATGATTGGATTAGTGAAAGAATATAAAAATCTTGCTTCCAAAGACCATTCCAAATTGAGGGCCAAAAAAGTGAATATTAAAGGTTAAAATGATTTTAAAAAAATTTTTTTTAAATAATTGTTTTGACCCCAATTTGCCTCTGTCACCAACATTCATCTGGGGCCTTCAGTGTCTCTGGGAGGCAGTAGTCACATTTGTATTTCCCAGTGTAGGGCAGTTTAAGTAAAGCCAACTGTAGACATCCTGGGTGATTTTGTTCCACTCTCCAATCAATCCTCTTCTACTACAAGTACCCCAGACATACCCTTAGCCCAGCCAGCCATGAGAGAGAAAAAGAGCAAAGAGAAAGAGGAAGCTCTGACAAGCAAGGGAAAGATCAAAAGTTAACCTGATCTGAAATGACTCTAAAATCCAAACAAACAGCATAGAATTAATTTAAAAAAGCAAACCTGTTGCTGTTGAGTCAATTCCAATTCATATAGGACAGAGTAGAACCGCCCCGTAGAGTTTCCAAGGAGTGCCTGGTGGATTTGAACTACTGACCTTTTGGTTAGCACCTGTAGTTCTTAACCATTATGCCACCAGGGTTTCCATAGAATAAATAGCACAGAATAAAATTCATTTTGGGAGGTGGAGGACACCACCAATGCCCATATTGAAGCTATCTACATTCAGGTTTGGGGAACTCTGATGGATTTCCTCTGTATTTGTGGACGTAAAATCAGGATCTGAGTGATGGATGGGTGTACAGGGTCCCTCTATCCTCTTTTTCTCTACGAAAACACCTACATTTGTTTTTTCATTTCATCTGTCAGTACCTTGGGCTTCTCTATATACCAATTTTCAAAAGAAACGCCTCCTCGTAAGTAATGCATTTATTAAAAAATTTACTTTCTCACCTTTCGCCTTGATTCTCATTTTGGTTTCTTTCAAGCTCCTTATGTTGTTATTGTTTTAGGTGCCATCCAGTTAGTTCCAATTAATAGCGATCCTGTGTACAACAAAATAAAACACTGCGCCATCCTACGCTGTCGTCAAAATCATGGCTATGTTCAAGCCCACTGTTGCAACCACTGTGTCGATCCATCTCTTTGAGAATCTTTCTCTTTTTTACTGACCCTCTACTTTATCAAGCATGATATCCTTCTCCAGGGACAGGTCCCTCCTGATAACATGTCCAAAGTACCTTTGTGGTGGAATGGATTGCTTTTGTATGGCCTTTCTCTCCATGGTCTTGCAAATAAAGGTTTATGGAACCCTAGTGAGGGGATCAGTTTTGCCATCTCACTACCTTTAAAAGAGAGCCAATTTCTGAACAAAAGGTAGATCTCACAAGAGCCAAGAATGTAATGTGTCCTTTGGCTCCAGGATCCCTGAGTTGAGAAGCTCCTGGAACCAGGAGACAGAGAGAGAGAGAAACAGCTGTAACACTGAAGATGGTGAGATGCAGTGGCAGAGAAACTGCGGAAGAATGGACTGGCAGGAGAGGAGATGGCACAATGGACATTCTGGCCCACAAAGCAAGAAAGCTGGGCCCTTTTGGGCCGAGGCATACTAGCAGAGTGGGGTGTCTGTGGGCACTTATTGGCAAAGCTAAAAGAGCTTCGTAACACTTCCCTGAGCAGGGCAGATGCCAAGGGGTCAGAGAGAGGTGTGCCTGTGGCACAGCTGGAAAAGGGACTGTCATTGTTGTTAGGTGCCATTGAGTTGGTTCCAACTCATAGCAACCCCATGCATGATACACTTGAGCCCATTGTTGCAGCCACTGTGTCAATCCATCTCTTTGAGGGTCTTCCTCTTTTTCACTGGCCCTCCACTTTACCAAGCATGAAGTCCTTCTCCAAGGACTGATCCCTCCTGACAACATGTCCAAAGTATGGGAGACTCAATCTCCCCATCCTTGCTTCTAAGGAGTACTCTGGTTATACTTCTTCCAAGACAGATTTGTTCATTCTTTTTGGCAGTCCATGGTATATTCAATATTCTTTACCAACACCACAATTCAAAGGCATCAATTCTTCTCTGGTCTTCCTTATTCATTGTCCAGCTTTCACATGCATATAAGGTGACTGAAAACACCATGGTTTGGATCAAGCGCACCTTAGTCCTCAGGGTGACATCTTTGCTTTTTAACACTTTAAAGAGATCTCTTGCAGCCAATTTGCCCAATGCAATGCATCTTTTGGTCTTTTGACTGCTGCTTCTATGGGTGTTGATTGTGGATCCAAGTAAAATGAAATCCTTGACAACTTCAGGTTTTTTCTCTGTTTATCATAATGTTGCTTATTGGTCCAGTTGTGAGGATTTTTGTTTTCCTTATGTCAAGGTGTAATCCACACTGAAGGTTATATTCTTTGATATTCATCAGTAAGTGCTTCAGGTCCTCTTATTTTCAGCAAGCAAGGTTGTTTCATCTGCATATCGCAGGTTGTTAACGAGTCTTGCTCCAATCCTGATGCCCATTCTTCATACAGTCCAGCTTCTCAGATTATTTGCTAAGCATACAGATTGAATAGGCATGGTGAAAGGGTACAACCCTGATGCACACCTTTCCTGACTTCAGACATGCAGTATCCTCTTGTTCTGTTCAAACAACTACCTCTTGATCCATGTACAGATTCCTCATGAGCACAATTAAGTGTTCTATAATTCCCATTCTCTGAAATGTTATCTGTAATTTGTTACTATACACAGAGTTTAATGCCTTAGCATAGTCAATAAAACACAGGTAAACATCTTTCTGGTATTCTCTGCTTTCAGCCAGGATCCACCTGACATCAGCAATGATATCCCGGGTTCCACATCCCCTTCTAAATCCAGCTTGAATTTCTGGCAGTTCCCTGTTGATATACTGCTGCAGATGCTTTTGAACAATCATCAGCAAAATTTTGCTTGCATGTGATACAAATGATATTATTTGATAATTTCCAGATTCTGTTGGATCACCTTTCTTGGGAACAGGCATAAATATGGATCTCTTCCAGTTGGCCAGGTAGCTGTCTTCCAAATTTCTTGGCATAGATGAGTGAGCACTTCCAGCATTGCATCTCTTTGTTGAAACATCTCAATTGGTATTCCATCAGCTCCTGGAGCCTTGTTTTTCACCAATGCCTTCAGGTACAACTTGGAGTTCTTCCTTCAGTACCATTGGTTCCTGATCATATGTGACCTCCTGAAATGGTTGAAAGTTAACCAATTCTCTCTGGTACAGTGACTCTGTGTATTCCTTCCATCTTCTTTTGATGCTTCTTGCATCGTTTAATATTTTCCCTGTAGAATCTTTCAGCATTGCAGGCTTGAATTTTTTTTTTCAGTTCTTTCAGCTTGAGAAATGCTGAGAATGTTCTTCACTTTTGGTTTTCTATCCCCAGGTCTTTGCACATGTCATCATAATACTTTGCTTTGTCTTCTCAAGCTGCCCTTTGAAACTTCTGTTCAGCTCTTTTACTTCATCATTTTTTTTCCTTTTGCTTTAGCTACTTGATGTTCAAGAACAAGTTTCTTCTCTTCTGACATCCAGTTAGGTCTTTTCTTTCTCTTCTGTGTTTTTAATGACCCCTTACTTTCTTCATGTTTGATGTCCATGATGTCACTTCACAACTTGTCTTTTATTCAGTCATTAGTGTTCAATGCATCAAATCTATTCTTGAGATGATCTCTAAATTCAGGCAGGACGTACTAAAGGTCATACTTTGACTCTCATGGATTTGTTGTATTCTTCAGTTTCAACTTGAATTTGTGTATGCATAATTGATGGCCTGACCTGCCGTTGGCCCCTGGCCTTGTTCTGACTGATGATATTGAGCTTTTTCATTGTCTCTTTCCACAGATGTAATCAATGTGATTCCTGTGCATTCCACCTGGTGAGGTCCATATGTATAGTTGTTGTTTATGTTAGTGAAAAAAGGTATTTGCAGTGAAGAAGTCATTGGTCTTGCAAAATTCGATCATAAGATCTCTTGCATCATTTTTATCAATGCCATATTTCCCACTACCAATTCTTCATTTCCAACTTTTGCATTCCAGTCACCAGTAATTATCAGTGCATCCTGATTGTGTGTTTGATCATTTTCAGACTGCAGAAGTTGGTAAAAATCTTCAATTTCTTCATCTTTAGCCTTAGTGGTTGGTGCATAAATTTGAGTAATATTCATATTAACTGGTCTTCCTTGTAGGCGTATGAATATTATCCTATCACTGACAGTGTTGTACTTCAGGATAGACCTTGAAGTGTTCTTTTTGACTATGAATGCAATGCCATTCCTCTTCAAGATGTCATTCCAGGCATAATAGACCATATGGCTGTCCAATTCAATGTGACCAACACCAGTCTATTTCAGCTCACTAATGCCTAGGATATCAATCTTTATGCATTCCATTTCACTTTTGACAATTTCCAATTTTCCTAGATTCATACTTCGTACATTCTGGGTTCTCATTTTGGGTCGTGCTACATCAGTAAATGGAGGTCCCAAAAGCTTGACCCCATCCGTGTTGTTAAGGTCGGCCTTACTTTGAGGAGGCAGCTCCTTCACAATTGTCTTTTGAGTGCTTTCCAACCTGAGAGACTCATCTTCCAGCACTATATCAGACAGTTTTGCTGCTATTCACAAGGTTTTTGCTTGCTAATTGTTTTCAGAAGTAGACTGCTGGGTCCTTCTTCCTAGTCTATTTTAGTCTGCAAGCTCAGCTCAAACCCATCAGCCATGGGTGACCCTGCTGGTATTTGAATACCAGGGGCCTAGCTTCCAGCATCACAGCAACACACAAGCCCCCAAAGTAGGACGAACTGACAGACGCATGGGGCAGAGGACTCTTATTTCCCTAATAAACCCCATAATCATGAGTATTATCTGTGAGTTCTGTGTGGCCATTGCAATGAATTACCGAACTCAGCAGAGAAGTACAGACTGCTGTGGGAGGTAAAATTGGTGTTAGAATTAGTAAAGACGGCAGAGAGAAGAAGCATGTCTGACCTCCACCTCATAGCAATCAACCTTAGGATGTTGATCTTGATTCTCCTTCCCCTTGTGAATTTAGAGGAGGTCAGACCCCACCCCCCCGGCACACACACACACCATTTTTACAACATTTTCTACAATGCTTCTAATGAACATTCTGGCTGTACGTCTTCCAGGACAGCTTTGTTTGGTCTTCTGGCAGTCTATATATATTCAATATTCTTTACCAACATCATAATTCAAGGCATCAATTCTTCTTCAGTCTTCCTTATTAATTGTCCAGCTTTCGTATGCCTATGAAATGATTGAAAATACCATGGCTTGGGTCTAGGTGCATCTTAGTCCTTAAGGTGACGTTTTTGCTTTTTAACACTTTAAAGAGGTCTTTTGCAGCATGTTTGCCCAATGACTGCTGCTTCCGTGGGCAAAGATTGTAGATCCAAATAAAATGAAATCCTTGACAACTTAAATCTTGTCTCCATTTATCATGCTATTGCTTATTGGTCCAGTTGTGAGGATTTTTATTTTCTTTATATTGAGGTGTAAGTCATACTGAAGACCGTGGTGTTTGATCTTCATCAATAAGTACTTCAGGTCCTCTTCACTTTCTACAAACAGGGTTGTGTAATCTGCATACTGAAGCTTGTTAATGAATCTTCCTCCAATCCTGATGCTGCATTCTTCTTCATATAGTCCAACTTCTCAGCTTATTTGCTCAGCATACAAATTGAATAAGTATGGCGAAGGGATACAATCTTGACATACACCCTTCCTGATTTTAAACCATGCCGTATCTCCTTGTTCTGTTCAAACAACTGGCCTCTTGGTCTATATACAGGTTCAACATGAGCACAATTAAGTGTTCTGGAATTCCTATTCTTCGAAATGTTATCAATAATTTGTTATGATCCACACAGTTGAATGCCTTTGCATAGTCAATAAAAACACAGATAACAATCTTTCTGATATTCTCTACTTTCAGCCAAGATCCATCTCACATCAGCAATAATACCCCCCATTCCACATCCTCTTCAGAATCCAGTTTGAATTTCTGGCAATTCCTTGCCAATGTAATGGTGCAACTGTTTTTGAACTATTTTCAACATAATTTTACTTGCATGTGGTATTAATGATATCTGCATTCTGTTGAACCACCTTTCTTTGGAATAGGCACATATGTGGATCTCTTCTAGTCAGTTGGCCAGGTTGCTGTCTTGGCCTACAATTTCTTGGCATAGACATGTGAGCA
Source organism: Loxodonta africana (assembly GCF_030014295.1). Taxonomy (NCBI): domain Eukaryota; kingdom Metazoa; phylum Chordata; class Mammalia; order Proboscidea; family Elephantidae; genus Loxodonta; species Loxodonta africana. The sequence continues at coordinate 57,928,158 of NC_087362.1, forward strand.
CTTCCAGCATCGCATTTGCTTGTTGAAGCATCTCCGTTGGTATTCCATCAGTTCCTGGAGACCTGTTTTTCACCAATGCCTTCAGTATAGCCTGGATTTCTTCCTTCAATACCATCAGCTCTTGTTCATATGCTGCCTTCTGAAATAGTTAACCTGGACCAATTCTTTTTGGTATAGTGTCTTGGTGTATTCCTTCCATCTTATTTTGATGGTTTTTGTGTCATTTAATATTTTGTCCATAGAATTCTTCACTATTGCAACTAGAGACTTGAATTTTTTCTTCAGTTCTTTCAACTTGAGAAATGCCAAGCATGTTCTTCCCTTTTGGTTTTCTCACTCCAGGTCTTTGCACATTTCATTATAATTTTTTTTTTTTTTTTTTGTCTTCTTGAGCCACGCTCTGAAATCTTCTGTTCAGCTCTTTTACTTCTTTGCTTCTTCCTTTGACTTTAGCTACTCTACATTCAAGAGCAAGTTTCAAAGTCTCTTCTAACATCCATTTTGGTCTTCTTTTTCTTTTCTGACTTTTTAATGACCTTTTGCTTTCTTCGTGTTCGATATCCTTGATGTCATTCCACAACTTGTCTTTTATTCAGTCACTAGTGTTCAATGCGCCAAATCTATTCCTGAGATGGCCTCTAAATTCAGGTGGGATATACTCAAGGTTGTACATTGGCTCTTGTGGACTCGTTTTAATTTTCTTCAACTTCAACTTGAAATTGTGTAGGAACAATTGATGGTCTGTTGCCCAGTTGACCCCTGGCCCTGTTCTGACTGATGATATTGAGCTTTTCCACGGCCGATTTGATCGATGCGTATTGGTGAAGTGAGTTGCAGCAGACAGTAACAACTCTGCACACACCAAGTCCAAGCAAAGACACGTGTGTGTGCACACAGGAGAACTTACACATGTACACACACACACACAAACACACACACACTTCCTCTTTCGTAATCCCTCGATCACTATCTTCCGGTAGGGGGCATGGCATTTCAAGTTAAGGGTGGAGCAAATGGTTAACGTGCTCAGCTGGTAACTGAAAGGTTGGTGATTTGTGTCCACCCAGAGGCACGCCTGGCAATCTACTTTCAAAAAAAATCATCCACTGAAATCCCTATGAAGCACACTTCTACTCTGACATGCGTGGGGTCACCATGAGTCAGAATTGACTCTACCAACAACTGGTAGTAGTATGAATATCTCAGTGTTGGAAACTGCTAAAATATCCCCAGACCTCCAGGGTATGGATTCTAGGCATCTAATTTTCTTGAAGGAAAAAGCACAGCTTAGATATAAGGCATTATAGATCTTTTCCTTGAAATCAGCTTCTGGATTTACCAATTCCATAAGGGAAATGGGCTTATTTAATGGTCAAAAAACGGAGAAAGCCGGTTCAACAGTTTTATCTTTCTAGGCCTGCCAGAACATTTTCTAGTCTCTTTTTGCCTTTTCTTGGTTTTTTCTGTGGCATTAACTTTGTTTTGTAAGTAAACACAGTACATTTGTTACTGCTGGCTTTGTATTATTAAAGTGAATACAGTATTCGGAATTTAAACTTTCATAGTTTTGAATGCTTCTGGTCTCCAAAGTGTTATTTTATTTTTTTTCCTTGAGACATTCTTCTCCTTGCTCTGATCTGGTGCCGGAACACCTAAATGTAGTAGTAGGGGACGCAGACAGTGCTTTGTTACTATGCTGCAGGGCAGCATTTCTCAACCTCGCACATGGGTGACATTTTAGACTGAATTAATTCTTTGTTGTTGGGTTAGCTTGGGCACCGTAGGATGTTTAACCAGCATCTCTGGCCTCTATTCACTAGATGCCAAAAGTACACCCCTCCTTACCCAGTTGTGACAAACAAAAATGTATCCAGATATTGCCAAATGACTCCTGCAGGACAAGATTGCTCCCAGTTCAGAATCATTGCAGTCAAGGGAACAAAAGAAAAAGGGAACCAATGTCTGATGAGCAATTAGTATGTGCCAAGCACTTTACCTACATTTCTGAATTTAGCTCTTCTCAATAACATTCTAAGAATGGTAGTAACAGCCCTGCTTTACACATGGAGAAACAGACACTCAGAGCAATCCAATAATATGCCTGTAGGCTCACCATCAAACTACCAGAGATGGCTGAGTCTAATTTTAAACCTGTACTCTGTCTTCTGGTTCTGGCTATCCAAAGGGTTTTCCCATCATCTCACCATAACTGTCCACCAACTCAGTGAGTCGAAACCCTTTTTTTCCTGCTAGGTCATGTTTGGCAAGGGATATCTGTACCAATAAATTTTGCTATAATTCTACCCCTTTCTCTCTCAGAGGGTATCTAGGAGGATATCTCAGACTAAATGTTAGAGTAAATTTAAAGCTATGACTATGATAACATCAGCTTCAAATGCATAAAGTAATTAACCCTGAACTAAATTTTAATGATTTTTTTTACTTCAGAGAAGGTGCGTGCCCTATCTTAATCTTCCTTTCACAGTCCTTGCTAATGACGTATGCATATCAGGTACAGAGCCAAACCAAGATCAGTGTTGGAACTTTATCACTAAAAATAGGTTTTCTAGAACACTGTATTAAAAGATGTTGTGAATATCTGAGGCAGTGGCTTTCTACCTTCTACTCACCACAAACCAAAGATTTTTCCTCAATATAAGTATATTAAAAGAAGAAAAAAAAAAAAACTACAAGGGCTGCACAGCCAATTATTGTAATCACTGTCAACAAGTTGTATACCTGTAAAAAGTTGAATTGGCAAAAGTTTGTCATAGATATATTTACAATGTTTGGGGGAAAAAAAAAAGTAACTGCTGATGTACAACCAAAAACCTCATGGGGTTTGGTTTCTTGGTTTGGAGGTTTAGGGTCATGGTTTCATGGGACATCCCAGTTAATTGGCCTAGTAACATGTTTAGTGCTTCTGTTCTACCTCCTAATTCGTTGCATAGTGCCTGGGGTCTTAAAAGCTTGCATGGAGCCATCCAAAGCACAACAATTGGTCTGTATTCACCCAGAACAACAGAGGATGGAGAGTCAGGAAAGGAGGAGGACATAACATGTCTCCATGAACAACTGCCTCCTTTGCCATGAGACTATAAGAACTGGATGGTGCCCAGCTACCAACACTGAACATTTTGATCAAAGATTCTACAGAAGAATTCTGATCAAAAGGGGTAAAATGTAGCACAGAATTTCAAATTCTCATGGAATCTAGAATTTCTGAAGCCATGGAGGCTGGATGGAACTTTGAAACTATTGCCCTGAGATAATCTTTAAAATTTAAACCCAAAATATCCCTTGAAGTCTTCTTTAAATGTCTGCCTTGAGCGTTATGCTCTTTCAAGAACTATCTATATGGGATCAAAGTGACAATCTCAAAAGATTAGATGGGGACCTTAGGGGGTAATGAGTTTATGTTAATGTGAAGCAACTCAAAAAAGGAAGGTGAGAACGGTTGCACAACTTCAAGAGTGTAATCAATGTCACTAATTTATACACGTAGAAACTGTTGAATTAGTATATGTTTTGCTGTGTATATCCTCAACAACAACAAAATAAATAAAATTTAGGGGGGAAAAAAAACCTACATCCAAGGGATGTCAACCTAATGAAGGTTATATTCCTTTTTGAAGCCATAGGTACAGATCTTGCTCAGCTTAGGTAATTGCTGCTTCCTCTTGTTCCTTCAGGCCTAAAGATGGTAACAGCTTTCAGCTTTTGCTTAACTGGGTGTGCTTCATTATCACTTGCTGATTTTCCTTAATTCTTCATTTATGCTAATAAATAGTTCTTCCATTAAATTCTTTTCCATTACCCTTATTGAGGGTGCTACCTGTTGAGACCCTAAGCTATTATACAGTGCCTTTTCTTTGATTAAAACATGTTTTTCACATCTCTATTCCCCACTATCTTTATATGGTTAGCTCGTATTCATCCTTTAAGACTTGTCTTTACCTGAGAAGCCAGAAAAAGTTTATCTGAAAGGAAAACCTTTGAAATATATGCCAAATTCTCCTTATATCTCTGTAATTGCTCTTATTGTTATTTTAATGATCTATCTCCTCTAGTAAAAGTGAAATTGTTTAATTTGCAGTTATTGATAGGTCAGATTTGCTTTGCATACTCCATGTCTAATTCACCATCTCATACATAGCATATTCTGGTTGAATAAATAAATGCATTATAGAAAAACGTTTCGGTCAGACTCCCAGGTAGCAATGACCTCTGCTGATATTGCCCTTCTGTCATATCATACCTTCTGCAGTTGTGTCATAGGCTTCGCTAATTGGACATCTCTGGGATATCCTCTGTGATAATGGGCATTCATCTTTAAAACTGAAACTATCGTGAAGGAGATATTAATCATTTATATATTGATATGAATTAATTTAATAAAAAAAGTTTCTGTTAAATATCAACTGATATCTGTACAGTGATGGAATAGAAAATTCAATTGGAGTTATAAACTAATTATTTGGTACCACTGAGCACTTTGAAGTTTAGGTAGGATACAGGGGGATATTTGGGTGGTGGTCCAAGGGCCAATAAGGAACCCACACTTCAGATCATTGTCATAGAGCATCTGAAGAAATTGGGCAAGGGGACTGAACTTAAAGTGATCTGATAGCTAATTTTATCTTCATCTGTTAGAAAATATTGCCCAGCTTGATCTAGGAAAAAAATAGACCATTTACTTTTTCCTCATTCTCAACTTAGACCTTTTTTTTCTTTCTTTCTTTTCTGCTACTTAATAAAGCATGAAGTCTTTGTTCTTCCTGTTTCAAAGACAGTTCTTAAAACCTAATCCATTTATAAATTGGACTGCTAGTAGTTTTACTTGTTGGGGGGACAGACAGGAACTACAAAATCCTCCTGCCTACCTCCACCAAACAGTCAGGTTTCTTCTTTTAAACTGAATATATCTTATAGCTTTATATGGTGCATGATTCTTCTTCTGGCCTGGGTCAGTGAGATACAGCCTACCAACTCAGTTTAATAAACATAAGTCAAATAAATATTATGGTAGATAATGTGAATACAGAGAGGGAGCTGCCCACATCCCTACCCTCAGTTCAGCCATTTTCTTTTGATGCCTAAGGTCTGGGTCATATATATTTAATAAAGTTTCAATGTGCTTTGCTGACTTCACTAGAGAAAGAAGTACAAAGAGAAAATGACTAAAAGAATCCAGAGACACCTTAACGATCTTCAAGAGAGACATCCCACTTTTTGGAGAAACAAACATTCCCACCATCCTTGGGATTTAAGGCTGCACTCCTACTAAAAACACACAAGAAATTTTGTGGAGAGTTGGGGAATGCAAACCGGGGTTGGGTAATTTCCCAGAATTAGATTTTGTCTTAGTTTCCCAGTACTGCTGTAACAAAAATATCACAAACGGGTGGCTTTCAAGAACAGAAGTATATTGTCTCACAGTTTTGGAGGCTAAAAGACCAAATCAGGGCATTGGCTCTAGGGAAAGGTCCTTCCTTGCCAGTAGCCCCAGACATTCTTTGCTTTCCTTAACTTGTAGATGGTTCCTCAAATGGTCTCTTCACTCTGTGTGCATGTATGTGTGAGTCTGTCTGTCCGTTTTCCCTTTTTATTAAACTCCACTCAGAAGGCATTAGGTTTAGGACCCACCCTACTCTGGTATGACTTCATAAACATAACCAAAGAAAACTACTTGTTTCCAAACGAAATCACGTTCACAAGTACAGGGGTTAGGATTTTCACATATATCTTTGAGGAACACAATTCAATCCATGACAGGTATTACATAAGTCACTATGTAGAACTTCTGTGTAACCTTTCTATTTTGTCACGGAATAGCATGTGTACATTTTACAAGATGGATTTTTTTTTCCTATGTAGGCTTTGGAATCCATGTCTAGCCTATAACAAAGCATATAATGATTCAAGTCAGCTGGACCCTGTGTTATTGTGATATTTGAGTTTGGTCACAGAGCACTCTGAGAAGCTGCATCAATTAAAAGTTTTTCCTTTAGGGGGCTGGGGAAATGGGCAGATTATTGCCTATTGGAGTATAAAGGAGGAAGAGCTGTGCCTTCCAATAAAACCACCAAAACATCTCTTAGAAAAGATAGTGTATTTTTTCCCTGCTGTGCAGACATTTTGAACTTGCTAAGGAGCCCAACTGTTCAGCCTTTGTGGAGGCTGAAATACCAGCAGCTCCAAATGACAATGAAGGCACAATTGGAAAGGGCATTAAAATGGGAGCCACTTGAAGCAAGTGGCAAAGAGAAATCAATCAGCTTTGTTATTTTTTGCTCCTCTTGGAGAGCTAGCAAGGCCGTGCATGAAGACAGTGAGAAAAAATTTGCCTTTGCAAAATCTCACAATAATTATCTGTCTAATGGCATAGCATAACTTCCATTCAAGGAAAGGGCAACATCACCTCTGGGTGTCAAGTCCTGCATTTCATTTTGACTATTAATCACTATAATGACTGTAATACCACTGTGCATCTGTCTGGTGCTTTGGCTTTTATGCTGCACTTTCGCAGACATTACTTCATGGAGAGGCAGTACGGTGGGGTGGAAGAAGCATGAGACTATAGAAGGCTTTCTTTCCAATCTCTGTCCTGCCATGTAAGCCTATGTAATCCTAAGGCATTTACCTCCTGTCCCTATGGCTCCTTGACTGGAAAATGAGGATGATGAATCTGATCTCAAAAGGCTGCTGTGAAGATTATAAATAATGTGCATTGGGCACCAGGAACATATTAGGTGCTCAATAAAGAATGACCATTAGAAAGCAGTATCATCAGGTTTCCAAGGTTAACTCTATAGTTAGACGGGGCATATATAAAAATACCCAGAAACAAATATGAGGAAACTGGGCTCAACAGGGTAACAGTACTTGCCTCCGATAACACAGCTTGTTAATAAAAGTTTCAGGATTCCAATAGAAGGTTTCTATGCCCTAGTCCTGGGTCCTTTAGAAAACCAGTATCTTAAATGTCCCTTCCCATTGGGAGTATGCTGACAATAAGAATAGTTGTTATAACAGAGTGAGGATATTGAAAGCCTTTTATCCACCTTTTGTTTTTAGAATACTTATATTGCATATAATTGGGTCACCAGCATCTGTCCATTTGTCATGTTGTGGTAGCTTGCATGTTGCTATGATGATGGAAGCTATGCCACCAGTATTTTAAATATCAGCAGGGCCAACAATGATGGACAGGATTGAGCAGAGCTGCCAGACCAAGAAGAAAGGCCTGGCAATCCACTTCCAAAAATTAGCCAATTAAAACCTTATGGATCACAACAGAATATTGTCCAATATAGTGCTAGAGGATGAGCTCCCTAGGTTTGGTGGGCCCTACAAAATAGACACAACAATGGACTTAAAAACATATCAAAAACCATGAAGATGGCACAGGATCTGGCACCTTTTCGTTCTGCTATACGTAAAGTCTCCATGAGTTAGTGGACCCGACAGCAACTAACTAACAGCATATAATTAATCAAGTAGATTGCATATTACAAAACAAATCCAACTTCCATGTATTAGCACATTCAAATAATGACCTGAAAAAAAATTTTTTTTCTATATTTGTATAAATCATTCTGACATAAAATATATGGGGGAAGGGATGTATTGAGTTTAAGCTCTTTGATTCATCTGGGAGAAATTTAGTTTGTTAAATAATAACAATTATGTAAAATCACACTTTGCTAGCCACAGAATGTTGTGTCAAATTAAATCATGTATTATGTCCTAGAAATCAAGAAAATCTTGAGAAGCCAGATATCATACATTTTATTTTTCCTTCAGCTAAATAACATCTCCTTGGTCTCTAATGATATCCGTAAATTGTACAACCGAAATTGTAAACATAGGCGATAGAGTGGGGTGAGGGAATGGGAGGAAGCTCCTGAACATCTTGTTAAATTATTGATTTAGTTAGTCCGCGAATGGCAAATCATTATTTTGTCACCTGATGGATCTGCAGGTCTTGTACAACAAAAGATCTTTTAAGCAGCAGGATTGATGCTTTAAGTTGGGAAGCGGTATATCAATAAAGGTCAGTGTGACGGTAGGATTTATTCAAATACGATGCTGCTGCAGTAAGTTTTTACGTTCCAGAATAAATGGCAGATATTTTTTATTTGTGCCTGGTTTCCCTACAGAAACCCTATTTGCAGTGTTTCATTATTTATTGCTGCTTTTTAGAAATGAAAGGAACAAATTTATTTGCCTTTCATGATCATTCTTAACTGGTAAGAGAAGATAAGGACCTAGAGCAAAAATCAATTGTTTAATAAAATAGTTAATTGACTAAGTGCCTGTTCTGATGGGCCAAAAGCACAGACAGTGCACACCCAAAGTAAGGGTGCTTAATTAAAATGGGGCTAGCTGCACTTAATAAAATTCTGCCATGTAGATTGAAATTAATGTGAGAAAGGCATCTGCATTTATTATTATATTGCAGAGTGGAAGCAAATTAAAAGTAGCTCAATTAGGCCTTTGTCTTAATGTGCTCCACATAGGGGCACTTATAGGTAGCACAGCAATTACAAGAAATTCTAAAAATCACTGTTTCTCAAATACAAGAACCCATTAGTAGAATATTCCACGTTCAACATGGCATAGGAAATACAACCTTGGAAAAAAATCAGTTAAAAGCACTCTAGTTCTTCATAAACCAAGGTTTTTCTTTTAACATATAGATGGTGATGAGGTGTTAGACATGGTGTGGTGAAAACTTGTGCATGAAAGATTTTGCAAATTTACTGTTTTCAATAAAATGGAAAACATCTGTAAAAGACGATTGGCCCTGCCTGTCCATGCATTATTAGAGAAATGATGGCAATATGAGTGATTTTCCTTGATAATGTGAATAGTCTGAGCTATACTCACAGAAAACAGGAGTTTCTTCTGTTTTTATCAGGTCTGTGATTAAAAAATTTTTTCTTATCAGCTTTATTGAGTTAAAATATAGTAATATTCACCAATTTTGGTGTACAATCCTAAGTTTTTAACAGCATTATTGATGCATAATTGACTTATAATTAGCTGCATGTATTTAAAGTGTACAATTAGATAAGCATACAACTGCAAAACCATCACCACAATAAAATAATAAATATGTCTATTATCACCAAAACTTTCCTCCCTTTTGTATTCACCTGGCCTCTCTCCACCACCACTACCCATTCCCAGGCAACCACTGACCTGCTTCTGTCACTATAGGAAAATTTATAGAGCTAAATGCCTATATTGGAAAAGAGGAAAGATCTCAAATCAATGACCTCAGTTTTCACTATAAGAAACTAGAAAAACAAGAAGAAATACAACCCAAAGTAAATAGCACGAAGGAAACAAAAATCTGAATGGAAATCAGTAAAGTAAAAAAGCTGAAAAGCAATCAAGAAAATCAATAATACAAGAAGCTGGTACTTTAAGAAGGCAAAAAAATTGATAATCTTCTAGCCAAACTGTTCGAGAAAAAAGGGAAAGCGCACAAATTATACCAATGTCAGGAATAAGAGAAGTGGCATCACTACAGAGTCTACAGATACTAAAAGGATAATAAGGGGTTATTATGAACACTTTAATGAGTATAAATTTGACAACTTAGATGAAATGGGCAAATTCCTTGAAAGGCACAAACTGCCAAAGTGCATTCAAGAAGAAACAGTCTGAATAGGCCTGTTTCTATGAAAGAAATTTAATTTGTAGGAAAATCTTGTTCACAAAAAAACACTCAAGTCACAGATAGCTTCACTAAAGAATTCTATAAAACATTTAAGGAAGAATAATAATACCAGTTCTATACACAAATTCTTCCAGAAACCCAAGGAAAAAGAAAAACACCCCAAACACATTAGTCTCATACCAAAACCAGAAAAAAGCCATTACGAGAAATCTGACAAGCAATATCCCTCAGAAAGATTAGTCCAAAGGACTAATAGACCACATCTACCACGGCCTCCACCAGACTGAGTCCAGTACAACTAGGTGGTGCGCAGCTACCACCACTGACTGCTCTGAGAGGGGTCACAATAGAGGGTCCCGGACAGAACTGGAGAAAAAAATGGAGAACAAAATTCCAACTCAAAAAGAAAGACCAGACTTGCTGGCCTGACAGATACTGGAGAAGCCCTGAGAGTATGGCTCCCGACACCCTTTCAGCTCAGTAATGAGGCCACTCCTGAGGTTCACTCTTCAGCCAAAGATTGAACAGGCCCATGGAACAAAACAAGACCTAAGGGGCACACCAGCCCTGGGGCAGGGACTGGAAGATAGGAGAGAATAGGAAAGCTGGTTAACAGGGAACCCAGGGTTGGGAAGGGAGAATGTTGACATGTCGTGGGGTTGTTAACCAATGTCATACAACAATGTGTCTACTGTTTCATGAGAAACTAGTTTATTCTGTAAACCTTCATGTAAAGTTCAATAAAAATTAAAAAATATATATATCCGTTATGAAGACAGAATTAAAAACTGTTAAAATTTTAGCAAATTGAATTCAACAATGTATAAAAAGTACAGTACATCATGATCAAGTGGGGTTTATCCCAGAATTGCAAGGTTTATTTGACATATAAAAATCAGTCAGTAGGTCTCTTACCATTCAGAGCAAAGGAGAGTGAAGAAAACCAAAGACTCAAGGGAACAATTAGTCCAAAAGGCTGATGGACCTATGAACTACAGCCTACACAACCCCGAGAACAGAAGAGCTGGATGGTGCCTGGCTACCTCCACCGACCACTCTGACTAGGATCACAACAGAGGGTCCCGGACAGAGTGGGAGAAAAATTGTGGAACAAAAAATCAAATTTACAAAAAAGACCAGACTTACTGGTCTGGCAGAGACTGGAGGGACCACTGAGATTATGGCCCTAAGATAGCCTTCTGAGCTAGAACTGAAGCCATTTCTGTATACAATCAATTACACCAGAATCAAAAGGCAACATTTGCCCCAAAGCAAAGATGAGAAGGCAGGAAGGGGTAGAAAACCAGGACAAAAGGAAACAGGGAAATTAGGGCAGAAATGGGGAGAGGGCTGACACATTGTGGGGAATGAAACCTATGTCATAGAACATTTTATGTAAGAAAAAATTATCAAATGGGAAACTCATTTGCTACATAAACTTTTCACCTAATGCACAATAATTTTTTAAATCAATATAATCTACCTTATTAACAAATGAAAAAAAGAAAAATAGTATGATTATCTCAATAGATGCCAAAAATCACTTGAAGTAATCCAATACCCATTCCTTAGATAAAAACTCTAAGCAAACTTAAAACCAATCAGGGCTTCCTCAACCTGGTAAAGGGCATCTACCAACCTGCACCTCTGTAATTCTTAATGGTGAAAGACTCAACACTCTCCCTTTAAATCAGGAACAAGGCAAGAATATTTGCTGTCACGATTTCTATTCAACAATGTACTGAAGGATCTAGCTAGTGCAATAAGGCAAGGGGCAAAAATGGTACAGATTGGAAAGGTGGTAAAACTCTCTTTCATTGTAGGATACATAGTCTATGTAGAAAACTTAACGGAGTCCTCAAAAAAAAAAAAAACTGTTACTAACAAGTGAATTTAGCAAGGTTGCAGGATAGAGGGTCAGTATATAAAAATTGATTGTTATGTTTTCATATTCTTTCATTTCAAAATACTATCCAATTTCATTTTCTATTTCTCCTTTGACCCATAGGTTATTTAGAAGGGTGTTTTTTAGTCCTCAAGCTCACCAATACTTATTTTCTTTCACGATTTTGAATCTCCCACCCATTTATTTCAGACATTGTAATTTTCTTCTCTAAATTTTTATTTGGGTTTTTATATCTTCCATGTTTTTACTTAACATGTTCAATCTTTCCTCCAGTTTTTTTGAATTTTTATAATATCGTTATAATAATTGTTTTAATGTTTTTGTCTACTGATTATGTCCTTGTCTACCACTAATTATGGGTAGAATTTTCCTGCTTTTTTGTATGCCTGGCAGTCTTTTATTAAGTGCCAGATGTTGTGATTTTTCCTTGTTAAGTGCTGAATATTTTAGGTATTTCTATAAATATTCTTAAGATTTGTCCTGGGGCATTTTTTTATATATATATACTTAAGTCACTTGAAAACAGTATGATTTTGGGGGGTCTTGTTCCACTATATAAATTACATCATGCTAATAAAAATAAATGAACAAAAATGTCTATCACATAGAAGCTTTGGTAAGTTTAACGTGCTCAAGAGTGGGGAGATAAACCCTAAAAAATTTCAGGGTCTTGCCACATGAGTAAAATTTTAAAGGTCCAGTGGTCAACAGCAGGCTGGGATATCCTTTCCAATTAAAGAATAAATTATTACATCTTGTACCTTATACTCAAAAGAATAAAACAAAACACTGGTGGGTCTCGGGTTCTGGAGACAACATATTCGTTATTTGGTAATAAGTACTCCTATCCATATGCCAGGTAACACTACAGGCTGCCGATTTTGATAAGGACCAGAACAGAAAGACTCTGCAGAAGAGCCAGGATGAAGTACAAGCAGCTCTTCTCCTTGGGATATTTGACCCAGGATAACATACAGTTTTAGAGGGATCAGTCATGAAAAGGATGCTATACTGGGTTTATGGCAGCCCCAAAGTGAAAAATCATGTTGCAGACCTCTAGGGCAGTGGGTTTAGTTTAGGGTTCTGGAGCAGAGCTATTCCATCTGAAGCAAACATTTATATGCTTTTTGAAAAACAAATCCTGGCATGGTGCTAGGCCCTGGTAGAGAGCGTGTGCTTGACCATGGTGCAACACTGTCCATGATGCCAAAACTGTCCATTATAAGCTGGGTTCTGGCAGACCCACAACATGTTAAGATAAGACAGGCTGACAAAATAGTACATTGTGATATACAAGTGGTAAATCCAGGATGGATGACAAGCTTAACCACGGAACACAAACAAGCTATCCGTTTGTAGTCTAAAAAACCCCTTTGCTGTCAAGTTGACTCCAACTCATAGCGACCCTACAGGACAGAGTTGAACTGCCCCATAGTGTTTCCAAGGAGTGGCTGGTGGATTCGAACTGCTGACCTTTTTGGTTAGCAGCCAAGCTCTAATTTGTAGTCTAATTCCCCTATAACTGTACCAGTGCCTCGGTTCCCACTTATGAACATATCATGGCCATTTGGAATATCCCTTATGACCAGGTGCATCTTTTAATCAATGAAGTCTCAAATGAGATGAAATAGGATAGCTGCTAATGGCAATCAAGTTATGGAAAGTTTTTTTAAAGTACAACAAATATGATTTTGATTTTTTGCAAAAAGAATCCTTTGAAAAAGATTGAATTAATGCTTACATCAAATTAATTTAAGCTTTCTGATAAAGATTTCAATGGGAAGAGAGAAGTCCTAACGTTCTAGATTAATGATGAAGCATCAGTTATGTACCAGAACCTACCTAGTCACTTAATATATATTATCTCATCGAATCCATAAAACAAACCGTGAGAGACAATTATCATTACTTCTCATTTGAAGATGAAGAAGTTGGTGCTCAAAGAAAATAAGTAACTCATCCAGAATGTTAAGTTGGGAAGAAAAGTCTATCTACATTCAAAATAAATTTTCCCCGCACACCACTCTAATTAATAATGTGAGAAGAGTTAAAAAATATAGTATATCATTTATTGGCTGACCTTGGGACTTAAAATTCCGTATATCATGTATACACACGTGCACATGCACACACAGTTTAATTGGAAAATGGGAATTTTGTTGCATCCTAAGGCTTTCCCATCGTTATCCTGGCTTCCATCCTTCTCCTCCAATCATCCTAACAACTGCTCTAGATTACTGTTCAACAGATCATTAATCTCTTTATGATAAGCATCATACCTTATTTGTGTATTTTCCACGGAACTGAGAGTTCTGCACTGTGTAGGATTTGTTCAATGTATGTTTCTAGAAAAAAATTAAAGATTCTAGAAAACAAAGTCATCATATCTACATTGCTATGGGATTTTAAACTTGAACATTTCCTTATAGGCTGTTTAGTTCACTTTTTCTATCTTATAGTGGTAAGGTACTTCAAGTTCCTTGACTGTACAAGGTCATAGCATCAGGTAGTGGCAGAACATATTCTGAAAACAAATATTTAGCAAGTACCTACTATGTAACAAAAAGACAGCAATTATACTGAAGACCTTTTATTACCCAGTTCAGTACTCTTCTCAAAATACCAAGAAACTAGTTTTCAATTACCCTCACCGGAATATAAGTTCCATGAGAGAAGGGATTTTGATTTGTTCACTTCTGTGTTATCAGAAAATTGAACAGTAACTGGCATCTGAATATTTGTTGAGTATTTCAAGCATAAATTAATGAACCATCAAGTTCAGGCTATGTAAACATCTTCTGGTTGTTTACGAATTCCTTAGGAATCTTGTCAGTGATTACCGTTCAAGGAGTATAGAATTCTGATGAGACGTATTTCTCTTTCTCATAAAAAGTGTCATATGTCTGGGGAAAAGGATTTCAGCTATGTGTGCTTTACGACTGTACTCAGTATAAGCAAGAGTCTATTTCTTTTCTTCCAGAAAACGTTCGTGTTTGGGGTAGATTTTTCACATTCCCCACCCTTGTTTGGGCACCATGCACACAGAGCCAGAATCTGTAATTGTCCATGCTATCACCAAGCCCTGACTTATCGAATGGAACGTCAGCTTTATGAACGCAGGTTTGCTTCTCATGTTCACAGTATTGTGTTGAGTTTTCTAAAATGAGGCCCTTGCAAGCAATGAAAAGCTAGTGAGGACCAGTTTGCATTGTTTCTTTTTAAGGCTTTTTACAAAGCTATACGTGGGAATACTGTTGTTTTAAAAACCTGTCCTGACAAGTTAAGTACTAGCAGTTCTTTGTTGGAAGGAAGATCTTTCGTCTTTCTCTCTCTCTCTCTTCTTTTTCTGTTTAGGAAGGTTTTCTTCCTCTGAGATAGCCTCCCTTTGTATGACAGGCAGAAATCCACAGATTTGCTCCCCTGACAACCCTTTATTTCGAGCACAGGAAAATTGTTAGCTATGCATGCTGCTTGAGTCTGAAGACAAGCTGCATTCTTCACATTTCAGCAATATTTATTCATCACTCGTAAGTATTTTCCTCGCTGTCTAACATGTGCGAAGGGGCCATAAAGGGGGCTACAATTAAGGTGTCTCTGTGTGGCATGCTCAGCTGTTAACAAAAAGGTTGGCAGTTCAAACCTACCCAAAGATGCCACGGAAGAAAGGCCTGGGGGGTCTGCTTCTGAAGCCCTGGGGAACTCAGTTATACTCTTACACGCCTGGGGTTGCCGTGAGTCAGAATAGACTCGATGGCAACTGGTTAGTTTAATGAAGGTGTATGTATGGTGGGAAAGACTTTATTGTGTGCCTTTTACATTCCAAACACTAGGTAGGACCCACTATGACTTCATATACTTTAATATTCAAAATACCCCCATAAACAAGGAATTAAAAGTCTTATTTTTAAAGAGATAAATGAGGCTTAGTGAGTTTAAATAACTTTCCAAAGGTCACATAGAGAGAGATGGTAGACTCTGATTTCAAGCAGCTCTTCTTGCCCACAGTTCTCGTGCTGTTGTTACTACAGCAGTTCATTCAAACTTGAGAGCTCCAAACCCATGTCCACAGACACACAGACATAGCCTCTAGTGTGGGGTATCACAACATCATACACCACAGTGAAAATGTAAGAAAAAGGATCAGATTTATGAAACAAACTACTAAGTGTAGGAAAGAAATCCACCATAAAAAAAAAATTTTTTTTTTTATACGTTCAATAAATAAGTAAAATAAAAATGTGAATCAAAAGACTTTCATTGATAAATAGGGTTGCTAGGAGTCACGATCGACTCGATGGTAATGAGGTTAATTTATAAATAAATTAACATTTATTTACCAGTATCAATTTATACATTTTCTCATTTTAATAAACATATAAATTATTTATTAAAATGAGAAAATGTATAAATTGATACTGGTAAATAAAGCCTGTGGCTTTTGGGGTTTATGACGTTCCTATTAAAGCTTTGACTGGGCCAGATTTTAGATGCATTGATGTGAAAGAGAACCTCCAGACCCTACCCCAGCCTTCTGATCTGTAAAAGGAAGAAGTAGGCTCTATCAGTGGTTTTTAAACGGCACCGCAGAGTAGTACATTTCATAGTGGTGTCTCAGGGGCCCAGGAGGAAGCCAAATGATGCAGTGTTCCTAACCCTCCCATCCTCACCCCACGCACCCACAACAGCTGCACTTTTATCAGTTTTATATATTGAGTTTCTGTTCAAGATTATCTATAAAGAAAAATATGTCAACTTCTAAAAATAAATTTAAGAAACCCACTTTGATAGTCACTTGACCCTAAGTTTAGTGTCAAAGGCCTCTTTGGATTCAATGATCTAAGTCTGATACAGTACGAACATGTATCTAGAGCATGAAACACATATTCATATTCCTTCAGGGGCCAGCAGGACCAATAAACCTGTTTAAAAAAAAAAAACACACCAGGTTTGAAACTATATAGGTAATGTTAAGGTCTGTGGAAACTTGAAAGCGTATGCCCTACTTAAAGGAATTTAAACTCTATACCTATTTGTCTTTAACAGTGAATTGTGGTGTTGGCAAAGAATATTGAATATATTGTAGACTGCCAGAAGAATAAACAAGTCAGTCTTAGAAGAAATATAACCAAAATGTTCCTTAGAAGTGAGGATGGCAAGACTTAAGCTCAGTTACTTTGGACATGTCATCAGGAAAGACCAATTACTAGGAAAGGACATGACGTTTGATAAAGTAGAGGGCCAGCAAAAATGAGGGAAACCCTCAATGAGATGGTTTAAAACAATGTCTACAACAAGAACTCAAACACAGGACTGGGCAATGTTTCATTCTGTTATACATAAGGTCACCATGAGTTGGAGCTGACTTGATAGCAACTGACAATGACAACAACAAACATGTGACTCTCTGTCTAGAAATTACTAGAACAAGAAACTCTGCCCAACAAGAACACTGAGGTATAGAAACTGTGAAGGGGAGGATTATGTCTATATTGACTGACCATGTATATTTAAGTAGGTCTCGTTATTGTTTGGTTCAGGAAGAACCCAACAAAGACTTTAAATACAATTCTGATGTGTGACCCTTGTGTCCAACAATCCATATTGAGGGAAGGTGAGTAAACAGATCATACACAAGCACATGGGTAATTTACTATCCTTTATTTGCCCTCACTTGTGATTAGATGCTAACCTAAACATTGCCTGCTCAAACCCACCCAGCTGCTCAGCAGAAAAAGGTGTGGCAAGTTGCTTCCATAAAGGTTACAGCCAAGAAAACCCTATGGAGCAGTTCTACTCTGTAACACATGGGGTCGTTATGAGTTGGAATTGACGCAATGGAATGGGTTTGGTTTTGGGGTTTTTTTGCCCTCAATTTCCTGCTACACAAAATGGACCCTAAAGGCCCCTAGCTTTACTACTGCCATTGTCCAGCCTGTGGGATCTCCCTCCCCAGTTGTGATCCTGGGTGGGCTATTTTCAAGTAACAGTCTCACAGACTCTCCTCTCTGTGTTCTGTGAAGGATAAAGTGCATGTACACACTCACAGAGGCATGAGATGGGTATGGTAAGACTTAATTCCCGCTGTTCATTGTTCACTGCATCAAAAGGAGCCTGCCAGCCACTTCTTTGTGAATGCACTAGTCTCAGAGCAAGGTCAAGAAGAGCCTTCTTCCTCTAGCTCCCAGCATTAGCTGTCTTATGTTTGACACCTCGTGCTGAGATGCCTTACTTGGCTGGAAGCTCTGCACTAACTCAGCTCAGTCTGATGAGGCACTTGGAAGAACCAAGTTGAGGCTGTCTTGAAACTGCAAAAAGAGCCAGAGGGTCAGTGTAGTCAGTTTGTAAAGAATCAACCTGGCTAATGAAGGGGCCAGGAAAGTCCAACTCACTCATGTAAGACTGTCTTTTGAACCTGCAGGGCAAAGGAATTAACACTTTTATTTTGCAATAGATGTGCTTAATCACACTAAACCTATTTTTTTGTCCATTCAATTACAGAAAATTTTATAGATCACCTAAATCACACAAGACATTGTGCTAGAAACTCAAGGTTATAGAATTAAAATAAAGAGAGAGTAAAGAAAAGAAGGGAGGGAGGAAGGGGGGAAGGGAGGGAGGGAGGGGGGAGGGAGGGAAGGAGGGAAGAAGGAAGGAAGGAAGGAAGGAAGGAAGGAAGGAAGGAAGGAAGGAAGGAAGGAAGGAAGGAAGGAAGGAAGGAAGGAAGGAAGGAAGGAAGGAAGGAAGGAAGGAAGGAAGGAAGGAAGGAAGGAAGGAAGGAAGGAAGGAAGGAAAAGAAACTGCCCTTGCTCTCTGGAAATCACAGCCTAGGGATTTAAAAGGTAGACTGAGAGAAGCGACGATTATTTTCCTCGGGAAGTAAAGCATAATGGCCTTAGAGGAAGTAGGGAAATTGTGAACAAGGATATGGGAAGTATCAGAAAATATGTTACTGACCATTGTTTTGCCCTAGAGCATAAAAATGCTTATAACGCAGAGTTACCCTTGATTAAATTAGATACTGCAAGTAAAGTGTTTCCCAGAGTTCGTGGTACACTCTAAGTGCTGAGTAAATGTTGGTTGTAATTTGTTGTCAATAGTATTACTATTGGAAAGAAAGGACTTGCCATTGTATTAACACAACTAATGTTTTTTTTATAAAGCATTTTGGGTGACTATGCAGAGTACTTTGCATATATTAACCCATTTAATCTGCACACAACCCTGTAAGGTAGGTATTATCACTATATTACGTGAGGAAATCAGTGCAGAGAGATTAAATAACATGCCCAAGATGACACAATTGGTAAGTGGATGAGCCAGAATTCAAACCAAGGCAATGTGCTCCTGAATCGATGTTTTGATCACCAGGCTATATGAAAGTGGATATTGGAGTCATGCAGCCCCAGGCCACAGAACACCTGGAGCCACCAGAAGCTGGAAGAAGCAAGGAAGAAGTCTCTGCTAGACTCTCCAGAGGGAGCACAGTCCTGCTAACACCTTGCTTTCAGACATCCGGATTCCACAACTGTGAGAGAATAAATTTCTGCTGTTTTAGACCACCAAGTTTGTGATCATTTGTTATGGCAGCTCTGGGAAACTAATACAACATACAACTAGCAAAGGACTGGTATTCAGAATACATGTTCTTTTTCAGACACAGCAATAAGAGACAACCAAGAGAAAAAACGGGCAAAAGATCTGATCAGGAAATTCACAAAAGTGGATACACAAGTGGCTTGTAAACATATGAAACTGTGATCAACTTTTTTTGTCATCAGGAAAATTCAAATTAAAACCAAAATGTGATAAAACTACACTATGCTACAACAGAAGGAGCCCTGGTGGCATGACTGGTAAGTGCTCGGCTGCTAACCAAAAGGTTAATGTTTTGAACCCACCCAGGGGCTCTGTGGGAGGAAGACCTGGCAATCTGCTCCTGTGAAGATTACAGCCAAGAAAACTCCATGGGGCAGGTATATTCTGTCACATGCCGTCACTATGAGTCAAAGATCAATTGATGGCACCTAAAAAAAACAACAACAACAACATACCACAATGGCACAAATGAAAAGGATAGATAATACAAAGTGTCAGCAAGGATGTGGAGGAACTGAAACTCTCATAAAGTGTGGGTGGGAGTATAAATTGGTACAACCATTTTGGAAAACTGTTCTTGGGTAATATCTACCAGTGCTGAACATATCTATACTCCATCACGCCACAATTCCACTCTACTAAGCATTTTACACCAGTTTACATCAATGATCTCATTCTGTTTCACAGTAATCCCGTAAGCATATATATTCACTTTACAGATGAGGACAAATGAGATTCAGAGAAGGTAAAACAATTTGCACAATGTCTGGGATTCATGCCCAAGTCTGTCTTGCACTAAAGTCAGTACTATGCACAAGATTATTTCTTAGAGAACACATGAGACATTTGGTTCCACCGATCTGGAAAAAGTTCAAAGCTCCAGAAGAAAAGGAGGTAAAACCAGAGAAACGCACAATGTATGCAAATGAAAATATAAGTTATGAATTATCTTAACTAAAAACTATCTCTAGGATCACATTGTCCAATGCCCCCACTCTATAGTAGAAACAAGTCATCACATGACCAATTAGCAAAAGAAAAAAAAAAATTCCAAATCATCTAACTTCCAGCCCCATGTATTTCCTTTTCCATATACAACATCCCATCCTCAACTCCTACCAACGTTCCCACCTTGATTAAACACCTAGTCACACAGAATTATCATGAAAGCTTATCCATGCATCTGTCAATATGGACAAACCAAGCAAATTGACAGGTAACCAGTGTTTTAATTTTATCAGCCAATCTACTGGTCAAATTTAGTAGATTTTATGTGAAGTGACTGATCGCTTGTTAACTAATAGTTGTTATGAGTAAATTATGATAATTCAGTCTGACTGGAGGACCTTATTCTTCCATGCCAAGGATGTCTTTATCTGTTTCACATGTTTTCTCATAACAAGTTATATCTCTGAATCTCAGAGCACTTTTAAAACATCATACTTCTATTCTGAAGTATTTTCATTGCGTTTCTACGGACTATTTAAATCTCTTTTAAGTTTGTCATAAATTGAGGCAATCTAACAGTTCCAAATAGAAGGATAAAGTCTAGCCCAGTGGGGGAGGCCTTAAACCTTCTTGCAAGTCAGCAAAAACAAAAAAGTGACAGCCTGGTAGCAATTTAAAATTACTTTGAGACCACAACTGCCAATTAAAATAGACTTTCATGGTAACAAATGAACACCTGGTATTTTCCGTTTGGAAAGAAAAATTAAAAGAGTTTATATTTCTTAGTAATGAAAAACTTAGATATAAGCCTATAATATTTTAGTTTGGGGCTTTGTTTAAATTATATATTCTTTCATTATCCTTCCAACAGTACAATGTTTCCTTTTTTATTTTTTAATAGCCACAAAACGTTCATAACAAAACAAGCTAGGCAAAAGTCAGAAGCCATGATTCATTCATAGTCATTCTACAAGCTGCATGTTATCCTCCTCTCATCCCCTGCAAAAATAGATTTGGGGGAGATTATTCTAAAGATGCTATTTTGATCTGAATTCTGCAAAAGCATTCTTGGAAAAGGACTCCCAAATGATAAGAGTGAGAGAGGGAGGGAAGGAGAGAAAGGGAGACATATATATACAGTCTAAATGCCTCATGACTAAAGCTTGATTCTATTTTATAAATAAGATATGTATCTATAGATAAGATATACTCATATCATCCTATATAAGGAAGGGGCCCTGGTGGCACAACAGTTAAGAGCTCAGCTGTGAACTGAAAGCTTGGCAGTTCGAACCCACCCAGCAGCTCTGTGAAAGAAAGACCTGTAAAGATTACAGACTTGGAAGTCCTATGAAGCAGTTCTACTCCGTCATACGGGGATGCTATGAGTCAGAATAGGCTCGACAGCACACAACAAAGGACATCGAGTTTTTAAACATGTGGATTCTTTAATAAATTTTACTTAGAGGAAACCACACCAAGCATTTTCTTACCTTTTAAGATAAGGAGACCAGGATAACTAAGTCCCTTTAGAGAGATGTGTTTTGGTTCAAATGTTGCATCTTTTGAGAAGTCTGCTTTTACTACCTCAATCCCTCTGTTATATTTTCTTCCTGCAATACCTGTATATGCCTCCATTATAGCAATTACTATGGAGTCATAATTGCTCATTGTCATGTCTGTTAAAAATAATCAAAACTCAACTAAATTTGAACGTAAAGTTTATTCCGAGCAGTTATTCTATATGCATATAGGGAGGCCATTTTGATTCCAGAAAAAGCTAATTGCTCTAAGAAGCTAAATACAATGAAACTGTGATGGTTAAGGTTGTGTCAACTTGGCCAGACCCTGATTGTCAGTGGTTTGGCAGATATTATGTAACTGCCCTCCATTTTGTGATCTGGTGTAAGCTGCCAATCAGTTCAAAAGAGAAGTTTCCTTGGGGGTGTGACCTGCATCCAATATACACGGGTGTTCTGACAAGGCTCGCCCTCTCTTGATCGTGCTTCCAACTTATCCTGAGACAGAGCCCCCGCAGCACTGTATTCCTTACCTGGCTTCCACCCCTACAGTGTTGTATCGCAAAATCGGTTCCTTTGCTGTCCCCCCACCCCCAGCTTTGCATTGGAATCCTGCTTTGCTTGGAGGTTATACGTAAACCCCATTGCGCCTGTATAGTGTGATTAAGAGTATTGCTGACATAACTTATACAAACTCTCTACTTGTAAACCCCTTTAGAAGTAACCTGCCTGCCCGCCCTTGGGGAGCAGTTTTGGCAGCAGTAAGCACCGACTGACTCCATTTCCCTGTACAAGGAAGTAAATGTTCCTCTTTTGTTCTCTCACCTTGGTCTCTCATTTATTGGCTAATACGAGTCATGCCAAGTAAGAACCCGGGGTTTCCAACCAGTAACAATTCTCTGACCTCCTGTTCTTGGGATGTCAGCCAGCAGCCTGCTGTCTGACCTGTGCAACCCCACAAGTGAGCAGCCTTCTGCCTGACCTGCAAATTTTGGGTTCATCATCCCCTGCTACCACGTGAGTCAGGAGAAGTCTCCAGCCTGACGTATGACCCATGAATTTGGGACTTGCCAGCCTCCACAACTGGTGGCACGGTGGTTAAAGCAATGGACTGCTAACAAAAAGTTCGTGGTTCGAAACTACCAACAGCTCTGAGGGAGAAAGATGTGGCAGTCTGCTTCTGTAGAGATTTATAGCCTTGGAAACCCTATGGGGTCTCTATGAGTCAGAATTGACTGGAGAGCAGTGGGTTTTGTTTTGTTTTGTTTTTTAGCCTCCACATCTGCCTGAGCCCTTTCCTTGAAATAAATCTCTCTACATATGTTTATATACACGCTTCACTGATTTCTCTTCTCTAGAGAACCCAACCTAAGACAGAGACTTATAAAGAAAAGAGAGGGGAGGAATATAGAAGATCAACAATGGCTGATCTTAACATGATTGATTTAACCCTGCCCTTCTCCTTTCACTGAGATCAGCCGATATCAGGTCACAAGATGGTCTCTGGCCCTCCACCGGGCCATAGCTTTTGAAATTCAAATTTAGCAACAGGAAAGAAAGGATTTGCAACTCTGAGTGAAAGAAAAGCCACTGGCAGATCAATCCTGGTCAGGAATTTCTTTACAATGAATATTTGGTTTCCTGGGCAAGAAAACCCCAAAATCAAAGCAAGATACCTGCTATCAGTTTCTCTCTTTGACATGCCTTAATGTCACATATCCCTAAATAGGAGCCCTGGCGGCGCAGTGCTTAAGAGCTACGGCTGCTAACAAAAAGGTCTGCAGTTCGAATACACTAGCTGTTCCTTGGAAACCCTATGGGGCAGTTATATTCTGTCCTATAGGCTTGCTATGAGCCTGGAATTGACGTGATGGCAAGGGGTATGTATCCCTAAATAAACTTTAATGTATTTCTTTCTACCTTCTATAACATGACCCAAATTAGTACCTAACACAGACCAAAAAAAAAACTCGTCGCCATTGCATTGATTCTGACTCATAGCGACCCTATAGGACAGGGTAGAACCCACACAGAGAGTTTCCAAGGTTGTAAATCTTTATGGAAACTGACTGCCACATCTTTTCCCATGGAGAGGTTGATGGGTTCAAACCACCGACGTTTTGGTTAGGAGCCGAGTGCTCGATTAACCACAGAAACACCAGGGCTTCTTACCCAACATAGAGATGACAACAAGTAAGCTTTGATGACTCAATGAGTAGATGCTATCATGATAATCCAAGAGAAATTATCAAGTGAATCTAAATCAATTCTGCCAATCAATCACTTGTCAATCTCATTAACAAGGAAATCTCAATTTCTCCTCTTGCTCAAAACCTGTATTTTCCCTATTTTCCATTTTTTTTAACAATGTGTAACTTGGATAAATTCAACAGTATTAATAATAGGAAGCACCTTCGCTATTCCCCTGTCACATATACAGATACAAGGCTCTCCTCCAAGGGAGTGAGGCTCACCGTCTTAGTGAGGTAGGATCCATTCTACCCACCTTTTGCTCATCGTCTAGTCAAAACAGTTGCTGATGTCATTTTCTTACCGGACAGACAGTCCACAGAGAGTTCATGCTAGATCCCCACAGCTTTCTCAAAGACTGCGGTGAGATGAGGGGACAAAGTCGTGAATCAGAGAAGGGAAAGCAGCAAAGGCAAAAGCAAAAGAGCTGTGCGATGTGGAATTCCTTGGGCCGGCACTGTTTATCCGGTCTATGAGGTAAACTATAGCACCCATACTTTTGTGTGTGGTGCTACTAAAATGTGAAAAGAGTATGTAATTTCTCAACCTGTGTAGGTCTCAGAGCTCTGTCTTTTAAATCTCCAGGGAAAAACAAAAGTTTCCATCAAGTCAGCTCTGACTTATGATGATCCCATGTGCATCGGAGTAGAACTGTGCTCCATAGGGTTTTCAATGGCTGGAAAAAAAATTTTTTTTTTTTTCCAGAAGAAAATCTTCAAAACTTTCTTCTGAGGTACCTCTGGTGGGACTTGAACTGCCAACCTTTTGGTTAGCAGCCGAGCTCCTTAATTATTTGCATTAGAGGGACTATATCTTATTTCTGTTTATACCAAATCCGATAACTAATCCTTTCATGTTTGTTAAATGAATGAGTGGAATGTGCCCAGTGTAGGAATGCCCTAAGCTGTTCCACCTGATGATGCCTTTACCCTCCCATCACCGACTTCAAGGAGGTCACGGTCATGGAAAATGAAGAATTATAATGTGTAATTTATAGTCATCCATTATGAATATTCCCACTAAAGAGTCAAGAAAACTGAAGACCAGAAAAGTTAAGCAATTTAGCATCACACAGCAAGTAAGTGACAAAGACAAGATTCAAAGTTCTATCTAAATTCCATAATTCATGCTCTAGCCATTCTGATTTTTCCCATTTATAATGTGAACCACTCATGGAAGACATTTAAATTGCCTAATTGCATATCCAAGGACCCCTAGTGGCGAAATGGTTGAGCACATGGCTGCAAACCAAAAGGTTCCAACTCATCAGTGGCTCTGGGGGAAAAAGATCTGGTGACCTGCTTCTACAAAGATTACAGCCTAGGTAACACTATAGGGCAGTTCTACTCTGTCCTGTAGGGTCTCTATGAGTCGTAAACCACTCAGTGCCACACAACAATTGCATATCCAAACGCCGATGGACTCTAGCCTTAGGAGTACACCTTATTGATCAAAATACAAGACACACACAGTCAAAAGGTAATGTACTATATCCTACTCATTGGTGGGTCCCTAATAGAACATTACAGTGTACATGTGTTGTAAGTATTTGTGTAGAATACAGAATTTCAGAGAGGAGAACAATTAGTCCAAACTCTTTGCTTTACCCAGATAGAAATAAGATTCTCGAAAAACCAAGCAATTTTCTCCAGTCCCTTCAGTCAGTGATACTAGAAGCAGAAATAGAACCTGATGTCTGTCCCCAAATCTAGTCCTCATTCCACTATACTATTCTGCCCCTTAGTTAATTGCTGCTTCTGTTATTATTAAGTAATATCAAAATAGCTTTGATTTAATAATTCAACAAAGCTTCTATAGCATCTTATGTGCCAAGTCTTGGGGTGCAGAGATAAGACATGTTTCCAACTCATATTTAACAGATTCCCCTAAATAGAAGACAGATCAGCCTCTGTGAGTTGGGCACACTCACATACACACAAATACACACACACACACACATCCCTTGGAATTCAAGGAAAAGTCCCCATTTATCCTTACATCTCTTGCGTCCTGCCCACTGCCCTCTTTATTCTTTCTGGCCCAAGTGATTAGGCTATGGAGCTGCGCTAATCCTGTTAGTGCTGCGATGACTTTACTCACACTTGTGTGTCCCACAGCTCTTAGAAAGTCAGAAGGAATTACTGGGCATTGAATTCACCTTGCCAGAAAGATGACAAAGGGGGGAGGGAGGGAAAGGGAGCATAGCTGCCCTGCTGACCTGTTCTTTAACCTTTCCCTCTGGAAGCCATTCTTCCCTCTGTGGGTGTCAGTGCGGCCAGAGGCATGGCTAACTCTGCCCTTGAGATACAAACACAGCAAAGTTGACGTCAGCTGTTTTTTCCTGAGCAAACATTCCACTAATTCCACAGCCAGACAGCTTGCAAAATTGCCTTTGTAGGACTGCTGAGGTCTCCTTTCCCGTCAAGTTCACTTTGTATTTATTCAGCAAAGATGCACCTAGCGCACAGTGCACCAGGAGACACGGTGTCAGAGTCTTGGGGAGCCCACTTCATGGGTGATTAGCATTCTCTGACCCAGCCACGATTTTCAATCACTCGCAACTTTAGACTGGCTGCAGCAATTACTCCTATCCCTCCAAACCTTTTCTTCCTCAATAACACCAGAATGAGTTTGTTAAAGCTCAAATCGTGCCTTGCCTGGAGCAGCTCTCTTTGATAATAAGTCTATGTCAAAATGCACATATTCCAAACACACTCCTCAGAGATTTGGATTCTGTAGATTCCATGCATATCCCCCACTAAGAATCATTGCATGAGTGAGCATTTGTCTTTTTCTCAACCTGAAGCAAAATTACTTCAATTACTCCTTTCATTTTTATTGAGCATCTACCATGTTCTAAAACCAATGGCCTTCCTTTGATCTTAGCTTAAGAGTAAAAAGATTTAATAGGTTTTCAGGGGGCTAAATAACTAGCCATATAACCAGAATGCTCCCTAGAAGCAAGGATGGTGAGAATTCAGCTCACTTACTTTCGCCACGTCATCAGGAAAGAGTAATTCCTAGAAAAGGTAGAGCATCAGTGAAAAGGAGGGAAACCCACAAGGAGATGGATTGACACAACAGCCACAACAATGGGCTCAAAAATGTCAAGGATTGTGCAGATGGTGTGGGATGGGGTAATGTTTTGTTTTGTTATACATAAGGTCGCCATAAGTCACAGCCGACTCTATGTCAACTAAGAACAACAACAACCATTTTCTGACCCTGATGCTCAATCATTTCTCAAAGTGTGGTCTGTGGCCTGGCAGCATCAGCATTACCTGAGAGCTTGTTAGAAATGCAGATTCTTGGGCTCCACCCAGACCTACGGAATTATATTCTCTGGTGATCGGGCCCAGGATTCTGTATTTTAATAAACCTTCCAGGTGATTCTTAGGCATTATAGGGTTTGAGAAGCACTGTGGTGTATTATATGTAGCTTAAATGCCAGTTGAACAGCTATCTGGCCCTTGGAATCTATTGAATATTGAAACATGGGTTCCATGGTCTGGAGAATTTAAGTATGATTTGACAAATAGCCAGCACTGGGCTAACACTGTGGTTTTGGCTACCATATTCTGCCTTACAACACCCTAACTATACTATAGTTAATCCTTTTCTTTGTCTTCACGTGAACTCCAGTAATGCCAATTTTTTTGGTGAGTTTTGGTACACTTTCCTGTATTCTCAGGGTGGGCATTAGGGGAGGAAGTGTGGCTGTTGATTAAGAGTCCTTTCTCTGCCCCCTGGTTCTTTCTCTCTTCTCTCTCCCTTCCATTCTTCACTCAAATGCATAAGCATAACTTTCTGCCAGAATCTGTGCTGCCTACTAATCACTCAGAGATGGAAAAGATGCCACCATGATCCCTTCCATGTACATTGAGAGGTTGTCACTGGGTCGCGATTTAATGTTATTGTCCATGATTTAAGATAACCTGGTTATAACCAACGATCATGTAACATTTGCTTCTGATTTGCTTTAAATTTCTTGGTACAGATATTGTTAATTAAGCCACTCATTTCAAATTTCTTTAGAGGAAAAATCATATTCTTCCTGACGCAAATACTTTCTGGGCTTCTGACTTTCAGATGCACAAACATTGTGAATGAACATGTATCCTTTTATGAGTAGCTGAAACGGGAACTATATATTCCATTAAAAAAAAAATTTTTTTTTTCTCTACAGTTGTATTAATCCTTATTGCCAGGATGCTAGTTCCTTCCTCCTTCCATGGGCACTGGTCGTTTGCTCCTACCTCGTTAGATGCATTGTCAATGTTAATGTCAACGTAAAACTCCTCAGCTTTTTTGGAAAAAATCGTGGTTTAAACAAATACACATTAAGCATTTATTCATGTATTCATCAAATAACATCTCATATCAAACATAGTACTTCAGACTTAAAATGTCCAAACAAGTCATGCCGTCACCCCCCCAACCTCCTCCCACCTCGTCTTTCCCAGTAAATGACACCATCATCCTCTAGGCGTTAGCATCTCCTTCTTGCCTTTCTTCACTTCCCACATCCAATCCATCAGCAAGTTTGTCTGAGGCTACCTCAAAAATCAGGTCACTTCTCTCAAACACCATTTCTACCATAGTCCTGGCCACCACATTTATTGTCTGGATGTCTCAAATAGCCTCCTGGTTGGTCCATTTCACCTTTTCACCTCTTCACCCCAACCCTCCAGTTAAATCATAGCAGCCATAGTGATCTGTTTAAAACTTAAAACACATCACATCACGTCTCTAGTTAAAACCCCCAGTGCTTTCCTAGTGCACTTCGAATAAAATCCAAACTCATTGTGCTGATTTACAAAACTATTCATGATATTTCCCTTCCTGACTTCATCGCACACAACGCTCATTAGGACCAGATACGGTGCTAAATACCCAACAAGTACTGTCTCCTTTAATCATCACAATAATCCTTTGGTAGAGGGACTGGTAGGGAAAATACTTAGAGTTGAGGATTTAATAAGGTGAAATAACTTGCTCAAGTGTGCACAGCAAGACTAAGATTATTCACACCCAGTTTTTAACAACAACTAGTGCTTATGTAGCACGTACTATGTGCCAGACATTGGGCTAAGTCTTTTATATTTATATATAACAGAAGCAGCACTGGAGGTACTCACTCATATATGCCAAGAAATTTGGAAAACAGCTAACCGGCCAACCAAGTGAAAGAGATCCATTCCAAAGAAAGATGATCCAACAGAGTACGGAAATTAGCGAACAATATCATTAATACCATAAACAAGTAAAATTTTGCTGAAGATCATTCAAAAGCGGCTGGTGCAGTACATCGATAGGGAACTGCCAGAAATTCAAGGTGGATTCAGAAGAGGACACGGAACAAGGGATATCATTCTTGATGTCAGATGGATCCTTGCTGAAAGCAGAGAATACCAGAAAGATGTTTATCTGTGTTTTATTGAATATGCATAGGCATTTGACTGTGTAGATCATAACAAATAATGAATAACATTTCAAAGAGTGGGAATTCCAAAAGACTTAATTGTGCTCATGTGGAACCTGTACGTAAACCAAGAGGCAGTCATTCGAACAGAACAAGAAGATACTGCATGGTTTAAAATCAGGAAAGGTGTACATCACGATTGTATCCTTACGCCATACTTATTCAAACTGTATGCTGAGCAAATAATTCGAGAAGCTGGACTATATGAAGAAAAATGCAGCATCAGGATTGGAGGAAGACTCATTAACAACCCAGGACCTGCAGATGACACAACCTTGCTTGTTGAAAGTGAAGAGGACTTAAAGCACTTACTGATGAAGGCCAAAGACTACAGCCTTCAGTATGGATTACACCTCAACATAAGGAAATCAAAAGTCCTCACAGGTGGACTGATAAACAACATTATGATAAATGGAGAAAATATTGAAGTTGTCAAGGATTTCATTTTACTTGAGTCCCCAATCAATGCCCATGGAAGCAAGCAGTCAAGAAATCAAAAGACACACTGCGTTGGGCAAATCTGCTGCAAAAGACTTTTTAAAGTGTTGAAAAGCAAAGACGTCACTTAGTGAACTAAGGTGCACCTGATATTTTCAATCGCCTCCTAAACATGTGAAAGCTGGACAATGAATAAGGAAGACTGAAGAAGAATTGATGCCTTTGAATTATGGTGTTGACAAAGAATACTGAATATATCATAGATTTCCAGAAGAACAAACAAGTCTGTCTTGGAAGATGTACAGCCAGAGTGCTCCTTGGAAGCAAGGATGGTGAGATTCATGTCATGAATTTTGGACATTGTATCAGGAAGAATGAGTCCCTGGGGAAGGACATCATGCTTGGGAAAGCAGAGGGTCAGCAAAAAAGAGGAAGACCCTCAATGAGATGGATTGATACAGCAGCTGCTATGAGTCGGAACCAACTCAACGGCACCTAACAACAGCAACACGTATATATACATACATACATACATATGTAAGTCTATTGGCATCAAATTGATTCTCACTCATAGCAACCCTATAGGAGTGGTTGGTGGATTCGAACTACAGACCCTTTGGTTAGTGGTCAAATACTTAACCACTGCACTATATATATATGTATGTATGTATATGTATATACATGTATATGTATATATATATGTGTGTGTGTATATATATATTTGTTGTCATTGTTGCTGGGTGCTGTCAAGTTGATTTTTGACTCATAACGACCCCATGTGACAGAGTAGAACTGTCTCACAAGGTTTTCTAGACTGTAATTTTTACTGAAGCAAATTACCAAGTCTTTCTCCCATGGAGCCTCTGGGTGGCTTTCCGTTAGCAGTCCATACTAATTTGATACTTATATCACCTCAGTGAGATAAGTAATATTACCACCCTCATTTCAGGATAAGGAAACTAAGTCTAAGAGAGGTTAAATAACTGTGGTCATACAGCCTGTAAATGGCAGAGCTGGGATTTGAACCCAGGCAGTCTGGCTCACAGTCATGCTGTTAACACTAGGTCTACTGCTGCTCTCTTACTACGACTTAAACTTTCTCCAGCTTCCTTATCTTTAAAATGCAGTTAAGATACCTACCTTGCAAGGTTGTCTAAGGATTAAATATATATCTGAAATTAAGAAAGAAAAATTACCATGTAATTACTACAATGAGAGGCAATCTGACCCAGGGCCTATGAGATGAAATAAGAAATATAAATCTCCATACTCAGCAGACTAAGAGAAATAATATCATCAAGCAGATAAACACAGATTCACGCAAATGCACTTTTCATAGGAGGAGCGCTGGGGATAAGGGTGGTCACACTGAAGACATAGATGGCATAAAATTCAGTTTCTGGAATTAAGTGTACTTTTTTTAAAGCCCAAAGCATTTTGGTAGAAGTGAGGTCATAATTCCACAATGTGCCTTTTCACCTCTCTGGGCCTCTCCCTCTGCACTAAATACCCAGGCTTGTCCATGCAAACCCAGCTGCCGGCTCCATGATCCCTGGGGAGTGCCACTTGGCATCTAACTCTGACATGGTGTAAAGTCTGTGTCCTGCTGCCTTTGACAGTTTTATTTGGAAATGACTCACAGGAGGGCTCCTGTGGTTCCTGGTTCAGCCAGGGGACTCAAAAGCGACAATTTGACTTGCAAGAAAAATTAATTTTTCTACCTAAGTTGGCAACTTCCATAACCTGTTGGGGGGCCCTGATTCCTAGCTATGCTCCATGGCCTACAGAGAGGAAAAGGCAAAACTGCTGTAGCAATCTCTCTATATATATTCTCCCAGAAGACACTGCAGTAGTTGTGAGTAGCAAACAAAGATGAATCATGTGTATCGATGTTTCCATAGTGGCCAAGGAGTTCTCTTAGTCACCTCCTGCCACTCTTCAACCTTGTTCATTCTGTTCAGCCTGAGCAGCCTCTGTTCCTCTAACTCCCCAAGCTCCGTTCTAGCTCCGGGACTTGAACATGTGTTTCTTCTGCCTGGAACATGATTTGTCTTGCTCTTTCTATAGCTGTCTTCTTTTTATCCTTCAGCCTCAGCTTGGCCTCCTCTGACCATCCCCTCTATCTCTGGATATTCTCATCTCTGCAACTTTCTGTTTCCTTCAATATACTCAGCACAATTAGTGTTACCAAACCCTGGAAGGTGAGTTCTATCCAGCGTGCTCAGACTTGCTAATGACCTGGACACCCGTCTCTGAGAAAGAGAAAGTAACTTTACTGCAACAAGCAGAGCAAGGAGCCAGGAGGAAGTTCTTCAGATCCAACTCCCGGAGCTAGCGGGAAGCAGGGCTTATATGTGATTTGGGCAGCAAGATGGCAGCTGCACAGGCGTGCCGGGGAGGAAAAATTCTAGAAGGCAGGCATGAAATAGGAGGTGACGTGGTTCTTGTCGAACCTCTCACTTCAGAGTAGAGTCTGGGTGATGATTTTCCTTCTGATTCATTCCACCTGTTGCTGTGTGCTCTGCTGAGGTCAATCTGAGGCCACAGCTGGCCCTTCTGCACATGCGGGGCAGGCCAAACCTGGCTTAGGCTAGTTTAAGGACTAATGGAAATTTATTGGCATTTGTAGGATCAGGTTACATTAGTACCTATTCAGTCACTCTAACTTGCCCTCTCCCCCTCTTCGGGGTGCGTGTGTGTAACATAAGCTTCATCAGAAAAGGAATTTTAATTTTCCCTTTCACGTTTGTATTCCAAGTATCTAGCATAGTTTCTGGTACATAGTAGTTGGAATGAACTGGACGGCGTATATATATATAACCAAAAAACCAAAACCATTGCCATAGAGTTGATTCCAACTCATAGCGACCCTATAGGACAGAGTAGAACTGCCCCATATGGTTTCCAAGGAGTGCCTGGTGGATTCAAACTGCCGACCTTTTGGTTAGCAGCCGTAGCGTTTAATCACTACGCCACCAGGGTTCATATATATATATATATATATATAAAATATTTTGTGTTATTGGTGAAGGTTTACATGGAAGTTTAGGTTACTATCAACAATTTCTACACAAATTGTTCAGTGACATTGGCTACATTCTTCACAATGAGTGAACATTCTCAATATTTCTGTTCCGGTTGTTGTCATGGAGCCCTGGTGACGTTTGCTGCTAACCAAAAGTTCAGCAGTTCAAATCCACCAGTTGCTCCTTGGAAATCCCATGAGGCAGTTCTACTCCGTCCTAAGGGGTCACTATGAGTCAGAATCGAGTTGACAGCAATGGGTTTCTTTTTTTTGTTTTTGGTTGTTGTCATATATATTTTTACAACAGTGAAAAAAAAACATGACCCAATAGAAAACTGTCCCAAACCCTTGATAAGATCCTTCCTTTTCCCTCATCATCAAGCATCTCAGGACTTTTTGACTCACATTACATTTCATAAGACTAGCAAGTTTGTAGGAAGCCACTCAATACTCATTTGGAGCCTATGGGAAGTCTTGCTGAGGCAGGCTCAGTAGGCTTCTTCCTTACCAGGTGGGAAAGAATTGGTCAAACAAGAGAGTGCTTCATGAGATGTCAGGGTCAGTGAAGAGAATGGAGGAAAGTTTGGCTGCGTTATTTACCAGCCCCTGCTGGCACCTTCACGCCTGGAAAATCAGCATTAAGAAGGAAATGTATAAAAGCTGCCCCTCATTGCCCATAGCTCAAAGGTCAGAATCGAATAAATGCTAATATTGCACAGAAAATTGCCTCTGAAAGGTTTCACTCTCCTTCAACCTATATCCAAAATGCAAATGTAGTCCTGTTTTATTTTTCCATCTTAACTCCTGAGGGTTGTATATGAGAGTCTCACTTTCATACCGAAGTGGTGAGAATTTTGATCTTGGACTACCATCTGGATACCAGTTTAAAAGGCATAAGACCAAAATAGAACAGAATCAGAGGAAGGGCATAGAGATGGTCATAGTAAAGGAGATAGAAGGGAAGTGTAAAACCATGGAGCACAATGATGACTGATGAACCTAGGGACATTTAGCCTAGGAAATAAATCATATTAAGATCCGTGAGTTTAAAAGGAAAGAACTAGGGTCAATGAGTATGACATTAGCTTGAACAGGACTTTAGCTCAACCTGTAGAACTTCCTAAATTCTGTAGAGAGTCTTATTTTGTTATTTACTATCTTAGGAGCAGTTGAAGTACCTGTGTAAGAAGTCATTATCTGTCCTGTTTTCTAGGGGTGTCTTGATGGATTAGGCAGGCTAAAGCCCCTCAACCCTAAGAGTGAATGAAGTCATAAAACTTACTCTAAGGCCTAGCCTGTATTACTTAACCAGTCTTGAATTCAAAGAGACTTCAAAAATGGTTTCCCATTGAAAAACCCATTGCCATCGAGTGGATTGCAACTCATAGGGACTCTACAAGACAGAGTAGAACTGCCCCATAGGGTTTCCAAGGAGCACCTGGTGGATACAAACTGCTGACCATTTGGTTAGCAGCCA
Source organism: Loxodonta africana (assembly GCF_030014295.1). Taxonomy (NCBI): domain Eukaryota; kingdom Metazoa; phylum Chordata; class Mammalia; order Proboscidea; family Elephantidae; genus Loxodonta; species Loxodonta africana. The sequence continues at coordinate 57,962,491 of NC_087362.1, forward strand.
TAGCTCTTAACCACTACACCACCAGGGTTTCCTCCTCAAAGTAGAGTCAACCTTAATGACATGGATGGAGTCAAGCTTTCAGGACCTTCATTTGCTGATGTGGCATGCCTCACAATGAGAAGAAACAGCTGCAAACATCCATTAATTATTGAAACACGGAATGTACAAAGTATGAATCCAGGAAAATTGAAATTATCAAAAATGGTAGACCTTATTATTCTTTGAATACAAAGAGTACATGAATTGGTGAGGGAAATTCAAGGGATGACGTTTCTGTTCTTTTTATATTAAGATTCCCTTATCCCACAGGCTCACTATTTAGTATAAAGAAGTAATCGCTCTGTCAAATTTCCCTTTGTCTTCCTTATGAGGTACTAATCTTTAATCAGCCTATAAGGCTCTAAGAAAATTAGAGTCATCCTCTTCACTGGCTCCTCATTGTCCAGAAGGTAAAGTCCAAGCTTGGCACATAAAGCCTTCTGTGATCTGGCATCTGCCTACTTCTTCAGGCACCTCTGCTTTTCTCTCTCCCCTTTCCACATACTATTCCCCTTCTGCCAAGATGTCACCTCCTTCCCAGAGCATCTGGTGCACTCCCAAAGAAGTCTCTGTTCTGAGATACTTGCATAATATATGTTGCTATTGTTAGCTGCTGTTGAGTTGGCTGTTAATGTGGGTTACCAGAAGATCCATATTCCTGACTCAATGGCAACTAACAAGGTGTAAGAAAGTAGAGCAATAGGGGCACAGAAATGAGACATTTACCCTTATCCAGGGTGACCTGGAATGCTTTCTGGAGGAGGTATACTCAACTCAGCTTCAATGCTCTATCATAAATTGACATGCCCAAATTCCAAAATTTTGTATCAATATATTCTATAAATGGAATACCGAGTAAAAGTCTACTTCTATGGCCCAAATGAACACCTATAAAATACTGGTTATGAAAGTCATAAGTAGCTTCTATTCCTGTTGCAGCCTATAATAGTTCTGTCCTTTTATTCTAGTCATCTTCACAATGGGTACTGATTGCTGAAGGGCCATATTGATCTTCTGGTAATCTACATCAGCTGTTACGAATGGTTATAGGGAGAGTTAGGGTACATATGACCACAGACTTATTTCCATAACTTAAAAATTATGAAAGATTTAAAATGTCCAATAATTGAAAAACTGACTAATTAGAAATGTATCTATCCATAAGATGAAATATTAGAAATCCAATAAAAAATTATGGCATAGATCTATATTTATTGACTTGGGAATATAGTCGTGGCTTATTTTTGACTAAAGAGGCAGTTTACAGCACAGTATATACAGTACTGTTTAGTACATGTGTGAAAAGTGCACATCCAATAATGTGTATAAAGAGACATTGTTTGCATTGCTGAAATTTGTGTTGTATTTATCTCATTCTGTGTATGGGTTCTGGATTTATTTTGATTGTTTTCAATTAGTGGATCATTGGGAGAGCAGACCGTTAAATCCAACCTCTCGAATTTGCTAACCGAGAGACCATTGGTAAGTTGCTAATCCTTTTGGTGCTCCAATTCCGCATCTGTGAAATGGGAATAATCGTGGTACCTGACTCAAAGAGGTGCTCTGAGGGTTGATATATTTATATCATTGTCCATTCATTTATTCATCAAGAAAAATTAAATGAAATGCCTGCCATTTGCCGCCTACCCTCTATAGACCAGTAAGTAAAATTATGTCATTAATAAGTTTCAAAATTATTTTGAATCATTGCACAGAATATCCTTGCAAATTAATGTTTTAAAACTATCGCAAATTCTAATATTTTCTTAAATGGAAATTAATTGCTTTGGAGAAAGACAAGGTGTGGAAAAACCTTTTTCAGCTGTACCTTCAGGGATGATGCTCATATTTTGATGTTTTACCTGTGGAAGAAGATGAAGGTCAAAGTGTTAATTCTACTATCATTAATATTATGATTCTAATTATTATCATTATACATTTTTATAGCACCTTTCATCTTAGAGACTTGCAATAACTAACTGCTTTGTCTACGAGCTGATTAACTCTGCGCTGAGCCTGATGAAAATTTCTAGATGAAAAATAAAGTAAATTGTCATAATGGGCTTCACCTATCTCCCCATGAAGTGGAATGGAACTAGCGTGGTCGGTTTCACCTTCTTTCAAATTGGATATAATCTGAGCTGAACAGAAACTGACTGAAAATCCCGAAATTATCTCCCCCAGAATGTGAAGAGTGACAGTATCTGATCCAGCAGTTCCAGAGAGTGCATTCAATTTTGAAAGGCCAGCTAGATAAGAGAATATTGGCACAGCTCTCCAGATATCTGCTCCCCAACTAACAATGTCATTTTCTGTTTTTCTCAATGGAGATGGGAAAGCTTGTCTTGGCATTGCTGGTCTCTGCTTGGAACTTATTCTTTTCACAGATGGTGACTGTTCCAATTCTACAGCTTTGGAAATATGTGGGGATAGGTGATGGAAGGTGATGCCGAGAAGGAGGAGAATAATAATATTTAGGTAAACACCGTGACCACACAACTGTTCCTTCAGGGCCTACTACGCCCATAATTTAGGGAGAAGGCAGGCCCATATCTAGACATACTAATAAAAGTCAACTGTATGGGTTTTCTTTTGTGATAGTCTTTGATTTTGCAGAATGAATAGATATCTGAGGAAACAAAGGAACTTATAGGTTAAAAATAAAGTAATGGCATATGCATACAAGGGAATATTGTTCAGTCATAAAAAGGAATGAAGTATTGAAAAATGCTACAACATTGATGAACCTTGAAAACATGCTAAGTGAAAGAAGCCAGACCCAAAAAGGCCACATGTTGTATGATTCCATTTACACGAAATATCCAGACCAGGCAAACCCACCAAGTCAGAAAGCAGACTAGTCATTACCAGGGGCTGGGGGAAGGGAGGAAGGAGGAGTGACTACTAATGGGTATGAGATTTCCATCTGGTGTGATGAAAATATTCTGGAACTAGATAGCAGCGAGGGCTACATAACATTGTGAATATACTTAATGCTACTGAATTCTATACTTTAAATTGGTTACGTGTATCTTACTACAATTTTTTAAAGCAAGGTTAAAACAAGCATAAAAACATAAAATAAACTGAGCTCTTCTGTTCGGAAATTTTAGACTTGGGACAGACTTGAGCTATACTCTTTGCCGTTCCATTGTAATAGACCACAAGATGCATTACAAACACTTGGCAAATGTTAAGCTTATAAAAGCTTATATATATGTATCTGTGTATGTGGAAGGTGGGTAACTATATGGATATATGCGCTAAACACTTATATGTGTTAAACACATAGAATGGCACATCCATCCATGCTTGGACTGATCTGTTAGTATGTGGCCAGGGACCATTTGCTATTACACAATTTTTCCAATCTGTAATATGACTCAAACAAAGAAACAGTTGGAGCTTCCAGTGTCAGAAACTTTGACTTAAGTTTGCATGTCACCATCAGACACTAGCCATTGAGCCTACTGCTGGCTTTTCCAAAAAGGATGGATGCTGAACCATCAATAACTGGCAACAATGACAAGGAGATAGAGCGATCTGATGAGAACTCAATGGAACCTGTCACTGGAAGAAGCTTATCTTTGCCGAACATACGTGATGTTCCTCTTGTAAAATATATCTTTCGAGTGAAAAGTAATAATGTCCACTTGTTTAATTGATGGGGAGTTCATGTATTTAAATTTTATCTGGACAAACCTAGAAAGAATAGACATTGTAAAGGTGTGTGTGTGTGTGTGTGTGTGTGTATGTGTGTGGCTATGGGAGGTGGGGGTTGTTCCTACGTCCAGTACTCAAACAGACCTAATTTTTAGAACTCAGACAAAAGTAAGTTGAGGGTGCATTTAAAGACATGTACAAAAGTATTCATAACAGGTTTATTCATAATAGCTAACAACTAGAAGCAGCCCAGATGTTCATCAACAGAAGGATGGTATATCATACAATTAGATATACTGTGGCTTATTAATATAACGGAGTACTACTCAGCATTTAAAAAATAATAACTGTGGATACATGCAGAGGAATCTCAAAAGCTTTGAGAAAAGAAATCAGAAACCAAAGAGTACATACCATATGATTCCATTTATATTGAACTCTAAGAACAGGCAAAACTAACACAAAAAAACTTTTGAATAGTGATCCCATTTGGGTACAAATAGTTCTACCTTCATTCTACACATAATAAAAACTGAACCCACTGAAGCAAATTTGCAAGGTGAGAAGAACGATTAGCAACAAAACTGAGACATGAATTCCCAGACATACGCTGCCTCCTCCTGGCTCATATCTAATCAGTCAGCACAGGTTTATAGAGCCTACCCTTTTTTCCAGGTACTATAAAAAAAATTACTATAGCAGGCATGAAAACCCTGGTGGTGTACTGGTTAAGAGCTATGCCTGTTAACCAAAAGGCTGGCAGTTTGAATCCACCAGGTGCTCTTTGGAAACTCTATGGGGCAGTTCTACTCTGTCCTATAGTGTTGCTATGAGTCAGGATTGAACTGATAGCAACAGGTTTTTTTGTTGTTTTTGTAGCAGGCATGGAAATCAAATGGTAAACAAAACAAACTTGGCCTATGCCCTAATTACCAATAAAGCATCGGGAGCAAGAACACATTTATTGCAAACTAAATGTACTGAATTGATAATGTGCAGAAAAAAACTCAACAGGATATAGGTCATTCCTCTCCAACCTTTGGGCCCTCATCTTCACCCTATTCAGAAAAGCAGGAACTTGCTAGTTACTTCAGTTCTTGGGCCCTAATTTTCTCTAACAAGACTGCAGAGGCAAGAGGTCTGACCTTAAATGCAGCCATGTGAATGGAGTTTGTCATTTTCCGCCATATCTCCAAATCCCTCACCATTCCACAAAGGAAAGTCTCCCCTCCCTTGAGAAATTTAAGATTTTTTTTTCTTCTCTATTAAAACATTGGAAACCCTGGTGGTGTAGTGGTTAAGCACTACGGCTGCTAACCAAAAGGTTGGCAGTTCATATCCACCACGTGCTGCTTGGAAACCCTGTGGGGCAGTTTTACCCTGTCCTGTAGGGTGGCTGTGCGTCAGAACTGACTCGACAGCAATGGGTCTGGTTTTGGTTTTATTAAAGCACTTATTCCAAGCTATAGTTGTTTTAGCATCTACTTGTCTCCCTGACAGTATTGTGAACTCCTTCAGGATAGAGCATTACCTGACTAATCTCAGTATGAGCCTAGCATGCTGTTTATATCCCCATGTGCCTATTGTCTGAACACTACACTCGGTCTGGCAGTCTGGACCTTTTCCCTCATTCCCTGCTATATTCTTACTCCAGCACCTGCGGACCAATCTAATATATAGGTTCTATAGTCCTATATGGAATCTCTGGGTGGCACAAACAATTAAACAATCAGTTTCTAACCAAAAGTTTGGCAATTCAAGTCCACTCAGAGGTGCCTCAGAGGAGAGGCCTCTCAATCTACTTCCAAAAGTTCACAGAGCAAGGTCTACTCTGAAACACATGGAATCACCATGAGTCAGAATCAACTCTACAACTCTATGGCTAATGGTTTGCTGGTTTTTTATTGTTGTTGTTTGTTTGATTTTGTTTTGTATAATCCTATATATATCCTAAGCTCTGGAGGGACAATGACTTCAGTGAAATTTTAGCTGTAAGGTAGGGCATGTATCATTGATCTTGAGTTAGACCATAGTTCCCAAACTTCAGAAGTCTTCCCCCATGGCCTCAGAATCACCCATTCTAGTTCATCATCAGCCCTGCCTGGTCCAACCCAGAGACCAGGCCACATTTCAGTGTCTTGAAAGAGGGAGACAATGTGGAAAGGGCCAAATTTTATTTGACTCAGCACTTTGGCCTTGGTCTCCTGGAAGCAGTCATCTGAACAAATTAGGAAGAGAAGGACTGTATTCCAAAGTTCTTGTGCAAAAATTAAAAATACAGCAGACTAGAAATGATTTTCTTTAAAAAGTGTACCCATGTAAGACCATGAGTAGTGATTTCTTATTGTTAGTTCCCATTGAGTAGGCTCTGACTCATAGCGGCCTTAAGTATAACAGACCCAAACATTGCCCAGTCCTGCGCCATCTTCAAGATTTTTGATATGTTTGAGCCCGCTGTCATGGCTATTGTGTCAATCCGTCTTATTGAGAGTTTCTCTTGTTTTTGCTGACACTCTACTTTACCAAACATAATGTCTTTTTTTACAGATTGTTTTTTCTGGTGATGTGTCTAAAGTAAACAAAGCGAAGTCTCACCATCCTCGTTTCTAAGGAGCGTTCCAGTTTTATTTCTTGTAAGACTGATTTGTTCGTTCTTCCAACAGCCCATGGTATATTCAATATTCTTTTCCAATACTACAATTAAAAATGCATGAATTCATCTTACACTATGACATAATAATGAAAAAAATAAACAGCTCAAACTGATTATTTGCTGTCAGAAGAACAAAAAGCCTGGTCTTTGAATTTTTTTCCTTTTCTTTTCTGTTCAACAACATTGCATATAGACACTATTTCAAAAAAGGCAATAAAAAAAAAGGTGTAGATGCCATTTCAAATGGACAGAACAGAAAAGGCGTAGACACTATTTCAAATGTAAAGAACAGAAAAGCACAGCCAACTCACTGCATTTGAGGAGAAAGAATATCTCCCAAGTTGCTTGTGGCCCAAGCACTGACTGATGGAGACCATCCCACACGCTCTGCTCTACAGTTATTCAACCAAGTATTTAGGTGCTATGTAGACATCCTACACTGGACCCTCAGGCATGGTAAAATAAGGAGAGTTTTGATATTTTCTTGCTATTGTTCTTTATTTGTTTTTTCTTTTTGTTTATAATTTCATCAAAAGTATAACATATCATTCAAAGCATATTTGGTTTTCATTGCAGTAACGGTAGAAACAAATAAAAATTTAAAATCAGATGTACCATTACTCCTTTGCCATAAGCATATGTTCAGCTTAAGAATATTTATTCAGGATCCAAGACATAACTCCAGGCTTTTCTTTTTTCAAATTCATTCGCAAGTTACAAAAAGCCTTCATTATGAAAATTGAATTGAGCCACGCGGTTGTGTGTCGGTATGCACCGTGAAATATTTTGCTTCTGCCAATTGGAAAGATATTATTCTTAGTTAGGTTTACTAAACCTTACAACTTTCATTCTTCTCTACCATTCTAAAATAGACCTGGTTCCTGACAAATTGAGTCAGTAAGTAGAATTTTTTTTTTCCTTGTGCTTGTTTTATTTCCCTAAAAAAAATATGTGCAACATGGAAAATGAAGCAGGACTGGAATAAATGGCTGTCAACTCAACAAACCTTAAGTAAATTTTATGCCTGATGCTGCCATTGGTATTCAATATCACTAGATATTTTACCTTGAATAATCACTGATGGACATTGATTTTGTCTTTGCTCTTCACAGCACAGCAAAATTAATGTGAAAGTCAGACTCAAATGAATCCCAATGGTGTCCTCTGATCTCTGCTGAGAAGCACATTTCAAATACAGAAGAAATGGCAACCAGCTGAGACCCAGTGTATCTTGTATTGTAACTATTAATGGTTATGAATAGCCCTCACAGGAAAACTCAGGTTACCTTTATATCAACTTTGGAGGTGAGAGTCTGAAACAGTTCATTAGGGTTAATACGTAGTGTTTCATGATTTGATTAATCATCACCAATTAAAATGATAATGTTTCTCTTTTTTCACATTGTATTTCCATAATTATTCTTTTGGGTATGTGGATATAACCATCAAATGTCAACAAAGGGCTAGTCATTTCATAGTTTAGAATCAGGGGAAAAAAAAAATAACTGAATGCAGTTAAAAAGAAAGGAAGGAAAGATAGAATGTAACGTAGCAGTGAACACAGTGTAGTCTTCCTTCTGCGATTCAAGTTGGGCATGCTGGTGATCTGTCATGTTGACAGTTCCTAAAACCTAGCCCTACCATTTATTTGGTTCAGACTAACTCAGACCATGTGAGAGAAGATGGAAGAAAGCAGAAACAATGATTCTAGGTGAGCTTTGGACCACTAAAAATGGTGACTCTTTTCTCAATAGGAATGATTCTTAATCATTTTCACCTCCCATAGCATCTAACCCAGTGCAGCAGACAGAGTTGGTAATGAGGTGCTTAGTAAATTTTGAGGTGCAGCAAAGACTAACCTTACGTTACCCTTGTGTAGCATATGCAGCTGGCACCCCATACGTATACCCTTGGCTCTCACTTCTAAGCTCTGTACTCACCAACAACATCTTACGGCAAACACATGCAACCCTCTGCCTTAAGTTTTTTTCTGGTCATCCAAGCATTCCTAGCCCCCACAGGGCAAATCATAAATGCCAGGTATTTAATATCCTCAGAAATGAGCTTCAACGAATAACAGCAGGAGTTGGTGGAGAAGTAGCTCAGCATCCTCAGATCTTGGGGGAGACAACTCTGAGTGATGCTCTACAGCGTCCTCCAGAGTTCTTGGTGGGATCGGCTCTAGTGTTGACAGCAGTCAGCATCTGATTCATGCACTCTGCATTTTCTCTTTCCCTCTCCTTCTCACTTTTGCACTTCCCTGATGGTGCTTCTTATGATCACCTCCCAAATGGGACTAGCTGTACTTCTTGTCAGTCTCCTTTTAAGGGAATGCAAATTAAGACACATTGTTTGACAGCACTCCTGACAATGCTCAAAAAAGTGGTGGTAGGCTGCACACTTAGCTCAGCCACATCGTGTTTCAAAAGGCAATGCAACTAGGCAGATATAATGCGCAGTCCCAGTGCCTTTGCTTTATACTAAAAAGTTTCAAGCAAGTATGTCAACTGCACACCTCCTTTCCAGCATGTATGTTAACTGCGCACAGCACCAGCTCTGGTCGGAAACAGTGTCCACAAAGGCAAGTGTTCTACAGAGTTAATCAGAGATTGCTCCATGGGCAGCATAAAAGCCCAAATCCAATCATTTATCTTCAATGCTTTTCCAGTCCAAACTTATCCCTTGAGCTGTCTGTGCAGCACAGACTGAAAAGGAGATTTGGTAATTATTTGGCATAATTTAATCAAAATAGATGACAAATCAAATAATACAAGGCATAAAGTTACATGGGGACTAGATTTCCTCTGTGCTGATGATACCACTGCCAAATCACCACTTTAATCTCTCCAGAATCTTTATCTCCCTTAATGGAACCAGTTGTAATATCATTGGATTTTCTTTTTACCATTTTCACAATCAACAGAGTTTTGATCAATTGGATTGATTTTCTTATTCTCAGTCCACCTCAGAATTCTAAAATACATTATATCAAATATTAAGACTAGATCATCTCCTATGTTGAAAGTGGATGCTGCCATTAATGATCAAAAGATATGAAATGGAAACGGGCAAGCGAGAGAAAAAATAAAGTATCTTAGAAGCTACATGCTGCCAATTAAACGTACTACCAACGGTGCGACCTTGAGCAAAGTTCTTGAGTCCTCTACAACCTTTTTTTAAAATTTATATGATGGGGATAACAATACCTAATTTTCAGGGAATTTATGAAAATTAGATATATTTAATGTCACTGGCACATTGCAAATGCTCGGGGTTGTAATTTTTTTTATTTTTTGGTATTGCTCAATCTTTCCAGGCTAATTACCTGTCCAATTGTATTAATAGCCTCTGAAATTGATTATTTTCCTTTGGAAAGCTTTGAATTCCATGTTTCTCTCAATTCGTATAGGGCCAGTGTTAGCCAAGGCTTTCATATGCTTATAATTTCAATCAAGTCAACAAATAAAACTTTGCATGGGTAGCCCAGGAGACAGAACTAAAGATGTCTGTTTCCCTAAGTGAAATAGTTTCTACAGAAAAAAAATATATATATAGCTTTAAGATAAGCCTAGCAATTTAATAACGTTTAATATGTTACTAATCTAGGGAAAAAAGCAAATTTTGAATTATTATTTTGAAGGTTTCAGACTCAAGCCAATTAAATTGCAGTTGTAACAACTAGCTATTATGATTCAATGAGACAGCATAAAGCACCTAGCACAGTAATTAGCACAAAGGCACTCAAAAATATAACAACTTCTTAACTCAAAAGCACGAAATTACATCATGATTCTTGTTATATCACGGTACAAAGTAACATGGAATTGTATATACTACTTTATCCTAATGGTATCCCTGACTGGTATTGTATGTAGCATATCCTTATGCATTTAAGACGCAGTGGAATCATTCATAATGAAGCAGAATTTTAAATGCTTTCTTCCCTCTTGTCCCCCATTAACTGCATTTGCTTTCTGTGTTGAAGCTAAAGAGCTGGAAAATATTCCCCACTCCTTTTTCTCAGTGATTTAAATTTAAGATTTTCGTTTCCTCCCCTGGATTCAGACTGTCAGGATAAGATGCACCCTATGGCACACAGCCCAACTGTAAAAATGATCTGGGTGAACAAACGACAGTTTTATGTCTGCAGCATCCTAAGCTTTCCATCTGGGAATTGTGTTCCCAAGAGCCATATAATCCAGATAAGAGACCTCTTCTACCCAGTTAACATCCAAAAGATCATGACATTTTAAGTCTGTATCAAAACAACACAACGTGCATACACACACATATATGCACACAAAATTACAGCTGGCACTTTTATTTAATATGCCATTCATTTCATCCTAATTTTCAAACTTTCCACAAAGCAAATGATTGGAAAGTTAGTGATACATGCAAAGAATCTTTTATTTTCAATTAGGCATATGCCCACTAAATAAATATATGTGAAGGTTTGAGTCCCCCGCCTCCACCACCACATTCAAATTAGCAAGGGCGTTAACTAAATTTGGATGATAAATCATTTAAAAATTCATAAGAAAATAAATATGACATAAAAGATAATTGCAAATTTATACTGTTTGCTTTCCTCTTAATTATAACCGAAGAAGAGAGTTGGCCCCATGGATTGCTGAGTGGGGTGGAAATGGGAATTGGGAGCTCATTTTATGGAACCACAATTTCTGGGCTTGGTCAGTTTGGACTTCGACACTCAAAATGAATCCAGCAATCATGATCCTAAACTATAAATGCTCCATCCTGGACCAGGACGGAAGTCAGGACTCTTTTCCTATTTCAATAATAACCTATTGCCTGGCACATACCAATAGGTATCAAAGCCAAATTCTTTGCAAGAAAATGAATATTAGGTCTCACTGCTTGAATAATAATTAAATTTGGCAGGTTAACTACACTAGATATGACAGTCTGTTAGGGAATGTTCCATTAGAGAGCTGAAGTATTTGGATATATTACAGTCACGATGGATTTGAACATCCTTTCTCTATGAAAATGCACATACAATCTCAGAACTACCTGTGCAAAGCTGTGCATTCAAAGGACACACCTGAAGGTCTGAAGTGTCTGCAAATAAACTGGATTTTGTGACCCTAAATTTTAAGAGGAAAAGCTTAGGGAGCATGTACCTATCACGAATTCCTTGCAAGTTACAACATTGTTATCACCATTTTAGGGATGAAGGAGGAAACTGAGGCTCAAAGTGGGTCAGTAATTTGTTAAAAGCTACATGACGTAGCAGATTGTATTTTCCAAAGATGACTGCAACAGTGTCTCCTATTTCACATGCTCTTATACAATGTGATCTTAAGGTGAAATTTTGCCCCTGCCCTTTATTTTGGGTAGGCTTGTGACTGCTCCAACTGACAGAGTGTGGCAGAAATAATGCTATTTGGCTTCCAAGACTAGATCAGAAAAGGGCATGCATCTTCCGCCTAGCTGTGATGGTTACTCTGGGGGAAGCCAGACACCACGCAAAAAGTTCGGCTACCCTGAGACTGCTACATTAGAGAAGCCATGTGTAGGTCCTCTGGTCAATAGCCCTATCTGTGCTTCCAATTGACAGCCAACATCAACCTCAAACTCAACGCCATGTGAGTGAGCCATTTGGGACAGCAGCCCCACCCAACATCTAACTGCAACTGCATAAGTTACTAAGTTTTGGGGCAATAATAACTGGGACCCATGGCTAGCAAGCCATCATTCTATCTTTTGGAGCTAGGTGTATCTGATCCAAGGGAATTACTTTTCCCATTGTGTAGGACATGGGATTTTCAGTGGAGAGAAGCTTTCAAATCACCTTTTTGCTAATGAGACCCTTGATTCCCTCTAGTGAATCAAGACTAAGATGGAGCAAAGGTGAAAGAAAGAATGAGGCTGGAGGTTGAGGCAGAACATCCATTAAACCATTCAGCTAAACCAAAATCATAAGTCTTTGAGGTACTGGGATCTAGCTCAGTTTTTGTGGTTTGGTGATTCGTTAGGAGACAAAACTGCACTATAATAAAGTTCTCTACCTTATCCCCACTGTCCAGAAATGTCCTCTGTTATATCTCTCAGAAATCAAACAAGGCAAGTAGTTGAAAAATTGACAGCTCTTTCGATTCCAGCTTCAGCACCACTTACAGAGAGAGGGGGCACTAATGAATGCAGAAAATCTAGTGGAGGCAAGCATCTTTCATAAGGGCGAAGCAGAGCAATTGAATTTGTTCTTGTCAATCATCATCAAACAAGATATATTGAATAACCACAGCGTAAAAAGAATCCTGAGATGGGGGAAAAAAAGGAACAGCACATAATTTCTACCCCCAGAGAGCCTGCCAAAGCTCTCTAGGGATAAGACAAGCATATGTGAAATTTGTGGAACGATGGCACAATTGACTTACTTTTTTTAACATATGTTCATCCACAAAAAGACCTAAGGCGTAGTGAAAACAAGGATAGAGGAATCGGGATACCAGAGAAGTCAGCTAAGATTTGAGAGGCCAAAGCAGTCATTGTTTTTACACAGAACTGCAAGATAATTCTCGTTTTTCTCATTTGCAAATAGAAAGACAGGATTAGAGAGCTTAGGTGATTTACTCAAAGTACACAATGGAGTCCATAAATTTACAATCACTTTTTCTGCTTTACTCATTGTGCAATAAAGGTGGCAATGGACAAAGAGGCAGAGTAGAACTTGAAGACTAGGTTCAGAGCAGTTGTGGAAATGCAAAATTAATAACAACAACAACAAACAGTAGTGTGTTCATACTAATTTGTCATGCTAACGTTCCCTGCATCACTTGATTTATTGTACCCTTTTTTTTTAGCTCTTTTCTTGTCTTTGAGTTAGATTGAAGCTAGAAACCCTATCACTTACCCTGCTTAATTCATGAGGGCATCTTTATACATGCTATCTTTTTGGCCTCTAACTTGCCTCCAAATCACTTGTGTGTAACTAGATCAAGCACATTGTCTTTTTTTAACCTTATATGCATCTCTCTCCTTGATGAGACCTAAGCAGCCTACTTCATAGTCTCATTCATTTACACTTTAAAACCATTATTTTGTTTTTTGAATTTGCTCATTTGATTGTTAAGAAAACTAGACAATCATGCTAAAAGAGTTCAGAAAGAAAAATGTACCTGGACTTGAACTTGTCAGGGATGTTTTCTTTGATAAAGCTGAGCTTGAGCATGACATTAAAAAATGGTGGCACAAGACCATAGTCTTGGGGGACAGCTAGCTCAATTGGCATAACATAGTCTATAAAGAAAATGTTCCACATTTTACTTTGGTGAGTAGCATCTCGGGTCTAAAGAGATTGTGAGTGGCCATCTACAATACTCCACTGGTCCCATCCCACCTGGAGCAAGGGAAAATGAAGAAGATCAAAAACTCAGGGAAAGATTAGTCTAAAGGGCTAATGGGCCACTACTACCACAGCCTTCACCAGACTGAGTCCAGCAGAACTAGATGGTGCCCAACTACCACCACCGACTGCTCTGACAGGGATCACAATAGAGGGTCCTAGACAGAGCTGGAAAAAAAAATGAGAACAAAATTCAAACTCATAAAAAAAAAGACCAGACTTACTGGTCTGGCTGAGACTGGAGAAACCCTAAGAGTACAGCCCCTGACACCCTTTTAACTCAGTACTGAAGTCACTCCTAAGGCTCAACCTTCAGCCAAAGGTTAGACAGGCCCATAAAACAAACGATAATGCATATAGCTCAGCCATGCATATGAGAGTAAATGAACACACTAACCCAGTGGCAAGGACGAGAAGGCAGGAGGGGACAGGAAAGCTGAACAAATGGAAATGGAGAACCCAAAGTCAAGAAGGGAAGAGTGTTGACACATCTTGGGGTTGGCAATCAATGTCACAAAACAATATGTATATTAATTGTTTAATGAGAAACTAATTTGCTCTGTAAATCTTCATATAAAGCACACACACAAAAATCACGTTTATACCAAGCATGGTCTACTTGTAAAATGCACACCCCCCCCCAAAAAAAAAAATCCATCTGTATGAGACCAAAAGGTCAACAATTACTCTAAACAGAAGATGAGAAGACAAGGGGAGGCAGGGAAACTAGAGTACTGGAAACAGAACAACCAGAACACAGTTGATGAGAATGTTGACACACTGTGAAAAACGTATTGCAGTGGTTAAGAGATACGGCTGCTAACCAAAACATCAGCAGTTCGAATCCACCAGGTGCTCCTTAGAAATTGTATGGGGCAGTTCTGTTCTGTCCTATAAGGTCACTAAGAGTTGGAACAGACTTGTCAGCAACGGGTTTGGTTTTTTGGTTTAATATCACTAAACAACTTGTGTAGAAATTGTCAAATGAGAACCTAATTTGTTATGTAAACTTTCACTGGAAACACAACAAAATACTACAAAAAAAAATTTTTTTTAATGGTGGGAGAAGATGGAAACAGTCTAAATGTCCATCAACAAATGAATGGATAAATAAAATGTGATACATACATGCAATGGAATATTACTCAGCCATAAAAAGAAATGAAGATGTGATACGTGTAGAACATAGATCAACCTAGAAAACATGCTGATTGAAATAAGTCACAAAAGGACAAATTTGTATGATTCCACTTTTATGAAAGGTACAGAACAGGCAAATGTATACAGACCTAAGGTTATTAGTGGTTGCCAGGAACTGGCCAGAGGGAGGGGGACAAGGGGACTCACCACTTAGGAGATACTGAGCTTCTGCCAAGGGTGATGGAAAAAGTTGGAAACAGATCATGGTGATGGTTGCACAACATGATGAATACAATTAATGTCATTAAATTGTACATTTGAAGAATGTTGAAATGGCAAACGTTCTGTTACATACTTATTTATTGCAATTAAAAAAAAGGTAGAGTGACTTAGAGCAGCAGGAAAAGTAGGAAGAATATAATTTAGGAAGGGGTGAACTGTCATAAAAGTTGAGTGTTAAATCTTTCAATAATATGTTTTTTTACCAAAAATTAAATAAAAGAATGCTCTGCCCCAGGCATTTGGCTGTGTACTTGCATAGGATTCACATTGACAATTTATAATGTTAAGCACTGAAGTGTTAGAAAAAAGATGGATACTCCAAAGTGGGATAAATGGCAGGAGAAGCTAAATCCAAGCTTTGCAGCTTGCAGTCTTTTTCCCATCACAAGATAGATGATGTAAACCCAGCAGAGACGTAGTCTGGGAAAGACAATTGCAGATTGAAGACCTTTTCTCAGAAGAAAACTGATGTCTGGTGCATTTACCTAAGTGCCCCTCCCACCCCGCCACACTCTCACAAAGCACTTAGTGCTCTCTGGAGAGGTTGTCTCCCCTTCTAAAAAATGACATTATTACAACTTTACTTGAACTGCCTTTCAGGGACATTGAAAAAAGGGTCTAGGTGTTTCAGGATTTTAACTTTTTTTAAAGCCAACTACTCTCTAGTTGTGTTGATCTTGAGGATTGTTTTGTTTTGTTTTTATTTCAATTCTCTACTCTAGCTGATCTTTTGGTATCATATTGATGATGGCCAAACATCAGTTAAGCAAAAATTTGTCCTATTTTCTCCCTATTTGCCTTTTCAACAAATCTCTCCACCTGATAGTCATTTACATAATAACTCTGGGCTCTGGAACCAAACTGCCTGGGTCAGCTCCATCGCTTACTGTGTCACAACAGGACTATCGAAGCATACCTAGCTTTTCTGTGCCTCAGTTCCCCCACTTGTGAAATGAGAATAATAACATCTCCGTCAAATGGTCTTTTAAAAGATTAAATGGGGAAATATTTGTAAAGTGCTTTGAGAAGTTCCTGGCACATAGTCCTCTATAAGCTGTAAGTAGTGGTAAGACCAAAGAGGGCAGGAATTTTTGTTTGTATTGTTCACTGTTGTAACTAATTAGTGCATGCCACATAATAGTTGCTTAGTACATAATTGTGGAGAAAATAAATAATTTCATTGGCTTATGAGTCGGAATCGACTCGACGGCACTGGGTTTGTTTTGGTTTTTTGGTATTATATTTTGGTCATAATGAGGGAGATTCTGCTGGAATTCTATTGTTTCAGAAAAATATAAATAAAGATTTCATAAAATTCTGCTGTTGATACAACTATTGGTCTCTACTTGTCTGGAGCAAAAGAGAATGAAGGAAACCAAGGACTCAAAAAAGAAACTAGTCCATGGAACTAATAACAGCCTACACGAACCACGGCCTCCTCTAGCCTGAAACCAGAAGAACTAGGTGGTGCCCAGCTATTGACTGTTCTGACCAGGGACACAATAGAAGATCCTGAAAGGAACAGGAGAAAAATGTAGAACAAAATTCAAATTCCTAAAAAAGGCCAGAGTTACTGGACTGATACATACTAGAGGAAAGCCCAAGACTATCACCCTGAGATGCCTTTAGAACTTAGAACTGAAGCCACTCCCAGAGGTCACCTTTCAACCAAATAATAAATTAGCTTATAAAATAAACAATGTCACCCGTGAGTAATGTGCTTCCTTAAACAATCAACTATATAAGACCAAGCTGTCAACATTTACCCAGAAGCAAAGATGGGAAGGCAAGGAGGGACAGGGAAATTAGATCAACAGAAACAAACAGAATGGAAATAATGAGAATGCTGACACATTGTGAAAATTATAACCAATGTCAATGAACATTTTGTATAAAAATTGTTAAATGGGAACCTAATTTGCTGTGTTAACCTTCAACTAAAACAAAATAAAATATATTTTTTAATTTTGCTATTGGCCAAATAAATTAGATTCAGTGTTAACAAATCTTAACACTGAAGTGTAAGCCCAATAGAGTAACATGTAGCCTACGAAATCTTGAAATAAGTTATAGCAATATTTGTGGTTGTAGAAAATATTTATTGAGTATTTACTATGAGCCAGGCACTTTGAAAGCATGTGACATGGAATGCTAGCACAGCTTTATAGGGTAAGTTTTTACCCCAATTTTACAAATGAAGACCTCGAAAATCAGAGAGGCTAAATAACTGGCCCAGGGTCAGACAACTGATAAGTGGTAGATCCAGGTTTAGAAATCAAGGATTTCAGACTCCAGAGACCACAGTTTAAGCACTTCACTATGTGCTAATGTATTCGTCTAATAAAGAATGCACTGAGAGTCTAAAATATGTCAGACTCTATTCTGAGTACTCTGCAAAAGAAAATGCTGTTGAGGAACAGCTCCAAGGAAAAAATGGCGGCATTACAGCAGGAAAATAAAAAGAGAGGGTGGGTATCTGAGGAACAAACATAAATATAAAGTGATATCTATTCCAAACAGAGTGATACATATTGAGATATTTCCATAATGGTTTGGGATCATTATGCAATTGTCACTGAGGATCAATGACTCATAAAGTTCAAGCAGACAGTGAGAGGTGGAAGCTTGGCTT
Source organism: Loxodonta africana (assembly GCF_030014295.1). Classification (NCBI taxonomy): domain Eukaryota; kingdom Metazoa; phylum Chordata; class Mammalia; order Proboscidea; family Elephantidae; genus Loxodonta; species Loxodonta africana. The sequence continues at coordinate 57,980,272 of NC_087362.1, forward strand.
GAAAAGCGGTATCTGTACTAGCCATGAAACCATGACACTGAAAGATATTTGCATCATCTCCACAGTATCTATGACAATTTTATTTTTTTTCACACATTGTATTCTACTACCAGTCTGTCAGTTTGTCGTACTGTGGTGGCTTGTGTGTGGCTGTGTTGCTGGAAGCTATGCCACCGGTATTTCAAATACCAGCGGGATCACCTATGGTGAACAGGTTTCAGCAGAGCTTCCAGATTAAGACAGACCAGGAAGAAAGGTCTGACAATCTACTTCCAAAAATTAGCCCACAAAAATCCTATGGATCACAACAGAATGTTGCCCAATATGGTGCTGGAAGATGAGCTCCCTAAATTGAAAGGCACTCAAAATATACAGCGACCACAGTAGTGATTCGAGCATACCAATAGATGTGAAGATGGTGTGGGACCAGGTAATGTTTCATTCTGTTGTACGTGAGGTCACCATGAGTCAGAGCCAACTCGACAGCAACAGCATACATTGGATTATGGAACGCACTTCCCCTTGAGAAATCTAAATCTATCGGGGAAGTCAGCTGCCTCTCTGATAAGACTCTATGAGTGCATGGGTTCAATAATAACATTTGTAGTAATTATTCATTACCTACTACATTCCATGCCTTGTGAAAGGTTATTTACTTAGATCAGCAAACTATGTCCTAGGGCCAAATTTGGCACCTGCTTAAAAAAAAAAATTTTTTTTTTTTTTTTTTTTTGTACAGTCTACAAGGTAAGGACTTTGGTTTTTTTTTGTTGTTGTTGTTTAAAAAAAATTAAAAGAAGACCACTATTTCATGGCACGTGAACACTAAAGGAAATCTCAAACCTCAGTGTTTATAAATAAAGATGTTGGAACAGGCACATGCATTCATCTATGTGCTGTCTATGGCTGCTTTCATGCTGCAACAGCAGAACTGAGTTGTTGCTACAGAAACCATATGACCCACAAAGCCGAAAATATTTACTGCCTAGCCCTTTACAGAAAATATTTGCAGACCCCTGACATAGAGTATCTCTAATTCTTATAACAATCTTGTAAGCTACATATTACCCTCTTTACACAGACAAAGGCACTAAACCTCAGGTAGGTAATTACCTAGCCATGGTGGTTCAAAAACACAGCCACAAATTCTTTGGCATTGTTCCCACTGAGAGGTTGCATCTATTGAATTTGGGGGCAGAGGGAAAGCTTGTAACTGCTTGACAAAAGGAACGTGGTAGGAGAGACACTGCATGTGGTTCTCTTGAACACTGGCTGTCAGGATGCTTCTCCGGGAATCCAGTCGTCAGGCCATGAGAAGCCCAAGTCAGAAGGAGAGTCCACTTGTAGACGCTCCAGTCCACAGTCCCAGCTGAGCCCAGCCTTTGAGTCATCTCAGCACAGGCCCCAGGCGTGTGAGTGAAGAAACTTCTAAATGATTCTAGCCATTCACCCTCAGGCCTTCAATTCTTCCCAGCTGAGGCCCCCGACATCATGGAACAGAAAGAAGTCATTCATTCCACTTAATCTGTCAAATTTCTGACCCACAGAAACCATAAGTATAATAATAACACGGTCATTACTTCACACAACTTGGAGTCCCTGGGTAGTGCAAAAGGTTAAGGTGTTCACTTCTAACTGAAAGACTGGAAGTTTGAAGCCACCCAGAGATGCCTTGGAAGAGAGGCCTGACTCTCTACTTCCAAAAAATCAACCATCGAAAACCGTACAGAACTCAGTTTTACTCTGATACACATGGGGTCTCTGTGAATTGGAGTTGACTTGACAGCAACTAGTTGTTTTGTTTTTTTCACATGACTAATTTGGGGTGGTTTGTTAGGCAGCAGTAGATAATTAAAGCACTAGCCTTAAAAAAAAGAAAAACACTTGATACGACTTAAAAGAAAGCTTATGCTATAATAAAATCCTTTTAAACTATAGGAATATAAAATGGTAAAGATGAGAAAAAAAGGAGAAAGGCTAGTAAAATGGGACCAGAGGGAAACTACAGTACTCTGAAACATAGGCTATAAGGCCAAAAATAGTTTCAACTGTTGGGAACTTCAACTTTGAACTGAGAAAAGCTAGAGGACTTTGTATAGGGTCACAGACCTGATCATTGATAGGACAGTGTTTCAACCAAGGTTGAATGAATTCACTGCCAAAAATGATCCCTATCTATGGTGTCACCGTACCATGGTATTTTGAGCCTGGGGCACTGGTTTTCTAACCCTGATCATGAAGACATCCCTCCTGACCTAGTCCCAGCCAGAAAACTTGTTCTCAGTTACCTTCACCTCCTGGCAACTCCCCCAAGTTCCAGATTTAGGTAAATATCCCCCCTCCCCCGCAATTATTTGTTCTTTTAATAAACCCTAGTTGCTTAGTGGTTAAGAGCTGTGGCTGCTAACCACAGTCAGCAGTTTGAATCCACCAGGCACTCTTTGGAAACCCTATGGGGGCAGTTCTACTCTGTCCTATAGGGTCACTATGAGTTGGAATCTACTGGACGGCAATGGGTTTGGGTTTCTTTTCTTTTTTTCGTTTAATAACTCATGCTAATATTCAGAGTATAAGGAATTTACACAAATATTTTCTAGAAACTTTTTGAGCCAATGGCCCACACCAGGTTTTGCTGGGCAAGATACAGAGTAACCAGAGTAAGTCAAGGAGCTCACCATCTCATGAAGCGAAGCCACAAATACAGGCAGTCCCCGAGTTACAAACATCCAACTTACTGACAACTCATACTTAAGAACAAACTGGTATGAAAGATACGATATTAAAAATTTGAGTTAAACCAATGGTTTGTAATAACAAATGCGGGTACTGCTTTGTGACACGAAAACATTGCACTGTTTAGACATGTTTTATGTGCAAAAACCAAAAAAAAAAAAAAAAAAAACACACACACACAAACAAACCCGTTGCCGTCAAATTGATTTCAACTCATAACAAACTATAGGACAGAGTAGAACTGCCCCATAGGGTTTCCAAGGAGTGCCTGGTGGATTCAAACTGCCAACCTTTTGGTTAGCAGCCATAGCTCTTAACCACTACACCACTAGGGTTTCCTTTATATGCATAAAATCAAGTGCCACCAAGTTGATTCAGACTCACAACTACCCTATAGGACAGAGTAGAACTGCCCCATAGAGTTTCCAAGGAGCGCCTGGCGGATTCGAACTGCCGACACTTTGGTTAGCAGCCGTAGCTCTTAACCACTATGCCACTAGGGTTTCCTTTATATGCATAGAAAGGTAAAATATATACTATATACTAAGACAAACAGTTGACTAACTCCCACTAAATAAGAACCATATGTACCTGTTCCGACTTACCTACAAATTCTACTTAAAGACAGGCTTAGGAACTGATCTGTTTCATAACCTAGGGACTGCCTGTAATTAAAAGGAGTATTGAATTGAATGATAGACTCCTTGAATTCCTTGGAAACTGCTAGGCTGAAGAGATACAAATAGGTAGTTCATCTCTAACTCTCAGTGTGCTTCTTTTTGTTTGTTAGTCATTCCTGCTTTCTTGGGCGGTTCTTGTTTTTTGTTTTTTTTCTTAAGCTCTCACTTTTTCATTGCCCCAACCTCATTGTTTATTTATAATTTTGGTGTTCTCTTGTTTATTTTGCATCATCTACATTTTGTAAAATCGTCTTTAAACTTTTTTTTTTGCAACAATGTGTACAGGTTTCAAGCCATTGATAAATAAAAATTCTGAGTTTCTTAAAAATATCTGGAGTTGTTAAATGGGATTCAAGGAGCCATGAAGATGGTGCATTGTATGCTATGTGAATTTGATCTCAATTTTAAAAAAGACAAAACGCAATGATTACAGGAACTTTTGCCCACAAAACTCCTTTTTAACTTCAGTTCCAAAGCTTCTAGAAACTCACTTAAAGTCAAACACACTCCGGAAGTTGCCAACACTCACTCTTACAGAGATCAAGAAATGGAAGCGGAGATGGCTGAGTGGTTTGCTTCTAAAAAGAGAAGTTAACTTCTCTCCTAAAAAACACAGTTACAGCAAGGGAAGAAATCCTCGACCACTTTTTTCCAAACTGCTTTTGGCAAAATTCCTCTAGCATTTAAGAATAGCATGATATGTCTTGACTTTCGTCACAGAAACCTGGAAATACCTTAAGAAAAAAAAAAATTGGATGGCGTAATAACAATTTTATTTTAAATTTCTGAGTGATTGTTAAAAATAACCAGTAGTTATTTAAACTAATAAACCAAGGAAATGAATTTGTTACTTGAGATAGCTTTCTTCTTTAATTGTCATTATCTACTCACTTCAAATAATTTGGTCTTCTCACTACCCCCAGATGAATCAAGCTCAGGCCAATTTTTTCTAATTCTCCTTCCATAGAGCCTCAACTCCTTAAAGTTCTTCCCAAGATCCTTCTACTTCCAGGTATCCAACTCTTCTTCCTCCCTCTCCATGTAGAACAATAGAGATATTGGCAGCAAAGAAACAAAGAAATGTGAAACCCATAGGGAAAAACAGAGAAGAGATGAGGGATAAGAAACATGTTGGGGATTAGGAAACCAAGAGCTTAGAGTTTGTTGGCTAAAGAGGAACCAGTGGGTAGGATTGCTAGTCATCATTCATAGCTCATATGTATGGGTTGCCATGTGCACAGGGGCCTTAATATGGGTGTTACAGTGTCAGACACTCTAAGTTTGAATCCAGTTCCCTGGGTATGGATGGCCAAGTTTTTATCCACTCTTTGTTTCAGTTTATTGATATGTAAAATGGGATTAGTAAATCTAGTTCATGAAATTATCATGATGAATATGTAAGACTATGTTAGCAAATTACCTAGCACAGCATAGAGCCCATATTAAACTCTCAGGATTACCAACAAGAAGGCGACATAACCTTTCTACCTTAAACATTCTGGACCTAACTTATCTATTAACATTGCCCAAATACATATTAGATTATTTGGCTTTTATATTAAATATCATATTGAACATTCAACAAGTATCCCAATTTTTTTTTTTTGCTAGTTTTGTTTGTTTTGGGGGAGACATTTATAAATTATATCTTCCTTGTCCTAATTTTTTTTTTTACTTACAGGACATTTACATTTATTCCCTCTCCAGTTTGTACGGGGATTCCTTGTCCCTCTTTGTGATCTTTCAATATCCTACTCCTTGCTTTTAAATAGCCTGATTCCAGATTCTCTTCTGTGTACTTCTCTTGGCTCTCTCTTTGGGATTATAAACCATATTAATGAGCCAAACATTAGTTGGCTGAATAACTGGAGAGGAGAGTCCTTCCCCTTCCATTTGCCCTTTAGAAAAGACTAATAAATTGATTCACAATCCATGGCTCAGGGATGAATCTGGAGAGTCAGTTCCCAGCAGGCAGGGCATATGCCTTCTGTGAAGCAGCTGTCCCTTTGTGCTAGAACTTCCAGCAAAGTACTGTGCTAAAACAGTAAGTAATGGAATAAAAATGGGACCATTCGGCTTCCCCTCTGTGAGCTGGGGAATGTGAATAGGAAAAAAATAAAAAATAAAGGAAAAACCCCTGATTTTTCGTCAGTAAATGAAGGAAGTGCCCAAAAACAACTGGAGCAGAGAAAAGGTCTGGGAGATCGTCTTCCCATTTCTCCTTTGCTAAAGAGAAACCCCAGCTTTTCTCTGGCTTGCCTTCTGATCTCTTGCCAGTAGCATCTGACTCCCTGAAATAAAGGCAAAGAGATGCTGAGAGTTGTGCCCAGCACAGAAGCTACCAAGCTGTAGCAGATCTTGTAGCCTGTCATGTGGCATCGTATCAAAAGAGGATATCGATGACACACTTCATAAGATCCAAAAACAACTGGCAAATATCAGAGTATCTAAGGGAAGCTGGGGATGGGACATTTGGAAATACAGTGGGCTCTATAGTACAATTCCTTGCTCCAAAGCAGGAGAATCACAGGATTTCCAGGAATGTGGTAGGTGAATGGACCTGGTAAAAGAGCATACCCCTATGCATGGTATCAGATGAAATTCAGGGGGGAAAAACAGTACTTTTTTAAGTAATCACAGTGCTATGCTATTTCACATATATCACTCAAATGATCTTAATGCTAACCCTTTGAATTAGGGAGAGCTTTTCAGTTGATAGAAACCAATTTCAAACTAGCTTATACAATGAAGGAAATTTATTGCCTGTCTGAATTCGTGAATATTAGATACCTTAGAGAGCACACCAGTCAAACTTAACTTGTTTTGTCCTTGAACAGAATTCTTCCTCCTAGATAGTGGAGCGACTAAAAAAGGAAGAAAGTCTTGAGATTTCTCCATGGTCAGTTCCTCTGTTGGGCTTTTGTAAGCAAACAATCAGCATTTCTTCAACATGTTCTCAAGATTTCCTATTTCCATAATACTGGCTATGTCTCAAATATCCATATCCTTGCTGAAGAGAGAAACAATGGAAGAGAAGAAAGGAGGAATGACAGAAAGGTTCTAGAAGAAAACAGAGACAATCGATGGAATGAGAAAATAAATTAATGTTCCGTTGTGCTCCAGTTTTCCTCTCAGTATGACTATGCGTTCTGGTTTTATTAATCTACAAAAATACTCTAAAGATGCACTGTTTAATACGGTAGCCAATAGTCTACTTAAAGTTAAATTAAATAAAATTTTTAATTGAGTTGCTCAGTTGTACAAGCCACAATGCAAGTGCTTGATAGCGACGTGTGGTTAGTGGTTACCATATTGGAGAACACAGATACAGTAAAACTTCACCATGCAGAAAGTTCTATAGGACAGTGCCACTCTTCAAAAAAAAAAAAAAAAAATAGATAAATTGAGCTTTTTAAATCTTCAATTTAGTGAGTCTGAACAAAATTATTAGAAAGGCTATCCATATGGGAAGAAATAGAATTCACAAGTGAAAAAAGGGGGAAAACAAAATTTTTGATTGTGGGAGTACTGCATCAAAAGGATCTTAGGCACAACAATAGCTGGAAAACCAGTGGAGAAGAAAATAGATCAGCATTTAATGGACAAATCTTTCTAAGCCAAAAAGAAGTGGGAGATAAGGTTAGAACCGGAAAGCAAGAAAATCAGATCTGTAACGTGCAGCCCGGATGACATATAGAGCCCAAGCTTAATCTTGAACTTGGGGATCAGAGATATGTCACTCAAGTTGAGGGATTCCCATCTGCCTAAAAGAATGCTGCTCATGGGGCATTACTTTACCATGGAGCTAGAATAAAATATACTGCAATTTGGCTAATTTGGCTACCTGATCAAGTTGCTCCATCAGCTTCATTTCTTAGGGCAAATGCTAGAGCTTGCAAATTTTATTATGAGCTAACATAATGCATTTTCTCTTAATTTTCTTAGGTGAGCAATCATACCCTAGGGGAAATATTTGAATAGGCAGGTAGGTCACAAATACAAATAGCCATGGCCAGAAAACGGTAGCAAAAAGTATTTTTTAAACTCCAAATTTAGCGTGACGTGTGACACCAGGTGTCAATAACTGTATATAATCTGAAATTTAAGTAAATCTGAACTTGTTTGTGATCTAAGGCAAAATTTGTTCTTCCTCTAACCTTCTAAATAGATTAGTTCATTGACTCTGGTATCAGAGAGTACTATGATTCTTGATATACCAACTAAAAATGGGGACTAAAGTCAATATTTTCTCTATTTTTGCTGCTGTAGAGTGACCTACAAAAGAAAGTTTGGGGTTTTTTAGCTTAAAAGAGTCAAAAACATGTTTTCAATGTCCTTGAGAGATATTTTTTAAACGTCACACTTTAAAAATAAGCTTACTTATTATTTCTACAATAATATGCACATTAATGGTAATTAGAAAATAGAGAAAAAAGTGGAATAGAAATAAATATTTGGACGTATTTGCACAACTTAAATATAATACAATCCCTATTAACATTTTTATGCATTTGTTTACCTTTTTCTTATTTTTAGCTTAAATAAGTGTGCTTTTATCCTACATTTACATTTAGGATTTTTTTTTTTTTTTAGTCAAAAAATACTTTGCTTATATCATTTTATATAGCATAATTTACTTAAACATTCCCTTTATATTTTTCCCCCTTTTGGACCATCATAAATAAAATGGCAAAAAAATATTTTAGGAGATACAGTTTTGCACAATGTTGAGATGTAGTGGTTACATGGGCAAACACTGGTTTTACATTCCCTGGGTTCCAGACTTGATTCTACTACTTCCTGTCTATGGAATCTTAGAAACTCCTAGAACTCCCTATGCCTCAGTTTCCTAACTGGTAATTTTTTTTTTTTTAAATTTTGAATTCTTTGGGTTGTTTCCAGAATTAAAGAAGATGATAATGTCTGGCATAAAAGAGTAGCTCTTCATAATTAACAGTACCTTTTTAAGATAGATTACCAGAAATGAAATAACTGGATCAAAGCTATAAAAAGTCTTAAGCCTCTTGAAAAATATTGCCAAGTTTTTCTTTTTAAAGGTTTATGGCAATGGTTAGTGACCCCAACCTTTTTTTTTTGTTTTTTGAGCATGCCCCTTCACCACTCTGTCAGCAGCATTGTTTTTAAGTGACTTCTAAGGCTGAAGTCTTGGTAGCACAAAGGTTAAGAGCTCAGGTGCTAACCAAACAGGTCAGGAATTTGAATCCACCAGCCACTCCTGGGAAACCCTATGGGGCTGTCCTGTAGAGTCACTATGAGTCAGAATTGATTCGACAGCAATGGATTAATCTTAGGCAGGGAGCAAAGGCGGTTCAGTGGTAGAATTCTCACCTTCCATGCAGGGGACGGGTTCAATTCCCGACCAATACATCTCAGGCATAGCCACCACCCATCTGTCAGTAGAGGCTTGCATGTTGCTATGAAGCTGAACAGGTTTCAAAGGAGCTTCCAAACTAAGACAGGCAGGTAAGAAAGTCCTGGGGATCTACATCTGAAAAATTGGCCAGTGTTAACCCTTTGGTCCGATCTGCAACCTATCATAGAAATGGTGAAGGACGTGGGGTCACCATGAGTCGGGGGGGCCAACTGAACAACAGCTAACAACAAAAATCTTAAGCAAGTAATCATGCTAACGGCAGCCTTTTCCTATCAAAATAGAAAATACACTAAAATTCAGCAAAGAAACTTGAATTTAGCATCTTGCTCTAAAACTCCAGGAAGGAAACAATCAAGTAACTATTTTTAAATATTTAGCACACCTTCCCCAGAGTCCTTTCTTTCTAATAACGTTCTCAGTGGGGAAAACTATGTCCTACCAGCAAATGGAATGGAGCTATTTATAAGTAAAAGTAACAGTATTGGGGGAATTTAGAAGTGATTGAACGGAACTGTAAACATTATATGATAATAAGAGTTTCGTCTTTCTCCTGTGTTACAGCCATAAAGCTTTACAGTAGATCCCAGTTGAGGGAATCTACTAGCAAGGTTTGACTGCCCAGGATTTCTATCTCATTTCCCAAGGTTAAATGCGTGCCTTGAGGCAGCTGCTCAAAATGATAAAGGGGACTCTGTAGGACAGTGGTGCTCTTTGTAATGTTAATAATCCTCAATTTTGATATCTGATGCAACTCTGGGGAAATCTGGCAGTTCCAGACCTTAAAATCTAACTTAGTTAAATGCACATTATTTCAAAAAAACTTTTTTTTTAATTTGGCAGGAACAGGAAGGTAATTTCAGCAGTCCACAAATTCAGATAGTTCCATTATTTGTATCACTGAATTGAATTTCCACAGGATAGTATCTTGTGATATAAAACAAATGTGATTTTTTTTCTATAAAAGCAGATGGTATTTTATTTTCAGAATTCTTATGTTTGTATGTTTACTTGATTCATTTTTAGGTAATAAGCTAAGCAGAATGGTGATCTTTTACCATAATTTGATTATTTATTTATTTATTTAAGACTTATGCCCTATCTGGCCTCCAAAGGGCATGAGAATACCTGCAGATGAATGCACAGATAAAGTGAGACATAAACACATCATAAGCCTTAGTCAAAAAGAGAAAGAATGAGCATGTTCAAAACCAGAATTAAAGCAGATATTTGCTTTCAGCAAAAAAAATTTAAAAATTAAGTCCTCAATATTTTCTAGCTGATAGCTTAATGTGTACGTCATCAGAGCCCTGGTGGTGTAGTAGTTAAGTGTTAGGCTGCTAACCAAGAGGTCAGCAGTTTGAATCCACCAGTCACTTCTTGGAAACCCTATGGGGCAGTTCTACTCTGTCCTATATGATCACTACAAGTCAGAATCGACTCAATGGCAGTAGATCTTTTTTTTTTTTTTTTTTGTCTCCCACTCTCTCTTGTTAACAGGAAGCGTTATATAAATCCACCTAAAGAAGAAATAAATAAATAAAGGTGATAAAGGTGTGGGGATCACAAGAGCCAAGAGGAAGGGGAGAAAAGGAGAAAGATACTGCTATAGAAAGGCCCCCCAAAGGAAAGGAAAGAAAGTGCTTTCATGATTCTACTAGTAAGTATGGCATGCTGTAATTGGCTTAGGATGAATAAAATGAAGTCACTCCTATCATGGGTAAGGTTTGGTGAACCGTAGTTGTTTACTGAATGTTGATATCAGATGAAAGTAAAAACCAAACCTGTTGCCATCAAGTCGATTCTGACTCAGAGCAACCCTATACGACAGAGTAGAACTGCTCCATAGCATGTCCAAGGAGCACCTGGTGGATTCAAAGGGCTGACCCAGTGGGTGGTGGAATTCTGGGAAGATGGCGCCATAAAAAAACCATTGTTCCAATCCTCTCCCACAAACACTACAAGAAATACAACAAGGAAATGCTGCTGGGCTTTAAGATGTTCTGAATCAAGGAGCAGAGTGAAACAGCAGGGAACTACAGACAGAAAAGAATCAACAAATGAACAACCAGTTGCATATGGTAAAAAAAATTGCTTCTCCCATTTTTCCTGCCCCTCCCCCCAGCCACACGCAAGCCACCAGCTGCTGTGAACTGGAGAAGTGGCCCCAGAAAAAGAGCCTGTTTTCTAACCACCACAGCCCCTGCCTGTACAAAGAGACAGGTCCCCAAGCTTCAGCTCTAAAATCAACAAGGCCAATCCCACCACCACCACCCCCCTTACTGGGGATCCATTTGGAGTGTGCCAGCACCTCCCCCACCTAGACACTGTCGACTGCAAGTCTACTGCAAATTGCTACAGAATGCCCACGCAGTGGAGTCTGCTCTCACGTCAGCACTCTCTCTACCTCGCTCCTTCCTCACCCCATAGCTCAGGACTCTGAAACCAACAGGACAAACCTCCCAAAGAGGCAGGTCTGGTCTGTTTGTTTCCCCTTCTGGTTGGTTCTGATGACTGCTGACTAAAGCTGTTGTGTGCCAGGAAGCAGACATCTTTAGTGGAGGCCACACTCACAGCCAACATACTATACGGAGGGCTCTGATAGCAACAAGGCAGATCTCCCCATGGGTGCATTTGGAGTGTGCCAGCACCACCCCCCAGAAACAATTGGCTGCAAGCCTGCTGTGAATTGCTACAGAAGGCCTGTACAATGGAGTCTACTCCCATAGTCAGCACTCTACTTACCTCCCTGCACACCCCATAGTTCTGGCCTCTGAAACTAGCAGAACAAACCTCCTTGGGGGTCAATAAAGGTTAGCCTGACTTCACTTCTGGTCAGTCCTGAGGCCTGCTAACTGAAGCTTGCTATATGCTAGGAAGCAGGAGCCTTGAGTAGAGGCTACACTCATACCCAAGAATCAACCAGGGGGACCCTGATAGCAGCAAGGCAGACATCCATTGGGATCTGACCAGAGAATGACACCTCATCTTCCACGATTGCCAGACTGTTGCAAGTGGCTACAGAAGGCCCCTACAGTGCAGTCTACTCCAACAGTCAGCACTCTACCTGCCTCCCTGTGCACCTCAAACCTCGGGCCTCTGAAACCAACAGGACAGACCTCCCTGGGGATCAGTTTAGGTTTTTCTTCTCCCTCTTCCAGTCAGCTCTGAGGACTGCTAACTAAGGCTGTTGTGTGCTAGGAAACAGGCATCTTTAATGGAAGCTATACCCACAGCCAACATACTATAGGGCATGCTTTGACAGCAACAAGACAGACCTCCCTGGAGGTCTTTTGGAGTGTGACAACCCCTCTGCCAATTGGTAACTGTCTGCTGCTGGGCTGATACAAACTCCTACAGAAGGTTACCTATAGTAGAGTCAGGAGTTGGGTCACTTAAGTGGAGGCTACTCCTCCAACCACCACAGGGCCACTGAGGCTCTGAAACCAACAGCTCCCCCAACCACCATATGGCCACTGAGGCCCTGAAACCAACAGACATCTCTCAGAAGTCTTTATGTAGAGTGCCAGCCCCTCTTCATCCTGAAACAGAGGAAAGTCTGCCTGTGCTTCCCCTGAATGCCAGATATAAGCAGCCTCCACAGAGCAGGGAAGAAAGCCTCAGGCAAATCTAAATGTCAACACTCAGCCCCAAAGAGGGCTCACTGGGTGCAGATTTTCCAACTAAAAATGTGGTTGCAGGGACAGACAAGGGAAAGGGGTAGTAATTAGAGAGAAGACTGCATCCCTGGTGGACAGATTGATTAGTACATGATGTCTTGCCTGAGTGGCAATGCCCACTGGTGGACAGAATGACCACAGCATGCTCTGTGCTGTGTTTCGGAAAGAATGAAAGTTGAAAAGTGAGACCAGGAACTTTCAAATCCTAATTAAACCAGGGAAGGAGAAGGAGCTATCACAGAGAGGGAGAGGAAACGGCAAGCCAAGGCCAAAGGCTCTGCCTGCCTAAGAGTTTTTTGCAGAAAGTAGTGTGGGCAAAAACACCAAATAATGGAGAAAACTGAAAGTTAATACCCACAAGAATGCCAATGCCCCAACAAAAAATCACAAGACACACAAAGAACAGAAAACAACGGTCCATCCAAATGAACATGACAAAGGGAGTGAAAGCTCATCTAGGGAAGACCAGTTAATGGAAAAAATGAAAGAATATACTACAACAACATGGAACATAATTAAAGAGCTGAGGGGAAACAGACAAAGAGCTAAAAGAAATAAGGAAAACAATGCAAGAACAAAATGAGGATCTAATAAAAGAGATATTTCACCTGAAAGGGATAATAACTGAAATGAGAAACACAATAAAAGGACTTAGCAACAGATTCGATCAGGAAGAAGAGTCAGTGAATAGAGCATAAGATAATTAAAATTACAGATGCTGAAGAGCAACAACAATGGAGGCTCAGGAAGGGCAAGCACAGTTTAATGGAATAATGGGGCAACAACAAGAGACCTAATAAAAGCATCATGGAAATTCCAGGAGGAGGTGAGACAGGGAAAGGGACAAAAAGAGTATTTGAAGAAATAATGACAGAAAATTCCCCCAATCTAACAAAGAACATGAATCTACACATCTAAGAAATGCAAAGAAACTCAAGCAGGATAAACCCAAAGAGATCTACACACCAAGACGCATCATAGTTAGGCTCTCAAAAAGTAAAGATAAAGACAGAATCCTGAAAGCAATCAGAGAGAAGCAAACAGTCACATTCAAAGGATCCCCAATAAGATTAAATGCTGATTTATCCTCAGAAATATTGGCAGGCAGAAAACAATGGAATGATACATTTAAAGTGCTGAAAGAAAAAAAACTGTCAACCAATAATTCTATACCCAGTGAAACTATCCTTCAAGAATGAGGATGAAATTAAAACATTTCCAGACAAACAGAAGTTGAGAGAGTTCATATCCACCAGACCAGCCCTACAAAAAATATTAATAGGAGTTCTGTAGATGGAAAGGAAAAGACACTAGAAAGCAGTTCAAAACTATACATAAAAAGAAAGATCCATAAAAAAGAAAATGCATGGATAAGCATAAGGGCTAGTAATAAAATATGCATTATTGATAGTTCTAAATGTTTTTTAATAACAAATATATAAAAAGCAAGGATAAAATTAGGTTACAGGACACATGAAACACAAAGATGTAATTAGTGATAATAACAACAAAAAGGGGGTAGAGGAATGGCATAGATATACAATTTCTTGTATGTTATTGAAGCTAAGTTGGTACCGACTTACCCTATAATGTTATAAATGCAAGATGTTAAATGTAATGTTCATAGTAACCACTAAGAAACTATATTTAAAAACATACACAAAAGGAAAGGAGAAGGGAACAAAAAAAGGTTCACTACAATAAACCAACAAAACACAAAAGCAACCAATAGTAAAGGACAAAGACAAAGAAGACTAAGACCTACAAAAAACAAATAATAAAATGGCAGAAGCAAGCCACTTCTTATAAGTAATTATAGTGAGTGTAAACGGACTAAATGCTCTAATCAAAAGGCAGAGTGGCAGAATTGATTTAAAAAAAAAAAAAAATGATCCAGCCATATGCTGTTTACAGGAGAAAAAAAAAAAAATTAAATCCAAGGTCACAAATAGGATGAAAGTAAGTATTCCATGCAAATTATAACCAAAAGAGAGCTGGAGTGGCAATCTTAACATCAGACAAGGTAGACTTTAAGACAAAATCAGTTAGAAGAGATAAAGATGGACATTTATAGAGTGATAAAAGGGTCAATTATTCAAAGAGATTTAGTAATCATAAATATATACGCACCCAACATCAGGGCACCTTAACATATAAAGCAAACACCGATAGAATTAAAGGGAGAAACAGATGGTACTACAAAAATAGTTGGAGACTTCAATATACCATTTTCGATATTGGACAGAACATCTATATAGAAGATTAATAAGTAAACAAAGAACTTGAATGGCATTATAAATCAACTAGACTTAACAGATTTATATAGAAAACTATACCACAAAACAACACAATACACATTCTACTCCAGTGCACATGGATAATTCTCCAGGAGAGTTCACATGTTAGGTCACAAGGCAAGTCTTGATAATTTTTTTTTTCTTTTAATTTTTATTGTACTTTAACCGAAAGTTTACAAACCAAGTCAGTTTCTCATACAAAAACTTATATACACCTTGCTAAAAAAAAAAAAAATTTTTTTTTTTTTTTTTTATATACTCCTAGTTGCTCTCCCTGTAATGAGACAGCACACTCCTTCCCTCCGCTCTCTATTTTCATGTCCATTCGGTCAGCTTCTGATCCCCTCTGCCTTCTCATCTCTTCTCCAGGCAGGAGCTGCCCACATAGTCTTGTGTGTCTACTTGATGCAAGAAGCTCACTCTTCACCGGTATCATTTTCTATCCCATAATCCAGTCCAAACCCAGTCTGAAAAGTTGGCTTTGGGAATGGTTTCTGTCTTGAGGTAACAGAAGGTCTAGGGACCACGACCGCCGAGGTCACTCTAGTCTCAGTCAGACCATTAAGTCTGGTCTTTTTACCAGAATGTGAGGTCTGCATCCCACTGCTCTCCTGCTCCCTCAGGGGTTCTCTGTTGTGTTCCCTGTCAGGGCAGTCATCGGTTGTAGCCAGGCACCATCTAGCTCTTCTGGTCTCAGGCTGATGGAGTCTCTGGTTTATGTGGCCCTTTCTCTCTTGGGCTCATAATTACCTTGTGTCTTTGGTGTTCTTCATTCTCCTTTGCTCTAGGTGGGTTGAGGCCAATTGATCCATCTTAGATGGCCACTTGCTAGCCTTTAAGACCCCAGACGCCACTCTCCAAAATGGAATGCAGAATGTTTTCTTAATAGATTTTATTATGCCATTTGACTTAGATGTCCCCTGAAACCATGGTCCCCAAATCCCCGCCCCTGCTATGTTGGCCTTCGAAATATTCAGTTTATTCAGGAAACTTCTTTGTTTTAGGTTTAGTCCAGTTGTGCTGACCTCTCCTGTATTCTGTGTTGTCCTTCTCTTCACCTAAAATAGTGCTTATCTACTATCTAATTAGTGAATACCCCTCTCCCTGCCTCCCTCCCCACTCTCATAACCATCAAAGAATATTTTCTTCTCTGTTTAAGCTATTTTTCAAGTTCTTATAATAGTGGTCTCATACAATATTTGTCCTTTTGCAACTGACTAATTTCACTCAGCCTAATGCCTTCCAGATTCCTCCATGTTATGAAATGTTTCACGGATTCATCATTGTTCTTTATTGATGCATAGTATTCCATTGTGTGAATATGCCATAATTTATTTATCTATTCATCCATTGATGGGCACCGTGGTTGCTTCCATCTTTTTGCTATTGTAAACAATGCTGCAATAAACATGGGTGTGCATATATCTGTTCGTGTAGAGGCTCTTATTTCTCTAGGATATATTCCAAGGAGTGGGATTGCTAGATCTTATGGTAGTTCTATTTCTAGTTTTTTAAGGAAGCACCAAATCAATTTCCAAAGTGGTTGTACCATTTTACATTCCCACCAGCAGTGTATACGTGTTCCAGTCTCTCCACAACCTCTCCAACATTTATTGTTTTGTGTTTTTTTGGATTAAAGCCAGCCTTGTTGTGTGAGATGGAATCTCATTGTAGTTTTGATTTGCATTTCTCTAATGGCTAACCATCGTGAGCATTTCCATATGTATCTGTTAGCTACCTGAACGTCTTCTTTAGTGAAGTGCCTGTTCATATCCTTTGCCCATTTTTTAATTGGGTTATTTGTCTTTTTGTAGTTGAGGTTTTGCAGTATCACGTAGAGTTCAGAGATCAGATGCTGATCAGAAATGTCATAGCTAAAAACTTTTTCCCAGTCTGTAAGTAATCTTTTTACTCTTTTGGTGAAGTCTTTGGATGAGCATAGGTATTTGATTTTTAGGAGCTCGGAGTTATCTAGTTTCTCTTCTGCATTGTTAGGAATGTTTTATATACTGTTTATGCCATGTATTAGGGCTCCTAGCATTGTCCCTTTTTTTTCTTCCATACTGAAACCCAGTGCCGTCAAGTCTACTCTGACTCATAGCGACCCTACAGGACAGAGTAGAACTGCACCATAGAGTTTCCAAGGAGCATCTGGTGGATTTGAACTGCCAACCCTTTGGTTAGCAGCCGTAGCACTTAACCACTACGCCACCAGAGTTTTAGATTTTATGTTTAGGTCTATGATCCATTTGAGTTCATTTTTCTGCATGGTGTGAGGTATGGGTCTTGTTTCATTTTTTTGCAGATGGGTATCCAGTTGTGCCAGCACCATTTGTCTTTTCCCCATTTAACTGTGGGTGGATTTATGTCTGGATTCTCAATTCTGTTCCTTTGGTCTATGTACCTGTTGTTGTACCAGCACCAGGCTGTTTTGACTACTGTGGCTGTATAATAGGTTCTAAAATCAGGTAGAGTGAGGCCTCCCGCTTTGTTCTTCTTTTTCAGTAATGCTTTACTTATCCAGGACCTCTTCCATATGAAGTTGGTGATCTGTTTTTCCATCTCATTAAAAAATGTTGTTGGAATTTGGATCAGAATTTTATTGTATCTATAAATGGCTTTTGGTAGAATAGATATTTTTATGATGTTAAGTCTTCCTATTCATGAGCAAGGTATGTTTTTCCACTTATGTAGGTCTCTTTTGGTTTCTTTGTATAGGTCTTTTACATCTCTGGTAAGATTTATTCCTGAGTATTTTATCTTCTTGGGGGCTACTGTAAATGGTTTTGATTTGGTGATTTCCTCTTCAATGTTCTGTGTGTTGCTGTAGAGGAAATACAACTGATTTTTGTATGTTTATCTTGTATCCTAATACTCTGCTGAACTCTTCTATTAGTTTCAGTAGTTTTTTGGTTTTTTTTTTTTTTTTTTTTTTGACGATTCTTCAGGGTTTTCTATGTATAAGATCATGTCATCTGCAAATAGAGATACTTCTTCCTTACCAATCTGGATGCCCTTTATTCCTTATCTAGCCTAATACCTCTGGCTAGGACCTCCAGCACAATGTTGAATAAGAGTGGTGATAGAGAATCTTGATAAATTTTTAAAAATTGAAATCATACGAAGCATTTTCTCTGACCAGAATAGAGTGAAGCTAGAAATCAATAACGAAAAAAAAAAAAAAAAACCCTGGGAAAAAACCAAACATATGAAAATTAAACAATATACTATTAAACAATGGGTCAAGAAAGAAATTATAAATTTCCTAGACTCAAATGAAAATGAAAATACAACATACCAAAACTTATGGAATGCAATGAAGGCAGTACTCAAAGAGAAACTTATAACAATAAATGCCTATATGAGGAAAGATGAAAGATCTCAAATCAATAGCCTAACTTGGCAACTCCAGGGACTAGAAAGAGAAGAACAAACTAAGCCTAAACCTACCAGAAGAAAAGAAATAACAAAGATCAGAGTAGAAATAAATAAAATTGAAAACAGAAAAAGAAGAGAGAATTTTAAAAAAAACGAGAGGTTGGTTTTTGAAAAGGTAAAAAAATTGACAAAACTTTAGCTAGATTGACAAAGAAAAGATGCAAATAACCAAAATAAAAGATAAAAGAGGGAGCATTACAACAGACCCAATAGAAATAAAGAAAATTATGACAGAATATTATGAACAACTATAGAACAAAATACTGGATAAAAAATATGTATATAACTGAGATGAAATGGACAAATTTGCCCAAACTGACTTAAGAGGAAATAGAATGTCTCAACAGATCCATAGCAAGTGAAAGAGATTGAATCAGTGATCAAAAAACTCCCAAAACAAAAAACAGTCCTAGACCAGATAAGTTTACTGGGGAATTCTACCAAAGATTTAGAGAAGAATTGACACCAATACTGTTTAAACTCTTTTAAAAGATAGAGAAGGAAGGAATACTCCCTAATTCATTGTATGAAGCAAACATAACCCTGATATCCAAACCAGAAAAACACACCACAAGAAGGGAAAATTACAGGCCAATATCTCCTATGAATATAAGATATTATATAATATTGATTCATAAGAGATATTGGCCTATAGTGTTCTTTTCTTATGGATTCATATCCATTCTAGCATTCTCTGCCTTTTGACTGGAGCAAAAATCCTCAACAAAATACTAGCAAACAGAATTCAACAGCTATTAAAAGAGTCATATACCATGACCAAGTAGGATTTATTCAAGGAATGCAGGAATGATTCAACATTAAAAATTCCATCAACATAGTACACCACATCAATAGAACAAAGGAAAAGAACCACATGATCATCTCTATGGATGCAAAAAAAGGATTTGATAAAATCCAACAACGTTTCTTGAGGACAACCCTAAAGAAGATTGGAATAGAAAGAAAATCCCTCAATATAATTCAAGGTGTCTTTGAAAAGCCAACAGCCAACATCACACTTAATGGAGAAAAACTGAGAGCTTTCACCTAGAAATTGGGAAAAGACAAGGGTTCCTGTTCTCACCACTTGCAGTCAATATTGTATTAGAAGTCCTGGTCAGAGCAATAAGACAAGAAAAGGAAATAAAAGATATCCAGATTGGAAAAGAAGAAGTAAGTTATCCCTATTTGGGGATGATATGATCCTATATATAGAAAAACCCAAAGAGTTCACAAGAAAACTTCTAAAGCTAATAGAGGAATTTAGCAATGTTTCAGGATAGGAAGTCAACAAACAAAAATCAGTTGGGTTTCTATACACAAGCAGAGAGAAATCTGAAACGGAAATTAGGGAAACAATTCCAAATACAATAGCATATAAGAGAATAAAATGCCTAGGAATAAATCTAACCAGGGATGTGAAGGACTTACACAATGAAAACTATAAAACACTGCTGAAAGAGATTAAAGAAGACTTAAATAAATAGAAAGAAGTTCCATTTTCATGGATTGGAAAATTTAATATTGTTAAGATGTCAATATTAAAAGCATAGCAATCTATAGATTCGTTACAATCCCAATCAAAATTCCAACACCCATTTTCACAGAAATAGAAAAACCAATCCTCAACTTTATATGGAATGGCAAGAGGCCTCAAATAGTTAAGCAATGTTGAAAGAGAAGAATAAAGTAGGTGGACTCACACTTCCTGATTTTAAAACATACTATACAGGTACATGGAAAGCCTGGTGGTGTAGTGGTTAAGAATTACCGCTGCTAACCAAAAGGTTTGCAGTTAAAACCCACCAGGCACTCCTTGGAATCTACTTGACGGCAATGGGTATACAGCTACAGTAATCAAAACAGCCTGGTATTGGTATAACAATAGATACATGTTGTTGCTAGGTGTCCTCAAGCCACTTTCAACTCACAGAGCGACCCTAGGTGCAACAGAATGAAACACTGCCCAGTCCTGCACCATCTTCAAAATCGTTGTTATGCTTGAGCCCATTGTTGCAGCCACTGTGTCAATCCATCTTGTTGACAGTCTTCCTCTTTTTTGCTGACCCTCAGTTTTACCAAGCATGATGTCCTTCTCCAGGGACTAATCCCTTCTGATAAGATATCCAAAGTATGTGAGATGTAGTCTCGCTATCCTTGACTCTAAGGAGCATTCTGATTGTACTTCTTCCAAAATAGATTTGTTTTTTCCCTTGGCAGTCCATGGTATATTCAATATTCTTCATCAACACCACAATTCAAAGGGATCAATTCTTCTTCCATCTTCCACATAGACAAATGGAATAGAACTGAGACTCCAGAAGTAAACCCACACATCTATGATCAACTGACTTTTGACAAGGTGCTAACTCCATTTCACGGGAAAGAAGAGTCTCTTCATTAAATGGTGTCTGGAAAATTGGATTTTCACATGCAGAAAAAGGAAACAGGATTCATGCCTTATGCCATACACAAATTCAAAATAGATTGAGGACCTAACCGTGCAAACTAAAACTGTAAAATTCTTAGAAGAACAAGCAGAGGCAATGCTGTCAGGTCTAGCTTTTAACAATGGGTTATCTAATATAATAACAAAACACACAAACAGCAAAAGACAAACTAAATAAATGGGGCCTCATAAAAATTAAAAGCTTTTGTTCATCAAAAGACTTTACAAAAAAAGGTAAAACGCAAGCTACTGACTGGAGAATATCTTTAGAAACCATATATCCAACAAGAATGTAAAAACCAAAATATATATAAAACTTCAACTTAACAATAAAAAGACAACCCAATCATAAAATGGGCAAAGGACCTGAATAGACATTTCAACAAAGAGGACATTCAAACGGCCACCAAACACATGAAAATAAGCACAGCATCATTAGCCACCAGAGAGATGCAAATCAAAATCACAGTGAGGTATCAATTCACTCTCACTAGGATGGCTAAGACAAAAAATGTTGGCAAGGATGTGAGGAAATGTGAACCCTTACCCACTGCTGGTGGGAATGCAAAATTGTACAGCCATTGTAGAAAACAGTATAGCGGTTCCTCAAAAAACTGAAAATAGAACTACCATACGACCCAGCAATCCCATTCATAGGTATATACCCCAAAAACTTGAAAACAGAGACTCAGAAAGAGACTTGCACATCAGTGTTTTTTGTAGCATTATTCACAATAGCCAAAAGGTGGAAACAAATGCTCATCAACAGTTAAACAAAATGTGGTACATACATAAAATGGAATACTACTCAGCCAATAAGAGAAATGAAGTATTGATACATGCTACAATATGGATGGAGCTGAAAGACATTATGCTAAGTGAAATAAGTCAATCACAAAAGGACAAATATTGTACAAATTTACTTATAGAAAAGACAAGAAAAGGCAAATGCATAGAGAACAAAGTTTATTAATGGTTACGAGGGGCGGGAGAAGGGGAAAGGGGGAGCTAACGGTGATGGAAATATCACACTGATTAAGGATAGGGTTGTACAGCCAATTGCTGTAATTGCTGTCAATAAGTTGTACAAATACAAAAAGTCAAATTGACAAAAGTTGTGTGATAAACATATTTACAACAACAACAACAAAAAGTAGCTACTGAGGCTGCTTATGTACAACCAAAATCCTCACTGGATTTGGTTTCTTGGTTTGGAAGTTTAGGGTCTTGGTTTCATGGGATATCCCAGTTAACCAGCTTTTTTTTTTTCTGTTCTACCTCCTAGTTTGTTGCATAGTGCCTGGGGTCTTAAAATCTTGCAAGTGGCCATCTGAGGCACAACAACTGGTCTCCGTTTGCCTGCAGCAACAGAGGAAGAAGTGTCAGGAATAGAAGGAGGATGCGGAATGTGTGGCTAAATGCCTTCATAAACCACTGCCTCCTTTGCCATGGGACTAGCAGAACTGGACCGTGCCCAGCTACCATTACTGTATATTTTGATCAAAGATTCTATAGGAAAGTCCTGGTCAAAAGGGGAAAAATGCAGGACAGAAGTTCAAATTCTCATGGAATCCAGAATTTCTGGAGCCTTGGAGGGTGGATAAACCACTGAAACTATTGCCCTTAGATAAACTTTAATCTTAAACCAAAAATATCCCCTGAAGTCTTCTTAAAACCAAGCAATAGTTTAGTTTAACTAGTAAAAAATGTCTGCCTCGAGCATTATCCTCTGTTAAGACCTATCCATGTGGGATCAAACTGACAACAGCAACTTGAAAGATTAAATAGGAACCTTAGGGGGCAGTGAATTTATCTTAATGCAGGAGGAACAACTCAGAAAAGGAGGATGAGAATTGTTGCACAACTTGAAGAATGTAATCAAAGTCACTAAGCGGTACATATAGAAACTGTTGGTTTTCTGGGGATATTCTCAACAATAACAACAAAATAAAATTTGAAAACAAAACAAGTTGTCACTTCACGTCTATTATAAGGGCAATGATCAAAAAAACAGAAGACAAAGGCGCTGGCAAGTTTGTGAAGAAACTGGAATCTTCATCTATTACTGGTGGAAATATAAAATGATACAACCACTGTGGAAAACAGTTTGGCAGTTCCCCAAAAAGTTGAGCAGGAAACTATTATATATATAACCCAGCAATCCCCACTGTAGGTATATACATAGAAGAAGCGAAGGCAGGAACGTAAGCAGAAAACTGTACACCAATATTCATTGCAGCACTTTTCACAATAGCCAAGAGGTAGAACAACTGAAATGTCCACCAACGGATGAAACACTGCTGTTGTTGTTGTTGTTGTTAGTTGCCATCAAGATGATTATGACTTATGGCAACCCCCCATATGCAGAGCAGAACTGCACCAAAGTGCTTTGGAGGCTGTGACCTTTCAGAAGCAGATTGCCAGGCCAGTTTTCCAAGGCAACTCTAGGTGGATTCAAATTGACGACCTTTAAGTTAGTAGTCGAGCACTTAACTGCACCACCCAGAGACTCCCAATGGAAAACTACTCAGCTAGAAAGAGAAATGAAGTCAGGATGCATGCCATAACACGAAGGAACCTTGAAAACATCATGTTGAGTGAAGTAAGTCAGTCACAAAGGGACAAATACTAGATAATCTTCAGTATGAAGAAAACAATAAGCAAATAAATAGAATGGTGACACATTCATCATCAAGAAAAGCATTTCAAGATCTACCCTGAACTACAATGCTGTCAGTGATAAGAAAATATACACATGCCTAGAAGGAAGACCAGCTGATACGACTATTATTCAATAGCATGGCTTTAGGACAATGCAAATATAAAGCATTATTATTCAAATTAATGCACCAACTATTAAGGCCAAAGAAGAAGAAATTGAAGATTTTTACCAACTTCTGCAATCTAAAATTGATCAAACGTGCAATCAAGGTGCCTTGATAATTACTGGTGACTGGAATGGGAAAGTTGGAAACAAGGATTCGTATTTGAAAAATATGGCCTTGGTGATAGAAAGGACACTGGAGATTGCATGACAGAATTTTGCAAGACCAATGACTTATTCACTGCAAATACCTTTTTCAACAATATAAACAGTGACTATACACATGGTCTGACCAGATGAAATACACAAGAATCAAGTCAACTACACCTGTGATAAGAGACTATAGAAAAGCTCAATATCATCAGTCAGAACAAGGCCAGGGCTGACTGCGGAACAGATCATCAATTGTCATTATGCAAGTTCAAGATGAAGCTGAAGAAAATTAGAACAAACCCAGGAGAGCCAAAATACAACCTTGAGTATATCCCACCTGATTTGAGAGACTATCTCAAGAATGAATTTGATGCATTGAAGACTAACAACCAAAAACCAGAAGAGCTGTAGGATGACACCAAGAGCATCCTACATAAAGAAAGAAAAAGGTCATTAAAAAAACAGGAAAGAAAGAAAAGATCAAAACGGATGCCAGAAGAGACTCTAAAACTTAAACATAGAGCAGCTAGTGTGAACAGAAGAAACGATGAAGTAAAAGAACCGAACAGAAGGTTTTGAAGGGTTGCTTGAGAAAACAAAGCAAGTATTATAATGAAGATAATTCAAAAACAGTTGCAGCAGTACATCAACAGGGAACTTCCAGAAATTCAAGCCAGATTTAGAAGAGGACGTGGAACAAGGAATATCATTGCTGATGTCAGTTGGTCTTGGCTGAAAGTAGAAAGATGTTTACCTGTGTTTTACTGGCTATACTGTGAATTATAAATTATGGACAATATTGGGAAGAATGGCTATTCCAGAACACCGAATTGTGCTCATGCGGAACCTGTACATAGATCAAGAGGCAGTTGTTCAAACAGAGCAAGGTGATACTGCATGGTTTAAAATCAGGAAAGGTGTGCATCCAAGTTGTATCCTTTCACCATACTGATTCAATCTGTATGCTGAGGAAATAATCTGAGAAGCTAGGCTCTATGATGAAGAACACAGCATCAGGATTAGAGGAAGACTCTTTAACACCTGTTATATGCAGATGACACAACCTTGCTTGCTGAAAGTAAAGAAGACTTGAAGTACTTAGTGATGAAGATCAAAGAATACAGCCTTCAGTATGAAGAAAACAAAAATCCTCACAATTGAACCAATAAGCAACATTATGATAAACAGAGAAAAGATTGAGGTTGTCAAGGATTTCATTTCACTTGGATCCACAATCAACACCCATGGAAGCAGCAGTCAAGAAATCAGACTATATATTGCATTGGGCAATCTGCTGCAAAAGACCTCTATAAAGTGTTGAAAAGCAAAGATGTCACTTTGAGGACGAAGGTGCGCCTGGCCCAAACCACAATATTTTCAATCACCTCCTATGCATGTGAAATCTGAACAATGAATAAGGAAGACCAGAGAAGAATTGATGCTGGTGAAGAATTATGATGTTGGTGAAGAATATTGAATATACCATGGACTGCCAAGGAACGGACAAATCCGTCTTGAAAGTAGTACAGTGAGAATGCTCCTTAGAAGAGAAGATAGCAATGCTTCGTTTCACATACTTTGGACATGATATCAGGAGGGACAAGTCCCTAGAGAAAGACATCATGCCTGGTAAAGTAAAAAAAAAAAGGTACAGTAGACAGTGAAAAAAAAGAAGACCCTCAATGAGATGGACTGACAGTGTCTGCAACATAGGGCTCGAACACAGCAATGATTGTGGGGATGGTGCAGGACTAGGCAGTGTTTCGTTCTGTTGTACACAGGGTCGCTCACTATGAGTCAGAACTGACTCGACGGCACATAACAACAACAACATAGAAACCAAAGATTATTAGTGGTTACCAGAGATGGGGAGGGAAAGGAGGGGAAGCTCTTGCTTAGGTTTCATTGAGGTTATGTTAATAGTGTGGGAAGATTTGGAAAACAATTGCGAGAACAGTTACACAGGGTAAAGAAATTAATCAGTGTTACTGAATTGTACATGTAGAAATTTGAGACGGCATACGTTTGGTTATGTTTATTTTAACCACAATAAAAAAATTTTTAAAACTTTGTCTCATTCTGTTGTACATAGGGTCGCTATGAGTTGGAACAGACTCAACAGCACCTAACAACAAAAATGTTAAACAGTGTTTAAAAAAATGAAAGTGGGTACTTTCACATGTTATTTTCTTTAATAAACAGAATGACTGACTTTTCAAGACATTGAGTTAACCGAGTAAAAATATACTCAACCACCTTTTTACAGAGGTCTTTTTCACATTATTCAATTTACTATCATATTAACACAATAAAGGTTGAGGGCAAAGGTATAGAGTAATCTGTATTCTGGTGATCTAAATTTTAGGATAGAGTCTGTCAACAGTTGGAGGTTGGAAGTTCAAGTCAACCTAGAGGCACCTCAGAAGAAAGGACTGGTGTCTACTTCCAAAAATCAGCCATCAAAAACCCTATGTGACAGTTCTATTCTTACACACTTGGAATCACAAAGGGTCAAAATTGACTCGATGGCAACTTTTTTTTTTTAGTTTTAATCTTATATATTAGAAAACTGAGGCACAAAGGAGTTAAGTGATGTGTTACCCAGGTTAACAAGGAAGTTTCGTACCAGAGTAGCACTCTTAACCATTGCCTTACACTGCCTTATATGCACATGGCTGTGCCATTCAAAGCAATTCAATCATGAGAAGCTGAGTTAGAGGTTGGGGAAAAGCGAGTGTGTTTTTTGAGTACATTTTCGAAGCTATTTAATTTTAGGTGACCACATGGTTTTTAATATTATAAATTAACAACAGAACTAGAAAATTTCAGACTATTTTTGAGCTGTTGTTATATACTAAGTGCTTTATATATATAGTAACTTATTTCGTTTCCTCAGCAGTCATAGAAGGTAGGATTATTAGCAATAGGGTGATGTCTGAGACTCAGAGGCATTCAGTAATTTACCAGCGGTCACACAGCTGCAATGACAGGTACAACTGAATGAGGAGTCTGGCTCTGGCCCCAGAATTCTTCATAGCTTTGTAATGTGACATCATTTCTAATGTAAACAGAAGTTAGTGGAGATGTCATGGACATTGTAGACCTTGATAAAATCACATAGATTTTAGTGAGGAAATGGATATTTCTTATTAGATTCTTAAAAGAAAAATGTTCATTGCACTTGTATTGACTCACACGCTGTTACTGTTGTTAGGTGCTGTCAAGTCGGTTCCAACTTATAGAGACCATACGGACAACAGAACGAAACACTGCCCAGTCTTGCACCACGCTCACAATTGTTGCTATGCTTGAGCCCATTACTGCAGCCACTGTGTCAATCCATCTCATTGAGGGTCTTCCTCTTTTTCACTGAACCTCTACTTTACTAACCATGATGTCCTTTTCCAGGGACCGATTCCTCCTGATAATACGTCCAAAGTATGTGAGACATAGTCTCACCATTCTTGCTTCTAAGGGGCATTCTGGTTGTACTTCTTCCAAGACAGATTTGTTCGTTCTTCTGGCAGTCCGTGGTATATTCAATATTCTTCACCAACACCAAAATTCAAAGGCATCATTTCTTCCTCCATCTTCCCTATTCATTCTCCAGCTTTCACATGCATATGAGGCAATTGAAAACATCATGACTTAGGTCAGGCACACCTTAGTCCTCAAGGTGACATCCTTGCTTTCCAACACTTTATGACTCACACGCAGTAGATGTTTAATGAATAGTTGCTTAAGGTGACATAGGAGTTCCTGGGTAAAGCAAATGGTTAAGGATTTGGCTACTAACCAAAGGTGGGAGGTTTGAATCCACCCAGAGGTGCCTTTGAATAAAGACCTGGTGTTCTACATCCAAAAGATCACACCCATTGAAAACCCTATGGAGCACAACTCAACTCTGAAACACACTGGGTTGCCATGAATCGGAATCAACTCTATGGCAACTGGTTTTTTGTTCTGTTTTGTTTTTTAAGATGACACAGTACAACGACTTGATATGGACCCTATAAAAAGTGGGGTCCCAGCTGAAAACAGGTAGTACTTTGAAATTAGAGTAATTTGAAGAGCTATTTTTAAAGGTAAGAATGGGGATAGAGAATCTGTGGGAACTATTACAGTACCCTGGAGCTAGAGGCTCTATTTCTACCCCTACGTCTGAAGGGAGAAGTGAAGGAAGTAGTTGCTCAAACTGGACAGAGCTGTGTGCAGAGGGCCACCTTGTGGCAGCTGAGAGCTTCAGTAGAAAGAGGGAGCAAGTTCACAGTGAGTCACAGTGAGGATTCAGGGGACTAAATACTTCTATCCTCACTGTCCAAACTCCATCTATATGGACTGTGGAAGTAATCTATACATGTCAGCCTCTCATGGCTCAGGGCAGGGGGGAAAAAGATGGAGAGTGGATCTGAAAAGGTAACCAGAAGATATTCCATCCACGAGCTATTTAAACAGGTTAGTCTCTGCACAGTTGCATAGACACACAGATACATACATAGGCTCACAAGGAAATTAGGCATATAATTTTCTTCTGTTATATCAAGTGCTATGATAACAGGTTTCCTTTTGATTAACAGCCAGATATAAACTCATATTTTTTCCCTAGTTGTTAATTCTTTGATGGCAACAGCTTGTCTTGAAAGAAGTACAACCAGAATGCTTCATAGATAGAAGCAAGGATGGCTAGACTTCATCTCACATACTTCGGACATGCTATCAGGAGGGACCAATCCCTAGAGGAGGACATCATGCTTGGTAAAGTAGAGGGTCAGCGAAAAAGAGGAAGACCCTCAACGAGATGGACTGACACAGTGGCTGCAACAATGGGCTCAAGCGTAACAACAATTGTGAGGATGGCACAGGATAAGGCAGCATTTCATTCTGTTGTACATAGGGCCACTATGAGTCGGAGCTGACTCAATGGCACCTAACAACAACAACAAAGGATTATTCCTTTTTGTATCTCGGCGTCCTGCCACCCAATATGTGTTTAGTTCAATGTAGTCACTCCATGATTGTTCATTGAATTTAACTGAGTTAATGTTTATCATTGGAGATTAAACAATGAATCTGACTTCCATAGGACTTTGACTTTACATCTGGTAAAGAACAGAAGAGGTCAAAGGATTTGGTTAAGGTCACCGAGCTGATAAGCCACAGATCCGGAATAAGAACCAGGGTCCCAATTTCTGGTCCAGTCCTTTTTCTTGATGTTGCTACTCTTCTCTATCCACAAATTCTTCCATTATGAGTTTGTCAGGCCCACAAATTTACCACGATGGACAGTGCTCCAGACATAGAAACAGTGGATTTTTGTTTGTTTTTGTTCTGCCTTCACTACCATGTTCTCTGATCCTGCCTCAGTACTCAGAATAATTGTCAATGCTCCCTAAAGATTTATTGAGGAAGTAAAAGAATAGCTTGATTAACGAGAAGAAAGAAGAAGGAAAAAGAAGGTTGTGCTAAACAAGCAGTTTATCATTCATCCTATTTATGAGTTCTTTATCCCTAGAAATGAGTTTCTTTGGGTACCCTGCATGTACATGCTGAAAAAGTACATCGCATCAACAGCTAAGTGCTGTTGTTTGGCATATTCTTAATCAGTTGATTTTGTTGCAATGGAAACACTGAGTTAAAACGCCAGTCAAAGTTTATGTAAAGAGACCAGTCATTCTTCGGGGTTCTCTTTCACAATATTAAAATACCATCCCCTATTTAAATGCCAAAAAAAGTATTTCATGTGCAGAACTCATTCTGGGCTAATCTCTCTATCTACAGGTGGAATGACTGAATCTGGCTTTCTCTCAATGAAAAATTATTAAGGGAAGAGATTTAGAAATCGTTGCCTTGTGAAATATAAATCTGTCTCTTTGAATAAAACATTCTGACAGCCAGCCTGGAAAGTACTTATACAAGGTAACAATCTATCTATACTATTGAACTTTATTTGACTGTGAGAAAAACAGTATAAAATTCTATTATGGCACATCAGAAAGGCCTAGCTCTACCCCGGCCTTTGTGCTCCTTTTACAGAAATCCTCATCAATCATTTAAAACCACTGACCATATCTTACACCTCCGTTTCAGCCATAGCTCAGATGGAAGCCATGTTATACTCTAAATGGCTTTGCTTCTCAGATGTAAAACAGAATTTATGTTTACGATTCTTCTTCAGACACCCACACTTTGCTTCTGCAAGATAAACTTTATAACTGCCTTAAATCATCCGTTTTCTTCATGTAATTACTGAAAGAATGGCAGATTTACAGGCCTAACACCATCTGTGCCAAGAGAAGAAGGCAGTCTTTTTTTCTTAATAGAAGAGACGGCATTGTTTTATTGTCGCTTTTACAATCTTACTTATCTGCACACAAGAATCTTCCATGTTTGACCTGTAAGTATTCACTTTTCTCACTGTCATAGTCTTCTTCACTACCTTCTTTAAGGCCGCGGAAATGTACCTGCCTTTATGCTAAACCAGGGTTTCTCAGTCTCAGACTATGGACAGTTTGGGCTAAAGAGCTCCTTGTCGAGGGGGGAGGGGGTTGTCCTGTAGATTGTACGATGTTTAGCAGCATCCTTGCCTTTACCTGCTAGACGCCAGTAGCATCCTCTTCCCCCCATCCCCAAGTTGTGACAGTAACAATCAAAAATGTCTCCAGATATTATAGCCAAATGTTCGCTAGTAGGAAAAATCATCCCCCACTTGAGAATCACAGGGAAAGTATTCAATGCCTGCTTAATAAACTGTGAAAAGGAAATTAAAGGTACAGCTACGAACCACTACTGTCCATCTGTCTGTGTGCAGTGCTGTCATGGCTTGTGTGCTGTTGTGACGCTAGAAGCTATGCTACCAGCATTTCAAATACCAGCAGGGTCATCCATGGTGGATGGGTTTCAGTGGAGCTTCCAGACTAACACCAACTGGGAAGAAAGGCCTTGCAATCTTCTTCTGAAAATTAGCAAGTAAAAACCTTATGGATCCCAATAGACTATAGTCTGACTCAGTTGTTTTGGACATTTCATCAGGAGGGATCCATCTCTAGAGAAAGACATCATGTTTGATGAAGTCGAGGGCCAGCGAGGGCAAGGGAGACCCTCTGTGAGACAAACTGGCACAACAGCCCCAGCAATGGACTTGAACACGCCAGTCATCAGGGGGATGGTAGAGGACTGGGCAGCATTTCATTCTGTTGTACGTGGGGTTGCCATGAGTTAGAGTTGACTCAATGGTAGCTATTTATTTATCTACAGCTTTTTTTTTTTTTTACTAAATAGCCCGAGAGAATTCACTTCCATATATTCATCCATTCATTCTTTCTTTCTTTTTGTAAGTCATCCCTTCCTCAGCATTCACCCCTAGTGAATGAAGTGTTGGTTTTACAGTTATTTGTGTGATGTAATTTCGGGCTAAGTTTTAGAAAGGACTTGGTTGGGAAACCCAGGAAAGAGTGCAAATTGAATAAATCTGAAAGCCTGATGTAGGGCATGAACTCAGGAACTCTGGAAAGTGTAGTCACAGTACTTATATTCACCAAGATTTTATCTATGTATTGAAGTTAGAAGAAGACATAATACAACAATGAGTTTTAGTGGTAAAGAGCTCAGCAGCTAACCAAAAGGTCAGCAGTTTGAATCCACCAGCCACTCCTTGGAAACCCTATACGGCAGTTCTACTTTGTCCTATAGAGTCACTATGAGTAGAATCGACTCAAGCCAATGGGTAATGCCTCATGAGATGCTTAATGCCCCAAATGCCCAACTCCTAAAAAGAAAAAAAAAAACTACATTTCAATAAACATAAAAGAGACAGACTTGAGTGTATCTCTTGAGAAACTTAGAGAAAATTATGTAATGAGTGTAAGATAAAAACTGGATTACAGATTTTTTTTTTATTTGCTGGATACTTGTTTATAATTTTAAGTTTTTCTACAATGAGTAGGCATTTCTTATCTAATTAGAAAAAAATCAATAGGCTTTGTAAAATAAAATTCATTAAAGATTCTGGCTCCTGTACCTTTGAAGTTAAGCCCAGTGCAATGCACACTTTGCACACCTTACAGTAACTCTCAGCCTCAGAGGGGATTATTTATGGGCAACCACTGTGTAGCCCTAGAGAGCAAGGAAGCTAAGTCAACATCATGGTGTTTTTCAAATTGCTTCTGAACACACAAAACAGCAGCAGGCCTTTGAAGACCAGGCCTGCAGTCTCTGCCTAGGGAACAGCAGTTCATGTGACAAAGTCATCTCTCTCCAGTCCTCCTCGCTTCACCCCAAGTGATTTCTATGGCTGCGGCTAAAGCATCTAACATCCCCATGTGCGGGTCTCTAGAAGGTCACATTTGCATTGGCTAGAAGGATGGTCCAGGTGGTGCTGCCCATGGATACTGTCTGCTATCCCTCATTTGCTTAATTACACATTCTTCCCCTGCCACTCTTTCCTTCCTGGTCACCTCCTGCTGTGTGCAGCTTGGGCATTTAGATGGAAATAGGAGGAAAGGAAATATAAAGCCAAGGATCCAACGATGGAGCTATGAGAAAAACCATCTACAGTTTCAAGCAAGTTGCTCATGGAATACCAAAAAGGTCACATGGCCATGAAACCACACAGCAAAGTGATTTCCTTGAGGACAGGGACAGAAACTTCAACGTGGTTGTTAGGAGCACTGCTTAGAGTCCCATGTTGACCTGGGTTTCAATCTGAGTTCTGTTAGTTATTAGTTATGTGACCTCAAGAACCCCCATCAGCTCTCTGAATCTAGGTTTCCTCTTCTGAAAAATAGACTTAATAATACCTATCACAATGGACAAACTAAATGGTAACTTCTATAGGCCATATTTAGGAGGATTTTTAAGTCATTCTTTTGTTCATTCAAATAGTTGAGTGTATAGTATATACCAGAAAGTCTGCTACAAGCTGAATCTAACCCTTGTCAACAAAAGTGTACACAGTCCCTGCCCTCACAGAGCTTCCAGTCTAATTAGGAATCCATCTATTCAGCAATTGTCCACACAAATAAGTATATGATCATAAAAGTGATACATGCCACCAAGTAGAAATTGTGGGGGCCATTTGACCTAGTAATGAGGCTAGGAACGGCTGTGTTGAAGATCGCGAACTTGAATCTGAAGGGTGGTAAGTTTACCACATAAAGAAAGGAAAGTATTCCATGTGGACTGAACAACATGTAAAAGGGTCTTATGATAGCATGGGCATGGCAGGAATTTATTTTGTAATTTAGTGGAATAGTAACTAATAAATATAATTTGTTGGAATACTAATATGGCCACCCCAATGTTTGAAAGACAATGGAGCAGAGTTAGTGTTGGAAGATGCAATCCTCCATAGTCCCTGAGCACCCCTGACCATTCTTGCTGGGTATGCTAAAAATGAAAGGCCCTGACCACTCTTTACCTAGGCCATTTATCAGAGTTGTGTTTGCAGAAAGCAACCTTGAGGAATAAAGTAACATCTCCCCCAAGACAAAGAGCAGGCCTGCTTCCACTTACTCTAAAACTAAATAATCCCCTAATTCTGGGTTCCTCCCCTGTAAAACAAACCACTGCATGTACAGGCATCCACTACGGACCCACATGGAATCAACACAAATGAATATGAAGCTCTGATTACTGGTTTTTTGTTTTTTGTTTTTTTCTTTAAGTAATAACACCCTTTGTCTCTGAGCTAGGAGTCTCATGTCTTCGGCCTGTATCCACAAGAATGTGACAGGCTAACTTATTAGCTTTTAAGTGGGGTAAAGTCCTAAACCCTTCACCAATCTGGACACTGAGTAATAGTATTGGCATTGCTGTCTTAGTTATCTACCACTACCCACTGCCCACTGCCGTCAAGTCGATTCCAACTCTAGTACTGCTATAATACAAACACCACAAGCAGATGGCTTTAACAAACAGAAATTTTTTCTCTCAAGTCTAGGAGGCTAGAAGTCTGAATTCAGGATGACAGCTCCAGGGGAAGGCTTTCTCTCTCTGTTGGCTCTGGGGGAAGGCCCTTGTCATCAATCTTCCCCTGGGTCTAGGAGTTTCTCAGTGCAGACATCCTGGGTCCAAAGGACGCACTCTCTCCTGATTCTTCATTCTTGGTGGTAGAAGGTCCTACTCCTCTCTGCTCGATTTTCTCTTTTATATCTCAAAAGAGATTGACTCAAGATACAACCTAACCTTGTAGATTGAGTCCTGCCTCATTAGCATAACTGCCTCTAATCCTGCCTCATTAACATCATAGAGGTTAGGATTCACAACACATAGGATAATCACAGCAGATCACACAATTGCGGACAGCCACACAATACTAGGGATCATGGCCTAGCTAAGTCGACACATATTTTGGGGGGATGCAATTCAATCCATGATAATTATTATCTGATATATCTGAGTTTATCTTCCATTTAACATTTTTAAGCTTCAGTTTTGTCTTTTGAACTCTTGGACCAAACCCAAGCCACAAGTACCGAGCCAGATTTGTATTCTTTCACTTGCATCCAATTAAATCTAAATGAAGTATTGGGTTAATAACAAAACAATAAAAACAACAAACAAAAAGTCACGAACTTATTGGAAAGATTTTGGGAAATTTACAGACCCTAAGAAAGAGATAAATAGTCAGGCCACAGGAAGGTCAGAATCAGAATAGTTCTGGGGATCTCCAGCGTGGGAACACAAGGGCCGTCTCTGGGTAATTTTGAATGATTCGACTCTGTCTTTATGCCTAAGATTCAAATTCCCAGGAGAGGAAACCTAATTAGCTGAGTCATGTGTTTTCCCTTTGGAAAAGGTGATATGATATGGAGAAAAGAAAGAAGGCATTTTACCAAATACTTGAACTGGTTGGAATAACACACGCTCAAAGCAAAAACCACAGATATTCTTTATATATCACTCCTGTTGTTGTTGTTGTTAGGTGCTGTCGAGTTGGTTCCAACTCACAGTGACCCTATGTACTACAGAATGAAACCCTGCCTGGTCCTGCACCATGCCCACAATTGTAGTTATGCTGGAGCCCATTGTTGCAGCCCCTGTGTCAATCCGTCTTGTTGAGGGTCTTCCTCTTTCTTGCTGACCCTGTACTTTACCAAGCATGATGTCTTTCTCCAGGGACTGATCCCTCCTGATAATACGTCCAAATTATGTAAGATGTAGTCTAGCCATCCTTGCTTCTAAGGAGCATTCTGGTTGTACTTCTTCCAAGATAGATTTGTTCATTCTTTTGGCAGTACATGGTATATTCAATATTCTTCACCAGCACCACAATACAAAGGTGTCAATATTTTGGTCTTCCTTATCCACTGTCCAGTTTTCACATGCATATGATGTGATGGAAAATACCATGCCTTGGATCAGGTGCACCTTAGTCTTCAAGGTGACATACAGCCCAGCTTCTGGGATTATTTGCTCAGCATACAGGTTGAATAGATATGGTGAAAGGATACCACCCTGACACACACCTTTCCTAAATTTAAACCACGAGGTATCCCTTGTTCTGGTCGAACAACTGCCTCTTGGTCTATGTACAGGTTCCTCATGAGCACAATTAAGGGTTCTGGAATTCCCGTTCTTTGCAACATTATCCATAATTTGTTATGATCCACACGGTTAAATGCCTTTGCATATTCTACAAAACACAGGTAAACATCTTTCTGGTATTCTCTGCTTTTGCAAGGATCCATCTGACATCAGCAATAATATCCCTGGTTCCACCTCCTCTTCTGAATCCAGCCTGAATTTCTGGCAGTTCCCTGTCAATATGCTGTTGTAGCCACTTTTGAATGATCTTCAGCAAAATTTTACTTTCATGTGATATTAATGATATTGTTTGATAATTTCTGCATTTGGTTGGATCACCTTTCTTGGGAATAGGCCTAAATATGGATCTCTTCCAGTCCACTGGCCAGGTACCTGTCTTGCAAATCTCCTGGCATAGATGAGTAAGCCCTTCCAGTGCTGTATCTGTTTGTTGAAATATCTCAACTGATATTCCATCAATTCCTGGAGCCTTGTTTTTCACCAATGCCTTCAGTGCAGCTTGGGCCTCTCCTTTCAGTACCATCAGTTCCTGATCAAATGCTGCTTCTTGAAATGGTTGAATATCAACCAATTCTTTTTGGTATAATGACTCTGTGTATTCTTCCTATCTTCTTTGATGCTTTCTGCATCATTTAATATTTTCCCCACAGAATCCTTCACTATTGCAACTTGAGGCTTGAGTTTTTTCTTCAGTTCCTCCAGCTTGAGAAATGCCAAATGTGTTCTTCCTTTTTGGTTTTCTATCTCCAGCTCTTGGCATATGTCATTATAATACTTTACTTTGTCTTCCGGGGCTGCCTTTTGAAATCTTCGTTCAGTTCTTTTACTTCATCACTTCTTCCTTTTGCTTTAGCTACTCAACATTCAAGAGCAAGTTTCACAGTCTCCTCTGACATCCACTTTGGTCTTTTCTTTCTCTCTTGTCTTTTTAATGACCTCTTGTTTTCTTCATGTATGATGTCCTCGATGTCATTCCACAACTCGTCTGGTCTTCGGTCATCAGTATTCAACACATCAAATCTATTCTTGAGATGGTCTCTAAATTCAGGTGGTATATACTTAAGGTCATACTTTGGCTCTTGCCTACTTGTTCTAATTTTCTTCAGTTTCAGCTTGAATTGCATATGAGCAATTGATATAACACTTACATATCACTCCTGGCATACGTAAATGCTCAGTACATGTTAGGTGTTACCATCTGGTTCTTTCATGTTGTTGTGGTTGATAATAAGAATGATAAAAAACCTTGTTACAAAGTTGTCTGTTACTGATGTTATAGCTCACTAAAAAATATCTTCAACTGCTGGGAAATTCAAATCTATCAAGGAGAATGGAATAGATGCGAATTTAGGGGGTACTGAATATTTTTCAATGTCAAATTTACATTGGTCTAGCAACCAGTTGGTAAGAAAATAAGGAATGTAACCATTGGTTAAAAGTGTAGGCTCTAGCTGCTTTGAATTGTAACTTATTCACTTCCTAATTAATTGACATGGGGAAATTAAATTAATCTCCCTACATTTCAGTTTTCTCATATTTAACTCAGAGTTAATTGAACTAGACAATCCATTTAAAGCATCGACACAGTACTGACACTTAGTAAGTGCTCAATAAATGTTAACCATGGTTATTATTCAGTGAGCTATGGAAGTTCAGGTCTTCATTCTTTCACCTGTCTGCCCATCCCACATAAATAATAGGTAGTTCTATAAATTCAGGCAGGGCTTCAATGGGGCAGTTTTATAAACAAAATGTCCAAACAATAGTGAGAACTCTGCATGCTGACGATAAAGACTTAATCTGGCAACAAATTTTTCTGAGGGAAAAAAAAAATACTTGATAAGATTATAAATTTGTTTGTACAGAGAAAGCACACTTACAGAGAGGTTTAATTGTTTGGCAATAAAATTCTCCTGTTTTATTGTGATTTCAGAGTACAATTTAACTATGCTTTTTGAACTTATGTGTGTGCATTTTAATTATCCAGCTGTCTTAATTTAACCATTTGTCTCCTTTGTCTTAGAAACTGCTTTATTTTTGCACTGAAATATGCTTTTAATAATTGCCAAAAATATGTTTTACATAATCGTTGTGGAGGGGAAAAAGGTAAAGTGCATTGATTTCCATTTAATTCCGAAAGATTTTTTTTTTTAATGCTGCTTTCTGACTCCTTGCATTGTCAAGCTATGGTTATATAAGCGTGATCCCTAAACAAGTATTTACTGAGCTTGTACTCACTAAACATTGCGGCAGAGTAGGACCAAGGAATTATAAGATGTTTTGATTTATTGATCTGTAGCATCTCTTCCCCGTTCAATCTATGCCTTTTTAAAAATGCATAAGAATCTAAGTAGGGCTTTACTGAACTGCTAGCTACACAATAGCTGCTGATCTTAACTGCTATTCGTAACCTCGGAAGAGAAAGGAATAATTATCGTTTTCACAGCTCCCGCAGTTGGGTTCTGGCTTTGGAACTACAAACCCCTATAGACCTGGTTCCAGACAAACCTAAGCCCAGATTCTATCTCTGCTACTTACTCCCTATCCCACCTCATACATCGGTTAAGGTCCCCGAGCACTCATTCCTAGGGGCCCTGGTCTTTTATTTTATTTGGGTCTGTGGGAAATAATCTCAGAGCAATTTTTCCAAGTTTGTATTTGTTGCCCCAATTGTATCAGAAAGGTCCTCACTCTCAGAGGTGACTTCTTTCTTAAAAATCTGGTTGGCCTGCATTTTCTCAACTTTGATACCCCAAACCAAAGAGCTAGGCTTCCATAACAAATCTCTGTTCTGATTTTCTTCTGCTTCTTTAATCACTCTTTTGTCCCCATCTTTGTCTCCTCTTCTTCCTACTCTTTCCAGACATAACACAAAGGAGCCCTTAACTCTGTGTTCCTTACATCTTCATTTCCAGGAACCACTTTTACAAATCCTTATTCCACCAATAATTGGTATCAGCTGAAGTGGCAGGCACTCTAATTCTTGCAACAATTCTATGAGTTAGTTCTAACTTTTGCCTCTTTTACGCATTGGTTTTATTCCTAGCCTTCAAAAAACAACTGAAAGTCAGATTTGTCTGACTCTGATGATCATATTCTTTTAGCTACACACACAGCTTCTTTACTTCGCCTCTAAGCTCTAGATTTGGTCATCTGAGTTCTTGCCTTATGTGCACAGCTAATTAGGTATGGGTGTTTTTAACTGTAAGGCTATCTATTTCCTGCAGACAAACTTCCTTATACCATTTTAGCCTCTGTCCATTAAAATCTCCATTACCCTTGCAATTTCTTCAACTCCTAGGGTAATGAAATACCTGCCTCAAAGGGTCAGTTATAAAGACAAAATAAGCTAATATGTGTAGATTCAGCAGTGCCTGAACATGATGTATTCTCACTAATAAGTCTTCTCTTTATTAGTACTATTGTTGTTGTTGTTGTTGTTAGTTGCCATCAAATCATCATGGTGACGCCATGCACCACACCCAGTCCAATGCCTTCCCCATGATCAGTTGCGAGCCGGATCATTGTGATTCATAGGATTTTCACTGGCTGATTTTCAGAAATAGATCACCAGACCTAGTTCATCTTAGTCTGGAAGCTCTGCTAAAACCTGTTCAGCATCATTGCAACAACTCAAGGCTCCACGGACAAACGGGGTGGTGGCCTTACATGAGATGCATTGGCCAGGAATCCAACCTGGATCTCCCACATGGCAGGTGTGATTCTACCACTGAACCACCAATACCCTAATAGTGCCATTATTACTATTATAAATATATGCATTTCTATTACTGTTACTAAAATACTTGTTTAAGATCTAGAAAATGAGTAGACATACAAGGAGAGTAATAAT
Organism: Loxodonta africana; assembly: GCF_030014295.1. Classification (NCBI taxonomy): domain Eukaryota; kingdom Metazoa; phylum Chordata; class Mammalia; order Proboscidea; family Elephantidae; genus Loxodonta; species Loxodonta africana. The sequence goes on from NC_087362.1 coordinate 58,019,315, forward strand.
TTAATAGATATTTATAGAGAATGCTGTATGATAACAGCAGAGGATGCCTACATGTACAATACCTGCATTTTTAATACTAAGTCACACACACACGTACACACACATGTACATACACACATGCTGATCATATGTGTGACCCATATTTTGGAGAGGAAAAATATGTATATTGGTAGGGAGCCTCTGGACCGTCCCCCATGAGGGACCTGAAATTTTTAGTAAATGCCACTTTGAGGTGAGAATGTCTATCTTCAGTTACCAGATTGTCCCCTGAAGTAATTGAAACCTGTGAGTCTCAGATATAAAGTTCCTTGGTGCCATTGATTATAATATAGCAATTTGAGTTTAGACAACAACAGTATTTTTGAAATGGAAGGCTTTGCTTAGCCTATATATAATACATAAATATATACTCATTAATATTTTTCAAAGGATTTGTGCCTGAGTGGCCCATCTCCTGAATCTCTGATTATATTTAACATAGTTAGGCAGCCTTGCCGTTGCTTCCTTGCCCTTCTGACAAGAGTCAGGAGGATACCCAGTAAGCTCCATGAAGGGAAAGCCTAATGACCCTTTCTCTGGAGAACCCAAAAACAACAGAGCCTGAACTCAGTCCGTGCTGCTGCTGAAGGAAAAACAGTTCCTTCCTGGCCACTGCCTGAAGGGATGAGAACAAAACAAAACAACAACAACAAAAATACAAAACCATTGCCGTCTAGTCAATTCCAACTCATGGTAACCCATGAGTTACAGAGTAGGACTGCTGCATAGAATTTTCTTGACTGTAATCTATGGAAGCAGATTGCCAGTCTTTCTTCCATGGTGCCACTGGGTGGGTTCACACCGCCAAACTTGAGGCTAGTAGTCAGGACAATGGATGAGAAACTAACATTAACTCCCTTGCTTTTTATCTTATCAGGGTGTGAAGAGGAAGAGGATGGGAGGTGGCATTAGAACATGTTTCTACTTCATTCATTGTTCGCTAGTTCTACCTCTGAAAAACTTAGAAAATTAATTCTTATTCAGACAAACTCCGAGGAGGAAGTAGATGTATAGACATGAGACTATGTGCCTCTCAATAACCTCACTGTCACTAACACGCCTGAGGGAGGCACCAGTGTCCAGCAGTCCCTTGAGAGGCAAGGGAGGGAATCATTTTACACAGAGGCACAGTGATTGAATAGATTCCAAAGAAAGGCAAATCCTGGAACCAGGATAGCTTGTGTTTAAATTCTAGCCATACCATCTATGTGACCTTGAGCAAAAGACTGAGATCTTCTGAATTGCATTTTGTTCGTCTGTATAATGGGAACAACACTTATGTTAGAGAGCTATTGAGAGAATTAAAGAACACGTATAGACGAATGGTATGGCATGCAGTAAATATCCAATGGATTTAGTTTTCTTTGTGTTACCTACCAACTGCATCTCCTCCAATGGTATGCTAAAGAGTAACACATTAATTGATATAAAAATCAAATTATCAAGACAAAGTTAAATTACTTTCTGATGAGAAATAGAGAAGAGCATACTTCAAGAAGTTAGAAAATACTTTCTGAAGTTTTGTGTTGAGAAATATTCTTATGTGAATTGGTCCCGTGTCCATAGAGTATCCTGATTGGTTAACAATATCTACATGGGCAGAGGAGAGGACAGTAACTACTAGTACATCATGTAGTTACAATCTCTGGAATAATGCATTTTAAAAATTTTTTTAGCATAATCCATTGAAAATGAAAAGATTTGAAGCACAAAGTCCTAAATATTCAACTACAAAGAAATTTAAAATTATAACTAATTTTGCCTTTTATTAAATTTTATTGGGAATAAGACATGGTCCTTATCCTCCATCAGCCAAGTGAATAAGAACAGGAAAGACATTCTAGCAAAGAAAGTATAATGAGCAAAGGCATGAATTTGTAAGAGAGCATGGATTAATAAAAATGAGAAAGGCTCTACAGTTGTTTCATTTCCTAGAGTACATAGTTTGAGTGAATAGATGTGTGGTGGTCTTAAAACATGATCTCAAAGTATTGACAATCTTATCAATAGGTTGGGGGGGTCTATGTCCCCTCCCCTGAATTTGGGTGAACTTGTGACTGCTTTAACCAAAAGAGAACAACTAAAGTGATTCTGTATTACTCAATTCTGGGTCATAAGAAGCCATGAAACTTCTACCCTGTTTGAAGAAACACTCAGACTCAGAGTCTTGATTTGTAATGTAAGAAGCTGAACTCCATCTGGTTACCCTGCTATAAACCAACCAAGCCACATGTAGACATTCTGGTTGATAATCCTAGTCTTTGAGTCAATCCTAATTTAGGCAAGAGATGGGCGCTTAGATAATTCTAGCCATCAGCCATCAGTTATGCTCAGCCATTAAGTCTAGGCTGCACTCTAGGTAGATATATCCAGTAGACTGTTCACAAGCCTGAAGTTTGGGAAAGAAGTTAGAACAGATGAGAGTAGATCTGAGAATCAACAATCTCTACAGTTAAATCAATAAGAACACACGAGATCAGTCAAGTAAGTGATGCAGAGTAAGTAAAGTGAAGAGCCAAAGATAAATTCCTAAGAAACGCCAATATTCAAGAGTTTTATAGAGTATGAAAGACCAAGGAAACAAAAAAAGGAAAGAATGGTCACAGAGGGAAGAAGGAGTGCCATGGACTCCAAGAAGTGAAGAGTTTGAGAAAGCTTTTACTGTTCTCTACCATTAAATGCAATGAAGAGTTCCACAAACCCCATGCCATAACCTCTGCAAAACACTGAGAATATAAATTTGGACACATCATCATTCCAGTCTTCATGGAGGCATAGACAAATAAACAAACGTGTGACAATAAAGTGGTTTAAGTGCAAAATAGAACTGTTATTCAGTACAGAGATACATTACAGAGGGAGACACTGACTTCTCAGTGAGAATAAAGGAAGTCTTTAGGGGATGAGTTAGATCAGGCTTTTGTCTCCAAAAATGATGTGTAAGCCACTTGAATCCAATGCAAACCCTGAGGACCACTACTTGGAGTTCAGTAGGTTAGTTTGAATGATGAGCTCAAAATTCAGCATCCTCTGGGAAACTCACACAGACTAAAATAGATAATTTGCATTAATGAGTTAAAAAAAAAAAAAAAAACCTACCCAGAGAAAGAAGGGGACTGTCATCGAAACTGGTCCCCAAGGGAAGCCAAACCCCTTTCCTTGTTTGGCATCAGTGCAACTAACCTCTAAACTGCCTCTCTGCACGAAGGACCTCCTGCTATTGTTCTGACCCTGTGCCATTATGCCGAGTGGAGAGGAATTGAAAGAAGCATTTATTACTGCCTTGAATTGAAATCCAGAAGCTAGAATTGCTTGGGAGCTAAAAGCAATTTATTCCTAGGCTTTCATTTTTATAAAGTTGAGATGATTTCCTCCCCCCGCTCCTTCCACCTGCAAGCTCCAGGGCAGGCGTGTCAGGCTTTGGGAGCTGCTTCACCTACAGATGGTTTCAAGCTATTGCACAAACCTAAGAATTTACACAACCCCAAGTTTTGTTTTTAGAGAAACTGCTAGCAGTATATTTTTAGAGGTAGTAGAATTTCTTCCATAGTCAAATGCATAAACCACATAAGTACCATGCGTATGACTGATAATTTTAGTAAGAAACCTGTCCCTACAAAGTGTGTGTGTCTGTGTTTAGAGAGAGTGGAAGAGAAAGAGAGGAGTGACTTTTAATCAGGGTAGATTTTGCCCACCAGAGGACATTTGACAATGTCTGGAAATATTTTTGGTTGTGACAACTGGAGGGGGTGCTACTAGCATCTGTTGAGCAGAGGCCAGGAATGCTGCTAAACCTCCTACAATGCACAGGGCAGCCCTCACAAAAAGGAATTATCTGGCCCAAAATGTTAATAGTGCCAAAGTTGAGAAATCTTGAGCGAGAGAGAGAAGAGGAATCAAGCAATTATTCCAATGTTTTTTTCAGTTCAAATTAAGCCTAGTCACAGAACCATCATGTCTCAGGGTTGGGAGGAGAGTCTAGTCATCATATAGTGACGTATGCCATGCAGTGCTGCTTTAGGATGGCAAGACGAGTTTGTATATTGTAATTCTATTAGGCAGACCTGCTTGGATAAAGAAGAAAACAAGGCACATGACTCCATGATAAGGCTGCAAAAAACATCACCCTTGTGCTGTGACTAAACAGAGATAACCCCTCAAGCTAGCAACAGAAGGGAACTGACTGCATGAGGAGACAACAAGAGAGAAAATATGTTTAATGTTGCATTTGGAAAGAGGTGCCTGCTAGTTACAGCTCTGAGACTACCTTGTAGACTTAAGAACCAGAAGGGAATCGGTCTTTGACCTCCAGGGGATGCCGGGAAACAGATGCCAGAAGATCCCAGGGAAGATGTTTTGACCCCAAAACAGGCTTCTTGCATGTGCCAAATGGTATTTATCTTTGTGTGAAATTTTGCTCTTTCTTGTTAAAATATGAGAAAACATCCAAATTCCCATGCAGCCTCCTGAGGCTTCTGCTCATCTGGCTGGCCACACTCCCAGCTGGAATTCCCGATACCCAAATTCTCTCACTGTATGTTACTTAAGGATTCACTATTCTAGCAGATAGCGTGTGGTTTTCCCTTTGTCTCATGGCTCACTGGGCAGTACATGTCTTTGTAGAGTTTTCAGGAAGTTAAATGTATATTCACAGAGAAAGAAACATGAGCTTGAAAAACCAGACCAGCTTGGGTTTGAAACCAGGCTAAATACGCGTCTTAGCATGTGACCTTGGTAACATCATAACTTCTTCAAACCTAAACTTATAAACACGAGAAATGAGGAAACACAATTATTATAAGAATTAGGTAAAACAATGCATTTAATTCTGTAGGCGTAATGCCTAGTTCATTAGATGTGGGTTAGGGTTGCTATTACCGTGATGAGTATTATTTTTAAGACTCAAAGTCTAAAGATTTTTTTTTATCTGTATTATTTTGAGTTCCTACTGATAGTCAAGCTGAGCCAGGTTAAGGAATGTTCCTTATACTTTTCATTTCCTAATGCCACTAGTAGCAAAATGACAATGGTAAAAGCCACCTGTGATGAAGACATTTGGAGAGAGACAGCTCTATTACTGTTTGCCTATTGAAATACATTTTAGAGTCTGCACATATCAGTCCAATATCTTTCTGAACTTCTCACAAGGGAGGAAATAGAGTGGATTGGCTTTAATTTGAGCAGAAGGGAAGAGGTGATTCCGATGAACGCATAGCCTTTTAAAAGGAAAGACATTTTAATTCCTGGAGAGGCATAGTATGTATCATTTGTTCCTTCATGTGCCCACCCCCCCACCATTTAGCAATGACCCTAAGGGCACATCAAGTCCGGATCTTCTAGAGGGCAGTAGAAGGGAATATACACGCTGCTCTGAAATGTAATAGAACACAGGCCATGAAATTTCAAGCAGTCAGACTTCATTTGTGAAAGATGGTTTTAATTATTATGTCCACCAGAAAAATACTAATTATTTCAATAGTTTAGGCACTAAAAATATTTTTAAAAAATAGTTTCGTTTTAGTCCAAGAATCCAGCAGTTCAGTCTGAAGATCTAAGTATGAAATTCTAACAACCCGTATCCTCAAGTATCTTTCAGAGCCAAAAGGATAAAGAAAACACCACCACTGGGTGACACAGAGCCTGGAAATAACATACTTGGATGTGAGCCCTGCCTCCGGTACCTACTAGCTATGGGAATACGGCAAAGTAACTTCACTCCTCTGAGTCTCTGTTTTCTCGTTTATAAAACAGGAATATACTCGAAGGCCTGTTTATGGGGATTAAATAAAACAATGCATATAAAGCATGTAGGAGCCCCTGATTCACAGCCTTGTCCTTACTACTCTAGATTTCCATTTCAGCTTTTCTTGGAAGAGTTGGATGATGCACCCTTGGCTCCATCTCAACCGCATCTGATGGCTTGCTACTTACTCTTCATTCCCTAACAGAACGTTTTTGAACACCCCCAAATCATAAGGGAAGTACTGCTTCATGCTGACAAAATCCCAGACGCCAGCCACTGCCCAATTGGATTTCAATATAGAACCATCCCAGATAATGCATCGACAACTATGATAAACCTTCCCTCAGAACTGTCCTAATTATCCCTGACCTTTTCAGGGCTCTTTGGGTTCTCCACTTTGAACAACCCCAAATTCCCTGTTACGGCAATTGTCCAAACAGGCTATATGATTCGAATACCCTCAACCCTGATGTCGACTTTGATTTGCTGCTGGCCTCCCTCTGTCCAGTTTTAGGTACACATATTTTCCTGTGCTACGATACCAGTCCTTAACTGTCACGTAACATAATGTCCACAGTTATTTCAAGAGTTATCAGATCATGAAAATCACAAATCTTCTCTGCTTTAGACCACCCCACGGTACCCAGCATTGTACTATTCAGACAGTAATGTATATCACACATATTTGCACAGGACATACCCAATGCCAGGCTTCCTATCAGTCTTAAATGTGGCCAAAAAAAATAATAATAATAAGTCCTCTGCCCACACAAAGCTTAATTTGTACATTTGGAGGAAGCCTAAACAGAAACAAAGATAATTCCTTTCCTCACACTTATCACAAGCTGAAATGAACAGGGCACTGCAACAGAGAGAGTTTGGAGGTAGACAGCAGTTCAGATGTAGTGGTGGGAAGGTCTCTCTGGGGCTGGCAGTAGAGCTGAAACTGAAGGAGTAGGGCATGAGAAAAGCAAGGGAAAGAATCTCCAGGCAGAGGAAACAGTAATGGAAAACATCCTGGGATGCAAAGGGCAATGTGGCCAGCGTATACAAGGAGACAGGACAAGTTTGGAGCTAGGCAGGCCCAGATCATATAGGGTCAGGTAGGCCGTAAAAGTGCTTACACTGTAATGAAAATGTCACAGGAACAGAGAGATGCATTTTAAGTGAGAAAGTGGGACAAGCCAAATTATATTTTTTTAGCATGTGTTTTGGTCTTCTCTGGGGAAAATAGAATGAAGAGGTAATCTACAACAAGTGTCCCTAAATTATCTGTTAACAGTCTATAACATTGGGCCTTCTCATCTATGTACATTCTAGCTGGCAGCATGGAGAGATTTAGTTAAATGCTTCCATTTGTCTTGATGGTTTAATTTCTGCCTGATTCCCTTCAGTCTTGAAATAGAGGATTAGTCACAGTTTCAGATAATCCCTGAAGCCTGAGCAGTTTCGATTTCCACCTTAATCTGTCCCTACCCTTGTTTCAAGGCACTGGGGGGCTTGTACACTACCTTAGAGTTAGGGATGGGCTATAGACAATGAAGATATTACAGCTCTCAAGAATCTCTATGCTAATGCTTACCTATACATTTAATTAAAAATATTTATTGAATTTGTACTATGTGTCAGGCACTGTGCCAGGCATTAGGATTACAGCAATCCATAAGACTAATGCTTTTCACACTTGAATGAAAATAAATGAGTAAGTGAATGAGTGGAAATCAAGGGTCAAAGTCACAGCTCATACTGATTAACATTTTCCTCTAATGTGAGACTGTTTCTTCATCTAGAAATGGGGATGATAGTAGTATTGAACTCACAGGCTTATAGTAAGAAGTAAGTGTAAAATTTATCACATGACTGGCACAGTCAGGTACATTTTTTAAAAGTCATATTTACGGAGCTTTTGATATCAGAAATGCAAGAGCTTAGGACTGTAGCACTGCTGGGATTTTCTGTCTTATAATCAAGGCTTGTCTGAGCTACAGATGTCATTGAATTTTTGGAATGGATTTACATATTGCTTGTTATGGATGAGCAATGTCTTGGCCGATTACCTGGACCAGTTGGGTGCATCCTTCAGTTATATTGTACATGCTTTTGCTTTATCTATCAAAGAGACCATGGGCTTGGCTCTAGAAGCAAAATTAACTTTAGAAACTAAAAAAAATTAGATACAGAGAGAGAGATTTTATCTGAACCGGTAGCAGATCAGCATCTAGGGGCCCACAGAGAATGGGCACCACTTTTTCCTGAGAAAGAGAGAGGTAAAATATTGTATTACAAGTGTAGTGGTAACAATTACATTATTCGTATGATGAAAAAGGAAACCCTGGTGGTGTAGTAGTTAAGTGCTATGGCTGCTAACCGAGAGGTCAACAGTTCAAATCCACCAGGTCCTCCTCGGAAATTCTATGGGGCAGTTCTACTCTGTCCTATAGGATCTCTATGAGTCAGAACTGACTCAACTGCAGTGGGTTTGGTTTTTGGTATGGTGTGATGAAAAACAATGTGAGCTTTATGAATAATAACTTACTCTCCCAGACTGATAATAATAGTGACAATAATAATAATAAATATCATTCATTGAGCATAATAATGATAACAGTTACAATGGCATTTATTTATTGAAAATGTACCATGTGCTTGTCCTAAGCACTGTGTATCTCACCTAATCCTCTAGCAGCCTAGTAAAATAGTTATCTCTGTTAGCACATAGTGAAGCCGGGGCTTGGAGAGGTTATGCAAGTCACTGATGGAGCTGGGATTCAAACTTACCGTATTCTAACTGCAGAGCCCACGCTCACGACCATTACACTATATAAGGGGACACTACGTGGTTTAAAGTCAGGAAAGGTGTGTATCGGAGTTTTATCCTTTCACCATACCTATTCAATCCGTATGCTGAGCAAATAATCCGAGAAGCTGGGCACCAAGACTGGAGGAAGATTCACTAACAACTGCGTTATGCAGGTGACACAACCTTGCTTGCTGAAAGTGAAGAGGACTTGAAGCACTTACTGATGAAGATCAAAGACCACAGTCTTCAGTATGGATTACACCCCAACATAAAGAAAACAAAAATCCTCACAACTGGACCAATAAGCAACATCATGACAAATGGGGAAAAGATTGAAGTTGTCAAGGATTTCATTTTACTTGGATCTGCAACCAACAGCCATAGAAGCAGCAGTCAAGAAATCAAGATATAAGGGGGAGGGGGAAAGATTGTACTCAGGAGGAGGAAGAGACAGGGGTGGTGACATTCCTCAGTAAGATGGTTCCTACATAGTTAAGCGTTAAGCCAAGGAAGTGGTCCCTATGGGGTCCCTAACGTGGTAGTGTCCCTAAACTTGGTAATTAAACAATAAGCCAAGGAAATAGTCTCTACAGGGCTCCCTGACTGGGCTGTTAAATGTTAACAGGGAGAGATAAGAGAAAAAGGGTATAAAAGCCCTAAAAAAACAACTATCGAGACTATCAGGGCTCTCAGACTCTCCCTTTGAGCAGCCCACTTGATGCTCTCTGGTCAAGTGTACTTTCGCCATTAACCCTCTGTTAACTAATAAAACCCCTTGCTTGCTTGACAATCTTTGTCTCAGTGTTTGAATTCTTTCCTACACCGAAGACAAGAACTGAAGCTATTCTCCAGTAACAAAAAGATGCTTTGCATTGGGCAAATCTGCTGCAAAAGACCTCTTTAAAGTGTTAAAAAGCAAAGATGTCACCTTGAAGACTAAGGTGTGCCTGACCCAAGCCGTGGTGTTTTCAATCACAGCATAAGCATGTGAAAGCTGGATGATGAATAAGGAAGACCGAAAAAGAATTGATGCCTTTAAATTGTGGTGTTGGCGAAGAATACTGAATATACCATGGAGTGCCAAAAGAACGAACAAATCTGTCTTGGAAGAAGTGCAACCGGAATGCCCCTTAGAAGCAAGGATGGCTAGACTACGTCTCATACTTTGGACATGTCGTCAGGAGGGATCAGTCCCTGGAGAAGGACATCATGCTTGGTAAAGTACAAGGTCAGTCCAAAGGAGGAAGACCCTCAACGAGACGGATTGACACAGTGGCTGCAACGACCGGCTCAAGCATAACAATGATTGGGAGAAAGACGCAGGACTGGGCAGTGTTCCATTCCGTTGTACCTAAGGTTGCTATGAGTTGAAATTGGCTCGACGGCACCTAACAACAACATAGTGTGGGAAGCTCTGGTGGTCCAGTGGTTAAGAGCTACTGCTGCTAACCAAAAGGTTGGCAGTTTGAATCCACCAGCTGCACCTTGGAAACCCTATGGGGCAATTCTACTCTGTCTTACAGGGTTGCTATGAGTCGGAATCGGCTCAATGGCAATGGGTTTTTTGGTTATTATAGCATCTTGGTTCTGTGTAGCTATGCTTGCCAGTCCAGAGATGCTTATTCGGAACTATTTCTTTCTAGTTGAACATAGTAAGCCCTTTCTGTAACTGTTGTTGTTGCAGAAAGGTGGAAGACTTTCTGCAACTATCATGCTAAAAATGAGCAGCTTTCAGATGCCTTTGGCAATGACACCGAAACCAGGTCCACTGGTGGCTAAGAGGTGCCTTTTGCAACAGAGCAAGGCTTTTGCTGAAGATGGAGTTGCAACACACTGGCTGAGAAAGGCACACTCTTCCCATGGAACCCACAATCCTGCACACTTCTATTGTTCTGTATTACTTCCGAGCATGCTGGATTTTAAAGCATTCTCTGGTAGGAAAAAAAAAAAAGCAAACTCAGTAAATCCCAGTATTTTTACCGCCTTTGCCCAATTTGACATCTTTCAAAGTAACTGTGAGAAGCACGCACAATCTCTGTCAACTGCATGATTTAGCAGCTATAAAATCCCTCTGAATCAAACCCATTTTGAAATAAAAAGGAACCTACTTGAGAATTTCATTGCACTGTTGGATACCTACTCAAAGATCAATCACCTCTCTTCATTCTGTATTCCTGGTATATTTTTAAGTTTAATCTTTTTTGCAGCTTACTCATTTAGTTAAGGGTAGAATTTTAAAAGACTAAAGATTGAGCCAGGAGGTGGAGGACATGGTGTCAGAACAAAGGGTTTCTTTGTATCCTGAACAATAGAATTCAAAAAGATGCGCTATTGTCTTTTCAGCTCTTTCCTCAATGGTGCAGTGCCTAGTTTTCTTGAAACTTGAGTGTCCTTTCCCCCAAGGAAAATAGCATTTCTCTGCAGGCTGCCTAGCAAGATAAAACAGCTGTGTTTCCAACTCCACAGGGAATTTCTTTGGATGAAAAATCTATTTTTTAGGCTGAATGTGATTGGGTGAGCGGAAGGCTAAACACATTGCTTATGGTTTGGCCTCCAATGACAATTGAAAAAAATATATTCATAAAATGTGATACTAAAACAATTAACTAAAACTCAACTATCTTGAAACTGAAATATACATTGTAAATAAAATGCTGGCTGTAAGGACACAGAAAGGTGTGAACATAGCCAAGCCTCCAAAGAATAAAAATAAAATTGGTTGAATTTGAATGTCTTTAAAGATTTAGTGAATAAAGAACAGGAAAAAAAAAAAACTTAGCTCTCACTTTAGGCCTCACGAATGCAAATATTTTAATTATGGCCTGTGCACAGACACTTCACTTACATAGATATGTAAATACTACATTTTGAAAGGTGGAAGTACAGAGGAAGACATCATGATAATGGTATTTATAAAAGGTTAATATATGTTCATCTATTTGTTGTTGTCATTAGCTACCATCAAGTCAGCTCATGGCAACACCATGCACAACAGGATCAGGCCATTGTAATCCATAGGGTTTTCACTGGCTGATTTTCAGAAGTAGATCACCAGCCCTTTCTTCCTAGTCTATTTTAGTCTGGAAGCTCCACTGAAACCTATCCAGTATCATAGGGAAACACAAGCCTCTGGTGACAGACGAGTGATGGCTACACTTGAAGTACATTCGCTGGGAATCAAACCAGGGTCTCCAGCATGAAAGGCAAGAATCCCACCACCAAACCACCATTGCCCTCATGTTCATCTGTAGAACTACTAATAAAATACTGAAAGTCAGATATGAGTTAAATTTCCTTTCAGGAAAAAAACAACCTCATGCTAGAAATACCACCATAACCTTTATCCTCCTCTCTCCCTGCAACAGGTCCCCAAAAGAATCACACCTAGAAATCCATTCATAAACCATTAATGTCTATCGTATTTTCCTGGTCTGGACAATTTATTAAGCCTCTTATTAACAGTCCAAATTAATTTCAACAATGATCAACTTCAGTATGTGTCCATTGATGTGGAATGGGTGTGTAGGTTCCAACATCAGACATAGATTTGCAATTGAGTTAGTATACAACAAAATTTTTGAAATGGTGTGTGTTCATTCTGCATAAGCTATCAAGGTACTAAATTGTGATCAATGTCTTGGTTGCTAAATGCACTCAATATAGTAGCCACTAAAACCTTATGGATCACAACAGGACATTTTGTAAGAAGAAATACTAGCTTTGGACACATTGTCAGGAGGAATTAATCACTAGAGGAGAAAATCACGTTTGGCGAAATAGATGGCCAACAATCCATGAGATGGATTGGCACAAAAGCCACAATGATGGACAGAAACGTAATCATGAGGATGATTCGGGACTGGGCAATGTTTCATTCTGTTGTACACAAAGTCGTTATGAGTTGGAGTCTACTCAACAGCAGCTATCTATCTATCTCCATTAATCCTTACAGTGAAATCAAAGCCATAAACCAGGATGTATGGACCCCATGAATATTATCAAAACATCCTTTCCATAAACAAAGCATAAAATAACAGCAGCATAGTTGGGGGATGGGAGGAGAGAGTTCCTTGGAAGAAGCTGGGCTTAGATTTCAGGCTAAACCCTGACAAGTATTAGTTGTTGCATTTATTCCCATACCTCTTCTTCTCTCACTTGTAAAGTAACAGGAAGAATATCTAACTTTGATGCAGTGCTTACAATACAGAAAATATGCTAAGGGTATACTACGAATAGCTTTAATTTAAATCTCATAACTACTGAGTCACGTTATCATTGCCCTTTAGCAGAAGAATGGATAAACTGTGATATGTGCATACAATGGAATGCTACTGAGCAAGAAAAAGGATCAAACTACTGATACACTCAACAACATGGATAAATCTCAAATGCATTTTGCTAAATGAAAGATACAATGGACCGAAGGGAAATTCTGGAAGTGATGGAATTGCTGCATACCTTGACTGTGTTGTTGTTACATGACTGTATTCATTCACCCAAATTCATTGAGCTCTACACTAAACAGGGCTAATTTTAGTGTTAATGTGTGTCTATCTAGCATTAAATCACTTGTTTTCTCTCAAATTAGAAGAAGTTGTGTTTTGTACTTTTGTAGAGCTGAAAACTAAACATTAGTGTATGATGGATACCATTTGAAGTATCCTACAAATAGAGAATTATTAGAAATTAACTTGTTAGGTCATTCTCTCAAACATTTGTAAAAATACCCATAGAAGATAGCCTATTAAAATGATGGATTAATACAGCAATCATGTGGCCAAAAAGTCAATAAGTTAATTAAATTTCACTTATTCTAAGAGCTCATATCTAGAGAAAGAAGTTGACTAAATTAAGCATAGTAAAATTTTTTGTATCCAATTTGATTTACCTTCTAAATAAAATTTATATTCATGTATATAGATTTTTTTCAGATGCTTATAGAAAATTTGATAACTTGGAAAAGCACCAAAATAACCCTAGGAAGGTATTTTAACAAAACTCCCCAAACTTTTTAAACCCTATGACTATGATTTGGGATGCTAGCTAGCAGTAGATAAATTATTTTCCAACACCCATTTAGAATATTTGATTACTAATTTACACAGGCAAGGCAACAGACTATAATGAATGTAAAAGTCACCTTTGAGAGGGCCTTTCCAGAACTGAAAATAAGTACCCCCTTGCCTTCAGCCCAAGGATATTAATGATTCAAGAATATTTCTGTCCTGTAGTTGAAAGCATAATAAAGCACTACTATGCCAGGAAGTTGGGTGCTGGTTAATAAAAACACATGTGGGTGGATGAAACAATCTTTTATTATTTCATTATGACATGCCACCTTTATCCTTCGATTATGAGTGATTTATTACAAAATGGTTATGACTTTGTGTTGATGCTTAAGAGTAACTGTTTTATGATAATTTCACACAAGAATCACAATTTTTTTTGTTTAAATTCATTTTAAGTTGCAGCCTGGTTTTTAATAAAGAAAAGTGATTTAAAATTCACTACAAACAATTACAAATTGCTATCAAAGTTTAAATTCACGGTGGGTTTCTTTTTGTGCATTTCCCTTTTGATGGCTACAGTGTTTGTTCTCACGTACATTCTCAGACCACAAAGTGAAGGCGGTAGTTCAGGCCACGGTGTGTTGTTGTTAGTTGCCGCTGAGTAAGCTCCAACTCATGGCAACCTTATATATAACAGAAAGAAACGTTGCTTGGTCCTGTGCCGTCTTCATGATCATTGGTGTGTTTGAATCCATTGTTGTGGCTTTTGTGTTAATCCACCTCATTGAAGGTTTCCCTCATGTTCACTGACCCTCCAGTGTACTTTACTAAATGTGATGTCCTTTTCTAGTGATTGAGCTTTCCTGGTGGCACGTCCAAAGTAAGCAACACAAAGTCTCACCATCCTCACTACTAAGGAGCATTCTGGTTGTGGCCATGAAGTACCTGGCCTCTCCTACCACTCACCACAGCTCAGCGGACTGTTGTCCAAATATCATCCCAGTTTAGACGAGGCCTATCAGTCTTTGACTGAAAAAAAAGAAGCATATTTTAAATGAGAAATTCATTAAATATTATCCCTCTAAATCTATCTTCTATGTAGGAATGACTAATAGATCAAAATAAACATTTGAATGTTTGAGTTATATTAGCTTCTGGAAACAATGAATATATCTACATTTATGAATAGATTATAGTGTAGACTATCAACCAACTAAGATAGATTAAAAAAAAAAAATAGTTCCAGACCTACCCCATCTGAGGTAAGTAATCTCGGGCATCCAATGCAGGCAAAATGCTTATCTGAAACAATAAGCTATAAAATAGATAACAGGCTTGGTAAGCCAGCTGATTTTTCTTAAGTTTTAGTAGTAGGTGGATTTTTTTTTTTTTTTTTTTTTTTTGCTTCCTATAGCCTCATGTGGAAACCCTGGTGGTGTAGTGGTTAAAAGCTACGGCTGCTAACCAAAAGTTCTGCAGTTCGAATCCCCCAGGCAATTCTTGGAAACTCTATGGGGCAGTTCTACCCTGTCCTATAGGGTCGCTATGAGTCGGAATCAACTCGACAGCAGTGGGTGGTTTCGGTTATAGCCTCATGTTGTGGTTATTCACAAAATGAGGCTATAGGAAGCAAAAGAAAAAAAAATCACAACTGGACCAATAAGCAACATCATGATAAACAGAGAAAATATTGAAGCTGTCAAGGATTTCGTTTTACTTGGATCCATAAGCAATGCCCATGGAAGTAGCAGTCAAGAAATCTAACAACTTATTGCACTGGACAAATCTGCTGCAAAAGACCTCTTTAAAGTGTTAAAAAGCAAAGATGTCTGTTTAAGGACTAATGACCTCCTGACCCAAGCCATGGTGTTTTCAATCACCTCATATGCCATATGCATGTGAAAGCTGGACAACGAATAAGGAAGGCGGAAGAAGAATTGACATGTTTGAATTATAGTGTTGGTGAAGGATATCAAATATACCATGGACTGCCAGAAGAGTGAACAAATCTGTTTTGCAAGAAGCACACACAGAATACTCCTTAGAAGCAAGGATGGTGAGACTTTTCTCACAAACTTTGGATATGTTATCAGGAGGGACTAGTCCCTGGAGAAGGATGCCATTCTTGGTAAAGTAGAGGGTCAGCAAAAAAGAGGAAGACCTCAATGAGATGGATGGACACAATGGCTGCAACAATGGGCTCAAGCATAACAACAATTGTGAGGATCATGCAGGACTGGGCAGTGTTTCGTTCTATGTAATAGGGTTGTCGTGAGTAGGAGCTGACTCCATGGCACCTAACAACAATGACATGACCTCATGGTTTAATTTTTCTCTGCTTTCCCTTTCTGTTTCATAGTCTTTTAGAAAGGCTCCAATTATCTCATTTTGCTCTAGGGATTTGTCACATCAGCATTAAGTGTTAAAGGGCATGGCTGGAATGGCAGGTACTTCCCCCCGCATCTTGTGTCTTGATGACACCTCACAATCTACGGAGACAGAGTTAGAGCTGCTCTTTCCTTCTGACCTTCCCTACCTGAAGATTTTTTCTGTCTATGATCCAGGCATTAATAATATTAAGAGAACTAAGTTTTTCTTTTCAGAACATCAAACTGAAACTTTTTGTTCTAGGATTGTTCGTTAGCAATGGTAACAAAAAATCAAACCCATTGCTGTTGAGTCAATTTCAACTTAGAGTGACCCTATAGGACAGAGTAGAACTGCCCAATAGGGTTTCCAAGGCTGTGATCTTTATGGAAGCAGTTTGTCACATCTTTCTCCTGCAGAGAGGTTGGTGGCTTCAAACCATCAACCTTTTGATTAGAAACTAAGTCCTTAACCATCAGGCCACCAGGGCTCCAGTAATGGTAAAAGCCGATGGAAAAATGATTTCTGAGGAAAAAAAGTCTGGGTTTTCAGTATTTGATTTGGTCACATATTCATAAGACCCATAAATGCTTTTATATGACTTGTACCTCTGGCTTCATAATAATTTTTCATTCCTCCCACAAGGGGATCTCAGCCCCTGATCTCAACCTTTGACATCTGCAAGGCAGCTTTACAACTTAAAAAGTATTTTATCATATATTATTAGCTCATATGAATTGGTGGCTGTTAAAAAGAGTATTCTTTTTTTTTTAATAATTTTTAATGTGCTTTAAGTGAAAGTTTACAAATCAAGTCAGTCTGTCATATATAAGCTTATATACACCTTACTCCATACTCCCACTTACTCTCCCCCTAACGAGTCAGCCCACTCCCTCCTTCCAGTCCCTCCTTTCATGACGATTTTGCCAGTTTCTAACCCTCTCTACCCTCCTATCTCCCCTCCAGACAGGAAATGCCAACACAGTCTCAAGTGTCCACCTGATACAAGTAGCTCACTCTTCATCACCATCTCTCTCCTACCCACTGTCCAGTCCCTTCCCTGTCTGATGAGTTGTCTTTGGGAATGGTTCCTGTCCTGGGCCAACAGAAGGTTTGGGGACCATGACCGCCGGGATTCCTCTAGTCTCAGTCAGACCATTAAGTCTGGTCTTTTTATGAGAATTTGGGGTCTGCATCCCACTGTTCTCCTGCTCCCTCAGGGGTTCTCTGTTGTGCTCCCTGTCAGGGCAGTCATCGATTGTGGCCGGGCACCATCTAGTTCTTCTGGTCTCAGGATGATGTAAGTCTCTGGTTCCTGTGGCCCTTCTGTCTCTTGGGCTCATAGTTATCGTGTGACCTCGGTATTCTTCATTCTCCTTTGATCCAGGTGGGTTGAGACCAATTGATGCATCTTAGGTGGCCACTTGTTAGCATTTAACACCCCAGACGCCACATTTCAAAGTGGGATGCAGAATGCTTTCATAATAGAATTATTTCGCCAATTGACTTAGAAGTTCCCTTAAGCCATAGTCCCCAAACCCCCGCCCTTGCTCCGCTGATCTTTGAAGCATTCAGTTTATCCCAGAAACTGCTTTTGGTCCAGTCCAGTTGAGCTGACCTTCGGTGTATTGAGTATTGTCCTTCCCTTCACCTAAAGTAGTTCTCATCTACTAACTAATCAGTAAATAACCTGCTCCCACCCTCCCTCCCTCCCCCACCTCATAACCACAAAAGTATGCGTTCTCAGTTTATACTATTTCTCAAGATCTTATAATAGTGGTCTTATACAATATTTGATCTTTTGCCTGTGACTAATTTCACTCAGCATAATGCCTTCCAGGTTCCTCCATGTTATGAAATCTTTCACAGATTCGTCACTGTTCTTTATCGATGCATACTATTCCATTGTGTGAATATACCATAATTTATTTAACCATTCATCCGTAGATGGACACCTTGGTTGCTTCCAGCCTTTTTGCTATTGTAAACAGAGCTGCAATAAACATGGGTGTGCATATATCTGTTCGTGTAAAGGCTCGTATTTCTCTAGGGTATATTCCGAGGAGTGGGATTTCTGGGTTGTATGGTAGTTCTATTTCTAACTTTTTAAGAAAACGCCAGATAGATTTCCAAAGTGGTTGTACCATTTGACATTCCCACCAGCAGTGTATAAGAGTTCCAATCTCTCCACAGCCTCTCCAACATTTATTATTTTGTGTTTTTTGGATTAATGCCAGCCTTGTTGGAGTGAGATGGAATCTCATCGTAGTTTTAATTTGCATTTCTCTAATGGCTAATGATTGAGAGCATTTTCTCATGTATCTGTTGGCTGCCTGAATATCTTCTTTAGTGAAGTGCGTGTTCATATCCTTTGCCCACTTTTTAATTGGGTTGTTTGTCTTTTTGTCGTTGAGTTTTGACAGAATCATATAGATTTTAGAGATTAGGCGCTGGTCGGAGATGTCATAGCTGAAAATTCTTTCCCAATCTGTAGGTGGTCTTTTTACTCTTTTGGTGAAGTCTTTAGATGAGCATAGGTGTTTGATTTTTAGAAGCTCCCAGTTATCTGGTTTCTCTTCGTCATTTTTGGTAATGTTTTGTATTCTGTTTATGCCTTGTATTAGGGCTCCTAACATTGTCCCTATTTTTTCTTCCATGATCTTTATCGTTTTAGTCTTTATGTTAGGTCTTTGATCCACTTGGAGTTAGTCTTTGTGCATGGTGTGAGGTATGGGTCCTGTTTCATTTTTTTGCAAATGTATATCCAGTTATGCCAGCACCATTTGTTAAAAAGAGTATCTTTTCCCCGATTAACTGACACTGGGCCTTTGTCAAATATCAGCTGCTCATATGTGGATGGATTTATATCTGGGTTCTCAATTCTGTTCCATTGGTCTATGTGCCTGTTGTTGTACCAGTACCAGGCTGTTTTGACTACTGCAGCTATATAATAGGTTCTAAAATCAGGTAGAGTGAGGCCTCCCACTTTCTTCTTCTTTTTCAGTAATGCTTTACTTATCCGAGGCTTCTTTCCCTTCCATATGAAGTTGGTGATTTGTTTCTCCATCACATTAAAAAATGTCATTGGCTGCCCTCACAGGGAGCACAATAGAGAACCCCTGAGGGAGCAGGAGATCAGTGGGATGCAGACCCCAAATTCTCATAAAAAGACCATACTTAATGGTCTGGCTGTGACTAGAGGAATTCCGGCAGCCATTGTCCCCAAACCTTCTGTTGGCACAGGACGGGAACCATCCCCGAAGACAATTCATCAGACATGAAATGGACTGGACAGTGGGTGGGAGAGAGATGCTGATGAAAAAAAAGAGTGAGCTAATTATATCAGGTGGACACTTGAGACCGTGTTGGCATCTCCTGTCTGGAGGGGGGATTGGAGGATAGAGAGAGTTGGAGGCTGGCAAAGTTTTCACGAAAGGAGAGACTGGAAGGGCTGACTCATTAGGGGGAGAGCAAGTGGGAGTAAGGAGTAAGATGTATATTAACTTATATGTGACAGACTGACTTGATTTGTAAAAGTTCACTTGAAGCTCAATAAAAGTTAATAATAAAAAAAAATGTCATTGGAATTTGGATCAGAAGTGCATTGTATGTATAGAAGGCTTTTGCTAGAATAGACATTTTTACTACGTTAAGTCTTCCTATCCATGAGCAAGGTATGTTTTTCCACTATACAGGTCCTTTTTAGTTTCTTGCACTAGTACTTTGTAGTTTTCTTTGTATAGGTCTTTTACATCTTCGGTAAGATTTATTCCTAACTATTTTATCTTCTTGGGGCTACTGTGAATGGTATTGATTTGGTGATTTTCTCTTCGATGTTCTTTTTGTTGATGTAGAGGAATCCAAGTGATTTTTGTATGTTTATCTTATAACCTGAGACTCTGTCAAACTCTTCTATTAGTTTCAGTAGTTTTCTGGAGGATTCCTTAGGGTTTTCTGTGTATAAGATCATGTCATCTGCAAATAGAGATAATTTTACTTCCTCCTTGCCAATCCGGATGCCCTTTATTTCTTTGTCTAGCCTAATTGCTCTGGCTAGGACCTCTAGCACAATGTTGAATAAGAGCAGTGATAAAGGGCATCCTTGTCTTGTTCCCGTTCTCAAGGGAAATGCTCTCAGGCT
Source organism: Loxodonta africana (assembly GCF_030014295.1). Taxonomy (NCBI): domain Eukaryota; kingdom Metazoa; phylum Chordata; class Mammalia; order Proboscidea; family Elephantidae; genus Loxodonta; species Loxodonta africana. Next base: position 58,039,414 of record NC_087362.1, read on the forward strand.
CTCTCCATTTAGAGTGATGTTGGCTGTTGGCTTTGTATAGATGCCCTTTGTTATGTTGAGGAATTTTCCTTCAATTCCTATTTTGGTGAGAGTTTTTATCATAAATGGGTGTTGGACTTTGTCAAATGCCTTTTCTGCATCAATTGATAAGATCATGTGGTTTGTGTCTTTTGTTTTATTTCTATGGTGGATTACATTAATGGTTTTTCTAATATTAAACCAGCCTTGCATACCTGGTATAAATCCCACTTGGTCATGGTGGATTATTTTTTTGATATGTTGTTGAATTCTATTGGCCAGAATTTTGTTGAGGATTTTTGCATCTATGTTCATGAGGGATATAGGTCTGTAATTTTCTTTTTTTGTGGTGTGTTTACCTGGTTTTGGTATCAGGGAGATGGTGGCTTCATAGAATGAGTTAGGTAGTATTCCGTCATTTTCTATGCTTTGAAATACCTTTAGTAGTAGTGGTGTTAACTCTTCTCTGAAAGTTTGGTAGAACTCTGCAGTAAAGCCCCTGGGGCCAGGGCTTTTTTTTGTTGGGAGTTTTTTGATTACCTTTTCAATCTCTTTTTTTTTGTTATGGGTCTATTTAGTTGTTCTACTTCTGATTGTGTTAGTTTAGGTAGGTAGCGTTTTTCTAGGATTTCACCCATTTCCTCTAGGTTCGCAAATTTGTTAGAGTACAATTTTTTGTAATAATCTGATATGATTCTTTTAATTTCAGTTGGGTCTGTTGTGATGTGGCCCATCTTGTTTCCTGTTTGGGTTATTTGTTTCCCTTCCTGTATTTCTTTAGTCAGTCTGGCCAATGGTTTATCAATTTTGTTACTTTTTTCAAAGAACCAGCTTTTGGCTTTGTTAATTCTTTCAATTGTTTTTCTGTTCTCTAATTCATTTTTTTTTTCTTCTTTAATTCATTTAGTTCAGCTCTAATTTTTATTATTTGTTTTCTTCTGGTGCCTGATGGATTCTTTTGTTGCTCACTTTCTATTTGTTCAAGTTGTAGGGACAGTTCTCTGATTTTGGCTCTTTCTTCTTTATGTGTGTGTGCATTTATTGATATAAATTCACCTCTGAGCACTGCTTTTGCTGTGTCCCAGAGGTTTTGATAGGAAGTGTTTTCATTCTCGTTGCATTCTACGAATTTCTTTATTCCCTCCTTAATGTCTTCTATAACCCAGTCTTCTTTCAGCAGGGTATTGTTCAGATTCCAAGTATTTGATTTCTTTTCCCTAATTTTTCTGTTATTGATTTCCACTTTTATGGCCTTGTGGTCTGAGAAGATGCTTTGTAATATTTCAATGTTTTGGATTCTGCAAAGGTTTGTTTTATGTCCTAATATGTGATCTACTCTAGAGAATTTTCCATGTGAGCTAGAAAAAAAAAGTATACTTTGTGGCTGTTGGGTGGAGTGTTCTGTATAAGTCAATGAGATCAAGTTGGTTGATTGTTGTAATTAGGTCTTCCATGTCTCTATTGAGCTTCTTACTGGATGTCCTGTCCTTCTCCGAAAGTGGTGTGTTGAAGTCTCCTACTATAATTGTGGAGGTGTCTATCTCACTTTTCAATTCTGTTAAAGTTTGTTTTATGTATCTTGCAGCCCTGTCATTGGGTGCATAAATATTTAATATGGTTATATCTTCCTGGTCTATTGTCCCTTTAATCATTATGTGGTGTCCTTCTTTATCCATTGTGGTGGATTTAACTTTAAAGTCTATTTTGTCAGAAATTAATATTGGTACTCCTGCTTTTTTTTGCTTGTTGTTTGCTTAATATATTTTTTCCCATCCTTTGAGTTTTAGTTTGTTTGTGTCTCTAAGTCTAAGGTGTGTCTCTTGTAGGCAGCATATAGACGGATCGTGTTTCTTCATCCAGTCTGAGACTCTCTTTATTGGTGCATTTAGTCCATTTACATTCAGCATAATTATAGATAAGTATGGTTTTTTTTTATATGTGTTTAGTGCTGTCATTTTGATGCCTTTTTGTGTGTGTTGTTGACAATTTCATTTTTCCACTTACTTTTTTGTGCTGAGACGTTTTTCTTTGTAAATTGTGTGTTCCTCATTTTCATAGTATTTGACTTTATGTTTGCTGAGTCATTATGTTTTTCTTGGTTTTTATTTTGAGTTATGGAGTTGTTATACCTCTTTGTGATTACCTTAATATTTACCCCTATTTTTCTAAGTAAAAACCTAATTTGTATGGTCCTATATCACTTTGTTTCCCTCTCCATATGGCAGTTCCATGCCTCCTGTATTTAGTCCCTCTTTTTGATTATTGTGATCTTTTACATATTGACTTCAATGATTCCCTGTTTTGAGCGTTTTTTTCTTTTTAAAATTAATCTTAATTTGTGTTTGTAATTTCCCTATTTGAGTTGATATCAGGATGTTCTGTTCTGTGACCTTGTGTCGTGCTGGTATCTGATATTATTGGTTTTCTGACCAATTTCCTTCAGTATTTCTTGTAGCTTTGGTTTGTTTTTTGCAAATTCTTTAAGCTTGTGTTTATCTGTAAATGTTTTAATTTCACCTTCATATTTGAGAGAGAGTTTTGCTGGATATATGATCCTTGGCTGGCAGTTTTTCTCCTTCAGTGCTCTGTATATGTCATCCCATTGCCTTCTTGACTGCATGGTTTCTGCTGAGTAGTCTGAACTTATTCTTATTGATTCTCCTTTGTAGGAGACCTTTCTTTTATCCCTGGATGCTTTTAAAATTTTCTCTTTATCTTTGGTTTTGGCAAGTTTGATGATAATATGTCTTGGTGATTTTCTTTTTGGATCAATCTTATATGGGGTTCGATGAGCATCTTGGATAGATATCCTTTCGTCTTTCATGAGCTCAGGGAAGTTTTCTGCCAACAGATCTTCAGCTATTCTCTCTGTATTTTCTGTTATCCCTCCCTGTTCTGGGACTCCAATCACACATGCAAGTTATTCTTCTTGATAGAGTCCCACATGATTCTTAGGGTTTCTTCATTTTTTTAATTCTTTAATCTGATTTTTTTCCAGCTATATTGGTGTCAATTCCTTTGTCCTCCAGATCCCCCACCCTGCATTCCAATTGCTCGAGTCTGCTCCTCTGACTTCCTATTGAGTTATCTAATTCTGTAATTTTACTGTTAATCTTTTGGATTTCTGAATGCTGTCTCTCTATGGATTCTTGCAGCTTATTAATTTTTCCGCTATGTTCTTGAATAATCTTTTTGATTTCTTCAACTGCTTTATCAGTGCGTTCCTTGGCTTTTTCTATGGATTGCCTTATTTCATTTCTGAGGTCATCCCTGATGTCTTGAAGCATTCTGTAAATTAGTTTTTTATATTCTGTGTCTGGCAATTCCAGGATTGTATCTTCATTTGGGAAAGATTTTGATTCTTTAGTTTGGGGAGTTGTAGAAGCAATCATGGTCTGCTTCTTTATGTGGTTTGATATCGACTGCTGTCTCCAAGCCATCACTAAGATATTGTAGTGATTTATTCTATATTTGCTCACTGAGTCTTATCTTGTTTTGTTTTCTTTCAATGTAAGTAGATGGGCTACTAGATTGCTCTGTCTTGATTGTCGTAGCCCTTGAATAACTTATGTCCTATTACCAGTGGTTTGGGCTGTTACCAGATATACGAGCCTAAGAGTCCATTCCCTATTCTTGAGTAGAATCTCATTTCGAGTCATCAGGTGTGTGGTGCTGACTGTCACCTATCCACCTAGAGAGGTAGTGGTGATAGTTGTGTTCACCAGATTCTAGTAGCAGCAGGGGTTCACACTCCGGGGGGGGCAGGATGCTGGCAGGCTTCCCCCAAGTGCCAGTGAGGTAGGTGTGTCTCTATTCCTAAAGCACCTTGGTGGGTGGGCTCTGCAGCTGTACCTTAGGCCCCCAATGCAAGTACCTCTACAGATTGGTAGGTGTCACCCTCCTTAGACCCCTAAGGCAGGAGGCTAGGTGGTCTGGGGGGAGCGTCAGCCCTCAGTTCTCTGTTGTGGGTCAGTGAGGGCTCTGTTGAATACGCAGAGATATCAGACCTGGGAAACTTGTCTTTCCAGTAATCCACTAAAACAATTACAGTCAGATCCCTATCAGAATTGCCTTTGCATTATAATAGCCACCTTGTTCCCTGTAGGGATGAAAGCCCAAGACTGTGCATCACATATGTTTGGCTGGAGCTGGTTCTGTGTTTTTAGTCCAATTAGGGAAGGATTTCTGGTCCCTGGGTTTTTTGTAGCTGCTTCTCTCAGGCCAGGAGAATGGGTTAGGAAAAGACCAAAAAAGAAAGAATAACTGCAGAGCACTTCACTCTCTGGCTCAGGAAATTCCAATGTTATTGAAGCCTCCTGGGAAGGGAAGGGGAGGGTTCAGATAAATAGGAGAGAGCAGCACCCTGGAATATAGACAAAGTTACTTATCTTGCTTGGGATGACTGTTTTATCTGAGATTCCCAAGGGGCGCATCGACTGTGTGTGCTGGCTGGGTAGAGATTGCCCCCGAGGGTCAGGCCCGCGTCCCGTGCTTGCGCTGTCTCAGAAGCCGTGGTTAGTTCCTCCGTTCCCAGTCCAAAGCCCAGCGCCAAGGTTCCTGGCTGGGACGCCACACTCCCGGCTCCAAAACCAGTCACTGAGTCCCAGTGACTTCTCTTCCTCTCAGCCGCGTCGCTGTGTTGTCTGTGTGCACTGGCTGGGCTTCCCCCAAGGTCACTTCTGGGGGCTAGGGCTGCATCTCGTATTTGCACTGTCTCAGGATGCAGTGCTCAGCTCCCCTGCGCCTAGTCCAAAGCCCAGCACCAAGGTTTCCTGACTGGGAAGCTGGCTCCAGGCTCCAAAAACAGTCGCTGCTTCCCCGCGGTTGTTCATCCTCAGTCTCTGTCACTCAGGTCAACTCTTTAGATCTGTTTTTGATGGTCAGGGTTCATAGATTGTCATGTATGTGATCGATTCACTTGTTTTTCTGAGTCTTTGTTGCAAGAGGGATCCGAGGTAGCTTCTACCTAGTCAGCCATCTTGGCCCGGCCTCAAGAGTATTCTTTATTTAAGTCATGACAATTTCCCAAATTTTAATAGGTAAACTTTAGGGATTTTAAAATTTTATTTGTTATGTTTTTGTGGTTGTTTTAGAGTTTTTGGGGGGGGAGGGGAGGTGTTCAGGTTTTTTTTTTTTTTTTTTTTAGCAAGTAGGCTATAAAAAAAAAAATTTTTTTTTTTTTTTTTTTCCATAAGAACCAGGTAATTATCATTCCTCTTGCATTTTCTTGGGTCTATAAATGTGAAACTTGCCACCCCACTTGTATTTTAGCTTAGTGGGAGATTCTAGTCTGACAATACCCCCAAGAGGAGCAGTGCAATTTTGAAAGCCTCTCGACTTCTTGGCAATTTTTTAAGAGCCTTGCACATTTCATTCTGTGATTTGAGAGGAGCAAAGAGGAAAAGGCAGCTACTGGGCAGTATACACACTCTTTTACCAAGAGTAGATTGAGAAATTGTGCCCTTGTTGCTTCTTTCTTCCAATCATATATCGATGGATGCTCGTCCCTTTTTTCTGGCTACTGAACTGTATTTTCTCCACAATGTGAGTGAATGTTTCATGCAGTCCAGGCTGGCTTCGTGTCCCTAGTGGGCCTCCAAGCCTTCAAGAGTCCACATCTCTGAATGGCACGATGTTTCAGCTGGAATTTAACTTCTATTACAATCTTGTTTTATGATCTTTGGCAAGTCTCTTGACCTTTCTGAGAATCTCTTAACATTTCTCCAGCCCCAGGCTTGAAAAGTATGGATAACAATAGACACAGTGCTTGCCTTTCAGAGGTGGCATGAGGATTAATTAGCCAATGTTTATTAAGAGCTATATAAATGCTAAGTATTACGATTATTCTTTACTCATGGTTAGCATTACAAAATGTCAATGTGTTGAGTGGAAGAGGAAGACGGGGCTTTAGGACACTGGTGTGGTATGACACTTTAGTAAGTTTTTCCTCTCTGGTGAAATTACTAGAACTTTGTTTAGTTATCCTGATTAATGGCTTTATTGTTACCAGGAAAAAGCAATTAGTTCATTTGATGTGATACATAAAACTACAGTTCACAAGAAGACTTGGAGAGAGACCTCGTAGGATAATCTACAAATCATTGAATTACAGTGGGGTGTGATTGCTCCCTAGGGTTCATATCTGACTGCTTGGAGTTAAACCTGCTCTGTACAGGATGAAGGCAACATCAGGTCCTCCAAAGAGAGTTGGGCTTGTCAAAAACCTAAGTGTGCAGAGAAACACCAGAAATTAGTGTAACAGAATATATTTATTGTGAGTAGATAATGATTCGAATCAGGCAGCATCAATCCAAAGGTATTGGGAATGCACTCAGAAGAGGGAATAGTGAAAACAGGTTATGTAGGGGGATCCAGATAGAGTAGTCTCCTGAAGATCATTGTAATTCTCCAAAAGATTCTAATGTCTAAGGCAAATGATCTCCATCAACCTGCTTACTAGGCTGTTATTTGACTTGAAAGTAACTTTAGGAAAACAGCTCCTTAAAGCCACAAGGTTCAAAAGGACACCTGAGGGTAAATGGCCTGGATGGGTCATTCCAACTCCATGGACCCAGAAATCTGGATCCCAGGAGAATTAAAAATGGTTTCTTAGGCTGTTCCACTAGCTATTTGATTGCTTGTGTTCAAATAGCGAGCCTGGCTGATGGCTCTGGGTCAATTAATCACTCATGTGTTAACTCTATCTTCCTTACAACTGAAGCATTGAGCAGTGGGCAGAAAGATTTAAACAAATAAATATATAAATAAATAAACAAAGGCATGAGGGCCTTCTAGCCAATTATTCCATAAAGATGTATGACAAGACATGGCCCCCAGACTCTCTGTTAACCCAGAACTAAAACCATTCCCGAAGCCAACTCTTCAGACATAGATTGGACTATAAGTCATAAAATGATACTCATGAAGAGTGTGTTTCTTAGTTCAAGGAGATTCACGAGACTAAATGGGTAGCTCCTGTCCAGAGGCGAGATGAGAAGGCAGAAAGGGACAGGAGCTGGTTAAACAGACATGGGAAATCTGGGGTAGAAAGGAGGAGTGTGCTGTCACATTGTGGGGATAGCAACTAGGGTCATGTAATAATGTGTGTATAAGTTTTTGTATGAGAAACTAACTTGAGCTGTAAACTTTCACCTAAATCACAATAAAAATAAAGATTCATGTAGGCTTTCTGTTTCCTTTACCATCACACTTTTGTGTCTTTACTGTCTGTGCACTCGGAAGTCTGAGTAGACCTAGCATCTCGATTGCATACATATTTTCAAAGTAGGGAGATTTAGTTTAAAGGAATGCATTCCATTGCTCTTCTATTTTGTTAGAAATAATTTTTTTTTTTTTTTTAAAAAAGGATATCCCAGGGACTACATGCAATCTCTAGTATTACTATAGCTCTGTAAAAACATATTGCAATATTGACATGCCAGGACAAATGATCTCAAAAACCCTAGTAGGCTGCTGGAAGTCAATAATATTTTTCTTTAATTTATTTGCATTCGGTACTTGAGAGTCAAGGATATCAATCTCTGGTTCCATTTGGCTGAGTAAATAGTGCTCTTAACACACCCCCACCACCACCAAAAGAGAATTGGTTAAGAATTTGCACAGAGGCCCATACAGAAAAGTGAGGTTAACAAACCTTGTTTAATCTCATCTGTATTTCCCCATATGGGTCAGTTCCCAGTCACACTGGAGAAACTGAGGCAGATTATTAGACATCCATACTTCACGTTTTCAAAGCAAGAGAAAATACATGGCCACTAAGAGCTGGATAATAGATGAAAACAAATGTCTGTAGAGACCACAGTCTACTCTCCTGCTGCTTTGTATTCTGTGACACTCTTTCCCTGATATCAATATTATATTACTGATTGACACTGACTTGTATAAAACACCCAACCACGTGTATAAAACACCAGAAATGTGAAATAGCTGTTGGTTAGCAGGTAGAGATTGGGAAGGCTTCAATAGATGCACATTAATAAAGACCCAATGTGGTTCTGTGAGGAAAATGAGGCTGCCTTGGACTGAGGTTAAACAGCATTAGCTAAGGTGTCACATAACTATTTAGAAGTCAAAGGCTTACTCTCAGTTTAGACAAATGTTCCCCTCATGTATACACTTAAATGTCTTTTTCCTCCTAAAACATGTATGATGTTTTTCTTTTCCCCTTACACACTGCCAGATTATTATAAAAGAACATTTTACATAGGTATGTATGGTATACCAACTGAAACACAATTGTATCATCATTTCAAGCTCAATAGACATAAAATCTGTCTCTTACTTGGCAATTCCCAGACTGTCAGGAAATAGACACAAATCAACTGAAACACTTATATTTATTCATACTCAAGAAAGATTTTCTTGTCAATAACTATGTATAGATTTTTCCCTACTGATTTAAACAAAAGGAAGATGTTTGGTTATTTATTCTTCTGTCTTCATTTATATCTCTACATAAGTACAGTTAATATTATAGGGTGCCCATATGTTTTAAACAGCGTAATACTTTCAGTACAGCTATGACCTTTTTGCCTGTAATTAGTTCCAACTGAAATTAGATTCAGTGAAAGCATGGCTCCAATTAGAGCTAAATCAAAACAAAACTCATGACTTGATTTCATATAGCAAAATTGTTGAGGAAAAAAAGGGTGCGGAAGAAGAGGAGGACTTCTTCAAATTTAGTTCAGCAGATTGAACCAGATGGTAAATCCTTTGAACTCTGGAGAAAATGTGCACTTATTTCCATGTAGGACCTATGTTAATATTTCCAATGACTCATATGGGGTTTTGTAGCCTCATCTCAGTTGACCAGTTTTTCAGTACTCTGCAAACTGCAAATCAAAAATCTTCACAGTTCTGATCTAAAGAAAGATCCTTTTTCTCAAGAGGAAAAAAAAAAAGAAGAAGAGAAACCTTCAAGCTTCCTTTGGGGATAACATTATGACATGGAAAGCCAAGACTATGAGGGTTACTGGAACATACTTAGTACTTGTCTCATCCTGAATAATTCTATGTACATTCCTAACATGGAAGTGAGCCTATAACATAGCGGAATTTCTTGCTAAAGTTTTGTTTTGTATCTGTAAAACAAACATACAAATAAGCAGGCAAATAAACAAAAAGGATATAGAACTAAATCCTAACTCATGAGGCATCCTATAAGCGTGAGCTCCATTTCCTCCCTTTCTCTTATTGAACTGATGTTGAGGCACCAAGCAGAAAAGCCCATGGCCTCACCAGAACAAAGACTTCATGAAAAAATTAGGCTTCAAAAAAGAAGTTTGAAACTAAATCACTGGGAGCTTCAAAATCCAAGCTAAGGAGTTGTAGCAGCCACGAGAATGTGCCTCAGAGACCTGTAGGAATAAACACCTATTCTGGCTATGAATTTACCTTCCATGCCCTGTCGTGGATTGAAATGGCTAGGCCATGATTCCCAGTATTGTGTGGTTGCCTTCCATTTTGTGACTTGATGTAATTTTCCTATGTGTTGTAAATCCTAATCTCTGCCTGTGGTTAATGAGACAAGATTAGGTTATGCTAAAGAAGATTAAGGTGGGATGCAACACCCTTACTCAGGTCACATCCTCCACCCAATATAAGGGGAGTTTCCCTGGGGTATGGCCTGCATGCCTTTTTATCTTACCAGAGATAAAAAGAGAGAGAAGCAAGCAGAGAGATAGGGACCTCACTACTAACAAGCAAGAAGAGCCAGGAGTGGAGCCTATCCTTTGGACTCAGGGTCCATGTGCTGAGAAGCTCCTAGACCCAGGGGAAGATTGATGACAAGGACTTCCACCAGAGCTGACAGAGCGAGAAAGGCTTCCCCTGGAGCTAATGCCCTAAATTTGGACTTCTGGCCTCACAGACTATGAGAAAATAAATTTCTGTTTGTTAAAGCCATCTACTTGTGGTATTTTTGTTATAGCAGCACTAGATAACTGAGACATTCACTGAGAGCTTATCCTAGCACCACTATCTGGAGACTTGAAAAATTCCTGATTCACAGGTATGGAATCCCACACGGTATAGCATTCAACCAGGGGATCCAACTTACAGCAAAAGAGGTTTAACTGTAGGGTTTAACGGACCTATCATGTACTGCACCATCCAGACACAACTGAAATGCCACCACAATTGAAGTGCTAGCTTGGAAGAAACACTCTAAAAGGATAGGATTTAATTCTTAAGGACAGAATATACTTAATAAATTAGAGAACATTACATGGCACCTGTGTCCCCAGTAGGAAGAACACAAGGCTTTGGGAACGAAAGTATGAAACCAGAAGGGGCCCTACTTACCCTCTCTCCCAGTGACCCACTGGAAGACTTTGAGCTTGCTGTCCCCATAATTCTAAGTTATGCAAGGTTGTGGTCCCAAGAGAGCATACTCTTACTAGCAGACATCACAAGGGCTCATTCATTGAGTTACAAGCTGCCTCCAGGGAACTTTGGACTCCTTGTATCCAGGGGCCAGCAGATGAAAAAAGAAGTTATCATACTGGTAGGGGTAATTTTACCTGATCAGCAGGAGGAGGGAAAGCTGCTTTTATACAATAGGGACAGGGAGAAATATGTGTGGAAATCAGGTGTTCCACTTGAGTCTCCTGGTGCTCCCATTCCTCATGCTAATTGTGAACAGACATGTGCACCAACCCCAAACTGAGAAGGGGATGATTATCAAGCATTCATACTCTTTAGACATGAAGATTAGTCACACCACCAGAGAAGCAACCCAGACCTGCTAAGGTGTTAGCTGAAGGTGATGAGAATTTAGGATGGATAGTGAAGGAGAGAGAGGATAAGTACCAGTGATGGCTCCAACATCAACTACAGTGATGTTAGCTGTGGCTCATCCCATCTAACATTTTTTTATTCCCATCAGAAAGAGAGTTCCATGGCAACCTTGAAGGAGTTTTTTCTTGAACCTGTATGGAGAAGGAGTCTATATAAGGGGCGAGGTCATAAGAATGTGCCTCACAGATCTCTAACTACAGGTCTCAGGAAGGGTGAAAAACTCCAAGGATCTCAGTTTTAGAGGTCAATGGGCCTTCCATCTAGAAATCTGTCATCCCCTTGGCTCAGCTTCCACTTTCTGTTCTCTATTTTTTTCAGGATAAATTATCAAACAAAGGATGTGATTGATCCAACTTGGACTGGTGCCTAACTCTAGTCCAGTCATCTCCTGCCAACAAGGGAAAGTTGTCTAAAACCAAATGATCGTCAGTCTCAGTCCTGGAGAAGTAGGCTCCAGCTGATCTAGCCCAGCGTCCATCTACTAAGAAGGTCAAAAGCAATAATCTAAACTTATATCACAATGATACCCTCTACAATTCCTCTGATGCAAAAAAAAAAAAATCCGCTTTCTTGAAGCAGCTTTTCCATCTGAGGATAGTTCTAAATATTTCTGTCTCTGAATATTTTGGGAACCACACGAGGCCATTGATTTAAGGTAACACAGATGAGATCTGCTGCCTCTCTAAGTTTCAATAATTGACCAGAAATCTGTAATCTTTTGAGCTTGTGACAATTTTATAATTTGATGTGATTCTCACTTTTTTCTGCCGTTCACTCCACACCCCACCCAGCATTGCAGATGAAAAAAACAGCTTAAAGATTTGTGTTATTCTCCAATATCTGTTTGGGTTATTCACTTGCAGGGGTTACAACGTGGATGATTACTTCAGACAAAGCAAATCTCCACTTTATTTATGCCAGTGAAGGTTAACCTTGAAGGAGAGAGATTCAGATTTGTCTTTTTTTTTTGCCTGCAGTTCCATTTTGTTTTCTTAACTCAGTCTCGCCAGGATTCACTGTTTATTAGGCTTCTGCATCTAAAGGAAGTTTAATGTTCAAAACTTTTTATCTTCTGTTTTGCAAATGAAATTCATCTTCCCATGGTACAAAGCATCACTTAGAGTGAATCTGTTTGGGAAAAACATTAAAGTAATATTTCAGCTTTATCAAAATAGAGCTCCATGCTTATGGAAATTGCCCAATGTGGAGATGTCATTCTTCTCTCTGGCCACTGGAGAGTGTGTGCTCTAGGCAAACGCTTGGAATTGATTGTGCTGCAAACATCAATAGGAGCAAAAATAAACAGTTTCCGTCAGGTTGATCCGAACTCCTGGTGACCCAATCTGTTTCAGAATAGAATTGTGCTACATGGAGTTTTCAATGGCTGATTTTTCAGAAGTAGACTGCAGGCCTTTCTTCCGAGGGACCTCTGGGTGGACTCAAACCTCCAGCTTTTCAGTTAGCAGTTGAGCAGTTTAACTGCTTGTACCACCCAGGGACTCCTGACAGGAGCAAAAGGAGCCTAACTATTGGCGGAGGTAAAACTGAGAATTAATCAAAGAAAGGGAATGCTTCTGGAGGCCCCTCAGAGGGTCAGGCACTTGGCACTCAAGGGCATTAACTTGTTTAACATTCACAAAGAGCCTGAGAGATGTGCTTTATCCCCATTGTTCCCAGGTGGGAAACCGAGGGTCACAGAGGCTAAGCAACCTGCCAGTATGGTCACACAGTTCATATGTTGAAGAAGGGGGAACTGAAAGCAGGTCTTTCTATCACCAAAGCACATATTTTTCAATAACATAGCAGTGGCACATTCTCCAGGCCCACCTCCGCACCATTTTCCCCCTCACAGGCCTTTGAATACAAGATGAAATTTAAAAAGACAAATATGGCACGACTTTGTGTGAACAGTTGCTGTGCCTCATAGCAATGGCCTACCAAGACAAAAAAAGAAAAAGAAGAAGAAAAGAAAATTGTCATTTCAAAGGTAAACAAATGAGTATAAAAGGTTAATGGCAATCAAGATTATCGAATTTCCTACCTCTATCCCTACCCACATGTGTGTTGGAAATAGAGAAGAGTTTATGTCCACATGGCAAAGAAAACTAGAGGGTTTTTTTTTTTGACATATATATAATATGTACATGCTCTATCTTATTTAATTCTAATAATTCTCTTATTTAGAAAATAGTCTCCATTTTACAGGTGAAAAAACTGAAGTTCAAAGGGAGTTTAGCTATTAGATTTGTTCAAGTACAAGCTACAGAAAACCTGACTTGGACAAGCAAAACTCTGTTTCTCATGCGATAGGAAGTCTCGGATACTCTGCTATCCTCAGCATGTGGCTTTTATTTCCTGTGCTTTCAAGATGGCTGCAGCATGTCTGGGCATTGTAAATGTATTCCAGGTAGACAGAAGAGGTGAACAGAAAAAGGCCTTGCCAGCCAAATGTGTTCTTTTTATAAGAAGAACAAAAGATTTTCTGAAAGTCTTATTCAAAGCTTAATCTCGATGTCCAGAGCTACCTCACATAGCCACCTATGTCTGTAAGAGAATTGAGTATTCTAAACTCAAGTGCAGCGCTGAATAAAATCAGGGTCAATAATGAGTTAATATTTGCAAAGTGCTTACAATAGGATCTGACACATGGTAAGTGCTATACACTTTAATAAATGAAGAAATAAGTAATGAAAGAATGAAGAAACAGGACTGGATATTGGGTAGGCAAATAGAATTATTTAACACAGAAATAAATGACTTGTCTAAGGTGCCTAGCTAGCAAATGGTAACGCTGTAATTTCATCCTGAGTTTTTCTGATCTCAAAGATGCCTTTTAATTTTTCTTTTCTTATTTATTACATAACAGCTCCCAGCAACCACACACACGGTTTAAAAATTTCAGTGTTTATGAATGTCTGACTATGGTCATGTGTGCTTCTTAAAATCTTAGCATTACAAATGAAGAATACAGTTATAAGACAACAGGCATGTCAGTCTAACGAACGTCAATCTCTGGGGTGGGCTCCTTAGCCTTTGATATTCCAGGCTGGAAAAAAGCTCAAGAGTGACATTGGCATTCACAGAAGGTCAACCTTGCCTTAAACTTAAGAACCTCAGACTATGGTTGTAGCTCTGCCACTTAATCTAGAGATCTGCATAGAGAAATCTCATTTGCAGAACTTTCAATTTCTGATAATATTATCATTATCGTTTCTTCCCTTTTTTGACAAAGGTATCTGAATCAGTACATCTAAGTAAACAGAGCCACTGATACACTGGAAGTGAAAGAAGCACACAGCTCCCCAATAAATACTGACAAATGGACACAAAATTGTCATGTGGAGACTGCCTTTTGATAGCTAGATTGCCAGCATTTCTGATTTTTTGCCCGTAGGAGTGTAAGTGATCTTAGTGTGCTGTGTCAACTATTGACAGTACATCCTTATGTCAACACTGTTGGCAACCCCCTTTGTTTGACCTTAGAAGTCCTTAAATGCCAAATACCATCCTCCAAATACAGGCACACCAGATCAGCTCAGGTTTGTCCTACATGGCAGAAGAGAGGCTCAAAGATCAGCCCTTATAAAAATTCATTACTGATGAATATTGAAATATTACCGGAAAATTAATCAGTAGTATTAAGCATCAAGAGATTAATGCTGCTGGCTTGTTCTATGGGCGACAGAACCCACCACTACAGAAGAGCTATTAAAAGTCCTGATGGAGAATTTTTAAATATACATGTACACGAATGTGGAAATAGCTAAGTTTTCAAAGGTCAATCAAAGAGAGAGTGCAAACTGAAAGCCAAGTTTGAAGACTTCAGTGATATAGGAGATTGTCCATGGCCTACTCAACAGTTCTGTCACGTCCACAGAGTTCATATTGACTCTACCTGAAGTACCTCTTTACTAATCAAAGAAAGGGAGTTTGGCCTTTTGCTTTAGCGGAGATCCACTGTGGATTCAGAGGATATCAACTGACTAGGTCAAGGCCTTAAGAACCCAATCAAATAATGAAATCCCATGTGCTTCCCAAAAAGAAATTACTGTTTTCTTTTCATGTGGATTATGACTTGTTTAAACCCCAGTGACTGCTCAGTTTCCACTCACAGAAGACAAATATTTGCTAATTAAGGGTAAGAAGAGATAGCTACAGAAGGTCAATCTGCTTATTCCTTGCTTGAAATCATACAAGGAGGCTTACATCTTCCTAAGTGTGATTTACAAGACATTTAGAAATTCTTGCCTTGTCTTCCATACACACTGACACCATCACTGTACTATAATGTATCTTCCTTTGTGAGATTACTATTGTCAATTACGAAAGAGAACAAAAAATGATTTGTGTCCTAGACACTCTGGAACTATGCCACCCTGTATCTGTAGTAATCTCCCACTCATTTTATGAAGGCAGATTGCCTGGATTGAAAATGGACTCCACTAAAAAAAATTTTTTTTTTTTTACTTATTAGTGATATGGTCTTGAACAAGTTACTTAATCTTTAAGCCTGTTTTCTCCTTTACAACATGATGATATTGTTGTTAGGTGTCATTGAGCCTGTTCCGACACATAGTGACCCTGTGTACAACAGAACAAGACACTGCCCAGTCCTGTGCCATCCTTACAACCGTTGTTATACTTGAGCCCATTGTTGCAGCCACTGGTTCAATCCATCTTGTTGAAGGTTTTTCACTTTTTCACAGACCATCTACTTTACCAAGTATGATGTCCTTCTCCAGGGACTTGTCCCTCCTCATAACACATCCAAAGTATGTGAGAGAAAGTCTCACCATCCTTATTTCCAAGGTGTATTTCACCTGTACTTCATCCAAGAAAATTTGACTTTTCTGGCTGTTGTTGTTGTTAGGTGCCATCAAGTTGGTTCCAACTCATAGTGACCCTGCGTACAACAGAACAAAACACTGCCCAGTCCTGAGCCATCCTTACAATAGTTGTCATGCTTGAGCTCATTGTTGCAGCCACTGTGTCAATCTATCTCATTGAGGGTCTTCTCTTTTCCACTGACCCTGTACTTTGCCAAGCATGATGTCCTTCTCCAGGGACTGATCCCTCCTGACAACATGTCCAAAGTATGTAAGATGCAGTCTCTCCATCCTTGCTTCTAAGGAGCATTCTGGTTGTACTTCTTCCAAGACAGATTTGTTTGTTCTTTTGGCAGTCCATGGTATATTCAATATTCCTTGCCAACACCGCAATTCAAAGGCACCAATTCTTCTTCGGTCTTCCTTATTCATTGTCCAGCTTTCACATGCATATGATGTGACTGAAAATCCCATGGCTTAGGTCAGGTGCACCTTAGTCTTCAAGGTGACATCTTTGCTCTTCAACACTTTAAAGAGGTCCTTTGCAGCAGATTTGCCCTATGCAATGTGTCATTTGATTTCTTGACTGCTGCTTCCGTGGCTATTGATTGTGGATCCGAGTAAAACGAAACCCTTGACAACTTTAATCTTTTCTCTGTTTATCATGATGTTGCTTATGGGTCAAGTTGTGAGGATTTTTGTTTTCTTTAGGTTGAGGTGCAATCCATACTGAAGGCTGTGGTCTTTGATCTTCATTACTAAGTGCTTCAAGTCCTCTTCACTTTCAGCAAGCAAGGTTGTGTCATCTGCAATCCTGATGCCCCATTTTTCTCTATATAGTCCAGTTTCTTGGATTATTTGCTCAGCATACAGATCGAATAGGTACGGTGAAAGGATACAACCCTAACACACACCTGTCCTGACTTTAAACTAATCAGTATCCCCTTGTTCAGTCCAAACAAGTGCCTCTTGATCTATGTACAGGTTCCTCATGAGCACAATTAAGTGTTCTGGAATTCCCATTCTTCACAGTGTTATCCATACTTTGTTATGATCCACACAGTCGAATGCCTTTGCATTATCAATAAAACACAGGTAAACATCCTTCTGGTATACTCTGCTTTCAGCCAGGATCCATCTGACATCAGCAATGATATCCCTGGTTCCACGTCCCCTCCTGAAACCAGCCTGAATTTCTGTCAGTTCACTGTCGATATACTGCTGCAGCAGTTTTTGAATGATCTTCAGCAAAATTTTGCTTGTGTATGATATTGTTCTATAATTTCTGCATTCAGTCAGATCACCTTTCTTGGGAATAGGCATAAATATAGATCTCTTCCAGTCATTCGGCCAGGAAGCTGTCTTCCATATTTCTTGGTCTAGACAAGTGAGCACCACCAGCGCTGCATCCGTTTGTTGAAACATCTCAAATGATATTCCATCAGTTCCTGGAGCCTTGTTTTTTGCCAATGCCTTCAGAGCAGCTCGGACTTCTTCCTTTAGTACCATTCGTTCCTGATCATATGCTACCTCTTGAAATCGCTGGACATTGACTAATTCTTTTTGGTATAATGACTCTCTGTATTCCTTCATCTTCTTTTGATGGTTCCTGCATTATACACATGAAGTGCTTAATACAATTCCTCGATAGCTAATAAATACTCAATACATACTAGTAGTTATTACTTAAAACAAAGAAAAACAAAGCGCATTCTCTCCAGGTAGATAGCATCAAATCTTCTTATAATGGATTTTGAGTAGATTCATATATGGTATTTTTGGCACAGTCATTCTGTCCTTTACTGATCTAACTATATGAATAAATATTCCTAAAATCCTAAATGTATCTTAACGTAAAGCAATTGTCCAGCACTCAGTGGCTCACCCTCTCATTAATGGATGAAGTCCTTCCATTTTCTTCAGGAACAGAGTGACCTAGTGGGGAGCATGCAGGCCCCATCATAGACGTAGAACCATCATTCATTCTACCATGAGAGGTAAGATCTTCAGGGAATGTCAGAACTCCCTCCTCATAAGCCTGAGTACATAAGTGGATATGTATCAAGGTGCCTCTCATTTGTTTTAGTAGAACCACCGTTGAGAGACATTAATTAAAATATTTAGGGATCACAGCTGAGTCAACAATTTGAGTGGGAGCCAGAAACTGAAAAAGGTCTCCCTTCCATCATGTTATTTATCGTTGGTAGAAATATTACAGCTGCTGCTCAGAATGCTAAAACAACACTTCAAAGATGTCATGCATTTAATCTCTCCCTGTCCCATGAGGACCAGAGAAATGAGTCGGGATGTAAAAGCGTTCTTCTGTGGCATGCTGGTGCTGCAGCAGTGGAATGGAAAAAAAGAAGCAACCTGGGGTCAAGCAATAGGTCCAGAGTACAAAACACCCCTAAGAACACAGTGACAGTCCGGTCCAAATTCCAAATTATTGTGTCGGTGGGCCAGCTTCTGTGACCTTTCAAGACACTACTGTGTCAAATGCATTAATATCCTTCAATGGATAATTTCACTTCTAGAATTCTCTTCTGGTAAAATGATCAGAGCTGATATATCTCTGATTCTCATATTTCTATTCTATATTCACTCAGCTCTCTCTTCTAAACCTCACATAGCAAACTGCCTGTTCTTCAGTAATCACTTACAGCTTTTTAAACCAATAAACCAGTTGTTGTTGAGCCAGTTCCAACTCATGGTGACCCAACTGAGTCACAGTAGAACTGTGCTCCCTAAGATTTTCAGTGGTGAATTTCTGGAGGGAAATCACCAGGGCTTTCTTCAGAGGTGCCTCTGGGTGGACTCAACCTGCAACCTTTTGCTTAGCTGTCAAGCGCATTAACCGTTTGTACCACCCAGGGACTCCTTTTAAGCTAATACTCCTCCTGTAGTCATGCGTCTCCTCTTTGTTACTCATTCAAGTACATGGTGCCACAATCTCCTCAATGAATACCACTCTCGACTTCATCCTTATTTGATGAATGAAATCAAGTCTTATCAATACTAATTTTAAAAAATACAACACATTATTTTTCTCCATCCTAATTCTCCCTCTCCTGCTATCCTAGGTCCAGCTATCATCATCTATGTTTTACATGATGGACATAATTTCCTAACTAGCCTCATTTTCTACGTCTTGCTCCCTACCAATGCAATGTCAAAAAAAAAAAAAAAATTGCTGTCAAGTTAATTCTGACTCATAGCAACCCTATAGGACAGAGCAGAACTGCCCCATAGGGTTTCCAAGGAGCACCTGGTAGATGTGAACTGCTGAACTTTTGGTTAGCAGCCATAGCCCTTAACCACAATGCCAATAGGATTTCCAATGTCAAAAAAGTGAAGTGGTTGCTAAACTGTATTCCTGCCCTCACAATAGGGCAGGGTATACTGGGGCTTCAGATCAGAACTGTTTGACTAGGATTAAACACTTCATTACTCTTTACATTGTTTTAACTTCGGGGAAATTCTGCAGATAAGGGTCACAAACAAGTCCCAGGAAAACTGGCGTCAG
Organism: Loxodonta africana; assembly: GCF_030014295.1. NCBI lineage: Eukaryota > Metazoa > Chordata > Mammalia > Proboscidea > Elephantidae > Loxodonta > Loxodonta africana. The sequence continues at coordinate 58,058,599 of NC_087362.1, forward strand.
ACCACCAGACATGCACAGGTAGATCAGAAAACTCATGCCAAGGAACCAAAAGACTCATGTCAAGGAACAAAAAGTCATTGGACTGACATAGCCTGTGATAGCCAAGCCCATTTCAGAAGTGAAGGATCCGTGAGTCACTTCCTGCCCATTCCTAGCCCTGCCCCACAATGAATAATCAGCAAGGAATCATGAATTTGTATAACTTCCTGATTCCGCTTACTGTAACAACCCCATAAAAGCCGGCCCCTGCCCAGTTTCAGGGAGCTGCCTTGGTAACTTGAGTCCCGGCATGCTCCTTTACTTGGCCAACTAAATAAATGCTTTCACTTTGCCTTAACAGCCATGTCCGTTTTCTGTTCAGACAGGCTACACCAAGCTGGGACCTGACCGGGTCTTAGTCTGGTTCAGGCGGTTACAAAGGCCACCAGCAATCTTACCAAAAAAAAAAAGCCAAACTCACTGCCGTCAAGTCAATTCCAACTCATGGCAACCCTATAGGACAGTGTAGATTTACAGCTTCTAAGGCTGTAAATCTTTACAGAAGCAGACTACCACATCTTCCTCCTGCAGAGCAGTTAGTGGGTTCAAACCACTGACCTTTTGGTTAGCAGCCAAGTGCTTTAACCACTGTGCCACCAATAATCTTACTACAGTGCATTTTTGATTATGATGTTCCCTGCTTAAAACATTTTGAACACTTCCACTGCCTTCAGGATAAAGAACTAACTCCTTAAAATTTTGTAAAATCCCTTCATGATCTGGCCACAGCTGTCTTATTAAGCAATCTTATTATCACTGACCCCTCACTTAATGTTCCTGATGTACTAACTTCCTTGTTGTTTTTCAAACTTGGCATGCTTTTTCTTGCCCCTAAGTCTTTGCACTTGCTGTTCACTAGACTTAGAAAAACTACCCCCTCCTCAACATTTTCATTTATCTAAACCTTCTGCCGTCAAGTTGAGTTGGTTCATAGCAACCCTATAGCGCAGAGTAGAACTGTCCCACAGGGTTTCCAAGACTGTAATCTTTACAGAAACAGATTGCCACATCTTTCTCCTTCAGAGCAGCTGGTGGATTCGAACTGCTGACTGTTCAGTTAGCCTATCGCTTAACCACTGTGTCACCAGGGCTCCTTCCATTTATCTAGTTAACTGTCTTATTCTTCTTTTCAGGCTTGAGTTTGGAAGCTTCTCTTCCTTGAAGTTTCCAGTTGTGTCCAGTACTTATGCCCTCAGCACTTTTCACACCGTAATGTAATTGCCTTTTTTCTTTTTCCCCCGTATTCCTCTCTAGACTTCTTCTTTTCTAGGATTCTCAAATTCAGGGACTGCATTTGTTGAATACCCAGTGCATGAAACAGGGCCTTGAACTTATGAAATATGTCCTCGATGAAGAATTATTTAATAAATACCAAGATATGTTTCAAGATTTGTTACAAAAAAAAAAACTGAAAACTAAACAAAATGCCTCAATATGGACATGTACAAATAAATTATGGCATATTTATAAAATAGAAAAATCACATTTCCTGTTTAAAAAAAAAAGGTTTTTGAGGAATTTGGAGAATTTCGGGAGAACAGAAATGATGGAATATTGAGGGAAAATCATATCAAAATCTGCATTGACAGAATAGTGCCAATCTTGGATGGACAGACAGACAGATAGATAGATATAGATAGATGATAGATAGATGATGATAGATAGATAGATGATAGATAGATGATAGATAGATAGATAGATAGATGATAGATAGATAGATAGATAGATAGATAGATAGATAGATAGATAGATAGATAGATAGATAGATAGATAGATAGATAGATAGATAGACAGACAGACATACAGATGTGGGGACTGGAAATAAATATACAAATATAATAACAACTTCATATCGGGCATATGTATAACTTTTGCTTGCTTATTTGGCTTTGAAGCATATTTCTGATTTCCTGTGATAAATCCAGTAAAACAAAAATAAAAGAGCAAACAGGCCAGAGTGAATTCTGGCTTCATCTTGGCCAGTGTCTATAACCAAAGCAGTCACTTCTGTGGATGTGAAGCAGCACAGCTGGCTTCTCAGGACAGAGCAAATGCTTGAAGTGAGGTGGGTGTCATTACTGGGGTCAGACACTTCTAGCAAAGGTAGCAATGGAAACCAGTGTACTAAGACCACATCCAGAAACCAGGGCTTAATAGATAGCCAGGGGTTTAACAAAATTTTCTACAATTGTATTTAGTGTTGTGGAATGCACACTGAGGGACAATCTAGCCCACAGAGCTTGGTAGACAGCGATGCTAAAGGAATGACTTCTAGAACCAGAAAGAACAGGTTGACTTCTAGAACCAGAAAGAAGCTCGAGCTGCTAATTAGTAACTAAAGTAAAAATACATTATATAGATCAGGTATGCATAGCCATAAAAAAAAAAATAGGATAAATCTTACTCTTGGACAGGAGAGTGAGCATAAGGTATCTAGACTTATTCCAATACTGGACCCCACTAGCTAGTAAAAGTTGATTCCCCCACATAAGCATATGCCCCTCAAAATGTGCACGAGACATAGACAGGGGCTAGAGCAATAGATGAGGGCATCAGTTTTATATTTCAGAGACAGACAGAGGAAAAAAAATCCATTTTATAACTATTTTTGGATAAAAGAAAATGTTCTGGTATTCTTCAGGAGTTTTCAAAATGGTACTGAATAACAAACGTCTCTTTGAAGAAAACAATTACCTAGTCAAATTGGAGAGTGTCATCTTATGAGGCTTGCAATTAAAAACAGAGGGCAAGAGAAACTTGCCTCAGCTGTCTGCCATCACCCTAGGGTTTGTTGATCAACTTTATGTGCCATTTATGTCTCCATAAATCATACCGTGGAATTAAAAGTGTATGGCTGACATGAATATTGCCCACTTTGCAAATGAAAGACAAGGAGCAAGAAAAACTTCGTGCAGAAGCATGAGGCTATCTTACAAAAATTCTTCACAATTATTATCTCTGCTTCCCCACAAAAGTGAGATTACTCTCTTGGTGGATGTCATGGAATTGAGGCTTTGAAATGGAGATGCCAAGCTGTGAATTACATTTCCGAATCAATTACGTCTCTATCAGAAAAGCTATAAATAACATGCAGAATTACCAGATGTGTCATTTTTTTTTGTTACACTTGAACATTTGGTGCGTTTAGAATGCCTAAGTGAGGGACTTGGGTTAATCTGTGAATTTCACGGATTCATCTGACAAGACGGCAGAAAAATGTGGGTGAGAGTTAGGATGACCTTGCCTCAAGGAGACTTAGCAGAACAAGGTCAGTTGAGGAATTTGCCTGTGTTTTTCTTAAAAGGGGCTTAGGTGGGAAATGGTCATGTTCCACTAGCTAAATTCTCAAAAGAGCTGAGTGAAGGACACATCTGGTTTCAGATGGGTGACTTGAGCAAAGTATAATTCAATGGTGAGCTCTTTTTTTTTTTTTTTTTTTGACAGCTTTATATTGATTTTATTTCGTCACCTTGTTGAGGAGTCTAAGTGAGAAGCTGTTGGACGGTTTATTATAACTAGCCTCAGCATCCATAGCTTAAACATCAAACACTGGGTACAGGAAAGGGCTGGAGTTTATCAAGCAGCCTCAGGAAGTGACCTTCCCATGAATATCTCTTATTCCAGGGTCTGTCGCATCGTAGAATTTTCCCCCCGTGGCAAGTTAAAATTTTGTTCCTCTTATTTGTAGGTTAGCATTTGGGTTATTAAATTTAGAAGCTGTCAGTAATAAGAGTAAGGGAGAAATATGCCTCTCCATTTATGAGAATATAACTCCCACCGTTTCCTGAGAATTGCTGGGGACATGTAGGAGCTATTCTTTGTTATTGCACTGGAGGAAATCTGGATCCATCTGCAGAGTTAGGTAAATACTGTGCAATCAAACAAAATTTTATTGGTCATGCCTATAAAACTGAGTTGACTACAGCTTTTAAAGCTAGCAAATGGAATTAGTCAACATACTTTTTTTTTTTTTCCTAGCACAACATAATAGAGCAAACAAGGAATTTGGAATCAGCCGGAGTCCGGTAGATGGAATATATCTAAAATCATAGTGTTAAAAAATGCCACAACTGAGATTCTTACTCAACTCAGTTTTCTTATCTATAAAATGGACATAATGGTATCTAACTTCTGGCATTATTTTGAAGCCTAAATTGGATAATGTTTGCAAAATATTTAGCTCTCTACCTATTAATTGGTACTAGAAGAGTGGTTCTCAGTATCACCTGGACAGTTGTTTTTTGTTTTGTTTTTGGTTTTTTAAACTCAGTATGCATCCTCCCACATTCCTTATCTTCTACCCACATTCATTTACCCCCGGGAGGAGTACAGCATAGCATTTATGAGCTTAAGCTCTGAGTCGGTCTATCTGGATTTAAATCCCAGTTCATATATGCATCAGCTACACTAGCTCCAAAAAATAATATGCTCTACCACTGCCTCATTTTTCTCATCTGTTAAATGGGAATGATAATAGTAACCACTCATAGGGGTGATAATTTTTTTTTATCTAACTAGTGGTTTGTTTTGAGGAGTAATGGAGACAAGGCATGTAAATAAAGCACCCAGAACACTGTCTGGGATATAACAACACAAAGTAAGTGCTACTTCTATTAGGAATACTTTATATTTTGAATCCATTCTTCCTCTATTTTGTTGACTTCAAACTTCCATTTGCACATAAACTCTATGAGATAAACATGTTTAGCTCTTCTAATTGTAGGTGGTCATCACAAAGACATATGTAATAGGATAAAAAATGGACTGGTGATTGGACCTCAGAGAGATGTTGAGAGGATGCCAAACTAATGCACTTATCAAAAGATAAATCAAGATCAAGTATCATAATAGGATGCACCCAAACCAAAAAGGTAAGAATACAAAAGCTGGTAGCAAGTCCTCCACAAAAGCAAGCAAGGAAAACAAGAAGATAAAGGGGGGACCTCAACTGGTGTGAATCCGTATGATGTCTTACATCCTGATTTCTTATTATTAGGAAATTAGCAGCTGTGCATTTTTAGGAAACCATTAATAAACCACTACTATGAAGCCCTAGGAAACCCTGGTGGCGTAGTGGTTAAGTGCTACAGCTGCTAACCAAAGGGTTGGCAGTTCGAATCTGCCAGGTGCTCCTTGGAAACTCTCTGGGGCAGTTCTACCCTGTTCTATAGGGTCGCTATGAGTCGGAATCGACTCGACGGCACTGGAAAATGAAGCCCTAAAGGCACTGCTGTCTTTGTTAATGATGTAGAGACGCACCAGAATCAGAAGGACGGGATGTCACCTCAGCAAGTACAAAACGACCTGTGGTGTTGGCCTTGGAATCGCTGAAAGAATAAACCACCTGAATTTTTTAAAAATATTGAGGGAGAAGTTGTCACATTAGTACTTTGTTAATGCACTTGTCTCCATAACTGACCCATGAAGATGTGTTGACTTCAGCCAAGATTTCAGCCAAATCCCAATAGAACCAACAATATTTCAATGAGCATTGTGCATACAGGTACCCTCAGAATAAAGGATTTTTTTTTTTTTTTTTATGATTTCAGGTAATACTAGAAAGTAATATCAAGTTTCTGCATTGAGGTACAATTGTCACATCACATCACATTACACTGATCATCTACACACTGGAAACATTACTGTTTGTTTAAAACACAATGTTTTGCCCATATATGAGTGACAGCTTTTAGGCAACAGAAGGAGAAACATGAAAATCTCAGAATTTGTTCTTTAAAGCATACAGTCAACAAAATCTAGTCCAAAAAATAAAATTGATAGGGTCAAATCTCTTATGTCAACAGAGAAGCGTAAGTAAATAAAAAGGAAAATTACAGAATTCTACAAGTAAAATACCTGCTACAGTTTAGTAGAAATCACAAAATTTAAAGAAAGTATGGGATAGCACAGGTAAAACTAAATACAATTATAATGTAATGCTTAGTCAGATGTGGAATGATTGAATAAGAAGACAAAAACAATTATTTTCACAATTTGAATTTATTTAATGATACGGCCTATTAGCTAAAAAGAAAAAAAAGAACCAAACCCATTGCTGTCCAGTCGATTCAACTCATAGTGACCCTATTAGAAGTGAAAAATACATTCTAGGCTATATTTCTGAGTTGATGGTTGTCTTAGTCATCTAGTGCTGCTATAACAGAAATACCACAAGTGGATAACTTCAACAAACAGTTTATTCACTCAGTCTAGTAGGCTAGAAGTCCAAATTCAGGGTGTCAGCTCCAGGGGAAGGCTTTCTCTGTCAGCTCTGGAGGAAGGTTCTTGTCATCAATCTTCCCTTGGACTAGGAGTTTCTCCACACAGAAACCTGTATCCAAAGGACACGCTCTGCTCCCGGGGCCGCTTTCTTGGTGGTGTGACGTCCCCACTCTCTGCTTGCTTCCCTTTTCTTTTATCTCTTGCAAGATAAGAGGCGGTACAAGCTACACTCCAGGGAAACTCTTTTTATACTGGATCAGGGATGTGACCTTAATAAGCATTTTAGTCATCTAGTGCTAATAAAAATACCACAAATGGATGACTTTAACAAAGAGAAATTTACTTTCTCACAGTAAAGTAGGCTAAGAGTACAAATTCAAGGCATCAGCTCCAGGGGAAGGCTTTCTCTCTCTGTTGGCTCTGGAGGAAGGCCTTTGTCCTCAATCTTCCCCTAGACGAGGAGCTTCTCAGGTACAGGGACCGTGGGTCCGAAGGACATGTTCTGCTCCCACTGCTGCTTTCTTGGTCCTATGAGGTCCCCCACTCTCTGCTTGCTTCCCTTTCCTTTTATCTCTTGAGAGATAAAAGGTGCTATAGGCCACACCCCAAGGAAACTTCCTTTACACTGGATCAGGGAGATGACCTGAGTAAGGGTGGTGTTACGATCCCACCCTAATCCTCTCAACATAAAATTACATTCACAAAATGGAGGACAACCACACAATACTGGGAATCATGGCCTAACCAAGTTGACACATATTTTGGGGGGGACACATTTCAATCCGTGACAGTTGTGCTTTTATTTCTTTCACAGGAGAAATATTTCTAACTTATTGTAACCAGAAATAGAAGTGATTATGCCTTTACCACTAGGCTTATGTGAACCCATTAAGAAAAAGTTGTAAAAAAAAAAAGACAAAGTAGGTTTGGTCGTATGTGGCCATTTTCTGATTATTGAGAAATTCAATTGTTGCTGAAAATCTCTGACTGAGGGAAATTTATTAAGAAGCGATTTTGATAACTGACTTTTTTCTCAACATAGTTTCATGGGAGAGAGGATGGACAGACAGAGATGACAGATAGATGATAGATACATAGATAATAAGATTAGATTAGATAGACAGACAAATAGGGAGAGAAAGAGAGAGAGAGATACAGGGAGATAGAGGGATAAATACATGGATTTACAAACAGGAACCAGTGACTGAAACATTACATGTAACCTGGATCTAACTTTGATGAAGAACAGAAGTGAGGCAGTTGAAATTCTTAATTCAGGCAATGTTATGAAAGAGTTGGCTTCCCTGGATTTTTAGATGAATATACGAATTCCTAATCAATGACAAGGAAAGCCTGGTGTCATAGTGGTTAAGAGCTATGGCTGCTAACAAAAAGGTCGGCAGTTCAAATCCACCAGGCGCTCCTTATAAACCGTATGGGGCAGTTCTACTCTGTCCTGTAGGGTTGCAATGAGTCAGAACTGACTTGAAGGCAATGGATTTTTTTTTTCTTTTAATCAATGGCATTGAGTTTTAAGGTATTTGCTGAAATCTCAATGTTAAGAGTGTTAATGTTATATTCTCACTCATATATTTTTAATATCTTGTTTATAATATTATAACCAATTCTTCTCCTCTAAGATGTATCTAGATCATGAAGCTATCCCAAATTCTGGCTAGCATATTTATTCTGATAAACCTATACTACGTAATTTAAATTTAAAGAATAATTGTAGTTAGGATTTTTGTAATAACTTATTTTACAAGGTATTTTCACAAATGCTACATAGTGGGCTGTTTAAGATGCTCTTGTTCACCTATTGCACTTCCTCCTACAAAAATTCTGTGAAATGGGTAAGCTTGTAGGAGGAACTCTAGGCTTCTTTTGGTCCCATTCCCCTTCCCTCCGTAGCAGCATCTGGATGGGGCAAACTCCAGGACAATGTATCATGTTACAGGTTGAGAGACCCGGAAATTCAAAGGAGTTAAAAGATCAAGCATATCCACTGAACACTCTTCGCCCACGTGGCTTGTTGAAATGGGCTGATGGAATACTAGGAGCCACCTGGGGAATGCAGTCAGTACTACCACGATGATAGCTTTGGGTCTAAACCACCAAATATGGAACTGTTTTCCTCCTTTCTGCAAGTGGGCATGTACATAGTTGAGTAGTAAGAGCCAAGACGTGTTTTGGATGTACTGGGGTATAGAGGTATAACTTGTCAGAGGAGTCCTCCAAGAAGAGCTCATATTTGTGGTTTGAGGCCAAACCTCCAAGTGGTAATAACATATTTCTATGCCTTGCCTGAGCCAGGAATTCACAAGGAAGGAAGTGTTTCTAGGAAGCTATATTTCTAGAGGTTTCTAGCACTATTAATATATATCCAGACCATATCCTATCTCTATGAAGACAGAATTTCTAGGGCATTTTCCTGCAATTCCTTTTCTGAATAAAGACAACAGGTTTAAGCTGTATTTTTTTTTTTTATCTTCTTTACATTTTACTTATCTCTTATTTTGAGGATAACATAGTAGTCTTAAGCAAGGTGCCCATCGCTCTGTTTATGATAAAACCAAAGCCAAGCCTTTTGCTGTCGAGTTAATTCTGACTTATAGCAACCCTATAAGACAGAGTAGAACTGCCCCATAGGATTTCCAAGGAGCGGCTGGTGGATTTGAACTGCCAGTCTTTAGGTTAGCAGCTGTAGCTCTTAACCACTGCACCATCAGGGCTCCATTCTATTTGTGATAGAATTGTTTAAACAACTGAAAGAGCACACACTGATACCTATACACTCATAACTCACAGATTTCACCAAACTTTGTTCATGTGGCTAAATTAGCTGCACAAATCAGTTTTTGAAGGATTCAGAATCACCTACTCATAATTTCACAGGTTTTATGCAAAATATTGATATCGTTAGGGAAAATACCGAAGATGTTCTACTGAAGTGATTCTGGCAAATAAAATGACTTACACAGAAAATGGGCTCAAGTAAACAAACATATAACAACTTAAATAAGCAATGACAAATTGATAATTTTATCCAGTATCTGGTCTAAAATTCTGGATTTGTTAGGCATTTCTTTATTCCTGGACATAAACTGTTCACCATAGTTTTTAATGTGATGTTTGAAAAGATAGACTGTACATATTATCACCTTAAAGTCACAGGTATTTCTCTTTTCTTCACGACTTCTGTCAAATACTTGTTTTATTTATTCTATTTTTCCTTCTGTCTTTGTTATTTTTTGACAAAGTGGAGTGGGATAACTTGCTTTTAAGCCAGACAGACCTGATTCAATTCCACATTAACTGTTATTAAATGTTTGAGAAAAATTTCTTAATTTCTCAAATTTCCTCATCTATACAGTGGGGATGCTCATAAAGTGCTGCTTAGAATTGTTGGGAGAATTAAATGACAGAATACTCCCTAGAGATGCTCAACAAATGTTGCCCCTCCCACTTAAGGCATTGTACAAGGCATGAAAAAGATACAAAGATATTTAGGGGAGGGATTTTGGGAAGGTAGCAGCACGAGCAGATGTAAGATCTCGACCCCCCCAACGAAGCACCAATAGAAGCAACTAGAACCCCATATTCAGCCCTGTAAGAGCTCTGAAATTGTGGACGAAGAATGGTAGGAAGAAAATACAAACTGAAAAAGACAAGGATAAATCATATGGAAGGAAAGGCACTTCCTCCGCTGTCCTTGCCCCTCCCCCTCCTGGCACAGCAGACAGAGCTCTAGCGGCCCTGCATCCTTTCCACATCACCAGCCAAGGAGCAAATCTCCTGTGCACTGGGAAGGTTTTGACCTCTGGCTTCAAAACTTATAGCGCAGATTGAATAAGTATGGTGAAAGGATATAACCCTGACGCATACCCTTTCTGATTTTAAACCACACAATATCCCCTTTTTCTGTTTGAACAACTGCCCCTTGGCCTATGTACAGGTTCTGAATGAGCACAATTAAGTGTTCTGGAATCCCCATTCTTCACAATGTTATTCATAGTTTGTTATGATCCACTCAGTTGAATGCCTTTACATAGTCAATAAAACACAGGTAAACATCAAAAAAAAAAAATCCTACTTTGGTGAGTAGCATCTGGGGTCTTAAAAGCTTGCAAGCAGCCATCTAAGATACATCTCTTGGTTCAATTCCATCCAGAGCAAAGGAGAATGAAGAAAAACCAAAGACTCAAGAAAAATATTAGTCCAAAGGACTAATGGACCACATGAAACACAGCCTCCACCAAGAACTAGATGGTACCTGGCTACCTCTACTGACCACTTTGACAAAGATCACAATAGACTGGAGTAAAATATAGAACAAAATTCAAATTCACAAAAAATACCAGACTTACCAGTCTGACAAAAAAGAATTCCCAAGACTATGGCTCCTGGATACCCTTCTAACGCAGAACAGAAGCTGCTCGAGAAGTTCACCTTTCAGCCAAATACTAGACAGGCCTATAAAACAAACAATAACACACATGAGAAATGTGCTTCTTAGCTCAATCAAATATATGAAACCAAATGGGCAACACCTGCCCAAAAGCAAAGATAAGAAGGAAGGAAGAGACAGGAAAACTGAATAAATGAAAACAGGAAACTCCGGATGAAAAGGGAAAAGGGGAGTGTGCTGACACAATGTGGAGATTGCAACCAGTGTCATGAAACAATTTGTGTGTAAATTTTTGAATGAGAAACTAATTTGCTCTGTAAAATTTAACCTAGAGCACAATAAAAAAAAAAGAATTTATTTAGTATGTACTCTATGCCAGACACTGAGATGAGTAAAACATGGATAGCTGGACTGTGTCTTTGGTTTTTCTTCACTCTCCTTTGCTCTGGATGGAATGGATTGTACAAGGTGACCCTGCCCCTCTCCTCCCGGTGAGGTAGATGACCACAGAAGCTGCAGCCCTAATTAACCAAAGGCTCTTCTGCACATTGAAAGGGGCCTAATCTCTGCTTCAAAATAAATAGAACGTATCTTGCTAGTGGACTATTCAGGAAGTATGTTCTGACTGATCTGCAGGTGGCCTGAAAGACTGAAACTGCAGTCTGGCCAGACTGAGAACCCTCACAAAGTGGAGAAAGGCTGTGGCAACCAAGCACCAAGGGCTATACTCACCTGAGGGCGGTCTGCTCAGTGTGAGCTTTGCATTCAGTCTGAGAGTCACTAAAGGAACACTCACAGAGGAAGGGAGAAGTAGTAACCCAAAGACTAAAGATTGTGTACGCCCTGAGGGCAAATTGATTAGTGTGTAATTTTGGATCTGTTTGGGAGTCTCTGAAAAACTGAAACCTGTAGTTAAAGATACCACAGAAAGGGAGAGGACGTAGTAATCAAAGTCTGAAGACAATGCCCTTCTAAGATTCTTGCAGAAATTTTCACTGTCAAAGCACCATATATTTGGAGGAATTGAGAAAGCTAACACTTGTAAAATTCTAATGTCCTGGTTTCAACAAAAAATCACAATGCATACAAAGAAATTAGAAATGATGTCTTATTCAAGTGAACAAGATGAAAGGAGAGAAATAATATTTATGGAAGCCCAAATAATGAATGGAAACCCTGGTGGTGTAGTGGTTAAGAGCTATGGCTGCTAACCAAAAGGTCAGCATTTCAAATCCATTAAGTGCTCCTTGGAAACCCTATGGGGCAGTTCTGTGTCTTATAGAGTCACTATGAGTCTGAATCAACTCGACGGCAATGGGTTTAGTTTTTCTGTTTTTTTTTTTTTTTTTAAATAATGAATAAATTGGAAAAATATAATACAGCAATATTAAGTAAGCTCAATGAACTAAAGGAAAACACAAACAAATGGCTAAAGGAAATTACATATTTAGGAAATGCTCATTATCTTTAAATAACTGAGTTGAGCAAGACACTGCATTCAAATAATTAATTTTAGTATTTTCAAATAATATTATTGGGACCAAAATGTGAATATTGAATTAGGCTTGTCTTCAACTGTGTCTTCCTTCCCCTTTTGCCATCTGATTCCTTTTGGCTCCATTCCACACCCTAGAACAGAGCCCCATGTTATTAACTGACTAATCCATGCCACCCTTGTCAATATTCACCAACTTGATGTAAATTCCTGTTAGTATGTGTTCTTTGTTAGTTAGGGAATATGGAAGTTTAAAGAAACTAAGTAGTAAAATTCATTAAGTCAGAGGCTAAAGTTTTGTTAATTATTTTATTGTCAGGACATAATAAGTACTTTGATAAATTTTGGTTGAATTAATATCTGCTTTGTTCCCAAAACTCCTAGAAAAAAATTGATCATGTGTTTTCTTACTCAATCCTTCAAACAGCCCTGAGAGTGAAATATAGACACCATTTTACCTGAAGAAAACCAAGGGTCAGAGACCTTTATTGATTTGCCAACATCTTACAAATACTAAGAGATTGAGTTGAGATTTAATTCATATCTATATAGCTCCAAGATTTCTGTATTATCTACATTAGCATTTCTCTCCCTGCATGAAGTTGAGCTAATCACAGGATTCAGAAAAAATTATCGATAATGCATTAGTAAAATCCTTTGTGACCTACCCTCCCAAAGAATAATGGTAATGGACTGAACAGCCCCCACTTAAGAGATGAAGTAATTATAATAATAACTGAGATCCATACTAATAATCATCAATATTTTAAACTTTCATACAGTTCCTTACAATTTACAAATACTTTACATACATTTTGTTTTACAAATGTTAAGTGACTTGCCTTAGGTCACATCATTGTAAATGATAGGGCCAGATTTCTCTGAGATTCTAAAGTCCCTAATGCAGCTATTCCTTAACCTCTAAAACATGCTGGCAATGTTGAAAGGCAGGTACCTTGGCTGGACACTGTTTAAGAGTATTATTATAAATCAAGGAGAGATTTTCTCTAAATTTCCCTTCTCTGTTCCATTTCCCTCTGACAGCCCAAAGACATAAGCAGGGAGGTGACTCTTGCATCACACTGAAGGCTGGCAATAAGCAAATATGGAAATGGCAGTAGACATTGATAAGATTTACTTCCTTGACTCTGAATTGCACAAAGTTCTTCCCCAGCTAGTCCATTCTATAATTTTCTTTCTGTTAATGACACCAAATATTTCAAAGGAACCACAGAATATTAATAACTAGAAACTTTTAGGAATCATCTCTAATCTTATCTATTTTGCAGATAAAGAATCTGAGATACAGACTGACATTCCCAAGATTATTACTTAATGGAAAAGTCAAGATTAAAAATAAAGTTGTTTTCTTTCTTCCACTCTGCCTTCCTTCTATAATAATTAGCTTAAAAAAAAAAATCAAACCCACTGCCATTGAGTCAATTCAGACTCTTGGTGACCCTACATGACAGAATAGAGCTGCCCCATAGGGCTTCCAAGGAGCCACTGGTGGATTTGAACTGCAGACCTTTTGGTTAGCAGCTGAGATATATATATATATGTATATGTACATGTACATGCACATGTACATGTACATGTATATGTATATGTATGTATTTACATGTACGTATAAATTTTGGTTTTTTTTATATATGTATACATATATATGTATATGGTTTTCACTGGTCAATTTGTTTAGAAGTAGACTGCCAGGTCCTTCTTCCTAGTCTGTCTTAATCTGGAAGCTCCACTGAAACCTGCCCAGGCGACCCTGCTGACATTTGAAATACCAGCGGCAAAGCTTTCAATATCACAGCAACACATAAGCCACCACAGTACAACAAACTGACAGACACTTGGTGTTTTCAATCACCCCATTGCATGTGAAAGCTGGACAATGAATAAGGAAGACAGAAGAATAATTGATACCTTTGAATTACGGTATTGTCTAAGAACACTGAATATACCATGGACTTCCAGAAGAACAAACGAATATGTCTTGGAAGAAGTACAGCCAGAATGTTCATTAGAAGCAAGAATGGTGAGACTTCGTGCCACATACTCTGGACCAGTCCCTGGAGAAGGACATCATGCTTCGTAAAGTAGACAGTCAGCAAAAAAGAGGAAGACTCTCAATGAGATGGATTGACACATCGGCTGCAACAATGTGCTGAAGTGTAAAAGCTATTTTGAAGATGGCGCAGGAAGAGGCAGTGTTCTGTTGTATAGAGGGTCACTATGTCAGAACTGACTCAACAGCACCTAACAACATGTATATAATTGCGTGTGTGTATGAGTGTGTGAGTGTGTATGTGTACCTGCACACGTGCATACCTGTGTTCCAAACAGTATCCCAGCCATGGAGGATACAAAGTTGGCCATCTAGGAATTCACTGTTTATTGAGACCCAAATTGTAATAATCATTTTTTTTAAAAAGTGGCAAGTGTCATGATAAAGATATTTTCAAGATAGAGTATCCCTCTTTTGAGCCAAATCCACTTGTTGATATCTTAACAAAACCCAGTGTATCTTAAAAAAAAAAAATCTTAGAAGATATCAAATAGATTTCTTGGTCCAGATTGATTCTTATCCAGGTTTGTCAATTACAAACATCCCAGGAGACCAGAGTGGATGGCATTATAACCTACATCAGACCTTAGAGATTGGCCGCTGTAGCCAGGACTACCACACTTTCCTTCCATTAACCCTGGTTGAGTACTAAAGATGGAACATTTTGCTTTACAATTCCCTAAACACCTCCTGAGTTCAGCCTGCCTCAGGCAGGACCATACGTCAGAATTACACTTTTCTCAGTTTCAGCAACTCATATTCTGGTTAGTTTCAGGGAATTTAGGTTTCAAGCACTGGGCCCTGTTTTTAAAAGCCACCGTTTCAAATATTCAAGAAGGTTGGTTGGTTGGTTTTTTAACTGAGTGGAAGAGATTAATGGAGATTATTTTCCACTTAGGAAGAAGCAGGCATAGAAATCAGATTATAAATAGTACAATTCATGAATTCAGAACTTTCATTTGGGGGAAGGCTAATTTGCCCATATCATCCAACATACAGCTAATAAAGTCCACTGGTATCCATTTAAATGGTATAGGAGAGGGGAGTATTTAAAGATTTAAACCAACATGTTCTTTCTTACTTCTCAAAATAACAAATCCATAATACTGAAAACCATACAGAGATAAATTTTAGACAGAGCAGACATATAGCAGATTAGGCTAGCTATTAGCCAATACTTTTTTAAAAGCAGTGCCCATGGCCATGCAATAATGATTCATCACAAAACTCATTAAACACACACAAAATATAATATGTGTCCACCTGAGCTAATCTTAAAATCCTGACTATTGTGCACACTTGGACCATTATTTCCATAAAGAATAAAATTCTGTCAGGCTTCAGTTATTGACATTTTTAATCACATACTAGCTCTGGTTTCCTAAATAGTCAACACACTTAAGGCTTATGCCACATCTAATAATAGTCACTTAGACACAGAAATTAAATTTTTTGGAATAAATCATCAAAACCTTCCACCTATGAGAAAAAGAGAAACAATTTAAAAAAAAAAAAAAAACGGATTGGTGGTATTTCTAGTTCTAGTCTGCCTTTCGCCGTGTATTCATCTTTTGATATTCTTGAGTGAGATTAATTTAATGTTGAAATGAGTGAACATTTGAAAGATTTGTATTAGGTGTTATGCAAAAAACCCTCAATAAATATGCCTTCTACATTGATTTCATTGTTTATTCAGTACATATTTCTCTAGCAACTGCTTTGTCCCATTCCCCATGCAAACTGCTGGGAGATGTCAAGGTAAGGAAGACTCGTTCTCTTTTTGAGACAATGGTCATAAAGGGAAAACTGACATGCAAAGAAATAAAATAAATGTTGTTACCTGAATACAGTATGGGTGCAAGCAAACTAACATGGGATTACAGAAAAAAAAATAAATGACTGATTTGTGGGGGCAATTCTACTCTGTCCTATAGGGTCACTGTGTGTCGGAATTGACTCGACGACATGGATTTTTTTTTTTTTTAGGAGTATTTCAGGTGTGTGGTGTAGGCGAGCACTGGAAGAGGCAGCTGCAAAGATGGGATCCAGGAGAATCGGGGCGGGGGGGTTGAATGATCCACAAGGTGCTCAATTATAACTGAAAAAAAAGAGTAGGGTTGGAGGGAGCAAACGAATGTTATTCATGTTTCTACACATTGGGGCTATAGCATGTATGCGCTTCCTTCTTCAGGCAAAGAAACCATGCTCAAGAATGAAAAAAAAAAAAAATGGAGCTGTTATTATTATTACTTGCCACTTCCACACCGGAAAAGCTTCCCAAGTTTTCCTTCTCCTGCTCTCCACTGTACTCATCCTTCTCCTGCTGCTGCTCCCCTTTCCCACCAGAGGCCCAAGTCCCCTCCGTAGTACTTGATATGCAGAAGGCTGAATGAGGAAAAGTTATTCAAACAGCACACCACAAACTAACTATTTCAAGCGTATCTATTGACTGAAGAGATTTGCATTATGAACTAAGTCAGTGCAAAAAGACAATGGTAAATAGCAGCAAAAACAAAGAAATGGATCATTTAAATAAGGAAAGGAGCTAACACTACCACGTATCCCTGTCTCCACAGTTGAAATTTACCCTGGAGAAACTAATATGAAAATATTACTCTCCTTGTTTAAAGGAAATCCAACAGGATGGAAGGCTAATTTTGTATAGACAATAGGTTTCAGGTAAACAAGAGAGGCATTCAACTACGATGTATCTAGTTTGTGCTGTAAACACACTGTAAAGTTCTGGACGTATAAAGATAAAGAGGACATTGTCGTTGCTCTCAAAGTTGCTAGGGTTTGTTAAGGGAGAAAAACACAAACCAGTTATTAAAATGCAGAGTTGTAAAAAGTACAAAGTATGGATACACAAAACGGCGTGGGAGGCTAGAAGAAAAAGAAATCATACTACTTTATCTGGTTGATCTTTGGTAGGAGGTAATTAACCATAACAACTTAATAGAAGAGAGAACATTCAAGCCAGAAAGTTAGTGAATGGAAATTTTGATGGGGGCTGAGGCTGATCTGGGAGATGACGTGGCCTTTCATATATAAAATCTCAAGAACATGTGATAATATGGCCATGACAATTATTTCCGTAGAGAGGGAAAAGAGGTACTAGTCAGGCCTAACAGAAAGGAGTTAGGTTACACGGGAGTTGTGATGGGAGTTTAAACTGGAAATATTGGATGAAGCCAGTTCGTAAAGGGCCTCCTCCCCACACTAAGGGAACTGCATCACAGCAGGTAGCTAAGAGAGAATGCTTTAAATGATCAGATTTGCTTTTCGAGAAGAAAAAACACTTGGAGCTGAGCAGGGGCAGACCGAGGCAAAGGGATTTTACTTAAGGAAGACCTGGGAAGAAGTTATTTCAATAACTCAGAGTAGGAGATGCTGTAACCCAAATGATAATTTATATTGCATTATGATGGGGTGTGATTTTTATAATATAGTCAAAAAACAACTAAAGAGTATTGAATAATGACATAGTGCCAATCCTTTCTCCTGGCCTAAAGCTCTTTTTCTTTTAGTAAAAGTCATAAGGATCTCCACAAAAAAAAAACAGGGATCTTGCTTTCAAGAATTTTCAGGATTACAAGAGTGATTTCTCCTTGTAATATAGAAATGCACCATATTCTCAGGGCCTTGCATACTGCCTGGCGCCCAACCACTTGTTGTCAGGTGGATTCCCACTCATAGAGACCCCCTGTGTGGCAGAGTAGAACTGTGCTTCCTTCATAGGGCTTTCAATGGCTGATTTTTTGGGAAGTAGATCACCAGGCTTTTCTTCAGAGGCACATCTGGGTGGACTCAAATCACCAATCTTTCAATTAACAGTTAAGTGCATCAACTGTTTACACCACCCTGGGACTTCCAGGTGTTTAATTATCTTGTGAATAAATGAATGAATAAACAAAAAATGGAATCTTATTTAGCACCTGACTTAGGTCAGATTCCCTGGGAACTAGACCCTGAGGCAGAGTCCGGTACAGGAGACATTTTAGGAAGCCATCTCGGGAACAATACTTAAAAGGGGTAAGGGAAGCAATATTGGGCAGAGAGGGACTAAATTGCAACACAGATGCCAGAGAAGCCTCAGCCCATCCTAGGGGGAGCACAGCTCTTCAGAGTTGTCCTGGGGCTTTTGTGCCCCACATCAACCCGTCATTAGATGAGGACCAGCACTTTGGCTATGAGAAATTCCTTCCTGCAGAGTGAAGTGGATGGTATTGTACACTGCATTATCCTCAACAGCATCTCAAAGTTTAAAGGAGATAAACAATTGGCTCAAGTTACGGCAAAAGAGGGCAGGGAGATGCCTGGACTCCCTTCTGTTAGGCCTCCTCCCATCCCAGCTCCCTTGATAGCAACTGAGGTATTTGTCACATCAGAGGTGCTTAATTTGAAATTGTGGGCATAAGAAATAAAAATTCCAGTTCTTCCTGCTTAGGTCCCAGGTCAATATAAATATAGATTCATTGTAAATCACCTGGCCTACAGTCCAATGCTTACCATATTACATTTGGACAATTTCTCCAATCTCTCTAAGCATTATTTCCTAAATTAAACATAACCACAGGACTTGTTTCACTGTGATTCCTAAGGATTAAATAAAATAACGTCTTTTGTGGTACTTGGCATACATATAACAAGCACTCACTATGTGATGAAATGTTAGTATTAAGGAAGCCATGAATTACAAGGATGATTCCCCCTTTTTTTCCAATGAGTCCCCAATAAATTATTTCTGGGAAGAAAGTAAACTTTCCAAGTTTCATTTATCTGAAGTTCAAAGTTCCTTGGGGTCAGAGGCTCAGACTTTCCTCCAAAAAGTCAAATCCTAAATGTCTTCTAAAAAAGGAACATAAAGTGAATACAAATGACTGGCTCCAGAGAAATGGCTAATTCCCGTTACAAGCATGTCCCTTCTCTGGGAGCATATCAGTGGGGTGGGAAGACATACATTTCCACACCACTAGTCTGACTTTGAAAATAAACGCCCCCCCTGCCCCGGTCCAGGAAAACATACTAGACCTGTGAGTTCAGAGAAATTATTTTATCTTGCAGAACGTGTTTCTTCACTGACAGTAGCACTTTCCTCAAAAGGCTGATTTGAAGACGAGATGACAGAGCACCCACAGATAAAGCGACATTGGTTATTTAAGGCTGAAAATTCCAAATTACAGCTTCCTTCTTCTTCCTTGGTTTCTGCTCAGCTTCTAGGAAATCCGATTCCAGTTCTGGTATTTAATTATTCTTCTCATTCAGTTGCATGGGCTTATACCCCGCAGAGGTTCAACAACAAACAAAAGAGAATAAAAGCTCTTTACCTTGAAATAAAGAGACTTTTTTTTTTAATCCAACACAAATGAAAGAAATCACACACACACACTAGAAAGTGTGTTGTGCTGTATTGTATTGCTGTAGTTGAAATAGTGAACAAAATCGTTGGTTTTACTGTGCCAACTACCTTGGATCCTAATTCCGCGCACTGCTGTACAAACAGTGCAGTGCTGAAGAGCAGGGGTTATACCATCAGGCAAACTAGATTTAACACCTAGTTCTGACACTTCACTAGCTACAGAATGAATTACGTACAGCTGCCCTGGAGGCGCAATGGTTAAGCACTTGGCTGCTAACCAAAAGGTAGGCAGTTCAAATCCGCTAGCAGCTCTGTGGGAGAAAAGACCTGGTGATCTGCTTCCATAAAGACTACAGCCTAGGAAACCCTATGGGGCTGTTCTACTCTGTCATAAAGGGTTGCTATGAGTTGGAATCGACTCGGTGGCACACAGCAACAATGAATTATTTAAGATCCTTAAGCCTCAGTTACCTTATCGTCAGAATAGGTATGAATAGTACTATTGAATTTGTAAGATTTTGTGATGAATAAATAAGCTAATGCATGTGAAGTACTTAGTGTACTGCCTAGCGTGATAACCGGTGTCGATATAAGCAGCTATAATGTTTTGACCACTTACTATTTATCTACGCATACTTATCTACTAAGTGTCGGCCACAATGCCGGAAACCACCTTGAGTCAAGTGTGTTCTTAACTTTACTTCATAATTCTTTTTATTCCTCAAGTCAGCTCCTTTAACAGTTTTCTTGTTACTGTTGCTGTTAGGTGCCATTGAGTCAATTCTGACTCACAGCGACTCTATGTACAACAGAAGGAAACACTGCCAGTCTTGCAACATCCTCACAATCGTTGCTATGTTTGAGCCCATTGTTGCAGCCACTGTCCATCCAGCTCGTCAAGGGTCTTTCTCTTTTTTTGCTGACTCTCTACCTTACCAATCATAATTCCCTTCTTCAGGAACTGGTCCCCCCTGATAACACATTCAAAGTATGTGAGACAAAGTCTCACCATCCTCGCTCCAAGGAGCACTCTGGCTGTACTTCTTCCAAGACAGACTTGTTTGTTCTTCTGGCAGACCACAGTATGTTCAATATTCTTCACCAACGCCATAATTCAAATGCATCAATTCTTCTTCAGTCTTCGTTATTTATTGTCCAGCTTTCACATGCATACAAGACAATTAAAAATATCATGGCTTAGGTTAGGTGCACCTTAGTCCTCAAAGTGATATCTTTGCTTTTCAACATTTTAAAGAGGTCTTTAGCAGCACATCTGCCCAATGCAATATATCGTTTGATCTCTTAACTTCCGCTTCCATGGGCATGGATTGTGGATCCAAGTAAAATGAAACCCTTGAAAACATCAATCTTTTCTCCATTTATCATGATGCTGCTGATTGGTCCAGTATGAGAATTTTTGTTTTCTTTATGCTGAGGTTTGATCTTCATCAATAAGTGCTTCAAGTCCTTTTACTTTTGTTTTCAAAAAAAATAGAATAGCTTCATTTTTGTTATATACATAATGTGTGTTTATTGTTAAATACTCAGGCAATACAAAAATGTATAAAGATAAAAAGAAATTTCCCCATAACCTCACCACAAAGAAATAATGACTGTTTACAATTTCGTATATGACCAGATTTTTTTTTTCTTTTCTGTTCACAGACATACATACGAACTTGTTATTTTCCAGGGCTGGGATTATATTCTGCTTCTGCCCATATTTTGCCTTTAAAATACCTTACACATTTTTTTATATCAAAAAACATAAATCTACATCACAACTTTAATAGCTACATGATATTTCATAGTAACTCTCTTTTCCAGCATTAACTTGTTTACAATTTTTTTGCTATTATAAAAACTAATTCAGTGAACATCCTCGTTATAGCATCTTTGCCCTGATCACTTCTTTCTTAGATAGAAGAGTAAATATGTCCTTACGTTTGATGATACATATTTCTACATCGCCCTACAGAAAGATGTTTCGGGATGATAGAATTGCCAGGTAATGTGCTGATTTTGGACGAACCCCTCTTTACCCCCTGCCTCCCCCAACCATAACCATCCTCTTACGAAGCCATGTAATATTAACTGAACCAATACAGCCTGAGCCTTTCTCCTCAGAGTGACAAGGCTAAAACAGATGGCACAATTTGCAGGTAACACATGGAAACATATACCCAAATGCTGAACTTCGTGTAGTACAGGTGCCAAGCACCCTGGGAGGCTCAGCTTATTTCCTTTTACTTTTTGTCCCCAAGCAGAGCTGAAATGAAACAAATCCATGAGCTTTAATGTGTTTTATGTACTCACTAAAGGACTATTTAATCTGCTGCTTCAACGGTGGAGGAACTGAAGCAAATAACAGCCCCCACCACCTCCTTCTCTACCTTCACCTTATACCATACTTATCTTCCCCACTAACATTGGTTTTCTTTACGTTTCTCAAGTACCTAGCTCATTCCTGACCCAAAGCCTTTGTCCTTGTTGCTTTCTCTGTGTCAAATACTCTTCTCTCAGGTCGTCCTCCCCCAATGGTTTCTTCTCACCATTTGCATTTCCATGTCATTCAGCTCAATTCATGACATCCTCATGACAGCCCAATTAAAGGCACTTTTCCTCCTTCTTCCTCCTTAGGTGGTGCCAGCCGTTTGCACTCAACTACTGCTCTAACGGTTGGTGGTTCAACCCACCCAGCAACACCACAGAAGAAAGGCCTGGCAATCTGCTTCCATGAAGATTACAGCCAAGAAAATCTTACAGAACTCAGTTCTACTCTGTAACACAGGAGGTTGCGATGAGTCAAAATCAGCTCAATGGCAACAGGGTGGGTTTTGGTTTTCACTCCTCCCTATTAACCTTCTATTGCATCACTCTTTCTTTTCTTCATAGTACATAACATGGGCCAAGTTATCTCGTTTATTTTGTGCTTATTTAATATCAGCCTCTATGCACTAGAATGTAAGCTTCATGAGAATAATAATCTTGGCTTTCTCGTTCATCATTATATAGAATTCTAGACTCCTATCTGGCATTTACAACACTCGTTAGATTTTAAAACGCATTTTTCACATTTAAACATCAAAATGTGTCTTACACTTAGTGCCATTTAGATAAAATACAATATGATAAAAATTAAAACACAAATATCAAAATTTGAGGAATGCTTCTAAAGGAAATGAATAGCACTGAACATCTATTTTAAAAAAGAAAAAGGAAGAAGAAATGCCTCAAATCGATGACTTCAGCAACCATCTCGAGATGAAAATCAGACAGACTACTACAGACTTCGACAATTAAAAAAAAAATTCAAACCCTGAATCCAAAAGATTTGAAAGCAAGGATTCAAACAAATACTTGTACACCAATGTTCATTGCAGCGTTATTTACCACCGCCCAAAGTTGGAAACAATCCAAGGGTCCATCAACAGATGAATGGATAAACAAAGTGTAAGATATACATAAACCAAAAAAAGCCAAACCCACTGCCGCCAGTCGATTCCGACTCATAGAGACCCAATAGGACAGAGTAGAACTGCACCATAAAGTTTCCAAGGAGTACCTGGTGGATTCGAACTGCCAACCTCTTGGTTAGCAGCCATTGCACTTAAACACTACTCCCCTAGGGTTTCCAGTATATACATACAATGAAATATTGTTTGGCCAAAAAGAGAAATGAAGCTCTGATACATGCTACAACCTGGATGAACCTTGAAAGCGTTATGCTGAGTGAAATAAGTTAGACATGAAAGGGAAAATATTCTATGATCCCATTTATGTGAGGGTCTAAAGGAGCCCTGGTGGTGCAGCGGTTAATGCGCTTAGCTCCTAACCAAAATGTCGGTGGCTAGAGCCCACCGGCAGCTCAGTGGGAGAAATATGTGGCAGCCTACTTCTCTAAAGATTACAGCCTTGGAAACTCCATGAGGCCGTTCTACCCTGTCCTATACGGTCACTATGAGTTGGAATCCACTCGAAGGCAATGGGGTTTTTTTTGTTGTTTTTGTTTTTGGCTTTATTTAAAATAAGCAAATGTATACAGACAAAAGTTTATTAAAGTGTTTACC
The DNA here is from genome assembly GCF_030014295.1 of Loxodonta africana. Classification (NCBI taxonomy): domain Eukaryota; kingdom Metazoa; phylum Chordata; class Mammalia; order Proboscidea; family Elephantidae; genus Loxodonta; species Loxodonta africana. Next base: position 58,082,263 of record NC_087362.1, read on the forward strand.
AGTGATTACTAGGGAGAGAGGGAAATAGTTATTGCTTAAATGGTACTGAGTTTCCTTTAGAATGATGAAAAATATTTGAAAAGGGATAATGGTGATGATTGCACACCATAGTGAATGTAATTAACGTCACTGAATCGTACACTTAAAATGGTTAAAATGACAAACGTTTTGTTGTATATATTCTACCACAATAATTTTTCAAAAATGACATTGACTATAAATATATTTAATTTAAAAGTGAAAAAATATGAAATGATATTCTTCAAATATATTTATCAGTGAGCTTTTCAGATATTTAAGAAAATCCATATTCATTTACAATTTTTGTGAAGTATATAAATTTAAAAAGCAGGAACATAATAATACACGAGTCCGTTTCTCAAAGGCAACGGCTGTTTGTTTAAAACACAAAGCTAGAAAGAGATATTAAAGTGTATTTAGGATACTTGAAATCCTAATCATTTTACAGTTTTTCTCTTGTTTTCTTTTCATAGTGAATCAAAATATTTCCTCAATCACAGTTGAAACTCTACGATAAGTTTTCTATTTGACTATTTGACTTGGGATGGTTTTAATAAATCCTAGGTGTGTGGCTATAGGGTTGCTATGAGTCAGAATCAACTCAACAGCAATAGGTTTTTTTTTGTGTGGGGGGGGTAGATGTGTGGCTATTGTTCTTTAGCTCCATTAAAGCTTTGACTGCTCTTGGTAAATAATATGGTTTGAACAGATAAAGCCATGATCTTAATTCCATATTCTGCATGCCCCTCAGCACTCAATAGGACTACAGAAAATTTCCAGTATTTTCTCTGCAATTGGAAGTCTTTTTGGGTTTAGTGTGAATAGTTGTAGGTCAGCATCTCAACAACTTTTCTGTAAAACACAAAATAGAACATGTCCAAATGCTATATTTTTCACGACTATTAAGTGCCAATGTTATTAAGCTCAAACTTGAACTAGCCCTGTAGGGTGAATTGCAAGAAACGCACTCATAAATTCTCTGTGAATTCCATAGCTTTGACTTGGACAGTCTGCATGTTTTTTGAATGTTCCCAAGAGGCTTATTCTGCTTTGGGTTTTCCGCCTAAATTATGTATACTTATTTATAAGCTATATGTATATATAATTCTACTCACATGTAATATACATTATAAATATACCTTTAAAAATTAAATATTTTAAAAATAGTTATTTTATGAAGCAGGTAACCTTGTTATTGTCATTAAAAATATATTGCTGTGATTCAAAGGTTTGTCTCTTAGTTCAGTTTATTCAACACAAGATACTTCCCCAAACATAAACCCACACCAAAACCCACTGCCGTCAAGTTCATTCCAACTCATACCACAGAGACATTAAATTAAAAAAAAAAAAAATGAAAGAGCATCATCAGCTTGCTAAACAAGTCATGATACTCATTGAATAATTGCATGGGGTTCACTTCAAGTTTTGGATGTATCATTTTCATACATCTTGCTAATGGTGGGGCTTTCATACAAGTTTTAACCAATATCTCAAGGCAAAATAAACAAGATGTGGAATATTTAATAATTGTGGTTGAAAATCCATATATCAAATAGTTTCCTAGAAAATTTCTTTTTTTTCGGCCTATTTATTTTTCGATCAAGTTAGCTTGTTATTTTTAACCTCAGTGTTCATACCAATAGGCTTGTACTGGGAGTAGGAGAAGCATGGCACTCTCATTTTCTGGTATTTGCTTTTTCTTGCATTATTGATACTACTTCCAACTCACGATTTCTTTGCAGTAATCTTTCTCTAACAGCTCTGTTGAGGTATAATTGACGTATAATAAACTGGAAGAAGTACAGCGAGAATACCCCTTAGAAGCAAGGATGGCAAGGCTTCATCTTACATACTTTGGACATGTTATCAGGGGGGACCAGTCCCTGGAGAAGGACACCATGCTTGGCACAGTGGAGGGTGGATGAAAAAGAAGAAGTCCCTCAATGAAATGGATTGACACAGTAGCTGCAATAATCGGCTCAAACATGGCAAAGATTGTGAGGATGTCACAGGACTGGGCAATGTTTCATTCTTTTGTACTCAGGGTTGCTACAAGTTGGAACTGATTCTATGGCACTAAACAACAACAAACTGATCATACTCAAATTGTACAATGCGATTAGTTTTGACATAGATATACACTTGAGAAACCATCAACACAATCATCACACTGTCTTGGTTATGCACCTTTACATCAAATCTTGAAATTGGGTAATATAAGCCCTCCAACTTTCTCCTTTTTCAAAGAAGACTTGGCTATTCTAGATCCTTTGTGTTTCCATCCAAATTTTAGAATCAGTTTGTCAATATCCATACCAAAATTTAAAAAGCTGGCTGGTGTTTTGATTAGGATTGCATTGGATCTATAGAACAATTTAAGGATAATTTGCATCATAACAATTTTGAGTCTTCTTTATCAATTTTCTATTATTCTAGATAGAAAACATTCAAGTATTGAATGTTTTCTATCTAGAATAATAGAAAATATATACGCCTAAAATAGTGAATTTATCTATTTATACTTGCAGTTCTATTCATTTTTTGTGTCATGTATTTTGAAGATCTGTTATTAGGTACATAAACATTTAGGATTTTACGTCCTTTTAATGAACTGAGTTATTTATCATTATAAAATGACCTTTTTCTCTGGAAATAGTCTTTGCTCTGAATCTACTTTGATTTTGATATAGCTACTCCAGATCGATTTTGTGTAATGTTTGCATATTATTTTGTTTGTTCGTTTCTTTCTTTTGTTTTCCCATCCTTTTACAGATTTAGTTTAGTGTTAGCGTGGTATGTTCTTTCTGTCCTTTTAACCTGTATCTTTATATTGAAAGTGCATTTCTTACAAAAAGCATATAAAATGTCTTGGTTTTTTTGTTGTTGTTTTGTTTTTTTTACCCAATCTAAAAATCTCTGTGTTTTACTTGAGGTATTTAGACTACTTATATTTAATGTGATTATTTATGTTTCCATGTTAGTCTTGCTTTTTGTTTTTCCATTAGTTGCATCTGTTCATGTTCCTTTTGTCTTTTCTTTTATTTTTGTTTTGCCTGCTTTTCAATAAATTATTTTCCTTTATTCCATTTGATCTCCTTTGTCAGCTTATTAGTCATAACGCTGTTTTGTTTTTTAGTGGTGTTAGTGGTTACTTTAAGGTTTATGGTATTCATCTTTAACTTAGCACAGTCTACGTTTAAGTGATATTATGCCATTTCATATATGGTATTTTTATATACATATTATCCTTATATATAATTGGATACTTTCATTTCTCTATTTCCCTCTTTGTACTATTGTCCTATCTTTTACATATATTATAAACCCCACAATATGTTGCTATTATTTTTTCTTTAGCAATGATTGTGTCCAATATGTTGTTGTTGCTGTTGTTAGGTGCCGTTGAGTCGGTTCCGACTCATAGCAACCCTATGCACAACAGAACGAAACACTGCCCGGTCCTAAGCCATCCTTACATTCATTGTTATTCTTGAGCTCATTATTGCAACCACCATGTCAATCCACCTCATTGAGGGTCTTCCTCTTTTCCGCTGACCCTGTACTCTGCCAAGCATGATGTTCTTCTCCAGGGACTCATCCCTCCTGACAACATATCCAAAGTATGTAAGACGCAGTCTCGCCATCCTTGCCTCTAAGGAGCATTCTGGCCACACTTCGTCCAAGATGGATTTGTTCATTCTTTTGGCAGTCCATGGTATATTCAATATTCTTCGCCAACACCACAATTCAAAGGCATCAACTCTTCTTCAGTCTTCCTTATTCATTGTGCAGCTTTCACATGCATATGATGTGATTGAAAATACCATGGCTTGGGTCAGGCGCACCCTAGTCTTCAGGGTGACATCTTTGCTCTTCAACACTTTGAAGAGGTCCTTTGCAGCAGATTTACCCAATGCAATGTGTCTTTTCATTTCTTGACTGCTGCTTCCATGGCTGTTGATTGTCGATCCAAGTAAAATGAAATCCTTGACAACTTCAGTCTTTTCTCCGTTTGTCATAATGTTGCTCATTGGTCCAGTTGTGAGGATTTTTGTTTTCTTTATGTTGAGGCGTAATCCATACTGCAGGCTGTGGTCTTTGATCTTCATTAGTAAGTGCTTCAAGTCCTCTTCACTTTCAGCAAGCAAGGTTGAGTCATCTGCATAACGCAGGTTGTTAATAATTCTTCCTCCAACCCTGATACCCCGTTCTTCTTCATATAGTCCGGCTTCTCGGATTATTTGTTCAGCATACAGATTAAATAGGTATGGTGAAAGAATACAAGCCTGACTCACACCTTTCCTGACTTTAAATCAATCAGTATCCCCTTGTTCTGTCCGAACAACTGCGTCTTGATCTATGGAAAGGTTGCTCATGAGCATAATTAAGTGTTCTGGAATTCCCATTCTTCGCAGTGTTATCCATAGTTTGTTATGATCCACACAGTGAAATGCCTTTGCATAGTCAATAAAACACAGGTAAACATCCTTCTGGTATACTCTGCTTTCAGCCAGGATCCATCTGACATCAGCAATGATATCCCTGGTTCCACGTCCCCTTCTGAAACCAGCCTGAATTTCTGGCAGTTCCTGTCGATATACTGCTGCAGCAGTTTTTGAATGATCTTCAGCAAAATTTTGCTTGTGTATGATATTGTTCTATAATTTCTGCATTCAGTCAGATCACCTTTCTTGGGAACAGGCATAAATATGGATCTCTTCCAGTCATTCGGCCAGGAAGCTGTCTTTCATATTCCTTGGCATAGACGAGTGAGCAACTCCAGCACTGCATCTGTTTGTTGAAACATCTCAATTGGTATTCCATCAATTCTTGGAGCCTTGTTTTTCGCCAGTGCCTTCAGAGCAGCGTGGACTTCTTCCTTCAGTACCATCGGTTCCTGATCATATGCCACCTCTTGAAATGGTTGAATATCAACTAATTCTTTTTGGTATAATGACTCTGTGTATTCCTTCCATCTTCTTTTGATGCTTCCTGCGTCGTTTAATATTTTCCCCATAGAATCCTTTACTATTGCAACTCGAGGCTTGAATTTCTTCTTCAGTTCTTTCAGCTTGAGAAGCACCGAGCGTGTTCTTCCCTTTTGGTTTTCCATCTCCAGCTCTTTACACATGTCATTATAATACTTTGCCTTCTCGAGAGGCCCTTCGAAATCTTCTGTTCAGTTCTTTTACTTCATCAATTCTTCCTTTTGCTTTAGCTGCTCGACGCTCAAGAGCAAATTTCAGAGTCTCCCCTGACATCCATCTTGGTCTTTTCTTTCTTTCCTGTCTTTTCAGTGACCTCTTGCTTTCTTCATGGATGATGTCCTTGATGTCATTCCACAACTCATCTGGTCTTCGGTCACTAGTGTTCAATGCGTCAAATCTATTCTTCAGATGGTCTCTAAATTCAGGTGGAATATACTCAAGGTCATAAGCTCTCGTGGACTTGCTCTGATTTTCTTCAGTTTCAGCTTGAACTTGCATATGAGCAATTGATGGTCTGTTTCACAGTCGGTCCCTGGCCTTGTTTTGACTGATGATATTGAGCTTTTCCATTGTCTCTTTCCACAGATGTAGTCAATTTGATTTCTGTGTGTTCCATCAGGCAAGGTCCATGTATATAGTCGCTGTTTATGTTGGTGAAAGAAGGTATTTGCAATGAAGTCGTTGGTCTTGTAAAATTCTATCATTCGATCTCCGGCATTGTTTCTATCACCAAGGCCATATTTTCCAACTACTGGTCCTTCTTCTTTGTTTCCAACTTTCACATTCCAATTGCCAATAATTATGAATGCATCTTGATTGCATGTTCTATTGATTTCAGACTGCAGCAGCTGATAAAAATCTTCTATTTCTTCATTTTTGGCTCTAGTGGTTGGTGCATAAACACTACGTTGGTGCGACCTAGTGGTCGGTGCACTAATGCCCAGGATATTGATGTTTATGTGTTCCATTTCACTTTTGACAATTTCCAATTTTCCTAGATTCATACTTCATACATTCCAGGTTCCGATTATTAATGGATGTTTGCAGCTGTTTCTTCTCATTTTGAGTCATGCCACATCAGCAAATGAAGGTCCTGAAAGCTTTACTCCATCCAAGTCATTAAGGTCGACTCCACTTTGAGGAGGCAGCAATTCCCCAGTCATCTTTTGAGTGCTTTCCAACCTGGGGGGCTCATCTTCCAGCACTATATCAGACAATGTTCCGCTGCTATTCATAAGGTTTTCACAGGTTAAAGCTTTTCAGAAGTAGGCTGCCGGGTCCTTCTTCCTAGTCTGTCTTAGTCTGGAAGCTCAGCTGAAATCTGTCCTCGATGGGTGACCCTGCTGGTATCTGAATACCGGTGGCATAGCTTCCAGCATCACAGCAACACACAAGCCCCTGCAGTACAACCAACTGACAGACACATGGGGGTGTCTACAATATATTTTAAAATAATTAAATTTTTTCTACATTTACCCATGTACCTATAATTTCCAATGTTCCTCATTCCTTTGTCTAGATCTATATATCCTTCTGGTATCATTTTCCTTCAACCTGAAGGACTTACTTTAGCATTTCTTGTAGTGAGAGTCTGTTAGGGATCTATTCTTTCAACTTTTATATGGTTGAGAAGGTCTATTTGCCTTCATTCTGGAAAATATTTTTACTGGGTATAAAGTTCGAGGTTGATAAACTGGTGTCACTATTTTGAGGCTGTTCCTCCATTGCTTTCTCACTTTGACTGGTTCAGATGAAAAACGTGCTGTATATTTAACTTTGTTTTTTTCTGGCTACTTTTAAAGATTTTCTCTTTATCACTAGTTTTGAGCAATTTGAAATGATCTGTGATGCTGTAGCGTTCTTAATGTTTCTTGTACTTGCAATTCTTTGAGATTCTTGGATTTATAAGCTTACACCTTTCAATAAATTTGGAAATTTTTGTTCATTATTTCCTCTAAAAATCTCCCTTCCCCTGTCCCCACCTTTAGGAACTCCACTCACACACATATTAGACCACTTGACCATATTTGACCATTGTGTATGAGTCCTGCAGGTAGCTCATGATGCTCTGTTCATTTGTTTTAGTCTCTTTTCTTCTTTTTATTTTGTTTAGTTTCTACTGTTATGTCTTCGTGTCCATGAATCTTTTCTTCTGCGATACCTAATTTACTGTTAATCTCATCCAGTGTATTTTTCATCTCACACATTGTTGTTTTTACCCCCAAGAGCTCAATTTGGGTCTGCTTTATATATTTTATGTATCAAATTAACTTTCAGAACATATAGAATGCAATTATAATAACTGTTTTAATGTCCTTGTCTGCTAATTCTAATAACTGTCAGTTCTAGGTTGGTTTCAATTGCTTGTTTTTTCTCATTATGGATCATATTTTCCTATTTCTTTGCCTGCCTCATATATTTTGATTGGATGCCAGACATTGGAAAATTTGCTTTATTGGGTGCTGGGTATTTTTTATTCCCATAAATATTTTTAAGCTTTGTTCTGGAATACAGCTAAGTTACTTGGAAATAGTTTGATCTTTTTGGATTTTGCTTTTATTATTTGTTGGGTAGCACTAGTATTTTCAATCACCTCAACTGCATGCGAAAGCTGGACCATGAATATGGAAGATCAAAGGAGGATTGATGCCTTTGAATTATGGTGTTGGTGAAGAATATTGAATATATCAAGGACTACCAGAAGAGCAAACAAATCTGTCTTGGAAGAAATGCAGCCAGAAAGCTCCTTAGAAGTGAGGATGAGATGTCATCTCATGTACTTTGGACATGTTATCAGGAGGGACCAGTCCCTGGAGAAGTACATCATGTTTTGTAAGGTAGAGGGTCAGTGAGAAAGAGGAAAACCCTCCGCAAGATAGATTGACACAGTGGCTGCAACAATGGGCTCAAATGGCAATGATTGTGAGGATGGTGCAGGACTGAGCAGTGTTTCATTCTGTTGTACATAGGGTCGTTATGAGTCAGAACTGGCTTAACAGCACCTAACAACACCACCACTGGAGCAGTGCTCAGTTCACAGCTAATTATTTCCCGTTACCAAAGCAAGATCTTAGTAGGTACTCACAAAATGCCCCATGATTTATGTGCTTCCCCAGTCTGGCTAATAGAAACAGACGCTATTCTCAACCTTTTATCAGTAATCAGTACACAAATGCGTACTGTTGCCTCTAATCCTTTCAGGTGATTCTTTCCATGATCTTGGATTGTTTCCTCATATGCATGTACTCTCAACTGAATACTGGAACAAAACTTTGGACTTTTCTCTTTGTGCAGCGCTCCAAAATGGCTGTACTGATTTTCATAAAACTACCAACAGTACAAGAAGTTTTGTGTTGTCTATATCTTCATCAAAATGTGGCACTTTCTAATTTTCTATCGTTTTTTCAATGTGGTAGGTGAAATGGTATCTCATTGTTTTAATTTGCCTTTTTCCTGTTATATTGAGCTTGACTATCTCTTTTTGTACTTCTTTGCTATTGTAATAGCAATAGCACAATCCAACAAAGTTTCATCTTTTATTCTTACTGAGTCTCTTGTATGTTGGGCCATGCTCCAGGGTAACTATCCTGCTTGTGGTTGATACAGGCAGTTCTCATCTCATGACTCCACTCTGCCACTGAAGGGGAGAGAGAGATGGAAGGGACAGTTCTTCCTGCCTTAGCCCAGATGGGACTCATGTCATGCAAAGACCATTGGCCAGAACAAGTTACTTAACTCCAGGGAAGCATAGCTAATGTAGAAGACCTCATTCATCTTTTGTGAGCACTGTCTCTGCCACACCATTTTACTTTCCAGCAATTTGGTATGATTTGACTTGCTACAATACTTTTTGTGACTTTATAATAAAGAAAAAAAATTTAAGCAATGATCAAGGAGTCAATTTTGTGTGTCACTGCCAGATTTAATCATGTCACTCCTCTGTGCATAAGCCTTCAATGGCTCCCCACTGCCTAATAGGCTAAACTTCCTGGCCTAGTTTTATCTCCAGTAATAGCAGATCAAATTTAGGATGACTTTTCAATCCCATAAATTTTTGATCAGTTTTTATTCAATCTTTGCTTAAATTGGAAGATAGTGATGGTCCCTTAAGAATTGGTATGGAATTGAATGAAATTTAATAAGGCGCCTGACAGTTATGTGATTGTGATTTGTAGAGCTTTCATTTTATAACCTTAAGCAATATTGACCTCAGAGAAGAACAGAATGAGGAACAAAAAGAACGAACATGTTATTCATCTTTGTTCTTGTCTTCCAACCCGATAACTGCCCAATAAAAGTCTAAATTAAGTTCTGAATAAGACTCACACCAATTTTCTTTTGAGAAAGTTGGTTCATTGCCAAGACATTTCATATGCAATGTGAAAGAAAAAATGAAAGGTAAATGGATTTTGCAATGAACATATTGATGGATACTATGAAGTTATAGAAATAAACAAACAAAAATGTAAGTGTCATGGGATGACTCTCAAGAGAACAGCCTGAGGGATTTGGAAGGCCCCCTTTAACATACATGGGTTGACTTTGAACCCCAAGAGATGACCCCGATTCTCTCAAGCAGAAAGAACACATTTTGAAGCTATGCTCTCCAATTATTTCAGTCGAGCACACAATACAAACAACTCTTTGGGTGAGCTGAAATATCTGAAAGTTCACAGTTCTGCTTCACAAAATTTTTCCTCTGCCACATTTTATAAAATGTCACTTCAATAATTTTTGCACAATAGCATTGGAGAAACATTTCCTTAGATTAGCTTGACATGTGGTAATACAAGTTTAACTTTATTTATCTTTGACAAGAACAAATTTTCTCTCTGCCCTTGTTTATACAAAATGTTGTTATTTTTTTTGCTCTTTTCATTTGTATAATCTTTGGCTTGGTTTCGTCTTAAATGCTGGTAATTGGTACATTGAGGCAGGCTTTAACTGCATCAAACTCACAGCTAAGAAAGCGAAATGGTGTGCAGAGGAGAGGTGGGGGAAGATTCAGTACAAACATAAGACTTGTCATACAAAAGCCAAGGACAAAAAAAATAAAATACTCTGACAGAACAATTATCTAGAAGAGTTTCCAACTTAAGAAAACAAAACAAAAACTGAAAACATTTCCAATACAACTTGGTTTCAATTCCTCTTTACATTAAAGAATATATCCTTATTTTCCAAGTTATATCTATATGTTTAAATCAGGGGGATTTGCTAATAATTTTGTCCCACCCTGGTGGAAAAAGTTCACATGTGAAGTTTTAAGTGATGGCCCATTAGATGATGTTCACATAAAGAATGTCTACCTTGAACATTATGCTGTTTTATGATCTATCTATATGGTATCAAATTGACAACAGCAACTCTAAAGATTAGATAGGAACCTCAGGGGGCAGTGAGTTTATGTTAATGGGGGAGGAACAACTCAGAAAAGGAGACCAAAAAGGGTTGCACAACTCAGAATGCAATCAATGTCACTGAAGTGTACATGTAAAAACTGTTGAATTGGTGGCTGTTTTGCTGTGTATGTTCTCAACAATGATAAAGCAAATAAAATAAATTTTTTTTAAAAAATACATGAAAATGGAAAAAAAATGAAGTTCAGAAAAGGCAATTAGCTAGAGAATGTGTAAACACACACACCATTGTGATTTTAGATATGACTTTTATTCCTTAATTATGCCACATTTAATTGAACCGTACTGTAGTAGGTTATATAATCAGAGACACCCAGAGTTTAAATGTCACCTTAGAGCCCACTTCAACCCACAAAGCTTTTTTTTTCCTCCCTCCAGCCTACTTTATTTTTAAGTCTACTGACTTAAATTAAATTTTTTTCAGTGTCAATCACCAAGTACCTACTCTGGGTTGGTCACTGTTTTAAGCTTTTCATACATATTTACTTTCTAATTCTCACAATTTTTATTAAAATTTACACTTATTTAGTATATTTTTCATAAAATTAATAGATGTTCCTTAGAAATCTTGGGAAGGTATTCAGAGGAAAACACAAATTAACTGTAATCTGTAATCTAGATTTAATCAGTATTAAACTTCTAATCATTTTCTATGTAGATGTCTTAGTTTTTAATGTAATTGGAATCACATAGGTTATGCAGTTTCTTGGCCTTCAATTTTCACTGAAATTATATCATCAGCATTTTTCTATGTCATTATAAATCCTCCAACTTTGATTTTGAAAGGCTCCATTATGTTTCATCATTGGATGCGCTATAATTAGTCTAACCTCTCACATTTTGGGGGGCATTTAATTTGCTTAGACTCTTACTTTCTATGAAGCCAGAATGCACCTACAATAATAACATTGTGAGCTACTATGGCCACAGTGTCCCTTTTGAGGTTATTGCTGTAACCCTATTGAAATATAAAAGTTGGCACAAAAAGCATGTTAGCAAGGGATGAAGGGCTAGGAATAGCTTGGAGAGATATTTAGAAGGAAGAGTCCACAGGATATAGAATCCCCTGTGCTATTATTTGCTATATAATTTCAACCAAAATTTAAAAGGATTAGAGCCCAAATATTAGAGCATTTGTATCCTGGACTCCATTTCTACGTTTGTGCAACCAAAAGCTGCCTAATTCATACACACCAAATGAACAAAATATATTTCGTGTCTATAACAAAGACAGTAATAGGCTCAATCTATTCTGAGTAGACCTTATTGGGATTAAAGGTAATCAGTTTTGAGTGCCAAAGTTTAAGACAGATATTGAAAAAATAGAGCCCCTCCACCCACACAAGGTAAGAAACAAGGACATGGAAGTTTCGAACCCAGGTCCTATGAGGAATGATAAAAACAAATGGAACTATTTAGCTTAGAATAGTGAGAGTTATTCATAAGTATTTGAAATGTTGTCTTGTGTAATGGAAAATAGACTTGTTCTACGAGGTAGCATGTCCTAGAGTTTAGATTGATGACACACAATTTTGTTTAATATAAGGAAGATAATTCCAAAAGAGTGCAATAAAAAAATGGATTGGGCCGCCTTAGGAAGTAGTAAGTTCTTCATTGCTAGAATGCTCAGGAATATACTCAATGATCACTTAACAGATATGTTCAGTCAAGATATTGGTAAAACATTCTATATATGACATTTTAATTGACTTCCAAACTTGGTGTTTTATTATTTTTTCTGATATATTATAGGCTATTATAACCCCCACCACCCCCCAAAAAGACCCTACAGGACTGAGTAAACTGCCCCATAGAGTTTCCAGGGAGTACCTGGCAGATTCGAACTGCCGACCCTTTGGTTAGCAGCTGTAACACTTAACCACTACGCCACCAGGGTTTCCCTATAGGCTATTATAAAAAAGTATATATCTTCTTAAAGCTTAAAAATCATTATTTCCGAGTGACCGTTATCAGGCTTTCCTTGGAGGGGCCAGAACAAAAGCTTGGTAGGAATGTCACTCACTGATGTGCCACCAACATTATTTTTCCAAGATAGCGTGAGAAAATATCATTGAGCACAAACACATGTTAAGGTTTAGAGGGAAGGAAGTCAATCATCCAAGGGAACAGTGTCAAGTCTGAGGGTGAGAAGAGACCAGAAATCTAAGGACTAATAACAAGATTGGGAGACTTTGAGGAAAAAATTAGAAAGGTGCAAATAGAATGGGCCAAAGTGGGTCAAAAATAGCACTGTGAACAATGAAGGAGTGTTAACAATGTCCCTTCCATGGTGCTGTATGGCAAGCATGGGCCTTGCAACAGTGAGAACTGGAAAATGAGAGAAAACATGTTTATGGAGACAGTAGTATGATAATATATTCCATCTCAAGAGTTTACATAAAATTGCAAAGATAAAATTTTAATAACTTTGATACATTAACAAATACAGAATGGATGAGAGAAATGCAAAATGCTCAGGAAAAACAAAACAAAAAAGCCAGGTTTGTTAAAATTTTAATATACGTGCAAACTCACTTATAGAAGTAAAAATGTAGATAAGGAAGAACAACCGTACTGCAGTATTTTTGCTATATTTAACTCTTTTGTAGTATTTAATCCTTGAGTTCTTAATAAAAGAACCTATGACTAGGAAGGAAACTCTGGTGGCGGGCATAGTGGTTAAGTGCCACAGCTGCTAACCAAAGGGTTGGCAGTTTGAATCCGCCAGGCGCTCCTTGGAAACTCTATGGGGCAGTTCTACTCTGTCCTATAGTGTCGCTATGAGTCAGAATCGACTCAACGGCACTGGGTTTGGTTTTGGTTCTTTATGACTAGGAAATTCTATGCTTTTTTCAGTCAAGTTGAACCTGTAAAACCGTCAGACATAGGGGCAGAGAGTATGAGCTTTGCAGTTGAACGTGCATGAGGTCAAATTCCAGCTTTGCTTTTACATGTTACCTTTTAAAAATGACATGATCCTCATTCTGCTTCAACTTTCTCATTAGTAAAAAAAAAAAAAAATTAGTAAATTAAGGGTTAAATGAGAACATATATTTAATGTGTTTGGCACAGTTCTTGGAACATTGTAATATGCACTAAATAGTAGCAGCTATGGTTATGAGTTCTTTAGAGGTCTGGTACATTCATCTGTTCATTAATTAAATGAACACAGCTTGGCCTGATCTATCAGCCTTCATCATTACAGAGGTAGAGATTTTCACAAAAGCCAAGCAAAAGGTGAAATCAAGCATAGCATCCAAATAAGAAGGAACATCCCAAGTTAGAACGTGGAGCTGTGATGAACCTTTTGTTCTGCTTTCTGAGTGACCAAAATGGTCTTTGTTGTAAACAGACCTCTAAGTATTGCAATATCACAGCTTGAAGTGAATAATAGTGTTGTCCAAGGGTTTGTTAGTATAAAACAAGAGCCCAGGAGCTAAGGTTAGACTTCCCAGGACCAGCTGGGTCTCCTCTAAACCCATTAACTACAATTAAGTTAAACAGCAGCCAAATTTCCTTAATTTAGATAATTTATTTTGATAAAATATCCTCTAAGTTCAGCTTCCCAGGGTTGAAGCAGTCACTTTACTTAATTTACAGCTCTGTTAGTTTGATAGAAAACCAAGGATATAGCAAGACTTGGCAGCTGACCAGGGAAATTGTGCACGTGTTGGATCAATTTTTCAAAAAATGTTTTCAAATTACAATGAATCCATGATGTGCCTTCTGGCATATAAATGATTGTAATGGACTCATCAACAAGAAACTTGGGAGCAAAGAGGGATAGAAAAGGTGGAACGGTATTAGAGAGAAAACTCTTGACCTTCCAAGAAGACTAGGATCAAAAGACAATTCAGCAAAAGAAGGGCGTATACAGCCAAAAATCCCAGCTCCTTCCCACCACATAATCTATAAACTATGAGAATGAGAGAGGTGTAAATAAATCCAAAAATCTCTAGTTCAATTTCTATATGACAGTAGGAAAAAAAATGAAGCCCCAGAAAGTAAAAGGACTTAACACTTTCCAAGGTGTGTATCAATTTTCCAGCAAAGCCAGAGATAGAACTATGGTCTCCTCACGTCTATGCCATTTCCATGTTATGCTTTTAAAGTGATATTACATCATAAGTCCATATCATAGAAATGCACTTCCAGGAAAAAATATACCATAGACACAAAGGCAGTAGGAAATAGAGGCTACTGGTTAAAGCATTAACGCCAGCAACAAATCAACCTAGATTTGAATTCTTTTTTTTCTTTTTAAACCATTTCTAGTTGTGTGGCCTTGGGTGTTTTGCTTGTCTTTTCTGAATGTTGTTTTATTTCTGTTTTCATCTTATTCCGAAAGTTTTAAGTATTAGTTGGTTGGAGAGTAGTGAAAGATAAATACACCCATCTCATCCAGTTATTATTGCTATTGTAACGATTAAATTATATAACAGATGTACTTAGCATAGTCCCCAGCACATAGGAGGTATTTCATAAATGGCAAGTCTTATTATGAAGGTCACGGTTTTGAATGTATCTCCCCAATCAGGCTGTTAGAATTGACAAACCCACTTCACTCTCTGTGATAAACACTGAAAACCTTAGCTATACAAGAAGGTAATGTTTTAATATGTTCATTGACTAACTGTTAAGCATATCACAAATATGTTATACTCATTTTATACACAGATGAGGTGCCAAAGCTGACTGATTCAACTGTTTGATATTAAGTGAAGATTTGCTTTGATTAAAACAAAATGTATATAAAAGCAAAATGTATATAAAATGTATATAGAGGCCTCAGTACTGTTTGCTGATGATTGTGAAGAAAAACTAAATGACAGGAATTTTCATCCTCCTTCTTAGTATCCAGAATTAACCATTAAAAAAAAAAAAAAGATAACTTTGAAATAGGACAATCTGTTAAAAGTCTAAGTTCAAAGTCCAAGTAAAACTAGTACATTCTTGAAGGAAGTGGTTATTAAGTCAGACCCCTACGATTTTAGCCAATCTAGATCGTAAAGAAAGATCAAGTGCATGCCAGGGAAGCAGGGATTTTTTTTTTTTTGAGGGGGGGCGGGTTTGGTGGTGCTGTTGCTGCTGAATTTCTTCATTCAGTACAAACCTGAAAGAGCAAAAGAAAATGGAGGCAAAGTGCTTACATTTTTTGAGTAATGATCCTGTTTCTCATTCTGCAGGTGGCCCCGAAGGAGATACATCAATGTGTTCTCCAGAGCCAAGCCATGGAGCTATGAAGGGCAAAGCTAAAGCTACCAAAACCTATATATTGGAGAGTAGTTTAAAGGAACTGCTTACAATAAACATGGAATTTTCTCTTTTTGTTATTTGGAGAGGGTAGGTAAGAGAAAGGCTGCCTGGGTGGTACAAAAGGTTAAATGCTCAGCTAGGAAATGAAATGCTGGCAGTTCAAGTCCACCCAGGGGCATTTTGGAAGAAACTCTTGGTAGTGTACATCCCAAAGGTCACAGCCATTGAAAACCCTGTGGAGCACAGTTCTACTCTGACACAGGTGGGGTCACCATGAGTCAGAATCAACTCTACAGCAACTGATTTGGTTTTGTTGGTTTTTAGGTAGAAGAGAAAATAAAATGTGCATTACCTTTAAGAGTTTTCTTTAATATTCTACATTTTGATGAGTCCAGGAAGAAGCGGAGGCAGGGGCAACAAATTTGGCCATCACTGTGTTTTAAAAGGCAGCACATAACAGCTCAGGAACTCTCTCAGCTCTTTATCTATGCCAATCGTGGAGGCCAAGCATCCATTCTCTGACCCTCCATCTGTGTCCCCCCAGCCAAACTTCTCACAACATCCATTTTGAAAGACAAGAGTTAGCAGAAAAACAAAATTGAGAAGTCTCACCTCTTATTTTCTAGAAACTTCTTCAAAGTGGAGTTCTTGGAATTATCTATAAGTTTGTTAGGAATGCAGACTCTTGGGCTCCAGTCCAAATGCACTAAATCAGAGCCTGCATTTTAACAAGATCCCCAGATGATTCCATGCATATGAAAGATTGAGTAGCACTACTTTGGGGAGCCTTGGTGGCACAGTGGTTAAAGTGCTCGGCTGCTAACAGAAAGGTCGACAGTTCAAAACCACCAAGCACTTTGTGAGAGAAGGATATGGCTGGCAGTCTGCTTCCGTAAAGATTTACAGCCTTGGAAAATCCTGTGTGGCAGTTCTACCCTGTCGTGTAGGGTCACTATAAGTCAGAATCGACTCCACATCAAAGGGGTTGGTTGTTTTGTTTGTTTGTTTGTTTGTTTGTTTGTTTGTTTGTTTGTTTGTTTGTTTGTTTTAGAGTGCTGTTTTAGAGTTTTCCAACATCAGGAGAAACACAACAAAGTCTCCTCTGCCTGTTCGTCTATTTTGACCAAACAGGGCATTTGCAGCACAGATTGCAAAATGATTATTTTTTAATCAAGCAGACATTAGACTAGCCCAGCAAGAATTCTGACTCAAATACATCCAAAGTGGTTTTGTTCATAAGTAAGAACACACTTTGTGAATTCACGCCTGGCTTATGAAAATCATGACTATCAATCAGCTTAAATGGTGAGACCTGCAAGTGAGGGGCTATATGTTCATGGCAATCATCGTTGGATGGTATGTTAGCACCACTACATTGTGGTCTCTGAACTGACCTTATAGCAACAAGCCTATTTTTCCTGTGGTCAAGTTTACATCAGCAACCCTCACCTGACTCACCACTACTAGCACCTCACTTCTCGAAGCATTTATCTTATGTTATAAAGGACATGTCTTAGATTTTCCCATCAGCTTCCACCATGCATATGCTGTAGATGTCTATGAGAAAAAGGGACCCTGGGAGAAATTCTAAGGGTTGTCAAATAGAAAAGGCATCCCTACATTCCTTGGGTAATGATTTCTTGAATGGTTACTATGTGCCACGCTGGAAAGAAGATGCATCTAGGTGTATAATTAACCTTGAGGAGATAAGGATAAGTAAACAGCAGTACAACACTCAGCTATACCCACTAAGTAGGAAAAGTGTGGGGTGATGTAAGTACAGCAAATGTGGCCTAGTAAAACCCTCAGAGGTCAGAGCACCTTCCCTAGAAATTATGACATTTAGTTTAGAGCAGGCAAATAACTGATATTTGATGAACATGGAGAAGAAAGAAAAGAACGCACTAGATATTTAAGGAAAAAAATTTACAAAGGCCTAAATGTAAAGGGGAACATAAAACAACTAACTGGGGATCTGCAAGTGATATAGTATGTCTGTAGTGCAGAATGGAGTCACAGAGAAGGAGCACAGAGATGAAATCTAAAGGGTAGGTAGGGTAAAAATCATGAAGAGGCTCACAAGCCATGTTGATGAGTTTGGACATTGTTGAGAGCAACAGGAGTTGGAGAACCAGATGAACTTCTTAGAATGATTTCTTTGGTTGCAGCTTGGACAATAGTTTGGAGTAGGGGTAGACTAGAGGTAAAGAGACCAGGTAAGAGGCTACTGACCCAGTCCCAGTGCCATTGAAGTAGTAGCTATATGAACTGTGAAGATAGCCTCAAATAGGATAGTAGTAGAAAGACTGGAGAGAAGTGCAGTCATGAAAAAATTTAGAGATAGAATTGATTGAAGGTTCGGTCTTTGATTGAAGATGGGGTAGAAGAGAGAGAAAAACACAAGGTGATACCTTTTTTTCCTGACTTGGGCAACCAGGATATAGGTTCTACCCCAGATGCAGTGAACCTAGGAAACAGAATTATATGAGGAGACACAACATAACAAAGATAAGGAAGCAATGAGTTCAGCTTGGGACATCTGGACTTTGAGGGTCCTGTAAGAGTACCTAGGATCTCTGGTGGCACAGTGGTTGTTTTTTAACAGCACTTGGCTGTTAACCGAAAGGTTGGTGGTTCGAATCCACCAACTGCTCCATGGCAGAAAGATAACAGTAGTCTGCTTCCATAAAGATTACAGCCTTGGAAACTCTATAGGGCAGTTTTATTCTGTCCTATAGGATTGCTATGAGTTGAAATCGACTCAACAGCAACAGATTTGGGTTGTTTTTATTTTTGGCGGGGGGAGTCCCTGGGTCACGCAAATGCACTTGGCTGCTAACTGAAAGGCTGGAGGTTCAAGTCCACCAGAGGTGCCTTGGAAGAAAGGTCTCATGATCTACTTCCAAAAATCAGCCATTGAAAACCCTATGGAGCACATTTCTACTTTGACACAAATGGGGTCACTATCAGTCAGAATTGACTGGACGGCAACTGGGTTAACTGGTTATGGGAAGGTCAACTGCAGAACTTAAGCAGGCAGCAGAATATGCAGGTTCAGAGGTGAGGAAGGGTCTCCTGGCATCTGTCTGCAGAGTTGCTACAAAGTCTTTAGAGATAAGCTCAGTAATAAAGAAATGAAGCAGAGGTTCTGAAGCCCGGACAGATCTGATTAGTGCATTCCCTGAAAGAATTAAGCAAAGTCAGAATGGAAAGGGGACAAGACCTATAATGGGGATGGTAAAGAAAACGGAGAAGTGGATAAAACAGGAAAATTCAGGATCCGAGGTGATGAACCGTGAACAGGCACTACCTGTTCCTGTTACTCTGAACACTATGTACTTCTCCAGGCTTCAGCAGACCTTTAAAGAAGACAAACTGGGATATAGAGCCTGCTCATTTAATTTTTTTAGTACCACCTGTCATCATTATCAAAGTGTATTTTGAAGCATTTAGTGAAGTGTACACACATGCACAGCTATCACATTTTGGGTGGAGAACCAAAATTGATGAAAATATATTGATCTACTATGGATTAGTCTGTTATGGAACATCCAGACAAATGAAAATATTGAATAGCCAGGGCTGGTGAAAGTTTTGGTTCACAGTTATCCAAATACTTGAACCCTGTGTATCAGCTTGAGAGTGGAAAATAACAAAGCCTGTATAAATTTAGCACAGGGTCATATGTAATTTGTTGAAGTGTGCTTGATTTTCCACAACAAAAGTTGTCTGTGAATTGAATTTTGGACTATTAACCGAATGTTAAATAAGTCCTATTGATGTAAAAAGGTTCAGTCATTAATTAACCCTTTTGTATTATGAATTCTGTCCATTCATACCCTCTCATGCAGACCCATAAGACAAATACATGGAGTGTGCGTGTGTTTATTTTCTTACAGCTGAGAATGACTGTCTTGGTAGGGTTCTTGTGATTACCGGGAGGTAGATGACCTCCGAATCCATCATTCTGTAACTCTAAGCCGGTCATCATTTCCTTTTTGTTCTATCACCTTAAAATATTGTGAAATATTTCAAAAGGGCTTAAGAGTTCAATCTCATCCACTGTGATCTGCCACCACACAGACAAAAACGATAAAGTAATCCTTTGAGATGTTTAACTGAGGAAAAAACTGTGAATTTGGATAATATTTTAATTTTTTTTTTTTTTTAGGTGTGTTAGCTTTGTTTCTAAAGTAGAAAGTAAACATCACGTCTTTTTATCTATTGTATTGGATCAGCTAAATAACACTCCTCAGGAGACTTCCTGAAGTACCCAGTGTCCTTTGAGAACAAACCATTCAGAGTCTGTTGAGTGGAAGAAAATGGTGGAGGTAAGAAGCCAGAGTACAGTAAGTACATCCAAATGAAATTTTGGTTCAACGTGCATTCTATTATTCCCTCTACCCTCAAAAAAAGTAAAACCAAACCCCTTGCCTTCCAATTGATTCTGACTTATGGCAACTCCATGTGTTAAAGAGTAGAACTGTGCTCCACAGGGTTTTCTTGGCTGTAATCTTTATGGAAGCAGATCCCCAGGTCTTTCTTCCATGGTACTATTGGGTGGGTTCAAACTGCCAACCTTTAGTTTGAGTACAAACTGTTTGTGCCAACCAGGGGCCTATCAAACAAAAAACAGGTGTTCTAAACTGGAACCTTTGAAAAGTAATCAGTTGTCCAAAAAGAGTACCTCAAGCTAAGACCTGAAGAAGTGAGGCTGAAAATACCCACAGGGAGAGTCTTCCATCCCCCATCCTAAGAGGTCTATATTAGTGTCCTATTGCTGCCATCACAAATTATCACAAATGCAGTGGCTTAAAACAACACCCATTTATTATCTTATGTTCCATAGGCCGGAAGTCCAGTGGGCTCAGCTGGTTTCTCTGCTTGATTGTCACAAGGGAAAAATCAAGGTGTTGGCAGAGCCACACACCCTTCTGTAGGCTCTCAGGGACAATCTGTTTGCAGATTCATTCAGGTTGTTGGCAGAATTGAGTTCTGTGCTGTTGTAGGGACTGAGGCACCATGTTCTCGTTGGTTGTCAGCTGGGACCGCTTTTAACTCCCAGAGGCCTCTCTCTGGTTTTTGCATGTTGTCCCCTACATCTCAGAGCCAGCAACTGTGGACAAACCTTTCTCACAGTGCCCATTTCTTCTGCCTCCTTTTTTTCTTCAGCATCTGTCTGACTGACTTCCGCTATTAAGGCTCATGGGATTACATTGGGCCCACTCTGATATTCCAGGATAATCTCCATATTTTAAGGTCAGCTATTAACAACTTGATTCTATAAGAAAAGTTCCTTGACAGAATTACCTAGATTTGTATTTGATTGAATAACCAGGAAGCAGGAATCTTGGGGGTAGAGGTGCATTTTTAGATATTTGCCTGCCACGAAGTTATAAAATATCACCTATCCAGCAAGCCTTCATGAACAGCACCATAAGCAGATTCTCAAATGGCGAGAGGCTTGCTGTCCATCCTCTGGTTGGTCCAGGTTGGTGCATCCAAGTGTTCTTGGAAGTCCTGGATTCCAGCACCATTAAATCCGATCATGCCATCTGTCATGGATTGAATTGCGTCCCCCCAAAATATGTGTCAACTTGGTTAGGCCATGATTCCCAATATTGTGTGGTTGTCCTCCACTTTGTGATTGTAATTTTATGTTGAGAGGATTAGGGTGGGAATGTAACACTACGCTTACTCAGGTCACCTCCCTGATCCAATGTAAAGGGAGTTTCCCTGGGGTGTGGCCTGCACCACCTTTTATCTCTCAAGGGTTAAAAGGAAAGTAAAGCAAGCAGAGAGTCAGGGAACCTCATACCACCAAGAAAGCAGTGTGTGCAAAGGAGCAGATTGTGTCCTTTGGTCTTGAGGTTGCTGCGCTGAGATACTCCCAGACCAAGGGAAGACTGATGACAAAGACCTTCTTCCAGAGCCAGAGAGACACCGTTCCCTTGGAGATTGTTGTTGTTGTTGTTAGGTGCCGTCGAGTCAGTTCAGACTCATAGCGACCCTATGCACAACAGAACGAAACACTGCTCAGTCCTGAGCCATCCTTACAATCGTTGTTATGCTTGAGCTCATTGTTGCAGCCACTGCATGAATCCACCTCATTGAGGGTCTTCCTCTTTTCCACTGACCCTGTACTCCCCTGGAGAGGGCACCCTGAATTCAGACTTCTAGTCTACTGGGCTGTGAGAGAATAAACTTCTCTTTGTTAAAGCCATCCACTTGTGGTATTTCTGTTATAGCAACAGTAGATGACTAAGACACCATTTCTACTCCAGAGTTCACACCCAAGCATGTCCAGTGCCTTATCTCCAATCTTTTGTCACACTGGAGCTCCAAGTAATTTAACTACTAGCCATAAAAATGCAGCCAACTAAGCAAATAACCAAGGAAAAAAAAAAAAAAAAAGGTTTAACTTTCCACAAACCTAACATAATATGGTTAGACAGCATGCTCTCATTTCTGGATCTCAGGGCAATTGCTCTGAGCATGGGGGTTCCGGTTTCCTTTCTGGTATGCCAGGAGCTCAAAGCAACATAATGGGTGCTGAGGGAAGAAGAAAACCCAATTTGTGCACTGAGGGTTGTTCTTACTTAACTGCAATTACGCTTTCAGGAGAGAGTGTTCTTTACGAACCGCCCATTTAATTTCCTAGACTTTGAAAACCTTTGGTAAAGTAATTGCCTGGCATAGACACCTAGGAGGTGAATTGAAATTAAAAGCCTTTTATTGAGCGGCAAAAAGAAATTATTAAATGCTTGATTAGAAGTTCTATGCCAAAAATACTGAATGCAAAAAAGCCAGATGAATGTTCCTCTCTCACGTCCTGTCTTCCCAGTCTGCCTTTCTCTGCTCTGTCATTCTGGAACATCAAATTCACATTCTATATTGGACACCCCAAACTGGCTTTGAAATCCTGTTTTCCTTACTGAAAACAAGGAAGGCAATTGATTAGTTTGGCTCGATGATGTTTTCTTGCTGAAATCACTTCCTTAAAAGATTGCTTAACAAATAGTGCTCCAGCCTCATATCATGAAGATCACCAGCTTTGAGCCTGGCATCCCTGGGTTCTGCCACTTTCCACCACTGTAACCTTGGATAAGTCATGGATACCCTCTGAACCTCAGATTTCTCAACTGTAATGTGGGAACAATAGCACCCATATATTGAATATACCATGGACTGCCAAAAGAACAAATACAAACATCAGTCTAAGAAGAATACAACCAGAATGTTCTTAATAAGCAAGGATGGCGAGATTTCAACTTATTTACAATGGGCACATCTTCAAGAAGTACCAATCACTAGAAAAGGGCATCATGTGTGGTAATGTAGAGATCGAACAAAAACAAAGTAAGCCCTCAATGAGATAGACTGACACAATAGCCCCAACAATGCACTCAAACATACCAACGATCACGAAGATGGTGCAAGACTGGCCATGTTTTCTTCTGTTATACACAAGGTCACCACGTGTCAGAGCCAACTAGATGGCAATTAACAACAACACCCATCTTATAGGATAGTTAAGAGAATTAAAACAGAAAATTATCTGGGACACAGTAGGTGTTCAAACTGTAAATCTCTTTTCCCTGTTATCCTGTCTCCTTGTTTCTGTTCTAATTAATCTCCAGCTTGTGCATGCTAGTATGTCTCAAACAGATTACAAATTCTATAAAGGCAAGAACTGTCCACCAGTGTGACTCCTTGAAAAGAGTCTTTCATTAGATTCAAGAGATTTAGGGCCAGGAGTCCAAAAGTGACTTTGATTAAGATAGTCATCCTCTCCAAGAGGCCCTGAACAACTAAAACAATGTTGAAAGAGAAATACAAAGTAAGAGGAGTCACATTTCCTGATTTTAAAACATACTATACAGGCTGCAATAATCAAAACAGCCTGCCACTTCTATAACGATAGACATAGACTAATGAAATATAACTGAGGCTCCAGAAATAAACCCACATATCTATGGTTAACTGATTTTTAAAAAGGGTTCTAAGACAATTCAATGGGGAAAAAAGAGTCTCTTCAATAAATGGTGCTGATAAAATTGGATTTCCACATACAGAAAAATGAAACAGGACCCATGTCACACACCATACAAAAA
The DNA here is from genome assembly GCF_030014295.1 of Loxodonta africana. Lineage (NCBI taxonomy): Eukaryota > Metazoa > Chordata > Mammalia > Proboscidea > Elephantidae > Loxodonta > Loxodonta africana. The sequence goes on from NC_087362.1 coordinate 58,106,065, forward strand.
AATTTTCAAAATTAAGGACCTAAATGTACAAACTAAAATCATAAAATGCTTAGAAGAACAAACAAGGACAATACTGTAAGGTCTACTTTTAACGATGGATTATCTAATATAATAACAAAACCACAAACAAGCAAAAGACAAAAATAAATAAATAAATGAGACCTTATAAAAATTAAAAGCTTTCATTCATCAAAAGACTTTACCAAAAAAGTTGAGAGGCATCTGGGGTCTTAAACGCTAGCAAGTGGCCATTTAAGATGTATCAATTGGTCTCAACTCACATGAAGCAAAGGAGAATGAAGAACACCAAAGACCTATGGTAAAGATGAGCCCAAGAGACAGAAAGGGCCACATAAACCAGAGAATATATCAGCCTGACACCAGAAGAACTAGATGGTGCCCAGCTACCACCGATCACTGCCCTGACAGGAAACACAACAGAGAATCCCTGATGGAGCAGGAGAACAGTGGGATGCAGATCTCAAATTCTCATAAAAAGACCAGACTTAATGGTCTGACTGAGACTAGAGGGACCCTGGAGGTCATGGTCCCTGGACCCTTTGTTAGGCCAAGACTGGAACCATTCCCGAAGCCAATTCTTCAGACAGGGACTGGAATGGACTACAAGATAGAAAAAGATGCTGGTGAGGAGTGAGCTTCTTGGCTCAAGTAGACACATGAGACTATGTGGGCAACTCCTGTCTGGAGATGAGATGAGAAGGAAGAGGGGGACAGGAGCTGGTTGAATGGTCACAGAGAATAGAGGGTGGAGAGGAGGAACGTGCTGTCTCATTAAGGAGAGAGCAACTAGGAGTACATAGCAAGGTGTGCATAAATGTTTCTATGAGAGACTGACTTGATTTGTAAACTTTCACTTAAAGCAAAATAAATAAGAGAATGACATAGAAAAAAAGAGAGAGACTTTATCAAAAAAGGGAAAAGACAAGCTACTGACTGGGAAAATATCCTTGGAAAGGATATTTTCTTTCTGACAAGAACCTAATAACCAAAATATATATAAAACTGCAACAACTTAATAACAAAAATACAAATAACCCAATCATAAAATGGGCAAAGGACTTGAATAGACATTTCCTCAAATAGGACATTCAAATGGCCACCAAACACATGAAAAGATGCTCAGCATCATTAGCCATCAGAAAGACACAAAATCAAAACCACAATGCGATGCTATTTCACTACCGCTAGGATGGCTACTATAAAAAAACAGAAAATAACGAATGTTGGTGAGGAAGTGGGGAAATTAGAACCCTTATTCATTGCTGGTAGGAATGCAAAATGATATAGCTACTGTGGAAAGCAGTGTGGCAGTTCCTCAAAAAACTAAAAATAGAACTACCATATGACCCAGCAATTCCATTCCTAGATATGTTTTCAATTCCAGAAGAATTGAAAGCAGAGACTCAAAAACAGACTTGTCCACCAATGTTTATTGCAGCACTATTCACCATAGCCAAAAGGTAGAAACAACCTAAATGGCCATCAACAGATGAATGAAGTAACAAAATGTGGTACATACATACAATGGGATAATACTCAGCTAGTAGTAGAAACGAAGTCTTGATACATGCTACAGTATAAAGGAGCTTGAAGACATTATCCTGAGTAAAATAAGCCAAAAGGACAAATACTGTATGACCTCATTTACATAAAAAGACAAGAAAAAGAAAATGTATAGACCAAAGTTTATTAGTGGTTGTCATAGATTGAATTACTTCCCCCAGAAAATGTGTGTATCAGTTTGGCTGGGCCATGATTCCGAGTATTGTGTGGTCGTCCTCCATTACGTGATTGTAATTTTATGTTAAAGAGCATTAGGGTGCGTTTGTAACACCCTTTCTAAGGTCCCTGATCCAATGTAAAGGGAGCTTCCCTGGGATGTGGCCTGTACCACCTTTTATCTTACAAGAGATAAAAGAAAAGAGAAGCAAGCAGAGAGTTGAGGACCTCATACCACCAAGAAAGCAGTGCTGGGAGCAGAGTGCATCTTTTGGACCCGGAGTCCCTGTACAGAGGAACTCCTAGTCCAGGGGAATATTGATGAGCACCAACTGAGAGAGAAAGCCTTCCTCTGGAGCTGACACCCTGATATTGGACTTTTAGCCTACTTTACTGTGGAGAAATAAATTTCTCTTTGTTCAAGCATCCACTTGTGATATTTCTGTTACGGCAGCACTAGATGACTAGGACAGTGGTTACCAGGGTGGGAGGAAGGGGGAAGAGAGGGGTTGATGGTAATGGAAAAATCACATTGATTAAGGGTAGGGTTGTACAGCCAATTATTCTAATTGCTGTCAGTAAGTTGTACATTTGTAAAAAATTGAATTGGCAAAAGTTGTGTAATAAATAAATTTACAAAAATGACCAAAAAAAGAAAAGAGTGGCTCCTGTGGCTGTTTATGTACAACTGTCTTAGTTATCTAGTGCTGCTATGACAATACCACAAGTGGGTGGCTTTCACAAACAGAAATTTATTCTCTCAGAGTCTAGAAGGCTAGAAGTCTGAATTCAAGGTGCCAGCTCCCCAGGGATGCTTTCTTTTTCTGTCAGTTCTGGGGCTAGGTCCTCGTCATCAATCTTCCCCTGGTCTAGGGGCTTCTCAGCACAGGGACCCTGGGTCCAAAGGACACACTCTGCTCCCTGTGCTTCTTTTTTGTTGGCACGAGGCCCCTTTCTTCTCTGCTCAATTCTCTTTTATATCTCAAAAGAAATTGACTCGGATACAACCTAATCCTGTAGATTGAGTCCTGCCTACTAACACAACTGCCTATAGTCTTGCCTCATTAACATCATAGAGGTTAGGATTTATAACACATAAGATAATCAGATCACAAAATGGTGGGCAACCACACAATAGTGGGTATCATGGCCTAGCCAAGTTGGCACATAGTTTGGGAGAACACAACTCAATCCATAACAACAACCTCATGGGATTTGGTTCCTTCGTTTATAGGTTTAGGGTCATGGTTTCATGGGATATCCCAGTTAGTTGGCCTAATAATGTGTTTAGTGCTTCTGTTCCACAACCTAGTTCACTGCGTAGTGCCTGGGGTCTTAAAAGCTTGCAAGAGCCATCCAAGGTTCAACAGTTGGTTTGTAATCACCTGGAGCAACGGAAGAAGAAGCAGAGTCAGGAATAGGAGGAGGATACCAAACGTGTGGAAACTATTGAATTAGTATATATTTTGCTATACATGTTCCCAAAAAAAAAAAAAAAAAGCTAAATAAAATTTAGGAAAAAAAAACATTCAACCTCTCGGAGAAGGAGAGTTAGGAACAGAAGGAGGATATGGAATGTGTGGCTAATGGCCTCCATAAACAACTACCTCCTTTTCCACAGACCAGAAATGGTTGGTGCCTGGCTACCATTACTGAACATTTTGATCAAAAATTCTACAGAAGAATCATAATCAAAAGCAGGGGGGAGGGAATGAAGGATAGAATTTTAAATTCTCATGGACTCCAGAGTTCCTAGAGCCATAAAGTTTGGATGAAGCCCTGAAACTACTGCCCTAAAAAAATCTTTAAGCCTTAAACCAAAAATATCTCCTAAAGTCTTCTTAAAACCAAACAATAGTTTAGTTTAACTAGTAAAAAAATGTCTGCCTTTCTATATGGGATCAAAGTGACAACAGCAACTTGAAAGGTCAGATAGGACCTTAAAGGGCAGTGAATTTATGTTAACGGGGAGGAACAACTCAGAAAAGGAGGATGTGAATGGTTGCACAACTCAAAGAATGTAATCAATGTCAATAAATGGTACAGGTAGAAACTGTTGGATTGGTGTATATTTTACTGTGTATATGCTCAACAACAACAACAAAATAAATAAAATTTAAAGAAGAAAAAAAAGACATTTGCCCTCTCTGCGTTTCAATTCCCTCAGGTGTAAGAAAATATTTGACCACATGGATTCCTCAGCCCTAAAATGTCATGTTAACACCTACTTTTTTTTTTAACCTTTTTAAAGATGCTACAGAGTAGGCAGTAGGCATTCAAATAATGCTTGCTGACTGTTTTGTTAATGAATGTACTCAGTATGATAGGCTTAGTGGCAATAGATGGAAACCCTGGTGGCAAGTGGTTAAGAGCTACTATGGCTGCTAACCAAAAGGTCAGCATTTTGATTCCACCAGGCACTCCTTGGAAACCATATGGGGCAGTTCTAATCTGTCCTATAGGGTCACCATGAGCAACAGGTTTTTAGTGGCATAGATACCAATAGGAATCGATGGCACAGGACTGGGTAACATTCTGTTATACATAAGGGAGCCATGAGTCAGAGCCGATTCAACACCACCTAACCACAACAGTAATAGGAATAGATAACAGGTAAACCACTCTTAATTTTAGACAAATATTTCCAAGAGAATTGAAAAGCAAAACAAACCAAAATTTTCTCTTGGAAGTTAGAAGATGGTATATGATGATATAATTTAGTATATCTCATAATGTAGATTTGGATGTGTTCCAGCCTCTCCACCTTTTTTTGCTCCCAAAGATGAGTGCATTAATCTATTTCTCATTTTGGGGTTGGATTGCTATTCATCAAGAGAATTACATATGAAAGGAAACAATGAAGAATTCATAAAGGTTGTGAAATCCTACAAAGTTCTTGTAGGTTGTGGGCTCATTTAACTTCTTAGATAGGAACAAGGAGGCCTGGTACATTTTGTTGGGGGTTATTTTTTTATTGAGTTTTAATTTACATGCAATTAAATGAACACATTTTAAGCTTTGACAACCATATACGTCTTTGTAACTTCTACTTAAATCAACACATGAAGTATTTCTATCATCCCAAAAAGTTCCCTATTCTCCTTCAGTCACTTCTCCCACCAAGGCAGCCACTGTTCCAATTTCTATCACATTAGCTTAGTTTTGTCTATTCTAGAACTTCATACAAATAGAGCAATATGATACATACACTTTTGTCTCTAGTTTCTTTTGCTCAATATTATGAGATTTATCCATGCTGTTGCATACATCAGGAATTCATTCCTTTTTATTGCTGACTAGTATTCCATTTTATGAAAACACCGTAATTTGAATGTCCCTTCACCTGCTAATGGGCATTTAGGTTGTTTCCAATTTTAGGCTTTTGGGGACATATTTGTTCTGTACCTTGGGTAAATACCCAGAAGTGGAATTGTGAGGTCATAGAGTAGATGTATGTCCCTATCATTTTGCCCTTTTATTTTTGAGGCTGAAGCTCACAAGCCACTTTTCCTTCTGGTCTCCATCCCTTTTATGAGAAAGTTCAGACCCATCTCCAAGAATATGCAATGTTTACTTAACATTGACTTTGTGGTAGAACCTGGGAGGGAAACCCCGGTGGCGTAGTGGTTAAGTACCACGGCTGCCAACCAAAAGGTCGGCAGTTCGAATCTGCCAGGTGCTCCTTGGCAACTCTACAGGGCAGTTCTACTCTGTTCTATAGGGTCACTATAGGGTTGCTATGAGTCAGAATCGACTCGACGGCAGTGGGTTTGGTGTGGTTTTTTTTTTTTAGGACCTGGGATAAGCTTTTACTATATTACCTCCCTTTTTCTGCAAAGGCTTCTCTTCTCAGCAATAGGAATTACTGAATCTTTGGGACAAAACAGTGACGTACTTTCTCAACCAAGTGGGGAGGTTTCATCTCTTAAAGGCTCCAAACCAGGAACCACCAAAGCCCACAAGAACCTAACCGCAAAAGTGGTCTTGGTGGTCTTTTACTTCCCGGTTGTTATGGTTACCATGTGGGAGAGTGTGGGTAACTCAGCAGGAGGCTCACTCCCTCTAACAAGGGAAACTTTCAGTGGTTAAGTGATGTGGCTGCCAACCAAAAGGCTGGCAGTTGAAATCCACCAGCCACTCCTTGGAAACCCTATGGAGCAGTTTTACTCTGTCATCTAGGGTCACTATGGGTCAGAATCAACTCAACGGCAATGATTTTGGCTTGGTTTTTGTTTCATGGCTATAAATCCAGAGAATTATCTCTGGGATATATGTTACTGATTCACAGTCTTTAGAATGTATAAAAAATCACCTGGAGAACGTGTAGAAATACAGATTTCTGGGCCTTACTCCCAGAATTTCAGAGTCAGTAGGTCTGGAGTAAGGTCTGAGATTATGCATTTTTAACAAACTCGCAAGTGGTATTGACACTGCTGGTCCTCAAACCACACTTTGCATGGCACTGAGCCAGATTATCTACCTCACTGTGATAAATCTCTGGTGAGATAACGAAGTTTTAGTTAGGGAAGGTGACTAAGAAGGTTATCTAGCCAGTTAACAACAGGCCTAGAGCTATATAATGTATTCCTTGAAGACTTGCCCAGAATTAGAATTTCATGAAGCAGTTAAATTGCAAAGCTACATGAGAATGATCTAGATTTGCCTCCACATTTTGGGGGAGATTTTATATGTGTGTATGTTTGTTTGTGTGCGTGTATGACATAATCTTAGAACAAGCGTGCTTTTAAATGGAGGAAAAATTCATTTTGAGAAACACTCTCAATCTTGCTCTTGTTTTTAAGCTTTACCACAATAGAAGGAAACCTCCATTGGGGTTTGGCGTTCTAGAGGGTGACAAGTTATAATTCGTTGCTGAAACATTTTTTCAGTGACCACGTAGATCCAGTTCTACACGGACCTGATTTCCAGATTGAGTGTTTAATTTCTTTACCAAGGCAAAAGTTTCATTACTGTTTGATTAATTGAACCCCATTCTTCTTTGTCATTAGAACAAATCTAAACGTCTCCACTGACAAACACCACTTTAGAAACATCCTGATTCTGATAAATGATTTCCTTAAATGCCTTAAAAGTATTATAAACAGAGATGCTTGTTTGATTCTGAACTCCTGCTCTCCTGACCGGTGGGAACAAGAATCCAGCCTGGGAGGTGGCAGTGCCCTTAGGCAGATTTTGTGATTTCTATGCAGGACCTGTACTACTGACTCTTTAAAGTTTTAAAGTCACTTTTCCTTTTTTTGCTATTTGTCCATTTTTAGGTTCCCAAAGAAGAACCCAATTATTCACTGTTACAAAAATGGCCATTGATTATCTTGAAAATCCAGACAAGAAAAAAATAGAAGGTAGCAATACCAACTGCTCAGCTGCTTAAATAGTCAGCTTTTTATTAATAGATATAATTGTTTTTCACACCTTATTAAATAAAATGAAGAGCAGAAAAGAAATGGTATTATTGGTGATTTTTAATCAGGTTTCTATAAGTCTCAGTTATAAAGTAATTATTCAAACAAATGAAGGAAGACAGCATAATCCATAACTGCATGAAATATCTATTAAAGGAATAATGTCTCATTTTAAGACAAAGTAAACAAATGGTATACAATTCAAGTAAAGCATTTTTCTTTATGCACTTTACCACTTCATGAACGATAAAACACAATTATATCTTTTTAATATAATGACCCTATAGGCCGGAATGGAACTGTCCTACGGGGTTTCCAAGGAGCGCCTGGTGGACTTGAACTGCTGACCTTTTGGTTAGCAGCTGTAGCTCTTAACTACTACTGATTGTGTGTTATGTACAAAATAACACACCATTATTTTTTCTAATATCTTTATCATTACAATAGATTAATATTGTTATTACTCATGAAATTATTAACTATAACTATAGTTCACTTTATAAAGTGCTTGTTCTGTGCTGAGTGTTTTGTAGCATTACTGCAGTTAGTCCACACAACTCTAAAGTTAGATACCCTTCGTTTTTTGTTGAAGAAATTGAGGCCACAAGAGCTTGGCTTAATGACCTAAATGTCAATCAGCTAGTAAGCAGAAGACCTGCCAGGGAATCAAACACATGGAAAATGGAATCAAATCCATTTTCCTTGCCCCTCCTATACTACCACCAGCTATAAAATTCAAATACAACACACTTGATATAATAAGGTTCAGTGCTCAGTAAGATGGCAGTGGTGTTTCTCCGTACAAACTAGCCAAGATGACATCTGGGGTAGCACACCTTTGCATTCAATGGTCCCTACCCCCAGTTTTCTGCTTTCTTTTTCATGTATCTACCTTTGGTGCTGAGGCCTACTGTGAAGTGTCTAGCTGACCAGTGCTTCAACTTCTATAACCTAATCACCATGCTCCTAATTTTACCATCAGAGAAAACTGCTAGCTTTGTTTCACTTTTGTTGAGTTAACTTACTTACTAATGAAATCCTTCTTGCTCTCCCACCCCTCAACCAAAATGGATTTTTGTCCACAATGGCCAGACAGCTGATTCAGTTAACTCAGGATAAGGAAAGGGACGCACTGAATCCAGGAGACTCACGACCACCACCTTCATGCAAGCACCTTTCTTAACAATTCCTAAAATTAGTCTCTCTTCCTTCACCTCTTCCTTTTCTCAATATTTTCTGAACATTTTGTCAATACAGGCCACTCAGGCATAATGGAAAAAAAGACGGTTTCTGGAGTCAGATAGACCTGGGTTACAATGCTGGCTCCTACGTTTTAGTAGTTCTGTAACTACAACATTAACCTGTCTGAGCTTCAAGGTTTAAGTCTGTACACTACTACAAAGGGATATTTTGAGGATTCAAGGGGCAATGAGACATCAAAGATACTCACATAATTAACATTGGTTCACTTCTCTTCTTGCTCTCTTGGAGATGTAGTGAAGAAAAAGGCACGTGCTTAACATCAATAATACATCCAAGTAAAATAGGGGAGACATACCTAGAAGCAAATCAGTACTAAAATGCTACTAAAAAGGGTAGCAACTCATCTGCCTCTGTGTCTTTCCTTGATTCAAAAAGTACACAAGTCAGCCCTCCATTTTCACGGATTCTGCATCCTCAGATTCAACCAACGGAAGATCGAAAATATTCAGAAAAAAAAAGTAAAACTGAATTACCTTGCTCGAGCACTATGCTGAATCCATGTAAAGGAAATGACGTGTGGCCTCCCGCCATTTCACAGATCCTCAGTCTCTCTCCAGCACTTGTTTGAGGATTGTCCGCCTCGCATCTTGTCATTATTCCCTAAACAGTATAACAGCTATTCGCACAGCATTTACATTGTATTCGGTATTACAAGTAAGCTAGAGATGAGTTAAAGATATACAGGAGGATGTGCGTAGGTTATACGCAAATTTTTTGTAAGGGACTTGAGCAACCGTGAATTTTGGTATTCACAGAGGCCCTGGAACGAAACCCCCACAGATAATGAGGGATGACTGTATATTGGTTGTCAACTATGCCCACCTTCACCTATCTGTCAGTTTGTCATACTGGGTAGCTTACACATTTCAGTAATGCTGGAAGCAATGCCACCAGTATTTCAAATACCAGCAGGGTCACCCATGATGGACAGATTTCAGCAGAGCTTCCAAAGTAAGGCAGGCTAGGGAGAAAGACATGGCAATCTACTTCCAAAAATTAGCCGATGAAAACCCTGTGGATGACAGAATATTGCCCAAGATTTTGACTTACTTAATGTCTTATGTATCTACTGTTGGTATAACAGAAATACCACAAGTGGATGGCTTTAACAAAGAGAAATTTATTCTCTCACAGCCTAGTAGGCTAGAAGTCTGAATTCAGGGCATCTGCTCAAGGGGAGGCTTTCTCTCCCTGTTGGCTCTGGAGAAAGGTCTTTGTCATCAATCTTCCTCTGGTCAAGGAGCTTCTCAACGCAAGACTCTCACGTCCAAAGGACTCACTCTGCTCCCGGCATTGCCTTCTTGGGGGTATGAGGTCCCCTTGTCTCTCTGCTCACTTCTCTCTTTTATCTCTCAAAAGAGATGGCTTAAGACACTATCTAATCTTGTAGATCTCATCAATATAACTGCCACTAATCCATCTCATTAATGTCATAGTGATAGGATTTACTACACATAGGGAAGTCATATTAAATGACAAAATGGTAGAAAATGATACAATAGTGGGAAGCATGACCTAGCCAAGGGGACAGATATTTGGGGGGGGACACAATTCAATCCATGACACTTACTTTGGACACATCATCAAGAGGGACCCATCACTGGAGGAGGGCATCATATTTGGTAAAGTGGAGGGCCAGTGAAGACAAGGAGAACACTCAATGAGATGAATCGACACAATGGCCGTGGCAATGGACTCAAACATACCAATGATCATGAAGATGGCACATCATGGGGCAACATTTCATTCTGTTATACCGGGGTCATCATGAATCAGAGTCGAATCAACGGCAAGTAAAAACGATAGCTGTGCCTTAGGTATAAAGGATAACAATAATCCTGACATTTAAAGAGCTATGAAAACTATAGCTATGAATCCTAGAAGGTGGAGTCAGTAGGTGCAGAAGGCCTAGGGACAAAATATATGATGAATTCAAGGATCGAGAAAGAGACAACAAAGTTACAATGTGGTGAGCCAGCAGAGTGGTATGAAATGGAATTGAAATCATGCAAATGCTAGGCTGTGGGGAGCCTAACACAGTCCCTCTATCACAATGAGCTCACCATTTCTTTAGATCAACATGGCTTTACTTTGTGCAGAACTACATGATATGATCTTGTTTTACCTCTGGATGATCCTGTCCCTGTCAGCTATTTGCTACAGTGGTCTTTCTTCTTCCCTATAGTTGCTATATAGATTCTAACTTATGTGTATGTCATAAATAAAAAGTATGACCAAAGCATTTTAGACTTTTTGGGTAACCAAATCAGGTAGGATTGTCTAGTGTTTTGTAGGTGCAGCTTCTGGAGTAGGAGCAGCCAAGTTGAGATCTCCAACTGAGGCAAGCACTGTCTCTGCAATTCTATGTAAGCTACTTCACTTCTTTAATCCTATCTCTTCTTCTGCAAATGAAAGCAGCATGATCCTAAGAATTAAATTCTACACCTGGCACATAAGGGCCCAATGCAAGACAGTCACTCATACTACTAGTTTGTGATAGCACTTTTTCAAAATAAACATCTCACTTGACTATTGCTCTCAAAAATCAGGAGGGATAGAAATAGTCTTTATTTTTAAGATATCTGTAGCTGCCAACATGTTTACCTGTGGCTCCTCTAAATTAAGTCAAATTATGAGTTAATCAAATTTAAGCCCTAATTAGTTTCTCTGTTGTCATAAAGTCTCATCTTACAGTAAAAGGCATGATCCTAAAGAGAGTTGTGCTGTTCTGTTTCAGGAGCTGAAGTTTAGCCTGGAATAGCTCTGGTGAATTCATTTATTCATTCCTTCATTTAAATATTCATCAAGCACCTATTATGTGATAGATCCTTTACTGTGCACTGGGTATATGGAGAGATATAAGTCATACCTCTTATCATTAAGATGCTCACAGTCTAGCAGGTTTAAGAGAAAGTAAATAAGCATTTCCATTAAATGTCTTATGATGCAGAAAAACGCAAAGTCCCAAGAGAAGCAGTTTAGAAGTGAAGATGGGGGTTGTGACTTAAATTATGCTGGGCTTTGGGAAAGTCTTCCTGGAGGAAGTCACATACGGGCTAAATTTTAAAGAGTAATTAGGAAAGTATAAGGTAATTGTCTTAGTTATCTAGTGCTCCTGTAACAGAAATACTACAAGTGGATGGCTTTAACAACATGCAATTTATTTTCTCATATTTAACCCAGTGCCGTCGAGTCGATTCTCTCATAGTTTAGGAGGCTACAATTCTGAATTCAGGGTGGCAGCTCTAGGGGAAGGCTTTCTCTCTGTGTTTACTCTGGAGGAAGGTTCTTGTCTCTTCTGTCCCTCTGCTCCTGGGAGATCTTCATGTGCCTTGGCATTTCTTTTCCCCCACCTCTGCCTCTCACGTGCTTGTTTAATCTTTCTGATATCTCAAAAAAGATTGACTCAATACACACCTTGATTCAAAAGTATACAGTTGGCCCTCCCTTCAAATATATCTCATTAACATAACACAGGCAACCCATTCCCAAATGGGATTATAACCACAGACATAGAGATTAGGATTTATAACATATTTTGGGGGGACACCATTTAACCCATAGCATTCCATCCTTTATCCCAAAGAAATTAATGTCCTTGCTGCATGCAAAACATTTACCCCATCACATATTCCCAGAAGTCTTAAATCAGCTCCAAGTTCAAAATTTCATCTTCTGAATCATCTAAATCAAATATGGGTAAGACGATGGGCATATTTCATCCTGGGGCAAAACTCCTCTTCATCTGAGAACTTGTGAAATCTAGAATATAGGTTATCTGCTTCCAAAATGCAATGGTGGGATAGGCACAAGGTATACATTTCCATTACTAATGGGTTAAATTGAAGGGAAAGGAGGGATAAAGGGTACCAAGCAAGTTTAAAACCCAGAAGAACAATTTACAGTAGCTCTCAAGGCTTGAAAATAATCCTCTGTTCTTTGGGACCATCTGGGCAATGGCTTCACCCTCCAGGCTTTGGGTGTTGGTCACACTGTCCAGATTCTGGGTGGACGTTCCTCAGCCCTGGGCTTCAGCTTCAACTTCCAGGCCCACTGGGACATCAACTCTGCTCCCTTGGCTTTGGGTGTCCACATTCCCCTAGTCACCTGAGTGACAATCCCACCTCCTCAGCCCCAGCAGGCCCCATTCTTCTGCCCCTTGGGCATGTCAGCCCTCCCCCCTCAGCTTTGGGTGCTGGGACCATCCCCCTGGCACACATTAATGGCAGCCCCACACGCCAGAATCTAGTTGGTGAATATCCAACTCTTTGAAACCTAGGAGGCTGTGGTCCCACCTTTTAAAACCAGGAAGGCCCTCTTCCCATGCTCCTTCCAACAGTTCTGCTGATCTCCAATCTGCTCCAGGCATGGTCCTTTTCTTTTCCTGGAGGGCAACAGATGTAGCTCCTTTGGCCTGTTTCCTCCCTGTAGAATTCCAAAAGGCAGAGAGCTTTCTTAACTTTCATTCTTTCACTGTTCCCTTCTATCTAAGCTGATGGGTGTTCTGCTGTTGTAGTTGGTTAGATCCATCAGTCTCAGGTTTAATCTCTTTAATAAAGGATTATGTAGCCACATTCTTGATGAACATTCTAGAACACGTGTCCTTAGTCTGTACAACTGAGTTTTCCAGATCTTTAAGTTCTGTTTTCATTTTGCACAGTTCATTTTTAAGTTCATCTCTTTCCTCTCACATTTTACTATAAGCAGCAAGGAGAACTCACGTGCTGCTTTTAAGATCTTGCTTAGAAATCTCCTCAGCCATATATGTAAGTTCATCACTCACAAATTATACCTTCCACCAAACATCTGACCATAATTCAGACGAGTTCTTTGCTACTTTATAAAAAGCATCGCCTTCTTCCATTTTTCAATCACGTGTTCATCCTTTTCCTTTGAAGACTCACCAGAAGCACATTTAAAATCCACGTTTACAGTAACATTCTGTTCCTGGTGCCATATGTATTCTCTAAGATGACAGAGACTTTATCTATAGCTCTCCTCCCTTTCTTCTGAGCCTTCACCAGAATTCTTTGATATCTATAATTCTACCAACAATCTTTTCAAGGCAATCTAGGTTTTTACCATCAGGTACTTTAAAACTCTTCCAGCCTCTACCCCCTACCCAATTCCAAAAGCACTTTAACAATATACGTACATGTTAAAGCAGCACCCCACTCCTGGTACCAAATTCTGTCTCAGTTATCTAGTGCTGCTGTAACAGAAATACCACAAGCAGGTGGCTTTAACAAAGAGAAATTTATTTTCTCACAGTTTAGGAGGATAGAAATCTGAGTTCAGGGTGCTGGCTCTAGGGGAAAGCTTTCTCTCTGTGTCAGCTCTGGAGGAATGTCTTTGTCTCTGAGCTTCTGCTCCTGGGCAGTCTTCACGTGACTTGGCATCTCTCTTCCCCCATCTCTGCCTCTTGCATGCTTGTTTAATCTCTTTTATATCTCAAAATAGATTGACTCAAGACATATGCTACACTAATCTTGTCTCATTAACATAGACAAGACAATCCATTCCCAAATGGGATTATAACCACAGGCGTAGAGGTTAGGATTTACAACACATATTTAGGGGGCACACAATTCAATCTATCACAGTAACAAAAGGAAAAGTTATATTCTAGGCAGAATGGGTTGAAGACCTAGTTAGTGCGTCAATGGTGATCAAAGTGTCATTGGATCATTGGATTGTACTCAGAAGACTAGACTTATGTGTAGGAATCAGAGGGGCATGTGGGAGGAGCAGATTTATTGCTGAGAGATCAGAGTTCCCACGGAGGCTGTGGTCTTTAAACTCAGAGTCAGGTCCAGCAGTGAAGAGCTTCAGGTACTGCCCATCTGAAGATGAACCAATCAGAAATATTCTGGACAGTGCAGCAATAAAGGACAATCCTAGCTCCTGCCGGGTTTAATTTTCTTTCTTTTTTTTTTTTTTTTTCATTTTGGAGGCTCCAGAATTTGAAGGCTGTGTGCTTTCCATTTATGCCAAATATGAAGTAGAACAGAAGCACCAGGGTGCCCTATTCTTTGGTCTTCCTTCTCTATATCCTGCTGGGCTCCTAGTGGATTTCATCTTTACAGGATGCTCTGAAGGGTTGGTGCAGATCACTAATTCTCTCTTCTCAAGCTTAATCCCAGTAAAGTCCTGGAGAAGTAACGAGGCAGGCTAAAATGTCTATGTCCTCAAGCAACATATACTCAAAGTGCTAATGACTACACACCAAAAGAGGAAACTGCTATTCTATTCTTTAAGTCTCTGTTCTCATCTGGGGAGCATCTTGCAATATTCCTCCTAGATTTTCAGATTAAATTGTGTTTGGTTGGCTCTCTTGTTCCTTGGGAAGTCTGGAAGATAATAGTAGAAGCACTTCAAAGTGCACAGTTGTCCTTTCTAACTTACAAATTCAAGGAATCAGGATGGGTCACATTTCTCTAATCCCAGATGCCTTCCCTCCTGACAGCTTGTACATATAAGGCTGGTCTCTTAACCACTGTTGTTGTTCTATGCCATAGCATCACCCCTTGACTCATGGCAGCCCTGTGCACAACCAAACAAAACTGCTGTTGCATCATGCACCGTCCCCATGATTGGTTGCAGATCAGACTGTTGTGACACATAAAGCTTTCATTGGCTGATATTTACAAGCAGATCTTTCTTCCTAGTCCATCTGAGTCTGGAAGCTCAATTGAAACCCATACAGCATCATAGCAACATGCAAGCCTCCACTTATGGACAGGTGGTGGCTGTTCATGAGGTGCATTGGCTGGGAATTGAACCCAAATCTCTTATATGGAAGGAGCCCTGGTGGTGCAACAGCTAAGTGCTCGGCTACTAACCAAAAGGTCAGTAATTCGAACCTATTAGCTATTCCACAGGAGAAAAGACCTGGCAATCTGCTTTCATAAAGATTACAGCCTAAGGAATCCTATGGGGCAGTTCTACTCTGTTCTGTTGTGTCACTGTGAATCAGAATCAACTTGACAGCACACAATAACAACAATAGCTCCCATATGGAAGACAAGAACTCTATCACTGAACCACTAATTTCTCCTCTTAACAAGCATATGGTTTGTTAATATTAAAGGGGAAAAAATGGAACTAGCATTGAAAAGAAGACTAACGTCATTATTTATTGATGGAGCCCTGCTGGCACAATGGTTAAGCACTCAGCTGCTAACCAAAAGCTTGGCTAGTAGAACCCTCTCAGCAGCTCTGCAGGAGAAAGACCTGGTGATCTGCTTCCGTAAAGATTACAGCCAAGGAAATTCTATGGGGCAGTTCTGTCACATGGGGTCACTATGAGTCAGAATCACCTGACGTCATCCAACAACAACAACCCCATCCCTTAGTAAACATAATGTATCCTAGTCTTCAGAACATACACACAATAATTAATCTTCAGGCAGTACTTTTAGGGAACTTTCTTAAAACCAAGCAAGCCAGCTTGTTTCTAATAACTCATATGACTCTGCCATCCATTAATATATCTAAATCCATTTCCTCAGAACACAGGTTAATTTTAGAAAAAGAAAAGTACAAATATGCAAAATAAATTAGTGACTCATTCCCCTGAACATTTCTATTTCTGATTCTTTTTCTAAGCTGTTTATACTAGCAACCTGAACTGTCTTATGGGATAAAGTAGTAAATAGAATAATGTCCCTTCCCCAAAAGAGGTACATGCTGTAATAATAATGCCCAGGACCTGTGAATATGTTACCTTACTCTGCCGATTCTGGGACTTTCCATCTTCCACCAGCCTCCACAGCCCTGTGTACCATCAGCCTGCCATCTGACCTGCCAATGCTGGGATTTGTCAGTCCCCGAAACCACATGAGTCAGAAGAAGCCTCCATCTTGATGCTTGACCCATGGATTTGGGACTTGTCAGCCTCCATAAACATGTGAGCCATTTTCTTGAGATAAATCTTTATATATAAATATATATATAAATAAAACACACACTTCATTGGTTTTGCTTCTCTAGACAACCTGGCCTAAGACAATCATGTCTGGGATTTTTAACTGAGCCCTTACAAATTCACTCTCCAACCTCCTTCAGGTATTAGATTTTCACGTACTCTCACCATCACATGATCCCAACACAGCATTTCTAATCATCCCCCATGGTACAGCCTTGTGATTGCTCAGGAAGAGGTCCCTTGAGACTCAAATTCTTCTCAAATTATCCATATTATTAGTCCAAAGCTTTGATTTTCTGTGGTCAATAACCCTTTTGCAATCTAGCCTCCTTTGGTTAGAGACAACCTCCCCAGGAGATGGAGGGTGGGGAGAATACTTCTCTTCACTGCACACTTCATCCTATGAGGGAAAAGGCCATTTGATTCATCACCATGCAGTTAACTCTGAGGCATCACTTTGAATGACACTTTCCAGATAGAACAAACATAGGATTGGGTGTTTTATATACCTCATTTCATCTAATCTTCACAACCACCTAGAGAGTCAGGTGCTCCAGGAATGCTGGATTGATTGATCAAGCAATTGATTGATTGATTTTACTGTTTTCACTGGGCTAAGACAAACTGCGTTTTTGGAGAAGCTTGGCTTCTCAGCTGCCTTTATACATCCACAGCATGCCGAAAGCATGAACTACTTTTGTAAGCTTTTCGTCTTTATACTTTAGAGCTGAAGAAATGGCAGGTATGCCTTGCAGTTAGATCTCTACATCAGAATGGATTTGATTTTTGACATCAGTGAACAAACCCATTTGTCTATCCTGCATTGTAGTCTTAGAAATCCATCATAGTTTATCTGCCAGCTGTTGGTTTGCTCCAGTCATGGTTTCTTATTGAAAAATGCTTCTTAACCTCCAGCAACGTTCTCACTACATTGGTAGTTTGCAGGTATCTGAAGAACTTGCATTTTTAATGAATTCCTAATGTACTTGCTCAAGCATACAAGGAAATTATAGCCATGGAACATTACCTTTCAGACATTAATCATAATTACTTAATAATACCAAACAAGGAGATTTTATTGCAAACTTCAACTTCTTATTTAACTTCAGAATTGGACTAATTGTCACATTTGCACATATTCTAAATGGTACCACATATTTCCAAATGCCTACATTAAACAGTTTAGTCATAAAGAAATATTTTGTCAGCTAATTTAATTTAATTGCATGGCATAAGCATTTCACTTATTTCTCTAAAAACAGATATTTTAATAAGAAAACTGCATAGAAATTATTAAAAAAAAAAAATCTCACTTTATTTCTCAATTGCCAGGAAAGTCTCTGCTGAAAGTTACCAGACAATTACAGATTCAGGGGGTTTCTATAGTTCTTCAATGTATTTGTTACATACTATTTTTTTTTTTATTAGTCACCAGGTGAAGCCCTTCACTAATAGCAATACCCTTCAACAATAGCCCCAGAGAATTTAACACTGATTGATGGTGGGTCACCTGGAATTGGCTGGCAGAATTTCCAATTTTCTGTTGGGAAATTGCTTATTTCTCCAAGTCTATTCCCATTTTTACAAGTGGACAGCAAGCTGAGATTATACATTATTATGTGTCTAAATATAAAATGGTGATGGATGGTGTCACATATTTAAAAAAGTTAAGCATTTAATTTAAGATTTTAAAAAGTTTAAAGAAGTTTAAAATGTATTTTTAATCTTTCTTGGGAATTCACGGGCTGATCTACATTTTGAGAAATATTGAGAGATTGCCTAGGGTTTGTCATTTAAATGGAGTATTATTTTCATAAAAAATTACCCTTTTAAATTTTCAAAGCACCATAACTTCTTTGTAAATATATCTGAGGATCTCAGGCTTATCAAAGGACTAAAGGGATAAATAAATTCTTTTCATAAGCAAGGCCACTAATGCTAAACTTGGCAGAAGAGGAGGAAAGGAAGCAACCAAAATCCAAAAGCTGCATTAAAATCAGAGCACAAAGTTTGCTATTTACATTTTTATTTGTTTGAAAACATGTATTAAGGGTCAGTTTTAAAAGTATGTATTTAGATGTTAAAATATTGCATGTTAAGGTAATATTACTCTGCAAGTACTTTTGCATATATAATTTCTCTCAAATTCTTGAATTAAGCATTAAATAACTGGCTGCCTATATAGATACTGGAGACGACAGGTAACAATCCAGTGAAATGTAGTTAGTATGGAACACTCTAGAGAAACTTGCAAAATCCACAAAATCTTTAATGCTCAACACAATTGCTTAATTTGTTTGAGGACAAATGGATTACTTTAGTTTTTGGGGTTTTGTTTGACTTAAATTTTTTTGCACAAGAAAATACAGAGAACCACAACAAAGAACAAATTAAACTGAATTTCCTCTACTTAGAAATAATTACCACTCACATTTTTGTTTCTTTCTCATACACAACATACATATGTGTCTGGATGTGTGTGTGTCTGGATCTGTGTGAATGTGTGTATATAGGTATATATATCATACATGTATATATGTTGTTGTGTGTCATCAAGTCGATTCCGGCTCATGGTACTTAGAATAATACTGAAGAGTGTAAAGCCTGTTTTTCAAACTACAACTTTTTGTACAATCTATTTGAGCATCTTACCAGATTAAAAGTAAACTATTTTTTTTACCTTTTTTTTTCTAAATGTGTTGTTCTAAAGTCTACATAGAATTTCACAGTATAGTTACCTAATGTATTTGATCAATAACCTACTAATGTACATTTAGTATGTTTCTACGTTTTTGTTATTTAGTCATTCAACAAATATTTGTTGGGCACTCAATATCTACCCTGTCCTAGGCTGGCAATACAAAGTCTTGGTTCTCTTGGAGCTTACATTCAGGGAACCAAGAGATAGAGACAGACAAGAAAAACAAACAAATGCACATAAATA
This sequence comes from Loxodonta africana, assembly GCF_030014295.1. NCBI lineage: Eukaryota > Metazoa > Chordata > Mammalia > Proboscidea > Elephantidae > Loxodonta > Loxodonta africana. The sequence continues at coordinate 58,125,362 of NC_087362.1, forward strand.
AATATGGGGGTTGGTGGTGAAGTCCTACAATAAAAATATAATCAACCTTATAAAGAAGGATAAGAAGACAGAGAGTGACAGGAAGTGATAGATAGGCTGTTTGATAAGATGACCTTCGAACAAGGATCTGAATGAAGGCATGGAGTTAGGCATGTAGAAATCTGGGTGACAAGCATTCCAGGCTCAGTTAAAACAAAAGACAGTACAGGGAACATGCTTGGTGTGTTAGCATGATAACGAGGAGAAAAGTGTAAAAATCTTTGTGAATGAAACTTTTCGCACACATTTACATCTTTGGAAAACATTCCCAGGACTATTTTTGTGAGGTCAAAGATATGCGCTTTTTTCAGTCAAATTCTCAAAATATTTTCGGAAAGGGATTTTTAAATTAAAATAGTTAAAAAAAAAAAAAAGTACGGTTTAATCTCATTATTTAGTGAAGTACTGAGAATTATGCACTTTCAAGAATCTGCTATATATATTTACATTGTTTACGGGTACAACCAGGTTATCACTTGCTATTACTCAATGGTCACGGGTGGTAAATGTCAGCATGCTATTATTTACATGATAGTGATTTTGTACATGTTTCCTATTGGACTATGGGCTCAGGAGGATAACACCCAGATGCACCATTGTACCTGATCTAGAGATCCTATAATCACATGACTGATGTTTTATTACATTTCCTTTTTTATATTAAACGTATTCCCTTATCAGTGACCATGTATTGCTTGTCTTCGGATCCTTAGCATCCAGCATAAATGCCTAGAATATAGTAGATGCCCAGTACATACCTTGGATGAATGAATAAATAAAAACATCTTCACCAACATTATAACTGAGAGAAGAACTAACTAATAGCCAAAGAATAATTAATTGATTTTAAATAAAATGTCAAAATTCACCAACAATCTTCAGCTCAAGAGGCTGTCAATGTGATTTTTACTTACTCGCTCGTCACTCCAAGACTGCATACTATCTTAAAAGTCTCTTATCTTAGAAATCATTTTAATCCTAGCTGGTAACCCCACAGTTCTAACCATGCCTCATAAAAAAGGAAATACAGAACAATTTTCAGCAATTACAAATCATTTGTGTACATATTTATTGAGTGCCTAGTATAGCTCAAGGAAACCCTGATGGCATAGTGGTTAAGAGCTATAGCTGCTAATCAAGAGGTTGGCAGTTTGAATTCATCAGGCACTCCTTGGAAACTCTATCGGGCAGTTCTGCTCTGTCCTATAGGGTTGCTATGAGTCAGAATCAACTCCACAGCAAGGGGTTAGTATAGCTCAGGCATTGAATTAGGACTAAAGATGGCATGTTGATGTGGTTCATGGCCAAGAGAGGAGCTAGACATAGTTCCAGGAATGCGATACTTCTCCCTCTAGTTCTAGAGAGGAACAGTTTTGTTGTTGCTACTGATTATTTTTTGTTTGTTTGTTTTGCATTGAGGATTGGGGTTAAAAGAGAAAGGTTAAACTCACAGGTCCCATAAACACCAAACTGATCAGCCAAGCAAAAGCAAGTTCTCCCAGCCCTGCCTGGTCTAGCCCCTGCCTACTTTTTCCATTTTCTCTGACACTCCACACCCCTAACTTACTGGAGTATAGTCACATGCTTTTATTAAACCTTCTAAGATAAGATAAGCTACTTCCAGCTTCAGGACCGTGGTATTTGCAATTTTCTATGCTCATGCTCTGAATACTCTCTGTCTGGCTCTTCAACATGGCTGATTCCTAGTCCCTAAGGCCCCAGCTCATCCTCCTTTTTACCTGTATCAAAGCTGTGAGTTTCTTGAAGCAATTTGCAACTAGGATTCATTCTAGAACAATTCTAGAATGTCTGACTTTACGAAGGAGCTGTGTCAATTGCCTTAATGTGTTATAAGCAATGACTTCAATACATAAAAACACTTGGGATATAGTTGGGTAGAGTATTTAATATTCATGTTTTATCCCCTCTCCCAACCACCAAAGGACATGAAACTTTGTATGTGATAAATATCTTGATGGATAGATATTAAAATTATATAGTGGTAACTTCTCTTTTAGATATGGATATCTCTAAAGCAACCGGATGATCTCTAGAGTAGCTGCTTCAAAAGTTGTAACTAAAGTTATAAATATTAAAACATCTTTGCAATGGATTAGTCTGATATAATCTGCAATGTGTATAATGAGATGACACCAGTTTTTAAACTATCTCTGAATGTTCTCACATCTAGACTCCACTGTCTTTTAAACTTCCGTACTAATGATATAGATCCTATTTGCCTACTCTTACACACCTTTTAACAAATTAATGAAAGCAATATTCACTGAGTACCTACTTTTGTTCCTGAAGGTTTTTTTTTAAAAATGAGTAAGCTCTGGCCCCAGACATCTAGGAGCTTCCTGCTTAGTAAAAGACACAAAGATACTTCTAAAATATGTGAAATTTTCCTCATATGCATATGTAAAAACACTGTAAGAACATGCACAAAGTGATTGCCTTTGCTGGAAACAATGTCAGTCGAAGTTTCGAAAAGAATATAGCATTGCATTTGGATCTAGACTGTTGAGGAAGAGTTTCGGGTTGAGAAGACAGTGTAAGGAGGAAGTGTATTACAAAATGGCAATAATATATTGTATATTAATGCAGATAAGCTTGAGAGGTTGGTGCCAAAGAGCATAAAATATCATACAAAATTCTTGTATATGTTTGTATCAATAATGCATGTAATTAACATTTCTTTCAGGAAAATATAAAATAGAAGGGAGAGAGCATCTAACCACCAGAGATTAGACGGCTTTTGTAAGTCAAGCCTGACCCAGGCCCAGACACAGAAACCTTGACTTTGTCCTCAGACCACTACAATACAGTAAGTCACCTGGGATTGTGACAGGGGCAGAAGGTAGACAACCTACGGTCAATCTGATATGGAGTGTTTAAAAAACTGAACGAGCCATGCTTCCACTAATTTGGTCATGTCATAGAACCACTGTTACCCTTAATTAAGGGCCTCTCTGCATGGGGTACCATGATAGGCAAAGCTGAAAAAGAGCGTTTCCTCAACATCCTTAAATGCTCAAAATCAAAGTCACAGAAAATGGATGCAGACAGATTCCAAGGACGTCTGAATGCAAACTCCCATCAAATTATAAACCCATATAAAGGGATATGTCATATATGTATATGAAAGAATGCATACTGTAGAATAGAGGATAAGTTGGTGTCATTGGCAAGTGTGTATATTAATAGACCAGTGGACCTTTGGGGAAAAGTCATTACTTCTTGCATTTATCAGGAAAGTTCACTCAAGGGTGTTTTGGGAAAGTTCAATTTTTAAAGATAATCAGTTCCTTTCTACACTTTGCACATAAAGAGCCAACCATTAAGACAGTAAATCATAGATCAAAGTTAGCATAATGCAGATAGCAGAAAAAGGCATTTTTCACACGTAAGAAGTAAGAAATTTACTACCCAAGTAATACTAACAGGGGTATGATCACTTTTTCCCCCATAGAAAGAGTATGATACACAAATCTTTTCATAATATTTGGGTGCATGAGCTAACCTTATTTTCTCTGTCCCCGGAGCCAATGCTTGCGTAATTATTTGATATATATGATCTTTTTTTCAAAAGCATTGGTGCACATCAGTGAGAACTTTCAACCACCTTGAAAATGACTTTTAGAATATTTCATTAGCAGACTGTCTTTCAGAGCCTGAGTTGACATTCATGTTTCTTCATACCAGTCTTTCATCCATAAAACCCTTTGTTCTGTTGAGCAGTTTCCAGACAATGTGGGCAATCAAAAAAAAAAAAAAAAAAAAGGAAAGCGGCCATTTCAGCATTTGATCAGTCTTATTCAAATCTCATCTATTAATACTCTTTTGAGAACTTTCTAAGAATTCTATTTCTTTTCTTTCGGTATCATCATATTATTTCCTAAAAAAAAAAAAAAGAAAGAAAGCTCTCCAGATTTAATGAAATGGAAGCCTGATATTTTGAGAAAAATGGGCACACTTCATGGTTAAACTTATCCGTTTTTATCACTGTCAATAAGGCATATGGGAAAATAACTACTGTTTTTTGTTTGAAGATTAATTTTTAATTACAGAATATTGAATTTTTAGCATTTAAATTATTAGAGGAAAATGCTCAGTTATTTAAGTTGAATTTTATACATACCAAAAAATATGTTCAAAACAAAATAATCCAAATAATCAAATGCTTATTGTTTCAGTAGTTTAATAAAAATGCAATGCTAAAGGGGTATTTGAGGATGTGTTTTAGAATCACAAAGCCTCAGGACTGCATACAATGTGGAAGTGCATTGGGTCTAGCCTCTGTACTGCATGAAGCACCTTGGCTACACTCTTTCAATATTTATTGGAAAATGAGTATTATTTTAGCTAATGATCTACTTTATAACTTGGAAATGAAGTTGTTCCTAAACAAGTGAAAATTCCAGTATATCTTGGTATATTTTAAACCAAGCAAAGTCTGTTTTTGTGGCATGACTGTGTCTACTATCTTACCACAGTAATTGAAACAACCATTTAGTGAGTTTAGTCTTAAAGGTTAAACAGAAACCATTAAAATCAGGAAAAGATCAAGCTCAACTTGATTTAATGTCTTTTATACATACTTCAAAAAGGAGCCTGGTAGCGTAGCAGGTAAGTGCTCGGCTGCTAACTGAAAGGTCAGCAATTCAAACCCACCAGCCACTCTGCGGGAGAATGGTGCGGCACTTTTGCTTCTGTAAAGATTACAGCCTTGGAAGCTCTATGGGCCAGTTCTATTCTGTCCTATAGGGTCACTATGAATCAGAATTGACTTAACGGCAAACAACAATATATATGCTTCTGCCTAGGGTGTGTAGGACCCCAGGAGCCAGACTGAATTTTGCCAGAATCCTTTTTGTAACAAAAAAAATATTAATTTCACCTTTATTGTAGAACTTAGAATTTTCCAGCTTCATTATGTTTTATTATTTGGTTGTTCAGGCTAGTTTACTATATAAAACTCATGATAAGTAAGTCTTATAAATGTTATAAGAAGTAGAATTTGGTTTCAACTAGTGTGACTTAAAAGAAAGAAATGGGGCATTGTCAATAATCAAAAGATTAGAAGAAGCAAGATTCTTTTTACATTTTTCTTTCAAAAATATTACTGAGAATTTCTAAATGTGTCAAAAATATTTCCTATATTAGGGCAGTATTTAAGAAATATAGGCATAGCGACCCTACAGGCAGAGTAGAACTGTCCATAGGGTTTCCAAGGAGCAGCTTGTGGATTCAAACTGCCAATCTTTTGGTTGGCAGCCAAGCTTTAACCACTATGCCACCAAGGCTTCAACCAAACCTGATGCCATTGAGTCCAGTCGATTCTGACTCATAGCAACCCTACAGGACAGAGTAGAACTGCCCCATAGAGTTTCCAAGGAGTGCCTGGTGGATTCAAACTGCTGACCCTTTGGTTAGCAGCCATAGCACTTAACCACTACACCACCAGGGTTTCCAGTATAGCCACAGAGTACCTAAAACCAACTTCCTAATCCCCGTTTACAACAGAGCCCTGGTGGAGCAACACCACCCAGGGGCTCTGAGGGAGAAAGACGTGGTGATCTGCACCCATAAGATTACAGCCTAGAAAACCCTATGGGGCAGTTCAACTCTGTCAGAATTGACTCCCCAGCACACAACAACAACAACATCCCCTTACAACCAGTCAGACAGGAAATAATTCTCAGCCTTAGAACTCACGCATTATAACATCAGGTGGGAAATAGAACCATTTAAGACAGGAGAAAAACTCCTAGAAAAGCCTTCCAAATATCCTTTATGGGGAGGAGAAAATTAGCAATTGGGCTTAAACATGGGAGATGTTCTAGTATTTGTGTAAAGCTGATATGACTTGTCAAACAAAAAATTAAATTCTCCCCTGAAATGAGGAGTTAAAATATCAAATCAAAAACCGTGAGTGACTTCCAACTCATGGCAACCTCATGGGTTACAGAGTAGAACTCTTCCACTGGATTTGCTTTTTTTTAATCTTTATGAAAGCAGATTACAGCACCTAACAACAACAACATGCTGAGACTTCGTCTCATTTACTTTGGACACGTTATCAAGAGGGACCAATTCCTGGAGAATGACATCATGTAGGTGTATAGATATTATCCTATCACTGACAGTGTTGTACTTCAGGATAAATCTTGAAATGTTCTTTTTGACGAGAAATGCAACGCCATTCCTCTTCAAGTTGTCATTGCTGGCATTGTAGACATTATGATTGTCCAATTCAAAATGGCCAATACCAGTCTATTTCAGCTCACTAATGCCTAGGATATCTATGTTTATACATTCCGTTTCTTTTTTGATGACTTCCCATTTTCCTAGATTCATACTTTGTACATTCCACATTCCGATTATTAATGGATGTTTGCAGCTGTTTCTTCTCATTTTGAGTCGTGCCACATCAGCAAATGAAGGTCGACTCTATTTTGAGGAAGCAGATCTTCCCCAGTCATCTTTTGACTGCCTTCCAACCTGGGGGCTCATGAATAAGGGTAGGTAGTCTTTACTCACATCTGCCACCCATTACCCAAAATTTATGTCCATTCACTTCCCAAACTCTCTCCCTTAACAATAGCTCCTCTTCCTCACCTCAGTTCTATGTTCAATTTACTGTCTGCAATCAACCTTCTTCCTCACCGTTGCCCTTAAAGTTCTTTAACCAGAGACCCCAGTGACCTCCTGTGATGATTTCCAACAGAGATTTCTCAGTCTTTGTTTGATGTCTTTGGTTTGCCCTTTATGATCCACTTCCAGCCATCTTCCAATCTCCTCTGCACTGGAGGCTGATCTATATGGGCTACATTAACTGATTCACTAGCTTCTGATTGGGCTCCGCCAGTGAAGACATGGGCAAGCAATGTGGGGGAAGGAGTCAAGAGAGGGTCAGGGTAATTTTCCTCCTGCCCCTTGCAAAGCCCCTCAATCAAAGGTCAGAGTTCTTTGGGCAGGAGACTCCACAAAGCTGCCTTGCTACAGGTTCCAGAAACCACTCTCTCCTCTAGACCCCATAGACTTAGACCCAGTGAGGGCATCACACCCTTACTGGCCTCGGGGAAAGGCAATATTTCATGGGTTTCCCTACTTTCTGCCCATTCCTTAGTAAATGGTCTTTATTAAACTCTCCTCGAATTGCCCTATTTGAGAGTGAAGCCTGTTTCCTGCTACGAACCTAATAAACTACAGTCTATCTTATTTGCCTGCTCTCCAATATACGATACCAGTGTCCTCTCCCCTCTTATCCCTCTGACTCTACCTTCTTAGTCTCCTTAATGAGGCTGTCTGAGTGGTCAAGAAAGGGCAACAGTAGTAATCTTTGACAGTCTTCCCCTCCATAAACATATAAAAGTCTGAGTAAAAACAGTGTGTTTTGCTGGAAACAGCCTCAAGAGAAGTTCTCTATGCAGTACCCTTGCTGCCTCCAACACACGCACACACACAGACACACACACGTCCATGCACTTTTCTGCCCCTAGACGCTTCCAGAAAATTAACACTCTGGATTCACTAAATGGCTTCTCTTCCTCTGCCTATCCCTTAAATATTATTACTTTGCAAAATTGTATGTTACATTTTACGTTCTTTTTAATTTATACATTCTTTCTGTGAAATCTCACTCGTCTATAGTTTCCATTATCACTCAAATGCTGACCACTTCCAAATCCTTACCATGAGACCAGTCTACCCCTCTGATCTCCAGTCCCAAGAATCCTTCTGACTATTGGACAGCTCCCCTTAGGGGTCCCCAAAGAATCTCAAACTCAAATTCAAAGCTGAATCAAGAGTCCTGTTCTCTATTCCAGTGAAGGACATTGGTCTGCACTCAGAAATTGAAGACAGAAAACTGCAAACTATCCTAGATACCTCTTACACCATTATCTTCCACCCCATTAAATCAGCCAGAAAAGAACATAAGTTCTATTCCCTTACGGACAGTTAGATAGAATAGCTTCTAATGCTACGTCTCCAAGTTCACTAATCTTTTCTTCTGCAATGTCTCATTAATCCTATTAATGCCATTAATCCCATTCAGTGTGTTTTTCATTTCAAACATTGTAGTTTTCATCTCTAGAGGTTTGATTTTATATCTTCCATGTTTCTACTTAACTTTTGAATAAATGGAATACAGTTATCATAACAATTTTAATATCCTTTTCTATTAATTCTAACATTTGTGTCAGTCTGGGTCCATTTCAGTCGACTGATTTTTTTCCTCAATATAGGTTGTATTTTCCTGCTTCTTTTCTTGTCTCAAAATTTTTTATTTGATGCCAGACATTTTGAATTTTACCTTCCTGAGTGTTGTACATTTTTGTATTTCCATAACTATTCTTGAACTTTTATTCTGGGATGCACTTAAGCTACTTGAAAATGGTTTGATCCTTTCAGGTTTTGCTTTTAACATTTATTAAGTAGGGCCAAAGCTGTGTTTAGTCTAGTGCTAATTATTTCACATCAATAAGGCAAGGACCTTCTGAGTATTTTACCCTGTGCACCATGGATTATAAATTTTTCCACTCCCATTTGTGGGAATAGCCACTATCCCTGGCCCTGTGTGAGAGCTGAATACTCTTCCCTTTAATCCTTTCAGGTAGTCCTTTCGCCAGCCTTGGGTAGATTCTTCACATTCATACTTTGATCAATACTCAGCCAAATATTCAGAGTACTCTCTGAAGATCTCTTGGTTCTTCTCTGTGGGAAGCTCTCACCTCTTCAGTACTCTGTGCTGTGAACTCTTGCTGTCTTGGTCAACAGACTCCCAGTTCTGTCTTCTTCATGCAGAGTTTTCCAAACTTTGCCTGGGTTTTTCCTCTCTGCAATATGGCCTGGGAACTCTCTATCGGCAGAAAGCTGGGGCAATCATAGGGTTCATCTCATTTGTTTCTCATCTCTCAGGTATCACTGTTCTCCTGTGCCTCTAGCCCAGTGCCTTAAAAACCATTATTTCACATGTTTATCCAGTTTTGTTTTGTTTTTCCCCAAGTGGGATGGTAAATCCATTACCTGTTACTCCATCTTGGTAAAAAGTGGAAGTCTCTCTGAATAATCTTTTCTAAATCATTTACGAGCAGTGGTACATCTAGGGTATTGCACCAGCCCTGGACACATGGTGTCACTGAACAGTTTCTATTAACCCAATACGGCCCAAGGTCCTTCCTCAAGCATGGTAAAGTGTTAATTAAAAGATTAACAAGCTTTATTTGTATTTTTGAGCTGATATGACCGTAAAGGTATCTAAGAGTGTCAAATGTTTGGACAGAGCTGCAATTTCAATGCTTGCCATAGGCTACGTTTTCCTTAGATATGCCACTGGCCTTCCTGGGTTAATAGAAACCACTCAGTGGCACCACACTCACATGGCCAGTGAAATACCTGAGACAGCCCCAATACTACTACTGCTTAGAGTTCACCATGTGCTAACTTTCCGTTGTGTTCCTTTCTGTTTATTCCATTTAAATTTGCAACAACCCAGTTAGATACCATTATTGTATCTATTTTACAAGTATAGAAACAAAAAAGGTTTAAGAAAATTGTCCTTCATCACTCAGATAGTAAATAATAGAGTCAGATTTCAAATCTGGACGGTTGGATTCAAATTGATTACCACAGCTGTGTATCACCACACATTATAAGAATAACCACAAACTATAAGCTTTTTAAATATTATATAAAAGATTTATAACATCTATCCAGTGGTAAGAGATGGGCTGCTAACCAAAAGGTCAGCAGTTCAAATTCACCAGCTGTTCCTTGAAAACTCTATAGGGTAGTTCTACTCTGTCCTGTTAGGGTCGCTGTAAGTCGGAATCGACTCTGTGGCAATGGGTTTGGTTTTTGTTTTTGTTTTAAAACTATTCTTGAAATTTGACTGTGCCCCACAATAGGAATATGGTTATACTATCACCCACTCACACATGCACACACACACACACCTGAGTATATAACTAAAATAAATCCAAAATTTCATGGTAAAATATTTACTGTTATTATAGGTAATGATCTCTGATTTTTTTTCTATTTTATTTTTAGTGTTTATGTGACTCCTTACATTAATCTTGTGATCCCTTTGATAGGTTTTGACTTTCAATTAAAACAAAAAAAGTAATGATTCTTTGAATCCATTTATTCTAAGCCTTCCTTCTGAGATTGACATAGCTAGTCCTAGCCTTTGTTTTAATTTTATTTTATTGGAATTTTGCAGTAATCACATAGATATAGGAGCTTAATTATGAGCTGGCTGTCTTTTTTCCAAGTCTTAAAGCTTTGACCTTATTATTATTATTTACTTTTCAGCTTTGTAAATTTTATCTTAAATTGATATCTGATAGATGTTATGAATTGACTGAAGTGTTCACTTTTCCCAAGAATAATTCTCAGTCAGTATTTTTATAAAATTCTGATATTATATTCTACCAGCTGATTCCATTCTCCACAAAAAAGACTATTTCAAACTTGTTATTAAAAGTTTATTTAATTTTAGGTACACTCAAATGAAATCTAATCTAAGGTCTCCTTATTTCAGTATAATAAAATTAGATTTTGTTGTTTTTGATTGCCTAGAATACCATTGTTATCATTTTGATAAGCTGAATATTAACTACCATCAACATTTAATTGAAGTTCATTAACTGTTAAGGCTATTTAATTATCAACAAAGCAAGGGAAATCACTGTTTAATTTTAATAAATAAAAAATATGAGTGGCAGGCAACTAACTTTTGCAAATAAAAAGTAAGCATTTTATTTTTATTGGTAAACTATTTTTTATGTAATAGTTTTCCACTTAATGGGCTATTTATAGGAATTTTGATATCAGTTAATACGCATATTAAATGCACCATTTTTAAAAGTGATCCCTAATTATCTTGCTGTAGGCTATTTTGATAAACATGAATCCAGTATCTGTGTATTTCTTATACAGCTAATACACCGAGAATTAAATTGGGCATTCCTTGCTTATGTAATTTTCATATAATTATATAGCCATTAGATATAGCTCTCAAATGCTCAATAATTCTCTCTTTACAATCAACTTATGTTTAATTAAAAAGCAGTGACTTCCTTGCTAACTCTGCATTTAAATATTCACTTGTGATGTAAAATTAATAGCAGCTGTAAACTATTTTGAGTGATTAAAGGATTTCTAATACACTCTTGCAACTTCTAAACTGCTTGATTCAAACAAACAGGAAATGAAAACATCATGTTAATTAAATATTTTCCTGTAAAATACTAATGAATTTGCATTTTTCTCTATTTTTACCTTGGAATAAAACATATGAACACTAAATATACAAAACACGAAATACAAATGGCTAGTGGATACATAAAATTTATTCAGTGACATTTATAAACTTTGAAATGTAATTTAAAATAAAAACAGCAAAGTTGAAGGAAAGCCTATTTTGCTCTGAGTTTCTACCTGAACAAAGGCCCTGGTGTGAATAGTTCTTACACAGTTTTCCCTTCTCTTTGCCTCTGTGTCCAGCTTCTCTAGTTAGAGCTGTTGGAGAGCCTACTGACTGAGACATCATGGAGCACAAGCATGTCCCAATAGGAACAATCATGATTCTCTGAGCCAGTATCGTCGTTTATCTGGAAGTTCAGATACGACGAATAGAGAGTATACAGTTGGTAGTAAAACAGAGAGCAGTAAGGAAAATCATGTGAGACACCAAAATGGAAGAGTGTTAAGATATGAGTAAACAGTCTCTTACTGAGGGAAGAGGATGCAAAGATCCAGTAGCTGGTGTCATCCTTCATTTTGAAAAACCTTCCATCCGGTTGAGTGCCAGGCTCCTTGGTACTCGGTTTTTCTGTTACCCCATGAGTCCCAGTTAACTCAAGCTTGCTCACAAAGTCCCCATTACATGAAGTAATATAAATGAATATCTGTACCTTCCAACCAAATGACTAGAACACAATGAGGTTCCCCTTTTCAAGCAGGACATTAACTGGTATTTACGCAATTATATATGATACCCAAGCCTGATGACTTCCAGTGTACATGAAAACCCATATACTATCAGCAGGAATGCAAACTGTTCCACTTTCCTGCCCAGAAATTTCACTTGTAGGAATTTATACAAAATTATAACTAGGAGTAGGCGTAAAGATCTAGTTAAGAAGTTTATCAGCAGTTTTTATATAAAATGCCAGTAATAAGAGATTGGTAAAAGAAATTTATTGGCCTAGAAATATGATAATGAGGTATTAAGTGACAATAAAAAATTATAACCCAATGTGTATGGTTCTTTTTTTAAAAAAATGCATGTCTTAAATATCTGTATATGAATATATATAACATGTTGGCCTCAGATTAGGGCTGAGGCTAACATGTTGAAAAGAGCAGTTGTTGCTTAGTGGTGAAACTATGAGTGATTTTCATTACTTTATTTTTTGTATGTCTGCATTATCAACATTTCTTCTGTAAACATATTTAACTTCTATAATCAAGACAAATTAAAATTTAGAAATATGAAAGCAGGGGTTGTCCCTAGGTGTTTGGGATTATGTTTTTCCCTTGCTCTTCTGTAATGAGCAAGTATTACTTTTATAATTAAAAAATAAATTGTATTTTGAAAAATAGCGTAGGTATAATGTAAAATGAGAGAATAATTTTGATCCCACAAGAGACTATATCAGAATCATGATAGGCAATTGCTAAATCTCGTATAAACCATTCTGTTGTTAAAACACACCACTATAAAAACAATTTTTGCTCAAAATATAGTGCAATATAAACTTGTTTGGTGGCAGGGAGCTCCAACTACAAATTGATCTTTATGGCCTTTGCAAATACAAAGGCAATCTTCCTCTTTAGATATGAAAAACAAATCCCAAGCTATGTGACAGTGAATCCAGCCAGGAATTGCTATTTGCCACCCTCATTGGATAAATCATTCTCTCTATAAAGCCACAAGGATGATGGTAAATTCAAATATTGTCAATATATCTAAATGTATTCTTGTTAACATCATCAACAGAGAATATATTTTCCTGTGGTTATAGGCAATATGGAAGCTCTTAACAGCAAAAATATATGTATGTTTGTTTTGAATGGCTATGGGAGTATTTTTAGTGTCATAAGACCAATCAGAACCTTCCTGTAAATATATTTTCTAGAACTTTCAGTCCCTTCCACGTTTAAATACATGGTTTTACTCATTTATTTATTTTTCTTTATATAGGAATCAAAACAAACTCCAACATTGTACCTGTACTAAATACACCTATTTTTTTCTCCATAGATCTTTCCCCCACACATGTCTGTTCTTTCTCAGACACCATGTTTCATGGATCCATTTCCTTCTCAGGTCATTTTTATGTTTGTGTTTGATTGACTCTTACTAGAGGATGTTTCTCAGTAGACTGATGTCATGGGTTTGATCTCCCAAAGCCAGTTACTAAAAACCAAAACCAAATCCAGTGCCGTTGAGTCAATTCCAACTCATAGTGACCCTACAGGACAGAGTAGAACTGCTCCATAGAGTTTCCAAGAAGTGCCTGGCGGATTCAAACTGCCAACCCTTTGGTTAGCAGCCATAGCACTTAACCACTACGCCACCAGGGTTTCCAAAGCCAGTTAGTGCTCCTCTATTTTGAGGCTAATAGATTGCTCTTCTAACCATGGTTGTACATTTTACAAATGGTGATCATCACAAAAAAAAAAAACTAGCTTTTCCCAACTTACTATAAAATACCAGAACAGAACCTTGGACACAGCAGTTGTTCATTCATTCAACAAATGCTGAGAGCTAACATGTGCCAAGCCCTCTTAAAAGCTCTAGAAATACGTACATGAACACAATAATGTCACTGCCTTCATGGAGCTCACATTTGGGAACTGGCTTTAAATGTTGTCAGAATCCCTAACTCATGGCTCCAAGGCAAGAATTTTTTTTAACTGTTCAATTGATTCTTAACGAATTTTTGAAAATACCTCAAGAGCACCCAAAAAAAGACAAGGTGAGGGCCTCATCTGCTCTCCTCCCCATCCCCAGCATTCAATTCTCCAAAACTTTCTGCTTTGGGCATGGAAACTTAATTACCTTTTGTTCTTTTGCCAGTTAGATTCCATAGACGGCAAAAACACAAGATATGTACAAGGAAATAGAAAAGACACCAATGACAAAGATATAATGATGAACCTGCAAATAATCAGCTGTCACTCAGGCCACAGAGTATCAGTGCTCCCTGAGCTGCAGACCCATTCAAGGTTATAACCCTACAACTACATAGACTACGAACTCCTGGAGAGAGGAAAATACTGTAAATGCCATCAATAGCTCTGACAGCCCTCAGCATAGCACACAGACACTCAGTGCATTCATGAAGATGACCCACTTTGATCTATACAAAAGGGTTCCCTGAATCCTACTTACTCTTCCTATGATGCACAGAGGCTTATTATTATTATTAATTTTGCCTCTATACTGAACACCTCTTGTGCATCATTTCACATCAAACAGCCTCATCTCTTTTTCCAATCATTAACCATATAAGCAGATTCATGCAGTTGTAACCTGAAAGCACATTTCTCATCTTTTCCCAGGTACTCTCTGATTTTGTGATTGATACTTTGCAGGAGCAACCTGGAATACTTGGAGTTGATGAACTTAAAGTTTATGGGGAAACCCTTGATCAGTAGGGGATGGGAGCTCATGGATGAATGCTTTCCCCAGCAGACAGCTCTGAGACACTCATTAGGATTCTCAGAAGGTCCCACAGAACCAGCAATCTATGTCCTTGGCCAAGGTGGTAGCACATCCTTGTATTAACTGTCCTTTCCCTTTTCCACTGCCTCAGTCTCTCATATCTGCTCCCTAGGAGCACATTCCCAAACACACTACTGCAACTAAGCCTTTGGCCTGAGTACTGAGATTTTGGGGAAACCCGGAATAAGGTAACTTCTCTGTTGTCTTAGAAGGCAGCTTGGTGTAGAGAGAACACAGGCAACACCGTTAGACAGGCTTGTGTTCAAATCTGAGTTTATGATTTGCTAGCTCATGACTTTGGACATAGTTCATTATCTGGGTACTTTTTAAGAAGACTGAGGATTGAATAAGGTAAAAGGTTTGTTAGTTTCTGGACTCCCATACTCTCACCCGACTAACAGCCATTCTCAGCAGGTTGTGGATTCCCTTGAGAAGCAAGAAAGTAGAAACTGAAGGGTACAAATTAAACAAAACATTCTTCTGTAAATGACATCTCCTCTTTTGTCCCAGAAGTTTCCTTGTTTGTTTTGGAGGCTTTTTTCCCTTTAGAATTAAATTTCCTTGACTAGTACACCTTGTAGATGGTGTTAGTTCCAAGTACATGCTATTTTAAGAACATTTCAGACTCTGAAGCAGTAATCTTTTTTTTAATTTTGCATTGAAATATCTGGACTTAGCAGTAAGTTTTTTAAGAAGGTGAGTAAAGCAAGGAGTGAGAAAAAACACCAGTGTGAGAAGACAGGAAGAAGCTAGGAGTAACAGGGGTCATGATGCAGGGAGCTTGATGGATTCCTGAGAGGGAGTGAGGTCCCAGCTGAGGCTTGCAGGTGAATCCTGGTGAATTCAATCAGCACAGTTCTGAGAGTTTGCCTTCTCTGATCCTCCCAAGGCACCCTTCTCTGGCTTACTATTCTTATCACTATCATGCTTAGCATATAGCACCAAAATTTAATTACTTATCTCCTTGTCTATATAATTCACTAGAAAACTTTATGAAACATAATGAACCTTTTCTCCAGAAAAAATATGTAGTCAAGTATGCAATATTTTGTAAATACTTTCGGGGAGTCGATTTACCTGTGGATTAAGGATCTCTGTATTTAACAGCGAGTTTCTTGAGAGAAGGGCTCAAATTATGTTAAACGCACACAATTCCTGGTACACAGGAGCTATTCAAAAATTATTGGGAGAATTAATGAAGAAATTTTTTTTCAACTTTGGAGATGAACTGAATAAAGTTGACAAGAACTGAGGGCTGGTAAAGCAGGAATCATAAATAAATAATGGAATGAGGAAGTGCTGAGATGAAATCATTTAGGTTGTGTGGAATAAAAAACGTAAAGGCAAAGAAGACAGGCGGCGTGAGATTATGAGCACATTCAGTTCAGGAATAAGAAAGTAGGAAACACTGAGGAATGCTGTGGTCAGAGAAAGCGAGCTCTAACACTGGAGATCTTTTGAATGATTGTCATATGACTGTAAGCAAGAGAAATAAATTATTTGTGCGGGAGTAGCTTAGTTTTTCTATACAAGTAGAAATGTAGACTGAGAAAGCCATTACAGAATCTTGATGTATAGTATGTAGATCAATGCATCTCACTTAACCTATCAAAAGACTACAAATGGAAAATATAATACTAGGAAGCAGGAATAAGACTTTACCATCATATGATGATTTATCAGGTTATCCCTACTGAGGTCCTATCTTAATTGTTTTCTGTAGCTTGGAAAACTGTCACTAGGAAAACAGCTGTGTGATGGACGAAATAATTTTTTGGTCTCCAAATCATAGAAAACTAAGAAAATCCATAATGTAGCCAACCATTCACCCATCTACCCATCCATCCATCCATCCATCCATCCATCCATCCATCCATCCATCCATCCATCCATCCATTCATCCATCCATCCATCCATCCAATCCATCCAATAATTCATTAAACAGTGTTTAACAATATATCTCAGAATCTAGTACATAAAATTTGCTCAGTAAATCAAACATTTATGAATTGAGCACTTTGGTAATGCTAAGTTTATAAAGATGAACAAGGCATTATCCAAAGCACTGAAGAGCTCACAATTTAAAAGAGAGAGTTAGAAATACAAGCAAAAAGCTATAATGCATTTTGAGGAGGGATAGGTAGGTGGAAATGCATAACCCCACTGCTTGTCTTTTCATTTCTTTTATGTAAACTCCGATTACATAAATTCAGATTAATTTTGGACCAGTGTAGAGAGATATTGGCCAGAATGGTAAACATCTATACACAATACAATAACCAAGTTAGATAAAGTTTTAAAGTAATTCTTACACCTATGTACAGTTTAAGGACTCTGTATCATAAAATTGATCATGTTACCTATTACTGCCTAACTCTAGATTTTTCTAATGAGGTTAAACAGGTCACAGACTTCATTTCTGGGCAAGACATGTTTTGATGTTTCTTTAGTCAGCTCTTCAAATACTAGTCGAAGTTTCATATCAATAGTCCAGCCCACCCCGCATCTGTGGGTGACTGAGGATAAGCTTTTTAACAATTTGCTTGGAAACACTAAAAAAAGAAAAATATAGTAAAAGAATAAAAATAAAATAAATTTATGACCTTGGCTTTCCAACTTTTATCTATACACTTCTTGTTCAAACCATGTCCCTTGGGTCTCTCTCTGTACAGAAAGACATGTTTCTCTCCTCTGTGTGACCAGGATGCTTGTATTTTACTATACTCCTAGCCCCGGTAGGGTGTTGATTTGTGACCAACAGAGAGAACAGATCGTGGAAAAATGAGCCATTTTTCCACAAGGCACGTTTCCCCGTGATTGCCTTTTTCCTGGTCCAGAAGAAAAATTTCCATGACAACCAAGTCACTGTCATTCACTCCCCACCAGCTGACTTGCTTCCTCTCCCAGCTGATCAGCTGGGTATTGCATTAAAGTTATTGTACAGAGACCAGCTAATCTGCAGAGATTATTTGTCTGTTTATCTTTGTGAAACTGGCTCCTTGGCAGAAACTTCTAAAATGGGTCTAACGTCCTTCTCTGGTCCTTTAAAAGCGTAATCTCAACTAAAAAGACCAAGCTTAAGACATTAGACTATCACCTCACAGGAAGTAAAATATGAACGTGAACCTTCCTTTGGTCATGGAGGGCACGTAAGTGTTCTGAGGGCAGAACTAAATTTTGTTTTTCTTTTCCTCCTTGTGTGCCTAACACAAGGTCTGGCAGGTGGTAGACATTCAATCAGTTTGAACATCTCATCACTCAAGCTTCTCCGAACAAGTGTTTATGTTTAGGCGGATGGGTTGAGGCAGAATCAACTTCCTAGTAATGTAATAATCTTCTTGTTCTTAAAAATGTCTCTCTACAAAGAAGTCAAAAAGCTTGTCATGGAGTATTATTATGTATTAATTTTTAAGTCTGTGCATATAAGAAAGACTGGAAGGAAATATGCCAAAATATTTAAAATTGTTTTATTTAGTAGGTAGAAACATAGGAGGATTTCCTCTGATTTTTCTCAATTAATTTTTTTCTTTTACTTTCTTTTTTTTTTTTTTTTGATTAATTGAATAAATTTATCAGTTGAGTACCTACTATGTTCAAGGCACTGTACTAGGCCCCAAGGGCAGAAAGATTAATGAAATGACCTCATTTTCAGAACCATATTACGTTAAAGACATTGAACTTCATGCTAAAGCAAAGAATAGGTATGGAAAGATCGTACACACTTGTATTTGAGAAACACCTCTGTGCCTGCAGAGTAGAAAATGGATTTGGGGAGAGGTAGTCGGAAGAAGGGAGACCACTAAAGAGGCTGCTGTAGTGTTCATGACAGGAGAGTACAGCAAATCAAACCAAATCCGTTGCCAAGGAGTCAATTCGCACTCATAGCAACCCTATAGGACAGAGTAGAACTGCCCTATAGGGTTTCCAAGGAGTAGCTGGTGGATTCGAACTGCCAGCCTTTTGGTTAGCAGCTGAGCTCTTAACCACTGTGCCACCAGGACTCTGACAGGAGGGTACATTGGCCAGAACCACAGTTGCAGTAGAATGAATGGAGGGAAGAAAAACAGGGATATTTTGGAGGTAAATTTGACAAGACTTGGAGATTAATTGAATGTGGGGTTAATGGAAGAGGAAGGAGTTGGGGAAATCTCAAATTTCTAACTTGGGAAAATGGGCAAAGAAGCAAAATATGACGCATAGCAAGAATCAGGGAAGAGAGCTTTGGTGATTTCTAGATAAGCTGAATCCAAGCTGTTGGTGGGACAGCCAAACAGATACATAAAGTTAACAGCTTGGTGTGGGGCTAAGGGGTGTGTATGTGCGTGTGTGCGTGTGCACGCACGCATGCATGTGAATAACAGAGAAAGCAGCTCACCTCCCTTATTCACCCAGCTCTGCTCTAATATTTATAACACTCATTCAGGTGTCAAGGGTACAATGTCCACCCAGCAGTTGTAAACGGTATGGTGTGCTTAGACAGAACAAGTCTTTGGAGTCAGGCAGACCTGAGCTTTCATCTGAACTCCACCACCTATTTGCTATGAAGACTTGGACAAGTTACCTATCTGAGCCTCAATTTCTTCATCAAAAACAGGAGTCCAAGTCACCACTTTGCAGGGTTGTCAAAAGGCTTAAATAAGATTGTATGTGTACAATAAAAAAAAAAAGATCGTATGTGTAAAAGCACTTGGCACATATTAGGCCTTCAGTGAATCTTTACCTTCCCAGACCACATAGTTTCTAGACGTCTTTGCACTGTATCTGCATCTCAGCAGTACCTCCTGACTCCAGTTAAAACTCATATTGTTAATATAAAGCATTATTTCAATTACCAGATAGAGATAAAATCCTGCTCCCACCCTCCCTTTGTTCTGTCCGGTCATGCATGTGTTTATAATTCTCTCCCAGCCTTGTGGACATCTAATTTACTTCCTTTGAATTGAATGTTATCACAAGTCATGAATTGTTCTCACTTCCTGTTTACTTGCAAACAGATAACCATTATCTCCAATGGGCCTGCTTGGTTTTATCTTAGTCGTTTCACATTATTTCATTTTCTTTTCTCTACATTAGGCTGTTTCTCGTTTGCATTGATGGTTGGATAAAGAAAAGAAAACAAATTTGTAATTTAATATGCCTTTTCAAACATATTACCACTAGAAACAAGCTGAAACCCTTGAAGTTTGTTTTAATTGTAAAGTTCAATGACCATATCAGAATTCCTTGGCTGGTAAAGATGAAGTTTTTCAGATTCCCCTTTATAGGAAGCTGAGTTAATTCAATAAGGGATCACAGTTAAGTGAAACAAGGCTTCGCTTGGTTTTAGAGGACAGGGCTACTTCATTTGAGGGGTTATACAGGGCAGCTGGTGAAGATGGAACCAAGCGGAGCATATCAAGCCATTTCCAGGAAGAAGAATAATGGTCAAACTTGAGAAGAGAAAGCAGTTGCATTATTCAAGGAAAAGACATAGGATGACAATAGAAAAGAAACCAATACTCTAGAATTAGAAAAAGAAAGGATGAAGACAGAGGGTTCAAGTCTTAAACTACAAACATGGAGCAGGGGTATTTAAAGTTTCCTCTTAAGGGATAGTGGAACTCCTGTGGCGTAAACAATTAAGTGCTCAGCTACTAACTGAAAGGTTGGTGGTTCAAGTCCTCCCAGAGTCACTTAAAGAGGAAAAGCTTGGCCAACTACTTCTGAAAGATCACCAAACCTGTTGCCTTCTAGTCGATTCCGACTCATAGCTACCCTATAAGACAGAGTAGAACTGCCCCATAGGGTTTCCAAGAAGCAGCTAGTGGATTCAAACCGCCAAACTTTCAGTTTGCAGCCCAGCTCTTAACCACAGCCTTTGAAAACTCTATGGACTGTTATGGTGAAACACATGGGATCGCCACGAGTCGGAATCAACTCGATGGCACCTGGCTTAGCTTTTGGTTTCTTAAGGGATGATGGCCAATAATACTTAATACAGCTCAGACTGCAGCAGATAAGGGCAGGTCCATTTTTTTCTCATCCTTCTGAGTATGGTTCTTTGATTCTCATCCAGGAAAATTACTCTGGAGCCTATAAAAGGTGCCCCCAATAAGATATCCTGCATTTTCTCCTTACCTGCCCCACACTCCACTCTGCCCCTTCATCTCAACTCTCTGCTTATCTCTTTCAACTCTCCACTTCTGTTTCCACTTCCCATCTACCCTGCCCCCTAGAAACAGAATTTAGTTTGGGGTTTTTTGTATGTGTGTCTTGATCACACTACCTGATTACAAATTTCATCTTTACTTTTCTTGGTTTTATAACCCATACATCTGCAGATTAATAGGTCTAAAAAATAAAAAACATAAAGGCAGAAGCAACAACAATTTACTTCTTGTTAACTTTACCATATATATTACCCCTAAACCAGTAAAAAAAAAAAAAGCCAGTTGCCGATGATTTGATTCCAACTCATGGCAACCCTAGCTGTGGCAAATGATTAATGGCTCAGCTGCTAACTGAAAGGCTGGAGGTTCAAGTCCACCCAGAGGCACCATGGAAGAAAGGCTTGGTGATTTACTTTTGAAAATTTAGCCATCAAAAAACCCAATGGAGTACAGTTCTACCCTAACACACATGCGGTCGCCATGAGTAATCATGAACAATGGGACTGGAAAGAAAGGAAACTAGCAGTTTCTGATCACCATCTCATTTAAGTACTTTGCGTGCTTTATCCCACTGAATCCTCACTATGCTGCAATTTTGCAGTTGGGGAAAATAAAACACCCTAAAGCGACAAAGCTAGTGAGTAGAAGGGCTGAAACTCAGCCATTCTGACTCCAAACTCCGTTTTTGACAAATACTAATTTATTAATTGCACTTGGATGGCACAGTATTAATGATTTCCCTGCAATGAGCTGCCAGCCCTCCATTACCTGACCAGTTCTCCCCTTGGTTAATGTCTTTCTCTTCCACCACAAGCGCAAAGTAATCCAGGGAACTGTGCTAGAAAACAAATGGCTCCCAAGACCTTTATTCTCAACTCTAGGTCTCTGGTAGGCTTTGCTTTTCTCACACATACATTGAAATATAACATATTTTGTGATGTTAATACTGGAGTGGCATTTAGAGACACAAAACTGGACACTCAGCTTTAAAATCCTATCATGAGATATTCTTCTTGTATGCCAAATAGAAAAAAACTCAAAATGAAAAAGCAATACATTTAATAATCACCCCAACGAAGAGAGATGAAAGGAGCTGCGCTGATTGGTGTGATGCCAAGTCACCTCTGCCCCATCTAAAGCTGATACCATCATTTCTGAATTCAGCTGTTTACTCAGTCCGAGGATCTCACTTCCTGTTTAATATGCATTCCATGAGCTGCCAGCAGAGCTCTGGTGGCACAGTGATTAAGCACTCAGCTGCTAACCGAAAGGTCAGCGAGTCAAACCTACCAGCTGCTCCCTAGGAGAAAGACGTGGCAGTCTGCTTCCATAAAGATTTACAGTCTTGGAAACCCTATGGGGCAGTTCTACTCTGTCCTACAGGGTTGCCATGAGTCAGAATAGACCCCCCAGAAAACCAAACCCACTGCCATCAAGTCAATTCCGACTCATAGCGACCCTACAGGACAGAGAAGAACTGCCCAACAGAGTTTCCAAGGAGCGCCTGGCGAATTCGAACTGCCGACCTCTTGGTTAGCAGCCATAGCACTTAACCACTACACCACCAGGGTTTCCGAATAGACGAAGGATGGATTATTCAATAGGCAAGATAAGCATAGTGCTTACCTTGCTTACCAGATCATCTACAGTGAACAATTTCAGATTTTCTCACCACATCAAAGATATGGGAATGGCTGGCATCTGCGTCTCTCCCAATCCCAAAGCACCTTCTACTGAACCAAAGCCTCTTTTCAAATTTACAATCCCTGACATGGCGGATGACCCAGTAAGCAAGGTAAGCACAAACTTAGTTGTGCTTACTTACTAATCTATAGTGAATAATTACACATGGGTTTCACCACTTCTTTGATTTGGTGAAACCCGTGGGAAATTGTTGTAAAGACAGATGTCTGAGTTTACAGGGTGGTGGAAGACAGGAGAGGTGCTAAGATATTTAACATCCTAATTTTTGCCACATAGTAGGCACTCTAGAGAAATTGTCTCTTTAGTTTTAGGGGGTAATACTTACCCATTTAAAGATACAGAAACCAAGGCTAGCAGCTTTAAATAATGTTTGCAGATGACAGAATCCAGATTCCCCTCATGTCTGCCTGTCTATTGCTTCATTATTGTGCTAACCCAATCTAGATTATAAACCTTTTGAGGGTAAGGACCACATGTGTCTTGTTCTCCATTGTAACTCAGGTGCTTAAAAGGCACAAGGTTGTCATGGATTGAAGTATGTTCTCCCAAAAAATGTGTGTATCAACTTGGTTAGGCAGTGTGTGGTTGTCCTCCATTTTGTGACTGTAATTTTATGTTGAGAGGATTAGGGTGGGATTGTAACACCACCTTTATTCAGGTTACCTCCCTGATACAAGGTAAAGGGAGTTTCCCTGGGGTGTGGCCCTTTTCTCTTATCAAGAGATAAAAGGATAGGGAAGCAAGCAGAGAGTTGGGGGCCTCATATCACCAAGAAAGCAGCACCAGGAGCAGAGCAAGCCCTTTGGACACCAGGTTCCTGCGCCCGAGAAGCTCCTCGTCCAGAGGAAGATTGGGGACAAGGACCTTCCTCCAGAGCTGACAGAGAAAGAAAACCTTCCCCTGGAGGTGATGCCCTGAATTTGGACTTGTAACCTACTAGACTGTGAGAAAATAAATTTCTCTTTGGTAAAGCCATCCACTTGTGGTATTTCTGTTATGGCAGCACTAGATGACTAAGACAGAAAAAAAAAAAAAAGGCACGCAATAAATACTTCTTGAAATATGTCTTAAAATACATGACTGTTTACAAGGAGCATGCTGCCGCCTATTGACAAGTTGACTATAATATAAAGCAGAGGAAAAACGGTTAAAATTTCTGATTTTTTTTTTACATGATTCTGCATATTTTCATAGCACAGGCCTCAGACAGACATCTCTTAAAGCTGT
This sequence comes from Loxodonta africana, assembly GCF_030014295.1. Classification (NCBI taxonomy): domain Eukaryota; kingdom Metazoa; phylum Chordata; class Mammalia; order Proboscidea; family Elephantidae; genus Loxodonta; species Loxodonta africana. Next base: position 58,149,227 of record NC_087362.1, read on the forward strand.
AGATGATTCAGTAAAGCCTGTTAAACCCCAAATCCATCATCATACTAGGCAATGGTGGGTCATTTCCTAAGCTCAACGTAACACCCCTTTGATCAAGAAGAGCCAGGCTAATGGAGCCTGTGATTCATCTACCTTCCAGGAGAACAACAGATTCCATTCCACTATGCCTCAAACACATTTATAGCTTCTTTAGAAGAAGTAGCAATTCCCTCAACGTTAAAAACAGTCAGTGATGAATAAAGAACAGGGTCTGCTTCTAACTACGTAGAATGTGTTTCTTTATAAATCCTCTCCAAGGGCTCCTAATGATATATAGCTCATATTGTAGTCATAGAATGACCACATTTGCCTCTGGGCCTTCTCCATCTAGTAACACATTAGACATTTGGGATGTGCCTTAATTCTCTCATATCAATCACTGCCTTATATTTCCAAAGAGCTAGAAGCTCAGCACTAATGAGGTCAAAGTCCCAGGTTTGATTTCTCATGGGCACAAATGATTCTCCCTCTCTTGTTTAGATGTATAAATGTCACTGAACTTTGCCAGCTCTGACTATTCTTCCTGCATGAGCAAATCCTTGTAGAGAAAGGAGAGTCATTTAATTCTCTGGGTCTCAATGTCTTACTCTATAAAATAATGACAATAATAATAAATCCTTATTACCTATCTTGTGCAAAGAAGGATACGAGAAAATAATTTATGTGAATGTTCTTTGTAAAATTATAGAAAGAAAGAAGGAAGGGAGGGAGGAAGGAAGGAAGGAAACAAAGGGAGGAAAGCTATTGCTAAGATGTTGTTTTCTCCTACCCAATGTCCACCTGCCATTCTTATAATAATAACACCCTAGTATTTTTCTCAAAGAACCACCTCTCTTCACTCTGTGTTTATGTAGTTTGATCCATCCCTTATATCAAAACGTGGGCCCACATCACAGGTCTCACCAATCAACTTATCTCCACTTTTTGGCCACAGTGATTATTTCAGAGATTGGTACAGGCTCACATCAGTCCAGTCAAAGTCAGGCTCAAAACTTTTCTGAAGCAACTGGACGGGGAGCTTTCTCCACAGGCTTAAAAAATAAAAAAGTGAGTTTACAGAGTCTTGGAACCATCCTGAGAGGAGAGCCTGTCTGAAAATGAAACAAAAACTGAGAATTGCACAATTAGGGGTATAGAGAGCTAGCTTCTGATGATATTGTTTGAGCATCTGGATCTAGCTATACCTGAATACCTAATATTTTAAATTATGTCAGCCTATAAATTTCCTTTTTATTTGAAGACAATTTAAAGTTAAGTTTCTATCACCCAGATTGAAAGAGTCCTGATTAACATGATTATAGAAAATAGGAAAGAGGCTCAAACACTTCAGACTTGTCATTGCACATCTTTCAGCTTGTGCATAAAAAAGTAAGAACAAAAGTCACAGACAGAACTCATTTAAAGCTTGACTCTGCTAATTACTAGTGCTGTAACTCTGAGCAAATTACTTAATCTCTCTGAGCCTTATTTTGCCTATGTAAAATGGGGAGTCAGCTAACTACTATGTAGGATTATATGGAGAATTAAAGAAAATAACATAGGTTAAGTCGGTGGCTCATGGTGTACACTCCATGCACTGTTTCCTAGATGCCCGATTAACCAGTAACCTGTTGCCATCAAGTCGATTCTAACTCATGACAGCGTCATGTGTGTCAGAGCAGAAATGTGCTCCGGAAGGCTTCCAATGGCTGATTTTTCAGAAGTAGGTTTCCAATCCTTTCTTCTGAGATGCCTTTGGGTGGACTTGAACCTCTAAACTTTCAGTTAGTAAGTAGCCAAGCACATTAACCGTCTGGACCATCCGGAGATCTTAGAAATCCCGGAGACAGGAAGGAATCAAACAAGTTCTCAGTGACTGTGCCCTTGAAGACCATCAGCCCGCACACGGAGTTCCTGGTTCAGTTTTCCATTCACCTGAGTTCCGCGGCAGTGTGACTAACCAGATTACTATCTCCAACCAGCTGCAGTGATTGTTTTCTTCTCCATAAACACCAGAATCCTTTTATCAGCATAAACATTAAAAAAAAAAAAAAAAAAGGAGGAGGATGTTCAGCAAAGAGACTGCTGTAGGCAGTTGGAGCACAGCAAGATGGAAGAAAGAAATCCTGTCTCAAGTCTTGCTCTCAGGAGAGCTCTGGAAAGATAGACATCTATTAATGAAGGCACAGATTTGACCTTTTCTATAATTCAGCCAGAAACAAACAACAAAAAAAGGAAACCCTGAAAAATTCAAGAGGCGTATTGTATTTTAAGAAAGGAAGGAAGGAAAGAAAGAAGGCAGTGGGGAACCCGCACATATTAAAACAGAAAACTGAACTCAGAGATGACAGCTCCCAATTTCTGGGTGCCTAATATGTACCAGGAAACCCTGGTGGCACAGTGGTTAAGAGCTACGGCTGCTAACCAAAAGGTGGGGAGTTTGAATCCACCAGGTACTCCTTGGAAACTCTATGGGGGCAGTTCCACTCTGTCCTATAGGGTCACTATGAGTCAGAATCAACTTGAAAAAAAAAAAAAAAAACTTGATAGCAATGGATTTTGTTTGTTTGTTTGTTTAATATGTGCCATGCCCTCTTTGTGTTTGATTTGCAACCCTCAATATCCTACGAGGTAGGTGTCCTATTTCATCCTTTAATAGATGAGGATGTTAAAGGTTAGAAAAGGTTCAGAAAAGTGAAATGGCTTGCCTGAGGTCCGGCCACATCTCTCTGTCTCCACTGCTGCCTCCCTGTCTAACCCATCATTCTGCCCTCCTGGACAGACACTGCCTTCACTGGCCTCAGAGCTGGTGTCTCTGCTTCGCCCACCTACTTAAAATCACCCAATGGCTTGGGAGAATAGTGTAGCAGTTGCTTATAAAATTAAACATGCAACTACCATACAACACAGCAATTGCACTCTTAGGCATTTATCTGAGACAAATGAAAACTTATGTTTAAACATAAACCAGTATACAAATGTTCATAGCTGCTTTATTCATAATAGCCAAAAACTGGAAACAATCCAGATATCTTTCAGTGGGTAAACAGTTTAACTCATTGTGGTACGTCCATACCATGGAATACTATTCAGCAATAAAAAGGGATGAAATAAATTTGGATGAATCTCCTGGGAAAGATAACCAAAAACCAAACCAAACCCAGTGCCATTGAGTTGATTCCAACTCATAGCAACCCTATAGGACAGAGTAGGACTGCCCCATAGAGTTTCCAAGGAGCGCCTGGCAGATTCAAACTGCCAACCCTTTCGTTAGCAGCCATAGCACTTAACCACTACGCCACCAGGGTTTCCCCAGGAATGATACTGAATGACAAAAGCCAATTCAAAAAGGTTACTTACTGTATGATTCCAGGTATATAACATTTTTGAAATGACAAAGCTAAAGAAATGGAGAATAGATTCCAAGTCACCAGGAGTTAGAGGTGTGGGTGGGAGGAACATGGATGTGACTATAAAAGGGCAACACGAGGGCTCCTTGTGGTGTTGGATGTGTCTGTATCTAAACTGGCAGTGGATATACAAGTGATAAAATTGCATAGAACCAAATACATACACACACACAGGTACAAGTAAAACTGGGGAATCTGAACAAGATCAGTGGATTGCATCAACTTCAATATGCTGATTGTGATATTGGATTACAATTTTGAAAAGATGTTACCATTGGGGGAAGCTGGGTAAAGGATATACAAAATCTCTCTGCATTCTTTTTTATTTAAAAAAAAAAAAAAAATCTGTTGCCGTTGAGTCAGTTTCAACTCACTGACCCTACAGGAGAGAGGAGAACTGCCCACAAGGTTTCCAGGGCTGTAAATCTTTATGAAGGCAGGCCACCACATCTTTCTTCTGCAGAGCAGCTGGAGGGTTCGAACCACCGACTTTTCAGTTAGCAGCCAAGTGCTTAACCACTGCACCACCAGGGCTCCTTTAATTATTTATTTTTTTGTTTTGCAGGCTAATCTGCAATTTTCTCAAAATAAGAAGCTCAATTTTTAAGAATCATCCAATGGCTTCGATCACATTAAGAATAACATTGCACTCCTTGCTCTGGTTTACAGAGCCACACACAACCTGGGCCCTCCTGACCTCTCCAACCCAACATCTGTCGCCACGCTTCCTCGTCCTCGCTCCTTAAAGCAGCCTTAAGGCCTTCACACTAGTTGTCTCCTCTTGTTGAAATGCTCTTCCTCAGATCACCAAGTTCTCAGCATATCTTCTAGGGGGGCCTGTTTCTGACCACAAAATCTAAAACGGCCCCCTGTCACATCATCCTGTATTTTAATTATCAGTGTGGCATTCACTTCTATCTACTATTTGTTTGTTTTTCGTACTGTTTATTTTTGTTTCATTCCACTAGAAACTAAACTCCTTAAGAGCAGGGATGCTGTGTGTGTTATTCTCTGCTGTATTCCCATCATCTGCAATACTATTGGTCACATAGTAAGTACTCAATAAATGTTTATTAAATGGATATAGACATGAGTGAGTGATAAGTTGTAGAGAGAGGTCTTGTTTCACACCTAGTTATATTCTTCTCAGCATGCAAGATGCCCACCCATCTCCCATAAGTTCAAAGTATCCATCCAGATATTATATCTTAATGTGTTTTCATGCAAGTCTCAATTTCAGTAGGATAGTGCAGACCTGAAGGACCCAAGAATTCAGAGACTGGACACATTCCAGAGGCGGACAGAGAATGGGGGCAAACCCAGGCACAGGTGGGCTGCATGGAGAAACCAGGTAAATTCAGCAATCACACACTAACCTCCCTAGGCACCAGGCACTGTGCTATGCACTGTAGAGATAAGAGATGAGATGGGCTTGGTCTCCAGCCTCCGGGTGATTCCTGATGACTCTACCCAAGGGGCCCAGCAGGAAGAGACATTATTTGGGTGACCCAAGAGGTAGGCTGGACAGCCTGAGCTGAATGGCCAGAACTAAGAGGGCCCCATCTCAGAAATGGCAATCACTGGGATAATGACATAGTCAGGAACATGGGAGCCAGTCCAGTAACACCCACTCCCACCTGCAACTAAAATAGGTCCACTTTTTACCTGTATCATTTATTGGGCTTCTCTGATCAACACACAATCCCACAGTTTAAAATTGTTCAAAAGTCACTGATGTGTGTGTGTAAAGCAGACCCAGATCTTGGGCTATCTTAACAGCAAGAAAAAGGATTTTGAAAACATGCCCTCATTTCAAGACAATATTTGCTTTAAACCTTTTCCACTTCTGTCTTTAAGAAATAAATAGAAGCAATGTACTGACATTCTCATTTTCAAGTCCCCAGCGGGTTTCACTGTCACAGTCACCTGGGGTTATCAGATTGCTTCCCTCACAGTTGCTGGCCAAGCTAGGCCTGGCACAGGCTATCACATGCTTCGCACATCCCACTCTGATTGGAACAGAGCTGTTTCACTCTTCAGAACAGAACAAAAGCTGGGTATTGATTTCTCCCAGAGCAACAGTGTTTAACTCTTTTCCTTTCAGCCTAAGGGGCCCTGGAAGCCCCAGGAATGTTCCCAGAGTAAGGCTTCTTTCTTTCTCTTGAACTGGACATGTTTGTCTCCGTGATTCTCAGATCTGCAGCAGGCAGAACCATTCATGAGCTGAAAAGGCCACGTCACAAAAATGCACTGTGTTGTTTACCAAACCCCACGCCTTCGCCTGCTATTACGCCTTTGTCTTTACCAGGATTGGCCATTCTGATTCATTGACTGGCCAGATTCAATTCAAAAAGAAATCGTAAGCTCTAAATATGTAGAGGGTTCCAAAGGTTAACAGAGGACATTCCCATCCATTCTCTCATATGGTCCTCCCAGAAGCCCTATGTAAGAGAGAAGGCAGGGGTTTTCATGCCCATTTTACAGATAAGAAAATGGAGTCAACAAAGCAGTTGAGCCTAGGATTCCTAGTTTTGGGGGCTCTCTCCAGTCTATTGTGCTTCTTCTCATAAAAACCATTGCCTTTTTTTAGACAAAACTAATAAGCAGGGAAGGGAGGATATATGGGAACTCTGTGATTTCTTTACGCAAACCTAAAACCGCTCTCAAAAATAAAATCTATTTTTAAAAACAGATTTCACTCTGAGTTTTGGTTAAGGGAGATGGAAAAATGTGGAAACAGTGTACAATACGATGAATGCAATTAATGTCACTGAATTGTACATATTAAAAATGTTGAAAGGGCAAATGTTTTATTTTTACCATAATACAAAAAATAATTTTTTTTTTTTTAAACTCTTGAAGGAAAACCGTGTTTCAACAGTGTCAGTATAAAAAGAGAGAGAGCTTCAAGGGAACATACCGTCTCCTAATTCTATGCGAATGTTTCCCTCATTTTGTGGCATATCTTTGAGGCTCTAGAGGAAAAATGCTTTTTCCCCTTTCCTATTCACCTCCCCATCTCCACTCACCTCCCCCAACTATTCATTTCCCATCTTCCGTTTATTAGTTTGGAGCCTTTCTTTTTTTCTCACTCTCTGAAAGAATCAAAAACTTTCTGAAAATGTCCTGGTGGAGTCGTAACCATTGTTTTTGCTGTGGAAGGAGGGGAATGGTGGGTTGGGACACAGATGTGGCTGGGACAGGGGAGAGAAACAGGGTTATCCCCTACTGCAGCCTCAGGTAATCAAGAGAAATGCTCAGGGCTCCTCATTAAACCTTTCTGGGGCATTTTGTTTTCGCTTCCTTACCTCTAAGATTGAGTCTGGAACTTCTCATGTAGGCAGTATTTTTCCTTCAGAAGTGAAATGGGCAAACAGTAGAGAGAGGACGGATGAGTTTGATTCTTAGTAAGTTGCAGCATGTCAGGGGTGCATGTGGTTGGATTCCATACCCCTTAAGATGACTTCCAGTCAATAGTCATCTTTTTTTTTTAATTTTTGTTGTGCTTTAAGTGAAAGTTTAAAAATCAAGTCAGTCTCTCATACAAAAACCTATATACATCCTCCTACATACTTCCAATTGCTCTCCCTCTGATGAGACAGCCTGCTTCCTCCATCCACTCTCTCTTTTCACGTCCATTTCACCAGCTTCTAAGCCCCTCTACCCTCTCATCTCCCCTCCAGTTAGGAAATGCCAACATAGTCTCAAGTGTCCACCTGATCCAAGAAGCTCACTCCTCAACAGCATCCCTCTCCAACCCATTGTCCAGTCCAATCCCTGTCTGAAGAGTTGGCTTTGGGAATGGTTCCCGTACTGGGCCAACAGAAGGTGTGGGGGCCATGACCACCGGGGTCCTTCTAGTCTCAGTCAGGCCATTAAGTCTGGTCTTTTTATGAGAATTTGGGGTCTGCATCCCACTGCTCTCCTGCTACCGTAGGGGTTTTCTGTTGTGCTCCCTGTCAGGGCAGTCACCGGTTGTAGCTGGGCACCGTCTAGTTCTAATAGCCATCTGATAAAGAAATATGATTCTAGCATTCTCAAATTTGGAAGGGGCTTTTGAAAAGTTGCCTTTTTCCCCCTAAAGTGAAGAGTTATGTGAACCAAACTGATCAAAATCATTACTTTCTTTAATCAGAGCTACTTTTAACCCATATTTAGTAAAACTTAGGTGGAGAAAGGCCCTGATCTTGGCATAAAAGCTCCATTCCTCAAATCTGCACTTTCCCACAGAACCAGTCTGAATGGTTAGTTCTTCTATCCATCAGTTTCTCCTGATACAGAGGTTATAAATACAGTTTGATCAGAATAATGTTACATGGTATGATGGTTAAGGCTGCGTGTCTATTTGGTTGGGCATCTTAGGCTGGGTTCTCCAGAGAAGCAAAACTAGTAAAACATGTATATAGAGAGAGAGAGAGAAAGATTTACATCAAAGAAATGGCTCACATGATTGTAGAGGCTGGAATGTCCCAAGTCCATGGGTCAGGCTGGACGCTTCTCCTGATTCACATAGCTACAGGGGCTGGCGAACCCAAGATCGGCAAGTCAGACAGCAGTGCTCTGGCTCACAGGCTGAGAAGACCCATGAATCCCAAGATTGGCAGGCAAGATGGCAGGTAAGTTGCTATTTTAAGCCCAAGAACCAAAGGTCAGGTGGACAGGAGCCAGCTGTAGGATCCAGTGTGAGGAAAAGCCCACGAGCCTTGACAGAGAGTCCACCTATGTTGGATGCAGACCACCCCAAGGAAACTCCCTTTCAACTGGCTACACACAGAAGAGCCCATCCTGGAGGTGATCACATTATATCAAATCTCATCACGGAGGTGATCACATCATCAGCCAAGTTGACGCCCAACCTTAACGATCACACTGGGCCATGATTCTCAGTGGATTGGCAGTTGTGTAATGATGTAATTTGGCAGTTATGTAATGATGTAATTTGGCTGTTATGTAATGATGTAGTTATTTTCCAATTTGTGATATAATACAATCACCTGCATGCTGTGATCTGATGTTATCAGTCAATCAGTTGTAAGAGGAGTTTCCTTGGGGGTGTGGCTGCATCCAATATATATGGTTGTTCCGGCAAAGCCCATGGGCTTTTGTTCACTCTGGATTCTGTGTCCAGTTTGTCATCATCTGACCTCTGAGTCTTAGGACTTGAGCCAGTAGCCTGACATATTGCCTGCCAATCTTGGGTTCATCAGCCCCTGCTGCTACGTGAGTCAGGAGAAGGCTCCAACCTGATGCCCGACCCATGGACTTGAGACATTCCAGCTTCCACAATCGTGTGAGCCATTTCCTTGAGATATATATATATATATATATTATATATATTATATATATATATATATATATATGTACACATACATACCACACTCCACTGGTTTTGCTTCTCTAGAGAACTCAGCCTAAGACATATGGTAACAAGGATAAGAATGACAAATCACTTATTTAATGCTTCTTACTCCCAAGTCATTTCACACATCTCATGTTATTTAACTCTTACATACAGTGTAGTAAATATTGGTAGCTTATTTTACAGGCTAGATGAATAAATTGAAGAGCACAAAATTAGGTAAATCGTATGAGATGGCATGCCTCATGGAGGGAAGATCTGGATGTAAGCAGACTTACTGGCCTCTAAAATCTTACTGGCCTCTTAACCCAATATCAAGCCACTCAGGCAGAAATGTTGAGGAGAAGGTACCTGAGTATGTCTAGCAAGAAGGAAACTCTCAAATGCTCCCTTCTTTCCACAAATATGTACTGAGCATCTGTTATACACCAGATTTTAGACAACTCACCGGGTGATAGCAGTGAACAAAACAAAGCCCCACCCTCCTAAGGCTGACGCTCTAAAGATACCTTAATGGTTTATACATGATTATTATTTTTTACCATCTACTGTCCCCCACCAAAAGAAAATAAGACCCCTTTACATACACATCACAGAATGAGAAATTATATCTCTAGTCATAGTTAAATGTGAAGTCAGTAGTTCTTGGTCTTTGTATTCCAAGGTGCTACTTAAATACCTGACTCACCACTCCCATTCACTACTCTGGAATAGACAAAGGAGGCTGGGAGTTCTATACAATTCCTGGCATATTAGCTGTATCTTAATTGCTTTTTCTCTTTCTCAAGAGAGTACAGCAGAATGCAAGAAAGTGCTCTGTTATTATCAGTATAACCATGAATCCATAGGTAATTATCTGCAAACTTCAGTTCTTTACGAATAGTAACAAATTAGTCGTGACCTACTTCACAAGTGAGGTAGATATTGAGACACTATATTCTGGACCAAGTAATTATCACCAGGAATCCTGTATTGTAAGATTCCTGCCCAAGAGAAAGGAATAATTTACTAATTCGTCATAAACCATACATATCATATCATTGATCTAGATATCATATGTGTTGGTTGCCAGTCTGGAAATATATGGAGCTTTCAGAATAAATTTTTAAAGTTCCACAGCTCAACATACAAGGCTGTCTTTAGCAAAGTAAGAGTTCAGAAATGGCCTTCCAATAGAAAGGGCACATGGAAAACCACTCCTCCAATCTTGCAGGTTTGTCTTCCACCAGCCTTACGTATGATTCATACCAGAAATGAGCATAATCGCAGTTACTAAGGTTCTCTGGAACTATACAGGGACTCCACCTTTTCTGCTCTTTAAAGCCACCCGCTTCATGGTACTTTGTTATAGGAGTCCTAGGAAACGAAGACATTGGGCATTTCAGAGTCCTAATCTCTAATGGGTACTGAAACATCGCTCATCGTGAAATGACATGGAGACAACTGAACTGACCACAAGTCCTCTCAAGCATGGTATGCGGCAGTGGTGGTGCGGGTGAAAACCAAGGGAACTGACCAGCTAAAACCAGGCAGTTGATAAACCACCTAGCAAGAGGGTAAGTTTGGGTAACTGTAGGACTTTCATTCTGCTGAATGGGGTGTGCAGTAGGGCCAGCGCTGAATCACTCAGGACAGGAAAGGAGAGCCTCAGCCCTGCTGCCACTGCTTCTCCACGCAGCCTCTCCTCCAAGCATCTGCTGAGCAAATGCTCTCACATGTATCCATCTGCGGGGTTCCACATCAATAGGTTGCTCGCACTTCTACAACCCAGCTGGGGATTAGGTATACCCCTTACGTGCTGTCTTACATCTCCATTGTTAAATGGTATCACACATGTAATGATGTGATTAACATGTGTCTTCCCCAGTCCAATACTGTAAGATTCAGTTTTATTCAATATTGTATACTGCTTAGTTCACTGCCAGGAACCTTTCAGCTGGGTCTTCAAAAATTATATTAAATAACTAAAAGAATGAGGCCAAGATTTTACATATATACACAACACACATACATTTATGTATATATACAAATTTATATATATTCAAATGTATGCATATACACAAACTTTTGCATATATAAGTTTATATATACATATAAATGCAATCACTATATATATAAAAAATAGCATTGTATTTTACTTTGTGCTGATAAGATACCGTTTGCAATTTTTAGTGCACTTCCAGGCATCTTCATTTCAACGGGAATCTTGACCAATCAGAGTACTCCTGAGAAAGGTATGCAGACCTTACTAGTCCTGGAAGTCATCTGATAACTCCTGCAGTGGACCTCTTTCCGACTCACTCCAAATCTACTTAAACGCTGCTTCTTCTCTAAATATTATCAAATGCATCTGCGCAGAGGGAAGTTTTTTTAACTGTGATAGGTAGCTTCCTCATTTGTATGTGTACACACATGCTTCCTATTTCTTATCCCAATCATGAGGTTTTGAGATTGTGAATGTTTGCATGAACTGGCAGGAGAGAATAAAAGATAATGAATTTCACAGCTTACAACCAAAAAGCTCACATTTTTACAAGTCTATTTAAAGAGATCTGCAACCAACACATAGAATCCACAGGCTCATCGTAAAGACACAGCAACAAGCAATGAACTCTATTAACCCTCGCCTTAAATAAATAAACCCCCCAAAAAGTACAAATTAGGAGACATGAAAGAAAGAGCCACCATGTTAAATGGCGTTACATGTGGCAGAACACGATACCTGGAATTTTAGCTTTTTCAAAGAAAAGGCTGTTTCCCAAATTAAACTCTTAAGAAAGTCAAAGAAAGAAAAAAGTGCATTTTCCATCAGAGGCGTTGGCTACTTTTATGAGTGCACGCAGCTAGAGCTCTGATGAGATCACCAGCTGCCAACAAGCTTGCAGATGGAACACTGTTTCAGACGCTGTAAACACACTGTACTCTGAGGCTTTAAAGGTCCAGGGGTGTCACGCTGAAGAGCATCCGTGCACGTCTTTTATTTTGCCCTATAGTTAGGGCCCATGCTAATATCATTTCCCATTTCCTAGGAGAGAAATTAAAAGTCAGAAACAATTTAAATTCCTTGAGTCCTCTCCCACGAGAGGAATTTGTATACCTCAGAAATGAATGCGGCTCTTTGATGAGCAATGCTTGTTTGCTGTTGACAGCTTTTTAGTGAAAAAGATAGACATCAGATTGAATTTCGACAGTGAGAAATTGAGAGCTTGTTCTGCCAGCAGGAGGCTAAGGCCTCTAATTTTACCTTAGCAAAACAAAGATGAACCAAGAATATAATCTACCTACTTTTCAAAAACAAAACAGAAAAATTCTTCGTGGAGCTGGCTTCAAAGTAAGAAAAATTGCACACAGGACCAGCTCTGTTCCATGCGTCTTGGTATTAATATAATAGCTGGACTGTATTCAAAAGCAGATGGAATAGATTCCAAACTCCATTATACTCTCTATTCTGAACTTTTCATTTGAACAATGAAGTCCACAGTAACCCCATCAAACCGCCTTAAACCAAATGCCTGACGATCTCTGAATACCAATATCTCTAACACACAAAATTTAATTCTGTTCTACATGCGAAATACTGATCATAGAAGATAAACCTTATTGCCACAGTGGTGACATACAGATAGCCTTCATTAGACTCCAGTAAGCTCCTAGTTATATGTTATAAATTCAATAGACAATACTTGTTTAGTAATAGAAACAAATTTGGCTTGGGCAAGTCTATCAGATTCTTCAAAGACATTTTAGTTTTTCAACATTCAGATCTGAGACAGCAGCCATGTTTATGGGTCTCATGTATCAAATGAAGCCTGAGGGCAAGAAGTATTAAAAGAATTTTCCAAGTTAGTATGTTATGGTTGTGGAAGACACTTCTGCTAATAGAGATTTTTATCTATTCCTGATACCATAATCCTGTGTGTAATCTCTCAGGAAAAACAAAGTAGATGTGATTATAGACGCAAAAAGGGGGGTTTAATCAGGTAGCATTACCTGGGCTCTCCCCTTTCTCCCAACAGAACAAACAGAGAAAGGAAACAACAGCAGCAGCAACGACAACAACAACCAGGCTGCCACAGGATAGCAGGTGATGTTCTAAGGTGATGTCTGTCAACTAAACACAAAAGTAAATACAATAAAAGGAAGCGGTACCGTAGGTTAAAGAAAAATTCAAAGCAACAATTTGGGACGTCAGGAGGAAAGGACCACATAATTATAACAAAATGTAGGATGTTGGCATTTGACTGAGGGATGAAAACAATGTTACCAATGACCCTTGAGTTGATTCCGAGTCACCGCGACCCTACCGGACAGAGTAGAACTGCGCCATAGGGTTTCCAAGCAGCGGCTGGCAGACTCAAACCGCTGACTTTTTGGTTAGCAGCCAAGCTCTTAACCACTGTGCCACCAGGGCTCCGTATTCTCTTTTAGCAAGCCTCAATTAACCATGTGTTTTTGACAATTTTAAAATAAATTAATTCCCTGTATATTTAGGCGTTTACACTACATACTAATCTTCCTACAGAAAATAATTGAAGTCTGATTGAGTTTCCTGGTTGAAAATAATTAATTTTACTAAGTTACTGAATTTTCATTGAGAGTAATATCAGGATTTAAAAAAAAAAAAAGATCTGAATGCCCACCCAGTTCAGTGTCAGAATTCTACAACAGAGAAAGCGAATCCACTGAGAAGAAGTAACTGATTTCTGGAACTACAGTAGATTATCCTGAAAAATCTACTAAAAACAACTAGAAATACTGCATAAAATATAACACGCATTCTTTTAAATGGTGTTCACCAGCCAGAAAGAAAATGATCCCAGATGGAAGCATGGATTAAAGACAGAATGAAAAGCGAAGAAAGAGATTTGAAAAAAAAGGTCAGTGGATTTGTACAAAACAGTAACAGTAATGCATTGTGATGTTTAACTATATGCAGAAAATGTAGGCTAACAATAACACTGGCAGGAGGGAGAGAAATAGAGCTAAATGAAGTGTTCTAAGGACCAAGTATTTTTAGTTCCAGTACTGCTTACCGTGAAGTCAGTTCTGAGTCACGGAGATCGGAAGTGTGTCAGAGTAGAACTGTGCTCTATAGAGTTTTCAGTGTCTGGTTTTTCAAAAGCAGATTGCCAGGACTTTCTTCTGAGATACCTCTGGGCGGACTTGAACCTCCAACCATTTGATTAGCAGCCAAGTGCTTTAACAGTCTGCACCACCCAGGGACTTTAGTACTTTTAGGGCAGTGGTAAAAGTACTAAGTCATATTAGGCTGGAATAAGTCAAGGATGCATGTATTAATTTTTAGAGGAACCACTAAAACAAAGTAAAATCAACAATTTTATAAATGAAAGAAATAGAATATTAAATTTTTTAAAAAATAATCCAAAAAAAAGGCAAGAAAGATGAGGTGGAAAAGAACATAATAAGTGGGGTGAATAGAAAACAACTGGTAAAGCAGATAATATAACAGTAAATGAAAATGAACTAAATACTGTGCACATGCCCACAAACACACACACGTATCCAACACCAGCACACTGCACTCACCAGCATAGGGGTGCAGCTAAAGCTATTCTTAAATGCACGTACTAGAAAAGAGGAACAACTAAGTAACTAACTACCTCAAAAAAATATTTTAAAATAAAGAACAGAAAATCAAACCCCAGGCAAACATAATAAAAATAAGAGCAAAAACTAAGATAAAAAGATAAACATACCAAAGAATAAATTAACAAATATAAAAGCCATTTCTTCGAAAAGATAATAAAATTCATAGACTCCTAGCAAAAATGATTACCAAAAAAGAGAGAAAGAGAAGCCACAGACAGACCATCAAATCGCAGTGATGAAGATTTAGACATCACTACAAATTCTGCAGGCATTAACAGATAATAAAATGATATTATTAACATCTTGGAGCCCTGGTGGTACAATGGTTAAGAGCTCAGGCTGCTAACCAAAAGGTCAACAGTTTAAATCCACATTCCACTCCTTGGAAACCCTATGGGGCAGTTCTACTCTGTCCTATAGGGTTGCTATCAGACAGAATCAACTCAAAGACAATGGTTTTTCTGGTTTTATCAACCTCTTTGTAATGGTTAAGGTTGTGTGTCATCTTAGCTGGGCTGTGATTCTCAGTGGTTTGCAGTTACGTAATGATGTAGGCTGTCATTTGTCTTAGTTACCTAGGGCTGCTATAACAGAAATACCAAAAGTGGGTGGCTTTAACAAACAAAAATTTGTTCTCTCACAGTCTAGGAGGCTAGAAGTTCAAATTTAGGATGCAGGCTCCAAGGGAAGACTTTCTATCTCTGTCAGCTCTAGGGGAAGGTCCTTGTCAACGGTCTTCCCCTGGGTCTAGGAATTTCTCAATGCAGGGACCCTGAGTCAAAGGAAACACTCCATTCCTGGCTCTACTTTCTTGGTGGTATGAGGTCCCTCTATTCTCTGCTCACTTATCTGTTTTGTATCCTAAAAGAGATGGACCCAAAATAGAATTTAACTCTGTAGATTGTGTCCTGCCTCATTAACATAACTGCCTCTAATCCTGACTCATTAACATCATATATCTGTATCTAGCCTTTGCCATAGAGTCAATTCTGCTCATAGCAACCCTATAGGACAGAGTAGAACTGTTCCATATGGTTTCCAAGGAGCAGCTGGTGGATTTGAACTGCCAACCTTTTGGTTAGCACCTATAGCATGTCATAGCTCTTCACCACTATGCCACCAGGGCTCCAATGACATCATAGAGGTTAGAATTTACAACACATAGGACATTACATCAGGTCACAAAAAGGTGGACAACCGCACAATATTGGAAATCATGGCCTACCCAAGTTGACACATTTTGGGTGGATACAATTTAATCCATAACAGCCGTTATGTAATGATGCAGTTTGGCAAATATGTAATGATATAGTTATCCTCCATTTTGTGATATAATGTAATCACCTCAATGATGTGATCTATCAATCATTTTAAGGGGAGTTTCCTTGGGAATGTGGCCTGCATCCAATATACATGGACATTATGGCAAAGCTTGGTGGGTTTTTGCTCACTCTGTATGCTGCATCTGGCTCACCATCATAGACTTCTGGTTCTTGGGACTTGAGCCAGCAGTCTGCCATACTGCCCGCCAATCTTGAGATTTGTCTACCTTCACAGCCTGTGAGCCAGCAGCCTGCCATCTTACCTGCTGATCTTGAATTTTTCCGCCTCTGCAGCCTATGAGACAGCAGCCTACAAATCAGCAGCTTACCATCTGATCTGCTGATCTGCAGTTCACCACCTCTGCCTGCAGCTACGTGAGTCAGGAGAAGCCTCCAGTCTGACACCTGATCCACAAACTTGGCACTTGCCAGCCTCTACAACTATGTGAGCCCTTTCTTTGAGATAAACTCTCTCTCTCTTTTATATATGTATATTGTCTTAGTTATCTAGTACTGTTTATAACAGAAGTACCACAAGTGGATGGCTTTAACCAAGAGAAATTTATTCTGTCATAGTCTAGAAGGTTACAAGTCCAAATTCAGGGTGTCAGCTCCATGAGAAGGCTTTCTCTGGTTGTCGGCTCTGGAGGAAGGTCCTTGTCCTCAATCTTCCCCTGGTCAAAGAGCTTTTCAGGTGCAGGGAACCCAGGTCCAAAGGGTACGCTCTGTCCCTGGTGCTGCTTTCTTGGTGGTATGGGATCCCCAGCTCTCTGCTTGCTTCCCTTTCCTTTTATCTCTTGAAAGATAAAAGATGGTGCAGGCCACACCCCAGAGAAACTCCCTTAACATTGGATCAGAGACGTGACCTGAGTAAGGGTGGTGTTACAATCCCGCTCTAATCCTCTCAACATAAAATTACAATCACAAAATGGAGAACAACCACACAATACTGGGAATCATGGCCTAACCAAGTTGACACATATTTCTGGGGGGACACAATTCAATCCATGACGTATATATATATATATACACACACATATATACACATATACATATATGCTTCACTTGTTTTGCTTCTCTAGAGAACCCAGCCTAAGACATTTGGTACCAAGAGTGGTTCTAGAGAGACAAAATTATTTTCTAAATTGTCTCTCAAGTCTAGGTAGTCTTTAAGATGGTGATGACTCTGCTTCCAGTAGTAAAGAGGGCACTGCTAATCCATAGCATGAGGTAGAAATAGAAATAGAAATAAACAAAATGTCACCACCAATAGATCAAGTATCAGTGAGAGGCGAGGCTCTGGGTGATCACATGTTTGATACTTTTCTACAATTTGGTCAGAATGAGAAGTAGAAGGAAGCTAGTTGGTTGGTCCTACTTTTGCTAGACAAAGTGGTGAAAGGAAGAGATAAGCTCAGGGCTTCAGAGTCACAGCTCGAGCACTGCATAAACAAACTCAAAGTTGCCACTTGTGCCCTGAAAGAAAGCCTTATTTCTTGTAGACACAGAGCTGATATTGCTGAAAACCAAACCCAGGGTCTTATCATAAGAGTGGCTAAATTACAATGCCAATTCAATTTCCAACCTCAAGTGATGTCTGAAGTTAAAGTGAGGGCATTAATTGGGAAGAAATGCAATCCTGAAGCTTGGGATGGGGACATACAGGCAGATAATCAGGAAGTGGAGACACTGAGCCCCTAAATTCTGCTGAACCACTCCTGCCAACAGAACCAGCCCTTTAAGAGATTGCTACATCTTTCTCTGCTAAGCCACCCTCCCCAGTAAAACCATTATCCCTGCCACCCCCATCCAATGATATTAGCCCAGCTGTGTCTGAAAAGCCTTTGCCTGAGATATCGCCTGGGGTGGCACCTGAGTCATCACCTGGGGAGGAAACTGAGTAATTGCCTGGGGCATCACCTGAGGCAGATGCCTTATGAAATACTGCTGAATGGTCTCAAAACACATCCACACTGCCCATTTTTGCTTCTAGAACTATATAACTAGACTTAAGTCCCAGCGAGCTCCAAAAGGTGAAGTACAAGTGTGACCCAGAAGGAGGTATACTACAGTTCAAAAGAACTGCTTGACTTTTCTAATAGGTACAAACAGAAACCTGGGGAGTATGTGTGGGAATGGCTATTAACACTGTGGGGTAATGGTGCAAGAAACATAAAGTTGGATCAGTCTGAGTTTGTTGATATGGGCCCACTAAGCACAGATTCTTCATTCAATGTTTCAACTTGAGAGGTTAGGAAGGATCTAACAGTTTATTTGGTTGCTTTGCTGAAGGATGGATTATGCACTGACCCACGCTAAATCAAGTTTAAGTACCAGACTGCCTTGGTGTACTGTAGAAGATGGTATCCAAAGGCTTAGGGAAATTGGCATGTTAGAGTAGCTTTATCAAGGTAGACCCACAGACTCACACATGGCATGTCTAGAGGACATATTTTTACCACAAGAGTCAGGAACAAATGTGTGTAGGGAGCCCCAGCACCCTTAAGGACTGTTCTGATTGCTATTTTATGCAAGTCAGATTTGACAGTAGGAACTACCCTAACTGAATTAAGACACCTAACTACAATGGGATTGATTGGACCCCATGGTGGTAGGGGCCAAGTGGCAGCACTCAGTCGATAAAGACAAGTTCTACATGTGGTTTCATTCCTTGAGCAAATTAATACTTCTCCTAGTACCTGGTTTGCAGCTATTCATCTGGCCAATCTCTTTTCTCGATTCTGGTTTCAAAAGAAACCAGAAGCAGTTTGCCTTCCGCTGGCAAGGCCAGCAGTATACCTTCACTGTCCTACTTCAGAGGTATATTGACTGTCCAACCCTATGTCATAATTTAGTCCACAGCTACCTTGATAACCTTTCCCTTCCACAAGACATCTCGCTGCCCCATTATATTGATGACACTGTGCTGATTAGACCCAGTAAAGAAGTGTCAATGACTCTGGACTTACTGGAAAAGTATTCGTGTGCTTGTGGTTGTTAGGTGACATTGAGTTGTTTCCACTCAAAGCAACAACTTAACAAAACACTTCCCGGTCCTGTGCCATCCTCACAATCTTTGCTATGCTTGAGGCCATCATTGCAGCCACTGTGTCAATCCATCTTATTGAGGGTCTTCCTCTCTTTTGCTGGCCCACTACTTTACCAAGCATAATGTCTGCAATGGATTGAATTGTGTCCCCAAAAAATGTTTGTCAACTTGGTTAGGCCATGTGTAGTTGTCTTCCATTTTGTGATTTTCCTATGTGTTATGAACCATAATCTCTGCCTGTGGTTAAAAGGATTAGGGTGGGATGTAACACTCTGGCTCAGGTCACCTCCCTGATCCAATGTAAAGGGAGTTTCTCCGGGTGTGGCCTGTATTGCCTTTTATCTCTCAAGAGATAATAGGAAAGGGAAGCAAGCAGAGAGTTGGGGACCTCATACCACCAAGAAAGCAGCACCAGGAGCAGAGCACGTCCTTTGGACAAGGGGTCCCTGCGCCTGAGAAGCTCCTCGACCAGGGGAAGCCTTCCTTCAGAGCCAACAAAGAGAGAAAGCCTTCCGCTGGAGCCAATGCCCTGAATTTGGACCTGTAACCTACTAGACTGAGAACATAAATTTTCTCTTGGTTAAAGCCATCCACTTGTGGTATTTCTGTTATGGCAGCACTAGATGACTAAGACATACATATATATATATATATATATATATATATGTGTATATATATATATATATATATACACACTTCACTGGTTTTGCTTCTCTAGAGAACCCAGCCTAAGACAATCTTTATACTAATAAATTTGAAATTTTGGAAAAAATAAAAAATGTTCTAGATAAATACAACTTAAACCAGAAAAAACACAGGAAGAAATTGGCGCTCTGAATAATTCTATACCTATCAAGCAATTAAATCTATTATTAAATCATTCCCACAAATAAAATTTCAGTCCAGATGGTTTGCCCGGTGAATTCTTCTAAATATTTAAAGGAGAAAGAATACCAATATTATATGACCTCTTCTGAACAATAGAAGGGAAAAAAAACAGGGAAAATTACACAGTCATGTTTTAACTTTTTGTTGATCAACAAAGAACTGTAACATAAATCATTGACAAACAAATATTTTCTGACCTTTGCTGTACTCAGTCTCATGTGAGGTTCTACTGCGGGGAGAACAAAGGGAGGAAAATGGGAGTGACAGGGATAGAAAGAGACTCTATCTTTGAGGAAGTTTTAATGGAATTGAAAAACTTACCAAGCATCACATGATGAAATGTTAAGCTTTATAGGCCACAGATACTCAGTAAAGCACAAAATCAACACAGAGATGAAGTCATCTGGGTGGGCTCCATGCAAAAACTGCAGTGTAAGTCCTTATTAAATAAGTCAAATAAGGATGGACAGGTAGTAAAGTACAGAAATTGCTGTTATTTAATCTACCAATCAGTTTTCTTGATTGCATACAACAGGAACCAATTCTGACTAACTTACACATACAAAAATGAACTTACTGGAAGGATATACTATAGCTCACAGGAGCAACATAAAGTGGAGAAGAAGGCTAGGAAAATGGGCAGGAACCAAGAAAGGCCACATATAAGTAAAATACAGTCAAGGTTATTTGGTAGGAATGGTCTGATAAGGAAGCCACCACAGGCAAGTAACCAGAACAGTCACCAGACAGCTGATGCCACCACAAATAACGTTTGACTCTGCTAATATCATTATGAATTTCTAAACTGTTCTTGAGTATTTGGAATACACTCTCTGGGAAGGAAGGAAGAAGAAAGGGAGGGAGGAAGAAAAAGGAGACAGAGGGAGGGAGAGAACGATGGAGAAAGGGAGAGAAGGAGAAAGAGAGGGAAGGGGAGGGAGGGAGGGAAGGAGGGAGGAGGACCTTGATAATAATAGACTGTGTAAAATGGTGCCATGGATGCCCGGGGACGGAGAGAGAAAGATCCTCCGCACTCCATTCCCACCTGCCTTCAGTTGCTGAAATGTGAGACACTCCTACACTATATACAATATGGAATTTCTTTCACACAGAACCAGTAACCAGCTGCTGTGGAGCAATCTCAACTCATGGTGACCCTGTGTGTGTCAGAGCAGAACTGCGCTCCATAAGGCTTTCAATGAAAGATTTTTCAGACGTTTGTCACCAGGCCTTTCTTCTGAAGCATCTCTGGGTGGACTTGAACCTTCAACCTTTCAGTTGGCGGTCAAGCATGTTAATCATTTGCACCACCCAGGGACTCCTTCCAAATAGAAAGGAGATTCAAACACTGGATAGCTTCAAATTTTTAAACTCTCCTCCCACCCCAATAGAAATATCTCTGAAAAATCTCAAGACATCAGCAAACATTCCCTATACTTAGTTTGCTAAGAAATTATGGGTTTTTATATGGTTTATGTGGAATTTTATGTGGTTTATGTAGGATTTTATATGGTTTGTTTTTTAAGAATACACATGGAGTTTAAATTATTTTGTTTGGTTTTAGTGTTGGATGTATTCTGTAAGGATTTCTGGGATTTTTTAATACTTTAAGAACCACCATCATGATTTCCAAGGATATGAATATTGGAAAAGCTTAGCAATGCTGGGAATTCTGTCTGGGTTTTCCCATGAAAGCAGTTTGATCTTTTCCAAGAGCTTTCTTGTTTCAAGAATTGTCACATGGAACACGATCAAGGGAAAACTAGAAAAACACTGAGATCTTAGGGAACCAAGTGCTAATGAAGTGTCCCTAACATAAATTGATGGACTGTCAATGGGTTGCTGAAATTATCATGGAGACTAAAGCACTTAAACTAAAGGAAAAGTAAAGGCACTAAACACTGGTGTGGCAAATACAGTAAGGGGATTGAAAATTACTGAGAACCTTCTCTGTGCCTATCGTTGTGTTAAGAGCTTTACAGATATAATTTTAAGTCACCAAATTTGTATACATGGCCTCATTTTGAACTTTCTGGCAATTTACTTCAACTCTTGAAGTCTCACTTAAGTCACCAGTAAAATTGGAGCAAATATTCCTGCCCCGATTATTATACTAGAGTGTCGTGAAGATCAAGTGAATGACTGAATGTAAGAAGTGTTTGAAAAACTTGAATGCAAGGGATCATGATCATGACAGTTGCATGGGATGGCTTGGCCCCCATCTCAGCTCTCCAAAAATTCAGGATAGTGTCTGTTCCGTGCTTTGCTGCTCCTCTGAGAATCTCAAGCTCGAGGCATGGTTTTAAATACAGCTCTGCTGGCTCCAAGACACAGATCCACTCTGCACAAGATAAATTGAAGCTTGTTCCTAACAGTACACTGGGAGCTGCCAGGGCAGAAGAATTATCAAAGAAAGGACATCAAGATGTCACTCAATCTTCCCATCTGTACCTGTGATTGAGAAAAATGTTTTCTTTACTACAACTTGATATTTGAAAAGAAAATGACAAAATGAGGTCCCTTCCCTTCATCATTTACATTATGCCATAGGGGTACAAATTTGATCTAAGACATTTTGATTTATGCCAATTGGTGGAGCGTGCTCTTTGATGGAAAGTCACTTTATTCCCAGGAAATTATTGCCCAGTTATGAACGTACAATTCCTGTGTGGTTCTCCTAAAAGCGTTGGAGTTCAGGGGTAGGGTATATACATATATTTTATATGCTATGCTTTGGAACTTTGGTATTTCTAAAACCACCAGCATCTTTCATTTGTACGACTGCAAAGGCTCCTCACCAGTCTCCTTGTTTCCATTCTCTCTGGTTTCCTTTCAATCTATTCTTCAAAAGGTAGACTGTTGAAATGGCAAATGCTTTGTTACATATGTATTTACCAAATAAAAAGGTCACCCATTTTTTTAAAACATAACCAGAAACTTTTACCTAAAACATGTTAAAAAAAAGAAAAGAAAAAAATGTATTAGCTCTCTAAGTATATCTCCAGATAATTTTTATCCAGAAGTTGTGTTTATCTGATCAAAATTCATACTTAGCAGTCATGATGTGTCTAACACTTATTTTAAAAAAAGTGTAAAAAAGTAAAAAGATAATCAGAGTCACTTTAATGTATATATGTGTATGATATATATACAAATGTGTGTGTATGTGTGTGTGTGTCCCCAACTTACAATGTATTTGACTTATGATGAACTGCACTTATCACCATTCTTTTGTTTTGTTTTGGTACATCTTAAGTTAGTAGCATGTACTACATACAATGTTGCCGTGTGTAATTTGCAAACACCCAAAGATAAAGATCGGATTTATAAAGGTACTGGTAATAAAAGGCAATAGTAATGAAAACTAAAAAAAAAAGAGGTATTTGACTTAGATCGGAAGTGACTTATGACAGAGTCATGGGAATGGAACCCTGTCATAAGTTAGGGACTACCTGTATTTACATATATAGATATATACATGCACATATATATATTGTTATTAAGTGCCATTGAGTCGATTTCTACTCATGGCAACCCCATGTGGCAGAGTAGAACTGCCTATAGGGTTTCCTAGGCTGCAATCTTTATAGGAGCAGATCTCCAGGTCTTTCTCCTGTGGAGTCACTGGGTAAGTTCAAGCCGCCAACCTTTTGGTTAACAGCCAAGTTCTCCAACATTGTGCCACCAGGGCTCCAGAGACTATATATACACGTGTGTGTGTGTGTGTTTTAGGTCAGGTCAGTCCCTTGTCCAAAAGTCTCCAATTATTTCCCATCATCTTAAGAATAAGATCCACAATCTTTACTAAGGTCTATGAAGTGGCCCTCGGCCATCTCTTTAACAGCATTTTTTCAGCTCTCCCCATAACTCACACTGCCCAAACACACTTGCTCCCTTCTTGTTCCTTGAGCACACTAAGAATATACCTGTTGTGGGAGCTTTGCTTCTGCTGTACCTTCTGCCCAGAATGTGCTTCCCCGCACTGTATTGCACGGCTCAGTCCTGCCCTTCATTCAGGTCTCTTCTTCAGTGTCACCTTCTCAGATGTGTTACCCAAACACCGTATAGAAAATTACACCCCTGGTTACTCTCCCTCCTTACTTTGCCTTATTTTCCTGCAAATCATTTGTCACCACCTGAAAATACATCGTATATTGGTTGATCTGTTTACTGTCCATCTCCTTCATCACAAGGTAAATTACACAAATGCAGGGACTTTACCTATTGTGTGCCAGGCATTGTTCTAGGCATGAATACAGTGAACAAAATAGATAGGCCATAGGTATTTTGAGCAAAAGAGAGGCGCCAACATTCCAGATTGGAAAAAAGTTGGAACGCACATCCTCATGTATTTCTCTGACCCCCGTCTCAGGTTATTTCAATTCAGGCCCTCAGAAAACCATATTCCTTTCTTTCAAAGAACTTGGTCTATATGTACTTATTATGTGTATTATCTACTAATATCTACCAAGTTCTTTGAAAGAAAGGGATACAGTTTTCGAGGAATTGGTAGATGGAGCCCTAGTGGCACAGTGGTTAAGAGCTCGGCTGCTAATCAAAAAGTTGGCAGTTCAAATCTACCAGCTGCTCCTTGGAAACCCTACGGGGCAGTTCTGTTCTGTCCTATAGGTCACTATGAGTCGGAATCGACTTGACAGCAACGGGTTTCATTTTGATTAGATACATTAGCAGATGAGGAACGCCTATCCCCCACTAGGTCTACAAGTCCCACAAGAACCAGCTCCTCGAAGTGTGTATTACATGCATCACGTGTTTGCCGATTAGATGAATATGTGCACTAATGAATGAATGTCTGGCAATTGCTCTTCTTGGCCAGCAGCCAAACCTTTGACCTGCACTATTGACAAGGCAGAAAGCGTTCCCATGAAACAGTTCCTGTTACTTAAAATGGTCATTTATTTTTGTTATAAAGCTTCTTTTAGAATCCGGGTGGCTATGAAGCATGATACTGGAGAAGAGCAAGTTCTGTTATTTAGACAGACCTGGATTCAAAACATGATTCTCTCACATAATAATTTATATGTAACTCTCAGAGTCGTCATATATATAATGGTTATACCAACATCTATGTTTTAAAGTCATGAATTCAAAATAAGTTTATGTATGTGCAATCTGAACTATGACCTATGGAGCATACATAACCCTGTCTCTGCTGTCCAGCCATAAAACTAAACTCAGGAATTATAAAGCGAATCCATTCTTTACATGCAGCTCTTGAAAAATATGAAAAGAGATCAAATTCATAATTCACAGTTGTCTCTCAAACCCCACCCCTGTCACCATCACTTCTTATTTTCAGGAATGTTGTGGCCAATCCAGACCCTCTCATGGAACTTTCTCAAACTCCCCAGTTGCTATGGCTCTTCTCTTTCTCCTTCCCTTTGGCTTCCACTTATTTATAATTTCACTTTATATAGGCTTTCGATTGTCTCCCCATTCCCTTTTCCCTCTCCAGCCTCTCTCCCTATCTCTCTCTCTCTCAATCCATTTTCCTCATATACCAGCTGAAATCCAACTATCAAAAAGAAAACAAACAAAAAATCTCTTGTAGCTTGCAGGAGTTGAGGAGGGTAATGCTGAAAATGTAACAAATCGTATACCCATCACATATTGAGTACAATTCTACATGCAACAAACTGAGGACCAGAAAAGGAGGGTACCTGCTTAGATCACTCAAATAATAAACACTGGAGCTAAGGTTAAAATTTAGGTTCGATTCTGAGGGCACACTGAACCTTCCTGGGAGACTCTAGAAACCTCAAATCTGCCTGAAAATCGGGGTCATTTGAGATCACATCCCAATCGACAATGTAGGTTTAGCTGCTCGGATCCATTCTGCCCCTTTTTGAAGAGAATCTAAGAAAAGGAACATGAGACACATCCACCCATGTGTTTATATTTACTCCCTTCAACTGGTGGCCTCCCGAAAGAGGGCTTGCTGGAGGGTATGATTTCGCTGCAATCAGCTTGTTGCCATGCTAGCTCTGTTTAAAAGGGGCAAGCTCTGCCTCTGCTCCAGCCTGGTGCGTGGTGCGCCAATTTGGAGGGGTTTATCATCTGTCTCTAATAGCAGTGGGCCCCAGAAATGGCACAGAGCAATTTGCAGCTTTCATTTCCTCAGCACTTGAGAAAAATCTGGGGGCAGTTTCTTCATCTGAGGCAATACTTCTTAATGTTTTTATCTCTTAGAATTGCTCCTTAATTCCCTCCTTGACTCACTTTGGAAGCTTAAGGCCAAGGGAATCATTTGGTAGCCCAGTTCTGACCAGGAGGGGAAAACACAAGGGCCAGGGGGCCGAGTGAGTAGCTCAGGGCAGAGGAACTTGAGAAGTGAGTCAGCTCAATCATGGAGCAGTTTCTAGTGGGAAAAGAGAAGCGGCCTCTCCGTCCTTTTAACTGGTTCAGATTTGTCTGCAGAATTATTTCCCTGACTAGTGCACACTTAGTGCCCCTGGCCCATGAAGTATGCAATGGGGGACATACGACGTACAATAGGATGCAAACCTGAATGTCCCAAGGGTGTTTGAGTCCATGGAACAAAGCGGTAGCTGCATTCCTAATTTCTGTCAGTGAAGTAGTTCTGGGCATAACATGGAAACATGTGGCTTGGTAACAACGAATTAGGAGCTCTGGTTGCTGGCGGCATGATGGTTAATTGCTCCGCTGCTAAACAAAAGTTTGGTGGTTCAAACCTTCCAGTGGCTCTGCAGGAGAAAGACCTGGCCATCTGTTGCCATAAAGATTACAGCCTAGGAAGCCCCATGGGCCAGTTCTACTGTCCTATAGGGCCACTGTGCATCAGAATCAGCTCAATGGCACGCAACAACAACAACATCAGCAAGGGCTTAGGAGTCCCTGGGTGGTGCAAACAGTTAAGCACTCAACTACTAGCCGAAAGGTTGGTGGTTCAAACCCAACCAGAGGCACCTTGGAAGACAGGCCTGGCAATCTGCCCCTGAAAGGTCACAGCCTTGAAAACCTTATCGATCAGTTCTACTCTGCACACATGGGGTCGTCCTGAGGCAAAACTGACTCTACAGCAACCAACGACAACAAGGGGTTGCTGGGTAAGTTCCCTTAGGAAGAAAGTCCATTTCCTATAGTGACTCTTCTCTCTGACACTACAAATTTGGGAGTGGCGTATTAAGGGGAGAAGGAGAGACGTGAAACACGAGGGATTGGGAGGTGATTTTCAGATAAGGGAGAGAGAGGAGGAGAAAAAGGAGGAGAAACTTCTCTTTCCACATTTTCTCTCTCTTCTCAAAATAGTTTTGAGTTCTGGAGAGAATTAAGTAAGAATTTTGAAAGATAAAAACGTTAACGTTTAAAGACTCAATCATTGGAGCAGCTTTAAACCCAAAAAGCCCGTTGCCGTCTAGTCAATTCCTATGCACAGCAACCCTACAAACCAAAAACCAAACCCGTTGCCATCGAGTCGATTCTGACCCATAGTGACCCCACAGGACAGAGTAGAACTGCCCCATACAGTTTCCAAGGAGCACCCAGTGGATTCAAACTGCTGACCTTTTCGTTAGCAGCCATAGCTGTTAACCACTATGCCTTCAGCGTTTCCAGCAAACCTAGAGAATCCATCTAATTCAAACTCTTCCTAGTGTAGGTAAGAAAACTACAGACTGGAGAGACATGGCATAAGCTTTAGTGCCAGGTTTCCCAAGCCCCCACCTAGTGTTCTTCTCCCTCTGCTTGCTACCTTTTATCAAAATTTTCAACTAACAGATATGAAGAGCTTACTAACGTTGAGCAAAAACACTTTACACATATTGTTCTATTCAATACCACAGCGTTTGTTTTAAGCAGCTACAGCTCTTGTTAAGTGACGTCGAGTCATTTCCGACTCCTAGTGACCTTATGTACAACAGAACAAAACACTGCCTAGTCTTGTGCCATCCTCACAATCGTTGTTATGCTTGAGCCCGTTGTTGCAGCCGCTGTGTCAATCCATCTAATTGAAGGTCCTCTTCTTTTTCACTGACACTCTATTCTACTAAGCAGCTACTAGTACTATCAAAAGGGCCGTTGGTAGTTGAGTGGTAGAATTTTTGCCTTCCATGCGTGAGACCGGGGTTCAATTCCCGGCCAATGCACCTCATTCGAAGTCACCGCCCATCCGCCATTGGTGGCTTGCATGTTGCTGCGATGCTGAATAAGTTTCAGTGGAGCTTCTAGACTAAGATGGACTAGGTAGAAAGGCCTGGTGATCTACTTACAAAAATGAGCCAATGAAAACCCTATGGATTCACAACAATCCACTCTGTAACTCATCATGGGGTTGGCACAGCACTGGGCACCATTTCATTCCATCGTGCGTGGGGTTATCAGGAGTTGGCAGCCGAGACTGGCTCCACGACAGCTAACAACAACGACGGCACCATCCATAATTCGTGGTCAAAGAAACATCCTGAGGAAGGACATGGACCAATCATTTCCATGGTCCCCAGAGCCCACTGGTGAGGGAACTGGATTTGAACCCAAGCACCCTGTCCCCCAAATACTTCCTCATCTGCTGTGATTTAAGCCCTACCTCTTCATTGACTATGCTAAGAGCAAAATCACAGATGTTTCTACCCCAACACAATAAATACTGCTGTGCTTTTCTGTAGGGGGTACCTTTTGAAAACAAGCCCAAAGACAGCTTCATGAAAGTGCAAACCGTTCTAAAATAAAAGGCATTTTAAGCAAAATGGAAAGTCTCCTGTGTATATTATAGTGTATGAAGACAAGACTTTGGCAGGCATAACTTGACTCATTATGTACCCACAACTCAAAAATAAGTACCCAAAGACAGATAAAAGCAACAATTAAGGCAGGGTGCTCACAGGTATTTATCAACATTTAAGTATCGATCTACGACTACGCTTTGACTGGGAATGATCTATTTATAGCACACAATGCGTCATCTCTTCTTGGCTATTTTATGTTCCCATTTAGGAACTTGAGGGGGAAAAAAGGCGTAAAATAGTGATTGCAAATAATCTGATTATCTTGACAACTGTGGTGCGACCTCTTAGGCATGACGCCCCTACAGCCTCTTCTACAAGCCCATGAAATTCTGAACATCGCTTGGTTCCGCTACCTACGGGGAAACGCAGTTCTCCTCAGGAGGTACCTGCGGCTGATGCAGCTGACAAACGTTATCTAATCAAGTCTTATAAGCATCTCAGGCAGGTGCGTCTCTCCCTCAGCTTAGGAAATCACCCTGAATAATTCATTATCTAATACGTTTCTCTAAGCCAACATTCCTGAAGGGGGAAAAAATTGCATTGTGCCACTCTTTATATGGGAAAAAAGTAAGAGCTTTAAGGTTGTCATTTTAAAAAGAGAAATCACGAAATCCTTTTTTCTGTTAAAGAATTTCTTGATGATGGAAATCTGGGCCTCACCACTCCATAACCAAATTCCTAGCTAATTTCCATGTCCACGCCTTGACATTCTCCAGCATCGAAAGTAATGGTCTCACTAGTTTAAACCCATTTCTAAATTAACACTCTCTGACCACAGCTAGCCTAGCCATAGGCATGAACATACCGGCTTTGCACCTCCCGTCATGACCCAGAGCCTTTCCCCAGGGTCTGCCCATGCCCCATGGCAGGTAAGAGCAAAGGCGAGTCTAGGTAGGTTCCACTGCTCTCTCCTCCCTGTTCAGCATCTACGTTCCCACCCCCACTCTCACTTCCCAAGGCAGTGACTAGGAAGCTAGTTGGCTTTTGCTTTAACCTTTCAGATCTCAGGCCAGAATAGGCATGAGATATGCCCCTGTCGCTTGGCGGTGCAAAGGGTTAAGTGCTTGACTACTAGCCAAAAGGCTGGCAGTTCAAACCAACCCAGAGATGCCTTGGAAAACGAGCCTGCTTCCGAAAGCTTTCATAGCCTTGAAAACCCTGTACAGTAGTTCTGCTCTGCACATCTGGGGTCACCATAAGTCGGAATCAACTCCGTGGCAACTAACAACCACCACCACCTTAGGACCCACCACAAAGCTGATTGATTCTCCTTTTATCAGTAATTCTCAAACATTAGTGCATAACTGGAGGGCTTATTAAAATACAGATTGCTGGGCCCTACCCTGGGGTTTCTGATTCAGTAGGTCAGCAGGGGATCATAAAATTTGCATTTCTAATAAGTTCCCAAGGTGTCCTCTGGATGCTGCAAATGGTTAATGCGTTTGGCTGCTAACTGAAAGATTGGAGGTTCAGTTCACCCTGAGGTACCTTGGAAGAAAGGCCTGGCAATCTACTTCTGAGGAATTAGCCATTAAAAACCAAACGGTACACAGTTCTGCTCTGACACACATGGGTGGGAATCCACTCTGTGGTGACTGGTTTTGGTTAACAAGTTCCCAGGTGATGCTGAAGCTGCTGATGGTCACATTTTAAGAATCCCCAAGTTATATTATTTCCCACACGAGCCTATCCTTAAGAATCACTGGGAGTACATGAGAAAAAAATACAGTTTCAGACTCCCTCTCTGTGGATTCCCATTCAGTAAATCTCAAGTTTTCACAAGCCCTCCAGGTGTTTGTTATAAACAAGCATGTCTGGAAAACTCTGCTTTTGAGTTGTCAAGAGTAAAGAGTAGCTCTGACCGAACAGCTTTAGCATAATTATGATTCGGTAGAGGCGGTCAATGCACCTGAAGAATACCTATTACAATAGATCTCTGGCAGCCTCAGATTTATCATTTATAGATTTGACTACTCAGAAGCAATTGCACTAAACTATAAGCTCTTTTAAGGCAAAGTTTATATCATATTTAGCCTTTTCTCCCATATTTACACATACTGAGTGCTGATTAAACACTAGTGAAGGAAGGGAGGAAGGAATAAAGGAAAGGAGGGAGGGAGGAAGAAAGAAAGAAAGGAAGGGAGGGAGGGAGGAACAAAGGGAAGGAGGAAGACATAGTAATTAGCAATTTGTGACTACTGAGGTTAAATTTCTGTGCCACAAGACCGTGGGCAGGAGGAGCCAGTCAGCCTTAGTGAATAGACTCCATCAATTGTCTTGCTTTCTGGCCCAGTACTATGTTGCCCCAACTCAGACACCTCATAACCAAAACAAAATCTGTTGCTGTCAAGTTGATTCCAAACCATAGGGTTTCCAAGGAGCAGCCAGTGGATTCGAGCTGCCAATCTTTTGATTAGCAGCCAAGCTCTTAACCACTGCACCACCAGGGTGCCCAAGCACCTCATAACCCAAAAAACCAAACCCACAGCCATCAAGTCAATTCCAACTCATAGCAACCCTATAGGATAGAGTAGAATTGCCCCATAGAGTTGCCAAGGAGTGCCTGGTGGATTCGAACTGCTGACCTTTTGGTTAGCAGCCGTAGCTCTTAACCACTACACCACCAGGGTTTCCAGCAGCTCGCAGAGAGAGACAAATTACATTTCTTACATAGTGGTGTGTGAAGGCTAAGGGATTTGAGAATGTCATAGCCTCTATTCCTCACAACTGCTGAGACTGCAGTCACTGTGAACTCGCTGCCTATTAGAGTCATTTGGGAGACTTAAAAAAATACATAAGCCTAGGCCCAACCTTATAGTATTCTGATTTAATTGGTCTGGGTAGAACCCAGCCATTGGTATTTTAAAAAATAACTCTAGGTGACGCAAATGTATAGCCAAAGTTGAGGACCGCTTTAATCTACTGTTCTTAGAATCACCATCTCTGTTTTGTGTTAACACGAAAAGAGCTGAGAGTAGCTGAGATTCCAACTCTGCCATATCCGACTACTGGGCAAGTCACTGAAAAAAAAACCTGTTGCCGTTGAGTCGATTCCAACTCACAGCAACCCTACAGGACAGAGTAGTAGAATTGCCTCATGGGGTTTCCAAATAGCAACCGGTGGATTCCAATTGCCACCCTTTAGGGTACCAACTGAAGCCTCTCTAACTTTCAGTTTCATCATCTAGAAAATGAGGATAAAAGGGCTACTACCTTTAGTTATTCAGGAAGAGTAAGTGGAATAAAAGCATCCATTCACTCACCTCTTCTCCCTTTTATCCATTTTTTTATTTCATTCACTTAACAAATATTTTTTGATCACCTACCAAGTGCCAAGCACTGTTACAGGCCATATGGACAGAGCAGTGGTCAAGGCAGACCAACACATCCCTGCCCTCACAGGACTTAGCAAAGTCCTTAAAATATAGTACATGCTCAATAGGTGCTTATCCTAACTGTTATCCAGACTGAAGACAATACCAGTTACCTGCTGTGATGTCTTACATGACAACTTGACTAATCCATAATATCTCGTTATTTAATCAAACACTAATACAGGTGTTGTGGTGAAGGCGTTTTGTAGATATGGTTAACTTTAAGTTGACTTTAAATAAAGGAGATTACTTTCAATAATGTAGGTGAGCCTCATCTAATGGCTTGAAGGCCTTAAGAGCAGAAACTGAGATTTCCCAGAGAGAAAATCTGCCTCAAGACTGCAACATCAAGTCCTGCCTACTGGCCTACATTACAGATTTCATACTTGCCAGCCCCCGCAAAATCACATTAGCCAATTCCTGAACCTTTCTCTCACTTTCACTCTCATCATCTATCTATCCATCCCTCCATTCCTCCATCCCTCCATCCCTCCATCCCTCCATCCCTCCATCTATATCCATCCATCCATCCACTCATCTATCCATCTATCTACCTACATTGGCAATCTGAACCCACCCAGAGGTGTCTCAGAAAAAACACCTAGCAATCTGCTTCCAAAAGATCACAGCCTTGAAAACCCTATGGAGCACAGTTCTACTCTGAAACACATAGGTTTGCCGTGAGTTGGAGGCAACTCAGCAGCAACTGATTTGGACTTACACACACATTCTATTGGTTCTGTTTCTCTGGGGGACCCTGACTATACACCTAACTCAACACAAAACGATAGAATGGAAGGCAACATGTTTTATATATTTTTAAAGGAATATTCATATTTATGTTCATACTTTTATATGTCATTAATGCCATATTAACATGAACAATATTATAAATTTGAAGGTGCACTCATTTTTTTCTCTTTTCTGTCCATATCCCAAAGGATGGTATAGCCATAGGCTCACAGAACTTGAAAACCGAAAAGAGGAGTCTTAGACCTCACTGAAGGCGAGACCTCCACAGAGCTCTGAAGGGAAAGTTCCCTCTATTAGTCTTGTGGGCTCTTTCAGGTTGGGTAGGAGTGTTTTTCAGCAGTGAATCCTCCCCAGTGCTCGGTCAGGGCTTTGCATAATATAGGCTCTGAATAAATGCTTGTTGACTAAGAGGATGAATGAAAAATGTATAAATAAATGTCAATAGTAATCTTTGCTCAAGAAATGCACATTGAACATTAGGCAGCCAAATGGGCAGTTTTCGATATGGTATTTTAAAATATGACCAAAAAAAGTCTATAAATATCTTCTCTGAAATAGCACCATATGTAAGCACGGTGTAGTGTTAAATAAATTTTATAACAAATAAGTCTCTTCAATGTAAATTAATAAATTTCCTTTTCACATTATTTTTAACTACCCAAGGTACTTAGCCTTTACTTGATGATGCACTTGATTAAATAAAATGAAAGAAAAATGAAAGTTCTTTCAGATATTAAAATGAATAATGAGTTTAGACTTAATCCAAAAGCAATTTAACTTTAAACATTCATATGAAATTAAATGAGCCATTGAATTTGCTATATAAGCATGCATTAATCTTATCAAGCTATGAAAACTAGAAAGTTATACAGTGACCCATTAATTTCGGAGCCTAATACAAGGTCTGTTTAATGCCTGCACTCCATTAAAAAGTCTTATTTCACAATATAAGTGCTTTTTCATAAAAGTTTAAACCCCAATTCATTTTTTTTACTGCTCCCATCATGTGATAATCGACTCTGACAAGATTATGGCTACAAATCTGAATATGGTATGCAACGTCATGGGAAACAAATTTTGTTCATGGCTAGCTTCCATCATAAAAGAAGGCGTTTATATCATTGCCAAGAATGTGTGCCAAGAGTTCCAGGTCCCTCCATCCAAGGGCGTTTCCTTTGGTTCAAGTAGTTTATCATTGTCCCAATAAGTGGACAGACATTCCTTCTTACTTAGATGCAAAACTCTTTCACAGAATTAGACAAGCCAAAAGCAACATTCCAGTGCACACGAATCACATGCGTAAGCAGATACAAATCAATATTGAAATCAAACATGTTTACTTTTACACATTTAAATATTTCTCCATATTAAAAAATGGAATCATAATTTAATCGGAAAATCTTATATCCCAATTTTTGGTTCCACACACAACCAGTCCATTCTATAGTTGAAAACATAGTGGAATAAAAGGTAAAGACAAAGGAATGAAAGGAAAGTAGTTTTGTACTTATTACTTTATTAAATATTTAGCTAAATGGCAATTCTATAACGGCATTCTATGTGGCATTTCCTGAATCAGTGCTGGAAGATGTGGGGGAGAGTGGAGAACAGGTAGAAACAGTCAAATATAAGTTTTTCACAGGCAGTCAGGGTCACTATTAATTTTATTATATGCCATATGACAAATAGGCCCATTATTTCATAATAATAAAGAGGGAACTAAGAAGTAGAATATGTTGAGAATATGATCAACATGGCATGACTTACTTGTATTACTTATTTCATTATATTGAATTTAGATTAAGAGATTACATATTTACATATTTTAAACCCTCATTAATAAATATTAGGTCTTATTATTTAGAGACTGGATAAGAATTCACTAGAGGCTTGATATTTGGTATCTGAAATTTACAGTAGTAAATTTAAATAATGAAGTCTATTATTAATGAAGAAGAGTTTTGTGGTATAAAAGAGCAAGTCGTTGCAGAATATTTTTTCACGAAATAAGCATGGCTTATAAATCTATTCATCCTTGGGCTGGCACTCAAGGTCCCTATGATCTGTCTCCTAAATATACAATATATGGTGTTTTTCCTGTGTTATGCATTTGACCTTGTGACTATTCATATTATTTGGGATTTACTCGCTTAAGCCTCTCTCTTTGTTTAATCACCTCCTCATTAAAAAAAAAAAAAAAAAAAAAAATTTTTTTTTTTATCTAGCACCTGCATGACTGGCTGCCACAATCTGTGGCCACTCAAGACATACCCCAGCCAATTTAGTGGCTTAGGTCAGCCCACGAGATGCCCTGCCCAGTGCAGCACAGTGTCCCTGAAGGGAAGCTTGAAGCAGGTTTAGCAAAGCTGTGTTTTATTTCTTTGCACACACCACAAAACTTAAAGCTACAACAATTCCAAAAGTTAGAGAAGAAATTAGGGGGCAGTGAGTTCATGTTAATGTGGAGGAATAACTCGGAAAAGGAGGGTGAGAATGGTTGTTTGCACAACTGGAAGTATGTAATCAAGATCACTGAATTGTACATGTAGAAACTGCTGGATTGGTGTATGTTTCACTATGTACATTTTCAAAATAAAATAAATTATTTAAAAAAATAATAAGCCCTACAAACCAAAAAAAAAACTTAAAGCTATTTTTCTCAACTTGTAAGTATTCCTAGACACTTAATAATGGCTACTTTAACATTTTGAGTTCCCCTAAAAAGTGAAGGGAAGGTACAAAACTTCCCACTTGAAATTGGATAAACATGAGTTTTAGAGTTAAATTTTTTATAAATAAAAGGAAGAGCTGAACTTCCTCTTGCGCTCCCCTGTTAAGGGTTGGCAGTGGCCGCTGAGCGGGATGCTTGTAACATAACAGCTGCCCGCATGGGGAAAGCCTCCCTTGCCTCCCGCTTTCTGCTCACTGCCAGTGCCAGAGCCCGCCACCATGTCTGCGGTGCGACTGACCCAGTTGCTCCCAGACCAGCAGGCCCTGGGGGTCTACCAGTTCAGCAACAAGTACGTCCAGTAGGCAAAGCCCCTCTCCCTGGAGCACACCATCACCCTGTACCCCCTAACCAGTTATACTTTGGGTACAAAAGAGCCCCTCTATGAGAAGGACAGCTCTGTTGCTGCTAAATTTCAACACATGAGGGAGGAACTTGATAAAATTGGAATGAGAAGAACTGTAGAAGTAGTTCTGATTATACTTGAGCACCGGCTACCCCGCGTGTTACTGCTGCAGCTGGGAACAACTTTCTGGTCGGTCAGCTTCATCCAGGAGAGGATGTAGGACTAAAACGCTTAATGGCAGAGATGCGAGGTCGTCAAGATGGAGTCTTGCAAGACTGCGTCATTGATGACTGCATGGGTGATTGGCCAAGACCACTTTTTGAACCGCCTCAGCATCCATATATTCCTGCACATAATACAAGCCTGAAGAACATAGGAAGTTGTTTATGGTTCGACTTCAAGAGACAGCCTTGTTCCCAGTCCCAAAAAGTACGACCTGGTGGCTTCACCATTGTTTGAATTGCATGACAACGCACCAGGATAAGGACCCATCATTCTAGAGTCCCTCAGCTCTTGAGCAGGTTCAGTTTTATATACAACTGAATTCCTGGCAGTGGAGAAGAAAAAGAAGCCACCTCCGTGAGCACAGCTATCCACGGTGTAGAATAATCAACATGGTAGACAAGGTTTTTTGGTTTCATCTCTTTCCTGATCCCTGAATTGCTCCCCACTTCCTACTGTTTGAATAGTAAAGTTAATATTAATAACTAGATAGTCGTGTAAACAAATGTGATAGTGTTTAATTCACTTTTGGTTCTACTTATACTTTTTTGTACATTAAACAACTGGACTTCTTTCCAAAAAAAAAAAGGAAGAGTTGAACATCAAACACCTTCTATCTATGATACCCTGACAAGTTATCACTACTATAAATATTTCCTGACCTGAGAACTAAACCACTTTCATCTTTTGAGGAGACCTTTCTTTTTGTGAGTCTAAGTGAAATGCAGGGTTACCCAATATCCTGCCAATAGATCACCATTTTTTCATAAGTTAGAAATGTTTCTTGCACCTGCAACCAAGAACTCTGAGTGGCATGTTGTTGTTGTTGTTGCTGTTAGGTGCCATCAAGTCAGTTTCAACTCATAGTGACCCTGTGTACAACAGAACAAAACACTGCCTGATCCTGCACCATCCTCACAATCACTATGTTTGAGCCCATTGTTGCACCCACTGTGTTAATCCATTTCCTTAAGGATCTTCCTCTTTTCACTGACCCTCTAAATCACCAAGCATGATGTCTTTCTCCGGGGACTGGTCCCTCCTGGTAACATGTCCAAAGCACATGAGATAAAGTCTCACCATCCTCACTTCTAAGGAGCATTCTGGCTGTACTTCTTCCAAAACGGATTTGTTTGTTCTTCTGGAAGTCTGTGGTATATTCAGTATTCTTCACCAACATCATAATTCAAAGACATCATTCTATTTCCCATCTCTAAAACAGAGAATTTTATGATCTGTACTGCCTGCCTCACCAATTGAAGGGATTAGATGACATAACAGAAGTAAAATTACCTATAATAGAATTGACATGTAGTAAGTCTTCCACAATAGTTCATTGCTTTCTCTTAACATTCTCTGAAAACATTAGAGACATCTATTTCAGCAAATCTCTTACTTTTTGTAAAAATATAAATGATTTGTTCTTAAATTATCATGATCAAGTTTAAGATCATATATATATGATTAGTATATTACTATATATAGACATTGCCTCATATAAGCACTCAAAATTTTTTTCTTCTTTCCTCTTAATAAGAGAAAAAGGATGATCCAATTTCAAACTTCACAATTATCAGCCATCCAAAACCCCAGCGTGTCTAAGAGCTATTGATCTGAGTATACTTTGCAAGCACAGTCAACAATAAATTGTAAAAAAGAGAGAGAGAAGTAAGGATATGAAAACATACTGAGACTTTCCTGGATTATGTTCTCTTATTAGCTGTGAGGTATTTTTTAACTCACTTAACCTCTGACCCTCAGGTCCTTCATTTGTAAAACAGGGATAATTACATCTGCCTGTCTGTGTTACAATCAGGATTGAAATACACAATGTATGTGATCATGGTTTTGTAACTCATGTTATGAAGAGACTATTTATCATCATTGTCATCAAAAACTCCATATTTATTAAGATGCATCTGCTTTAAGAACCATCATATGCACACACACACATACATACACACCCATAAAAAAACCAAACCCATTGCCACTGAGTGGATTCTGACGCATAGCAACCCTATAGGGCAGAGTAGAATAGCTCTATAGGGTTTCCAAGGAGCAGCTGGTAGTTTTGAACTGCTGACTTTTTGGTTAGTAGCCAAGCTCTTAACCACTGTGCCACCAGGGCTCCGCGCATACACACATACAGATTAGTTTTGCTTCACCACTATGAGTATACCAGACTGAAGAAAAATACAGCTATAACTATGTGGCTATTAATTTTCCACCTGACAAAATTCACAACAGCAGGAGAGGGTGCCAGAAACGTACTGGCCCATTGTTTAAGATTAATAGGACAGTGTTGCTAGTACTCTTGCAGAAACCAGGAATTAAATCAACAGAGCCATGTTAATTTCAAGCTCCATTAGAACTTGGGCAAACATGCCTAAAGGAGACCACCTAAGTAAAGGACACACCAAGCCAAGCACTCATTCACCATTTGTTGTTGTCATTGTTAGGTGCTGTTGAGTCAGTTTCAACTCATAGCGACCCTGCGTACAACAGAATGAAACACTGCCTTGTCCTGCACCACCCTCACAATCATTGTTATGTTTGAGCCCATTGTTGCGGCCACGGTGTCAGTCCATCTCATTGAGGGCCTTCCTCTTTTTTGCAGACCCTCTTCTTTACCAAGCATGATGTCCTTCTCCAGGGACTGGTCCCTACTGATAACATGTTCAAAGTACGTAAGACGATCTCTCCATCCTCACTTCCATGGAGCAATCTGGCTATATTTCTGGTATATTCAATATTCTTCGCCAACACCATAATTCAAAGGCATCAATTCTTCTTTGGTCTTCCTTATTCATTTTCCAGCTTTCACATGCATGCGAGGTGATTGAAAATATCATGGCTTGGAATTCACCATTAACCACACTCTATTCAGGAAGGATTTTACCACACCCACATCCACTCCCATTATCCTATGGACTTCTTGATTGAAATAAATTAGATTTTCTTTGGCAACTCAATCTTGAATCTTATCCCAAATCAAGATAATCAACTGAGATACCATATTTGCTGGGCTGCATCAACCAAAATTTAAAAATAATAACCTAACAATAGATGG
Source organism: Loxodonta africana (assembly GCF_030014295.1). Lineage (NCBI taxonomy): Eukaryota > Metazoa > Chordata > Mammalia > Proboscidea > Elephantidae > Loxodonta > Loxodonta africana. Next base: position 58,188,138 of record NC_087362.1, read on the forward strand.
AGAATGAGAAGGTGCAAAGGGAGAGAAAGAGAATCATAGAGAATCATGCCTGATGGGGTTTACCTACTTGATTCTATGCTAGGTAAGCTGTGGAAAATTCCATTCTTCAGCTTGCTCCAGTCAACGATTTCTTAAAGACATGGCCTCTGAGAAAATGTACTTTCAGCCAGGACAGTACTTGAAAGCAACTAATTAAACTTAACAGATTTAAGGTGAGATAACTTCCCTAATGTGGAAAATGACAAATAAACAATAAGGCAAAGCCATGAGGAAAATTTAGATATTTTTCATTAGTCTTTCTTAAAGACATCATAGATTATGTATTTTTAAAATAAAATTATTTAAATCACCTTTTTGCAAGTCTTTCTTCAACTCTCGGGTTAAAGGTATTCTACATAAAGATCCTTACTTTATAAAGGTATGTTAGTTCAAGAAACAGACACCAAGATGAGATTAAACACTCAAGGACATTATTAGGGGAAAGGCCTGTGTGAGAGAAAATGGGGCGTGGCGGAGGGGGAGCCAGAGAGGCTGGGGAAGCTATCAGACCATGAAGCAAGTCTGACTCCAAATAAAGGAGTGACAGAGAAGAGGTTGAGTGGAAGCACCCTAGACTGCCCTGCAGTCTTAGAAAGCTTTGGCAAGGCCATCAAGAAGTCCTCAAGCCAAATTCACCATTAGAAGAACCCCACGTCTCCTGGAACAAGCAAGCCTGCCTTGGGAGCAGCTGGTGAGAAACATGGGCTGAGCATAAAAGCTGCGATGGATATCAAAGTACAGCAGCTGGTGCCTTTGGTCAGTTACACGTGGAGATCTGCAAGGCACAATCTCACGGCTGCTAGAGTGGGCAAAACATAGGCTTCCAACTTTTTTTTAAGAAAAGCTTCCTTCTTATTTATTTTTATTGACACGATGATGCATGTGCAAAAACAGTTCCTTAAATCAAAAAAAAAAAAAACAAACCCATTGCCATCGTGTCAATGCCAACTCGTAGCAACCCTATAGGACAGAGTAGAACTGCCCGTAGGGTTTCCAAAGAGCAGCTGATAGATTCAAACCCCCAACCTTTTGATTAGCAGCCAAACACTTAACCACTGCGCTGCCAGGGCTCCAAAAAACCACCTAATAAATACACCAAAGGAAAAAAGTTCTCATTTGCTCCATATTTCCAGCTATTGAGACCTATATCTGAAACAGTGGTTTGGCGGTTGAGTGAAACATCCTCTCCCCATCCTTCTCCCTGCTTCTGGGTTCACTAATAGGCAAGGTAACTGTTGCATTAAACAATAACTCACGTGTGTGTAACTCGCTCTCATCTTTCATTTCCTTCCTCAACATGGCTGGATAGGTAATTGATTAAGAGACCGTCACCTCAGGAAATGTTGTTGTTGTTGTTAGTTGCCGTCAAGCTGCCTCCGACTTATGGTGACCCTATGTATAACAGAACCAAACATTGCCTGGTTCTGCGCCATCTTCATGATCTTTTATATGTTTGAATGTTTGAGCCCACTGTTGTGGCTATCGTGTTATCCATCTCATTGAGGGTTCCCTCGTTTCATTGGCCCTCTACTTAACCAAACATGATGTTCTTTTCTAGCAATTGGTCTTTACTGATGACCTGTCCAAAGTAAACAAGATGAAGTTTTGCCATCCTTGCTTCTAAGGCATATTCCAGTTTTATTTCTTCCAAGGCTAATTTGTTCTTTCTTCTGGCTGCCCATGATATATACTCAATATTCTTCACCAACACTACAATTCAATGTATCGATTCTTCTTCTTTTTTTCATTGTCCAGTTTCCCGATGCAAATGAGTTGATTGAAAAAAACCACGGCTTGGGTCAGGTGCACCTTAGTCATCAAAGTGACATCTTTGCTCAGCATATACAGGTGTTTAAATCCCCTCATGACTGCCTTATCCTGCCATATATTGCTGCAATCCGTAGGGTAACACGGTCCTGTGGTCTGAATTTTGGATTCAGGGGAAGTAGCCTTTTCACTTAAGCCTTAAACTTGAAATGTAAGCTCTAAACCTGCACTCCCAAAATCCTGCTCTAAGGAACACTGAGCCCTGTCCAATTAACAGCGCAGTGGCACTTTGTTTACATTTCATGGCACTTCTGCAGCAACGTCACAAAGGAGATTCCTGGGCCTTGGGATGTAGTTCCATTTTAGTTCTAACCAAACCATAACTTAATACCACCCAAAAGCTTCAAATATAAATAACATACAAATACAAAATGGGAACTATTAATGCAACATAAATATCCCAATCCATATTAGAGACCTAAATGTTATTACATACCCAACACCATCTCTGACCCAGGTCAGTTGGATCACATGCGTAACTATAATGTAGAAATCCTTGGCATTTTGACGAATGAGTTATTTGAGAATTAGTTATATAACTCACTTGTTTTTAACATTTTATCGTGATTTTGGAGAAAATTTACATAGCACAATAGGTTCTCATTTAACAATTTCTATACACATTATTCAGAGCCCTGGTGATGCAGTGGTTAAGAGCTCAGGCTGTTAACCAAAAGGTCAGCAGGTCAAATCTACCAGCCTCTGCCTGGAAACCCTATGGGGCAGTTCTACTCTGTCCTATAGGGTCACTATGAATCGGAATATTATTACAAATTATGTTTTATTCAACGACATTGGTTATACTTTTCACAATGCGTCGGCATTCTCATTATTTACATTCTGGTTGTTCTGCTTCCATTAATCTAGCTTCCTTGTCCCCCCTTACCTTCTCATCTTTGATCTAGGGTAAATGTTGACCATTAGTTCTCATTAAGATGAATGATTAGAATAGCACTGTACTCATGGATATTATTTATTTCATGGGCATAACTCATTTTCGATGTCTCCTCTTTTAGAAGTTATGATTTAAAATATCTGCCTAATTAGTAGAACTTTCAAAACCAATCAAAGTGAAAGGTTGATATTTAAATGTTTATCCTCTGAGGCGGGTGTTCTCATTGACATACCATATCCTGATTCACAAATGTAAGGTCAATTTAAAACTGCAGGCCTTGAGGAAAGGAAGAATTTTAGAGTGGTAATGTACATGATAAATAACCCAAAACGAAACCCATTGCCATCGAGTCAATTCTGACTCATAGTGACCCTGTAGAACGGAGTAGAACTGCCCCATAGGGTTTCCAAGGCTGTAAATCTTTTCGGAAGTAGACTGCCACATCTTTCTCCCATGGAGCAGTTGGTGGGTTTGAACCACCAACCATTTGGTTAGTGGCAAAGTGCTTTAACCACTGGGCCACGAGGGCTCCTTATGTGAAGAATAGAAATACAGTATTTACATATCAAAGCCTAGCATTACTGCAGACCTTTTTCCACAGGGTAACCCTAATTGTAGTTTTTTCAGGGGCTTTGTGAATTGTCACAAGTGGAAAAAAATCATATATATGTTGTTTGTGTGTGTGTCCTGTGAATGTATAAAAAAAAACCCAGTGCCATCGAGTCGATTCCGACTCATAGCGACCCTATATGTATATATATACATATATATACACATATATGTGTGTGTGTGTATATATATATATATATACACACACACAGCAATGTCCTAGAGAGTAGTCACTGCAATGGCTAAGTTAACTTTCATGACAGAGGCTGAAAATGCCTTATTTATTTGTCCTTATTTATCTCTATTTATTATATATATTTATATATAATAGATACATTTATATGTAGATATATGTTGTTTCTGTTTGAGGTGATGAAAAAGTTTCTGTTTGGGAGAGAAGAGGGGACAAATATACATACTTGTCATTTCTGTTTGGGGTGACGAAATGGACAATTGTGATGATAGCACAACACAGCGAATGTAATTAATGCCACTGAATTGTACACTTAAAAATGGCTAAGACGGCAATTTTTTTGTTATATATATTTTACCACAAGAAAATTTTAAAAAAGAAAGAAACTCACAGTCTAGTAGAGAAGACCTGGCACTGTTTTACAAATGTGGGTTTATGCACCCCAAGTATGATGGTTAGTGTAAAGGAACTAAGAACTCACAGAGACGGGACCCTTTGCCCTCCATCACCAGGTAGTCGAGGAAGGTTTGTGGAAAGGAGCCACTCTTGGGCTCCACTGCAGTCTTTATAGAGCATGGGGGCGGTGCTGTGGGGAGAGGTCTCCTTCAAAAGACTTACAGGAACACCCCACACTGATTCCCTCCCCACAAAGGCATGAAGGATTTCGGTGTGAGCCAAGTACAAAACTGTGTAGGTAGTGTGGGCTGAACACACACTCAGATTAACATGACTTACTATTCCAGAGAAAATACACTTAAGTTGGGTTGGGCTTTAAAGAAAGATCTCTAATTGCTGCCAACTCTTTTTCTTTTTTTTTTTTAAATAATTTTTTCGTGATTTAAGTGAAAGTTTACAAATCAAGTCAGTCTCTCACACAAAAACCCATATACACCTTGCTACACACTCCCAATTACTCTCCCCCTAATGAGACAGCCCGCTCACTCCTTCCACTCTCTCTTTTCGTGTCCATTTTGCCAGCTTCTAACCCCCTCCACCCTCTCATCTCCCCTCCAGGCAGGAGATGCCAACATAGTCTCAAGTATCCACCTGATCTAAGAAGCTCACTCCTCACCAGCATCCCTCTCCAACCCATTGTCCAGTCCAATCCATGTCTGAAGAGTTGGCTTCGGGAATAGAGTTGGCTTCGGGAATGGTTCCTGTCCTGAGCCAACAGAACGTCTGGTGGCCATGACCACCGGGGTCCTTCTAGTCTTAGTCAGACCATTAAGTCTGGTCTTATGAGGATTTGGGGTCTGCATTCCACTGTTCTCCTGCTCCCTCAGGGGTTCTCTGTTGTGTTCCCTGTCAGGGCAGTCATCGATTATAGCCGGGCACCATCTAGTTCTTCTGGTTTCAGGATAATGTAGTCTCTGGTTCATGTGGCTCTTTCTGTCTCTTGGGCTCATAGTCGCTTTGTGTCCTTGGTGTTCTTCATTCTCCTTTGATCCAGGTGGGTTGAGACCAATTAATGCATCTTAGATGGCTCCTTGCTAGCGTTTAAGACCCCAGACGCCACTCTTCAAAGTGGGATGCAGAATGTTTTCTTAATAGATTTTATTATGCCAATTGACTTCGATGTCCCCCAAAACCATGGTCCCCAGACCCCTGCCCCTGCTACGCTGGCCTTCGAAGCATTCAGTTTATTCAGGAAACTTCTTTGCTTTTGGTCTAGTCCAGTTGTGCTGACCTCCCCTGTATTGTGTGCTGTCTTTCCCTTCACCTAAAGTAGTTCTTATCTACTATCTAATTAGTGAATGCCCCCTCCCCCCCGCTCTCGTAACCACGAAAGAATATTTTCTTCTCAGTTTAAACTATTTCTCAAGTTCTTATAATAGTGGTCTTATACAATATTTGTCCTTTTGCACCTGACTAATTTCACCCAGCATAATGCCTTCCAGGTTCCTCCGTGTTATGAAATGTTTCACAGGTTCCTCACTGTTCTTTATTGATGCATAGTATTCCACTGTGTGAATACACCATAATTTATTTATCTATTCATCCACTGATGGGCACCTTGTAATTGCTGCCAACTCTTTAATTCTCCTTGGAAATTATTTGAAAGTTGGGCCTTGTGAGTCAATACAAAAAGGCTAAAGTGGGATCCTGGTGGTTCTATTCTTATGGTGTGAAAAAAAAATGAAGTCAAAAGGCAGAGTTAGGTCTGTGATTCCTGCAAAACAATAAGATCTCGGGGGTACTTCAATCCACAAATGTGAGTCATCCAACATGCCTCCAGATAGTTATGGGGATCTCCCCGCAAAGCCTCACCTCTAGCAATCAACACTCTGACAGGGAGTGTTGTTACCAATTTCTGTACAGCTGAGCCATGGAGGCCATACACTTTTGTTTACAAGAACTATTCTGAGCTATTGGGTGTTGAGCATTGCAGTTGGAAGATGCAAAATCAGCAGGTAAAAAGGCAGGTGCAGACACACACATATATGCTCACATTCACAGCCCCACATGTCTGTCACAACTATACACACATGGCAGATACCACACACACAAGCATGTATGCAGCATATACCACAGGAGTGCAAACACTCCCAATATTACATTGACGCTTGCATGCCCTCCACACATCCATACCAAACACAAGGGACACCAACAGACATGCCTCTGGCTTACACACATCTCTCACACACCTGAGAAATGGCCACCATCTGTGCCAGATCAGATGTGTCCCTCCAAAATCCCCTATCAGCCCCATGCCCCAGGTAGTCATCCAACATACGCATCTTGATACACATACTAACAGTGTGCTCCAAATTTTGCAGCCTGCATTTTTTTCTTTATGAGCTATGCACAGCTTCACTTTTTTTATTTTATTGTGGTAAAAGATATTTGACACAAAGTTTGCTACTTTGACCATGTTTAAGTGTACAATTCAGTGATATTACTTTGTTTTTATTTATGTTCCAAATGTTGTACAACCATCACCATTCTCCTTTTTTTTTCTATTTTATTGTGCTTTAGGTGAAAGTTTACAGCACAAATTATTTTCCCGTTCAAAAATTGATATACGAATTGTTTTGTGACATTGGTTGCAATCTCCACAATGTGTCACACTCTCCCCCTTTCCCTTTCCATGTCGAGTTCTCTGTGTCCATTCGTCCAGTTTTGCTGACCCTTCCTGCCTTCTCGTCTTTGCTTTTGGGCAGATGTTGCCCATTAGGTCTCGTATATTTGGTTGAACTAAGAAACACGTTCCTCACATGTGTTATTGTTTATTTTATAGGCCTGTCTAATCTTTGGCTGAAAGGTGGATTTTGGGAGTAGCTTCAGTTGTGAGTTAGAAGGGTGCCCAGGGACCATAGTCTCAGGGGTTCCTCCAGTTTCTATAAGGCGAGAAAGTCTGGTCTTTTTTCTTTTTTAATTTGAATTTTGCTCTACATTTTTCTCTCGCTCTGTCTGGGGCCCTCTATTGTGATCCCTATCAGAGCAGTTGGTGGTAGTAGCTGGGCACCATCTAGTTCTTCTGGGCTCAGGCTGGTAGAGCCTGTAGTTCATGTGGTCCATTAGTCCTTTGGACTGATATTTTCCTTGTGTCTTTTGTTTTCTTCATTCTCCTTTGCTCTGGAAGGTATGGGACCAATAGATGTATCTTAGATAGCCGCTTGTAAACTTATAAGACCTTAGACACTACTCACCAAAGTAGGATGTAGAAAATTTCCTTTATGAACTATGTTCTGCTAATTAATCTAGATATCGGATGAGACCATGGTCCCCTGCCCTCAGCCCCAGTAATTCAGTCCCTCAAGATGTTTGGATGTGTCTAGGAAGTGTCTATGACTTTACCTTGATCAAGTTGTGCTGACTTCCCCTATATTGTGTGTTACCTTTCCCTTCACCCAAGTTAACATTTGTCTACTATCTAGTTAGAGATTTCCCCTCCCGGTCCCTCCCCTCATGTAACCATCAAACATTGTTTTTTTCTGTGTGTAAACCTTTTATTGGTTTTTTATAATAGCAGTTTCATACAATATTTGTCCTTTCGTAGTTGACTTATTTCACTCAGCATGATGCCCTCCAGATTCATCCATGTTGTGCAATGTTTCACAGATCCATCATTGTTCTTTTTTATTGCATAGCATTCTAAGTGTTGTTGTTGTTAGGTGCCATCGAGTTGGTTCCAACTCATAGAGACCCTATGCACAACAGAACGAAACACTGCCTGGTCCTGAGCCATCCTTACAATAGTTGTTATGCTTCAGCTCATTGTTGCAGCCACTGTGTCAATCCACCTCGTTGAGAGTCTTCCTCTTTTCTACTGACCCTGTACTCCACCGAGCATGATGTCCTTCTCCAGGGACTGATTCCTCCTGACAACTTTTCCAAAGTATGTAAGACACAGTCTCGCCATCCTTGCCTCTAAGGAGCATTGTGGCCCCACTTCTTCCAAGACAGATTTGTTCTGGCAGTCCATGGTATATTCAATATTCTTCGCCAATACCACAATTCAAAGGCATCAATTCTTCTTTGGTCTTCCTTATTCATTATTCAGTTTTCACATGCATATGATGTGATTGAAAATACCATGGCTTGGGTCAGGCGCACCTTAGTCTTCAGGGTGACATCTTTGCTCTTCAACACTTTGAAGAGGTCCTTTGCAGCAGATTTGCCCAATACAATGCGTCTTTTGATTTCTGACTGTTCTTTCATGGCTGTTGATTGTGGATCCAAGTAAAATGACATCCTTGACAACTTCAATCTTTTCTCCATTTATCATGATGTTGCTCATTGGTCCAGTTGTGAGGATTTTTGTTTTCTTTATGTTGAGGTGTAATCCATACTGAAGGCTGTGGTCTTTGATCTTCATTAGTAAGTGCTTCAAGTCCTCTTCACTTTCAGCAAGCAAGGCTGTGTCGTCCGCATAATGCAGGTTGTTAATGAGTCTTCCTCCAATCCTGCTGCCCTGTTCTGCTTCATATAGTCCAGCTTCTCATATTATTTGCTCAGCATACAGATTGAATAGGTATGGTGAAAGAATACAAGCCTGACGCACACCTTTCCTGACTTTAAACCAATCAGTATCCCCTTGTTCTGTCAGAACAACTGCCTCTTGATCTGTGTAAAGATTCCTCATGAGCACAATTAAGTGATCTGGAATTCCAATTCTTCGCAATGTTATCCATAATTTGTTATGATCCACACAGTCGAATGCCTTTGCATAGTCAATAAAACGCAGGTAAACATCCTTCTAGTATTCTCTGCTTTCAGCCAGGATCCATCTGACATCAGCAACGATATCCCTGGTTCCATGTCCTCTTCTGAGACCGGCCTGAATTTCTGTCAGTTCCCTGTCAATACACTGCTGCAGCCATTTTTAATGATCTTCAGCAAAATATTCTAATATTCCTTATGAATTCTAAGTGCATGTACCATAATTTGTTTATCCATTCATCTGTTGATGGGCACTTAGGTTGTTTCCATCTTTTTGCTATTGTGAATAATGCTACAATGAACATAGAGTGTGAATATGTCTATTCATGCGATGGCTCTTATTTCTCTAGGATATATTCCTAGTGGTGGGGTTGCTGGATCATAGGGTGTTTCTATTTCTAGCTTTATAAAGAGGAGCTATATCGTTTTCCATATTGGTTGTACCATTTTACATCCCACCAGTAGTGCATAAGAGTTCTAATCTCCCCACAATCTATCCAACATTTGTTACTTTCTGTTTTTTTGATTCGTTCCAGTAATGTCGGGGTGAGATAGTATCTCATTGTAGTTTGGATTTGCATTTCTCTAATGACTAATGATTGCCAGCATTTCCTCATGTATCTGTTAGCTGCCTGAATGTCTTCCTTGGTGAAGTATCTGTTCATATCCTTTGCGCATTTTTTAATTGGGTTATTTGTCTTTTTCTTTTTGAGGTACCGATGTTTTTTATATATTTTAGAGATTAGGCCCTTGTCAGATATGTCATGGCCAAAAATTTTTTCCAAGTTTATAGGTTCTTTTTACTCTTTTGAAGTCTTTTTATGAGTGTAAGTATTTAATTTTTAGGAGCTCCCGGTTATCTAGCTTATTTTCTGGTGTCTCTGCATTGTTAGTTATGATTTGTATTGTATTTATGCCATGGATTAGGGCCCCCAGTGTTGTCCATATTTTTTCTTCCATGATCTTCATCGTTTTAGGTCTTATATTTAGGTCTTCATCCATTCAGAGTTAGTTTTTATGTATAAGGTATGACTTCTGCTTCATTTTTTTACAGATGGACACCCAGTTTTGCCAGGACCATTTGTTCAAAAGACTGTCTTTTTCCCCATTTAATGGACTTTGGGCCTTTGTTGATGATCAGGTGATCACAGGTGGATAGATTTACTTCTGGGTTCTCGATTCTCTCCCATTGGTCAATGTGCCTGTCAATGTACCAGTACCCGGATGCTTTGACTACCATGGCTATATAGTAGGTTCTGAGATCAGATAGCATGAGGCCTCATACTTTGTTCTTTTTCTTCAATAATGCTTTGCTTATCCAGGACCTCTTTCCTTTCCATGTAAAGTTGGTGATTAGTTTTTTTCATCTAGTTAAAGAATGCTCTAAGTATCTTGATAAACATTGCATTATATCCGTAGATTGCTCTGGGTAGAATTGACATTTTCACAGTGTTGAGTCTTCCTACTCGTGAGCACGGTATGTTTTTCCAATTATATAGGTCTCTTTTGATTGCTTACAATAGTGCTTTGTAGTTTTCTTTGTATAGGTCTTTGACATTCCTGGTTAGATTTATTTCTAAATATTTTATCTTTTTAGGGGCTAGTATAAATGGTGTTATATTCCTGACTTCCTTTTCGAAGGTCTCTTTGTTGGTGTATAGGAATCCAGCTGAGTTTTGTATGTTGATCTCCAAATGTTTTCTGTCACTCCAAACAGAAACTCAGTACCCCTTCAGCATTAACTCCCTTCCCCACCTTTTCCCAAACCCTGAAACCCATTGCCATCAAGTGGATTGCAACTCATAGCAACCCTATAGGACAGAGTACGACTGCTCCATAAGGTTTCCAAGGCTGTAATCTTGATGGAAGCCGACTGCCACATCTTTCTCCCATGGAGCAGCTGATGAGTTTGAACCACCAGCCTTTCAATTAGCAGCCACATGCTTAACCATTGTGCCACCAGGCCTCCTCTACCCAAGCTGTGGTAAACTCTGTATGCATTTGCCTATTCTACATATTTCATGTAAGTGGAATCATACAATGTTTGTCCTTTTGTGTCTGACATGTCACTCAGCATAATGTTTTCAAGGCTCATCCCTGTCATAGCATGCTTCAGAACTTCATTTCTCTTTATAGCTGAATAATGTTCCATTGTATGGATAGACCACATTTTGTTTATCCATTCATGTGTTGATGAACACTTGATTTGCTTCCACCTTTTGGCTATTGTGAATAATCCTGCAATGAGCATTACTGTACAAGTGTCTGTTTAAGTCCCTGCTTTCAAGTCTCTTGGGTGTATACCTAGGAGTGGAATTGCTGGCACAGCTTAATATTTAATGAACAAAAACAATGTAGAAGGAATGAAAGGGAAAACTTTTTACACTCTTTTTTTGTTTAATTGAACTTTAGATGAAGGTTTACAAAATGAACTAGTTTCTCATCAAATACATAGTATACACATTGTTCTATGACATTGGTTAACAACCGCACGACATGTTAACACTCTCCCTTCTCAACCCTGGGTTCCCTATTACCAGCTTTTCTGTTACTTCCTGCCTTCCAGTCCCTGCCCCAGGGGGCTGGTGTGCCCCTTTAGTCTTGTTTTTTTCCATAGGCCTGTTCAATCTTTGGCTGAAGGGTGAACCTCAGGAGTGACCTCATTACTGAGCTGAAAGGACATCCGGGGCCATACTCTCAGGGTTTCTCCAGTATCTGTCAAGCAAGCAAGTTGAAAGGGAAAACTTTTTAATTAAAAAAATCATTAAGAAGGCCCATATCATCGAGATTCAACAGTTGTTACACAACCAGCACTCCAGGAGATATTCACCACATTGAATTCACTGTACATCCAAAGATGAAGCTGGAAAGAGCCCACTGAAGCATCTTCCATAGAGCTCTCAATAGACAGTCCTCTGAATGCAGAGCTGGCACAAGTGTAACAGTGAGAAAGGCTATGCTGTGTCTTCCCTTGGCTCCATCTTCATGCCTTTTCCAGGAATCTCCAGCATCTGGGTGAAGTCTGCATGGTTCAGATCTCTAAAGTGAGCAAGACCTAGTGAGAAGTGAAAGCCCAGGGACGACAGAGCAATGCCACAGGATAAAGACCACAAACAATTGCAAATGAATTCCCTGCCATGGCCATCCCGGTAGAATATTGTAAGAGAGGGAGGGTGAGAGAGATCTCATCAAATGAGTAACTACCATACAATAACCTTGTACCAGGTGCCCCCACAACACTATCTTATTTATTCTTCACAGCATTGAAAGTTCCCTTGTATGGAACCATTCTACATATTCTATGTTATTAGGTTGAGTACCTTGTATAACACGTAGTTTGGAAATGGTTTTGAACTCAGGTCTCTCTGGCTCTAGAAACTTAGTTCTTTCTATGTTAGTTTATCTTGCCTGTTATTACTATCATTGACATCAAGTTCATACATTCTGATTAACATATTTCATGCATTTCATCTGCAAAACACTACTGTTATTATTTCTATTTTTAAAATGGGTAAACTAAGACTAAGAAAAATTCAATTACTTTTTTTTTTTTGCCCACACAGCTATTAGATTATAGAATTAGTATTCAAACTCAAGTTGGGTTGACAATGGAGCCCAGATTCTTGACCAATACCCATTCTGCCTAAGGAGTCTAGGTTTTCTCTTTACAGCAATAAAAAGCAGTAAAAAGTTTTGCTTGTTTGTTTTGATTCAATTTAAAGCAGGGGAAGGATGAAGGCTTTAAAAATATTAATCTGCACACATTTTAGAGGCTAGATTGAGACGGAACAGCACACAACCCTGAGAGACCAGGCTGGTTACTATAGCAATCCAGGCAGGAGGCACTGACTATCTACCTAAAATTGCTTGATAATAGTTTCCTTCAGGAGACATATAGGTCAATTGGCATAAGAAAGTTTATTAAGAAAATGTTCTGCATCCCACTTTGGTGAGTGACGTCTGGGATCTTAAAAGCTTGCAAGCGGTCATCTAAGATGCATCAATTGGTACAAACCCACTTGGAGCAAAGGATAATGAAGAACACCAAAGATATAAGGAAAATATTAGCCAAGAGACAAATGGGCCATGTAAACCAGAGACTCAATCAGCCTGAAACCAGAAGAACTAGATGGTGCCTGACTACCACCAATGACCGCCCTGACAGGAAACACAACAGAAAGTCCCTGCCAGAGCAGAAAAGAAGTGTGGAGCACAACTCAAATTCACGTAAAAAGACCAAATGGTCTGACTGAGAATGGAGGAACCCCCAAAGCCATGGCTCCCGGACACTCTGTTAACCCAGAACTAAAACCATTCCCAAAGCCCACTCTTCAGACAAAGATTAGACTAGACTATAAAACATAAAATAATATTCGTGAAGAATGTGCTTCTTATTTCAAGCAGATACACAAGATCAAATGGGCAGCTCCTGTCTGGAGGCAGGATGAGAAGCCAGGAAGGGACAGGAGCTGGTTGAATGGACTTGGGAAACCCCGAGATAGAAACGGGGAGTGTGCTGTCACATTATAGGGATTGCAACTAGTGTCACATAACAATATGTGTATAAATTTTTGTATGAGAAATTAACTTGAGCTGTAAACTTTCACCTAAAGCACAATTAAAACAAACAAAAAATTCCCCAGGAAACCTTTTGAAGACATACCAAATACATGACAAAATTATTGTGGACTAAGTGGGAGTGGATGTGGAGAAGAAAAAGGTTTAGATTCGGTGAAAATTCCTAGAATGGGGAGGCATTTCTGGGTATTCCTAAGCATTTACATTTCAGTGAATGCCTACAAGGAAGATGGAAGCAGCAGTTAAGAAATCAAACGTTACGTTGGGCAAATTCGCTGCAAAAGACCACTTTAAAGTGTTAAAAAGCAAAGATGTCACTAGGGTGTGCCTGACCCAAGCCATGGTCTTTTCAGCTGCCTCTTATGCATGTGAACGCTGGGCAATGAAAAAGGAAGACAGAAGAAAAATTGATGCATTGCGGTGTTGGCAAAAATGTTGACTATATCATGGACTGCCAGAAGAACGAACAGATCAGTCTTAGAAGAAATAGAGCCAGAATGCTCCTTAGAAGGAAGGATGGCAAGACTTTGGCTCACTTACTTTGGATACAACATTAAAAAAAGGGAAAGATTAATTCCTAGCAAAGGACACCATCTTGGTAAAGTAGAGGATCAGTGAAAACGCAAGAAACCCTTAAAGAGATGGATTGACACCATAGCCACAACAATGGACTCAAACATATCAACGATAATGGAGATGGTACAGGACCAGGCAACATTTCCTTCTGTTATGCATAAGGCCGCCATGAGTCAGAGCCAACTGGACAACTAACGACAACAACAGAAGGGAAAAAAAGTTCTGCAAAATCAGGCCCCATTTTGTGTATCACAGAGCCCAGGTGGGAGATAAACAAAATAATCTCAATTTATATAAGTTTTTGATACATGATATGATAGTGATAAGCACAAGATGCTCCAAGAGGAGGGAGGAGAGTCCCAGGCGCAGGGATGCTTTGCACAGGAAAAGGTGCATTACTGTGTTTGGAAAACTGACTAGAAGTCATGGAGGTAAGTGAAATGTAGGAGAAACTAATGAATTAAAGTTTAAAAGGTAAGGCCAGGGACAGGAGTAGAAGCTTAATTTCCACATTCTGACCCTACCCTCCACTTCATTCCCTTCATCCAATCAGGACTTGACTTGGCACAGTCTGTCCAGAAGCCTCTGCCTGTGGGCAGCAATTGCTCTCTGCTTCCTAGGCAACTAGTAAAACCATTTGGGGCTGTGGCCTGTTGTGGCAACTGCCTCCCTGTGGCCTCTAGGTATGTTAATTTCATTTTGATCTGAAAGGATAAAATATAATAGGAGAATGATTTAAACAAAGATTAAAAAGTCAGGAATATTCCACTTTGTCAGCTGAGCGAATGCTCCATGTGTCATTTTTATTAATGCTATCAGAGGGGAAAAAAAGGATTTACTGGGCATAAGCGAGGAGCTTAAGTGCCTTTTCTGGAGTTGCTGCTTGTGCTGTGGGAAATTGCATTTGCGCTCTGGGGTTCCTGCGCTGACAGAATGTACTCGTTTCCTCCTGGAACAAAAGTAAATAATTCTGGAAGGAAGCCAAAAAGTTCAGGCTTCCAAAACCACCTTTACTTATTCCCTAGATATACAGAGAATCCATCAGCTTGGAAATTGGCCGGCTGTGAGTAGTAGAAGTGACTTTTTTAATACTGATAGTCTGTACGGAGGAGTCTCTGGGTGGCACAAACACTTAAGTGCTCAACTACCAGCCGTAAAGGTTGGCGGTTTGAACACGCCTAGAGGGGTCTTGGAAGACAGGCCTGGAGATCTGCTTCCAAAAGGTCATAGCTTTGAAAACCCTATGGATCACAGTTCTACCCTGCAGACATGACTCCATTTGACTGCCACTAACAACAACAACGACAGTCTATATGGCCTTGGCCCATGATGGCTATCACACAACACATACAGTTGCCAGGACAGCCATGTAGCCCAACACTGGAGGATGTTACAACCTGGAGTTGTGCAATCTGGCACCACTGAAGGTAACCTCTATTGTCTCTCTCGTTAATCTTCTAACACGAAGTTTTGCTCTAAAGCAAAAAAAAAAAAGTCAGCGCGTATATTTCTGTGTATGTTATCTGTGTGTCTGTCTGTGTGCAGGCATAAGTGATTTAATAGATAAATACAATTTTCATTGAATTACTCTGGGTTCACGTATCCTGCCTCCCATACTTTCTCAAGATGAATCCAATCTTAAAAGATTCAACTATTGTATGTACCATTTATGTGGAAAATCTGACCTACAGGCCACTCTTGCCAGTTGACTTTCCTTTGCTTGCCAGGCAGCTGTCACAGAGGTGGAGGATGCTCTCATTTTACGCCTAAATTGTATGGGGAAGGGTTCTTCAAATTAGAATGCAAGAAGCCACTCAGAGCTAACCCCTAGGAGAAAAAAACTGTAAGGTTGGAAAATATTTTCAGTCCTCTCTCTCCTTCTCTTCCCACTTGGTCTATATGCCCTCTTTCTCACAAACCTTAGATTATAAAATTCATAGAAGTTGTCCTCCTCCATCTACCTATCAAAAAGTGCTTTTTTCCATGTATCCATTCATGCGTTCTGTCCATCAGTCAAACAGTTCGTCAGTCCGTCAGTCATCCATTCATCTGTCCACTTGGTAATTTATTCATTCACCAATTCAGTCATTCAGCTCTCATTTTTTTACTGCTACAAGCAAAGTACTATTCTGAGCTACTTCTTCTTGTCCGCAGAGCACCAATGTATACTTTGTTCACAGTACTTTCAAAAACTGATAATTTAAACATGGCACCATGTCTGTTTCCCTAGTAGCCTATAAGGTCCTTGAGAACAAGAACCAAGCTTTCTCCCTTCCCTTCCTTGTCCCTATCCTTGCTATTTCTTCTGCTTGGAACACTCCTACCCTCATTCGTTGGACATATCTCTTCCTTTCCTTTAAAAAGCAGTTGCCACCGAGTTGATCCCAGCTCGTGGTGATCCCAAGAGTGCCAGATAGAACTGGGCTCCATAGGGTTTTCGATGGCTGATTTTTTGGAAGCAGATCACTAGGACTATCTTCTGAAGTACCTCCGGGTGGACTCAAACCACACAGGTCTGAAATGCCTTCTCGTTACACTCCAGCTCAATATGCGGGTTTCTTTATTGCTTCACATCCTTTAATGCTGCATGCAATTATTTTATGTATTTCTTCACTTGCTTTCTTTAACTTTATCCTCAACTGGCTGCTAACTTCACAAAGGCAGGCACGAATTTCCTTTTGACTTTTGAATACCTAGTACCTAGGATGCATGGCACAAAATTGTTAATAAATATTGCTAGCGATCAAACGGATAAACATTTTTATCCTTGCATCCCCCCAGCTAATAGTTCAGGATTCTGCATGTAATAGGCACTTGGTAAATGTTGATTCTATCAAACACAGACTATGCAATTGAAAACATCTGGAGATGAATCAATTTCTATATTTCACTTTCTTTTTCCTTTGCCGTTCATATCTCTCTCTCCCTCCCTCTCTCTCTGTCTCTCTCCTGAGATCCTTTGGATCTCTTTGGGGTTCTAAATGCTATTCTGAAGTCATCCTTGATGAGATGGATAACGTTGTTTCAGTAAAGCATAAACCATGAAAGCACAGCCAGCTGAGCTTTTGACACTTTTCATGATAGCTTCACATTTATATTTAAAATGTGGGAAAGAATGGACAGAACGTGTAATTTCAGCTGGGGTCGCTCATCCACTTACTTTGATATATTACCTCAATTGGGCTGAGAAGGAAATTTTGACAGAGAGGAAACTTTGCAAAGTATGAGAGGGGATTCTGATGTAAAAGCTTAATTTTCCAATTACACCATGAAACACTCAGAAGCGTTCTTTTCTCACTAAAATCATCCGTGGTTCTGTAGGCTGCACTAGGCTCTGGAAGTACAGAAAATGTTGCTCATCTTCTCAAGAAGATTGTGAAACAGAGTTTATAAAGGGAAGCTCACTAAGAAAGATAGAAGCCTCAGAAGCCATTGATGGTAATGGGCAATAACTTTCCATGTTGTTTGGGGTCAGAAGCAAAGAGCCAACAAAGGACCAGATTGCTAACACATCTGATCTTGTAAAAATAAGATTACATCACAACAGGCAAAAACTGAAAACAACTTAAATGCCCATCACCTAGAGAATGGATAGACAAAATGCGGTCTATGTATACAATGGACATGATTCTGCAATAAAAAGGGAAGAAGTCCTGATACGTGCTATATCAGAGAGGAACCTCAAAAACATTATGCTAAGTGGAAGAAGCCAGGTACAAGATTACATATCGTATGATTTATATGAAATGTCCAGAAAAGACAAATTTATAGAGATAGAACTTAAATTAGTGGTTGCCAAGGTCTGGAGTGGGAATGGGGAGTGAATGGAGATGGGCATGAAGGATCTTGTTGGGGGTGTATTAATCTATTTGGGCTGCCACAACAAAGCACCACAAAGTGGGTGGCTTATAAGAAAAGAAACCTACTGTCTCACAGTTCTGGAGGCAGGTAGTCCAAATTCAGGGTGTCAGCAGGGCCATGTTCTCTCTGCAGGGGCTAGGGGAAGATCCTTTCTTTTCACTCTCACCACCTACTTCCTTCCTGCTCACCTTGCCAAGGCTTTTGGCTGGTTCTGGACCCTGTAGCTGCCTCTTGTTCATCTGACCTCTGGTTCTTGGGACTTGAGCTAGCAGCTTACCTGCCAATATTGTGATTCCTAGACCTTCACAGCCGGTGAGCAAGAGCCCTGCTCTCTAACCTGCCGATCTTGGGTTCACCAGTCCCTGAGACTATGTGAATCAGGAGAAGCCTTGCAGTCTCGCCTGCCAATCTTGGGATTCATCAACCTTCACAGCTTGTGAGCAAGAGCCCTGCTCTCCGGCCTACTGATGTTAGGTTTGCTAGCCCCTGTGGCTACGTGAATCAGGAGAAACCTTTTTCCTTCCTGATCCGTGGACTTCGGACGTTCCAGCCTCTACAATCACATGAGCTATTTCTTTGACAAATATAATTTCTACACTTTAGTGGTTTTGCTTCTCTAGAGAACCCAGCCTAAGACAGACACCACTAGAATGGGATTAGGGCCCATCCTCCTCTGGTATGACCTCCTGTTAACTGACCTTAGCATCTTCAAAGACCCTATTTACAAACAAAGTCACATTCACAGGTACAGGGGTTAGGACTTCAATATCTCTTTTGGGGGGACACAATTAAATTGGTAACAAAACCAAAAAAAAAATAAAATCCATTGCTGTCGAGTTGATTCCAACTCATAGTGACCCTACGAGAACAGAGTAGAACTACCCCATAGGGTTTCCAAGGAGTAGGTGGTGGATTTGAACTGCCAACCTTTTGGGTGCAGCAGAACATTCAACCACTGTGCCACCAGGACTCCAAAAATGTTCTAAAAGTGATTTAAGGTGATGACTGCACTACTCAGTAAAGTTACTAAAAATCACTGAATTGTACTCTTGAAATTGGTGAATTTTATGATTCATAAAATATACCTCAATAAAGTTGTTCTTAAAAATTAAGACTATGTTTTCATTATGCCATGGTACTGCAGGCTTAGCTTAAAAGAGTGCTCCTTTGATGATAATAAAACACTCTCCTTTTTATTTACTTAGTTTTTAAATTAAACTTGTCTCTAAAAAATAAGATTGAACCAGTTTTTTTTTTCAGAATATTAATTCTGAAAAATTAATTGCCTAACAGAAACAAATAGGCTAAAGAACATTGTTTCAGAACCAAACTTTACTTCAAGGAGATTTTAAGTAATAAAGCTTACAGCTTTTTCCCTTCGAAAAGAAATATTTTCTCCCTTCATTTGGTTCATTTCACTTGATTTCAGAGATTCTAATTTCTTCTGGGCTAATGGGAGTGGTCAGGTTTTGTACATCTTCTCAAAGGGAATTAAATTTGCAATTATCCCTAACATACCACAGACTCTCGCAAACCTGTGTTTCGTGCAGTCTTCAGATCCCTATTGCAATTAGCATATTTTCAAGGTGAAGTGCAGATGTCAAATTAATGTGGAAGGCGCCAGAATTGCCGAAGGGCCCAGGCCAATTGGTATTGGTCTAATTGGAGGACATGAGCCTTTACTGTGAAAGGGGTCCAGGGACTGACATCAGAAACAGGAAAGATCCTTAATGTGTGAATGGATTGGAAAGGGGAGAAGAGGAAACTGAAAACACAAGAAAGGGCTTACTTTTCTGGAGAAAGTTAGGATTCAGAAAGAGCATAAACGTGGAATGAGAATTATCATTATTACTGTATTATTATTGTTGTTGTTATTATTACTCCTGTCTATTTAGTTATTGTTAGAAAGCCAAGAAGGCGCAAATGGTAAAGCGCTTGACTACTGGCCAAAAGGTTGGCAACTGGAGCCTGCCCAGAGGTGCCTGGGAAGAAAGGCCTGGCAATCTACTTCCAAAAGGTCACAGCCTTGATAGCACTGTGGAGCAGTTCTACTGTGCACACGTGGGGTCACCATGAGTTGGGATCGACTCAACAGCTACTAACAACAACAACAACAAGTGCCAGGCACTATGGCAGACATTTTACATGCATTACCCCTTTTAAACCTGTCAACGACTCTCTTGGGTAATTATTATTCTTATTATGAAAAAGAGAAAAATGAAGCCCAGAAAGATGAAATTATTTGCAAGAAATGATATATTGAGCACTTACTACACGCCAAGCACATTTTTAAATGTTTTGCCTGTTATCATATTTACCTCTCAATACGACCCGGTGAGATAGATGTTATTATTACCTGTATGTTGTTGATGAGGGAACTGAGGCAGAGAGAACTAGAGAAACACACCCAGTTAGCCAGCCTCACTGGCACTGAGTGCACTTGACCCAGCCTCTGCACTCACCATTGCACCACACTGCCTTCTGCAAGCTTGCCCAGACGAGGAGGGAGCATCTGATTCTTTCAGAGTTTGTGAAAAGGCCACAAACTCCCAGACCACAGGGCCCTTGCACATGCTGTCCTCTGTGACTCCACATTCAGACATTCAGATCTTTCCTTCAGGCCAGCTTTTTTTTTTTTTTTTTCCCTCAAGTTGGGTTCCATGGAGCTGTTGAGAGGAGAGGAAAGAAAAGAATCTTAGAGCCTTGAGTGTTTAAGCACGGCAGCTTTATTTGCTGTTGTAAAAGAGGGATGCTCTCATAAGCTTTTATTTCAACAAAAGAAGTTCTGACAACACAAAAAAAAAAAACAGATTTAAAGCCAGTATAATAAATACTGCCTTTTAAGAATGATTTGGATCTTACCAGACAGAAATGAGGAGAAATGTATTCTGGGCATTGGATTTGGCTTGAGTCCTGACTCTGACCCTTATCAGTTGTTTGTGATTGGATAAAGCTATCTCTTCAATCTTCAGTTTCCTCATCAGTGAAAGAGGAATGATGGTTGTTTATCTTGCCCATGTCACAAGGATGTTCTAAGGATCAAATGAGATAACCTATAACAAGATGCTTTTTATTCTATAAAATAACCTAGAAATAACAATAATAAATAGCAGTGATTCATTGAACTAGATCCCTGGCATTGTGCCAGGCAAACACCTTTATGCGGATTTTCTTCCTTAAACCCTATAAACTGCCCGGTTGGGTTTCCAGAGCTACAATATTTACAGAAGCAGGCTGCCACGTCTTTCTCCTGTGGGGCAGCTGGTGGCTTCAAACCACCGAACTTTCACTTAGCAGCTGAGCACTGCACCGCCAGGGCTCCTCCTTTAAGCATTAAGAAAGCTAAGGCTTACAGAGGTTATGCAATTCACACAGATGCCATAGCCAGTAAAGTGACGCTGTTTCTAGAATCAGAAACAGATTTTGATTCATTTTTTAATAATTATATTTAAGATGCATTTTAAAGTCACTTCTTTTCAGTATTTCTAAGTGAAATTGATCATTCCTCCTTCTGCTCTCTCCCGACAGTTCTGTACCCCTTTCTCAGAACCTGGGGAAGACTAGCCACGGTCTTTCCTGCATTCAGAATGACATGGGTTCTGGCGTGCCTCTCCCACTAGGCTAAGGGCCTGGAAGATGTGCATCTGACTCAGCTCTGTACCCCTCAGCATTCCTGGCATCTAGTGCAGTGCAAGTGCTTAGCAAGAGGCTGTTCTCGTCTCCATAACTTCCTTTCTGTGCGGAACTGAACCGCTTCACACTCACACCCATACTGGGCTCCTTACCATTCCAGGCCAGTTCTTGCCTGGCTTCTCTGGACCTGTGCCATGGCACGAGAATTTACCTCTGGTTAAAATGGTAAATGATAGTAACAACAACAGTGGCTAGAATTTATCAAGCACTTACTAGGTCTGAAACCTATGCTAATCTCTACATGTATCACCTCATCTGATCTTTAAAGAAGTCTTTCTCATCCCTTCTCCGCCCCCCCCCCCCCCATACAGACAAAGAAGCTGAGGCAGAGAACTTAAATGACTTGTTAGAGGTCAGGCAGCTAAGTATGTGGTAGAGTCAGTTTAGAACTAAGGTTTGCTGCCCCACAGGCTTAGCTCTTAACCGATAGACTACACTGCTACACTTTGCTAGAATTCTTCCTACAAAATTCTCTTCATGTTGCTGCATGTGCCACTGACTCAATTCAGACTCATAGCAACTCTATAGGACAGAGTAGAACTGCCCATAGAGTTTCCCAGGCTGAAATTTTTACTGGAGCAGATGGCTAGGTCTTTTCTCCCACAGAGCCGCTGGTGGGTTCCAATCACCGACCTTTTGGTTAGCAACCTAACCACTGCACCACCAGGGCTCCTCTGTTGTTGCTGTTAAGTGCCAGCGAGTCGGTTCTGACTCATAGCAACCCTATGTACAACAGAACAAAACACTGCCCAGCACTGCACCACCCTCACTGTGTTATGTTTGAGGCCCTTGTTGTAGCCACTGTGTCAATCCATCTCTTTGAGGGTCTTCCACTTTTTCGCTGGCTCTCCACTTGACCAAGCATGATGTCCTTCTCCAGGGACTGATCCCTCCTGATAACATATCCAAAATATGTGAGATGCAGTCTTGCCATCCTTGCTTCCAAGGAGCATTCTGGTCATACTTCTTCCAAGACAGATTTGTTTGTTCTTCTGGCACTCCATGGTCTATTCAATTTTCTTCATCAACACCATAATTCAAAGGCATCAGTTCTTCTTCCATCTTCCTTATTCATTGGCCAGCTTTCACATGCCTAAGAGGTGATTGAAAATACCATGGCTTTGGTCAGGTGCACCTTAGTCCTCAAAGTGACATCTTTGCTTTTTAACACTTTAAAGAGAGAGGTCTTTTGCAGCAGATTTGCCCAATGCAAGGCATCATTTGACTTTTTGACTGTTGCTCCCATGGGCATTGATTGTGGGTCGAAGTCAAATGAAATCCTTGACACCTTCAATCTTTTCTCCGTTTATCATGATGTTGCTCATTGGTCCAGTTGTGAGGATTTTTGTTTCTTTATGTTGAGACATAATCCACATTTACTATGTCTGCTGCTTGCTGAAAACTCCCCAGTTTCCTCAATCATTCTAATCCATTCTCAACCTCCCCATCATTCATTCCATCCACACACACATTTCTTTCATGTTTAGTAACTGTCTGTTCCGTCCCATGATTTTAACAGCTCATTTCACTACTAATCCTCACAGCATCTAGCACAATGCCTAGTATGGAGTGGGCACTTAGTATTAAATTCTGAATTCTTCTTTTGTCATTCATTCATTCATTTATAATTCAGTAGATGTCCTCTGTAAGAGGGCAGCTATACTAGTGTTACCCTGGATCCCAGAGCAACGTTTCTTGGTTATGTCAAATTGAGCCATCTTAATTATTTGACTCATCTTTTAACTGTTGGTTAATGAAAAACCTTTGGAGGGAAAGTCTCCACAGGATTTTGACATATTATGACAGAGAGACAGGGCCTGAGTTCACGCCCAGACCCTAGAATGAGAATTTTGTTCTATTCTGTTTTCAGTAGATTATAGAAGTGGTTGGGACTTTAAAAGGTTGAACAATTTCTCAAACTTACCTGTTCAGCGTTGATGTGGTCATCTCAAAGATGCATGACAAGAGCAGAATCTGTACAGAGAAAGAGGTGGTGGGCAGGAGAAATGTAGCTATTGGGGGTCACCGCTGAGCACCTTCCATCTTCTGACTCTACAGGAGGTGTTGCCTTCTATTATTACCACAACTACATCTCACAAAAACCCTAGGAAATACCTGTTACAATGTCACTGGATCATATGAGCCCATAGCACCTCTTCCCATTAGAATAGTACTTTTCAAATTTTTAGAGCATATGGACACAATATTTGAAAAAGAGCTTATTGCAATAAATATAAAATATATTTTATGTTATACAGTCATTCATGAGATATTTTTGGGATCTTAATAGGCACTGAATACTGTTCTAGGCAGAGAAGACAAAACAATCAGCAAAATAGACAAGATCCCTGCTATTATAAAGCTTTACCACAGAAGGAAGATAAAACGCTTTGGGTGGGAACAGAGGTGAGGGTGGGAACTGAAGATAGGCCAAGATTTTCAATAGTCATCAAGAGTTTTTTTCCATAAGAATTAATATTTCCTTATAAGTTATAATTTCCTGGAATATATCCTCAATATATGATATAGACCTTTACATATAGAATATAATATATGCATACATAGTTCTCTTTATGTACGTATATAGAGATATATGTAGTTCTATATATAATACTTGGAAACCCTGGTGGCGTAGTGATTAAGTGGTATGGCTGCTAACCAAAGGGTCGGCAGTTCGAATCTGCCAGGCACTCCTTGGAAACTCTATGGGGCAGTTCTACGCTGTCCTACAGGGTCGTTATGAGTCGGAATCAACTTGACAGCACTGGGTTGGGCTTTTTGGTTTTATATATAATATGGAACTTTAAATAACTTTTTGCCAAGGAAATGTAATATTAATTTTTTTAATTTATGATGTATCCAGCGACACTTTTTTTATAACTTTTTATTTTTAAATAATTTCAGACTTACGGAAAAGACACAAGTATAGTAAAAAGAAATTCTGTGTACATTTCTCCAAGATTCCCTAGTGGTTAGCATATACTATTCCCCAGCTGGAGTTGTGAAAATGTAATTGCAATACTTGATCCTGGGTTGGATAATCCCGGACTCTGTATGTGTGTGTGCATATGTATGTTCTAAAAAACATCGGGACTCTTGGTGAAGTTTGAATGATTTGTAGATTAGATACTAGTATGGATTAGCTAACAGTATTGATCATTGTACCGTGGTTGTATAAGAAAATGTCCTTGTGCTTAGGAAATACACACTGAAGTATTTAAAGTAAAGGGGATTATTGTCTGCAAGTCTGCGGTTAGTTCAGTAACACTTTTAACTCGCATCAATGTATATCTCCAGCTCAGACTGCTTCCCTGATATCCAGACTCATATTTTCAATTGCCCATTCTCAACACTCAACTTGAATGCCTAATTGGAACCACAAGCTGAACGTGCTTAAAACCAAACTCTTCATTTTACTAACCTTCCAAAGTCCTAAACATTTGCCCCCATTCTTCCTCTTCTTAATGGCACCACTGTTCTCCCAGCTGCTCAGTATTTGGAGTAATCTTGATCCACCTTGATACTCACATTCCACATCTCTGCCTTCAAAACATAACCAGAAGCCTAACACATCTCAGCACCTTGTCCACAACCACCTTCCTCTCTTCCCAGATTACTACAGTAACCCCTAACTGTCCTCCCTGTTTCCACCCTCCACACCACGCACCATGGTCTATCCTCCACGCCTGGCGGAATCCTGTTAGAATATAAGGCAGCTCGTATCACTCCTCAGTCTGAAGGCCTGCAGTGGTTTCCCACCCTTTTTACCAGAGTCAGAGTCAAACATTAAAATGCTTAATCTGGCCCCATCTTACCTTTTTGATGTCATCTAGAACTTTCCCCTCATTCACTGCACTCTGGGCACAATGACAACTTTGTGAGATCTTTCTCCTTCCTTTCATTCTCCTTCCCTGATATCCCTATGGCTGGCTCTCTTCCGGCAGGTCTCTGCTCAAATGTTAACCTTCTCAGGTGAGTCCGTCCCCAAGCCTTTCAATATAAAGAAGCAAACCCCACTTGCCAATATTTCCTATCCTTACACTAAAAAACCCACTGCTGGGTGGACCCAAAGCTCCAGTTTTTCAGTTAGCAGACCAGTCCATTAGCCATTTGCACCACCCAGAGACTATCCTGTGAACAACCAAACCAAAAATCCATTGCCACCAAGTCAATTCTGACTCATAGCACCCTTATGGGACAGAGCAGAACTGCCCCATAGGGTTTCCAAGGCTGCAGTCTTTATGGAAGCAGACTGCCACACCTTTCTCCCTCAGAGCAGCTGGTGGGTTTGAACCACTGACCTTTCAGTTAGCAGCCAAGCGCTTTAACCACTGTGCCACCAGGGCTCCCTTCCTTACTGTTTTATTTTTCCCCATAGCATGTTTCCTCACCTGTTATACTATAGCTTTACTTGTTTAACCATTTATTGTCAATCTCATTCCATTCGAATATAAATGGTGAGGGCATAGATTTTGTCCTTAATTCACTGCAGTTTCCAGTGCAATTAGCAGTCCTTTGTTCATAGGGGAGACCCTGGTGGTGTAGTGGTGAAGTGTTATGGCTGCTAACCAAAAGGTCGGCAGTTCGAATTCACTAGGCGCTGCTTGGAAACTCTATGGGGCAGTTCTATTCTGTCCTATAAGTTTGCTATAATTTGGAATCAACTCGACGCCAACAGGTTTTGGTTTGGTTGTTCATAGGAGAGTCTCTGGGTGGTGCAAGTGGCTACTGTGCTAGTCTGCTAACTGAAAAACTGGAGGTTTGAGTCCACCCGGCAGTACCTCAGAGGTAAGGCCTGGTGATCTACTTCCAAAAGATCAGCCATCGAATAGCCTACGGAGCACAGTTCTACCCTGACACACATGAGCCAGAATCCACGCGACAGCAACCGGTTTGTTCTTGTTGTTGCTCACAGGAGTACTCAGTAAGTTGCTGAATTGTTCAATATAAATTAAAAATAACAGTAACATCTACATACACCTTGGGAGAAAGCAACATAAACATGTAGAATATTTACTCAGCCTACAGACAATATTCAGTGCTAACATGAATTACAGGGCCTCTCATTAGCTCAAAAGCTAATAAAATGATGTATGAGAGAAAGTTTTACACTTAGATTGAAGAGACTTCATTTCTAGTCTTGGCTCACAGCTTGAAGAACACACTCAACCTTAGTTTCACTATAACTAAAATCAGAGAATTGGGGCTCTCTGGAGTCCTTTCCAGCTTGGGTTGTATGATTCCGTGGGTTACCCCCTTCTTTGGGTGCCCTCAAAGAAGGGTATTCGGCTTGTTGACATAAGAAAGGATTTGCAGGTTTAAAAGCTTCATAAATAAGCATTCAGAAATTCACTTTGGATCCTCAAGAGGTGGCAGCTGAAAAACTGCTGCTTTCACTAATCATGGTTATTCAGGGTTTTTATTATTATTATACAGAATAATAATTGTCATCACTTACTAAGTGCCCACACTTCAGGAACTTAGTTAAAAAAAAAAAAGCCTAATTACAGGGTGCGAATATTTGCATAAATTGATGGATTTCAGGCATGTATTAAGGTAGTGATGCATTGTAAAGCTGGGAAGTTTGAGTTTCTCTAAATTTATTTGCATTCATTTTTTATTTACTTTTAATCTGGTTAATTTTAAAAATGGGCTAATTTAGAAGCATAATTTTTTCTCCTTCACTCAGCCACCTGGCTGCCCGTCTGGGAGACTTTTATTTAGAGATCACATAGTATTCTGACATAATCATGCAAGCTTCAGAGGATGGCTGCCCTGTGTCTAAATTCTGGCTCTGCCATTCACTTACTTGGTAACCTAAAATATGCTTCCCACTTTTCTCTTCAACTTAAGGATTATTTAATGAAAATAATAAGAGTCAATCTGGGAGAAAAAAAAAAAAATCCAATCTTCAGGAAAATTTTTGTGAGACAATAAGGTAAAATTTGTAAAGCACTTGGTGTTCACTCGTCACTGGACAGAGGCTAGCTAGCTTCCTCCTCCTCCTTCTCCCTTCCCCATCTTTATGGCCTCAGATGAATGGATCCTATGAAGAGATCCCCTGCCACATGGATATAAAGTTGCCGACCCTTGTGAAGGACATCATGTTTGGTAAAGTACAGGGTCAGCCAAAAAGAGGAAGACCCTCAATGAGATGGATTGACACAGTGGCTGCAACAATGGGCTCAAGCATAACAGTGATTGTGAGCATGCCGTGAGACCAGGCAGTGTTTCCTTCTATGGTACATGGGGTTGCTATGAGTCAGAAACGACCTGACAGCACCTAACAACAACAGCCCTTGTGAAGGAGAAATAGCTTTAGGATCCCTCTTTCTTTCATGCTTTGTCCTTCTAACAAAACCCAAAGGCTCCATTTTTCCCTATCAATATTTCTCTACAACATTTGGTGTAGTATTCCATTACAGTTTTTTTCTTTTCCAGAGCACACACTTGCTTAGATGTTTGTGTGTGTGTGTGTGTATGTGTGTGTCCAATTTCTCTATTCTCTTCAAAACAAAAGCAACAAGCTAGTACCCAATGATACCATTCCTCTGTCAATTTGTCTTACTGTAGTGGCTTGCATGTTGCTATGACGCTGGAAACTATGCCATCGGTGTTTCAAATATCAACAGGGTCACCCATGGTGGACAAGTTTAGCAGATCTTTCAGACTAGGACAGACTAGGAAGAAAGGCCTGATGATTTACTTTCAAAAATTAGCCAGTGAAAGCCTACGGATCATAACAGAACATTGTTTGCTGTAGTGCTGGAAGATGAGCCCTCTAGACTGGAAGGCATCCGAAATACACAGTGGCTCCAACAATGGACTCCAGCACACCAACAACTGCGAAGACAGCACAGGACTGGGCAATTTTCGTTCTGTTGTACATGAAGTCACCGTAAGTCGGAGCCAACTCAACCACAACTAACAGTCCCCAATGGCTCAGAAATGGCCCACATATGTGTTTTCTTTGCTCTGCAGTACTGTGACTTCAATTTTTTTCCCATTTATCTTCTTATACTTAAAA
The DNA here is from genome assembly GCF_030014295.1 of Loxodonta africana. Classification (NCBI taxonomy): domain Eukaryota; kingdom Metazoa; phylum Chordata; class Mammalia; order Proboscidea; family Elephantidae; genus Loxodonta; species Loxodonta africana. The sequence continues at coordinate 58,216,599 of NC_087362.1, forward strand.
ATGCTATTATGCATTGAATTCTCAATTTATGGTTTCTTTCCAAGCTCAAAAGATCTGGCCATGGAGAATCCTCATGGGCGTTCATTCCACAGTTCAGCAAAGAAATGTGCACTCCTTCTTATACCCAGCTTGCCTCACTCTTTTTCTTTACCTGCCTGACCGTTGCTAGCATTTATTTTGTGCCCTAGGCATCAGAACAAGATCCTCGCATTAAGTGTGTGGGCTCACCATTTTATCCTTCTATATCCTCTGCTGTAATGCTCTGCCCCAGATAACAAGGGCTGTTGCGGCACATTCTTACTATCTTGGCTCACATGCCAACATCTCAGGAGGCCTTCCCTGACCATTCTATTTAAAATTGCAAACTCCCACTCCTGCCTTCCACTATTCCTTTTCCAGCTGTCCTACTTCATTTTCTTTGATGTAGGTATCAAATTCTGACCTATTATTTATCCTAATTGTTTTATTGTTTGTTTTTCTTTCTCCCTCCTCCCCCATTATACGCAAGATCCATGAGGGGAAATCTTTGTGTCTCTTTCGTCCACCGCTGTATTCCCAGCAGCTAGAACAGCATCTGGGGCATGGTAGCCAAACAGCAACCTATGTGTTGCAGAGTAGAACTACACTCCGTAGGGTTATCCAGGCTGTGACCTTTTGGGAACAGATCACCAGGTCTATTTTCTAAAGGACCTCTGGGTGTATTCGAACCACCAGCCTTTCAGTTAGTAGTGGAGTGCTTAACTGTTTGCTTCACCCAAAGACTCCAGGACACCGTGGGTGCTCAACCAAAAACAACAATTTATTCCCTGTAACAAATAACAGATACCTTCTATATGACCTATTCATGATATCCTTCAAATCAGACTGACTTAACTAATTAAAAAGTTCAAGGTAGGAAATGATTTAGAGATGAGGCCATTTGTCCCCCTCATTGGGAGATCAGAAACAGAAAGCAGGGAGGTGAAGGGACTTATCCAAGACACACCAAAACCAGAGACATCACTAGCTCCTTGTCCCATGAACAATCTATTCTTTGGTACCGTTCCTGGCTTTTCACTTACAAGTCTTCCTGTTATATCTAGCTGTACACGCTTTGTTTGTGACAAAGGAGCCCTGCTGGCACCATGGATAAAGTGCTCAGCTGCTAACTGAAAAGTCAGGGAGTCCAACCCCACAACCGCTCCATGAGAGAAAGATGTGGGAGTCTACTTCCGTAAAGATTACAACCATGGAAACCTTATGGGGCAGTTCTATTCTGTCCCACTGGGTCACTGTGAGTCAGAAGCAACTTGACAGCAATGGGTTTGGTTTTTGGGGTTTGTTTGTGACAAGCTGGTTGTTCAAACTGGACTCTGGCAAGCATTTTTAAAGAAACCATGCTCAAGGAGAGTAATTTTCTGAAATTATAGATTGCTATTACTCATCACGAAAACCTTGGTGACATAGTGGTTAAGAGATATGGCTGCTAACCAAAAGGTCAGCAGTTTAAATACACCAACCACTCCTTGGAAACTCTATGGGGCAGTTATACTCTGTTCCATAGGGTCACTATGAATCTGAATCGACTCGGTGGCAACAGGTTTGCTTTTGGTTTTGTTTTTTTTTTTTAATTACTCCTCATGGATTTTTAAATAGATTCTTCAATCCCTAGAAAAACCAGCAGACAGCTTAGCTTGGGCAAATCATTTGACTTGTATATATAACTATGGACCTTTTGGAGACAGCCCAGCATAATCACAGCTGAAAGACCTTGAGCCACGGCTGCTACATTCTTTGATGTTTACAGAAACCTTTGGAGAACTACATACATTATGTCCTTTGCATATGCTTTGTGTACATATCCAAAATAAACATTCTCTTTCTTAAGAAGAGGTGCATTCAATCCCCAAAGTAATTTATGTGCATAAATTATATTTTATGGTAACAAACGCAGATACAAAATTTCCCTGTGATTAGTTCGATTTTTTAATGAAGAATTATTTAGTGGGTGGGAAATTGCGCAAGTCTTCTCCTTTGGCACCAACAACAGTGGGAATATATAAATAGGTACTGGTTACCTAAATTCCCCACATGTGCAAAAGAGACCAGGGAAACCGTCTCCATTTCACAAGGCTCTTTACCTGATTTCCCCTGGCTTCTACCACTGATTAGAGCGCTACCTTGCTAATCTACCCTCACTATGGTGCACCTCTTTTGTCCTTCTCTCCAGCTCAGTTTCATTAAAGCTAGTTCATAATCCAAAGCACCTCTCAGTAAAGCTAGTCCATGCAGGCCATTTTTTTTTAATTGTGAATGTTGAAACTTGCAACTTCGAAATTAAGTAAAATCTGATTGTAGCCAATGTCTTCTTCTGAGGAAGACTGAAGAAAAACACTCTTGACAAATTTAATGAAAACTTACAGTGTAGGTCCAAAAGCTGAGTTATAGCAGGCACCAATGGGAAATAAAGCATTCTCTCTTTGCATGGTATTTCTTGAATTTTCTTGGAAGCTCTTGGGAATATGTTTAGAAAATCTGCTTTTAAAAATGGATCCTTAACTCAGAGAGAAATGCCCATGCATCCATAATGCCTAACACAGGGGATGGGGCCAAGATGGCAAAAACAGTCAGACACTTCCTATGTTCTGTCTTACAACAAAGACCTGAAAAAACAAGTGAATCGATTATATAAGACAATCTAGGAACCCTAACCACCAAAGACAAAGTTGAGGAGTTGGACTGAGCAGCAGGGGGAGGGAGAGACAATTCAAAAGCAGCCGGTACCCTGCAGGCTGGATTGACAGGCACACGCAGGCTGAGGCAAGCAGTAGCACTCAGGATGTGTTTTCCACATTGGGAGAAAGCAAGGGGCAGAGAGTCCGCACAAGTCTCCGGAGCCAGGAAGAAGCGGCACTGGATCTGAAAGTTAAGTGCAAGCATCTAACCTACCTGGTGGGATCAAAATAACACTTCCCCCTCTGGGAAGTGCCTCTCTTCCACTCACCCACCCCCTCCCCACTCTGCTCTGGTCCTGGTCCAGCAGTGTTCAGTGGTTGCGGTGCCCCCTGGGCCAGAAGTGGGACCCTTCATGCCTGAGCCAGTCTCCTGGCTTTGGGGAGGGAACAAATAAACAAATGAACAAATAGGAAAAATGAAACTGCCAGCTCCCCTAAGTCAGGAACTCTGGGCAGGCACTGCTCCTCTGCCTAGGCACAGGCATAAGGGATCTACAGACTTCGAATGCTTTTCACCCCTGCCTAGACCTGTGTGGGCCCATTCAACAATGTAGGCCCTCATTAGCATAGTATAACAGGGTATATACCTGAAGCCTAATTTCAACTTCAACAGTTAAGGGGGAGTGGCAGGTTTTTTACATTTGACACCACCCTGCCCATTAAGCAGGGTCCTCACCTACCCATATCAGGGACCTGAGGGCTGGTGGCTCCACCCACTCCACCTAGGCACCTACAACAGGGGTCCAAGAACAAGTGGTGCCTCCCAGTCCTTACAGCCAACAGCATTGGGTGCCCAAAATCTGGCTGCAAAACCCACCTACCTACATGCTCTAGGGGACAAGAACACACTTTCCACCTAAGTACTCAGGGACAGCTGTCAGTCCCCTACCTTGCTCAGCATATAACCCCCTACTGTAGCCAGATACCTGACCCTGCTCCAATCATTCCTATGTAGCCCTGCCCATCTAGGACTGTAGGCGAGAGTTTGTGCTACATACTCAGTGATCAATAACCTGAACACCTGAGCTGAATCCACATAAGGAAAGTAAATGGGCTTCTGGGCTCACATACCTAGTAGCAGCTCTAACCACCTGGTGACAGGACGTGAGAGCTTTAAACCTCTAACCACCTGGTGACAGGACGTGAGAGCATTAAAGACACCAATAATCAAAGTAGCTCACATGTCCAGCCTATTTGGACATATCAAAACAAAACAAAACAAGAAGCTAGGACACAGTAAGCAAGCATACAATAAATAAATATAATAACTTCTTGATGCTCAGAGACAACGGTCAATATCAAATCACAGAAAAGGCAGACCATGATGGCTCTGGCAAGCAATCAAAACAAAGAACCAGGAAACCTCCCAGAGGAAGAGAAAATATTGGAATTACTAGAGGTAGAATTCAAAAGATTAATATACAGGGCTCTTCAAGAGATCAGGAAGGAGATCAGGCAAAACGCAGAACAAGCCAAGAACACATATACAAAGCAATAGAGGAATTTAGGAAAGCTGCAGGGAACCCTGGTGGCATAGTAGTTAAGGGCTATGGCTGCTAACCAAAAGGCGCTCCTTGGAAACTTTATGGGGCAGTTCTACTCTGTCCTATAGGGTCACTATGAGTAGGAATCGACTCAACGCCAATGGGTTTGGTTCCTGGTTTTTTGTTATACAAGAGCAAAATGACAAATTTAACAGGCTGCTAGAACCCATAAAGAGGCAGCAAATAGAAATCCAAAAGATTAACAATAAAATTTCAGAATTAGGCAACTCAATAGAAAGTCAGAGGATCAGAATTGAGGCAATGGAAGCCAGAATTAGTAAAATTGAAGATAAAGCACTTGACATCAAGTTATTTGAGGAAAAATCAGATAAAAGAATTTTTTTAAATGAAGAAATCCTAAGAATTACGAGGGACTCTATCAAAAGGCATAACTTACATTTGATTGGAGTACCAGAACAGGGGGGGATAACAGAAAACGTAGAGAGAATTGTTGAAGATTTGTTGGCAGAAAACTTCCCTGATATCGTGAAAGATGAGAAGATATCCATACAAGAAGCTCGTTGAACCCCACACAGGGTAGATCCCAAAAGAAAGTCACCAAGACACAATCAAACTTGCCAAAACCAAGATAAAGAGAGAATTTTAAGAACATCTAGGGATAAATGAAAAGTCACCTAAAAAGGGCAGTCAATAAGATTAAACTCTGACTACTCAGCAGAAACCATGCAGGCAAGAAGGTAATGGAATGACATATATGAAGCCTTGAAGGAAAGGAAAAAATTGCCAGCCAAGAGTTATGTATCCAGCAAAGTCTCTCAAATATGATGGCAAAATTAGGGCATTTCAAGAAAAACAAAAGTTAAGAGAATTTGTAAAAAAAAAATCAAACCAAAACTACAAGAAAGGGAGTCCTCCAGATAATCAGTAATAACAGATAACAACTCAAGACTAGAACACAGGACAGAACAACCAGATATCAACCCAGAGAGGGAAGGCACAAAAATAAATTAAAGCTAAAACACTGAAAATAGGGAAACAGAGACATCAGTATGTAAAAGATGACAACATTAAAGCAAAAAAATGAGGGTCTAAATAGTGTAGTCATAGAACTTTCATATGGAGAGGAAGTTTAGGTGATACCAAGAAATAAAATATTAGTCTAAACTTAGAAAAACAGAGGTAAATTTTAAGTTAATCACAAGGGAACCTAACAAACCTACACATCAAAATAAAAAAGAAGAAAAATATAAAGACTCAGCAATTACAAAATCAACAACAATGAAAAAGATGAAAAGAAAACACATTAAGAAAAAACAACTCAGCACAGAAAATTAAGTGGAACAAAGAAGCTGTCAACACCACAGAAAAAAATACATCAAAAAAAAGCACTAAACTCATTAAAAAAAAAAAAAAAAACTCATACCTATCAATAATTACCTGAATGTAAATGGACTAAATGCAAAAATAAAGGGACAGAGAGGAGAAGAATGGATTAAAAAACATCATCTGTCTATATGCTGCCTACAAAAGACACACCTTAGACTCAACGACACAAACAAACTAAAACTCAAAGATGGGAAAACATATATCAAGCAAACAACAATCAAAAAAGAGCAGGAGTGGCAATATTAATCTCTGACAAAATAGACTTTAAAGCAAAATCTACCACAAAGGATAAGGAAGGACACTATATAATGATTAAAGGAGGACATAACCATAATAAATATTTATGCACCCAACAACAGGGCTCCAAAATACATAAAACAAACTCTAACAGCATTGAAAAGAGAAATGGCTCCATAATAGTAGTAAAAGACTTCAAAAAAATGCCTAATACAATTTGGAGTGACATGGACTCCCTTTCATTATCTATGGATCTTCTCGAGTTCTAGATTAAGAACATCTGATTTCCATCTGATTTAAATGCAGACAGAAAAATTTGCAAATAAAGAGTCATATATATCTTTGCTGTTGTTGTTGCTGTTGCTGTTGTTGCCTGGTCCTTATCATCCTCATCATCCATCATTGTGGCTATTATGCCAATCCATCCAACCAAGGGTCTCGCATGACCTTGTTGGCCCTCTACTTCACCAAATATGTTGTCCTTCTCCAGAGATTGATCCCTCCTGATGATGTGTCCAAAGCAAGTAAGCTGACAATGTTCTGTCATGATCAATAAGATTTTCAACGGCTAATTTTCAGATGGAGCCCTGGTGGTAGTGTTTAAAGAGCACAGCTGCTAACCAAAAGGTTGGCAGTTCGAATCCACCAGCTGCTCCTGGGAAACCCTCTGGGACAGTTCTACTCTGTCCTATAGGGTTGCTATGAGTCGGAATCAACTCAATGGCAATGGGTTTTTGGTTTAATTTTCAGAAGTAGATCACCAGGCTTTTCTTCCTAGTCTGTCTTAGTCTTAGCTCCACTGAAACCTGTCCATCATTGGTGACTCTGCTTAAAGCATCATAGCAACATGCAAGCCACTACAGTACAACAGACTGACACAGAAGTGGTGGATATCATTGCCTTTAATGTGCTAAGCTATCAAGGCAACCAGTACCTCCTTTTCCCCAAAAGCGTTTTTTAAACAAAACTGATTTTTTTTTCACGCTGATATACATACCTGACTAACAACACATTCACATGGAATACAAGTTAGGGATGTATAGTGCAAGGGTCCATCTAAACATGAGCACTATATTTTTTAACCAACTTGTGCCACCCCTGCTTGCAAATTGTGTGCATCTGTGTATGTATCCGCGCACATGCTTGTGGTTAGAGAAGATTTTAATTTACATAGTTGGCCAACGAATTGGCTGAGTTAACTACTGGAAGAAAATATATGCCATTCCTTTAAACTAACTCCCAGGTGATCCGATTTTGTGTTTCCAAATTCTGTTAAATTTTAACAATGGATGGCTGCAATATGAGGTAGACTATTCTTTCTCTTTCCCTTTCTTGCAGCTTACACTGGGTATTGAACACTTAAACCCAGATTTGAACTGTTAAACTTTCTGTGTAACACTTTCAAATATTCCCTCTATCTTGTGTGCCATCTCCACTGGGCTGTACATGTTATGAGGGCTCCATCATGCCTAGCTTGCTGTTTCATCTTCAGAGTGTAGCACAGCACCTGATACAAAGCAAGTGTTCAATTTCACTTCCAATGATGGCATTCAGTGTCAGAGTATAACAGTTACTACTTAGTTTCCTGCTGAACAGCACTATGTGGGTGATATCAATAGTTTAGAAATCTGTTTTCTCAGAGCCCTGGGGTTGAGGCAGAGATGGCAAAGAAGACATCAAAATCACTAAGAGGGAAGCCACGTGGGTGGGTTCCAGGCCTACCCGCGACCCCTGTTCAACCAGATCATCTCTGTTTCAACCTGGGCTTCAACGTAAGATTCAGACAACTGTCTATGTTTTGGTGAAAGCAAATGCAGTATTTCCTAACGCTGTTCTTTGTTATGGATTGACCAGTAATTTGAGAATTGAAAGAGAGCAACTACTTTGTATCTATTCATTCAGAGTCAAGAAATATGTCCCCATGTTCATTCAAAGGAGATAATATTTGAAAATGGGCCAGCAGTTTCAAATATTTTCCCAAAAATGAATGTCACTCTTTTCTCTGTGTAAGTCTGAATGGAGTCAGCATAAATTAGGAGCGAGTTTATAGTGTACGCATAACGTGTATAACAAAGATTGGCAGAAGAGTTAGAAACTTCTAACAGAAGCAGCAGAGCTATCACTTTGAACTTATTAACTGAGAATGCCAAAATTTATGTAATAGAGATGCAATATCCCTTTGGTAAAATGAGATGAGTTTTATAACTAGTCAATTTTTCAGCAATTGAAAATGTTAATTGTATAAGATTTTGAATAGATTGATGATATTCAGAATTAACTGAAATAACTACTTTTCTGGAATATTTTTTCCAATTAATTTTCATAAGATTTTCTTCCAATAACTTTCACTTTTTCCTATTAAGTAAAGAATGGTAATGGTGGCGGTGGCCTTGGGGGCTGGGGGTGATAGCTGTCGGTGGTAGTAGCTGTGTGGGGTATGATGGTAATTATAGGTTATAGTAATAATAGTTGTAGGCTGTAGTAGCTGCGGGGGTGATGGCAGTGGTGATAGTTACAGGTGGTGGCAGAGGTGACAATTATGAGAGATAGTGGTGGTAGTGGTATCAGTTATGGACGGTAGCGGTATCTGTGGTGGGTGATGAGGGGGGTGCTAGTTATGGGAACTTGTGGTAGTGGTGGAGGTGGTAATTATACATGGTGGTAGAAGTGAAGGTGATAGTTGGGGAAGATATTGGTGACAGCTATGTGTAGTGGTAGCTGTGGATAGTGGTGATGGTGGTGGTGGTAGTTGCGGCAGTTATGGGTAGTGGTGGTGGAGGTGGTAGTTATGGGTGGTAGTGATAGTGGGGAAGATAATGGTGATGGTTTCGGGTAGTGGTAGCTGTAGGTAGTTGTGGAGGCAGTAGTAGCTGGAAATGTAGTTGTGAGTGGTGGTAGCGGTAGCGGTAGTTGCAGGAGATAGGGATTATAGTTGTGGGTGTTGCTAGAGCAGATATGTCAACATTATAGAAAGAGGCATAATTAATGTTTATGTGTAACTACAGATACAAATACATGACTATAGATATAAACAAATACAAATGTAGATACAAAAATAAACATACAAACATACACTAGTGGAGTGATTAAAAGTAAGGGTAAAATTTCAAAAACACATGTTCCAGTCTTGACGCTGTCACTTACCTAGCCATGACCTTGGGTAGGTTTATTAATTCCTTTAAATTTCAGTGTTTTCACCTATAAAGCTGGAATAATAATAATGCACACTCAACAGGACTATTGTGATGATTAAATATGATAATGTATATTAGGCACTTAGTCCAGTGGCTGGCACCAAGTCCACACACAATAGTTATTATCATTATGGTATCTCTCGTAATTCTGTGTATCATAGACAGAAATTAAGAATCCTATCAGCAACATTTCAATCATGTTTTCTAACTGTCCAAAAGCATTCGCAATCACTGGGCCATTACTCTCCTAGGTTCCTGTAGAAATTCAGCTTCCAAATTTTTATCTCAGAAACTGGCAGAATTCCGCTGACTGCCCCACCACAGGCCAACAAAACACATCTACATCTGAATCTGTTTCACTTGATTCCCCAAAGTAGGTCACTGGTGTCCAACACCCTTTGCTGGTGTAGAAAGAAAAGCAACAAAACTCTCATTGCTTTTGCACAAACATATATTTTCTTCTATTTAGCAATTTTCTCTTTTTCTATGCCTTAACAGAAACTATTTGGAAAGGATTTTTTTTTTTTTTTTCTGAAATGCAGTAAGGCAGGTGAAAATGTCTTTACCAGATGGCCCCGAACTTGATTTCAACTTTTTTTTTCAATTATTCTGGACCATCATTATGCAAATCAATTTTTGCTTTGATATTATGGAGTTATTTTCCCAAGAACTTGGATAGTGCAAATTGCTGTAAGTAATATAGCTCCAAATGCCTTGAATGTAGTGTTTCTGTTGTTTAATGATGCTTCGAAACATATCACTTCTTGGTTCTCTAGTTACCAGGTCTAGTCTCGCTCCCTCCTGTGCCTTTCACCCACGCACACTGATCCGTATCATGTTCCCTTTACAACTAGAAAAAGTTCCTAAGAGAAAATACTTAAATACTCCTGCTAAAAACATTGTGTTCAAACATAGCAGCGACTGTGAGGATGGCACAGGACCGGACAGTATTTCATTCTGTTGTACATAGGGTCTCTATGAGTCGTAATCAACTCGACAGCACCTAACAATAACAAAAACGATAAAAACAAAAATGCCATTTGTGACAGCTGTTTCCATTTCTCTTTGGTAAACTTGCTTACTGGGAAAATAGGTTGTTATTTTATTACATACATAAAGGTAGAAGTTCAGTAATACTGACTGGGTCAAAAACAAAAACACTCCAGTTCTATTTTGCATGTGCTAAAATTCACTCGAATCAGTTCTTCCAACTTTAGGGTCACAACTCTTCAGGTCTTTGGTCATTACTGCTCAGTACATCAAGTCTGTTTTGGAGAAAGTACAGCCAAAATGCTCCTTAGAAGCAAGGATGGCAAGACGTCATCTCACATACTTTGGACATGTTATATCAGAAGGGACCAATCCCTGGAGAAGGACAACGTGCTTAGTAAAGTAGAGAGTCAGCAAAATAGAGGAAGGCCTTCAAGGAGATGGATTGACACAGTGGCGGCAGCAACGGGCTCAGATATCCCTTATTGTGAGATGTACACAGGACTGGGCAAGGTTTCATCCTGTTATACATAGGGCTGCTATGAGTTGGAGCCAACTCGAGGGCACCTAACAACAACAGCAGCAACAACAACAATTCTGGGGTAAAATTTAAATTCTGGACCAGACGCACATGCATCAGAAGCTCGTGGGGGAGTTTGTTAACAATTCAGATTCCCAATTCCCACACATAGACATTATGACCCCAAAGAATCTTCAAATTTTAGAGCATTTCTCTAGGAGCTAAAGGGTTTGGTGAAAAGCTCATTTTTAATGAGCTGCATGCTATATATTCAAACTCAACCTTACCTATATCTTTCGAAATTTCACCTGTAAACCTACGCTATAAATACACCTCCTTTTTATCTAAAATAAGTTGGAAAGAATTGGGTTAGAGTTTTGAAAGAAAGCCAGTTCTTGCTCTGCAAAGTGAAGGCAGTATCAGTCTCATTGTAGCCGTGTTTTATAAGCTGATAAAGCCTGCAAAAATATGCATGTGCTCAGTCCTTTGAAGGTGGTTTTGTGGGAAATAGGGACTTACGAGATCCTTGATTCTTCACTTTCAAGATGGAATATAGATGAAATCCCCTAGGACACTATCCTATTAACGTAATTACACAGATAGAGGCATGGAGGGAAGTGCTGGATTGATTAGAAATGACACTGAGAGAGTTGGCAGGCAGAAGATTTCCAAACTGACAAAATCAGAACTAACCAGCACACATTTTAGGTTTAGAATCAATCTTGCTGAAGAATGCAATCCTCTTTAAGAGAATCCAAAAAAATTAATGGAAGTGGATTTGCCAGTATAAAAGGCACCTGGCTAGCAGTCCACATGCCCACATCCCGAACACGCCACTACAATACCTGCAATGACTCAGTAAGACACGAGAACTCAAAGAAACCCTGGAAACAGACTCCCAGCCAACCCATTACCAGAATCCTGTAGAAAATCATACCAATAGCAAGCCAAAGGTGCTAAAATGAGACACGCGACAGATGATCTCACAGCAAAGATAGATGGGAAGAAGTTTGGATCCCCATTTATTATTTATCTCTAACCCAGTGACTCAGAAATTACACTCAATTATAAAATAAGGCATTTGCTCCAATATTGGGAGACAAACTGTGATGGTTAATGTTATGTATCAACTTGGCTAGGCCATGAGTCTCAGTGGTTTGGCAGATATTACATAATCATCCTCCATTTTGTGATCTGATATGAGCAACCGGTCTGTTGGAAGGCGAGTCTCTTTGGGGGTGTGGCATGCATCCACTATATACGGATGTTCTGGCAAAGTTCTCATTCTCTCTCTCTCTCGACTCTGTACCCATCTCATGGTCTGACCTCTGGTTATTGGAGGAGCCTTCAGCCTGACCTGCAGATTTCGGCTTGGCCAGCTGCCACAACCCTGTGAGCCAGCAGCCTGCTGCCTGACCTGCAGATTTAGGGTTTCTCGGCCCCTGCAACCCCATAAATCAGAAGAGCATTCAGCCTGCTGCCTAACGCATAGATTTTGCCTAAGCCATGGATGTGGGACTTGCCAGCCCCCACAATTGTGTGAGCCATTTCCTTCACTGGCTTTGCTTCTCTAGAGAACCCAACCTAAAATACTTTCTTCTGTTCTTGCATTACTCCCTTCAAAGTGTCTTTAGTTCTAAAAATATGGAAGAATTTTAACACTAAGAAACACAATAAGGCTAAAAAGATGGAGGCCTCGTGGTGATATAAGACACTTAAGATGGTATTAAAGGCACAGACAGAAATGTTAAGTGAGAGCTAAATGGGAAAGAACCCTAGAGGTAAAGTGTAGAGGGGTTGTAGTCTTTCAGAAGCTTTCATGAGTCCAAACATTCAGATATGGGGCATTGTGAGTAGAAGTTTGCTAGAATCAAAAAAAGCTGTGGGAGATGAATTGACTATGGGGTAATGGAAACCAACCGATAGCTGTGCACATAAGCCTGTCCACCTGCTCTCAATCTGTTGCTGCTGGAGCTGCAACTCTGTGCATGACCACACAATACCACTGCCTCACACTCTGGCTCCCTGACTTTTCTGGGCTCAAAGTAAGCACATGTCACGGGGCATGGAATATGACTGGTGAAGGGGTGGAGCGATCCAATCTGGAAGGCTAGAGGAGCTACCTCCCTGTAGGATAAACTTTGATCAGTAGGAAATGGAATGGACTGGTTGGGTAAATTTCCTCTCTGTTTCTTACTGTATTGGACAGAAGCCCAACTGCTTCATGCAGTGTGTTCATCCATCCATTTTGCATAGCCTAGTGGGTGTGTACCTATTCAGCAACCAACTGTGACTCTTCATGACTTGGCATGGAATGGTGCCGCACATAATGCATTACCTTGCTCTGTCCTCCATCCTTTCCTGCCTCACTCCCTATTCTCTCACTCTCAGCCCTTGGATTTGAACTTCCAGTACACCATTATGGCTTAGATGTTGCCTCGGACTCTGTTTTTAAGGAATGCAGGCTCTCCAGGAGTTCTTTCTCCTAAGCTATCCTGATCCTCATCCTTCTTAATAACCTTTTGTCCAACCCTCATTGATTTTATGAGCCATCCATTCTCTTTCCAATAAATTCCATTTTGGTCAAAGTCAGCTTCTGTTGCTTAAAGCCAAAGAACCTTAACCAGTGTATCACATGAGGATACATTTTGGTGGACTATTTATTATAATATAGCTCTATAATAATTTATCCCACAAAGGAGGAAATTGAGGATCACAGAAGTTAACGGCATTAATAATCTGCTGCATCAAAAATGTATATAATAACACTTGACAGACAGTAGGTGCTGAAATAAGATTTGTTGGACTTGAATCAGGGAAACTTGACTAGTACAGCATTTTCCACCAGGTTTAAATTCAAAGCCCCATGAGCTTCCTGTTCTACCAAGTTTTATCTCAGTTCAGGTTAAGGGTTTCAAACAATAGTTCTCTCTTAGAAATGGAGTAAGGACTAGCCATGATTATCTGTCTGCTGTAATTCTTCACCCAAATAGTTATGCCTAATCTAGATTGTACTCTCCTCTGAAAGAGAATTTTTACTTTTTTTCTGATCTAAAGAGTAGTACACTTGAAGAAAAACAACAAAGCTGGCTGATTTATACTACCATCTCCTACCTAGTGTAAAGTTACAATTATTAAGACAGTGTTGTATTAAAACAAGAACAGACAAAATAAGCAGTGGAAAAGAACGGACACTCCAGAAACAGACTCATATGGCCACATGCGGTGCAGTAGGGGAAAATGTTGGGGTTTTTTTGTTGTTGTTGTTGTTTTTAATTTGGTTCTATGTCAGTTAGACATGGAAAAAGTATACCTTGTCATCTACTTTACAATAAACACAAAAATAAAACACATATAGAGTGCACACCTAAATATAAAAGGTTAAAGTAATTAAAATTTTAGAAGAAAATAAAGGACAATTTAACGACCTTGATCTAGACAAAGTTTTTTTTTTCAAATAGGACACAAGAACTAACTATAAAAAAAAAAAGATACATTGGACTATAATAAAATTAGGAATATCCAACCACCAAAATATACCATTAGGAGAGTGAAAAAGTAACCCACAAGATGAGACAAACTATTCCCAATACATATATCCAACAAAAGACTTAAAATTAATGAGGAAAACCCAATGAAAAAATGGTCAATATTCCTGAATAGATGCTTCACAAGAGAAGATACCCAAATGTGCAATAAACATGGAAAGATAATCAAAATCATGGACCATTAGGGGAATTCAAATTAAAATCTCAAAGCGTACTACTAATATTCACGTACACACAAATGCCTAAAATAAAAATGATAGAAAATACCAAGTATTAACTAGGATGTAGAGCAATTAGAATTCTCACATCTGGCAGAAGTGTAAATTGATATCATGACTTTGAGAAAAAAATATTTGACAATATCTTTTAAAGTTGAACATGCCCATTCTATATGGGTCAGCATTTCCACCCCAGGGTATATACCCAGTAGAAATGTTCACATACATTCAACAAAAGATATACGTTCATTGCTATTCAAATTACCCAAATGTCTATCAATGGTAGAAGGAATAAATTGTGGCATAGTCACTGAATGAAATCTCATTAGATATGAGAATAAACAATGTACAACTATACACAACAATATAAATGAATCATACAAGCATGACTTTGAGGGAAAAAAACAGGTCTAAAGGAGTACAGGTCATGTGGTTAAATTTACATAAAGTACAAAACCAGGTAAAACTAATACATGCTGTTTGTAGTACAATTTCCTTTAAATGCTGCCTTGACCCAGTTTTGAAGCCCTGGCTGGAAGCTAGTCTGTTCCTTGAGCAGTTGACTGAGTCTGCTTGCAATCCCCACAACGTGACAGCACACTCCCCCTTTCTACCCTAGATTCCTAGTGTCCATTCAACCAGTTCCTGTCCCTTCCTGTCTTCTCATCCTGCCTCCAGGCAGGAGTCACCCATTGGTTTCATGTAACTCACTGAACTAAAAAGCACACTCCTCACATGTATTATTTTTTGTTATATAGTCCTGTCTAATCTTTGTCTGAAGAGTGGGCTTCAGGAATGGTTTCAGTTCTAGGTTAACAAAGTGTCCAAGGACCCTTGCTTCAGGGGGTTCCTCCAGTCTCTGTCACACCATTAAGTCTAGTCTTTTTATATGAATTTGAGTTCTGCTCCACAGTTTTCTTTCGCTCCGTCCAGGACTCTGTTGTGTTCCCTGTCAGGGAGGTCATTGGTGGTAGTGGGGTACCATCTAGTTTTTCTGGTCTCAGGCTGGTAGAGTCTCTGGTTTATGTGGTCCTTTAGTCTCTTGGGCTAATATTTTCCTTGTGTCTTTGGTTTTCTTCATTCTCCTTTGCTCCAAGTGGATTGGGACCAAGTGATGTAACTTAGATGGCCGCTCGAAAGCTTTTAAGATCGCAGACACAACTCACCAAAGTAGGATGCAGAACATTTTCTTAAAAAACTTTGTTATGCCAATTGACCTAGATGTCCCCCAAAACTATTTTTCCAGGCCCTAGCCCCAGCTACACTTTTCCTCAAAGTATGTGGATGTGTCCAGGAAGCTTCTGAGCTTTTGCTTTGGTCCAGTTATACTGACTTCCCCTGTATTAGTCCCTTCACCGAAGTTGATCCTTGTCTACTACCTGGTTAGTGAATTATCTTCTCCCTCCCTCTCCACTCTCATAACAATCAAAGAGTATTTTTTCTGTGTTAAAACCTTTTCTTGAGTTCTTATAATAGTGGTCTCCTACAATATTTGTCCTTTTGTGACTAATTTCGCTCAGCATAATGCCCTCCAGATTCATCCATGTCGTGAGATGTTTCTTGGATTCATCATTGTTCTTTAGGGTTGCATAGTATTTGATTGTGTGTATATGCCATAATCTGTTTATCCATTCATCTATTGATGGGCACGTAGGTTGTTTCCATCATTTTGCTATTGTGAACAACGTTGCAATGAACATGGTTGTGCATATGTCTATTTGTTTGACAGCTCTTATATCTCTAGGATATATTCCTAGGAGTGAGATTGCTGGGTCATATGGTAGTTATATTTCTAGCTTTTTAAGGAAGCACCAAATCATTTTTCAAAGTAGTTGTACCATTTTACATTCCCACCAGCAGTGCATAAGTGTTCCAATCTCTCCACAGCCTCTTCAACATTTACTATTTTGTGGTTTTTGGATTAGTGCTAGCCTTGTTGGGGTGAGATGGTATCTCTTTATAGTTTTGATTTGCATTTCTCTAATGGCTAATGATCATAAGCATTTCCTCATGTGTCTGTTGGCCACCTCAATGTCCTCTTTGGTGAAGTGTCTGTTCATATTCTTTGCCCATTTTTTAATTGAACTGTCTTTTTGTTGTTGAGGCATTGTAGTGACTTATAGATTTTAGAGATTAGACCCTTATCGGATATGTCGTAGCCAAAATTTTTTTCCCAGTCTGTAGGTTCTCTTTTTACTCCCTCGGTGAAATCTTTTGATGAGTGTTTGATTTTTAGGATCTCCCAGTTATCTAGTTACTCTTCTGGTATTAGTACATTGTTAGTTATGGTTTGTATACTATTTATGCCATGTATTAGGGCTTCTAGCATTTTCTCTATCTTTTCTTCTATGATCTTTATCATTTTAGATTTTGTATTTAGGTCTTTGATCCATTTTTAGTTACTTTTTTTGTATGATGCGAGGTATGGGTTCTGTTTCATTTTTTGCGCTATGCAATATGTAAAAAAAAAAATTGGCATTGCAGTGCTTATGAAATTACCTTGCTGGGAAAGAGTGAGGTTGGCAAACAAATGTAGAAGGCAGTGTGTTATCTGCATTAAAATATGGTATTCAGAATGCCCAACCCCCAGGGAGCCTGCGAAACCTAGCTAACTCTACACTTCTTACCATACATAAGCCCTCTCCTACAATTCCAACTTGTTGCTACCTTGTCCCTGGGTAAAACCCCCTGGGTAGCCTTGCTTCATGGCTCCCTGTTTCTGGGACTTGTGAAAAATAATTTCTATTTGTTTTCTGACCTTCCCGCGTGAGTCTCACTTCCTCATGTCACTCCTAATAGACCATTCAAGACAACCACAGGCTCCACTGGGTCAAACTGAACACGTTGTTAGAGGTCAGAGGTACTGTGCAAGATGTACTACCTGGGAGGGAGTATGAGGGAGACTCTTCTAGTTATGCTCATGGTCCATTTCTTGATCTGGGTGCTGGTTACATGGGTATATTCAGTTTATGAAACTTAATTGGACTGAACATTTACGACATGTACATTTGTCTTTATTTACTTTTTACTTCAATAAAGGTTTTTAAAAGTAGTGCATCTGTATTGACATTTAATGTAAGATAATATCTTGGCAGCCTACTCCCTGAAACAAAGCACGACTTGTGTCCAATTGTAAGAATTAGCAATAACTGTAATTGCCTAAAGCTCTTGTCATAAAAAAGAGATTACATTTTTCATTGTAGCAATTTAACAGTCATGGTTTTTTTTTTTATTATTATATTAAACTCAGGTGTTATTCCATGAGTATCACTGTGTGTTGTGAGTTATTTCCATGAAGTAATAGAGGAAATCTTTAGTTATTGCATGCTAATAATTTATAGCTAGTCATTTGGGGATAATGCACTTTTCTACATAATTTTAAAGAGTGAAAAAAAAATTTCCCCTCATTCTGTATCTCCTTGAAGGAGCCCTGGTAGTACAAATGGCTAAATGTTCTGCTGACAAAAGATTGGTGGTTCAAACCCACTCATCCACTCCTCAGCTTCTTCTATAAGTATTACAGTCAATGATAAAAAGCAAAGACAACGAAAATATTAACCCAAAGGACTAAAGGACCACCATGAACCAGAGGCTCCACCATCATGAGCCCAGAAGAACTAGATGGTGCCCGGCTACCACCAAGGACTGCTCTGACAGGGATCACAACAAAGAGTCCCAGACAGAACATGAGAAAAATGTAGAACAGAATTCAAAGCCATGAAAAAAGACCAAACTTACTGGTCTGACAGAGATTGGAGGAACTCCGGAGACTATGGCCCCTGAACACTGTACTAACTCAGAAATGAAACCATTCCCAAAGCCAACTTTTTAGACAAAGATTAGACAGATCAATAAAACAAAAAATAACACATGTGAGGAACATGCTTCTTAGTTCAATCAAGCGTAGGAAGCCAGGTGGGCAACTTCTGCCCAGGGGCAGGACAAGAAGGCAGGGCAGGACAGAAGCTAGACGAGTAGACATAGTGAGGACTGCAACCAATGTCACAGGCAATATGTGTATAAATTTCTGAGTGAGAAATTAACTTGAGCTGTAAACATTCACCTAAAGCACAATAATTTTTTTTTTAAAGGACATATAATACTATAATTACAGAATCCTCTCATTTCCCTTCCTCATAGAGTCACCACTATCCTGAAGTTGGTCTCTATCCTTTTTTTCCATTTTTCATATTTTTATCACACAGGTATATATCCCTGAGCATATGTATATTTTTTATAATATTGTTCTTTATTTTTAACATTTACATAAATGGTATACTGGTACAAATTCCTATGCAACTTCCATTGTTTTTACTCATCAGTATCTTATAGAGATGTATCCAGGCTGACGTGTCTGGTTCTGTATCATTCACATACACTGATGTGCACGACTCTAGTGTACCTAGATCAAGATGGAGGCCATTTCCACCACCCCCACAGTGCTCTTCTGTTGCCCCTCCCAGTACCAATCTCCCAGAGGCAACCAATATTCTGAATTCTAGCACCATAAATTAATTTTGGCTGTTCATGAACTTTATATAAATGGAATTACACAGTAAAAAAAAAAAAAAAAAAGACTACAGCCAAGAAAATTTTATGGGACAGTTCTACTCTGCGGCATGGGGTTGCTGTGTCGGAATCGACTCAATAGTGCACAGCAACAAAGACAGCAACACATTTATCCTTGGCACAATGTCTAGCTTAAGATCTGCGTTCGTCCTATGTTTGATGAGTTCAATGATTGTAGAGTTCACTTGACTTGTTTAGAGATATCGTAAATGCACTTTAAAGCTGGGTTTCTTAACATGGGATCCATGAACCCCCAGTGGTAGCGAACTTGGCTGGGAAAAATTCCACCTCAGTTTTCATTAACGTCTAAGTGAATTTTAACATGTCCCTCAATTGTGCTTTGTCACTACGGGAAAACACAGATATGGTCACTTAACATTATCATTGTTATCTCAACATATTGTCTATGCTTACCGCTACAGCATTTCATTGAAACCATGATGGTTATTAGACCCATCACAAGAACATCTCATTTAATGCACTAATAAAGAAGCTCCTATTTTACTATGGAAACCCCGGTGGCATAGTTGTTAAGAGCTATGGCTGCTAACCAAAAGGTCAGCAGTTCGAATCCACCAGGCGCTCCTTGGAAACTCTGTGGCGCAGTTCTACTCTGCCCTATACCAACGGGTTTGGCTTTTTGGTTAATTTGACTACATCACAGTGTTTTAGGTATTATCATAACTGTACTTTATATAATTGCTTTCTTTGTAATGCTATGTATTTTATTTTAGATATCTGAAAGCATCATTTTGAGAAACAGTCTAGATAATCTTACTTGAACTGCTAAAGGGGTTCATGGACACATATACAAAAATGTTAAATTCCCATGCAAGAGATTGCATTCAAGGCACATTTTCCCCCAACATTACTTGCACACACACACGCACACAATCACATACAGTGTTTTCCCTAATATCTCTAATGCATCCCAATGCACTAATACACTTCCTAAAGACCAACCACATTGAACTCAGAAACAAAAGCTCTATTTCTTTGTTCTTCTCTTCTTTTGCATGCACTATTTCTGACTGGGGCAAAGGCCTTATATATAAAAAAAACAAAACCAGATCTGTTGCCATCGAGTTGATTCCGACTCATAGCAACCCTACAGGACAGAGTAGAGTTTCCAAGGCTGTAATCTTGACAGAAACAGACTGCTACATCTCTCTCCTGTGGAGCGGCTGGTAGGTTCAAACTATTGATCTTTTGGTTAGTAGCCAAGCACTTTAAACACTGTGCCACCAGGGCTCCTCATATATAAAAGGTATTTTTTTTAATTTGTTGAATAACTGTATAAACAAATGAGGAAATATTAGAATAATCCCTTGGCATAAATAAATGTTTTTATCAGTTACACTGGCCTTTATCACCTCATTGTTCCTGCTGGCAAATATTTTAAGCTTTAAACTTGATTTAGAAATTGAGAAAGAATTTTATAGACTTTATCACTTCTGCATAACAATGTATTTTCATAACACAGCTTTATAAGACAACACGCATTCCTGAAAATACATATATATACTCAATTGTCTTCTTGTATCAAATGGCATTTAGTTTTCATCTTTGTAATTTCCTCCACAAGAATTTCAGAGTTCAGAGGGCACTGGATAACATAAGGAGCTGACAGTTTCATTTTTACTCAAAATTAAATATTTTAACAGATTGCCAAAAGCAAATCCCTACTTATGTTTTCTTATTATTTTTCTCTTCAAAATATTTATTACGAATTTTAAATGACAGATTTCATTCTTGGAAAATGATTACATAGATTTAATTAGAGTCTCATCTTAGGGTCCATTCTTTTATATTTAAGAAGTTTGGGACAGGAAAGATGTTAAAAATTGAAAGTCATTGCACATTGCACATACCCCAATAAAACCAAACTCATTACCCTCCAGTCAGTTCTGACTCATAGCAACCCTGTACGTAGGCACCTGGAAAATGAAACTCAATTCTGATCATTGAGAAGCAGACTCTAAAATATATAATTTCAGAAAATATGTTCATAATTTTTTTTTTTTTAATCTCAGAACTTCTGCTTAGAAACCGCACATTAAAGAAACAACTGAAACTCCATTGGTGGCTCCCACCCCACTACCGTCGAGTCGATGCCAATTCATAGTGACCCTCCAGGACAGAGTAGAACTGCCCCATACGGTTTCCAAGGAGCGCCTGGTGGATCTGAACTGCCAGCCTTTTGGTTAGCAGCTGTAGCTCTTAACCACTACACCTCCAGGGTTTCCCATTGGCGGCTGGCTAGTCCTGATTATTTACCTCTCTTCCTCTCCTGAGGTATATGGCTTTCCCAAATATGTTTTGCATTTTTACATAATGGGCTTAAAGATATCAAAGATCATGGATATGGTACCGGACTGGGCAACATTTCGTTCTGTTATACGTAAGGTCGCCATGAGTTAGATGGCAACTAACAAGAGGTGACCATAAACAACAGATGTTATTATTTTGCCTGTGGCTTTTTTTAATGATGTAAATGGTTTTATATCATAGTTATTATTCTGTTACTTAGCTTTTCTACCCCAATACTCCTTTTAAGATTTATCCATGTTGATGAATAAGGATAAAGTTAATTCTTTTCAACTTCTAAATAGAGATGGAAGACACTAACAGTTGCTGACCTAGTACTCAGCCTCCCCTTTTTTCTTATTAAGAGAAATATAACATTTTTTCAATGCAATCATGTGTCCTGAAAAGTCAGACAATATTTGCCAGCCCCTTGCAGCTAGGTTTAATTCTATGACATAGTTCTGGTTAATAAGATGTAAGCAAGAGTCCACTTCGGAATACTCAGGTAACTTTTCTTTTCCTGATGCCTTGGCTTCGTCCACCTCATTTCTTCCTTCTTTACTTTTTTTTTTCTGCCTGGAATGGCGATGCAATCCATGGTGCCAGTACAGCTATGTTGTCACCATAAAGAAGACAACTACTTGCTCAATATGGCAGAGTGGAAAGTAAAGGAGCTTGGGTTCTTGATGGCCTTGTAGAATATCATGACAAGCACAAGCAGTCCTACCTCTGGACTTCTTTTTTTTTTTTTTTTTTTGGTGCTTTAGGTGAACATTTACAGAGCAAGTTAGTTTCTCATTCAAACATTCACACACAACTTCTTTCATGGCATTGATTGCAATCCTTGCAGTGCCTCAGCACTCTCCCCCTTTCCACCCTAGGTTCCCTGTTTCCATTCGTCCAGTTTTCTTGTCCCTTCCTATCTTCTCTTCTTTACCTTTGGGCAGGTGTTGCCCATTTGACCTCATATACTTGATTGATCTAAGAAGCACAATCCTCATGTGTGTTATTGTTTGTTTTATAGGCCTGTCTAATCTTTGACTGAAAGGTGAATTTCAGGAGTGACTTCAGTTGTGAGTTAGAAGGGTGTCCAGGGGCCATAGGCTCAGGAGTTCCTCCAGTTTCTGTCAGACCAGTAAGTCTGGTCCTTTTGTGAATTTGAATTTTATTCTACGTTTTTCTCCTGCTCTGGCCAGGACACTCTATTGTGATCCCTGTCAGAGCAGTCTGTAGTAGTAGCCGGGCACCATCTAGTTCTTCCGGGCTCAGGTTGGTGGAGGCTGTGGTTCATGTGGCCCCTTAGTCCTCTGGACTAATATTTTCCTTGTGTCCTTGGTTTTCTTCGTTCAAGTTTGTTCTGGATGGGATGGGATCAATAAATATATCTTAGATGGCCACTCACAAGCTTTTAAGACCCCAAATACTACTCACCAAAGTAGGATGTAGAATATTTTGCCCTTCATATTTATTAAGTGAGAAAAGCAGAATCTCTATTTTGGTTAAGGTACAGTAGTTTGTTTTTCATCACATATAGCCTTATTAATCCCTAACTCATAATAGAATTCCATTAATGAATATGCCATAATTTATATATCATTTATCCATTCCAATAAGTTATTTACTACCACATCTTTACCATTATAACCAATACTGCAATGAACATCCTGATACAATGAACTTCTCTTTGCATGCATCATGATCATATGGTCATGCTGATATTCAACTTTGGAAAATATTTTTTAAAAACTTAGAAAAGTGGTGGTCATTTACAGTCCACAAACAGTATGTGAGTTCTCGCTTCCAAACATCTTTGCCAACTCTGGTAGTGTTAAAACTTGGCCA
Organism: Loxodonta africana; assembly: GCF_030014295.1. NCBI lineage: Eukaryota > Metazoa > Chordata > Mammalia > Proboscidea > Elephantidae > Loxodonta > Loxodonta africana. The sequence continues at coordinate 58,239,629 of NC_087362.1, forward strand.
ATGAAATGCTTGTAAGTCTGGTGCATGTGAAATAGGATCCCATGGTTTTTCATTTGAAATGCATCCATTCCTAGTGAGGTTGATCTTTTCTTTCATATTGGACTTTCTTATTTTTTTATTATTGGGCTTTTGAACTTATGAATACATGAGTAGAGACAGAAGTCTTTGCAAATGACAAAGAAAAATTCAATTCAATAATGGCTACTTTTTTGTTGAGTACTTATTGCATTCCACCAATTTTAACCTGCATGAAATTCTGAAAGGTAGTAAGATAGGAATCATCATTCTTACGGTTTTGTTATTTATATCAATTTTATTATGCTATAAATATTATTCTGAGTCTTGTATAGACACGAAAAAGTTATTTGTCCAAAGGCATACAACTAGAAGAGAGTGGAGCAGATACTGGAATTTAAGTCTGCTGACTCCAAAGCCTGCACTTTTTTATTACATGATGTTGATCATAAAAATTTTTTTCTGCATAAACTGTGTGCAGGAATATTATGAGCTGCTGTAGAGATGGAAACAAAAGCAAGCAATCTTCTAAATTATGAGATAAAGAACATATACGTTCATACTGAGTTTTTATTCCTTCCAAATGTAGAACTGGAAAACAGACATATTTAAGAAACAGTTCTTGGTCACTGAAAATATGAAATGAATAGAAATTTTAAAAAATTAAAATAAAGATTGAATATCACCAGAGAAATGCCCCATAATTGCTACTTGGACACAACTTTAATTTTAGTAGGTGAAGTGAATGCAAGTGATCCATCTTAGTTTTAGAGAAGCAGGTGCTGCTGTTGCTCATGGAATTCTCCTTGCAGAATTAATTGAAATTGCCTTGGCTATGAGTACTCTCAGTTGATTTGGGAAGTGGCTCAAGAGTCACGAACAAGTAATAATCATAAATCTCTGAGTACCTAGTTTTCTAGTGAGGTGGCACAGGGATTGGTGGATTAAGTCTCATTTAGCATCTTCATTAATGATCTGAAAGGGGGAGCAAATAGCTTGTTAATGAAATTCACAAATGGTAATATATGGGGATGCATTGCAAACACCGATAAAGTCTGCACAATTATCAAAGGAAACCCGGAGAGGTTAGATATGTAGACACAAATGAACAACCTAAAATGCAACACGGAAAAGTGAGAGTTGAGAGCAGAGATGTGTGGGGGTGGCACTGGGGAAGAAGTTGGTGAAGGAAAAAAACATTTTTTGGAAAGAAAGCCCAAAGGATTATTTCTAAAAGAGGCTCAGGAATTAGAGTGAAAAGTCAATTTGATCTTAGCATATAATGTGAAATGGCAGCCAAAAAGAACTTCTCTAGCTTACTGCTATCTGGTAGAGCAGAAAGAACCTTAGATTTGGAGTCAGGAAGACGGATCCGGATGGTTCAGTGGTAGAATTCTCACCTTCCATGCAGAAAACCCAGGTTCGATTCCTGGCCAATGCACTTCACGTGTAGCCACCACCTGCCTGTCAGTGGAGGCTTGCATGTTGCTACAATGCTGAACAGGCTCCTGAAAATCAGCGAGTGAAAACCATATGGATCACAACAATCTGATCCACAAGCTATCATGGGGGTACTGCAGGACACAGGGTTGCCCCGAGTCAGGGGCCGGCTTGGCAGCAGCTAACAACAACAACAACAAAAAGACAGATCTGAGATTCAAACCTAAGCCTTCTTTCTGATCCAGTTTTTTCATTTTTATAATGAGAATAATGATACCCACGTCACGGGGCTGCTGTGGGGATGAACTGAGACAGGGTATGCAAAGAGTGACAGACATGATGCCTGGCATGACCAGACAGTCAAGCAAATCTTGGCTACAACTGAAATGAAGCAGGATTTGCTACATCACTGCCTTGAGATGGGTTGCTGGACTCAATCTTGAGCAATTTAATTCCCAAAATATGGAGTTAAACTGTAGAAAGTTCCAAGAAGAATAGCAGGAAAGAAAGCACTAAAGCCAAGAAACAGAAGAATTCAATCCAGTTCACTAATCCCAGAAGCACAGCTGAACTGTGCAAGACGGAAAATGGAGAGTGAATATTTAACATGAGCAAGAAGATGTAAGTAAGAGTAATGGGAGGAAATTAAGAAAAGGAAAGCTTAAGCTTTAGATCAGGGAAAAAAATTTCCTTGACACATCTATTAGATAGAAGCAGAATATTCATACAAGGAGAACAGCAAGTGAATCATTTCTTAAAATATTTTAAATTAACTGGATGATGGGTCAAAAAGTTTATCATTGGGAAAAAACCCTCCTAACTTTCGAGAGGCTTTAATTCCTTTGGTCCCAGTGGCACATGGTTAAAGCGCTTAGGCTGCTAACTAAAGGTCAGCAGTTCAAACCCACCGGCCGCTCCTTGGGAGAAAGATGTGGTAGCCTGCTTCCATCAAGATTACAGCCTTGGAAACCCTATGCGGCAGTTCTACTCTGTCCTATAGGGTTGCTATGAGTTGGAATCTACTCAACAGCAACAGGTTTGGTTTTTGGTTTTGGGTAACGCCTTTGAAAATAAGTCGCATGCCACCATGGCTCAAAACTGTAATATAACAATTCTAAAACTCTAATAGAATAACTTTTAAACTGTAATAGAATGTTGTTGTTGTTGTTCAGTGCTGTAGGATTGGTTCCGACTCATAGCAACCCTGTGTACAACAGAATGAAACACAGCCCAGTCCTGCTGTGTCCTCACAATCATTGCTCTGTTTGAGCCCATTGTCACTTTAATGAGGTCTTTTGCAGCAGATTTGCACAATGCAATATGTCGTTTGATTTCTTGACTGTATTTACTGTGGATCCAAGTAAAATGAAAGCCTTGATGACTTCAATATTTTCTCCACTTATCATGATGTTGCATACTGGTTCAATTGTGAGGATTTTTGTTTTCTTTATGCTGAGGTATAATCCATACTGAAGGCTGTAATCCTTGATCTTCATCAGCAGGTGCTTCAAGTCCTCTTTGCTTTCAGCAAGCAAGGCTGTGTCATCCACATATCACAGGTTGTTAATAAGTCTTCCTCCAGTCCTGATGCCATGTTCTTCTTCATATAGTCCAGCTTCTCAGATTATTCGCTTAGCATACAGATTGGATAAGTATGGTGAAAGGATACAAAACACACCTTTCCTGACTTTAAACCATGCAGTATCCCCTTGTTCTGTTCGAATAACTGCCTCCTGGTCTATCTGCAGTTTCCTCGTGAGCACAATTAAGTGTTCTGGAATTCCTATTCTTCAGAATGTTATCCATAATTTGTTATGATCCACACAGTCAAATGCCTTTGCGTAGTCAATAAAACACAGGTAATAGAATAGTTGACCCTTTTCCTCATATTCTCTCCAAAAATCCCTAGCAAGTCATTGAGCATAATTTTCATGGATTTAAGTTTCCTTTCCCCTTATAAACTATTTTCAAATACTTTGGTATCTGCTATTACTATACACGATGGTATGTGATTTTTCACACAATTATATGTGCTATTATTTCACATCTAATTCATTCATATTTCATAATGTCCTCCAAAACAAATCTCTTTTTTCAGATGCTCCAACTCCTGGACAAGTGTGAAGTTCTCCTCTATAATGGAAAATCATGTTCCCAGAGTCTAGAGTGAGAAGTTTCTGCTCTGGTGCAGCTTAGAGAACCAGCAGTGTTCCAGCAAGAGCCCGGAGAACTGTCAAAGCGGAAAGATAGGTATCTGATTCATGCATCAAGATATCATCAAAAAAACGCATTCGTGTTAAATACTCACTATGTGCCAGATATTGTATGCAGCCCTGGTAAGTCAACCATGACCAAGAAAAACTAAAGCTCTTATCCTCAAAAAGTTACATTCTAATGAGGAAGGCACACATTAAAGAGGGAAATGAATGTAAATATAATACAATTTCCAGAGTGCATAATTACTATGAAAAATCATGAGTGGGCTAGGGAGCAAATGGGAATAGGCAACAGGCTATTTTAGAAAGGCCTCTTCTAAAATACTATCGAGTCAGTTCGGACTCATAGCAGCCCTGTGTGACAAAGTAGAACTGCTCTATAGGGTTTTCTCGGCTATGATCTCTACGGAAACAGATTGCCAGGTCTTTCTCTCAGAAGCCTCTAGGTGCGTTCAACCTTTCAGTTAGCAGCCGAGCACTTAACTGTTGAGTCACCCGGGCTCCTTAGGAAAGGCTCTTAGTAGATAACATTCGGTAGGAGATTTAAAAAAAGTGAGAGACGGAGCCAACCACAGACTTAGGAAAATCACATTCCACACAGAGGGAAAAGCAGGCACAAAGGCCCTAAACAGAGACGGAGCTCGCATGTTTCAGGAGTAGCAAGAAAGTCAGTGTAGCCAGAGTGGAGTAATGGGATATGCAGGTGGTCATGGTGGCAGAAGTGGTAGGAATTAAGGTTAATAACTAGACAAGGGCCAAATCTTGAAAGCTAAGACAAGAAATGAGAAGGCAATGAAGATTTTGAGAAGGGGAGTAACAGGATCAGATTTGCATTTTTAAAAGCTCACTCTAGCTGTTCCTTGAAAAATAGAATTGGTTGGGTTCGAGATATGGGTAGAGTCACAGGAGTGAAAATATATAAGCCATTTTATTGATCCAGAAAAAGATGATAACAAGGACAGCAGAAACAGAAGCAGCCTACAGACTCAGAAGACATTTTGAAGATAGAGCCAATAGGTTTTGCTGATATATTGGATAAGAGGAATGCCAAGTAGTTGGCAGGGATGGGCTGCTAAGCCATTCTGAAGGAGTGGCTTATATGTGAGCTACCTGTGATATCAAGCACAATCAACACGTGTGTGTTGATGTGTTTGGGAGAGTGAATTATGGTGACATGAGATATTTTCTATTCCTTTAGTAAACCCCTTTATGTATCTAAAAATCTAGTATCTAGTATCTAGCATCTATTAAGTTCTTAAATCTTTTTCAGTTGAAATATATGTGCAGAATCTGTGTGCCACTTTTGGGAAGTCATATCTTTTTTGTCATCTGTTCTAAATTGATCTCTTTCATGTTTCAGACTTTGCCTGTCCCTACCCACAAGCATCCCACACCCAAACCAGTCCATAGTATTATGGAATCTGCTGAACAAGCTCTCTTCACCCTTTCCAAAACATCAAGACTTTAGAGTGCTCCATCTTGAGTCCTTACTTTGGAGGTTCACGTTTGTTCGCTGGGACTGCTTTCCATTGTAGAAGCTCACTCATTGTTCCTTTTATCTTCCCAAGTGCCATCCTTGAGGACTGCCTTCTATGTATCCAGCATGATGGTCCCATGTTCTAGACCAGTGAGATGTGGTTCTCTCATTTTTGTGTCCTAGTGTTGCCCAGAATTTCCTAATCAATATAAACTGGCTAGAAACCCCGAAACAACCTTAGTACCCCACCCACTTCCCTCATTCATTTAAGAAGTCACATCACATTGACTGCACCTCAGGTATGACTTTGCATCGGTTCCTCTTCTTTATGTTCATCACCATAACCTTAATGCAAGCGTCCATCACCTCTCCCTTCTGCTACTGCAACAGATTTCTATTTGGTCTTCCTTATCTCTCCACACAGCTGCTGGTAAACTTCCATAAACATAACCAGTTGCAGTGGAGTCAATTTGAACTCATGGTGACCCCAAGTGTGTCAAAGTAGAACCGTGCTCCACAGGGTTTTCAGTGGCTAACTTTTTGGAAGTAGGTCACCAAGTCTTTTTTCCAAGGAACCTCTGGGTGGACTTAAACCTACAACCTTTCTGTTAGCAGCCCGAGTGCCAGTGCGTTAACATTTGCACCACCCAGGGCCATAGATCTGGTGATTTCTCATGTGCTTGTTGAAGCCCTAGGGAGCTTGCAGATGTGGCTCAAGGACCTTTGGAGAAAAGGCAGTTGGTGGAATAAAAAAAGCAGGCAGGGGTCACGGCCACCTCACTGGCTTCCACTGCAGGTGAACTCCTTTTTCTTTGTCAAATATTTAGTTTCTGGGTAAGACTTTTTAATAAAGGGAGAAAGAGAGAAAAATACTAACCTAAACCTAAAAAAAAAAAAAAAAAAAAATTTTTTTTCCCGTAACTCCTTAAATCCGATCTACCTCATATGTTCACGTCAGGATTAAATTCAATAATCTATTAACTCACTTTGCAAATGAAAAAGTTGACACTGATGAAGTTTAAATAACTCACTCAAAGTCTCGCAGCTAGTCAGAGTGGCGCTCAGGTTTAAACTCAATCTTTCTGATCCAGGGACACATATCCCCTAACCATTACACAGTACTGCCTCCTGGGTTGAGATCATAATGGTTTTCCTATGAAAACAGCATGCAATTTGTACCCTTTCAAAATCCAAGGGAATTTTCTTAATTTATCAATTTACTGTCCTGTTATCCCTCTCAATATCTATGACTCAATTTACTAATAGCATCAAATATTAACATTAGCTCAGTATTACAGTAATTAGCAGTATTTTGTTTCCTAGATGATGACAGGGTAGAATGGAGTTTTCTTTCCTTGATGCCCATTATTAAAATGATTCTTCCCCAGGGGGTAATGTGCAAAACAGGAATGAGCAACATCCACTGCAGCATGTGTGAATACCTGTGGCCTTTAGCAAGAGGATGGCCCTACCCCAAATTATTCCATCTGGCAGAGTCATTACCTGCTGTAGTTCACACATGAATGGCAGCTATTTGCATGCAAATAGAAGCCTACATGCTTTCTTGGAGCTAAGAGCTGTATTTCAGCATTTCACAGTGGAATTAGTCAGTGGACAGGAAGCTTGGTTTTGTGGATGTGCCAGCTAAAACCCTTCTAAATACCAAGCTCTGTGTTTCACAGCAAGATTGTTTATTGAACCAGTTCATGGAAGCTCCAAAGACTCCTTTGCTGAAATACTGCCAGCTCCATGCTCTGATTTTGACATTGATGTTGTCAGTTGAGATTAAGCATTGGTCTTAATGAATGCTGGCAGACATCTTCCGAGGTATGATCACTCGTGTTCCTGTGGTTAAGTAGTAAGACTCTGGACAGGAGGAAGCTCAGGTCTTAGGAGTGACTTCTTGTTGTTTTTAGCTGCTGTCAAGTCGGCCCCTGACTCATGCAACCCCATGCACAATGGAACAAAATGCTGTCCAGTTCTGCACCATCCCCATGATTAGTTAAGGATGGGACTACTGTGATCCACAGGGTTTGCATTGGCTTTTCATTTAACTAGCCGCTCTGTTTTTTATTTTTCTTGCTCTCTTTTAGGGCTTTGCCACTTCCTATAAGATAAAGGGTAGGTTTGTTGACTGGTCTTCAGGGATCTTTATGTCTGAACAATCCTGATCTTCTTGTTCTCGTAGTGCTCCAGGCCTCTATACTCCAGCAATCCAATGGTACTTCTACTTGCCCTCATAAATGATGCAGTACTAAGTTTCCTTCCTTTGTACATGCTGTTCCTGCACCTGGAATAACCACCTTCACCTTCTCTGCATAAGAAAGTTGTATTTAACCTTCAAAATCCTGCTCAGGCAATCCTGAGAGATCTTTCCTGCTTTTTTTTAAATAGAGGTAATTTCTCCATCTCCAGTACCTCATCTATTATTGCATGAAACAAGACAGAAACATACAGAGTCTTCCCAACTTAACTATAAGCTTCCATAACTTGTTCATCCTTGTATATTCAGACCTCAGTCTTGGAATATAGTAGGTACTTCATCATTATTTGTTTAATTTAACTGAGTTCTTCTATCCAGGTACGTGTTATAACAGGGATTTCGGGGTTTAGAACAAAGCACATTATATTAGTAATTCAGGAATTAGTACTAAATTTTTATAATGTTTGCTAATCTCTATTCATCAAAATGCACAATTATTATAAAATTTTGTTTAAAAAAAGAAAGAAAAGGATTGTAAAAGATGTAAAAAAAAAAAAAAAAGCCTTAATCTCCCTACCCAGAAAAACTGCTTTCAGCATATGGGTCAATGCATATTTACATTCATATCTATACACATTATATATGTAAAGTTTTAATATAAAATTCAGAAATAGAACTTTGATTGTTATGTTTCATCCTCTTTTTTAGGAAATTTAAATAGCAGGAATGAGTTATCCTTTGTAGACAAAGATGACACAATGGAGAAATAAGTATTCCCTCCTGATGGAACAAGACAGTGAGACTTGCTGGAATCCATTTAGCACGATCAGCTGGTCTATTATCTCATGATTACAGAAGGAGAGAAATGAGATATTTAATCGGGACATATTTTAGAAAGTGATAACATATTTACGTATTTCCCTAAGGCCTGTAATGAAGAACTCCTAATATTTTATTTTCATTATTACAAAAGAGAAGAGTTATAATAAAAACTCTCCTTGTGGTCTTAGTCCCAGCACAAAGTAGAATCTCAGCAGCTGTACGTCATTCCAGCAATGACCCCACACAGTCAAACTAGATAGATCAATTCAATGGCATGAGAGCTCCAGGTCTACTTACTACCCAATCCATTTCCATTTATTGTCTTTGCTAACACTCTCTACCTCTGACACACAGAAGGGCATCTTGTATTTAGAAACTTTTTTGTGGTTGGAAGGTCATGGAAGATCTTCATTCACATAACCATGATAAAGCGAACACCTTCCTCTAAACACCAAATTCCTTCACGGGTTCAGGACCAAGGACCAGATGCTTCTCTGCCATGTGAAAGTTGGCGACTCCTGAGAGAAAGTGGGCCACAGATGAGTAAACTGAGGCACCCTGGTAGGAAAAATCAAGAAGGGATTGGAATAGGTCATCCTTAAGATCTTTTCAAGCTAAAAAGTTATGATTCAATTATCTAGTGCCACGCAATTATATTATCCACTGGACCAGACATATAATCATTGAGCCAGATAATATTTTTATCAAATACAAAAAGGCTTATTCTGACCTGATTACTACTTATGGCTGTCAAATCTTCATATTTTTAAGAGGATAGATATAGTTATAGCTAAAAGCATTGTGTTCCTAAACAGACCAAGGCCACATAGCTGAAAACAGTGAATAATTGCAGAACATGTAGGCAATTATTCTCTCGACAAAGGCATCAATTTGGCCCTCTTTCTCCATATTTCTCAATGTGCTGTTTTCATATTCCAGGCCTGGGGTTATACATGCCAAGAAAGGAGCTTCCATTTTATGGCAAAGGACGGGTGGTGCAACCCCCAGGGACGGCTGAGTCTAGCTAGACAGTACAACCTGCTTCTCATATCCAATATGGCCTGTGGTGGTGAGTCTGATAAGAACAAGTGACAAAAAGCGAACGGCACAATCACTGTGATGGGAAATGAGAATTGAAGAACAACAAGGTCCCAGTAGCTCCTAATGCAGTGGCCCTGGATAGCTAAATTTCAACCGTTCCTAAACATCAGGAGGAAGGAACAGATCCGATTCATTAGGTTATTTTCAATCTGCTTTTTCTTTTTGTCTATGTGTACAGTGAAAAGAGTGTCAGTTTGTGTTTGAGAGGGCTGATATTTGTTCACATTTAGCTGCAATCTACGAGAGGGAGAAGTAGAGCAGGAAGAAGTAGGTAAGGGAGTATTATTTGGAAAGGCAAATTGGTATAGCAGAATAAGCAAAATCTTACTTAGTTTCTAACAGAGAATAGACTTTTAAAGGCCAGCTAGTGTGTGTGTGTATGTGTGTGCACGCACCCTAAGCCACAGTGGCTAGAAAGGCACACTGGCTCATTCACCAAACAGAGCCCAATTTGCTATGTAGCAGATCTTTCTCATGACTCAGGGAATGGGGACTTCAGAAGGTAAACAGTGGACTACGGATAAATGCCTGTCCTCACAGGGACATCTGAAGTCTCTTTACATTCATATTCTCTCCCCCCTCTTCTGTCTCTCCCTCCACCCCTCCCCCTTTTCTTCTCCCTCTTCCTCTTCTTCTCCACATCCTTCCTCATTCCCTCCATCTCCCTCTCTCTTCTTTCACTTTCTCTCTTTCCTCTATTTCCAGAAAAGGTCCTGAATTCATCCTGCCTCAGTTCCTTGTGTTCAAACAGAAAAATCCTGATCCTTCCTTCCTTCTTCTTGCCTCTTGATTCTATAGTGATAAGTTCCTCATTCAATGATGTCCCGTTTGGATAACCATGAAGATAAAAGACAAACCAAATGTTTGTTTTGTTTTGTTTTTAATACTTCTTAGAAAATAACTTTAATTTGAATAAGGTCTACGGACTAAATAATGGTATTTATTGATATTAATTTCTTGATTTTGATCATTGTGCTGTAGTTATATAAGGCCTTTTTTTAAAAAATATACACTAAAATATTTAGGGTTAAAGGGACATCATAGCTATAATTATTTTCAAATGTTTCAGAAGAAGAATTATATATATATATATATGAAAGACTAATAAAGCAAATGTGACAAAATGTTGACATTTGGGATAGCTGGTTGAAAACTCCCAGGAATTCTTTGTACTATTCTTATCACTTTTCTGTAAGTTTGAAATTACTTCCAAATAAAACAATTTAAAAGGGATGGCTATTCTACATTAAAAGAAAGTTATAACTTTAGTTTTTCATCACAGTAAAGACCCTCTCCACGCAATGGTGCCATTGGGAGAATGACTGAAAAGCAAAGAACCATACCTGACACAATTCAAACCAAAGATTATATCGTGCAAATCACAAAACCGAAACTGCGTTCTAGAAATCTGGTCCAAAGTTTCCATAACATGTCTAATGAAGTTCCCATCTTGTCATTCATCCATGCATTCATTCATCGAATACTTATTCCGTAAGTAGGATAAGCCTTTTATGTGAAATTATCACACACTCGGGTGCTCACAAGCCAATGGATGAGTCATTTCTAGTACTGTGTGATGTTAAAATAGGTGCTGTGGGGACCCTGGTAGTGTAGTGGTTAAGTGCTACAGCTGCTAACCAAAAGGTCGGCACTTCAAATCCACCAGGTACTCCTTGGAAACTCTATGGGGAAGTTCTACTCTATCCTGTAGGGTCTCTATGCAGTGGAATTAATTCAACGGCAACAGGTTTGGTTGTTTTTTGTTTTTTAATGGGGACACAGAGGAGGAGCAGCCCTCACCCAGTCTTTGAGGGGGTCAGAAAAGCCTTCCTAAAGAAGATGATTTTAATATGAGATCCATAAGAAAAAAGGAACTGGCCAGATAAGGGAGCTGTGGGAGGAATGGGAGAACAAAAGTATCTAAAGATATGCAAAGACTCTGGGGCATAGTGTTGGGAATGGAGAGGAGGGAAGACTCTAGGTTACAAAGCGATTAAAACTAGAGAGTCAAGCAAAAGTCTTAGAGGTTTTGCTGATGATTTTGGATTTTATCCCCAAGACTACAGGATTCTTAAGTAAAGGAGTGACATAAAAAAATTTTGCTTTTTAGAATTTTAATTTTGGCTAACGATGGAAATATTTGAGGAGGGCAAGACTGGAGCCTGAGAGACCAATTAGCAGGAAATGAGAGGATAAACACTAAGGCAACATCAGGAACCTCTAAACCAGGGAAATTAAAGGAGATTACACCGTTTCTCTCCACTGGGAACAAACCCTTTTAAACCAAATGAAAACACCTAGGAATCCCATATCTGATGGATGATAATGGCCTGGTGCTCCTACCCTAATCCTGTTTATGACAATCACTATGGGTTCAACTTCCATTATGGCTTTTCTACTCTAAATCCTGAGCCTGATTCTGAAAGTTGATCCCATATTCCTTCACAAACCCGTCCTTCCTTGTAATCATCTCTTAAACTTTCGTCTTTTGCTACAAATGTCTGTCAGATGAGAACAACATCACACTGAAGCCAAAACTATATTGCTTAAAGCCATACAACTGAATCTAAATCAGATTACCAAAATAGGCTGTTGAATGAAAACTATTACTTAACTAGGCTTCAGAAAAGAATCCAAAAATAATTCTTACAGCTATTCCCAATCATATATTACAAATGCTGGAATGCCCTCCTGTCAGCCTTTCGCTGTCAGGTGAACTCCCAGTTATTCTTCAAGACCCAAATCAAAAGGGGCCTATTTGGTAACACTTCTCTGAATGGTCCCAGAAGCATGCTGAGTCAATCAAAGGCGAATCAATTACTCCCATGTTTTTACTGTACTTTGTGCTTGCTTCTTAACTACATAGGTTCAAACCTCAGCTTCGCCATTGCTTTTGTGTATAATGCTGATCAGGTTGCATTCTACCTGTAAAGTAGAGGGGGGAAAAATGAATGAAATAATCTCTAGTGAGTACTTGCCTGGGCCCACAAAACCAAAAAAAAGAAAGAAAGAAAACTCATTGCTGCCAATTCAGTTTGACTCATGGCAACCCCCCGTGTTCGAGTAGAATGAGCTCCATAGAGTTTTCTTGGCTGCAATCTTTATGGAAGCAGATCACCAGGCCTTTCTTCTGTGGCACCATTGGGTGGGTTCAAACCACCAGCCTTTCACTTAGTAGCCAAGAGCAAACCATGTGCACCACCCAGGTACTGCCTGGATGCCCAACACATGAAAATAACAGCTACTGGTTATTGAGAGTTTATTATGCTATCATTTATCATTGTCCCCCATTAAATTAGGAACAACTCTAGTGAAAGAAACTGTCTTAATCACCTATGAATCCCCACTGTCTAGCAGGTCATTTGGCATGTACGGTAGGCACCATACATATCTGCTAAATGAATGAATGGGTACAAGCAGGGTATCTGACGAGCAGTGTCCATGGCCACAAATAAATGAAAGCCCTGGTTCTTGGCAGATTCTAGGTAATGAACTATGTGGGCTGGTTCACGGAGCCCAGATTCAACCCCAGCTCAGCAGGCCTGCTGGGTCGTTTCTGCACACTGACTCTATCTCTGACTGCTCTTCATCCAGTCACCAGCTTAATCACCTCCGCTGGCTCCTTTCTTGCTTCTTGGGGAGTAAAAAGTTTCTGCTACTAAAAGAACTGCTGTCTGTGATCCCATCCTTTCCATTTGGACAGTCTCCTGTTATTGCTAATTCTGCCCTTGCTCTAACAAGTAGCTCCTGCATCATCACAAAGCATTCTGAGCTTATATCTCCCTTTATCCCTGTGTGGAGTGGAACAGAGCAGAAAGAGTTCCTCCCTGCCCACATTGTGCTGACACTGAAAGAGATACAATCATCAGGCAGGAAGGATAGATGGCTTTTGAATCAGAACAATTGCATCCCAGCTCAATTCTACGCTTCGTTTAATTATGAATCAATTGGCTCTGGCCACTATGACTGAGTTCCTCTTTTCAGAGGAAACCAGAACCCTCTCTCTTCATTTCTATGGGAAGTGGAGAGAGACGAGGAAGAATTGAGTGGAGTCTGAAGTGAAAAAATAAAAAATAGCATTCTGCAGAAGGAGAGTCATACTGAGCAAAAATACATATAAACAAAGACGACGAGGAAATTAATTCCAACCCCAAAAACGTATTGAGCACCTTATATGGGTCAGGAGCAGTGCTAGGATCTGGAGATTAACCTGTGAATAAGACTGATTCCTGCACTCATGGACCTTTGGCAAATAACTTCACATGATGATTGTTTGGAGTAACTGGTATTATTTAGCTTGAGAAGGGAAGAAATCAGAGGTGGCATGAGGCTTGTCTTAAAATATATAATGGGATATAGAAGTGGCTTCCTCCAAGCGCCTTACAATTGTCAACAAAACTCTACACCATCTAGCACCTACCTACCTGACCAATTACAACACTGTTGTAAATCGGAGTTTCATAGTGTGGTACCTGACGCCATCTGGAATCACAGCATTCCTGAGAGCCAAGGGTGCTTAAGCACTTAGGTTCATCTTCTGCCAGTCATCATGCTCCCTCTCCCCAAGCCAAAGATGGGTCCATGTGCTTGAATCCTCCAGACATAAATAGTTTTTTCTCAGGCTTGTTTCTGAGCCCTGGTGGTACAGTGGTTGACCTTTTGGTTAGCAGTTCATATCCACCAGCCACTCCTTGGAAACCCTATGGGGCAGTTCTACTCTGTCCTATAGGGTTGCTATAAGTCGGAATCGACTCGATGGCAACAGGTTTGGTTCGAGTTTTAAGGCTTGTTTCCGTTTAGTTCACTGCCCTCTTATGTGTCTGGCGGGGAGGGAAGAACTAATAGAAAGTGAGGGTGAGAGAATAGAGAACAGGGAGAAGGAAAATTTGTTCTCAATATTCTTTGAGAATGGTGAAATCAGATGTTAACAGGAGGCAAAACCTGGTCGATTTGGACTGCAATTATTGACAGGACTGTGACTGTACTAGTGGGAGGCTGTCACTTTGTTTTCCTTTAGGATATCACATCGATGCAGAGCTGGACTACTTGCACTAAGAAATAAGTTGTCTCTGTATAAAGAGGATTGTGATTAGGCTTTGGACGTCAGAATCTAGATTTTACCTTGGATAGGAGAAAAAATAAAAAACTATTAATAACCTATTTGAACCTGAATCCTACCTCTTCGCCTCTCCAATCAATTACAAAGGTCGCTGTTGTTGTTGTTGTTGTTAGGTGCCGTCCAGTCAGTTCCAACTCATAGTGATCCTATGCACAACAGAACAAAACATTGCCTAGTCCTGTGCCATGCTCACAATCGTTGTTATGCTTCAACCCATTGTTACAGCAACTGTGTCAATCCATCTCATTGAAGGTCTTCCTCTTTTTCCTCTAATTTACCAAGCATGATGTCCTTCTCCAGAGACTGATTTCTCCTGATAACATGTCCAAAGTTTGGGAGATGTAGTCTCACCATCCTTGCTCCCAAGGAGCATTCTGGCTGTACTACTTCCAAGACAGATTTGTTCCTTCTTTTGGCAGTCCATGGTATATTCAATATTCTTCGCCAACACCACAGTTTAAAGGCATCAATTCTTTTTCGGTCTTCCTTATTCATTGTCCAGCTTTTGCACGCATATGAGGCGATTGAAAACACCAGGGCTTGGGTCAGGTGCACCTTAGTCTTCAAGGTGACATCTTTGCTTTTCAACACTTTAAAGGGAGATTTGTCCAGTGCAACGCATCTTTTGATTTCTTGACTGCTGCTTCCATGCGTGTTGATTGTGGATCCAAGTAAAATGAAATCTTTGACAACTTCAACCTTTTCTCCGTTTATCAAGATGTTGCTTATTGGTCCAGTTGTGAACATTTTTGTTTTCTTTATGTTGATGTGTAAAACACAAAGGTCATGGGTATGGAGAAATGTTTTGCTGCATTTTAAAAAGAGGGACAAATTTTATCGAGGAATTTTAGAGTAGATTTTTTTGTTATTTGTATCTTGCTTTTTCGTTTTATTTGTTCCTTCTCAATGCTCCACCATCTAAGCGTGCACACTCATTGCACATTATTTCATCCATGGCTCTGCTATTTGTGTCTTCAGGAGGCACAGTTATGTCAACAATGCATTTTCTCTCCCCACAGCACCAAGTGGAACAACAATAAATATATTATTACCCTTATCATCATTATTATTACTAACACCAATAACTATAAATCAAAAATTTAATATGGCATGATAGTCATACTAATGAGCACTTACAATGTGTCATGTTCTCTTCCAAGCATGTGATCTGCATTATCACAACTAAATCTTGCAGCAAAACTATGAGGTAAGCACTTTTTTCATGCTCACATTTAAAATGAAGAAAATTGAGGCTCAGAAACCAATGCCTCTACCAATAGACACAGCTAGTGAGTGTCTTCTCCAACATGCCCTGCTCTCCCCCTATACTCCTCACTCTGAACACATGTCCTTCATTCATTCCCTCTGAGTTGCTGTGCTCTCTTCAGAGTTTGCACCTGCCGCTCTCTAGTGCTAAATTTTCTCAGGAAAACTAGGTTTTTAGGGCATAATCTTCACAACAATAAGTCATGGCCTATCTCTGTGTAGTAAACTTCTCCATGCTCTTGTAACCAAAGTCACCTCCTCAGACCTGATTCTCCAGACCAAACAATGTTCAATGTCCCCTCTTGTTACAAGGTGTGATGGTGTGGTCATGGTCCTCCAGTAGACTTGAAGTTCTGTGTGGTTTTCACCCATAGTTGTGTCCTTAGTTTCAGCTCAGTTTTAGTCACCTATTACATGTTGTTGAGTAAATGAGTCACTGTAATCACTGTCCAGGTAGGTGTTTCAGAACAGTGTGGTCCAAGCAGTCTCTCAAGGCTTCCCTCTATCCTCCATTGTCATTTTCCAACCCCTCCTGTTGCTAAACCTTATCTCCCTGATTTGTAAACATCTGGATTTATCTCAGATGTTATTTTCTCAACTACCTACATGGGCAAGGAAAATTATAAGAATTTTAAAAGTTGACTAGTTACAGAGAATAGGAGTATATGAAGAGTATGCTGAAGTATGCATATGCTACCTAAGGGAACATTTATCGGCCTAAGTATTGAGAGCCTAGTATTTTCCAGAACTTCCAAATATTCAAAAGAAGCCAGAAATACTTATTTTTGTTTTATATGTAAAAATCTCTCAATATTTCAATATCATTTATAAGGTATATGACACCTACAAGTTATTTAACCTTTACGTGCCTCAGTTTCCTCATCTGTAAAATGGGGATGATACTGAAACCTAACTCAATAGGCTGTAAGAGAGTTGCTATGAGGAGTAAATTATTTGGTATTTGTGAAGAACTTAGTGCAGTTCTTAGCACACAATATGGATATAGATATATATAGATACACAGGGAAAAAGAGAGCCCTGGTGGCACAATGGTTAAGTGCTCGGCTGCTAACCAAAATGTCGGTGGTTCAAATCTACCAGCTACTCCATGGGAGAAAGACCTGACAATTTGCTCCCAGAAAGATCACAGCCTAGAAAACCCTATGGGGTAGATCTATTCTGTCACATGGGGTGGCTATGAGTCAAAAACTGACTTGACAGCACCTAACAACAACATAGATATTGCATATAATTATGTAATATTAATTGCATATTGAGTAAATAATTGAATAACCAGTTGAAGATTGAGTCATCATTGAATAACAATAATAATATATTTTTAAAGAAAATCACTGTGCAAGCCAAGCAAAGCACATCTATAAGCCACTTACAGCCTACAGGTTATCCTATTGGGACCTCTGCTTATACCTCATCTGGTATACCTCCTGACTCTTTTCTCACACAATACTTTCAAAATTAGCCCTTTCTCTGACCCCAGAGTCTCTAATTTTGTAAAACCGTGACTGCTTAGCTTACCCCTGAGTCCCAAGACGACTCAAGAAGGGATAATTTGCAATATCTGCCCTTTTTCCCCCACCCTATGGAGGCGTGGGTGAAAAATTTCACCCTGAAAAGCAAACCCTTAGCGGAAGCTCCTGTTTCCCAAGCCTTAGAGGGGTCTATGTTAGCTGTAGCCCACTTTTCAATCAATCTTATCTGAAATGTTTGCAGATTGCGCGGCCACCCTTGTAGCCAGCTGTGTTATCAGCAATCAGCGGCACGCTGAGGACAGAGGATAGGCACAGTAGAGAGCAAGGCTAAAAATAACCATTTTCAAATTAAAATACTGAATTGGAGAGGAAAGGGGGAAGGAGAAGCAGGACACGGTAGGGCAGGTTTTATTTATTTACACCAATGAATGAAAGATAAAAGGAGAAAAAAAAGCATTTTGAAGGAGTTGGGAATACAGTAGAATTGTTTTCATCTCCAGTAACATTGTCAAAACACAAATGATGATGCAAAGCAAATGCCTGTCAGACAAACCCAAAGGAAGCTTATTTACACGTTTGGGATGAGCAGGGTTGTAAATGATGGTTTAATTGGGAAAATCTGCCTAGTCATTTGAACAAGCAGGTCTGAAAACAGACATAGCACAGTGTTAGGAGGAAAAAAAATTTAAGGAAGTTTCTTCTCCGTAACTTTAATACATTCCACCCTTTCCTCCTGCCTGTCTCTATTCCATTTTCATTTCCATTAGAAAAAACACATCTCAGCATTTCCCTGGCTGCCCTTAACCTTCTGACTTGCTCACTTGGGGCCTGTAGAAGACAAAGCACCCTCTCGATGACTGCAGACAGGCTCTGGGCAGTACCCAAAGCACGTAGGCTGACCTCTGAGGCTGGGATGCTGGCTTTCCTAAAAGCAAACAGCATAGGGACTGATGGATTGGGGAAGGTGTATAGAATGCCCAACTCAATGTCTAGCAAAGAACAGGCATTCAATAAATACTAGTTTCCCTACCTGTCACTCAATAGGCATAAATTAGCAAAAAGAAAAAATCACCTACGCATGTCTATAACGTGGAGCCCTGGTGGCAAAGTGGTCAAGAGCCTGGCTCCTAATCAAAAAAGTCAGCAGTTCAAATCCACCAGCTGCTCCTTGGAAACCCTATGGGGCAGTTCTACTCTGTCCTATAGGGTCACTATGAGTCAGAATCAACTCAACAGTGACAGGTTTTTGGTCATATCTATAATAAGAATTTTTGACTGGGAAGAATTATATCAACATAATAATGATTAAAATAACAATGATTATCTAAATGGGGGTCATGGCTAATACAGGTTTCTTATTTTTTATTTAGGTTATTTTTCAAATTTTCTGCAATGAGAAATAAGAAATAAAATGACTCTAAATCAAAAATTCTGAATGCTAGATAGTAAATGCATGTCATTCTAGTCTTATACTCACCTATTCCAATCCAATAACCTGACTTACTAGTAAAATTCATTAGTTAGCTTAAAAGTTAGTTTTGGGTTTTGGGTTCTCTTTTTATGCTCCTTTCAAAACTTGCCAGCAGTATCAAAGCATTTTGCCAATTTTTTTTTAACAAAGAGAGGTTGACATTAATGCTAATCTTAAACTGAATACCACTTAACATGATTGTAATATCTCAAAACACACCACAAAAAAAGGATACATAAACATATAAAAATAATTATTACAGTGTGTACGATTTATCTCATAATTTTGGCCATTATTCCTAATTAGGTAGCTCTTTTTGTCATCTGTAGTAGACATTTGTGATGACCTGTGCCATGCCCCTCAGTCCACCTGATTTCAACACTGGTGTGGTGGACAGTTCCATGCCTCTGCAGTGCTTTCTCTCAAGCTGAAGAAGACCACGTAGCCACAAGCAAGTGTAACCCAGAAATGTGAGAGTCGGTGCCCCCAAGGCAGTCCCCATCCTATGAGAGATGAAAGTCAGAGGATAAATGTCCCAACTTCATTGTCTTTCAGTGGGACAATTCTGAGCGCTAGCGAGCTCATTAACACATAATTTGTTGGGTTTTCTTCCATTGTCTCTCTCCTCATTTCCACGCTTCTGTTTTCTGTGATCATCCCTTAAATGAATTCCCTATACCAAGTTCTTGTCTCAGGGTCAGCTTTCCATGGTGGGGGAAGGGGCGGGGAGACCCAGACTAAGACATCATAATTATAAATTCCTAGGTTAAAAAGAATCTCCAAAACACTAATGACACTAACGGCAACTGCAGTCTAGATTCTGTTTATTAGAGTCTGGTGCCCAAAGTATGCTGACCATGTAAGCAACCTCCAGATAGAATGAGAGTGAAACAAAAGTCCTTCCTGTCTGGATGTATCATTAGTGCCCAGAACTATACCAACTACTGAGACAAAAGTAAGTGCTTGCAGCATCCACAGGTAAACGTCATTCTTTTTCTAACTCTTGGCCTTGGAAAACCAGGGCTCTAGGAACGTGGTAAGCAAAGAAGACTCAGCTGATTTAACAGTAACTGCCGTTTAGCCCGAGCTTTTGACAGCCTAACAACAGAACAGGAATTGTGTAGGCTTTCCTGCTTAGCATGAGCTCTGCCACAGAACTAATGACATATAATACATACGTTTGCTTTTGCTGCCACAAAGTTGTGACATATTATGAAAGCTTCACGAAGTCACTCTGTCTTAGGACAACCCTAGATAACTTGTTTCCATCTGATTTCTGAGACAAAGGCATTCACCATATCCTGCTTTCATTGACTTTTCTGAATATTGTATTACATGTTGACACATGTTTGGCAACTCAAATTCATTGATTAAATGTTTTCTCCTTCTCAAAAGATTATTTCTAACGGAATAATTTAATGAGTATGAATCCTAGACTCGTTGCTAACTGTGAGACCTTACTTTGCCAGACCTCAGTATTTTGTTCTGTAGAATGTGAGTAAAATAAAACTCACCCTGTAAATGGTTATAAAAATTACAAAAATCCCTGAAATACATTCAGTGCAGTCCCCTGGCACATAAGCACTTTTAAATATTTATTATTAAAATCAGATCCAACGTAATAACCGCACAACGCAAACATACAAAGTCAGTATTGCACTTCGAATTTGGAGATACTTTAACTAAAAGACATACAAGTTCTTCTCATTCTAATCCTTTCATTTTTTATACAATTTAACCTGTACTGAAATTGAGCTATTATGTGTAAACAGATGAATTCTTAAAAATTAGAGAAGTAAAAATGACCAAGATATTCACCAATGAACTCACAATGTATACACATATACGGATTTACTCATGTCCTATAAACATTTAGGGAATGCCCACTTCGTGCTAAAACACTAGTTAATAGGTAAAATAAATAAATAACAAGACTCTCTCTCCCCCTCTAAGGGAAGCAGCTGACCAATGAACCATTAAAAGCCCTATATTAGTATGATAAATATTACGTACAAGGCAATATAAGAAAACCTTAAAAGGAGTGCCCAGTTCTATTAACGGGAGTTGGAGGTAAAGAGCCTTCTCAGTTATGACTTATAACTGGCATGTGAAGGATGAATAGGAGCTAACAAGTTACGCAATGAGAGAAGAGGATTCCAAGACACAGCATATATAAAGCAAGGAATCCTGGACGAGCCTTGTGTCTTCAGGGAGCTCCAAGCAGTTAAATTAGATTGGAGCCAGGAGAGATGGGAAAAGTGAGGAGGAGAAATGAGGGAGAACAATTCTCATAAAAACTAGACTGTAATTATTTTGAAATAACCATCATGGAGTTATACGCAAACTTATATAAAATATTAATATCACTTAAGGTTAGATCACATATCCATTTTGACACAAGTACTTTGCAGCAAAACTAAAACTAGAAAAGGAGTTTTCCAATTCCAAATGTGGTGCTTGATCCACAAAAAAAAAAAAATGTTGCCTTCAGCCTTCAAGCTGATTCTGACTCAAGGCAACCCCATACGGGCAGAGTAGAACTGCATTCCATAGAGTTCTCAAGGCTGTAGCCTTTCTTCCAAGGCAACTCTGGGTGGGTTTGAACCACTGACCTGTTTGTTAGTACTCCAGTTCTCAACTGTTTGCACCACCCAGGGACTCCTCTCCATCCACCCCCCTCCCCCGCTGCCATCAAGTCGATTCTGACTCATAACAACCCTATAGGGCAGACTAGAGCTGCCCCATAGAGTTTCCATCCACCAGTGGTTCATAAAGAGTGGTCCCAGGACCAACAGCTTAAGCATCACCTGGAGAACTGTTAGAAATGCAAATTCGCAGGTTTCATCCAAGACCTATTGAATCAGAAACTCTGAGGATAGGGCCCAGCAACTTGTTCTAAGAAGTCTTTCAGGTGATTCTAAATCACACGAAAATTTGAGAATCGCTGCACTTGACCATGCTGCCTTTTCAACTTGCTATGGTCGGTTCAGAAACCCTGGTGGCATAGTGGTTAAGTGCTATGGCTGCTAACCAAAGGTTTGGCAGTTTGAATCCGCCAGGCGCTCCTTGGAAATTCTATGGGGCAGCCCTACTCTGCCCTATAGAGTTGCTATGAGTCAGAATCAACTCGACGGCACTGGGTTTGGATGGTCTGTTCACATTCACAAGGAGTTTTCCTGGAGGAAACTAAAGGAAAAGGAAAGATTGCTTCTTTTTGGTCACGTTCAGATAACAGCCTTTGATCATAACAAAACAAGACATAACAAAATCAAGTACTTTGTGAAGATTGTGACAAAATTCCACTTTGGCAGGTCCTTTGGTGGCCAACATTTCCTGACTATAGTAGGTTCAGGTGGCTGGAAAAATAAATTGCCCCCAGATGGCATTTTGTTGCTAACTACTTGACAAGATGCCATCAGTATACCTGGTTAGCAGCAGTACTTTTTAACCACTACACAACCAGGGTTTCCAGGAAAGACTTAAGAAGGGAAAAGAAAATTATAACAAATAAATGATTAGTTACTCCCTTTTTGAATCCACCAGAGGGGCCTCAGAAGAAAGCCTTGGCAATCTACTTCCAAAAGACCACATCTTTAAAAAACTATGGTGGACAGTTCTACTCTGAGACATACGGGTCACCGTGACTCAGAACTGACTCTAAAGGAACGGGTTTTGGGGTTTCTCTAGTTTACCAAATGCATACTTAAAGAACTTTAAGCAAGCCCATTGCCAGCATAACACCACTGTAGAGTTTGGGGAAATGTAAATAAAAGGTCATCCTCGGTATTATCCACCTCCGCGTTCTCAATGCCTGGCTTCGTTTCTTGCATATACTGAACAGAATCTGTTGCCGTCAAGTTGATTCGGACTCACAGCGACCCTACAGGACACAGTAGAACTGCCCCATAGAGGTTTCCAAGGAGCAGCTGGTGGATTTGAACTGCCGACCTTTTGGTTAGCAGCCGAGCTGTTAACCACTGCGCCATCACGGATCCTTCTTGCATAGAGTAGGCGCTTGATAAAAGATTGTTAACTGAGTGAAAAACTTAATCCAAGAATGTTTTAAGTGTGTATCTGCAGAAGGCTTATAAAAAACGTTAGAAGTTGACTAAAAATAAAAACTATAGCCTATTTGATATGACTGCACATATGATATTTGAAGAAATACAGTCTGAACACTTGGTTGTAACATTGATTTTCTGAAATTAGAACCATTGTGCATTCAATCAACCTGCCTCTCTACTGCTGACAGCAAACATGGAAGAGATGAAGAAAAATCTCATTTGTGCCAGTATCTGGCTAACTAACACAAGTTAATTTGTCAATTAAACTATCGGTGTAATAGGTAATGTTACAAACTAGCATTATCAGGTTAAGAGAGGCAAGCTGTATAATTCATAAAGAGAAATGCAAGTCCACAACAGGAATTCAGATGTAATTTAAACATAACTGAACAATGGTAAAAATAAATTAGAGACAGGCTTTGAGCGACCTCTAGTGCTGGTGAGGAGAATGCAAGGTAAGTAGGTGAGATAGAATCCTAGCCCACAGTGCGGAATCCTAAATATATATTACTTCATTACAATGGCGTAACATTTTCATCAGTTTAAAAGTCACCAAAAAAAAAAGTAATATTTAACATTCCGGTTCTCTGAGATACTGACTGTTCTGGAAAAAAAAATTTTGAAGACACGTAATATTAAGATGTCTTCTTTTGTATATGTGCTAAAGTTTAAGATTTTAGCTTCACCATTGAATTGCCTTCAAGAGAAAAGAATATAACGCCTTGTATTAAATGTTATTTAACAGTAGGTTTCCCAATGGATATTGACAAAAGGTCAAGGGAATGCAAAGAGACAATAAAGACTTTCCAATTTTAGTAGTGTGGAGAGAGAGTGCTTACATTCAGCTGCTTCACCTTCTAATGTATCCATTGATTTTCTAAAAGCACAGCTCTCATCACCTTCATCAAGGTTCTTCAAAAGCCCCCAATTGCCTACCAAATTAAGAACAGATCCTTAGCTCGGCCATTCAAGGTCTTCTCTAATATGACCACTCCAACCTTCATCCCCTGTAAAGAAGCATTGCCAGACGTCACAACACTTGCTTTATTTCTGCACAAGCAGGCTTCCCACTACCGAGGTCTTTTTTAACTGCTGGAGTTTCACAAACCTTTATGTAAAGATGGCCCCAAATCTGGGAAGGGCTTGCAGTTTATTTCTAATGACTTTCTGATTTCAAATACTATTTCTACCCCTTGCTAACTGTGTGATTTTGGGAAAAAATTACTTAACCTAACTTAATTCAGCTTGATCATCCCTAACATAAGGATTTAAAAAAAAGTTTGTTTGCCAGTGAGTCAATTGCAACTCATAGTGACCCTATAGGACACAGCAGAACTTCCCCATAGAGTTCCCAAGGAACAGCTGGTGGATTCGAACTGCCGACCTTTTTGATTAGCAGCTGAACACTTAACCACTGCACCACACAGCTCCAATATAAGGATAAATGTATATAATGACTATATTATCACAGCTGCGTCTGCATGACAGAAAGTAAGGAAGGGTGGAAAGAAAACCAAGGTCAAATTCCATCTCTGTCATTGATTAACTTTGCAATTCTGGATAAAGCTGTCCACTCTCTTAGGTTCAGTCTCCTCATCTGTGAAACAGGTACAATGAAGACAAACTTCAAAATATTAATGTGAGAATTAAAATCATATGACTATATAAAAAAAACACCCGGTATGTCATAGGTACTCAATAAATGCTTAAATTAAGCCTGCACTCCCTGAGACCATTGCTTCCACCCACCTCTTCCATTTGGGGTAGGGACAAGGATGTCAGATGGAGCTGTTACCACCACATCTGAGGCACGGTTATTATTGACCATCTGATTATCACGTTTGGTTTGGGTCTGAGACCGATTCCCATATGGTCTTGGCATTTTGTGACCAGTAAATTACCTTAGGCCAAACCTTGGTCTAAACCAGATTCAGAGTAAAAGGTTAAAACAAACCTTTTGTAAGATGAAATTCATTATCGGTTAAATGCAACTTCTTCTAGAATCTCCATGTTGTTGTTGTATGCCGTTGAGTCAATTCCAACTCATAGCAACCCTATAGGACAGAGTAGAACTGCCCCATAGGGTTTCTAATGAGCGGCTGGTGAATTCGAACTGCCAACCTTTTGGTTAGCTGCCTGAGCTCTTAACCACTATGCCATCAGGGCTCCTCCACAGGAATCTCCATGGCGGTCCACATTACACGCACATACACAAGTGAGTCTGCACACACACACACACACACACACACACACAGTAGAAAGGTTGGTTTTCTCTAATAAACCATGATGTTTCTAATAGGCAGCACACCAATATCATAAATCCTGTATTATTTCGATTCCATGTCCATTTTTCACCCCTCTGAACTCCACCCCAGCAGGGAAGAGAAGGGACTGATTATAACTCATTTGGCTAGAAAGTAAAGGAGTAAAAGGATCATCATTCGCCCCTTTTCTACTTGGAGTCGTTTGGACAGAACTTGGGACATGGCTCCGGTATGAATATTTTTTAACTCCTTCCAATTATTACCAGACTTTCGTGTGATTATTAAAATGAGTTCTCAAGAACAGACAGCAGATATTTCTGAAAACTGAGTTCAGCAAAGGAAGGAGTCCAAAGCCAGCTCCAGACTAGTGTCCTTCCCTGCTGAGTCCCCTGGAAGAATGAGTAAAAGTGGTCACTTGGCACTGCTGCGTAATCGGAATGGAAACTCCAAATTACTTTCAAAGTCTCCTCATTAACGTGTCCCTTTAACAGGCTGGTCCTTATTATTGGCCTGGTATCCAGAATCCTTTGAGCTTGATGAAATAAGATAAAACTCAGGGTCCTGGGTGCAACCGAGCTGAAATAACCCAGTCATCTATCGCCAGATCCTTGTGCCTCTCCAAGTCAGCCTCCCCTGTGACGTCTTCTCCATGCTTCTGAGTAGATTCCAGCAACCCTGAGTATTCTCTAACCATAATCACCATGTATTTCAGTGACTTGTTTTAACTTCTTATGTGTGTGTAAAAGTCCCTGGGTGACACAAATGATTTGCTCTTGGCTACTAACCAAAAGGCTGGTGATTCGAATCCACCCAGTACCACCATGGAAGAAAGGCCTGGAGATCTGCTTCCATAAAGAATATAGCCAAGAAAACCCTACGGAGCAGTTCTACTCTGTAACACATGGGGTTGCCGTGAGTCGAAATCAATTCATCAGCAAAAGGTTTGGGTTTTTTTTTTTTGGTATTGATGTGTAACAGACAGAAAAGTGCACAGGTCGTAATTGTGCAAGTTGATGAATGTTCACAAGGTGAATAATTTCTGCACCACCAACAGCCAAAGAAATACAGCATTGCTACAGTGCCCAGAGCTCTACTGTGCTCCTTTCAAATTGCCCTGCCAACTATTATACCACTTGTGCTGACTTTTAACATCATACATTAGCTTTGCCTCTTTTTTTTAACTTTATATAAACAGAATCACACAATGATCTCTAAGTGTATTTTTTATATTGTTCTATGTAGCTGTAGTCTGTCCACTCTCACTGATGTGTAGTGTGAATATACCATGATTGACATCTCCATTTACTCGGAATCAGCACATCAGATTTGGGTCTAGGAATGCACATCTCAAATCAGTGTGCCCTAAGTTCCTAGCAATGCTCTAATGACCCTTTGACATTAACTGCAGAGCTGCCTTGTCACCCCTTGTCCCAGCCAATGATACTCAAATCTCATCTCTTAGGTCCATCCAACCACTGCCGCATGCAGGAATCAGAAAGCTCATTTTTCCTGAGAACAATACATCCTTTCTCTGTTTGTAGACATTCTGGCATTGCCTTGGAAATCATTTTGAAAGCACTGTATTCTATCTGGTTCAGTCCCAGTCAACAAGTTTAACTGGAGCTTCATCTGTGTGCCAAGCACTGTGCTGCGTATTGGGATACAAAACAAAGTAAGATAATATGGTCTGTCATTTGGGGGAGCTTGGAATCTACCAGAAAGAAATACAAGATTACTTAAGTGGCCCCCGGAAGTGTATGTGCTGTTCCAGCTTCTCACCAATGAAGCTCTAACTCCAGGGAAAAGCAAACTCATAATCCTGGGGGCAGTGGGCTGTCAGGAAAGTCTTAAGTGTTTCACCCCAAGTGTGAAATGTCCTTGAAGTATTGTGCCTCAGTAAAAGCATGCTTAATAACATGACCATGTCTGTTTTAACATAAAAAAATGTCCCTTCATAATTGTTGGTTAAAAGTGATGCTCCAGGACAATGTGGCCTGTTTAACACTTGAATTTTAGCACCCCAGTAAACCACTAATAGATTAAATCACTGCAGATATCACCACCTAAGTTTGAAAGAGACAAGTCTAAACAACCAATGAAACTTGACCACATAATAAAAGAAGGTGAAGCACCTCTATCAATCCAGTACATGACCCACAAAAACCTGGCCATATTGTGTTTTGATATATACTAATTGATTTCATCTACTTTTCCCAGGAGACGGATAATTTTCCCAGTTTAAACAACCATGCATACCACAATAAATATCTGAGGCTTTAAATCACAAAACTCAGTATTTCTAGTATCGCTCATACATGTAATAACCAAAAAAGGAATACTTACGGTTTTCCTAAGTGTTTGAAAGTAGAAATTGGCTCCTGGGAAGGCAGAGAAGCCAATTTTCAGTGAGCCACTTTCATTTCCTACTCTTAATTCAAATCTTCATAAAATTGTTTGAAGTCTTGGCACCAGTAGTGGCATTTCAATGTAATTCATAAAGGGGCGCTTTGGGGAGGCGGGGGGCATTTATATATAAAATACACTCTGCATATCAACCAAAACAGTCTGTGGACTTTGAGTCCAAAAAGGGACATTTTTCTAGTCACAAAAAGAGGGACGAGAATGGCAAGAAATAACAGATCGAGGGTGAGAATCCTTCAGGCACTCTCATTTGCATTTGCTGTGTCTTTCCCTTGCAAAGAGAAGCATGATATCATTCACTCATTCAAGGTGAGGTCAAGCTGGGGATGTACAATTGAGTGCTCTAAGAAGACAGACAGCTTGAAGCCATTATGCTGAGCAAAATAAGTCTATCACAAAAGGACAAATATTTTATGACTTTGGTTATATGAAAAGACAAGAAAAGGAAAATGTATAGAGACCAAAGTTTATGAGTGGTTACCAGAGTTGGGAGGGAGGGGGAAAAAACTGCATTGATTAAGGGTAGGGTTGCACAGCCGATTATTGTATTGCCATCAATAAGTTGTTGTACACCCGTAAAAAGTTGAATTGGCAACAGTTGTGTGATAGATGTATTTACAATAACAACAAAAAGAAAAAAGAGTAGCTACTGAGGCTGCTTATGTACAACCAAACACCTCACGGAATTTGGTTCCCTGGTTTGGAGGTTTAGGATCATGGTTTCATGGAACATCCCAGTAAATTGGCCTAATAATTTGTTTAGTGCTTCTGTTTTACCTCATCGTTCACTGCATAGTGCCTAGCATCTTAAAAGCTTGCAAGCAGCCATCCAAAGCACAACAATTGGTCTGTATTCACCTGGAGCAAAGGAGGAAGAAGGAGAGTCAGCAACAGGAAGAGAATATAGAATGTGTGACTAATTGCCTCCATGAGCTACTGACTTCTATGCCATGAAACAAGAACTGGATGGTGCTCGGCTACCATTAATGAACATTTCGGTCAAAGATTTCATAGAATTCTGGTCAAAAGGGGGAAAAAGCAGAACATAATTTCAGATTCTCATGGAATCCAGATATTCTGGAGCCATGGAGAGAGGATGAACTCCTGAAACTACTGCCCTGAGATAATCTTTAAGCCTTAACCAAATATATCCCCTGAAGTCATCTTAAAACTGAACAATAGTTTACCTTAACTAGTTAAAAAGGTTTATAGGACAGAGTAAAACTGCTCCATAGGGTTTCCAAGGAATGCCTGGTGGATTTGAACTGCCGACCTTTTGGTCAGCAGCCATAGCCCTTGAACACTACACCACTAGGGTTTCCTATGCTCTTTTAAGAACTATCTGTATGGAATCAAGCTGACTACAGCAACTCAAAAGATTAGATAGGAACCTTATAGAGCAGTGAGTTTATGTTAATGAGGGAGGAGCAACTCAGAAAAGGAGGGGGGAATGGTACACAACTTGAAGAATGTAATCAATGTCACTACATGTAGTGTAGGAACTGTTGAATTGGTATGTGTTTTGCTGTGTATATTCTCTACAACAACAAAAATAAATAAAATTTAGAAATTTAAAAAAAAAAAAGATGGGATTTAAAGCCGTGGAAATAAATGAAGTCATTTGGGCTAAAGAAGAGAAGAAAAGGGGCAAGGTCTCAGCATTTGTCTGATCCAATATCAGTCAGGGCAGAGGAGGATCATCTGAAAGGGCATCTTGGGAAAAGCAGCCTGTAATGTAAGAGGAAAAGGAGGAATGTGGAATGTCTTAAAAGTATGGAGAAAGTTTATGTTAGTGGTGGAGAAACATTCAGAAAAGGAGGGTGTCTTAGGCTGGGTTCTCTAGAGAAGCAAAATCAGTGAAGTGTCTATATACAGATACAGGGACAGAGAGATAGATATCAAGGAACTGGTTCATGCCACTGTAGAGGCTGGAAAGTCCCAAATCTGTGGGTCAGGCTCACATAACTGCAAAGGGCTAGTGAACCCAAGATCCAGACCACGGAGGCTGACGATCCCCAAGATCGGCAGGTAAGCTGCTAGCTCAAGTCCCAAGAAACAGAGATCAGATGAACAGGGGCCAGCTGCAGAATCCAGAGCGAGCAAAAGCCAGCAAGACTTGCCAGAAAGTCCACCTATATTGGATGCAGGCCACACCTCCAAGGAAACTGCCTTTCAACTGATTGCCTATTCACAGCAAATCTTATCATGGAGGTGATCACATTATATCAGATCTCATCATGGAAGTGATCACATCATCATACGACTGCCAAAGTACATCATAACTGCCAAATCACCGAGAATCATGGCCCAGTCAAGTTAACACACAACCTTAACCACCACAGAGGGTGAGAATGGTTGGACATCTTGAAGAATGGAATTAATGTCACTGAATTGTACATGTAGAAATTATTAAATTGGTATGTGTTCTGCTGTGTGTATTCTCACCAAAAAAATAATAAATTTTTTTTTTAAGTATGGGAAAAATGTTTCAACAAGGAAGGAATAATCTACGATTCCAAAGCTGCTGAAAGGCCCAATGAGATGAGATTTGAGAAGTGACCAGCAGAATCAGCAAGATAAACTCACCGGTAACCATGATAAATATGGTTTTAGGGGGATAACAACAAAAACACCCGTCGCTGTGGAGTCATTTTCAACTCGTGGTGATCCCAAGAGTGTCAGAGTAGAACTTGCTCCATAGGGTTTCCAATGGCTGATTTTTTGAAAATAGATCACTGGGCCTTTCTTTGGAGGCACCTCTGGGTGGACTCAAACCACCACCATTTCAGTTAGCCGCCAAAGTTAACCATTTGTACCACCCAGAGACTACTGAAAAGGGCAAAAGTGGATTGAGGAGAGGATGTCGTAAATAGAGAATACAGATAACACTTTTGAGGGGTTTGCTATAGAGAGAAATGCACAAAATTGATGGTATCAACATCCTTTGATTTCTTGACTGCTGCTTCCATGGGTGTTGATTGTGGATCAAAGTAAATGAAATCCTTGACAACTTTAATCTTTTCTCCATTTACCATGATGTTGCTTATTGGTCCAGTTATAAGGATTTCTCTTTTCTTTATATTGAGGTGTAATCCATACTGAAGGCTGTAGTCTTTGATCTTTATCAGTAAGTACTTCAAGTCCTCTTTGCTTTCAACAAGCAAGGTTGTGTCATCTGCATGTCACAGGGTATTAATGAGTCTTCCTCCAGTCTTCTTCATACGCCACATTCTTCTTCATACAGTCCAGCTTCTCAGATTATTTGCTCAACGTACAGACTGAATAAATGTGGTGAAAGGCTACAACCCTGACACACATATTTCCTGATTTAAAACCATGCAGTATCTCCTTGTTCTGTTCGAACGACTGCCTCTTGGCCTATGTACAGATTCCACAGGAGCATAATTAAGTGTTCTGGAATTTCCATTCTCCTCAATGTTATCCATAATTTGTTATGATCCACATTTGCACCGTCAATAAAACACAGGTAAACATCTTTCTGGTATTCTCTGCTTTCAGCCAAGATTCATCTGACATCAGCAATGATATCCCTTGTTCCACACCCTGTTCTGGATCCAGCTTGAATTTCTGGCAGTTCCCTGTCAATGTACTGCTGCAACCATTTTTTAATTACCTTCAGAAAAATTTTACTCGAGTGTGATATTAATGATATTGTTCAATACCATAAGTGTTTCCATGGCTGATTCTGTCACTTAGAAGGACTTCCAATTGTGGGATCTGGATAATAAACATCATGACTGACCAAATTTTCACATCCCTTCAACTGCTGCTGTAGCAATCAACAAAGCATTGTCTTTTCATTGAAGCCATTGTCCTAAACCTTTCACACAGTAGCAATGAATTAAAAATCAGGTTAATATACCCCTCACAAAGACTTCCAAGTTTTCATTTCCTTCTGTGTCTCGCTTTGGTATGTTTATAAACCTTACTGCGTTGAACTGTCTGAAAAATTCAAATGAATTTCCTTGTAGGGGAGCAATTTGTGGACAAATCTTGCCAAATTATATTAGCCAGATTTAGCAAATAAAAATACAGGACACTCATTTAAATTTAAATTTCAGATAATTAAGATTTGTTAGTATAAATATGTCTTACATACTGCATGGGGCATGTTATTTATCTGAAGTTCAGGTTTAACTCATCGACCTGTTTTTTATTTGGCAAACCTACCCTGTAGCCACCTTAGCCAACTGATAGGATCTAGCAAGTGTACCGAGACAATGGTAATGATGATAATGGTGATGGTGATGATAGCATCTGATTTTCATAAAGTGTTTAATAGATGCCAAAAATAGTTAGCTTTTCTGATTGCGTAATTGAGAGTGATTTGCTGGAATTAATCAAAAGGAAACAATCTATCTTGTGTTTAATTATCCAAAAATTCATCCATTTATTATTAATTGGGCAAGCTCTTGCCAAGCACTGGGGAAATGGCACTGAACCAAAAACCCAGTCTTTGTCCTCATGGGGCAGACAGCTAGTAGGAAAAAGGCTGTAAACAATACTCTCACAAATGCATACCAACAATGCAGAAGAGGTGCAGTGAAGAAAAACAGTAGGGTGTCATGAGACTGGAAAAGAGGAGAACCTACTGTACATAGGAGTGTATCTGGGGTGTGGAAAGTGTCGAAGAAGGCCTCTCAGATTCTGAGACTTAAAATTTGAGTAGACATGGGTAGAAAAAGCATTGAGGGAAGAGTAGGAGAATTTGGCAAGTTAAAGGGACCAACAGAAGACCAGTGTGGGTAGTGTATGGTGAGGTGACAAGGACAGGAAATGAGGCTAGAAATAGGTGGAGGCCAGACCACGTGGGGCCTTCTGCATCACGTTAAGGATTTGGAATTTTGTTTTAATGGCATGAAGAAGTCATTGAGATTTTTTAGCAGTGTGGTGACATGATCAAACCTGCCTATTAAAATGTTCTGTCTGTATTCTTTTAATTCAGAGCTGAGGTCACTCCCAAAGTTCACCCTTCAGTCAAAGATTAGAGAAGTCTATAAAACAAACAATAACACACGTGAAGAACGTGCTTCTCAGTTCACTCATGTATTCGAGACTATATGGACACACCTGCCCAAAAGCAAAGACAAGAAGGCAGGAAGGGACAGGAAAACTGGACGAATGGAAACAGGGAACTCAAGGTGGAAAAGCAGAGAGGGTTGACATATCATGGAGCTTGCAACAAATGTCACAAAACAATTTGTGTATTAATTGTTGAATGAGAAATTAATTTGCTGTGTAAACTTTTACCTAAAGCAATTGCTTTTTTAAAAAAATGGTCTGTGTGACTGCTGTACAGAAAAATGATATGGGAGGAAAAAACAGCACCATTGTGGAAAATAGGCCATTGAAATAGAGGGG
The DNA here is from genome assembly GCF_030014295.1 of Loxodonta africana. Lineage (NCBI taxonomy): Eukaryota > Metazoa > Chordata > Mammalia > Proboscidea > Elephantidae > Loxodonta > Loxodonta africana. Next base: position 58,272,380 of record NC_087362.1, read on the forward strand.
GCATAAAATGTGAGTGTCTTGAACCAGGGTGGTGGTAGTGAGATGCAGAAGTATCTTGGAATTTGCTGCTAACCGAAGAAAGATCAGTGGTTCAAACCCACCAGCCGCTCTGTGGGAGTCTGCTTCTGTAAAAATTACAGACTTGGAAACCCTATGAGGCAGTTCCTTTCTTTCTTACAGGGTCGCTATGAGTCGGAATCTACTTGCAGGCAATGGGTTTGTTTGTGTTTTGCCGGTGGGGGGGGGGGTGTTTGTTTTTGTTTTTTGGTTTTATAGGTAAAGAGTAAAGAAAAGGGGATGGCAAAGATAACTCATTAATAGTATGAGATTGGGGAAGGGAGGTGGATTATACCATTTCCATAAGCAAGTCAGATTAGAGTGTGTCAGGCAGCCCAAGAGGCAATCTGATTTTGGCCCTGTTTAATTTGAAAGGCCTATGTCACATTAACCCTCACACCCAGCCCCAGTCCCTTGCATCACATCAATGGGAATCTTGAAACAAAAAGACTGAAGTCATTAGCACCTGCTTTCTGGAGCTAACAGGTTCTATACTCAGAGAAAATGTTTCACTTCATAGTCCAAATACAAATGAAGAGCAAATGGTCATTATTCAGGCCAGAACCTAAAGAGCTTGGGTTAAATAATGACCCATGGAACTGGAACCAATTAAACACTGAGATTTGGAAGAAGGCATGTAGTATTGCTCATAAAATGCAAACACACTCTATCATTGATGCCGTTTGTTCCCACTAAATGAAGAAAATTTACAGAGAAGTCTTTATATATTATCTATTGATTTTCTTCTTGACAAAATCTGACAGACAAGAAACAAACAGTTCGCTTTGGATGCTGATTCGATTTTGAAAACAGTAGCCAATAATCAGACTGACAGGCTAAAACTATTAGTCAAGCAATAGCAAATGAGTTTTCCACTCCATTCTCAGCATTTCCCAACAAATTAACTGTATGAACATTTACATATACTGTTCAATATTTGTGAACCTCATATTCTTCTACATAGGAAAGTTTGAATGAGAAAAAACAGTTAAATTCTCTTACATTTTCCTCTTCACATGTATCCTGAGATAGAATGATAACCCCATCTAGAGTACATCACGGAAACTGTTCAACAATAGAGAAACTATATGAAAATAACCATTAAAGAGAAATGGCTGAAAAATAGTGTCAGGATCCATTTACCTAATTCCTAGACGTGTTGTTGGTACAATGTGGCGTGGTATAAATAATGGGCCTTGTTGATAATGATACTTATGTATGTGAATATGGATGAAGATATTTGGGCAGAGCTTTGTGAAGATACGCCCACTATGTAATGAATGAATCCATCTCATCTCCTAACATTCTTACACGGCGCATTCATGCAGACAGTGCTTTTTTAACATAACTGAAGAATGTCCCACATGGAAACATTTAAAAACTTTAAAAGTACATCTGCTAATGTCTTCATAGACAGCAGCTTGTTCTGTCTGTTCTCTGAAATGAAAAGTGTCAACTATCACTGCAATTCTTAGAACTGAGATGTTAAGAGTCTGTAGTGTCAAGAATGGGCTCATCGTGGGCTGCTAATAGCACAGACTCCTAATAATGTTTCCTTGTACTTCTGAGCCATGCTAATGATCTGAGCATAATGGATCATGAAGAAGGTTTTGAAGCCACCTTTTCCCTAAACGTCATCAACTCTCAGGACCTTGTCAAAGAGCACCAGTGGTTACCGCAATGATATCACCCAAGTGGCCCTTTCCCAATGCAACCTTCAAAGGCATTTGAAGGCTTTTGAAAATAGGCAGCAAATTGTAAGGGAGTTCAACAGTGCACACCTGAGCTTTAAAAAAAAATTATACCTGAAATAATATTTGAGAAATGGGCCTTTCACAGTAGAGAGAATAAACCATTATTATATGGGAATTCCATTTTTATCCAATTGGGATAAAATAACAGCAAATAATTTAGGACACTTGCTAGATGTCAGAATGTAACAAATGCTTTACATTTGTTATCTCATTTAATTTTTACAACTTTTCCGTAAGTATCATTATCATTCACATTTTATAGAGGAGGCCCTCAGAGATGTAAGGAGACATTTTCAAGGGACATTCCTCATTTAATAAGTGGCAAAATGATGATTCAAATCCAGATCTATCCGATTCCAAAGCCTGAGCTCGTAACCACTCTCCAAGGTCGCCAATTTAGGACACCATAATATAGAAATTCATGGACTCAGCTCATTTCTAAAAAACCTGTGCAAATCCTACATTTACTTACGAAGAAATTGCCAGGTTTATTCAATGTTTTTCCTCAGATTTTGAGACAGAATTAGGAAAAGAGAAAGCTTGGCCTTGAAAGAATTAGGTTCAAATCCCAGCTCTATCATTTATGCCCTGAGTGACTTTGGGCAGGTTATTTAATTCTTCTGTTGTTGTGATAAACTCAATAAGGTGAATAATTTCATCCCCATTTTTCAGATGAACACGCCTATTAAATGCAAGTCTGCATAACTATATCCCAAGATAGTTGATCCCTTTATTTACAGAGACAAAACTAGTGTGCTGCCAAATTTCACTGAGTCTCATTCTAGATCAAAAGGCTGAATAAACGAGGTTTTGGAGACTATACTGACATGAGTTTATTGCACAATTGTCTTGGAGGAATCAAAGACCAGACTAAACACCTGTACGTAAAAGGAAAGTTTTTCCTAAAGTAAAACAATATTCTTACTGTCTGTCATCCTGGGAAAAGGGCCTACTGGGGCAATAAAAAAGGACTTGAGACATTTCATCAAAAATGATATTCAACAAGAGATAAGTGGTAACTTTAGTGAAGGGTAAAACAATACACAATACTGGGGCAGCCAGCACAACTTGTACAAGGCAAGGTCATGGAAGCTCCATAGACATCCAAACTCTCTGAGGGGCCGAATTGCTGGGCTAAGGGCTGTGGGGACCATGGTCTCAGAAAACATCTAGTTCAACCAGCATAACATAGTTTATAAAGAAAATGTTCTACATTCTACTTTGGGAGTAGTGTCTGGGGTCTTAAAAGCCTGTGAGTGTCCATCTAAGATACACCACTGGTCACATCCCTTCTGGAGCAAGGGAAAATGAAGAAAACTAAAGATACAAGGGAAAGATTGGTCCAAAAGACTAATGGACCACAACTACCACAGCCTCCACCGGACTGAGTTCAGTACAATCAGAGAGTGCCTGGCTATCACCACTGATTGCTCTGATAAGGATCACAATAGAGGATCCCAGGCAAAGCTGGAGAAAAAATGTAGAACAAAATTCTAACTCACAAAAAAAAACAGACTTACTGGCCTGACAGAGACTGGAGAAAGCCCAAGAGTATGGCTCCCAGACACCCTTTTAGCTCAGTAATGAAATCACTCCTGAGATTCACCCTCCAGCCAATAATTAGAAAGGTCCATAAAACAAAATGAGACTAAAGCGGAACGCCAGTCCAGGGGCAAGGACTAGAAGGCAAGAGGGGACAGGAAAGCTGGTAATAGGGTACCCAATGTCAAGAAGGGAGAGTGTTGACATACCATGGGGTCGTTAACTGATGTCATAAAACAATATGTGTACTGTTTAATGAGAAGCTAGTTTGTTCCGTAAATCTTTGTCTAAAGTACAAAAAAAGAGGACATTCAAATGTCCAACAAGCACATGAAAAGATGCGAAATGTCATTAGCAATCACAGAGAAGCAAATCAAAACCACAATGAGATACCATCTCACCTCCGTTAGAACGGCGATGATCAAAAAAAAAAATGGAAAACGACAGGGCAAGGACGTAGGGTAATTGGATTCCTCATCCTTAGCTGATGGAAATGCGAAATGGTACAGCTGCTGTGGGAAACAGTTTGGTGGTTCCTCAAAAGTTGAACATGGGACTATCATATGACCCAGCAATCCCAATCCTAGGCATATACCCAGAAGTGAAAATAGGAACACAAACAGAAACCTGTACACCAATGTTCATTGAAGCACCTTTCACAATAACCAAAAGGTGGAAACAACCAAAGTGTCCATCAACAGATGAATGGAAAAACAAAATGTGGTATATAATACAATGAAATATTACTCAGCCATAGAAAGAAATGAAGTCCTGATATATGCTACAACATGGATGAACCTTGAAAACAATATGCTGAGCAAAATAAGTCAGTCACAAAAGGAAAAATACTGTATGAATTCACTTATATGAAATAAGCAAATATACAGAAACCAAAGATTATTAATGGTTACCAGGAATGGGAGGGAGGAAAAAAAGGGGAGTTCTTGCTTGGGAGGGCACTGATTTTATGTTAATGGTGGGGATACATTGGGTTATGCAACATGAACAGTGTAATGTCATTGAATTGTATATGTAGAAACTGTTGAATTGGCGAATGTTTTGTTGTGCGTATTTTCACCACAATACAGACAGTCCCCAGGTTACGAAAGTCTGATTTATGGACAACTTGTACGTATGAACGGGCTGCCATAAAGCCTCTTGTATTAAAAATTTGAGTTAAATATAAATCTTCGTAATAAGGAACGCAGGCACAACTTTGTGACATTCATGAAAACATTGTATGGTTTAGAAGTGTTTCTTAAGTGTTTTATACACAAAAAAAGGTAAAACATATACTGTATGCTAAGATAAACATTGACTAACAGATGCTAAATAAATACCATACAGAAAAATTCAACTTAAACACAGATTTAGGAACAGATCTTGTTCGTAACTCGGGGACTGCCTGTAAACAAATAAAAAACAAGCAAAAAAAGGATAGATGGTGCCCGGCTACCACCACGGACTGTTCTGACAGGCATCACAATAGAGGGTCCCAGACAGACCTGGAGAAAAATGTAGAACAAAATTCGAACTCACAAAAAAAGGACCAGACTTACTGGTCTGACAGAGACTACAGAAACCCCGAGAGTATGGCCCCCGGACCCCCTTTTAACTCAGTACTTAAGTCACTCCTGAGGTTTACCCTTCAGCCAAAGATTAGATAGGCACATAATACAAAATGAGACTAAAGGGGTACATCAGCCCAGGCACAAGGACAAGAAGGCAGGAGGGGACAGGAAAGCTAGTAATAGAGAACCCAAGGTTGAGAAGGGGAGAGTGTTGACATGCCGTGGGGTTGGCATCCAATTTCACAAAACAATATGCGTATTAACTGTTTAATGAGAAACTAATTTGCTCTGTAAACCTTCATCTAAGGCACAATTACAAAAAAAAAAAAAAAAGAACTCAGGAGAACCTCATTAAAGAAAGGAAAGTATTTTCCTTTCCTTCAGTCTAAGAACCCAGGTCAGTTCATCGGGTGTTAGGCTACTCCTGGCCACACTGACACAGTTCCAGAAAGAGGCAGAAAGCCCATCTGAGAAAAGACCTGGGACTGGGCAAAAGCTGTAAATTTCTTTGCAAGTTTTACTTTTCCTTCCTTGTTAGCAACCTTCAGTAAAATCTCTGCTATGCTCTAGGATCTCTGCAAACATTTTCTGCAAAGTGCCAGAGAGTAAATATTTTAGGCTTTGTGGGCCATGCTATCTCTGTTGCATAAAAGCAGCCATAAATAATAAACAAATGAGCATGGCTGTATTACAATAAAATTTCATCTATGGACTCTGAAATTTTAATTTAATAAAATGTTCATGTGCCAGGAAATACTATTCTTTTGACTTTTTTTAACCTTTTAAAAATGTAAAATTCATTCTTAGTTCCCAGGCCATACAAGAACATAGTGGTGAGCCAGATTTGGCCCACAGGTTGTAGTTTGCTGACCCCTGCTCTAGGAAATTAAAAAGAAGGACATGTCCTCCTGGGGGTGAGGCAGTAAAACAGAAAGAAGCATGCCCTTCTCTGAGGACCTGAAGCTGGAAACTACACAAAGGTCACCATCAGAAGACAGCCACACTCTATGGAATGCTATACTTCCTCCAACTTAACTAACCCACAATCACTAAATTTCAGCATGTCAGCATAGGGTAGCATTGTCCTGAAACTACTGAAAGCTGGTTATTATATAAGTAAAGCACCAGTAATGTGTCCAGTACGTAGAAAGGGTTCTGACAATGCTTGATTTTTTCCTTCCTTCCTTCCCTCCTTTCATTGATTTTAGCTTCATAAACTCAATATGATTAAATATTAACATCTAAAATGTTGGGTTTTTCTCTAACTTTGACTAATAGAAAAATATGAAAGCCAAATTCTTAGTATTTAAAACATAGCATTATCATAAATTTAGTCATTGTTATTTTTTGAAGGAGAAAAGTAAGACAGTCTACGAAGGATTCTTTGCTGGAAAGGGGTTTCTACCACGCTCACCATATAAACATTCCAGCATGTGCGTATTTTTCTCCACATGCTGTGTGTACCCTTGTGTGTGCCTGTGCACCCTCAAAATGCACGTGCACGTTTCTCCAACCTTTACTTTTATGCACACTTTGAAACAAAAACTTTCATTAAATTCATTCATCGTTTGGATTAGCCAAAGGAGAGCCTTGTAGATGTTAATGTAGCATAGAAAATCAATACATCATAATTAGTGTAAGGCAACTGGAAAGCCTCCTGGCTTTTATTTTATTTTTACTGAGATATATTCAGGTTGTTCGAACAGAGAATAATTTTGTTATTCATTCCAGCAGCCAGAATTCTTGAACCAACGAAGCCAATGGACACTAAAGGCATTTTTCATGTCCGTTACATTTGACTCAACACCAAGCTGCTTAATGAATTACATTTGGGTTTCACCTTTTAGAGTTGATTAAGTATTTAACATTTGGAACACAAATACAGCTGCATTTGGTAGGTTAGGGGTGAGCCACAACGTGGCTTCCAGCGACCAATTCTAGAAGTACATTATAAGAAACGCTATTAAAAATCATCTAACCCAATAAACAAATGTTTTAGGTTAGCATACTGAGGCTCAAGAGATCAGGTGGCATGTTCAAGGTCATCCAGTTAGCTTTTGACTTAGCGTGGGTTTCAGCTGGATATTAGAATTGTTCTGAGAGAGAATGAGGCTTCTTCCTTTTAAAAAAAAAAATTAGGGATGGTCAAATCCAATTTTGCGGAGATTGGCTCTGTTTTTGCACAGGTGTACACTTTGCACCTGACTTCAGTGTACATATTTCTAACAATTCCAAATGAAGTTTCTGCTCTGAGGAAAGGTATGTGCTGTAGCTGCTGCCCACAGTGGTGCAGAGTTAAGTGCCAACATGTTTGAGTGCGAGATTTATTCCTGAAGTTGCCAGCTCCAGCTAACTGCAGATGTAAAAGATAAGACACCAATTCCAAAAAGAACAGCACATTGCAATGAAACCATAAAATGTATTCTTTGTGCTCCTTCTCTATTTAAGGACAATTTACCACACTAGAAAAAGCAGGTCAGTAAAATTTAATAGCCTTTAAAAAAAAAAAAAAACTCTTCTGAACTTAAATGTAATTTAGGAAAATTAATACTTAGTCTTGATTTAGAAATTGGGGTAGCTACATTAATAGGTAATAATAGCTCTCATAGGAAAAGCTATTTCAATTCACTTAATTAACTAATTTTATAGCATTATTGAGGAATAATCGATGTATAATAAACTGCATAATATATATACGCTGTATAATATTATTTGACCAAACAAACAAAAAAAAGCCCAAGCCTGTCGCCGTCAAATCGATTCTGATTCATAGCGACCCTATAGGACAGAGTAGAACTTGCCCCATAAGGTTTCCAAGGAGCATCTGGTAGATTCAAACTGCCAACCTTTGGGTTAGCAGCCATAGGTCTTAACCACTATGCCACCAGGGTTTCCTACAATTTTTTTTCACAATTTGACCAGTGTTGACAAATGTATGCACTCATGAAATTATCATTACAATGAAGAGAACGAATATTTCCATTATGTCTAAAAGTTTTCTAGTGCTAAAAATCCTTCTCTCCTTCCAACCCTGTCCCTAGCCAATCGCTAATCTGTTTTTTATCACTTTAGATTTATCTGCATTTTCTATAATTGTATAGACATGAAATCATATAGTATGTAGTCTTTTTGGTCTGGTTTCTGTCATTCAACATAAATAACTTTGAGATTCACCCATGTTATCAGTAGTTTGTTCCCTTTTATCTAAGTAATAATCCATTGTAGATAGAAAAATTAACCTGAAATGGAACATAAACCTAAATCTAAGAAATAAATCCATAAAAGTTCTAGAGGAAAATATAGGAGAAAAGCATAGTGGCCTTGGGTCTGGAAAAGATTTCTTATAATAGGATAACAAAAGCATGAACTATAAAAGTCAATAAATTAGACTTCATCAAAATTAAAAATCTTTGCTCTTCAAAAGACACTGATAAGAAAATGAAAAAGCAAACTCCAGGCCATGATAAAAATATTCACAACACATATATCAGTCAAAGGATTTGCAGTCAAACTACACAAAGAACTCAAGAAGAAGACAAACAACACACTGGATAAAAAAAGAAAAAAACAATGAGCAAAATATTTAACCAAATGCTTCACCAAAAAATAGAATACAGGTTAAAAAGTAAGCACATGAAAAGATGCTCAACATTATTAGTTATTAAGGAATTGCAAATAAAACCACAGGGAGATATGCTGTACACCCATTTGAATAGCTAGACTGACAATATCAAACGCTAGTGAAATTTGGAGAAACTAGAGCTCATACACTCCTGGTGAGCATACAAAATGGTACAATCATGGTGGAAAACAGTTTGGCAATATCTTAAAATGTTATGCACGCATCCACCATAAGGCTTTTCTACTCCTAGGTATTTATACCACAGAGAAATGAAAACACACGTTCACGTATAGACTTGCACATAAATGTTTATAGTCACTCTATTTTTTATAGCCAAAATTTTAGAAACAATTCAAATGTCCATCAGTTAATTAATGAATATGGAACTCCTGCTTTCTACAGAACCTGTGGTGGATCAGGAGGACAGAGGGTAGGGAGATATACAAATGAAACAATTTCTACTCTCAACTAACTCAAGCAAGAAGTGATCATTGCATTCAAAATACATGGAAAGGGTATGGTACCCCAGTGCAACAATAATGAAAATAATATAGATAGGTGAAAGGAAAAAAAGTAAGAGAGGGAAAGAGATCCATTGCCCTGAAAAATTACTCCTTTTCACACCATAGACTCAAGAAGTCCAACCCTTTTCCCCTTTCCCAAGCTGTATACATTTTCCCATTTCATACCATGTGTTCTTGAGAAAATCACATAGCCTCAGTGAGCCTCAAGTTCCTCAATGTAAAATGGAATTATTTACCTCTGTATCAGTCAAAAGCCCTATGTCAGTGGACTTCTGCTGAGGATCAGATATAGTGGTTGATGTGAAAGGACTGGGGCAATTTATAAATTGCTTTACGGGCATAAGGTACTATCAGACGTTCCCTAATATCCGGATGTGAACAGAGGAAGTGGTCAGGGATTAAGCCAAAAGACTCCCGATGCCAGTCCTGATGCGAACCTGACGCCAGGTCAGTACAACAGTCCAAGGGGCCAAAAATCTCAACCCTGGGCAGTAAGTCCTTAAAGAGCTGTAACCCACTACTCTAGGACTCCATGTGTTCAGACTCAAAGCTTGTGCCTCGGTTTGCTTATTTTTTCATGTTTTCATTCATCCTTGCCTGCTCTTATTCAGCACACATCTTCCAAGAGCCTTCGTTAGTCCAGCCACAGTACTCAGAGTTAGGCTCAAGAAGTTGAGTAAGACACAGGCTCTGCCCTTGAAGAGCTTGTGATTTGTTTGGAGAGACAAATACAATTAAAAGCTAGTATGGTAAACGCTGAGGTGAGCGTCAGTAGAAGGAGAATGGACACTTAGGCCAGGTTTCCCAGTTAGGGTACCAAGAGATTTGAATCTTAAAGGAAAAAAAATTAATTGGGTAATCTGCAGATGGCATTCCAGCCAAAGGGAACGTTGTGCCTGGAAGCACAGAGACAGAAGGGACTGAGATACGTGTGAGAGATACACATACATCTACCTTGCTCCTAAAAGATTTCCCAATCTTCTCTTGTGGTCAAAATAATTGGATCCTTCAATTTTTGCCTATTTCTTAGCTTTACTCATTTGGCCAGAATAAGAAAGATATTGAGTCCAAAGACTAACCCCAACCTGCTAACTGCTGACACCTTTCCCAGATCCCCACCTGATTTCTACCTTCTTTGCCCTACGTATGTTTGTTCTCACCCGTCTGTCGGTTTGTCATGGTATGGTGGCTTGTGTGTTGCTGTGATGCTGGAAGCTATGCTACTGGTATTTCAAATATCAAAATGGTCACCCATGGTGAACAGGTTTCAGCAGAGCTTCCGGACTAAGACAAGCCTGGCAATCTTCAATATAGTGCTGGAAGATGAACCTCCTACGTTGGAAGACACTAACAATAACCACAACAATGAACTCAAACATACCAATAATCATGAAGATGGAGCAGGACCAGGCAAAGTCTCATTCTTTTATATATAAGGCCTCCATGAATCACGCCAACTGGACAGCAACTAACAACAATCTTTGCTCTTGGACTGCTTGCCTGGATCTTGTGATCTCTTCCACTACTGGACTTGATTTACTCATAGTATCTGTAAACTGGGCCCATTCATCCCAAGGCCAACATTATCCTAACAGATTTATCTCAATTATGGTCCAAAACTACAACAGTCATATTCTCTTGGCCTGCATATGATTTCAATAGCAGCTGCAGGGAACAGTTCGATGTGGGTTCAGGCCGTCTTAGTTATCTAGTGCTGCTATAACAGAAATACCACAAATGGGTGGCTTTAACAGACAAAAATTTATTTTCTCACAGTGTAGGAGGCTTGAAGTCTGAATTCAGGGTGCCAGCTCTAGGGAAAGGCTTCGTCAGCTGTGGAGGAAGGTTGTTGTCTCTTGAGCTTCTGCTCCTGGGCGATCTTCATGTGGCTTGACATCTATCTTCCCCAGGTCTGCTTCCTTAATCTGCTCCTTTTTTATTTTGTAAGAAATTGGCTCAAAACACACCCTACACTAATCCTGCCTCATTAACATAACAAAGACAACCCATTCCCAAACGGGATTGTAACCACAGGCATAGAGGTTAGGATTTATAACACATGTTTTGGGGGACACAATTCAATCCATAACGCTAACCTCACAGGCAGCATCTTGCCTCAAGCACTATGTTCTCTTTCTGCTCTTGAGGTTGCCTAATACATGGGACACTTCTTGGCCTACATAAAAGTGTTGTCCAGAAGTATAGGTAGCTTCCTGCACTTCATCCCTCAAAACAACTGTCAACCAATGGAAGATGAGATCTGTGAATGGGCGCCCCAGCATCCCTGGCATTCTGTAATCTTCTCAGGGGTTCCCAGCAGAATCGAAACTCCATCACCCACAGCAATGACCTTGATATCACTTGCATCGAATATTTCTCCTTCCCTACCTCCCTCTCTCCGCTCCCTCACTCCTGCTTCATGACATCACTTCCCAAATAAACTACCCACCCAAGTTTATTCTTAGCCTCTGCTGGGAGAATCCAAACTAAGACATGGCCCCTGCCAAATGCCAAGCTCAGTTCCAAGAAACAACATGTAGTTTTAAGAGACAATGGCATATGTGTCACCCACATTAATTCAGCTGAAATGCTGGCTAGGACAAAAACTGCTTCACAGACCCACGTAATGGTGCTGAGAAGAATTTGGAGAGAGCATGAACAGAGGGGGCTAGCTTTTTTATTTCCCTGTTTTTAATAAACCTTAATCAGCACCACTTCAGTGACTTGAAATTTTGGCCCTTGCCTCTTGATTTGGCAATCATAAAAAGTTTTGGTTCTCATCCTGGAAAATTGGGGCTGCTGTGTTTCAATTGCAATAACAATGCAGCTTCATGATCCTCCTGGGTTTAAAACTGAAAGCTCTCTGGGAAAGCATCCTCCTTGCACAGACTGTGGAGCCTGATATCACCAATTTGCTGATTTATTCAGTACCCAGAGTAGGAATGAGATATCCACAGTGTTTCTGAGTTTTGTTGTTTTCTTTCCTTTTCTTTTCTTTTTAACACATTTATGGTTGCTCTTTTTAAAACTTGTAGGAAATAAAATGCACATCTTTCTTCACTCTGTATGTAGCAGAGCTCAGAAGATAATAGAACACCATGAGGGTCTGAAAACCCTGGATTCCTGAGGGTACACTGCCCTCTTTTTATTCCCACTTTTAGCAAGAGGGGAAACAGGTCTTTGATGAGGTTGGACACACAGATCTAGAAACAGAAATCTAATCCATTTTTCAAGGTTCCACTCAGATACCACCTTCAGTGTAAAAGCTTCTTAGATCCCCCTGGACAACTCCAGCTCTCTTTTATCACTTTTATAAGCAACTATTCACTCTCCCAAAAGAACAGCAAGGCCATGCCCAGTGGAAGAGAGTTTTCATTTTACTGCTTCTTGCAATCCCAGTTTATAACAACCTTCCCATGAGCTCAGGGGTTATTTCTAATCAGAAATCCTGTCTTCTAAGTCTCAAGAATCTGAGTTCCAGGCTTGTCTCTGGCATCAACTTGAAGTATGACTTTGAGCAAGTTCTTCCTCCTTCCCATATGGGAAGTGAGGGCCGTGGTACAGGTGATCTCTGAATCCTTTTCCAGTTCTGACTGTCTGTGTCCATGGTTCTAAAGGTGAAGGGGTGGGGGGGGAGGTTTCCCAGAGCTAGCAGATGATGAGGTATACCAAAATTTTCCTTAGGAGCAAGGATGATGACACTTCAACGTGCTTAGTTTGTACATGTCATCAGGAAAGATCAATCACTAGAAAACGACATCATGTCTGGTAAATTAGAGGGTCAGCAAAAATGAGGGAAACCGTCAATGAGATGGTTTGACAAAATGGCCACAACAATGGACTTAAACATGCCAACAATCATGAAGATGGCGCAGGACCAGGCAACATTTCATTCTATTATACATAAGATCACCATGAGTCAGAGCTGACTCAATGGCAATTAATAACAATAACATTCAAATGCCCAGGGTTATTTTGAGACTCATAATCAGGGCATTTTAACAAAGTATTTGCTAAACTGCATACCTGTGCAAGATACCAACAGTCTCTCTGCCTCAGTTTCCCCCCTTTATAAAACATCCTCAAAATGAGGATGAAATGGGAACAGTATTTACCCAAATGAACCAGCTACCAGTGATGTCAAATTATTTCCACCAGTAATTTGAAAAAAAAAAAATCTAAGAAGTCACTTAGGGCAATGTCCAGCAACAAATTCTTAAAAGTGGTCCAACTATGAAGTGACCCTATAGGACAGAGCAGAACTGCCTCATAGGGTTTCCGAGGTTGTAATCTTTACGGGAGCAGACTGCCACATCTTTCTCCCACGGAGCAGCTGATGGGTTCTAAACGCCAACCTTTCAGTTAGCAGCTGAGCACTTAACCACAGTGCCACCAGGGCTCCTGAAAGTGAGACAACGGATGAAGAAGTTACCCAAGATGGTAAGTAACACAACAACAACAATGAGATCACTATATGGATAAAGTGAGACAATGAATGAAGAAGTCACCCAGGACAGTGCCTGGCATAAAGAGGCCCGAGCTCAATCATAAGGTAGAATGTCAACCAAAGTGTCCCAAGTTTAATGGTCACTAATGAAGAAACGTCACACACTTTGAAGTAGCTGAAAGTGGAAGGCCTGGTATGGTAGCCAGCTTTATTTATTGTCAAGGGCAGCACATTTATCAACTCTCCTCATTAAAATTTGCCAATTAATGAGCAGTGGCATACCCCTTAGCAAAGGTCAGCAGCAACCTAAGCAAACTTATCAAAAATTCAAACAGGTACACAGTTTGGGAAAAGTTCATTCTTCCTTTAATTAACGGATCTAATTACAATCCTGACATAACAAAATGCAAAATGCGCTCTTCAAAAGACACCAAGTCAAAGGTTTAACAGCCCAGATAACCTTCTCTTTTGGTACAGGCTGACCCAAATGTAGGGGAGGGAGAGAAGGGAAGCTGAACATACAGTCAACAGGCCTGATGAAAAGGCTTTTCAAGAAATTAAAACTTAGGAGCACATCAGAATCCCAGAGCAACAAAGGAATTGAGAGGGAATAAAGATGCTCCCACATCCTGGGATCTGGCCGAACACAGACTCGAGGCTTTCACTAATCCCCCTTCTTAGCAGACGTCAAAGTATTCATCTGGTGACCTTTCTTGGCTAGCTGTGAATAGCACTTTAACATCCTAAAGAGTCTGGGTCTGTAATTGTTGCCTCATTCAGATAAAACCTAAAATACAATAAGGCAGAAGGAATATGCTGTGCCTAAATTGTTTCGGAAATAGCAGAAACCAGAATTTCAAGCCAAGTACCACTCACCAAAGACTTGGAGGAAAGTCAGCCTGACACCCGGCTCATCCACTCAGGGACCTGCCATCTTGAGAGGGTAAGCTTGGTCTACGCTTCATGATAGGATCAGTTTCACACGAGACTTCAAAAAATCTACCAACTTCAGGTTATGATTCTTTACAGAAAAATGAATAGAAAACATTAACGCCAAAAAAAAAAGAAAAGAAAAAAGTGGCTAGAATGAGGAGCTCTGACAGTGTAGTGGTTAAGAGCTTGGCCGCTAGCCAAAAGGTCAGCAGTTCAAATCCACCAGCCACTCCTTGGAAACCCTACGGGGCAGTTTTACCTGTCCTATAGGGTTGCTATGAGTCGTAATCAACTTGATAGCAACAGGTTTAGATAGAATGATAGGAAACATCAAGTCTTAGTGCTTCCCACCAATTCTAGAGCTATTGAAAACTTTTAGTAAGCGTGATGGTTTTCCACCCAGAGTATCTCAAAAAATTCCTCAAAAGTCGCTAAGTGAGAAGCACAGTCATGGATTAGAATAAACATATCAATAGAATGTTATTCATCTGGAAAGCATTAAGAGGTAATCTTTTATAGAAGAGGAAACTGATACTGAGAGAGAAGAAATGATTCACCTGAAGTCAAAAGGAAGGTAATAGTAGAGGTAGAACCCTGTAGTCGAACCTCGGCAGGGTTAGATGTGGTATTTCTATCCATTTAATAATTTATTTAATTGTCCCTGGGTGGCGCAAATGGTTAACATGTCTGGCTGCTAACCAAAAGGCACCTCAGAAGAAAGGGCTGGTGATCTACTTCCGAAAAATCAGCCATTGAAAACCGAGTTCTACTCTGACACACAGGGGGTCACCATGAGTCAAAATCGACTTGATGGCGATAGGTAATCATTTGTTTATTCAAGAAATTCTTATTCATTTATGTGTTAAGACTTTTTTAAGTCACAGGATGTAGTTGAGTGTCCAAAGCAGACAAAAATCCTACCCCGCATGGAGCTTCTATTCTAGAAAGGAAGACAGATACTAGGCCAGCAAATAAATAAGCAAGAAAAATGCACCTCATGTCAGCACTTCCAGAGAATTAAAATAGAAAGGCATGAGAGTGACTGGGTGGCTATTATGGTCAGAATCATCAGGGAGGTGGCTGACATTTCAGCTGAGGCTTCAATGACAACGAGAGCCATTCAGGGAAGAACAGAGAGGAGAGCATAAAAGCAGGAGGAAATCATTGGTGCAAAGGACTAAGGCTGACTAAAAACATCAAGAACCAAACAAGTGAGGAGAAGATGGTATGAGATGAGGTAGGATGGCAGGCTGTGTGCAGGTAATATGACTTTGCAGGTCCATGACAGGGTTATGAATTTTATTGAAAGTGCAAGGGAATCCACTGGAGGGAACAAAGAAGAGGAGTGACCTGAATTCCCTTAAAAAGATCATCCCGGCAGATGTGTGGAGAACGGAATAAAGGGACAAGTCTGGAAGCACGGAGCCAGTGAGACGGCTGCAGCCATCGGCCAGGTAAGGGTGTCAGTGAAGGCGTCAGTGGAGATGGAGGCATGTGAGTGGACTGAGGACATGATCTGGAGGTAAGGCGAACAGAACTTGCAGATGATCTGATTAACTTTCAGGGAGACAGGTGAGATAAGAAAGAAGGGAAGCATCACTACCAGGTTTTTGGTTTGGATGGGTGACAATAACTTTTTATTGGGACGAAGAAAATAGGACATCCAAAAGAAGCAAATTGGGAGTTAGAGACAGTTCCTTTTTGGCCAAATTTGATACCCCATAGGGGGCAGCGGTAGTTCAGTGGTAGAATTCTGCCTTCCGAATGGGAGACCCAGGTTAGATTCCTGGCCAATGGACCTCCCGTGCAGCCACCACCTACCTGTCAGTGGCGGATTGAGTGTCGCTATGATGCTGGACAGGTTTCAGTGGAGCTTCCAGACTAAGAAGAAACGCCTGGCTATCTATTTCCAAAACTGGGCCAGTGAAAACCCTATGGGACTACAATGGTCTGATCTGCAACCCATCATGGGGATGGTGCAGGACTGGGCAGCATTTCCTTGTGCTTGCGGGGGTCAGTTGTGCATGGGGAGGAGCGATGAGTTGGGAGCTGACTAGACGGCAGCTGACAACACTCAACGCCCGTGAGAGAGACCAGCTAGGGAACTGGATATAGAAACATACCAATCTGGCATTCTAGGAGATGTCTGGGATAGAGGCATTAAATCAGGAGTTACCATCCTAGAAACGTTATTTAAAGCCACAGGGTTCGATGAGGTCACCCAGGGCAAAGGGAGAATTTTGCAAAGGAGCAGTCCGCGCGGCTCCTTTGCAGAAGGAGTGCTCAGTTTTTTCCCCATCGCAGGGCAGTTCTGTGACAGTGCTGGAAAATAACAAAGGGAGCGAGGCAACTCTGCGCATCCTTGGACGCAGCTTGTTTGGAGACAGTGCCTCTTCCCTGTAATCAAGGTCCTCCGAGGTGAGAAGCGAAGATGCACGCTTTCTGTGATGTGCTGCGAAGTGAACCCTGGTCTCTTGCTCGAGTCCTTCGTAAAGAAAGAGAAAAAAATCAACCCGCGTCCACAAAACTATGGAGTTTTACTTACTGTGCACACAAAAAAAAAAAAAAGAAAGAAAGAAATCGCAGGGATCAGACACTATTTCCTGAGAGCCTGGTGTGAGGCTGCCCCCTGGTGTCCACTAAGGTTTTTTACCTACTCAGCTTCCCAAAACCAAATTTTTTAAGTTGCAGCACATATGGCTGCCTTTATTTTTTTTCTCTTGTAATTTTTTTTCTTTAAGTCAAGTACCATTTCCCGGAAGTCAGTCCCACAGATCTGCATCACAGGAACCTATATCCTCATAGAAAATGAGAAAGCTCCAGATGACTTTATGGGCTTTCTTTAAACACATTTCTTTCCCTGTCGTAAGAAGGTATTCTTCTCAAGCAATGATATTGATGGCTTAATAGTTTCAGATATGCGGTGTTCCTTTAAGATGCCCTATGGACTTCGAACTTGATGTGACATATTTTACTGAGTAACTAGTGTTATGAATTAAATTGCGTCCCAAGATTTTTTTTTTTTATGTTGAAGTCTTAACCATTGATAACTGTGAACGTGACCTTATTTGGAAATAGAGTATTTGAAGATGTTATCAATTAACAGGAGGTCATACCGGAGTAGGGTGGATCCTAATCCAATATAAGTAGTGTCCTCGTGAAAGAGGAGAGACACAGAGAGACAGACGGGGAAGTGGTCGTATGGCCACGGCGTTACGCCGCAGCTGCAAGTCAAGGAATCATTGGAGCTAGCAGAAAAGGAGAGACACAAGGAAGGATCTTCCCCTAGAGCCTTCAGAGAGAATATGCCCCTGCCAATACCCTGAATTTGGACTGCCTGCCTCTAAAACTGTGAGACAATAAAGTTCTGTTCTTATAAGCCCCCCATTTTTTGGTGTTTTCTTACAGAAGCCCTAGAGAACGAATACAGCTAATGTCTTAATTTGGGTTCCCCTAGAAGCAGAACCTAAGACAAGGACTTGGGTGCAGGTGACATCAGAGGCAAAGGTGTCTTGGGAGGGTGGGGGTAAAACAGGGAAGAAGGAAAAACTGGAATGGGTTACCGAGCTGTTTAATTCTGGGTCAACCAGAGCTTAATCCCAGTGGGGAACTTCTGAGAGCCCAAATGAAAGCACTTCAGAATTGTCCCCTCTGAGGGGCAGAAAGTCTGGCACATTTTCCATCCACCCTCACTGAGTGGAGGACTGCCCCCTTGCCCATCTGAACTGAGACTATAAGCAGCTGGCTGTCCTTCTGTGGGGACAGAAGGACAAACATCCTGAGGAGTGGGAGGGACAGAAAAACACCACAGCACAGCAGCTGGAGGTGGGATGGAGGCAGGAGCAGGAGCTGTCCACCTCAGCTGAGCCGAAAAAGGTGGGTGAAAAAGGTGGGTCGAGGGGCGGTGGCCTGGGCATGGCAAACATCTATGTCCTCTAGAAAGAGTCTCATCCTGAATGGAGTAGGGAAGCTTTGTCCTATAGAGGACATTTGCCGTTTGCTAGCTGTGTGAGCTCTGGCAAACTTCTTTTCCCTCTGAACCTTAATTTCTTCATCCACAAAGTGATTACAGTGGTAGATATAATGAAGTGCTCTCCTAAATAATAAACGTGTTAATATATGTGAGGTGCCTGGTGCAAGGAGAAAAGCACATTAAGTTGTTATAGTATTGTTAATAAAATACCTATTGTAAGCGCAATATCTCATTTGCCTCAAACCAAAAAACCAAACCCGTTGCCATCAAGTCGATTCCGACTCACGGCAACCCTACAAGACAGAGTAGAACTGCCCCACAGAATTTCCAAGGAGCACCTGGTGGATTCGAACTGCCGACTTTTTGGTTAGCAGCTGTAGTGTTTAATCTCTACACCACCAGGGTTTCCTTATTTGCCTTACTGGTCCCCAATTTTGGTTCCCATTTATTGACTCCATTTTGGTTTTGCTTTCACTTCATAGTTTCTGTTTATCCAAACACATGGTAGCTGCCCCAGCTTGTTTCCTTTCTGTCTTCTTCCTCCCTCCTTTCTGACTCTAACAAATACTAACAGAGCCCCCACTCTGCTCAGGCATCGTGCTTACTGCTCTATAATTCTGGCTTTGCCTCTTAGACTGTATGTAGCATTCTCATCTCAAGTACTGGAAATTCACTCTTTGTATAAATACTGCCCCTATCTAGCCCCCATCCTGCACCACAAGAATACTTTAAAGTCTTGCTACGTCACACATGAAATGCAACAAATACGCCAGAACTTACATTTAAATGAGCATTGCTTCTCTTGAAGTAGTCACCTTGCGAAGTTTCACAAGCCACTGTCACCATCCTCCCACCCCACTCCATCCATTCATTTAGATAACAGTAAAGAGTTATTATTTTTAAAGTATCTGAAGACAAAAAATAATTTTTGTCTTATTTGTAAGTACATACAACAACACAGAGGAGTTACATACACAACACATCTTATTCTTACGTTGCCACACTCACCCCTTACCTGACCGGGCATGCCATAAGTATTAGCTACTGTATTCAGCCATTTATCAAATATTTTAAGCACCTACTACAAGCTAATTAAGAAGCCCTGGTAGCACAGTGGAGCCCTGGTTGTAAGGTGGTTAAGAGTTTGACTGCTAACCAAAAGGTCAGCAGTTCAAATCCACCGGCTGCTCCTTAGAAACCCTACGAGGCAGTTCTACTCTGTCCCTTAAAGTCACTATGAGTAGGAATTGACTCGACAGCAATGGGTTTGGTTTGGGGGGTTTTGGTAGCACAATGGTTAAAGTGCTCAGCTGCTGTCTTAGTTATCTAGTGCTGCTATAACAGAAATACCCCAGTGGGTGGCTTTAACAAACAGAAACTTACTTTCTCACAGTTAGGAGACTAGAAGTCTGAATTTAGAGCGTTGGCTTTAGGAGAAGGCCTTTTCTCTCCATGGCTCTGGAGGAAGATCCTTGTCTCTTCTGCTTCTGCTCCTGGGCGACTTTCCTGTAGATTGGCATCTATCTTCCCCCCATCTCTGCTTACTTGTTTAATCTCTTTTATATCTCAAAAGAAATGGACTCAAAACTCACCCTAGACTAATCCTGTCTCATTAACATAACAAAGACAACCCATTCCCAAGTGGGATTACAACCACTGGCAGGCCTGGATGAAGGCATGTAAGGGCCCTAAACACTAATAATCTGTTGTGCCCCCTCCTCTGCTTACACACTGGAACAGGATATGTGAGAGAGAGAGATATATATATATACACATGTATGTGTGCACGCACACATGAGCGTGTGTGTCTTAGCTATCTGTGATGTAACATCTTTTTAAATGCAACTATGATTTTTTTTTTTATGATATTAGCAATTGAACACAAAAGTGGCATCTGTCATTTTAGTGGAACAAGATGAACTAGATTATAAAATTTTTAGTGGATGCAAGGTATTAAGATTTTTTCTTTCCCTCCCCCCCCCCCCACCCATTGCTGTTGAGTCCATTTTGACTCATAGCAACCCTATAGGACAGAGTAGAACTGCCCCACGGGGTTTCCAAGGAGAGGCTGGTGGATTCGAGATTTTTAGTATATCCCACATTTTCTACAAAAAGAATATTCCGCACCTTCTACAACAAAGAAAATGAGTCAGTGAACTTAGTTGTTTCAACAGTCAATGTAAAATTCTGTTGATCTCCCACAATGAAAAACTTTCACCAATTTTGCTTACTTTTGATGCTTGTTTCATAATAATGCTATGATTATAGATGAACAAATGAAAAGATGTCATAAAAGAAAATTTAATGGTTAGAGAACAAATATTATAACAAATTGCTGTATTTTATTTTTAGCTAGGTCTTTTAGCTCTAACATGTCATAATTAAAAACATTTCCTTCTATTCTTTGCTCTTACAAATTTTTCAAGGATTTCATCACAATTAAGCTGCTGAACACTATCTACTTCCATACATAATAAAGGTAATGAATTGAGTCTTTCTTGAATCGTACGCAAAGGGTTTTTGAATCTCCTTAGGGATGAAAATGAGTGTTCCATTGTGCAGTTTGTGATAATTAAAGTTAGGAATATGCATAAAGCAATTTCAACATTGGGAAATACACATTGTATTTTATCTTCTATTGTGGAATCATACATGCCTACCCAGCCCCGTACGTAAAATTTGTTTTTTAGAAAGAAACAGTATACTCCCAAGAGACCCACTGAGATAAGTAGTTTCAATTACACGGGAGCGGACCATAGGAGACAGATGTCAATGAAGGCGTTGAAGTGGTAGGGGCCTCATAGTTTAAGCAACCTTGCACTTGAGTGCCCTCATGACCCTGTGTGAACTTTATTTCCAGCCAGCACATTCTCACGCACTGGAGTTGGTATCAATTTCATTTAGTTCATGTCAGTTCCCTTCCACTGTGGCGCTCGCTTTTCCCTGTGTCTTCTCTGCTTGGCATCTATAGGTTTTGCTTTGGACAACTGGTGCCCCTGTTAGGTTGATACTCTAAGCATGCGCTTACCTTGTTTATTGGGTATTCCATCCCTGACCACAGGTACAGAGCTTAGGATTTACAACATATATTTTGGGGGGACATAATTCAATCCAGAACAGCTGCTAACTGAAAGGCCCATAGTTCAAACCTACCAGCCACTCCTCAGGAGAGAGGATCTGGGATCTGCTCCTGTAAAGACCGTGGTTGTTGTGTGCCACAGAGTTGATTCCGACTCACAACAACCTTATAGAACAGAGTAGAACTTCCCCCATAGGGTTTCGTAGGCTGTAATATAGATGCAGATCACCAGGTCTTTTCTCCCACAGAGCCACTGGTGGTTTCAAATCACTGACCGTTGGGTTAGCAGCCAAGCGCTTAACCACTGTACCATCAGTTCTCCTTCCCATAAAGAAAGATACAGCCTAGGAAACCCTAAAGGGCAGTTCTACTCTGTCATATAGGGTCACTATGGGTTGGAATTGACTAGATGGCACACAACAACATAAGCCAATTGATGTATTAAGGGCTGAGGAAGGACACAAAGGTGATTAAACACGATTTATGATCTCAATACCATTGTGATCTAACACAGAATACTAAATTTGTCTAACTATAATGATGTGTGTAATATGTCTGCCTTCTCCAGAAGATAATAGAATCCTTTAGGGAAGAAACTAATTTATGTTTATATTCCCCATGGCACATAGTAGGCTCTTAACAAATGCTGGTAGCATAAGGAAAGAAAGGATATAGAGAACTCAGTTGTCTCAGGAAATGGAATAAAACATACTGCAAAAAAGGCCTTGGAAGAGTTTTATTGAAAGGTGGGTAGGATTTCAACAGACAAAAATGGGAAGGAAAGAAAGAAAGAAAGAAGGCATTACTAGTAGCAGAAACAACATGAGCAAAGGCCCAGAGTCAGCAAATACTACACACCCTAGGATAAGAGTATGCAGTATGAGAATTAGGTATTTATTGGGAACAATGAGAGAAAAAGCTAAAAGGAAACTTTTAGACCAAATAAATAATTGAGTCTTATTGATAAGGACCTGCTATCATCAACAGCAGTTTCTGGAGCACTGTTGGAGGAAGACTTGCACTTTATTATTTACCAGAGAAAGGCTGTGTTTTGCTTTATCATTGAAGGGACATTGTCCAGAACAGTGATCCCTATACCTTAGGCCACAGATTCATGAACAGAGCTATCTAGATATTACATAATGTCTGTACACTTCTATCCACAAAATGTAATCTGTACATTGAATAGTGTTTTGTACATATTTATAATATCTACATGTTACGTTTTAATAAATAAAATAATTCATTTAAAGTGTTAAACTTTTTTTTTCTGCATCAGTGGAAAAGATAAACATTACCATCATCTTAACACTAAACAGAGATCTAGAGATGGACAAATAGAAAACAGAGCAGAGAGCCTGGGGTCTTCCTGGACATCAAGGTCAAGTCAATGTGGGGCAAGGCAACTAATGCATCAAAGTTCCTTTTTTTAAACTTTAGCAATAACTACTGTTTGTCAGACAGTGCTCTTGAAGAAAGGAAAATAAAATGAAAGTAGAAACCCAGTTAAATGACTAATAGCGGTAATACAGGTAGGAGATAATAAATGCCTGAAGGCAATGCCAAAAGGGATAAAGAGAAAAAGCGCTGGCCAAAAAATGCCCTGTGAACAGCTGTACCATTTTGGGTACAAGTGGGACTTTTATAACACTTGTAAGAACAAGGTTTGAATCTTCGGATGAAGGTAAAATTGTTTTTCTCCATAAATATAAGCAAAAATCTCTCCTTAGTCAATTCACTAAAAGTTTTCTATTAACTCTCAGGTCTTCAAGGGTAGGCGCTGTGTCTTACTCATCTTTGTATGATCAGAACCCATCATGGTATCTGGCCCAGAACAGGCATAATGTTAATCTCTGGCCTATCCTCAAGAGTCAAAATGATTGCTGAAAATGAATCCAAGCCTATAAGCAGGGCTCCATGGGCACTGGGGAAGAGAAAAGGTATCTCCAGGACACAGCTGGTGTTTCTTCTACACGCTTTGCTTTCTATATAGTCTTCCCCGTAGGCCAGAGATTAGCACTTGTCTTAAAGAGGCAGAAGAAGGGGAGGAAAAGGAGAAAAGGAAGGAAGGAAAGGAAAAACAGGAAAAAAAGCTGCCCTCGTTTCCATTGGCTTTCAATTCGTTGGTTCCAGACCTGTATGAAACATGGTTTCCCTTTCTGGTCTTGGATTCCTTTGACCCTCTTCCACCCTTCCCTAGTTTAGCTTACCAACCTTGAATAGCATTCACTCCTTGAAACCAAATGCTCCCTGCAGTTAGCACACAGTGGATACTCAAAGCAACAGGAAGGAAGCAGGAAGAAAAAGAAAGACCCTTTACAAAGACTGGATTTCATTCATTGGGACTTTTTAAGCCCACTGAATATCAGTTCTTTCCAGAACATTCAAGTATTCGATCAAGAAATTTTATTCCAAACCAAAGACCAGAAGCAACACTTGAAAAAGTAATCCTAGGGCCCAAATTTGGGTCAGTGACACATTCATTCCCAGAATGTTACTGAAGGATTCAGTCTGACATGTGAAGGACCTGGGCTGGCTAGTCAATCCTGGCCATCGCTTACTGGTGTTGGTGTTTGAAGGAAATAGAAAGTAGACATAGTAGAGCGGAAAAACTGGATGCTGAATTAGGCAATTGAAGATTTCAGTTCCTTTCCTTCCACTGAAAAACTAAGTGAGCGTACTCAACATTAGTCATCTTATATGTAAAATGAGAGTAGGAATATTTGTTTTGATAGATTATTGTAAGGACCAAATAGAAAATGTATATAGTATTTCCTAGAGTATTAGGGGCAGTTTTCCTGAAGAAAAGCATCTTGAAATGGTTCTGAAGGAGGAGTAGATTCATATAATCCACGAGAAGATCACCTGGAGCACCCTAATAAGACACTAGTACACCACCAGATACACCTAGACGTGGGTATAAAAACTCAGCCCCCTTAAAATTTTTTTTAGTGAAACTTTTACTTGAAAATTTAAAAAATACTCATCAACAAAGAATTCACTGGAGAAGCTGGAAAATCACCTGCCTCCAGCTGGTACCTTGCTCTGTTAACGATTTGTTACCATACTCCTCACTTCAGCGTGGGAACACCCCCTTCTCTCTACATCTTTTCATATCATTCCCTGCACATGTATTTCACCTAAACTGGCCATGGAATCCTCAAAGTGTTCACCACCTTTTATTTTTAATACCACTAGGTTTAATGAGCCCTGGTGGCCCAGTAGTTAAAGAGCTTGGCTGCTAACCAGAATGTCGGCAGTTTGAATCCACCAGCCACTCCTTGGAAACCCTATGGGGCAGTTCTACTCTGTCGTATGAGGTCGCTATGAGTCGGAATTGATTCATCAATTGGTCCTAACCCCCCTGGAGCAAAGAAGAATGAAGAACACCAAAGACACAAGGAAATAATGAGCCCCAGAGACAGGAAGAGTCACATAAACCAGAGACTCCATCAACGTGAGACCAGAAGAACTAGATGGTGCCCAGCTACCACCAATGACCACCCTGACAGGAAATACAACAGAGAGTCCCTGACAGAGCAGGAGAAAAGTGGGGTGCAGAACTCAAATTCTAGTCAAAAGATCAGACTTAATGGTCCAACTGCAACTGGAGGGACCCCAGAAGACATGACCCTGGGCTCTGTTAGCCCAAAACTAAAACCGTTCCTGAAGCCAACTTTTCAGACAAGGATTAGACCGGACTATAAGACATAAAATGATACTTGTAAAGAGTGTGCTTCTTAGCTCAAGTAGATACATGAGACTAAATGGGCAGCTTCTGTCTGGAGGTGAGATAAGAAGGCAGAGAGGGGCAGGAGCTGACTGAATGAACATGGGAAACATAGGGTGGAAGGAGGAGTGTGCTGTCACATTATAGGGAGAGCAACTAGGGTCACATAATGATGCGTGTATAAATTTTTTGTATCAGGAACTAACTGAACTGTAAACTTTCACTTAAAGCACAATAAAAAAAAAAAGAAGAAGAAGAAGGCAATACAGAATGTCCACAGCTGATGCATCAAGCAGCATGAAGCACTGAGCCTCTGCAGCCGGGCAGGCATGGGGATGGGAATTATGCCCCCATTATCCACAAAGTGAACGTTTTCCTAACAATGACATAGTAATTTCAAAAGCAATTTAAGAAACAAGAATCTTTCCCCCAAACTCCACAGCTTTTCTGATTTTTGTCAGTTATTAAAGAATTCAGCTCTGAAGGCAGGCTGCAACTCTGAATATTAAAACTCCCACCTTGGGAAAATTTTGAAGCCTTCACACAACTCCTTTTAAAGTTATAAATGAAAGTCACTCAACAACTACAGTGCTCAGGAGCCCCTTTTATCTACTGAAGAAAGATAGCAGAGTGAAAACTTAGGAGCCAGAGACCAAATTACTGACCTTGAGTCACCTTCCACACCATGTCTGGCCCAATGAAGATAGGGAGTTAAAAGCTTTAACTGGGAGCAACAGCAAATGATGTAATTTGATGATAGAAAAAAAACCATCAAGAGAGAATAAAACAGCTGTATCGTATCATTCATAATGCTCTTGGAGTTTAAAAAGAGCCTAAATTTGCCTTCAGCTAAGCCCTTTCATGCTAAAATCAACCATTCTACTTCCCCCTCCCGTCCAGCGAACAAGCAATTCCAGGACCAAAGAACTGGACCACTGGAGCTTGGACTGTGCTAATGAGTTTGTTATTTGTGTGCACAGACCTGCATGGGTAGACTCCTAAGCCACTCCTCCAGCTCTCTCTCTCTGATTTTCCTTTTCTATGATGGTTAAGGAGCCCTGGTGCCACAGTGCTTAAGTGTTCAGCTGCTAACCAAAAGGCAGGCAATTTGAGCCCACCAGCCACCCACAGGAGAAAGATGTGGCAGTCTGCTTCTGTAAAGATTACACTCTTAGAAACCCTATGGGGAAGTTCTACTCTGCCCTACAGGGGTGCTATGAGTTGGAACTGACTCAACAGAAAATGGTTTGGGGTTTTTTTGATTTTTGTTTTCGTTTATAATGGTTATTATTGAGCCACACTGATACCTATTCATCCGTATCTTCAATACCAAAACCAAACACAAACCTGTTGCCATCAAGTCGATTCCAACTCACAGCGACCCTATAGGACAGAGAAGAAACACCCCATAGGGTTTCCAAGGAGCGACTGGTGGATTCGAACTGCTGACCTTTTGGTTAGCAGCCAAGCTCAACACTGTGTCACCAGGGCTCCAAAAAGTGGATTGCCAGCCCTTTTTTCCAATGCATCCCTGAATGGATTCAAACCGCCTACCTTTTGGTTATTAGTCAAGTGCTTAGCCATTTGTGCCACCCAGGCACAGGCAAGCCAACTATAACACTTTCAGAATTGCCACCAAATACAAGCACCAAGGATCTAATGCCCAAAACTGCCATAGCAAGGGTACATCACAAAAGCTTGTGGCATTTTTTCCAGGACTCTCACAAATTGCTACTCTCATGCTCAAATCTGCTTCACTCTGCCTTATTTTCTCCCTAACTCCTGGCTGTAAGCAATAGTTACACATTCTCAGGCAGCCATTATGTGCCTGGCACTATACTAGGTGTTTTACAAATACAATTTATTTAGTCCTCACAAAAACCCAATGAATCCAGAATACATAAAGAATTCTCAAAACTCAACAGTAAGAAAACTAACAGCCCAATTTTTTAAATGGACAAAAGATTTGAATGCACTCCTCAGAAAAGAAGATATATAAATGGCAAATAAACACATGAAAACATTCTCAACATCATTAGTCATTAAGGAATTGCAAATTAAAACCATAATAACTGACGATACCAAATATTAGCAAAAATGTGAAGGAACTGAAACACCCTGGAGCTGGCATCCTGAATTGGGACTTCTAACTTCCTAGACTGTGAGAGAATAAGTTTTTGTTTGTAAAAGCCATCCACTTGTGGCATTTCTATTAGAGCAGCACTAGACAACGAAGCAGCATTATATAACTAAAACAACAGATATGTTCACTATCTTTATTATAATGATGGTTTCACAGATGTATATATATGTCAAACTTACCAAATGGTATATTTTAAATTTGTGCTGTTTATTCCTGAGAGACCAAATTGCTTGGCTGAGGGCTGTAGGAACCATGGTCTCAGGGAACAACAAGCTCAGTTGCCAAAACATAGTTTATAAAGAAAATGTTCCACATTCTACTTTGGTGAATAGTGTCTGGGTCTTAAAAGCCTGTGAGCAGCCATCTAGAATACTCCACTGGTCTCGCCCCTTCAGGAGCAAGGAAGAATGAAGAAAACTAAAGATACAAGTGAAAGATTAGTCCAAAGGACTAATGGACCACATCTACCACGGCCTCCACCAGACTGAGTCTAGTACAACTAGATGGTGCCTGGCTAGCACCACTGACTGCTCTGACAGGGATCACAATTGAGGGTCCCAGACAAAGCTGGAGAAAAATGTAGAACAAAATTCTAACTCACAAAAAAAGACCATACTTACTGGCCCGACAGAGACTGGAGAAACCCTGAGAGTACGGCCCCTGAATACCCTTTCAGCTCAGTAATGAAGTCACTCCTGAGGTTCACCCTTCAGCCAAAGATTGGACAGGCCCATAAAACAAAATAAGACTAAAGGGGCATACTATCCAAGGGGCAAGCACTAGAAGAAAGGAGGGGACAGGAAAGCTGGCAATAGGGAACCCAAGATTGAGAAGGGAGAATGTTGCCATTTCGTGGGATTGTTAACCAATGTCACATAAAACAGTATGTGTACTAACTGTTTAATGAGAAACCTTCATCTAAAATACAACTAAAAAAAAAATTGTGCTGTTTATACATATCAATTTTGCCTCGATAAAAATCGGTATATGACGTGATCATAAGGCATTAAAGTATATCTAATAAACCTAAAGAAATGTCTAAAGTAATGGCAATTTCAGTTGCTATATTAGAGGGAGATATTTTAGGGGAAGTGAAATATTCAGTTCCTATCAATCTAAAAGTCTAATATGACTGAAACACCTTATGGGCTGACCACAGCTGGGGATAATTGCCTCTCTGCCTTGTACTAACAGAAGTAAAACCCAAAATTACATACTACAGGATTTGAAGAGGCTTATTTCAGTCATCCATGCAAAGATATTTATCTTTTTCATCATCCATGCAAAGATATTTATCCTTTTCAGACCATATAACATAGGATATGGTTCCCTCAACACTGAAGCACAAACCTTTGAAGGAAAAAAGACTTATTTCAATAGATACTGCTCCATGCTAACATTTCTTTTCAATTACCAAGTGAAAGCCCCTCACAATCAAAAGGATTAATGCAAATCATTTTACTAGGTACTGGAGTCTACTTAATAGCTGCCATCCTGGCAGAGAAATCAAGATGGCAACCTTGTCAGACACATCACACCATCCCTCTATAGTAAAAACCCTAGAAACAAAGTGAAACAGATAGAGATAATAACCCTGGAACTCTGAACATCAAATGAAAGGATACAGAATTAGATTAAACACCAGTTGGGAAAAGGAAACTGAATGACAGCAGTGAATGGGGAGAGATATGGAGTAGAGACAGCCCAGCAAAGCAGGACCATTTTGAGACTGTCATGGATTGAGTTATGTCCCCCAAAAAATGTGTGTATCAACTTGGTTAGGCCATAATTCCCAGTATCATGTGGTTGTCCTCCATTTTGTGATTGTAATTTTATGTTGAGAGGATTAGGGTGGGATTGTAACACCACCCTTACTCAGGTCACCTCCTTGATTCAATGTAAAGAGATAAAAGGAAAGGGAAGCAAGCAGAGAGTGGGGGACCTCATAGCACCAAGAAAGCAGTGCCAGGAGCAGAGCGTGTCCTTTGGACCCAGGGTTCCTGCACAAAGAAGCTCCTAGTCCAGGGGAAGACTGATGAGAAGTCCAAAAGAAAGAGAAAGGCTTCCCCTGGAGCTGACACCCTGAATTTGGACTTTTTAATCTACTTGATTGTGAGAAAATAAGCTTCTCTTTGTTAAAGCCATCCACTTGTGATATTTCTGTTATAGCAGCACTAGATAACTAAGACAGAGACAAAGCCAGCAGCGACCCTGGGTGAGGCGCACAGGAAGACAACATCACAGAACTCCCAATAGGAGATAGAAACTGTGTTGACATACCCAAAGTGAAGCAAGGTGAGTAGAATATGAACTGGAGCTAAGGAGGGATTGTACAGAAAGGAGGATGAGAGCTTCAGGGATCCTGGTATACACAGAGCAGTGAGGGAGCTGGGACAAGAGACAAGGTCTCTCCAGCTGTGATACCTGACCAGTACAGCAGGTGGCAAAGATGAGCAATAGACAAACCCCCCTTTTTTAATCTCTCTCCCTCCCTCCCGGACTGCCTGCCCCACCCCTCCCCTGCCAGAGAAAACATCTGTATGACCCCCAGACACCTGCTAAATCCCTCCCCCACCACAGAAAGCAGCTGTGCTCCCCCGGCAGCCCACCTCACCCCTCCACCACCATAGAGAGCAACTGTACCACCCCTGGTTGCCCACCATACCCCTTTCCCATCAGAGAGAGCATCTGAGCACCCCCCAGTCAACTGCCCCACCTCTCCCTCACCAGGAAGAGTGCCTGCACAGCCCCTGGCCAACTGCCCCACCCGCGCATGGAGGGAGAGCCTCAGGACTCCCCAGACGCCTGCCTTTCTCCTTGCCCATTGTCTACCCACATGATGAGTGACCGTGAGCATTCTCATACTGCCAGATAGTGCCTTCTCAGTACACCCTCAGCTATCTCACAAAGAATAGCAATGAGGGCTCACACTGCCCACCCAAATGGGGGCAGGAAGTGAATGCCCCTGTGCTGCCAGATGAGTGATCGCCAAAGCACACCCAACCAGCCTGCACTGATAAATCAAAACAAAAATTTAAAAAATTATAAATCAATAAAACAACATCTTAATGCCTGGGAAACAGAAGACAATATTACATCATATAAAGAAACAAAACAAGATGGCTCAACCAAATGACCAAAATAAAGGGGCAGAAAATCTTAACTGAGGAAGAAATGGTAATGGAACTGCTTGATAAGTAATTCAAAAGGCTTATATACAGCGTCCTCAAAGATTTCAAGGAAAACACAGACAAACCCTAGAAAAATTCAGGAAAACAATACAAGAACAAAATGACAAATTAAATAGGCAATTGGAAATCATACAAAACGGTAACTAGGAATTCAGAAGATTAACAATAAAATATTAGAAATAGATAACTCGAGAAGAGTAGAATTGAAACAATGGAAGAAAGAATTGGCAAAATAGAAAACAAATCCCTTGATATCAATTTGTTTGAGGAAGAATCAGAAAAAAGAATGAAAAAAAATGAAGAAAGGCTAAGAGTTACATGAGACACTATAAGGATGAATAATTTACATGTGGTGGGAATCTCAGGAAAGGAGGAGACAGAAAAAATCAGAGAGAATTTTTGAAGATTTTCTGGAAGAAAACTTCCTCATCATCATGAAAGACAAGAAGATTTCCACCCAAGCTCAAAAAACCCCATACAGGATAAATCTCAGAAGAAAGTCACCAAGACATATCATAATCAAACTTTCCAAGTCCAAAGCTAAAGAAAGAATTCCAAGAGCAGCTCAGGAAAAAGCAAAATATCACGTATAAAGGGACTCCAATAAGACTAAGCTCTGATTTATCAGCAGAGACCATGCAGGAAAGAAGCAATGAGATGACATATAAAACCTTGAAAGAAAAGAATTGCCAACCAAGACTCATATACCCAGCAAAATTGTCTCTCAAGCACAATGGCTAAATTAGAACATTTCCAGATAAACAGAAATTAAGGTAATTTGTAAAAACCAAACCATCCTTAAAGAAATATTAAAAAGAGTTTATCAGATAGAGAATCAATGATGGCAGACAACAACCTGAGAGCGAGTCACACAACGGCATCACCAAGATGCCAACCAAGATAGAGAAATCTCAAAAGTAAAATAAAGCTACAGAATCAAAAACTAGGAACCAGAGATGTCAATCTGAAATCAACAACAACTTCAAAACAAAAAGGGGGGACGAATGGTGTAGTTATAGAACCTCTGTGTGGAGAGGAAGTCAAGGCAATATCTTAAAATAAGAGACTGTTTTAAACAAAGAGTGATAAAGTTAGACCTCACAGTAACTACAAAGAAAATTAACAAACCTACCCACCAAAATAAAGAATATCAGAAAGACTCAGAAAACACAAAATCAACAAAAACAAAGGTAACGAAAAGAAAATCCGTGAACAAAAATTACTCAGCACAGAAAATTAAGCAGAACAAAGAAACTGCCTACACCACACACACAAAAAAAAAAGCATAACAAAATGACAGCAGTAAATTTATATCTATCAATAACCACACTGAATATAAATGAGTTAAATGCACCAGACAAGAGACAAAGTCACAGAATGGGCTAAAAAAAAAAAAAAAATGACTCATCAATATGTTGCCTACAAGAGACAGACATACCTTAGGCACAAAAACATAAAGAGGTTAAAAATCAAAGAATAGAAAAAATGTACCAAGCAAACAGTAACCAAAAAAGAGCAGGAGTGGCAATATTAATCTCTGATAAAATGGACTTTAAATCAAACTCCATCGTAAGAGACAATCATTATATAATTACTAAGGGACCAAACCACCAAGAGGACACAACCAAAATAAATAAAACAAACCCTAACAAAAATGAAAAAGAGAAATAGTTCTACAATAATAGTAGGAGATTTTAACACACCACTTTCGACAAAGGACAGAGCAACTAGAAAGAAATCAACAAAGACACAGAATATATAAATAACACAGTCAACCAACTTGATCTCGTGGACATATACAGGGCACTTCACCCAACAGTAGCAAAGTATACATGCTTCTCCAGCACACATGGATCACTCTCTAGAATAGACCATATCCTAGGCCACAAAGCAACCCTCAATAAATTCAAAAATATCAAAATAATACAAAGAATCTTCTCAGATCACAACTCTACAAAATCAGAAATTAATAACAAAATACTATGAAAAATTACACTTTGACAAATTCAAAAACCTACAGGAAATGGACAAATTCCTAGAAACACATTACCTATCTAAATGAACTCAAACTGAGATAGAAAATCTGAATGGACAGAAGAAGAAATTGAAGAGGTCATTTAAAAAAAAACTACTAACAACAATAACAAAAAAAGCCCTGGTCCGGGCAGTCTCACTGGAGAATTCTACAAAACAGTCAGAGAAGAGGTGACACCAACATGCCTCAAACTATTCCAGAACATAGAAAAGGAAGAAATACTCCTGAATTCAATTTATGAAGCCAGCATAACTCTGATACTGAAGCCAAGCAAAGGCACCACAAAAAAAGAAAATTTCAGACCAACATCTCTCATGAATATACATGCAAAAATTCCCAACAGGATTCTAGCCAATAGAATCCAACAGCATATCAAAAAAAAAAAATAATAATACATCATGACCAGCTGGGATTCATACCTGGTATGCAAGGATGGTAAAACATTAGAAAATCAATCAATGTAATCTATCATATAAATAAAAAGGAAATAATCACATTATCATCTCAATTGATACAAAAAAGGCATTCAATAAAGTCCAACACCTGTTCCTGATAAAAACTCTCACCAAAATAGGAATAGAAGGGAAATTTCTCAACATAATTAAAGGCATATACACAAAACCAACAGCCAACGTTATTCTCAATGGAGTGAGACTGAAAGCATTCCCCCTGAGAACGGAAACCAGACTAGGATGCCCTTTACCACCACTTATTCAACACTGTACTGGATGTTCTAGCAAGAGCAATAAGACAAGAAAGGGAAATAAAGGGCATCCAAATTGGTAAGGAAGAATTAAAACTATTTGTAGATTATATGATCCTATTTTTTTTTATACATAGAAAATCTCAGAGAACCCACAAGAAAGCTACTGGAACTAATAGAAGGATTCAGCAAAGAGGCAGGGTACAAGACACAAAAATCAGTCGGATTCTTCTACACTAACAAAGAGAACTCTGAGAAAGGAAATCAGGGCAACCGTACCAAAAAAAAAAAAAGATAAAATACTTACAAATAAACCAAACTAGGGACATGAAAGACTTATACAAGAAAGTTACAAAACACAACTGCAAGAAACCAAAAGATACATTCACAAATGGAAAAATAATACATGCTCATGGATAAGATTTTAACATTGTGAAAACGTCAATACAACCCAAAGCAATCTATAGACACAATGCAATTCTGATCCAAATTACAATGACATTCTTTAACAAGATGGAAACACTAATTACCAAATTTATATGAAAGGAAATAGCCCCCAGATAAGTAAAACATTACTGAAAAAGAAGAACAAAGTAGAAGGCTTCACATTACCCAGTCTCAGAAACCTACTATACAGCTATGGTAATCAAAACAGTACTGGTGAAATGACAGACACATAGACCAACGGAACAGACTTGAGAACTCAGAAGTAAATCCATCCATTTACGGACACCTGATCTTCAACAGAACATCAAAGTCCATTAAGTGGGCAATAAATTGTCTCTTCAACAAACGGTGCTAGCAAAAATGGATACCATTTGCATAAAAAATGAAACAGGATCCATACCTCACCCCAGTCACAAAAACTAACTCAAAATGGATCAAAACCAAATGCAAAACCTAAAACTATAAAGTTCATGAAAGAAAACATAGGGACAATGCTAGAGACTCTAATATATGCATAAGCAGAATGCCAAGGATAACTAAAAATGTACAAACTCCAGATAATAAACTAGATAACTGGGACCTCCTAAAAATTAAACACGCTCATCAAAAGACTTTTCCAGGAGAGTAAAAAGAGAACCTACAGACTGGGAAAAAATATTGGGCAACAGCATATCTGATAAAGGCTTAATCTCTAAAATAAAGAAAACTTCAACAACTCAACAATAAAAAGATAAATAACCCAGTCACAAAATGGACAATGGACATGAACAGACATTTCATTGAAAAGGACATTCAGGCAGCCAACAAATACATGAGAAGATGTTCATGATCATTAGCCATCAGAGAGTGTTACGGATTGAACTGTCCCCAGAAAATACATGTCAACTTGGCTAGGACATGATTCCCAGTATTGTGTGGTTGTCCTCCATTTTGTGATTTTCCTATGTGTTACAAATCATAATCTCTGCCTGTGGTTAAAGAGGATTAGGGCAGGATGTAATACCTTTGCTCAGGTCACATCCAATGTAAAGGGAGTTTCCCTGGGGTGTGGCCTGTACCACCTTTTATCTTACAAGAGATAAAAGGCAAGGGAAGCAAGCAGAGAATGGGGACCTTATACTACCAAGAAAGCAGTGCAGGGAGCAGAGCACATCCTTTGGACCCAGGGTTCCTGCACTGAGAATCTCCTAGTTCAGGGGAAGATTGATAACAGGGACTGTCATGGATGGTATTGCGTCCCCAAAAAATATCTGCCTACTTGTCTAGGTCACAATTCCTTTGTATGATTGTCTACTATTTTATCTTCTGATGTGATTTCCATATGTGTTGTAAATCCTATCACTATGATGTAATAAAATGGATTAGCAGCAGTTATATTGATGAGGTCTATAAGATTAGATAGTGTCTTAAGTCAATCTCTTTTGAGAGATGCAAGCAGACATGGGAACCTCGTACCACCAAGAAAGCTGCACTGGGAGCAGAGCAGGTCCCTTGGACCTGAAGTTCCTGCACTGAGATACTCCCAGACAAAGGGAGAACTGATGACAAGGACCTTCCTCCAGAGCGGACAGAGAGAGAAAGCTTTCGTCTGGAGCTGGAGCCCTAAATTCAGACTTCTAGCCTACTGGACTGTGAGAGAATAAGCTTCTCTTTGTTAAAGCCATCCACTTGTGGTATTTCTGTTACAGCAGCATCAGACAACTAAGACAGGGACCTTCCTCCAGCACCAGCAGAAAAAGAAGGCCTTCCCCTGGAGCTGACGCCCTGAATTGGGACTTCTAGCCTACCAGACTGTGAGAAAACAAATTGCTCTTTGTTAAAGCCATCCACTTGTGGTATTTCTGTCATAGCAGCACTAGATGACTAAGATCTCGTTGCTGTCGATTCGATTCCAACTCATAGCGACTCTCTAGGACAGAGTAGAACTGCCCCATAGAGTTTCCAAGGAGCTCCTGGTGGATTCAAACTACCGACCTTTTTGTTAGCAGCCATAGCACTTAACCACTACGCCACCAGGGTTTCCAGATGACTAAGACAAAAAGATACAAATCAAAACCACGATGAGATACCATCTCACTCCTGCAAGAACAGCACTGATCAAAAATTCAGAAAACAATAAATTCTAGTGAGGTTGTGGGAAGATCATAGCTCTCATACACTGCTGGTGGGAATATAAAATGGTACAAGCACCATGGAAAAGAATATGAGGTTCCCGAAAAAAAAGCTAAAAATAGAAATACCATACAATCCAGCAATCCCACTCCTAGGAATACATCCTAGAGAAATAAGAGCCATCACATACATAGATATATGCACACCTATGTTCATAGCAGCATTATTCTCAATAGTAAAAAGATGAAAACAACCTAAGCACCTATAAACAGATGAAATTGATAAATTATGGTACATACACACAATGGAATACTATGCAACGATAAAGAACAATGATGAAGCTTTGAAATACCTAACAACATGGATGAATCTGAAGGGCATTATGCTGACTGAAGTAAGTTGTCATGGACTGAATTGTGCCCCCAAAAAATATCTGTCAATTTACAAGATTAAAGGGGCACAATAGCCCAGGGGTAAGGACTAGAAGGCAGGAGGGGACAGAAAAGCTGGCAATAGGGAACATAAGGTTGAGAAGGAACAGTGCTGACATGTCGTGGTGTTGTTAATCAATGTCATAAAACAGTATGTATACTAACTGTTTAATGAGAAACTAGTTTGTTCTGTAAACCTTCATCTAAAGTACAATAAAAAAGAAGTAAAAAATCTGTCAACTTAGCTGGGCCATGAGTCCCAGTATTGTGTGATTGTCCACCATTTTATGTGATTTCCCTACATGTTGTAAATCCTACCACTATGATGTAATGAGATGGATTTGCAGCAGTTATATTGATGAGATCTATAAGATTAGATAGTGCCTTAAGCCAATCTCTTTGGCGATATAAAAGAGAGAAGCAAGCAGAGAGACAGGGGGACCTCACAACACCAAAAAAGCAGTGCCAGGAGCAGAGAACGTCCTTTCGACCTGAGATTCCTGCCCTGAGATTCTCCCAGACCAAGGGGAAACTGATGACAAAGACCTTCTCCAGAGCCAACAGAGACAGAAAGCCTTTCCCTGGAGCTGGTGTCCTGAACTCGGACTTCTAGCCTACTGGACTGTGAAAGAATAAACTTCTCTTTGTTAAAGCCATCCACTTGTGGTATTTCTGTTGTAGCAGCACTGGATGACCAAGATAAAAATGAATCAAAAACAACAAATATTGTATGAGACCACTATTATAAAAATCCAAGAAAAGGTTTACATACAGAATGAAACAATCTTTGATGATTACAAGGGATGGGACAGGTGGGACGGGTAAATCACTAACTAGACAGTAGACAAGTGCTAACTCTGATGAAGGGAAAGACAATACACAATATAGGGGAAGTTGGCACAACTTGACCACGGCAAAAGAAGGCACTTAGAGGAACACAAGGGGGAAAAAAGCCACCACAGTAAATACTACAGCATATACTACCCTACAACAACAGTAAAAACAAATAATAACTTACAAGCAGATTGTTGTTATTAATAGGTGCCGCTGAGTCGATTCCAACTCATAGTGACCCTATGTACAACAGAACAAAACACTGCCCAGGCCTGCACCATCCTCACAATCGTTGTTATGCTTGAGCCCATTATTGCAGCCACTCTGTCAATCCATCTTGTTGAGGGTCTTCCTCTTTTCTGCTGACCCTCTTATTTACCAAGCATGATGTCCTTCTCCAAGGACTGATCCCTCCTGATAACATATCCAAAGTATGTGAGACACAGTCTCACCATCCTTGCTTCTGAAGAGCATTCTGGTTATACTTCTTCCAAGACAGATTTGTTCCTTCTTTTGGCAGTCCATGGTATATTCAATATTCTTAGACAACACCACAGTTCAAAGGCATCAATTCTTCTGTCTTCCTTATTCACCGTCCAGCTTTCACAGACATATGAGGTAATCGAAAACACAATGACTTGGGTCAGGCACACGTTAGTGTTCAAGGTGACATCTTTGCTTTTCAACACTTTAAGGAGCTCCTTTGCAGCAGATTTTCCCAGTGCAATGCGTGTTTTGATTTCTTGACTGCGGCTTTTATGGATGTTGATTGTGGATCCAAGTAAAATGAAATCCTTGACAACTTCAATCTTTTCCCCATTTATCATGATGTTGCTCACTGGTCCAGTTGTGAGGATTTTTGTTTCCTTTATGTTGAGGTGTAATCCATACTGAAGGCTGTGGTCTCTGATCTTCATCAGTAAGTGCTTCAAGTCCTCTTCACCTTCAGCATATAAAGTTGTGTCATCTGCATATTGCAGGTTATTAATGAGCCTTCCTCCAATTCTGATGCCCCATTCGTCTTCATATAGTCCAGCTTCTTGGACAAGCAGATACATACAAGCAGATATGTATCCTAAATAGGGGAAGGAGCGCATACAGGAATATACCCACGAACATATATAGGTGAGGCTGTGGTTATTTTTACATACCTATTTGTATGTACAGCATGTATATTCATACATATAATTGAGCACAAAGGGGACACAGTCATAGAGTCTTCCTAATTAAATCCAAACACCTTGAGGGACTGAGTTACTGGGGCTAAGGGCTGGGGACCATGGTCTCAGGGGACATCTAGGTCAATTGGCATAACATAGTTCATAAATAAAATATCCTACACCCTACTTTGGTATAGCTTCTGGGGTTTTAAAAGCTTGTGAACGGCCATCTGAGATACATCTATTGGTCTCATCCCTTCCAGAGCAAAAAACAACTAAGAAAACCAAAGACACAAGGGAAATATTAGTCCAAAGGACTAATGGACCACATGAACCACAGCCTCCACCAGCCTAAGCCCAGAACTTGATGGTACCTGGCTACCACCATCTACCGCTCTGACAAGGATCATAATAAAGGGTCCCAGACAGTGCAGGAGAAAAATGTAGACTAAAATTAAAATTCACAAAAAAAGACCAGAATTACTGGTCTGATGGAGACTGGAGGAACCTCTGAGATTACGGCCCCCGGATATCCTTCTAACTCAGAGCTGAAGCCGCTCCTGAAGTTCATCTTTCAGGCCTATAAAACAAACAATAACACAAAAAAGGAATGTGCTTCTTAGATTGATCAAGTGTATGAGACCAAATGGCCAACACCTGCCCAAAAGTAAAGAGGAGAAGGCAGGAAGAGACAGGAAAACTGGACAAATGGAAACAGCAAACCCACTGAGGAAAGGGAGAGAGTGCTGACACATTTCAGGGATTGCAACCAATGTCACAAAACAATTTGCATATAAATTTTTGAATGGGAAACTAATTTGCTCTGTAAATTTTCACCTAAAATACAATCAAATAAAAATTATTTTTTTATTTTAAAAAAGCTGCCATCCCAGTGAAATTTTCTGTAATTTCACTTATCTTCCAGCACTTCAAGATTCTGTCTTTTTATCACTTAGGTTTGTAAACCAAACCAAATAATTACCAGAAGTCTCTATGACTGAACTCCTCTCTACGGTCAACTATTTGAATGTGCATGCCACAGGGAAAATATGTAGACAAGTGGTCATGAATCCATGCAACCTACTCCCAAGACTACAGGAAAGAGACATACATTTCCAAATTCTATATTCTTGTTTTTAAAGTTGATATCCTCTTTTTTGTGGGTGAAGTGGGGGTAAGAACATATGTAATTGGTAATACTAACATCCTGTGAGAAAACAGACTAGAAGTAGAGACCACAATGTAGATTTTTATTTTTTCTTTTCTTTTTTCATAATTGCAGTTTATTTTATTGTTCTTGTTCAGAATATACATAGCAAAACATACACCAATTCAACAGTTTCTACATGTACAACTTGGTGACATTGACTACACTCTTCAAGTTGTACAACCACTCTCACCCTCTGTTTTAGGCTGGGTTCTCTAGAGAAGCAAAATCAGCGAAGTGTATAGACAGAGAGAGATTTATCCCAAGGAAATGGATCATGCAGTTGTAGAGGCTAGCAAGTCCCAAGTCCATTGGTCAGGCATCAGATTGGAGGCTTCACCTGACTCACGTAGCTGCAAGGGCCAACGAACCCAAAATCAGATGGCAGGCTGCTGACTCACAGGCTGCAGAAGCTGACAAATCCCAAGATCAGTAGACAATACAGCAGTCCATTTTCTCAAGTCCCAAGAACCAGAGGTCAGATGATGACAAGCCAGATGCCGGATCCAGAGTGAGCAAAAGCCAGTGAGCTTTGCCAGAACATCCATATATATTGGATGCAGGCCGCACTCCCAAGGAAAATCCCCTCATAGCTACTTGGCTGATCACATCAGATCACATTGTGGGGGTGATAACATTATATTACAAAATGGAGGATAACTACATCATTATATAATTGCCAAATTACATCATTACATAATTGTCCAACCACTGAGAATCATGGCCCAGGAAGTTGACACACACACTTAACCATCACAGTCCACCCCTAGTCAACTTGCCACCTCTACATATCTCCTTAAACCATATGCAGTCTCTAAATAAAGACAATTATAAAATCATACTTGCACCTAACATGATACAACTAGCATGTGTACAACCAAAAGCGCACTAGCCTCATTTACATCTTATATTTTAGAAGTGAAGAAAACAAAAATATTTGATGCACACATATCGTGAAGGAATACTCATAACAATTACAGTCCTCATTTCTACAACTGGTCACATGGTTGTATCTGGCATTTAGAACTACCTTCTTCCATTATCCATTCCAAATTCCCTTTGCCCTCAGCAAGAATCTCACTTGGTCGTGGTCCTTTGCCTGGGGTGACCCAAACCTTCATTCCTGAAGGTTCTGGGCCATTATTAGTCATGTCAGAATTGGGCTGCTGTACTTTTCCATTGACTTTAATCACAGGGCATGGTGGTACTAAGAGACATCCTTAGAGATCTGCCATATTCCAGACATACTCTTCTTGGACTTCCATTATGTAATATCAATCTGATTTCCCCTTGGTAATCACAAACAACCACACCAGTACAATACAGTAACTCTCTTCTTTGCCTGTTGATCCAGAGGTATGAGAAGCCCAAAGTGGCCAGGTGGCATTCTTAACTTCCAGTTCAATGGAATCAGAATTGTGTCTCTGGTGGGAGCATTCCTCCCTTTGGGACTAAAACCGATAGACATACAGAGCATAGGGTCATGTTGACAGGAAGCAAAAATCTTGTGAGTAGGTCACTGGGGTCATAGTGAGTGGTACCACTTCTATTTCTACCCCTTGATTCCCAGACTCATGAATCCTGGCTATGGGAGAAACAGCACCATATATTGGACACTGGTTTAGAGCATATACTGCCTCCTGAGAACATTACTAAAACCCTGCAAGGTATTGATACCTAGATGGCACCTTAATTGTATCGTTAGAAGGCCATTCCATCATTCTATCAAGCAGCAGAGTCAGGGTGATCGGAAACATGGTAAGACTGGTGAATTCCATGAGCAAGGGCCCGCTGCCACACTTCATTTGTTGTGAAGTGACTCCCTTGATCCAAGGTAGTGTTGTGTGGGATACTGTGATTGTGGATAGGTCATTCTGTAAGTCCACGGATGGTAGTTTTGGCAGAAGCATTGTGTGCAGGGAAGGCAAATCCATATCAGAGTAAGCATCTATTCCAGTAAGAACAAAACACTGCCCTTCCTGTGATAGAAGTGGTTCAATGCAATCAACCTGCCACCAGGTTGCTGGCTGATCACTTTGAGGGGTGGTGCGACTTCAGGGACTCAATATTGGTCTCGGCTGCTGGCAGATTTAGTACTCAGGAGTGGCTGTAGCCAAGTTGGCCTTGGTGATTGGAGGTCCATGTTGCTGAGCCCATACATAACCTTCATCTCTGCCACTATGGCCACTTTGTTCATAAGCCCATTGGACAATGGCAAGAGTAGCTGGGGATAAAGGGTGACTGCTTTCCACAGAAAGTGTCATCCTATCCACTTGATTGTTAAGATCCTCCTCTGCCGAGGAAACCCTTTGGTGAGCATTCACATGACACACAAATATCTTCACTTCTTTGGCTCATTCAGAGAGGTCTGTCCACATACCTCTTCCCCATACCTCCTTGTGTTCAATTTTCCAAACATGTTCCTTCCAAGTCCATTCAACCAAACCATTGGCCACAGCCCATAAATCAGTATACAATTGCACATCTGCCATTTCTCCTTAGAAGCAAAGTGAACAACTAGGGGTACTGCTCAAAGTTCTGTCCATTGGGAAGATTTCCCTGCACCACTATCCTTCAGGAGGTCCCAGAAAGGGGTTGTAGTGCTACCACTGTCCACTCTCGAGTGATGTGTGTATATCACACAGAACCATCTGTAAACCAGGAACAAGTTTTCTTTTCCTCAGTCACCTGATCATAAGGAACTCCCTATGAGGCCATAGGTACAAACTGGGAGAGTGCAAATAATGTGACAGGAGTGGAGACCATGGGCATTTGGGCTACTTCCTCATGCAACTTACTTATGCCTTTAGGTCCTGCTTAGGCCCAATCTAGTATATAACACTTCCATTTAATGATGGAATGCTGCTGTGCATGTCCTACTTTATAGCTCTGTGGGTCAGATGACACCCAGTTCACGATGGGCAGCTCAGGTTGCATGGTGACTTGGTGGTCCACGGTTAAAATTTCAGTCTCTGCTAAGGCCCAGTAACAAGCCAAAAGCTGTTTCTCAAAAGGACAGTAGTGGGGGCGGAGCCAAGATGGCAGACTAGGCAGACGCTACCTTGGATCCCTCTTACAACAAAGACACGGAAAAACAAGTGAATCGATCACATACATAACAATCTACGAACCCTGAACAACAAACACAGATTTAGAGATGGAGAACGAACTAATACAAGGAAGCAGCGATTGTTTCCAGAGCCTGGAGCCAGCGTACCAGTCAGGTACGGCACAAGCACAGAGAGCTGCTCCACCCCCCTGAACTAACCCCGGGAGGGAGACCAGCCGGTTCCGTGGGCGGCGTGGGACGCAGC
The DNA here is from genome assembly GCF_030014295.1 of Loxodonta africana. Taxonomy (NCBI): domain Eukaryota; kingdom Metazoa; phylum Chordata; class Mammalia; order Proboscidea; family Elephantidae; genus Loxodonta; species Loxodonta africana. Next base: position 58,315,189 of record NC_087362.1, read on the forward strand.
CGGTAGGAGAAGTCTCCGGGAGGCAGTGACTGGTCTTGGAGCAGGAAGAGCAGCGTCCCAGCCGGGGAACCGTCTTGCCGGGATTTGGACTGGATGCAGGTACGGCATAAACACGGAGAGCTGCTCCAGCCCCCTGAACTAACCCCGGGAAGGGGCCCAGTCGGGTCGCGCGGGCGGCGTGGGACGCAGCCGATAGGAGAAGTCCCCGGGAGGCAGTGACTGGTATTGGAGCGGGGAGAACAGCGTCCCAGCCGGGACACTCGGTCACAGCACAAGCACGGGGAGCTGCTCCACCCATCTGAACTAACCCCGGGAGGGGGCCTACCTGGTTCGCGGGGGCGGCACGGCCACGCGGCTGGAGGGATGAGAAGTCCCCGGGAGGCAGCGACTGATTTTGGAGTCAAGAGTGCACCGTCCCAGTAGGGGAGCCTTGACGCTGGGCGTGGGGCTGGAAGCGGAGGATCTGACCGTGACTCCAGTGGGCCAGACCCCCCGGGGGCAATCTCCACACAGCCAGCACACATAGGCGACGCGCCCCGCGGGAATCTCAGATATAATAGTCATTCCAAGCAAGACAAGCAACTCTGGCTATATTCTGAGGTGCTACTCTCCTATCTCTCTGTTCCCTCCCCCACCCTCCCCAGGCAGCTTCATTAACATCCGAATAGCCTGAGCCAGAGGGAGAACTCTGATAGGGGTCTGACTGCATTTTTTTTTAGTGGATTTTCTGGAAAAACTAGTTTCCCAGTGATGGCTCAGAGACAACAATCCATATCAAACCACTTAAAGAAGCAGACCATGACAGCTTCTCCAACCCCCCAAACAAAAGAATCAAAATCTTTCCCAAATGAAGATACAATCCTGGAATTATCAGATACAGAATATAAAAAACTAATTTACAGAATGCTTAAAGATATCACAAATGAAATTAGGATAACTGCAGAAAAAGCCAAGGAACACACCAATAAAACTGTTGAAGAACTCAAAAAGATTATTCAAGATCATAGTGGAAAAATTAATAAGTTGCAAGAATCCATAGAGAGACAACATGTAGAAATCCAAAAGATTAACAATAAAATTACAGAATTAGACAATGCAATAGGAAGTCAGAGGAGCAGACTCGAGCAATTAGAATGCAGACTGGGACATCTGGAGGACCAGGGAATCAACACCAACATAGCTGAAAAAAAATCAGATAAAAGAATTAAAAAAAATGAAGAAACCCTAAGAATTATGTGGGACTCTATTAAGAAGGATAACCTGCGGGTGATTGGAGTCCCAGAACAGGGAGGGGGGACAGAAAACACAGAGAAAATAGTTGAAGAACTCCTGACACAAAACTTCCCTGACATCATGAAAGATGAAAGGATATCTATCCAAGATGCTCATCGAACCCCATTTAAGATTGATCCAAAAAGAAAAACACCAAGACATATTATCATCAAACTCACCAAAACCAAAGATAAACAGAAAATTTTAAAAGCAGCCAGGGAGAAAAGAAAGGTTTCTTTCAAGGGAGAATCAATAAGAATAAGTTCAGACTACTCAGCAGAAACCATGCAGGCAAGAAGGGAATGGGACGACATATACAGAACACTGAAGGAGAAAAACTGCCAGCCAAGGATCATATATCCAGCAAAACTCTCTCTGAAATATGAAGGCGAAATTAAGATATTTACAGATAAACACAAGTTTAGAGAATTTGCAAAAACCAAACCAAAGCTACAAGAAATACTAAAGGATATTGTTTGGTCAGAGAACCAATAATATCAGATATCAGCACAACACAAGATCACAAAACAGAACGTCCTGATATCAACTCAAATAGGGAAATCACAAAAACAAACAAATTAAGATTAATTAAAAAAAAAATACACATAACAGGGAATCATGGAAGTCAATAGGTAAAAGATCACAATAATCAAAAAGAGGGACTAAATACAGGAGGCATTGAATTGCCATATGGAGAGTGACACAAGGCGATATAGAACAATACAAGTTAGGTTTTTACTTAGAAAAATAGGAGTAAATAATAAGGTAACCACAAAAAGGTATAACAACTCTATAACTCAACATAAAAGCCAAGAAAAACGTAACGACTCAACTAACATAAAGTCAAACACTATGAAAATGAGGATCTCACAATTTACTAAGAAAAACGCCTCAGCACAAAAAAGTATGCGGAAAAATGAAATTGTCAACAACGCACATAAAAAGGCAACAAAATGACAGCACTAAAAACTTATTTATCTATAATTACCCTGAATGTAAACGGACTAAATGCACCAATAAAGAGACAGAGAGTCACAGACTGGATAAAGAAACACGATCCATCTATATGCTGCCTACAAGAGACACACCTTAGACTTAGAGACACAAACAAACTAAAACTCAAAGGATGGAAAAAAGTATATCAAGCAAACAATAAGCAAAAAAGAAGAGGAGTAGCAATATTAATTTCTGACAAAATAGACTTTAGACTTAAATCCATCACAAAGGATAAAGAAGAACACTATATAATGATAAAAGGGACAATTGATCAGGAAGACATAACCATATTAAATATTTATGCACCCAATTACAGGACTGCAAGATACATAAATCAAATTTTAACAGAATTGAAAAGTGAGATAGATACCTCCACAATTATAGTAGGAGACTTCAACACACCACTTTCGGAGAAGGACAGGACATCCAGTAAGAAGCTCAACAGAGACACGGAAGATCTAATTACAACAATCAACCAACTTGACCTCATTGACTTATACAGAACTCTCCACCCAACTGCTGCAATATATACTTTTTTTTCTAGTGCACATGGAACATTCTCTAGAATAGACCACATATTAGGTCATAAAACAAACCTTTGCAGAGTCCAAAACATCGAAATATTACAAAGCATCTTCTCAGACCACAAGGCAATAAAACTAGAGATCAATAACAGAAAAACTAGGGAAAAGAAATCAAATACTTGGAAAATGAACAATACCCTCCTGAAAAAAGACTGGGTTATAGAAGACATCAAGGAGGGAATAAGGAAATTCATAGAAAGCAACGAGAATGAAAATACTTCCTATCAAAACCTCTGGGACACAGCAAAAGCAGTGCTCAGAGGCCAATTTATATCGATAAATGCACACATACAAAAAGAAGAAAGAGCCAAAATCAGAGAACTGTCCCTACAACTTGAACAAATAGAAACTGAGCAACAAAAGAATCCATCAGGCACCAGAAGAAAACAAATAATAAAAATTAGAGCTGAACTAAATGAATTAGAGAACAGAAAAACAATTGAAAGAATTAACAAAGCCAAAAGCTGGTTCTTTGAAAAAATTAACAAAATTGATAAACCATTGGCTAGACTGACTAAAGAAATACAGGAAAGGAAACAAATAACCCGAATAAGAAACGAGAAGGACCACATCACAACAGAACCAAATGAAATTAAAAGAATCATTTCAGATTATTATGAAAAATTGTACTCTAACAAATTTGAAAACCTAGAAGAAATGGATGTATTCCTGGACAAACACTACCTACCTAAACTAACACATTCAGAAGTAGAACAACTAAATAGACCCATAACAAAAAAAGAGATTGAAACGGTAATCAAAAAACTCCCAACAAAAAAAAGCCCTGGCCCGGACGGCTTCACTGCAGAGTTCTACCAAACTTTCAGAGAAGAGTTAACACCACTACTTCTGAAGGTATTCCAAAGCATAGAAAATGACGGAATACTACCCAACTCATTCTATGAAGCCACCATCTCCCTGATACCAAAACCAGGTAAAGACATTACAAAAAAAGAAAATTATAGACCTATATCCCTCATGAACATTGATGCAAAAATCCTCAACAAAATTCTAGCCAATAGAATCCAACAACACATCAAAAAAATAATACACCCTGATCAAGTGGGATTTATACCAGGTATGCAAGGCTGGTTTAATATCAGAAAAACCATTAATGTAATCCATCACATAAATAAAACAAAAGACAAAAACCACATGATCTTATCAATTGATGCAGAAAAGGCATTTGACAAAGTCCAACACCCATTTATGATAAAAACTCTTACCAAAATAGGAATTGAAGGAAAATTCCTCAACATAATAAAGGGCATCTATGCAAAGCCAACAGCCAATATCACTCTAAATGGAGAGAACCTGAAAGCATTTCCCTTGAGAACGGGAACCAGACAAGGATGCCCTTTATCACCGCTCTTATTCAACATCGTGCTGGAAGTCCTAGCCAGGGCAATTAGGCTAGACAAAGAAATAAAAGGTATCCGGATTGGCAAGGAGGAAGTAAAGTTATCACTATTTGCAGATGACATGATTATATACACAGAAAACCCTAAGGAATCCTCCAGAAAACTACTGAAACTAATAGAAGAGTTTGGCAGAGTCCCAGGTTATAAAATAAACATACAAAAATCACTTGGATTCCTCTACATCAACAAAAAGAACACCGAAGAGGAAATAACCAAATCAATACCATTCACAGTAGCCCCCAAGAAGATAAGATACTTAGGAATAAATCTTACCAAGGATGTAAAAGACCTATACAAAGAAAACTACAAAGCTCTACTACAAGAAATTCAAAAGGACATACTTAAGTGGAAAAACATACCTTGCTCATGGATAGGAAGACTTAACATAGTAAAAATGTCTATTCTACCAAAAGCCATCTATACATTTAATGCACTTCCGATCCAAATTCCAATGTCATATTTTAAGGGGATAGAGAAACAAATCACCAATTTCATACGGAAGGGAAAGAAGCCCCGGATAAGCAAAGCACTACTGAAAAAGAAGAAGAAAGTGGGAGGCCTAACTTTACCTGACTTCAGAACCTATTATACAGCCACAGTAGTCAAAACAGCCTGGTACTGGTACAACAACAGGCACATAGACCAATGCAACAGAATTGAGAACCCAGACATAGATCCATCCACGTATGAGCAGCTGATATTTGACAAAGGACCAGTGTCAATTAATTGGGGAAAAGATAGCCTTTTTAACAAATGGTGCTGGCATAACTGGATATCCACTTGCAAAAAAATGAAACAGGACCCATACCTCACACCATGCACAAAAACTAACTCCAAGTGGATCAAAGACCTAAACATAAAGACTAAAACGATAAAGATCATGGAAGAAAAAATTGGGACAACCCTAGGAGCCCTAATACAAGGTATAAACAGAATACAAAACATTACCAAAAATGATGAAGAGAAACCCAATAACTGGGAGCTTCTAAAAATCAAACACCTATGCTCATCTAAAGACTTCTCCAAAAGAGTAAAAAGACTACCTACAGATTGGGAAAGAATTTTCAGCTATGACATCTCTGACCAGCACCTGATCTCTAAAATCTACATGATTCTGTCAAAACTCAACCACAAAAAGACAAACAACCCAATCAAGAAGTGGGCAAAGGATATGAACACACATTTCACTAAAGAAGATATTCAGGCAGCCAACAGATACATGAGAAAATGCTCTCGATCATTAGCCATTAGAGAAATGCAAATTAAAACTACGATGAGATTCCATCTCACACCAGCAAGGCTGGCATTAATCCAAAAAACACAAAATAATAAATGTTGGAGAGGCTGCGGAGAGATTGGAACTCTCATACACTGCTGGTGGGAATGTAAAATGGTACAACCACTTTGGAAATCTATCTGGCGTTATCTTAAACAGTTAGAAATAGAACTACCATACAACCCAGAAATCCCACTCCTGGGAATATACCCTAGAGATACAAGAGCCTTCATACAAACAGATATATGCACACCCATGTTTATTGCAGCTCTGTTTACAATAGCAAAAAGTTGGAAGCAACCAAGGTGTCCATCAACGGATGAATGGGTAAATAAATTGTGGTATATTCACACAATGGAATACTACGCATCGATAAAGAACAGTGACGAATCTCTGAAACATTTCATAACATGGAGGAACCTGGAAGGCATTATGCTGAGCGAAATTAGTCAGAGGCAAAAGGACAAATATTGTATAAGGCCACTATTATAAGATCTTGAGAAATAGTAAACCTGAGAAGAACACATACTTTTGTGGTTACGAGGCGGGGAGGGAGGGAGGGTGGGAGAGGGTTTTTTATTGATTAATCAGTAGATAAGAACTGCTTTAGGTGAAGGGAAAGACAACACTCAATACATGGAAGGTCAGCTCAATTGGACTGGACCAAAAGCAAAGAAGTTTCCGGGATATAATCAATGCTGCAAAGGTCAGCGGAGCAAGCGCGGGGGTGTGGGGAACATGGTTTGCGGGGACTTCTAAGTCAATTGGCAAAATAATTCTATTATGAAATCATTCTGCATCCCACTTTGAAATGTGGCGTCTGGGGTCTTAAATGCTAACAAGTGGCCATCTAAGATGCATCAATTGGTCTCAACCCACCCGGAGCAAAGGAAAATGAAGAACACCAAGGCCACACAACAACTAAGAGCCCAAGAGACAGAAAGGGCCACATGAACCAGAGACCTACATCATCCTGAGACCAGAAGAACTAGTTGGTGCCCGGCCACAATCGATGACTGCCCTGACAGGGAGCACAGCAGAGGACCCCTGAGGGAGCAGGAGATCAGTGGGATGCAGACCCCAAATTCTCATAAAAAGACCAAACTTAATGGTCTGACTGAGACTAGAGGAATCCCGGCGGCCATGCTCCCCAGACCTTCTGTTGGCACAGGACAGGAACCATCCCCGAAGACAACTCATCAGACATGAAAGGGACTGGTCAGCGGGTGGGAGAGAGATGCTGATGAAGAGTGAGCTAATTATATCAGGTGGACACTTGAGATTGTGTTGGCAACTCTTGTCTGGAGGGGGGATGGGAGGATAGAGAGAGAGGGAAGCCGGCAAAATTGTCAAGAAAGGAGAGACTGAAAGGGCTGACTCAAGAGGGGGAGAGCAAGTGGGAGTAGGGAGTGAGATGTATGTAAACTTATATGTGACAGACTGATTGGATTTGTAAACTTTCACTTGAAGCTTAATAAAAGTTATTAAAAAAAAAAAAAGAAGAGTAGTTATCTCCAGAGGTCAGATGATAATGAGCCAGATGCAGGATCCAGAGCAAGCAAAAGCCAGTGAGCTTTGCCAGAACGTCAGTGTGTTAGGGTAGATTCTCTAGAGAAGCAAAACCAATGAAGTGTATAAATATATAGAAAGAGAGATTAATATCAAAGAAATGGCTCATGTGGTTGTAGAGGCTGTAAAGTCCCAAGTCTGTGGGTCAGGCTGAAGGCTTCTCCTGACTCATGTAGCTGCAGTGACTGGTGAACCCAAGATGAGCAGGTCAGACAGCAGACCTCTGGCTCACAGGCTGTGGAAGCTGATGAATCCCAAGATCGGCAGGTAAGCTGCTAGCACAAGTCTCAAGAACCACAGGTCAGATGAATAGGAATCAGACGCAAGATCCAAAGTGAGCAAAAGTGAACAAGCTTTGCCAGAAAGTCCACCTATGTTGGATGCAGGCCACACTCCCAGAGAAATTCCCTTTCAAATGACTGGCTGCTCATAACAGACCTCATCATGAAGATGATTACATTGTATCAGATCTCATTATGGACATGATTACAACATGAAATAGCTACCAACCTACATCATAACTGCTAAACCACTGAGAATCACCACCCAGCCAAGCTGACACACAACCTTAACAATCACAGTCCATATATACCAGATGCAGGCCACACCCTTGAGAAAACTCCCCTTACAATGCTTGGCTGACCGTATCCGATCACATCATGTAGGTGATTACATAGTGCTGCTATAACAGAAATACCAAAAGTGGATGGCTTTAACAAAGAGAAATTTATTTTCTTACAGTCTAGTAGGGTAGAAGTTCAAATTCAGGGTGTCAGCTCCAGAGGAAGGCTTCCTCTCTCTGTTGGCTCTGGAGGAAGGTCCTTGTCATCCATCTTCTCTTGGTCTAGGAGCATCTCCACAGGAACCTCAGGTCCAAAGGGCCCACTCTGCTCCCAGCGCTGCTTTCTTGGTGGTATGAGGTCCCCAACTCTCTGCTTGCTTCCCTTTCCTTTTATCTCTTGAGAGGTAAGAGGTGATACAAGCCACATGCCAGAGAAGCTCCCTGTACATTGCATCAGGGAGGTGACCTCAGTAAGGTGGTGTTACCATCCCACTCTAATCCTCTCAACATAAAATTACAATCACAAAATGGAGAACAACTACACAATACTGAAAATTATGGCCTAACCAAGTTGATACACACATTTCTGGGGGAAAATAATTCAATCCACGACAATGTTATATGACAAAATGGAGGATAACTACATCATTACAAAACTGCCAAATTACATCATTACAGAACTGCCAAACTACATCATTACAGAACTGCCAAACCACTGAGAATTGAGGACAAGTTGACACACAACCTTTACCATCACACGCTCCTTTTCTGAGTTGTTCTTCCACCATTAACAAAAACACACTGCCCCTAAGGTTCCTATTTAATCTTTCAAGTTGCTGCTGTCAGTTTGATTCTATATGTTGTTGTTCTTAGGTGCTGTCAAGTCAGTTCCGACTCATAGCGGCCCTGTGCACAACAGAACAAAACACTGCCTGGTCCTGCACCATCCTCACAATCGTTGTTATGCTTGAGCTCATTGTTGCAGCCACTGTGTCAATCCACCTCTTTGAGGGTCTTCCTCTTTTCTGCTGACCCTGTACTCTGCCAAGCATGATGTCCTTCTCTAGGGACTCATCCCTCCTGACAGCATGTCCAAAGTATGTAAGACACAGTCTCGCCATCCTTGCTTCTAAGGAGCATTCTGGTTGTACTTCTTCTAAGACAGATTTGTTTGTTCTTTTGGCAGTCCATGGCATATTCAACATTCTTCGCCAACACCACAATTCAAAGGCGTCAACTCTTCTTCAGTCTTCCTTATTCGTTGTCCAGCTTTCATGTGCGTATGATGCAATTGAAAATACCATGGCTTGGGTCAGGCGCACCTTAGTCTTCAGGGTGACATCTTTGCTCTTCAACACTTTGAAGAGGTCCTTTTGCAGCAGATTTGCCTATGACAATGTGTCTTTTGATTTCTTGACTGCTACGTCCATGGCTGTTGATTGTGGATCCAAGTAAAATGACATCCTTGAAAACTTCAATCTTTTCTCCGTTTATCATGATGTTGCTCATTGGTCTAGTTGTGAGGGCTTTTGTTTTCTTTATGTTGAGGTGTAATCCATACTGAAGGCTGTGGTCCTTGATCTTCATTAGTAAGTGCTTCAAGTCCTCTTCACTTTCAGCAAGCAAGGTTGTGTCATCTGCATAATGCAGGTTGTTATTGAGTCTTCCTCCAATCTTGATGCCCCCTTCTTCTTCATATAGTCCAGCTTCTTGTATTATTTGTTCAGCATACAGATTAAATAGGTATGGTAAAAGAATACAACCCTGACGCACACCTTTCCTGACTTTCAACCAATTGGTATCCCCTTGTTCTGTCCAAACAACTGCCTCTTGATCTATGTAAAGGTTCCTCATGAGCACAATTAAGTGTTCTGGAATTCCCATTCTTCACAGTGTTATCCACAGTTTGTTATGATCCGCACAGTCAAATGCCTTTGTGTAATCAATAAAACACAGGTAAACATCCTTCTGGTATTTTCTGCTTTCAGCCAGGATCCATCTGACATTAGCAATGAAATCCCTGGTTGCACGTCCTCTTCTGAAACCGGCCTGAATTTCTGGCAGTTTTCTGTCGATACACTGCTGCAGCCATTTTTGAATGATCTTCAGCAAAATTTGCTTGTGTGTGATATTAATGATATTGTTCTATAATTACCACATTCGGTTGCATCACCTTTCTTGGAACTAGGCATAAATATGGATCTCTTCCAGTCAGTTGGCCAGGAAGCTGTCTTCCATATTTCTTGTCATAGACGAGTGAGCACCTCCAGCACTGCATCTGTTCGTTGAAACATCTCAATTGATTCCTGGAGCCTTGTTTTTCGCCAGTGCCTTCAGGGCAGCTTAGACTTCTTCCTTCAGTACCTTCAGTTCCTGATCATATGCCACCTCTTGAAATGGTTGAATATCAACTAATTCTTTTTGGTATAATGGCTCTGTGTATTCCTTCCATCTTCTTTTGATGCTTCCTGCATCATTTAATATTTCCCCCATGGAATCCTTCACTATTGCAACTCGAGGCTTGAATTTTTTCTTCAGTTCTTTCAGCTGGAGAAGCACCCAGTGTGTTCTTCCCTTTTGGTTTTCCATCTCCAGCTCTTTGCACATGTCATTAAAGAAAAATACTTTATTTTGTCTTCTCGAGACGCCCTTTGAAATCTTCTGTTCAGTTCTTTTACTTCATCAATTCTTCCTTTTGCTTTAGCTGCTCGATGCTCAAGAGCAAGTTTCAGAGTCTCCTCTGACACCCATCTTGGTCTTTTCTTTCTTTCCTATCTTTTCAATGACCTCTTGCTTTCTTCATGGATGATGTCCTTGATGTCATTCCACAACTCGTCTAGTCTTCAGTCACTAGTGTTCAATGCGTCAAATCTATTCTTCAGATGGTCTCTAAATTCAGGTGGGATATACTCAAAGTCATATTTTGGCTCTCATGAACTTGCTCTGATTTTCTTCAGTTTCAGCTTGAACTTGCATATGAACAACTGATGGTCTGTTCCACAGTCAGCCCCTGGCCTTGTTCTGACTGACGACATTGAGCTTTTCCTTCGTCTCTTTCTACAGATGTAGTCAATTTGATTTCTGTGTGTCCCATCTGGCAAGGTCCACGTGTATAGTCGCCGTTTATGATGGTGAAAGAAGGTATTTGCAATGAAAGAAGTCGTTGGTCTTGCAAAATTCTATCATTCAATCTCCGGCATTGTTTCTATCACCAAGGCCATATTTTCCAACTACTGATCCTTCTTCTTTGTTTCCAACTTTCACATTCCAATCACCAGTAATTATCAATGCATCTTGATTGCATGTTCTATCAATTTCAGACTGTAGCAGCTGATAAAAATCTTCTATTTCTTCATCTTTGGCCCTAGTGGTTGGAGCATAAATTTGAATAATAGTCGTATTAACTGCTCTTCCTTGTAGGCGTATGGATATTAGTCTATCACTGGCAGCATTGTACTTCAGGATAGATCTTGAAATGTTCTTCTTGACGATAAATGCAACACCATTTCTCTTCGAGTTGTCATTCCCAGCATAGTAGACTATAGGATTGTCTGATTCAAAATGGCCAATACCAGTCCATTTCAGGTCTCTAATGCCTAGGATATCGATGTTTATATGTTCCATTTCATTTTTTATTATTTCCAATTTTCCTAGATCTAGGAAATCTAGGAAAATTGGAAAATTGATCCTATACAGATAGTTCTTAAAAGAATATAATGCTCAAGGCCAACCTTGTTTACTAGTTAAGCTAAGTTATTGTTTGATTTTAAGAAGACTTCAGGGGATTTTTTTGGTTTAAAATTTAAAGATAATTTCAGGGCAATAGTTTCAGGGGTTCATCCACCCTCCATAGCTCCAGGAAGTCTAGAGCCCATGAGAATTTGATATTCTGTTCTGCATTTTCCCCCTTTTCTTCAGGATTCTTCTGTGGAATCTTTGATCAAAATGTTCAGTATAGGAAGCCAGTTCTTCTGGTCTCATGGCAAAGGAGGCAGTTTGTTCATGGAGGCAATTAGTCACACATTCCATATGCTCGTCCTATTGTTGACTCTCCTTCCTCCTTTGCTGCAGATGAATACAGACAAATTGCTATGCCTTGGATGGTCGCTTGCAAGCTTTTGAGACCTCAGGCACTACACGACAAGCTAGAAGGTAGAACAGAAGCACTAAACACTTTATTAGGCCAATCAACTGGGATGTTCCATGAAACCATGACCCTAAACCTCCAAGACAGAGAATCAAATGCCATGAGGTGTTTGATTGTACCTAAGCAGCCTCAGCAGCTACTCTTTTTTTTCTTTTTTGGTCCTTGTTGTAAATATATCTATCATACAACTTTTGCCAGTTTAATTTTTCACAGGTGTAAACTTATTGACCACAATTATATTAATTGGCTGTGCAACCCTACCCTTAATCAATGTGATTTTTCCATCACCATCAACCTCCCTTTCTTCCCCTCCCTCATGCCCTTGGTAACCACTAATAAACTTTAGTCTCTACACGTTTGCCTTTTCTTGTCTTTTTATATTAGTGAGATCATAAAATATTTGTCATTTTTCGATTGGTTTATTTTGCTTAGCATGTCTTCAAGCTCCACCCATACTGTACTATGTATCAAGATTTCATTTCTACCTACCTAAACTAACACAAACAGAGGTAGAACAACTAAATAGACCCATAACAAAAGAAGAGATTGAAAAGGTAATCAAAAAACTCCCAGCAAAAAAAAGCCCTAGTCCAGATGGCTTCACTGCACAGTTCTACCAAACTTTCAGAGAAGAGTTAGCACAACTACTACTAAAGGTATTCCAGAGCATAGAAAAGGATGGAATACTACCAAATTCATTCTATGAAGTCACCATATCCCTGATACCAAAACCAGGTAAAGACACCACAAGAAAATTATAGACCTATATCCCTCATGAACATAGATGCAAAAATCCTCAACAAAATTCTAGCCAATAGAATTCAACAACATATCAAAAAAATAATTCACCACGACCAAGTGGGATTCATACCAGGTATGCAGGGATGGTTCAACATTAGAAAAACAAATAATGTAATCCACTACATTAATAAAACAAAAGACAAGAATCACATGATTTTATCAATTGATGCAGAAAAGGCATTTGACAAAGTTCAACACTCATTCATGATAAAAACTCTCAGCAAAATAGGAATAGAAGGAAAATTCCTCAACATAATAAAAGGGCATTTATACAAAGCCAACAGCCAACATCACCCTAAATGGAGAGAGCCTGAAAACATTCCCATCGAGATCAAGAACCAGACAAGGATGCCCTTTATCACCACTCTTATTCAACATTGTGCTGGAAGTCCTAGCCAGAGCAATTAGGCTAGATAAAGAAATAAAGGGCTTCCAGATTGGCAAGGAAGAAGTAAAAGTATCTCTACTTGCAGATGACATGATCTTATACACAGAAAACCCTAAGGAATCCTCCAGAAAACTGCTGAAACTAATAGAAGAGTTCAGCAGAGTATCGGGATACAAGATAAACAGACAAAAATCTCTTGGATTCCTCTACACCAACAAAAAAAAATCAAAGCGGAAATCATCAAATCAATGCCATTTACAGCAGCCCCCAAGAAGATAAAATACTTAGGGATAAATCTCACCAGAGATGTAAAAGACTTATACAAAGAAAACTACACTACACTTCTGCAAGAAACCGAAAGAGACTTACATAAGTGGAAGAACATACCTTGCTCATGGACAGGAAGACTTAACACTATAAAAATGTCTATTCTACCAAAAGGGATCTATACATTTAATGCAATTCTGATCCAAATCCCAGAGACATTCTTTAATGAGATGGAGAAACAAATCACCAATTTCATATGGAAGGGAAAGAGGCCCCGGATGAATAAGGCATTACTGAAAAAGAAGAACAAAGTAGGACACCTTACTTTACCTGATTTTAGAAACTATTATACTGCCACAGTAGTCAAAACAGCCTGGTACTGGTACAACAACACATACATGGACCAATGGAACAGAATTGAGAATCCAGACATAAATCCATCCACATATGAGCAGCTAATATTTGACAAAGGCCCCAAAACAGTTAAATGAGGAAAAGACAGTCTTTTTAACAAATGGTGCTGGCATAACTGGATCTCCATACCTCACTCCATGCACAAAAACTAACTCAAAATGGATCAAAGACCTAAATATAAAATCTAAAACGATAAAGATCATGGAAGAAAATATAGGGACGGCGTTAGGAGCCCTAATACATGACATAAACAGTATAGAAAACATTAAAAAGAACATAGAAGAAAAGCTAGATAACTGGGAGCTCCTAAAAATCAAACACCTATGCTCATCCAAAGACTTCACCAAAAGAGTAGAAAGACTACCTACAGACTGGGAAAAAGTTTTTAGCTATGACATTTCTGATCAGCGCCTCATCTCTAAAATCTACATAATACTGCAAAAACTCAACTGCAAAAAGACAAATAACCCAATTAAAAAATGGGCAAAAGATATGAATAGACACTTCACTGAAGAATACATTCAGGTAGCTAACAGATATATGAGGAAATGTTCATGATCATTAGCCATTAGAGAAATGCAGATCAAAACTACAATGAGATTTTCATCTCACTCCAACGAGGCTGGCATTAATCCAAAAAACACAAAATAATAAACGTTGGAGAGGCTGTGGAGAGACTGGAACACTTATACACTGCTGGTGGGAACGTCGAATGGTACAACCACTTTGGAAATCGATTTGGCGCTTCCTTAAAAAGCTAGAAATAGAACTACCATAGGATCCAGCAATCCCACTCCTTGGAATACAACCTAGAGAAATAAGAGCCTTTACACGAACAGATATATGCACACCCATGTTTATTGCAGCTCTGTTTACAATAGCAAAAACATGGAAGCAACCAAGGTGCCCATCAACGGATGAATGGATAAATAAATTATGGTATATTCACACAATGGAATACTACGCATCGATAAAGAACAGTGAGGAATCTGTGAAACATTTCATAACACGGAGGAACCTGGAAGGCATTATGCTGAGTGAAATTAGTCAGTTGCAAAAGGACAAATATTGTATAAGACCACTATTATAAGAGCTTGAGAAATAGTTTAAACTGAGAAGAAAACATTCTTTTGTGGTTACGAGAGGGGGGAGGGAGGGAGGGAGGGCAGGAGAAGGGTATTCACTGATTAGATAGTAGATAAGAACTACTTTAGGTGAAGGGAAAGACAGCACACAGTACAGGGGAGGTCAGCACAATTGGACTAAACCAAAAGCAAAGAAGTTTCCTGAATAAACTGAATGCTTCGAAGGCCAGAGTAGCAGGGGCAGGGGTCTGGGGACCATGGTTTCAGGTGACATCTAAGCCAATTGGCATAATAAAATCTATTAACTAAACATTCTGCATCCCACTTTGAAGAGTGGCGTCTGGGGTTTTAAACGCTAGCAAGCAGCCATCTAAGATGCATCAATTGGTCTCATCCCACCTGGATCAAAGGAGAATGAAGAACACCAAGGACACAAGGTGATTACGAGCCAGGAGACAGAAAGGGCCACATGAACCAGAGACTACATCATCTGAGAACAGAAGAACTAGATGGTGCCCAGCTACAACCGGTGACTGCCCTGACAGGGAGCACAACAGAGAACCCCTGAGGGAGCAGGAGATCAGTGGGATGCAGACCCCAAATTCTCATAAAAAGACCAGACTTAATGGCCTGGCTGAGACTAGAAGGACCCTGGTGGTCATGGCCCCCACACCTTCTGTTGGCCCAGTACGGGAACCATTCCCAAAGCCAACTCTTCAGACAGGGATTGGACTGGACAATGGGTTGGAGAGGGATGCTGTTGAGGAGTGAGCTTCTTGGATCAGGTGGACACTTGAGACTATGTTGGCATTTCCTAATTGGAGGGGAGATGAGAGGGTAGAGGGGGTTAGAAGCTGGTGAAATGGACATGAAAAGAGAGTGGACGGAGGAAGCAGGCTGTCTCATCAGAGGGAGAGCAATTGAAAGTATGTAGGAGGATGTACATAGGTTTTTGTATGAGAGACTGACTTGATTTGTAAACTTTCACTTAAAGCACAACAAAAATTATTTAAAAAAAAAAAAGATTCCATTTCTCCTGCTGGCTGAGTAGTATTTCATTGCATGTAAGTACCACATATTGTTTGTCCATTCATCTTTTGATGGGCATTTAGGTTGTTTCCACCTTTCAGCTATTGTGAATATTGCTACAATAAATATTGGTGTACAAGTCTCTTTTGAATCTCTGCTTTCAAGTTTTTTGGGGTCTATACCTAGCAGTGGAATTGCTGGGTCATATGGTAGTTCTATTTTTAGTTTTTTGAGGAAGCAAAACTGGTGAAGTGTATACACAGAGAGAGAGATAAGGAAAGTCACAGAGATTTATGTCAAGGAAATGGCTCACATGGTTGTAGGGGCTGGCAGATCTCAAATCCATGGGTCAGGTGTTAAATTGGAGGCTTCCCCTGACTCATGTAGCTGCAGGGGCTGACGACCCCAAGATTGGCAGGTAAGGCGACTGACTGCTGGCTCACGGGCTGCAGAGGTCAGCGAATCCCAAGATCATCAGATAACACGGCAGGCCGCTGGCTCAAGTCCCAGATGATGATAAGTGGATGCAGGATCCAGTGCGAGCAAAAGCCATCGAGCTTTGCTAGAACTTCAATATGTATTGGATGCAGGTGACACCACTGAGGAAACTCCCCTTACAATTGATCTCATCAGATCACGTCATGGAAATGATTACATTATATCACAAAATGGAGGATAACAACATCATAACTGTACCATTTTGCATTCCCACCAGCAATGGATAAGGGTGTAGGCTTTAATTATTTTATACCTTACGGTACTTTTTTAAAATTTTTTAACTCTTTACATTTATAACTTTTTTTTAGTCAACAAGAGACATCAGAGGGTTGGACTGCATGCTTTTTTGCATTCGTTTTTATAGACTTCTGTATTAAAATTTTTTAATAAATGTAATTTTTAATAATATTCACTCTACACTATTAGTGGGGCCATTCAGAGTCAAAATCTCTTAATCTAAGACCTTCATTTTACAGATGGATTTCAGTATAGACAGCCAGGTTTCCCAAGTCTCCACACAGTAATTGGCACAGCCAATTCAAGAACTCCTTCAAGGGTTCCTGACTTGGAACACTTTTTACTAAATTTCTGTTCTGTGCTTATATACATAAGGTTCCATAATAAACTTTTAAAAATCTAAGTGTGCCAACATTCTGGATGCCACACCTTGAAAGAAAGGCACTGTCTTAGTCATCTAGTGCTGCTATAACAAAAATACCACAAGTGGATGGTTTTAACAAAGAGAAATTTATTCTCTCACTGTCTAGTAGGTTACAAGTCCAAATTCAGGGTGTCAGCTCCAGGAGAAGGCTTCCTTTCCCTGTCGGCTCTGGAAGAAGGTCCTTGTCATCAGTCTTCCCTTGGTCTGGGAGCATCTCTGCATAGGAACTCTGGTTCCAAAGGACATGCTCTGCTCCTGGTGCTTCTTTCTTTGTGGTATTGAGGTTCCCTGTCTCTCTGTTCAATTCTCTGTTTTATATCTGAAAAGAGATTGCCTTAAGACACTATCTAATCTTATAGACCTCATCAGTATAACTTCCACTAATCCATCTTATTACATCATAGTGATAGGATTTACAACACATAGGGAAATCACATCAGAAGATAAAATGGTAGGCAATCATACAAAGAAATCATGACCTAGCCAAGCTGACATATATGGGGGGGGGGGGACACAATTCAATCCACGACAAGCACCAAAGTGGAAAACTGTCAAATGAGAAGTCATTGAAGGAATTTAAGATACTTAATCTATGAAGGCTCAGGAAGGATATGAAAGTTCCCTTGTAATACCTGAATTTCTTTGAAGAAACATCATGTGGAAGAGGTGGGGAGTGCATTCTGTGTGGCTCTAGAAGGAAAAACTAGATCCCATGGGTGCATGGCCAAGAAGGCATATGCTTGTGGTAACAGTGAAGTGTTGTGTGTTGCTATGGGTGTCTGTATTCACGCACATGTGGGTATGTACAGTGATCTGGGCAACAACATGCCAGCTATGTTGGACAAAGAGGTAGATATGAGAAGGGGGTAATCTAGATGAACATCAAGATCTTTTCCCCAGAGGTCTACACGCTGTGGTTACCCCTTAAGCACAGCTTGTTTTATTAAATCATCCTTTCCCTTGCCTCTTTTCGTTTGAAACATACTGCCTCATCTCCTATAGTTCTCCCCATGCAATAAGTGAATTACTTTTTGCTTCACAGGAAAAATGCTTTAAACCAGCAGCAATGATTACTAGACAGATGGGCAAAATAAAACCACTGGGTTTCACAAACAGCCAAGGAACAGAAAACTCCCCAAAAAGGTCTAAGCAAGATTTAGAAGATGATGTGGCCTCTTTGATTCATCCTAACCTTTCCATTCCCTTACCCCATCAGTCTCATTGAGCTTTTTGTTGTTTTAACTTTTTGTTTATTTTGCCCTCATTTCAAAGCATCTTGTCTGTTCAAATAGCAGCAAAGCAAGTAAATGTTATAAACAAAGGCTGCTGGATTTTTTAAGTAATATTTAACAAGTACAGCTTCTAAACTTCTTTAGGGTAAGACCACTCTTGTATCTCCTTTAAGATATAAAGTGAAAGATGAGGGTGACCAGAATGAGAAATGGGCAGAACACTGAGTATGATCAAAAAGATTATTTTGCCTCTTTGATGAATTTTCTCATTAACATAATCATTAAATGGTTACTATATATATATATATATATATATATATATATATATATATATATATATATAGTAATCAGAGAAAGTAATAAATTTGGCCAGACAGATAAAGCTTTTGAATATTGGGAAAATGACTTGCCTTCTGAATCTCAAGTTTGCCAAGTATAAAATGAGAACAATAATAAATTTCTGCTGATCTTCAGATTCATGTATTCAGCTGCTTGAGGGCATCCTCACTTAAATGATCCATCCAAAACCAAAACCAAACCCGTTGCCATGGAGTCAATTCCATCTCACAGCCACCCTACAGGATAGAGTAGAACTTTCCCAGTTTCCAAGGAGCGAGCACCTGGTGGATTCGAACTGCCAACCTTTTGGTTGGCAGCTATAGCACTTAACCACTACACCACCAGTGTTTCCCAAACTCAGCATATTTATACCATATTCTCCCCTCCCCAAACCTATATATCTGCCAGAGTTCTCTGTTCTTCATTCCATCATCACACACATAGCCATAAATCTGAGTCATACTAACTTCATCACTTTTCCTCTTCCTTACCCACCCACATTGATGCAGTCACCAAGTCCTGCCATTGAAAACAGAGTATTACGCAATCATTAAAAATTAGACTACAGAATTAGCAAATGTTGTGTCATATATATATATATATAAAACAACAATTTAAAGAATAAGACTGCAAAATATCTAATGCCTTAGAATGATGCCCCAAAAGGACACACACGCATATACACACATGCAAGTACATATATTCAGGGAAGCTAAGGTGGGAGAAAGGAAGGAAGAGAGAGAGAAATCCCAAAAGGATGTTGGAAATCAGTGCCTTCTAAATTTTCTATAATGAGCATTAATCAAGGAAGAAAGTTTGTTTTTTTAATTACAAGGATTAGCTAAGCAATAAACCAGCCAAAAACCAAACCCGTTGCCAATAGATTCCTTTAATTTAAAAACAATAATCAAACAAACAAAGCCTGTATCATGGATTAAACTGTATCCCCCAAAATATCTGTCACCTTGGCTAGGTCATGATTCCCTTGTATTATTGTCTATCATTTTATCTTCTGAAGTGATTTCCTATGTGTTGTAAATCCTATCATTATGATGAAATGAGATGGATTAGTGGTAGTTATATTGAGAAAACACACAAGATTAGATAGTGTCTTAAGCCAACCTCTTTTGAGATATAAATGAGAGACGCGAGAGACAGGGGAACCTCATACCACCAAGAAAGCACTGCCGGGAGCAGAGCACGTGTCCTTTGCACATGAGGTTCCTGAGCTGAGATGCACCCAGACCAAGGGAAGACTGATGCATCACAATGACCTTCCTCCAGAGCTGACAGAGAGAGAAAGCCTTCCCCTGGAGCTGAAGGCCTGAATTTGAACTTGTAGGTTATCAGACAATGAGAGAATGAATTTCTCTTTGTTGGGCCATCCACTTGTGGTATTTCTGTTATAGCAGCACTAGATGACTAAGACAGTCTGTTGATGTTTAAGACAAAAAGCAGCAGCAGGGAACAGTGGTCAGGAACACAGGCTAAATGAATTTCTCTTTGTTGGGCCATCCACTTGTGGTATTTCTGGTATAGCAGCACTAGATGACTAAGACAGTCTGTTGATGTTTAAGACAAAAAGAAGCAGCAGGGAACAGTGGTCAGGAACACAGGCTGCCTGGGTCTGAATCCCAGCTCAGTGACTTCCCCTTATGGAATTGGAGGCAAGCTACCTAACCTCTGACTTAGTTTGCTCATCTATAAAATGGGGATAATATTAATACGAACCACATACAGTCAATGAGATGATTAAATTAATTAATTTATGTAAAATCCTTCAAACAGACCTGGTGTATAGCAAGGCTTATTTAAATGTTGCTGCTATCAGTAGGAATAGTAGCACTATGTCGTCATCATCATCATCCTCTCTTCATTTCTCTCACTTGGACTATTTCAGCAACCTTGTAATTACTCCCCTGGCTTGCGCATCTTAAATTCTTCCTCCACCTAGTAGCCAGATTGATCTAGCAAAACACAAATCTAACAATGTTGCCTTATTTATAAATAACACGTTTATCTTAACATGATATATTGTTACCAGCTCTGACCTGGCCCCTATCCTCTCTCCTTTCTTTGCACTTTTATAGTGTAATAACCTCTAACTGCTTCCCACAAACTTTGGTGAAAAACCAAATTTCCCACGTACTTGTTGTTTCATCTTTTTCTTTTTTCACTGGGGTGACTTTTATCCTTTTGTTCAAGTTCAACACAGACGCCATCTCCAGAAGCTTTCTCTGAAATCCTAGGTAATGTTATCTCCTTCTTTTTTTACATACTATCCAGTGCTTGACCATGAAATGTTTTGATTGTGCAATTTTTTTCCACACCAGACTACGATAGTCCTGAAGGCAGGACAGTGTTTAGTCCTCTTTGTATACTTAGCATCTGGCTTTGCACAACAGAGACACTCAAGTATTTGTTTAACTAAATAGATATGAACAACAATCTCAAAAGGTATTAATTAAAGTAGCAATTTCCTCTTTTTAACTCTTTTAGGCTGGGCTCTTTAGAGGAGCAAACCAGTGAAGCATATATATAAATATACAGAGAGAGATTTACTTCAAAGAAATGGCTCACACAATTGCAGGGGCTGGCAAGTCCCAAATCCGTGGGTCAGGCAGCAGGCAGGCTGAAGGCTTCTCCTGACTCACACGGTTGCAGGAGCTGGCAAATCCAAAACCCGAAGGTCAGGTGGCAGGCCAAAGTCTTCTTATGTCCCAAGAACCAGAGGTCAGACAACAAGGTGAGTATGGAATCAACAGAAAGTGAGTTTTATCAGAACATCCATTTATATACTAGAGGCAGACCACACCCCCAGTGAAATGCCCCTTCCAACTGATTGGCAGCTCACATCAGATCACAAATGGAGGATGATTACATAGTATCTGCCAAACCATTGAGAATCATGGCCTGTGCAATTTCACACATAACATTATCCATCACATTAAATTTTCTCCTACGTCAAAAGAAACAACAAAAAATCTAAGCATCCATATACAAACTATGAACTAGATACTGTGGAATTGGGAATGACTTCATAATATAAAATATGAACACATATAATATGTGTATTACATGTAATATAAAAACAGTGGTAAATTCTACGGAGTAAGGTAGCATTTCATAAAGTTCAATAAAGGGTTAAGGGAATTAGCAAAGTGATAATATCCTTTGTTAAATTCAGTACACCAGGACCTATGAGGTTGGACCCTTGAACATTCAGATGTCCAAAAAGGGTTCTCCCAGAGAGAAGGGGCAGCAATGTGAACAGTCCCGGACACCGTCTTCTGTGTTTTCCCTTCTGCTTGAATTTTTTTTTTTTTTTTTTTAAATTTCACAGGAGCATCCAGGAGTATCCTGCTCACTCCTTAGAATTCTACAACAGCCACCAAAATTGTCCTCTTTGCTTTTATTTGAGCTGGAACTACCTGGTGTGTTCAAAAACAATTTCAATAACCACCAAAACAGGGGAAGGGAAAAGGAAAGTATAATGGCAGAAATTGATGGTCAAATTTCCAAAGTAAAGGTTTGTGAGCCTCTAAACATCAATAAAAGCTCAAACACACACACAGAGTGTACTTAAAACATTTACCACGCTGCCTGAGGAGTAGTAAAGCCTTGCCAACCGGTAGTTACAGATAGAACAAGCCTATGAGATTGGTATAGTTTATAGGTGAGAAACTGAAGCTCAGAATGATCAAGAGACTCACTCAAAGTCACAAGGTTGGTTATGTGGACAAAATTCAAACCAGTACCTCTCAGATTACAGAGACTATTCTGTTCATCACACTAAGCTGCCTACTCGGCTGGCTGCATTTCTCTACAAACGCAATAGATTTCTCCTCTGATCAGTACTACCCATCACCTAAAGCTACGTGTGATAAGCATTGATTCATGTATAGTTTCAAAATGCTTACCTCTCAACCACGTGAACCAGAGCTTCCACCATTCTGAGCCCAGAAGAACTAAACGGTGCCCAGCTACTACCTACAACCACTCTGACAGGGATCACAACACAGAGTTCTAGACAAAACAGGAGAAAAATGTAGAACAAAATTCAAATTCATGAAAAAAAACCAGACTGGTCTGACAGAGACTGGAGGAACCCCCAAGACTATGGCCCCCAGACACTCCGCTAATTCAGAACTGAAACTTCTTCCAAAGCCCACTTTTCTGATAAAGATTAGACAGGCCTATAAAACAAACAATAACACAGGTGAGGAACGTGCTTCTTACTTCAATCAAACACACGAGACCAACTCAATACATGGAAGGTGAGCTCAACTGGACTGGACAAAAAGCAAAGAAGTTTCCGGGATAAACTGAATGCTTCAAAGGTCAGCGGAGCAAGGGCAGGGGTTTGGGGACTATAGCTTAAGGGGACTTCTAAGTCAATTGGCAAAATAATTCTATTATGAAAACATTCTGCGTCCCACTTTGAAATGTGGCGTCTGGGGTCTTAAATGCTAACAAGTGGCCATCTGAGAGGCATCAATTGGTCTCAACCCACATGGATCAAAGGAGAATGAAGAACACCAAGGTCACACAATAACTATGAGCCCAAGAGACAGAAGGGCCACAGGAACCAGAGACTTACATCATCCTGAGACCAGAAGAACTAGATGGTGCCCGGCCACAACCCATGACTGCCCTGTTAGGGAGCACAACAAAGAACCCCTGAGGGAGCAGGAGATCAGTGGGATGCAGACCCCAAATTCTCATAAAAAGACCAGACTTAATGGTCTGACCAAGACTAGAGGAATTCCGGCGGTCATGGTCTCCAAACCTTCTGTTGGCCCAGGACAGGAACCATTCCCGAAGACAACTCATTGGACATGGAAGGGACTGGACAATGGGTAGGAAAGAGATGCTGATGAGGAGTGAGCTACTTGTATCAGGTGGACACTTGAGACTGTGTTGGCATCTCCTGTCTGGAGGGGAGATAGGAGGGTAGAGAGGGTTAGAAACTGGCAAAATTGTCACGAAAGGAGAGACTGGAAGGGCTGACTCATTAGGGGAGTTTTAAGTGGGAGTATGGAGTAAGGTGTACATAAACTCATATGTGACAGACTGACTTGATTTGTAAACGTTCACTTAAAGCTCAATAAAAATTATTAAAAAAAAAAAAATACGAGACCAGATGGGCAGCTCCTGTCCGAAAGCAAAACAAGGCGACAGGAAGGGACAGGAAATGGACAAATGGACACAGGGAACCCAGGGTGGAAAGAGGGAGCATGTTGCCACATTGTGGGGATTCCAACCAATGTCACTAAACAATACGTGCATCAATTTTTGAATGAGAAATTAACTTGAGCTGTACATGTTTTCCTAAAGCACAACAATAAAATTTTTTTTTTAATCTTTTTAAAAAAAATGCTCACTTCCCATTGCAGAGGCCAGCCTAGCTGCAGAGGAGAAGGTGACTCAAATAAATCCACATGGTCTGTTTCTTTGGTCTATTTTGTGTCTGCCCGGGTTTCCTGATGTCCAAGCCTGAAGGACTCCCATGAGCATACAGATCTGGCTTTACCATAACGATGGGGAAGATACACAGTGTTGGGAGCTGTATATACTGTTGTCCACATTCACTGAAGTAACCAAAAGCGGGCATGGAAATAACGGGAGATTATTTTCAAGGGCCTGTGCTAGCATTCCTACTCCCCACCACATAAGAAAACAGCAACTTCAGTTCCCATTACAGAAGGCAAAGAATAAACTTTGGAATCTGAACCGGGACTTAAAGCTCAGTTTTCTCATCTATAAAGGAGGCGGGATTTGAAATGATGAGCATAACTTGGCCAGTCCATTGTGAAATAGGTTGAAAATCGTGAAATAAATTGTAGTTATTATTGTTATGGTTGGCAGTTCAAACCCACCAAGAAGCTCCATGGGGGAAAGACCTGGAAATATGCTCCCATAAAGATTGCAGCCAAGAAAACCCTGTGGGGAAGTTTTACTTTGTCACATGGGGTTACTGTGATTTGGAATTGACTCGATAGCACACAACAGCAACATTGTTATTGTTTGTTATTATTGTTATTGTTATTGTTATTGTTATTGTTATTGTTATTGTTATTGTTATGAATACTAGCAGTAGTAGTATTGTTTTAGTGTATGACACAGGTAATAACAGATTGGCCTGGGAGGCCCTTAACAAATTGTATGGCTCTTGGAAACCAGCTTCTCCATGGGCCGTTTCTGTCTTAGTCATCTAGTGCTGCCATAACAGAAATACCACAGGTGGATGTTTTTAACAAAGAGAAATTTATTTCCTCACTGTAAGCTAGACTAAAAGTCCAAATTCAAGGCGTCAGCTCCAGGGGAAGGGTTTCTCTCTCTGTCAGCTCTGGAGGAAGGTCCTTGACCTCAATCTTCCTGTGGTCGAGGAGCTCCTCGGGCACAGGGACCCCAGGTCCAAAGGATGCACTCTGCTCCCAGCACTGCTTTCTTGGTTGTATAAGGTCCCCAACTCTCTGCTTGTTTCCCTTTCTTTTTTTTTTTTTTTATTAACTTTTACTAAGCTTCAAGTGAATGTTTACAAATCCAATCAGTCTGTCACATATAAGTTTACATACATCTTACTCCGTACTCCCACTTGCTCTTCCCCTATTGAGTCAGCCCTTTCATGTTTCCCTTTCTTTTATCTTTTGAGAGATAAAAGGTGGTGCAGGCCACACCCACGGAAACTCCCTTTACATTAGATCAGGGAGGTGACCTGAGTAAGGGTGGTGTTACAATCCCACCATAATCCTCTTTAACATAAAATTACAATCACAAAATGGAGGACAACCACAGAATACTGGGAATCATGGCCTAACCAAGTTGATACACACATTTTGCGGGGGGACATAATTCAGTATGCAGCTGTGGGCAGACCACTTAGACAAATAACCAGGGACTTGACAAGAGACACAATGCAATCTCTCCCTGTCCCTTCTCCTGAAGGGGTTACCAAACCTTTGATGAACAATGAGGGTGAGTGTCAGTAATGAGGCAGAGTGGTAGGAAGCCCTCCGCATTCAATAGTTAAGCCCCAGCTGCCTTTCCCAAGGCACCAGAATCCATACACCCAGGTCTGAAGCAAATGAAAAGCAAGAGAGCAAGTAATAAGTTAACAGCCCACTTCAGAAATGACTGCAGTGGTTTCGTTGAGCAGCTACTCAAGTCCCAATGGTTCTCACTCATTTGCCAGTGTGTAACTCTAATCAGAATGAACGTCCCTAATCATAGCACCATTACAGGAGGAAAATTTTCTACCCTGAGCCTATTAGGGCTCTTACAAAAGTAAATAGCATATGTTTGCCAGCCTCAGCAAAGGGAACTGCATCATCAGCTCACAGCTCCATCTCTCCCAGGCTTATTCCTGATGCTGCCAGGCCACAGTACAGTCCCCAACTCTGCCCTTTATCTGACTATGACTTAGCCTTCCACCTACCCAGGCCCTGTGAACAAAGGTCATAATTGTGCTTGCTCCCTCCTGCTCTGACTCAAGCCTACACACTCATCCTGGCTCCAGTGTGTGCTAGTCATTTAACTTTTTTCTATTCCATTTTTCTTAAGTGTAAAGCAGCTGGTCAAGGCATACTGCCCCATCGAGCCCTTGGTGCCCTGATACAGGACAGAACCTCTTATGAGTTTAATGTGAGGGTATCAGGGGGAGGGATATGGGCAGGGAATATATATGCAGCTAATGGTGCCAGCCAGAAAAGTAACTGGGTTCCATGTGGGTTTCACTGACAGTAAGAAAGAGAAGAAAGCCATGTTACTCGTCTACAGAATTTTGCCAAATTAATTAAAATAAAAGGTGTCATGTTCTCTCAGTATACACAATAATTCTCACCTTTGGACCAACTCCCAGGTCGAATAACACTGTTTGAAATCAATTCAGTAGCCCCAATTTTAAATTATCATATGCTCCCCAAGACCTCCCGATTTCTATTCTCTTAGTTACTGAGGCTGGATGTCCTAGACTTATCTTTGACTCTTTGTTCAACTAAGCCTTTTAATATCTTTACTACTCCATACCCTTTCTCATTCCCATGGTCAGCAAAAGGCTCCAGGCCCATATTCCCTCTCACCTAGCCCACTGAGAAAGCATTGTCTTGGGTCAACCTGCTTTCAGTCTCCCATTTCAGCATTATCAAATCCACCCCTGTGAGGTTAATCTTCTTAGAAATAAAGCTGTTGTTCAAAAACACTGAATGCCTCCCCAGTTTGCACTAAATAAAGGCCCCAAGATCTCAACCTGGTGTTCAAGAATTTTCACAATATGGTCCCAAACTTCCTGCCTCCATCAGCTCTTCTTATCTCTTTACTTGAATTCTAGAGTCCCCTTGGTCTCAGTGTATGCCCCTGCTTCCTTTCTCAACCATATGTTCATGATGTTTCCCTCCTACGAGAAATCCTTAATCCACCAATTTGCTCTTGTCTAAACA
Organism: Loxodonta africana; assembly: GCF_030014295.1. Taxonomy (NCBI): domain Eukaryota; kingdom Metazoa; phylum Chordata; class Mammalia; order Proboscidea; family Elephantidae; genus Loxodonta; species Loxodonta africana. The sequence goes on from NC_087362.1 coordinate 58,342,168, forward strand.
ATCCTTAAGCATCTAGATCCAACTCAAACGACATCTTTCCTAAAGACTTCCCTAAACTCCCAGCCAGAGATAAATTTTCTCATCCCTGAACCCCTCTGCCCTCTTTCACAACATTTGACTCCATAGGCTAAGCACAATGACTCCACAGGCTAAGCTCTTACCTCCCCCTCACAGCACAAACACATCAGCCTCGGAGTTTGAGTCCTGACTCAGCCATTTATTAGATGGTTGATCTGGGTTATTTATTTATCTTCTCCCAGCCTCAATTTGCTTGCTTATAAAATGGGGATAAGGGCGATACCTACCTCACTGGGCTAGTGTGAGGATTATATGAGATAGTATATGCCAGCTACTTAGCCTGCTGTCTTACACAGAAGTGCTCACTAAATTCTAGCCATGGTTCTTATTTATTTGTATCTGTGGTAGATACTCTCCAAAAAGGGTCATCATCAATTTCTTCCCATCCTATAAGTGAATGCCACTTAACCCCTTTAAGTCTATTACCCTCCTCTGGAATCAGGCTTAGCATTGTGACTTTCCTCGATCAATAAAATGCAAGAGAAGTGATGCCATTTCTGGTCCTTGCTTTTAAGAGGCCCAGCAGCTTCCACTTTCTCTGGTGAAGCCAGTCACCATGCTGTTAAGAAACTTGGGCTAGACTATCAAATGATGAAACCCCACAAGGAAATGGCAAGGCCACATAGAGGTCCACTGGGGTACCAGACGTATAAGTGAAGCCTTCTTGGACCTTCCAGCCAAACCTAACTACTAGCTGAATGCATCTGTGTAAGAAACCTAAAGCAAAACAAGCAGAAGAACCTCCCAGCTAAGCCCTTGCCAACCCACAGATTCATGGAAATCATAAATTATTGTATAGGTAACTAAAATAATATCCATTTATTTATCCATTTATTTTCTATCCTTAAAGACCACATCAATTTTATATCTGTATTGCCAATGCCTAGACAGAGGTTTAAATAAACCTATACATCAATACACAAGTGAAATGAGTATATAAGCAGCTAAGGCGGAGCATATGAACACAAAGCTATTGAAAGAATTCTTTCATATGTTTTAATGTACTATACATGCAAATCAAAGCTCATGGTAGGAAAATTTTAATACAATATGAGAATTTAAGTGAGGTCACACCATCTTTAGAAACCCTAAGGTCAATATCCTGGTTGAACAGGTCACTTCCAAAACAGCCTGGCTGCCTGTCAGCTTCTAAGACAGAGGCAGCCTGGATAGCATGAGGGGGGTGACAGTTGGGGGAGTGGGGAATTTGAACTTACTGACCAAGTTAAAATTGCAGAGGGGAACAAATGGGAAATAAAATGCTCCGTGAAGTTTACCTTTTTCTACCCATTCTTTCAGTAACTGCTGCTCACTACATGTCCTCGCTCTGGAAAGCTGGGTCTTTAGGCATTGAAAGAGCCTCCGTCTGCCACTACTGCAGAATGGCACCAAACGTACCGCATGTTAAGGTCACACCTTGTCTAGAGAAGCTTAGCTCTGTCCCTTCAAGCCTACTGGCCCACCCCCACATCACAAGACTTAATAAGCAGGCATTTCTGGCAGTTTTTTCTCATTCTCAAGCCTTGTCCTAAACCATCCCCACCCCTTGCTTTGCTTCTGTGCCTCTTTTCTGTTTAGAATCTTTTATGTGTTCTTAGACACACTCTTACTGTGCGTGCACTGATAGTTCTGACCCTAAGCTCTTGTCACCAAACATGATGCCTTATTTTCCCATGAATTTTCCTTCTTCAGTCAGTGGTGTCACTAGATGAGTGTGGGATGTGCGGACAGAACCAGTTGACACTATTGGCAGGGGCAACACCAAAATGACTGTCTATAAAAATATCTCTGTAGTTAGTTTTAACAACAAAAAACATTTTTCATAAGCCCAGCTTACATGCATCAATCTACCTACAAGACTCTATGCTAATTTACTTTTTGAACCTTCTAATGCCCTCCAGTTAGAGCTGTCATTATTACCAATTACAAAGGTGCTTCAGATCACTTGGGTTCATCTGTAGATGCTACAAGGACGCTTTCTCATTGCTGCCTGTGTCTTCACGGTCACTGATTTTGTCAAATTTTCTGTTTTAGCTACAATATTATAGTAATTAGTATTTGTGAACCTATATCAATAACTTTTTTGAGAATGAAGTAGCAAGTAAAGGAAAAAAAGAGTCATACACAGAAATTACAATTTACAAGTAACGACAGTACAAAAAGCATTACCAGGGTTCTGTATGATCTGGTATGGGAGGAGGTCCATGGGGTGAGGGGCGACACCATGAGTTACCACACACGGTGACATCAACCCTAGTGACGCCATTGCTTCCATTTACTTTGGACAAAGTGAAAACCCTCATTCACAACGCCCCGTTGTAGGCCCTTGTAATGTATGTAACCCTGAGCATACACATGCATTCTCAAAAGAAACCCAAATCCCATCTGTTGGTCAACATTTCACCTGGATCCTTTGGAAATGGAGTTATTGTGTTTGTTCTTAGTTGCCGTCAAGTCGATTCATAATGACCCTGTGTGTGCAGAGTAGAACTGCTCCATAGGGTTTCCAAGGTCTTAATTTTCAAGGCACCTCTGGGTGGGTTTCAACCGCCAACCTTTCGGTTAATTAGTCCAGAGCTTTAACTATTTGTACCACCCAGGGACTCCTTGGAAATGGGGTAGGAAGGGGTAAAAAAAGATCAGAAATATGAGCCTCCTAATTTGGATAGATACTAATGAAACCCAGTGTCAGATGTGGTCATCAGCTTTCAGTGTTCATTTTTCATCATGTGAAAAGTCATGCCCTCTCCCAAAATATTTGTCAAATCCCAAGGGCCTTCTATTCTCACTGCCACTGCTTGTTGTAATTCTCTGACTCCACTGAATTCTTATTCCTGATTTTAGCTCTACCACTTCAATTCTTCCTCCTACCTCCCTCATACAATTAACACTAAACAAAACTAAAACAAATAAGCAAACAATCCACAGGACTAATGGGCCACAACTGCCACCACTTCCACCCGACTGAGCCCAGAACAACGAGATGATGCACAGCTATCACCACCTACTGCTCTGGCAGGGATCACAATAGAGGGTCCTGGACAGGATGGGAAAAAAATGTAGAACAAAACTCAAAAACAAAAGAAAAAAAGAGCAGTCTTGCTGGTCTAACAGCCATTGGAGAAATCCTGAGAGTCCAGCCCTTGGACACCCTTTTAACTCAGTACTGAAGTCACTCCTGAGGTTCACCGTTCAGCCGAAGATTAGACAGGTCTATAAGGCCAACGACAACACACGTAAGAGACGTGCTTCATAGCTCCATCATATATAAAAGACAAATGGGCACACCAGCCCAAAAGCAAAGATGAGAAAACAGGAAGTGACAGGGAAACTGGACTAATGGAAACAGGGAACCTGGGGTAGAGAAGGAGAGAGTGTTGACACATCGTGAGGTTGGCAACCAATGTCACCAATGTCACAAAACAATTTGTGTATTAACTGTTTAATGAGAAACTAATTTGCTCTGTAAACGTTCACTAAAATCACAACAAATAAATAAGCAAACAAACAAAATATAAAAGTGCCAAGAAACAACATGAAGTTGAAATTTCACAGAGGGTTTGTTGTTCACTGGGAAGGGGTTATAGTGCAGCACCACGCAGCAAACAACTTGAAATATTAGACACTCCTGATATTAAAAGGCCCACCCTATCACTGTGGTATTCTCATTAATTAGATCACCCCAAACCCGTTGCTGCCGAGTCGATTCTGACACATACCAAGCCTATAGGACAGAGTAGAACTGCCCCACAGAGTTTCCAGGGAGCAGCTGGTGGATTTGAACTGCTGACCTTTTGGTTAGCAGATGTAGCTCGATTCCAACTCATAGAAACCCTACAGGACAGAGTAGAACTGCCCCATAGGGTTTCCAAGGAGTGCCTCGTGGATGAGAACTGCTAACCACTACACCACAAGGGTTTCCAGATCACCCCAGGAGGGGTTTTATCTTTTCACCACCTAGATGCCTTCTGTCTACTCTCTCCCTCTCTCCCTTTCTCTCTTTTCTCATCTCCTTGCACTTGTTCTCCCAGACCATCTCCAGTCATTCTTTCCACTGTCTTCTGTAGAACAATCCACTTCTCAACAGCAACCAAACTCATATAAATTCATACCTTCAGATTTTCAAAGTACATAAAGGAATTAACCAAACAGAAGTCTCCCTACGCCCAAGATTAAATTGCTTTCAATAGTTTCTGTGTTCCTTAGACAGGTTAAATAGAAACAGAACATTTTTTTTTTTTTGACCTTTACACAAACTCCCTAACTATGACACATCTCTGACTCGAAGGTACAGCCCAGGCCAACCGTACGCTGAGTGTGTGTCATCCCAGCTTAATTCTTCCTCCTCCACATTTCATCACCCTACCCTTTGCATCAGTCATAAGTGGTTTATTGCCCAGAATATGCATTACAGATGCCATTTCTACTCATATAATTTACTAGCAAGCAAACAAAATATAAAATGCAAAGAAACTATGTGAAGTCGAACTTTCACTGAGGGTTTATGGCTCACTGGGAAGGGGTCACAGTGCAGCACCACACAGCAAACAGCTGGAAATATTAGACACCCCTGATATTAAGAGGCCCACCCCATCACTGTGGCACACTGAGAAGACACACCAGAGGAGCTAACGTTCCAATTTGTGACCTTGAATGAGTAAGCAAACTCCTAGAGCCTCGATTGCAATGGAGTCTGCAATTCCTATATGCTCAAGCATCTTTCTTGCATTTACCAAGTATTTCTTGAGTCTTTAATATGTGAATTTAAATGGGAAAAAAAAAAAAAAGGAACACGGTCACTCTGTTCTAGGACATAACGATTTAGTGACAGAGACAGAAAAATTAACAGGCAATTAAGTACTATGGTAAGTGCTCCAACAGGAAAAGTACAACGTACTCTGGAAGCACCCAGTCGTACAGGTGGGCTGGGAGATTAGAAAAAGCTTCTCAGGGAAGAAGCAGGCAATACCTAGATACTTGCTACTGAAAGTGTGGTCCATGAAAATCGGCCCATCCACAATAATAGATGGAGATTTCAATACCCCTCCCTCTCAGTGATTGACAGAACAAGTGGACATGAAATCAGCAAGGATGTAATAGACTTGAGCAACACTATCAACCAACTTGACCTGATTAGCATTTATAAAACACTCCACCCAACAACAGCAGAATATACAATCTTTTCAAGTACACACCAGTTACCAGGAAAGACCCAATTCTTGACCATAAAACAAGTCTTGATTAAGTCAAAAGAGTTCATGTCATGCAAAGTATGGTCTGTGACCACAAAGAAATTAAAAATAAACTGTAGAAAGGTCTCCAGAAAATGCCAAAATATTTGGAAAGTAAATAACACACATCTAAATAAACCATAGGTCAAAAACAAAATCGAAAGGGAAAATAGTAGGTATTTTGAACAGAATGAAAATGAAAACACAAGATATCAGAATTTATGGGATGCCATTAACACAGTACTGAAAGAGAAATTTATCAGAGTAAGCACCTATATTAGAAAAAAGCTCTCACATCAATAACCTCAGCTTTCATGTGAAGAAACCAGAGAAAGGACAAATTAAACCCATTAAGATGTAGAAAGGAAACAATAAAGACGAAATTGGAAATCAACGAAACAGAATTCAGAAAAGCAATAGAGAAAATCAGTGAAACTAAATTTGGTTCTTTGACAAGGTCAATAAAATTAATAAAACTCTAGCCAAAACGATTACAAGAAAAAGAAAAAAGACACAAGCTATTCATCTCAGGAATGAGAAAGGCTACATCACTGCAGGTTATACAGATATTAAAGGATAAAAAGGAAGTATGACAAACAACTTCATGCCAATAAATCTGACAACTCAGATGAAATGGAAAAATTTCTTGAAAGACAATAACTACCAAAGTTCATTAAAGAAGAAATAAATAACTTGACTCTAGCCCTGTATCTATGAAAGTAATTGAAATCGTAGTTAAAAACATTAAAGACACTCCCATAATGAAAGCTCCAGGTCCAGATGGTTTCAGTCACGTATCCTATCAAATATTTAAGGAAGAAAAGTGCCAGTCCTATGCAAACTCTTCCAAAAAATTGAACAGTAGGGAACACTTTCCACTCACTCTACGAGGCCTGCATCACCCTAATACCAAAACCATAGAAAGACATTACAAGGCAAGAAATAGATCAATATCCCTCCTGAACAGAGATACAAAATTGCTAAACAAAATTTTAGCAGATCAAATTCAACAATATATTAAAAAGATATATTTTTACAAAGGCACAAGGGTAATGCAGTAGAGAAAGGAGAAGCAGTGGTAGTTATTTTGTGGTTTGGATCAGAAGTCAGTGAGTTCATACATGCAGGCCACCATCATTGCACAAACATTCACCAGAAGGAGAAACAGAATGGGATAATACAGTGAAACCTGCGAAAGCAGGAACCTGTGTAATGCAGAAACCTGTCAGAGAAGGAAAGCTCAAACATTTTCCGCTAACAGAGAGCAATAGAAAAGTGGTAAGCCTGCAGTCTGTCAAAGGCGGAAAACTTGTGAGACCCAGAAAAGCAAGGCAGTCCCGTCGAGTTCCGGCTCTCACAGGTTTTACTGTATTTTAAGATACTTAATCTCAATGTGTGCTTTTCCAATTTCTCTTCTTGGAGAGAATCAAGTAATTGGTCATATGATAATTGCTGCAGAAGGAACAATTTACACTAGTTTCCTCTGGGGAAAGAGACAGGATGTGGGAAAGGAGACAGCCTTCTTTGCATTTTATACATTTCTTATGTCCTTTCCAATTAATATATGTCCATGTTAGAATCTTTAAATAAAATGTATAAACAGGACAGTGGATTGCAGATCTTGTTCACTTTAATATTTATACAAGTCTGTATTATAAAAATATAGTTGTTTTTTGACCTTCTGTTAGCCCAGGACAGGAACCATTCCCAAAGCCAACTCTTCAGACAGGGATTGGACTGGACTACGGGATAGAAAATGAGACTGGTGAAGCGTGAGCTTCTTGAATCAAGTAGACACATGAGACTATGTGGGCAGCTCCCGTATGGAGGGGAGATGAGAGGGCAGAGGGGGTCATAACCTGGCTGAATGGACACGAAAATAGAGAGCGGCGGGAAGGAGTGTGCTGTCTCATTAGGCGGAGAGCAATTAGCAGTATATGGCAAGGTGTATATAAATTTTTGTATGAGAGACTGACTCGATTTGTAAACTTTTAAAGCACAATAAAAATCTAAATACATATATAGTTTTTTTTTTCCTTAAATAAACACAATGCAAAGCAAAGTGAAAAGAATTTAATAGCGGTTTGAGTAGGCAGCCTTAAGGGGCTTGACATTTTGTTAAGTTTCTGTGAAGTTAAAACTAAATACAAAATACTTTTTACTCCAGAATGCATTTATTTTTGTTTCAACTTACTTTTTTTTTTTTAATTGCTTTTGGGTAAAATCTCTTAATTCTCTTCCAAACGTTGAAAGAGGCCTGCTGAGGAGCCAGGTAAAACACTCAGCCCTTGCAGCGTTCTGCACGAAGCATTTTGAGATTTCTACCAGCAGATGGCAGCATGTGCCCACAGATGCTTCAACCAGCCACAGACATCCCTATCACACCTCAGATTATATTTAAAGAACTTTAGAGGGCTCTGAAGCCCCATCTGTTTGGGATGAGGTAATAGATTCAGAAAGGATTTCCTTGAAGCAAGTAGTCCTCTCCAAACCTCCACTCTCCACCACACATACAGGCCTCTCTATACCTCCATCAAACACACATACACACACACTCATTCACTTGGCAGGGGGTCGGGGGGGAGAACTAGGCCTTCTGTACAGGTGTGGCTAGTTTAAACACACAACACAGGTGTAGCTAGTTAAAACACAAGTACACAGCAGGGGCAGATTAACCAGTAAACCCAGGATGCAGCGGTTTGCATTGAGCTTAACTGTATTTACTAGCTAATCTGTGGTGAGCAATTTCAAATGGATTTCACATCTTTGCTGGGTAATCCAGCCCTGACACGCACATGCATGCCCACACGCATGCACGCACGCGCCACATCCCACACAAGGTGTCCCAAGCTGAGAAAAGGTGCTCCAGCCATCAAATCTCAAGGTTCAGAGGGATCTTGCATCTGCTCCTTACTTTCTATTTTAAGCCTCAGAGGTCACTGGAAGTGAACACATTTAAAAACCAGCTTCAGTGGTAGGATTTCTTAGTGCTGATGTCAACCAGGGCACCACTCAGTGGGGGCTGTACTCCGCATATCCAGTAGGAACTGGAGGAAGCCACAAACAAAAGTCTGATGTTCTTTGAGCACAAAAATCAGTAACTTTATTCCAGTGAGGTTTAGTCACATCTCCATTGTCATACAACTACCCAGCCATAGAAAAGAGATTCTTATCCAAATTTGTCTGATTCCAAGCCCTGGTGGTGCAATGGCGAAGCACTGGGCTGCTAACCAAAAGGTCAGCAGGAGAAAAGAGCTGGTAATCTGCTCCTGTAAAGATTACAGCCTGGGAACCCTATGGGGCAATCCTCCTCTGACCTTTAGGGTCACCCTGAGTCAGAACAGGCGCTCAAAACAACATTCTGCCTACAAGCCCAGCTTTTCCTGCCATACTGGAACAACAAGAACACCCAGTTCTCGAAAAGAACTTAGTGCCACCTGCAGTCTTTCCTTTTACAAATAGAATTCAATCTAATCAAACAAAAAATTTTGCCAAGTGCTAAACAGAAAATTTCCTTAAAAAGACAAGTTCTAGCTGAATGGAACGTAATGCGGGAATCTAGCTTAACCTAAATTCTCAGGGGTATTGCACAAAAGGCAGTTTCCTATGATCAAAATAGCACCTAAATGCCTGATTACTATGTAGATTTAAGGAAAAAAAAAAAAAAAGGTTGTATGAGAAGTACCATACTTGTTCTCAAAGATGTCAATAAATAAAATCAACTGTGCATTATTAGTTTTAAGTTACATGTTAAGTCACTCTGACCCTGAAGTCTTTGGACACTATACACAGCAAATCAATATGTGCTTAAAACCCACCCACTGCCTTCAAGTCCAACCCATAGCAACCCTACAGGACAGGGTAGAGCTTCCCTATAGGGCTTCCAATGCTGTAAATCTTTACGGAAGTAGACTGCCACATTTTTCTTCTGCAGGGAGGCTGGTTTTGTTAACTAAACAACAAAGTTCTAAACAATGAAAGTGATCATCTCACTCTACTCAGCCTTGGCCATGCCACTCCTAACGTGGTGTTAAGTTCTTATAGGATTTGTTGTTACAAGGTAATTATGAGCCCAAGAGACAGAAAGGGCCGCATAAACCAAAGACTATATCAGCCTGAGACTAGAAGAACTAGATGGTGCCCGGCTACAACTGATGACTGCCCTAACAGGGAACACAACAGAGAATCCCTGATGGAGGAGAAGAACAGAGGGATACAGACCTCAAAGTCTCGTAAAACGACCAGACTTAATGGTCTGACTGAGACTAGAAGGACCCCAGAGGTCATGGTCCCCAGACCTTCTGTTAGCCCAAGACTGGAACCATTCCCAAAGCCAATTCTTCAGACAGGGATTGGACTGGACTATAAGATAGAAAATGATACTGGGGAGGAGTGAGGTTCTTGGCTCAAGTAGACACATGAGACTACGTGGGCAGCTCCTGTTTGGAGGGGAGCTGAGAAGGCAGAGGGGGACAGAATCTGGCTGAATGGACATGGAAATACAGGGCGGAGAGAAGAAGTATACTGTCTCATTAGGGGGAGAGCAACTAGGAATATATAGCAAGGTGTTTATAAATTTTTGTATGAAAGACTGACTTGATTTGTAAACTTTCACTCAAAGCACAATAAAAATAAATTAGAAAAAAGATTGTTGTTGTTGTTGAAAATATACACAACAAAACAAACACCAATTCAACATTTACATGTCCAATACAGTGACATTGATTATATTTTTCAAATTGTGCAGCCATTCTCACCCTCCTCTTTCAATTTGTTCCTCTCCTATTAATATAGACTCACTTCCCCTTACGCTTCCTATCTAACCTTTCAAGTTGTTGTTAACAATTTGATCCCACATAGACAATGCTTTAAAAGAGCACAATGATCACAGCAGACATTCGTTACTAGTTAAGCTAGACTGTTGTTTGTTTTAAAGAAGGCTTCAGGGAATATTTTTCATTCATGGTTTCAGGGTTAAAGAATATCTTAGAGTGGTGGTCTCAGGGGTTCATCCAGCCTCAATGGCTCCAGAAAGTCTGGATTCCATGAGAATTTAAATTCTATTCTGCATTTTCCTCTATTTTGATCAGTATTCTTCTTTAGAATCTTTGATTAAAATATTTAATGATGGTAGCCGATCACCATCCAGTTCTTCTGGTCTCATAGCAAAGGGACAGTTGTTCATGGAGGTAATCAACCACACATTCCATTTCCTCCTCCTTTCCTGAAACTTCTTCTTCTTCTGTTGCTCCAGGTAAGTAGAGACTAGTTGATACACCTTAGATGGCCACTTGCAAGCTTTTAAAATCCCAGACACTATGCAACAAACTAGGAGGTCTTCTTACAACATTTTAAGATGGGTTTTGTTAATCAGAGAAGAGAGATCAGCATGGTAAGAGTCTCCAGGCCAGATAGCCACAGGATTTTCTGCTGTTTCTCATACCTTGGGCTGAGGAAGACATGATTTAAGAGAACATAGCAAACATAGCACCTGTACTCAAATATGCAGGGGATTTTTTTCCAGCTCTCATGATCAGATGTAGGCCTATGAGTAGAAGGTACGCAAATACAGAGTTAATCTCACCATAAGGGAGAGCACTAACACACCTAGCACTGTCCCACAATGCAATAGGTGGTCTGGTGAAGGGATCTCTAAATATTTGATGAACTGATGAGATCCACAAGCAGAAAATCCTTCCATACCCATGATGTGCTATATCAGATCCTGGGAGTACAGTGACAGGCTCTCTACCGTTGAAGTTGGGAAATGTACCATGATAAGAATAGAGTACAAAAGAGCCCATCAGAGGGGCACCTAACCTAGCTTCTGGGGACTCAGAGAAGGATTCCTAGAGAAAGGTTACCTAATTTGAGACCTAAATAGGGAATGGGAGTTAATTGAATAAAAGAGATAGGAGAAAGAGCTCTTTCCCCTGGGAACAATGTCCCTTCTCAAACCAGAGTTTCCTGTGATCGCAGGTATGTGACCTTTATAAACACCAGGAAAAATGCACCATTGTATCCGCTACCTACTGCTGCATAACAAACCACGCCAATACTTTGTGGTTAAAACCACAACCATTTATTTGTTTGTGATTCTGCATTTTGGCTGGGCTTATCTGGGAAGTTCTTCTGCTGGCTTGCCTGGGGTCACTCATGTGGTTGCAGTCACCTGGTAACTCAGCTGAGGTGGATGGCCCACATGGCCTCTTGTTTTCCAGCAGGCTAGACAGGGCTTTACACAGCATTCTCAGGGAAGGATCCCAAGAGAACAAAGGATGATATTTCAAGGCATCTGGGGGCCTAGGCTCTAGAACTCCCAAAGCATGATTTCTGCCACATTCTATTGGTCAAAGCAAGTCATAAGGCCAGTCTGGATTCAAGGACTGAGGAAACAGACATCTCCATCCAGTGGGAAGACCTACAAAATATCGTGGCAATGTATTTCAATCCAATACAAGCATGCTAAGAAAACCCAAGGTGGAGGAAATTAGGTGGGAAGAGAAGAGGTGGAGCTTAAGCTGAGTTTTGAAGCATGAGTGAGAGTTTGTTGAGGAGAACAGGAGGAGGGCACAGCACGTACACTGGCATGGAAATGTCCGGGAGCACAGCAGACCTGTCTGGAGAAGGACATGGGGGTTGACATCAAAGGATCAGGAGACAAAATTGTGGGAAAAGCAGCAAGGGAAGAAGAACACCATCACACCTGGCACTGCCCTACAATGCATGGGGCTGCTTATGAGGTGATCAATAAATACTGTGTACTCAGTCAGAGCCAAGATCATGGAGGAGTTCACTAAGAGAAAGTTTTTCATTGGGAGTTAGGCAATGAGATTTGTCTTTGTATATTTCAAGTGTCATTTCACAAACACTGCATAAAGTAGCACCCAAACTATTTCATTCCTATGGATCTGGTCAAAACTTTCACTATCTGCACTTTTTCTGTCCCCTGACTTCATTATCTCTGTGAATTCTCATTCCTTGTTTTGATCACATCAATTCAATCAGAGCAGAGGAGAGGCGGAGAATTCTTAGCCAGCTACAAGGACCCCATCTGATGTTATGATGGACACTGAAACCAGAAACCCCAAGACCATTATGACAGCAGATATGAAAGCAGATAACTAACATCTAAGCCAACACATGTGATACCTACCAGTTGGATTTCCACAGGATTTTTTTTTTCTCCTATTTGCCCTCAATGAGTAGGTTGTTGTTGTTGTTAGGTGCCGTCGAGTCTATCTGGACTCATAGGAACCCTATAGGACAGAGTAGAGCTGACCCATAGGATTTCCAAGGAGCAGCTGATGGATTTGAACTGCCAACCGTTGGGTTAGCAACCCAGCTCTTAACCACTACATTGTCAGTAGGAAAAAGACATTTTATTGTTAAAAAGCTGGAGTGAGAAAAAGCTGAGAGCAATTCAGGACCTAGTCAGCTTTGGCAAAGCCAGGATGGAGTGACATAGACTGCCCAGGGTCATATGGGCCAAATGACTTAAGCCACTAGGAACAGAAATTAAACATTTCCTCATATTTTTGGTTGCTCTGTTGGCAGAAATGAACATAACTCACAATTAAAGCACAGACAAAAAAGATTATATATTGTATGATTCCATTTTTTTGAAATGTTCAGAACAGACTAATCTATAAAGACAGGAAGTAGGTTGCCTAGGGCTAGGGATGGGGAGGGAATGAAAGGTGGCTGCTAAAGAATATTTACAGTGCGTCAAATCTATTCTTGAGATGGTCTCTAAATTCAGGTAGGATATACTCAGGTTGTACTTTGGCTCTCCTGGCCTTGTTCTAATTTTCTTCAGCTTCAACTTGAACTTGCATAAGAGTAACTGATGCTCTGTTCCACAGTCTGCCCCAGGCCTTGTTCTGACTGAGAATATTGAACTTCTCCATCGTCTCTTTCCTATGTATTCCACCTGGTGAAGTCTACATGTATAGTTGCCATTTATGATGTTGAAAAAACGTATTTTCAATGAATAAGTCTTTGGTCTTGCAAAATCCTATCATGTGATTTCCAGCATCATTTTTATCACCAAGGTCATATTTTCTAGCTACATTTCCTTATTCTTTGTTTCCAACTTTTGCGTTCCAATCAGTAATTATCAATGCATCTTGATTGCATGTTTGATCAATCTCAGACTGCAGAAGTTAGTAAAAATCTTCAATTTCTTTGGCATTAGTGGTTTGTGCGTAAAATTGAATAACAGTCATATTGACTGGTCTTCCTTGTAGGCGTATGGATATTATCCTATCACGGACAGTGTTGTACTTCAGGATAGATCTCGAAATGTTCTTTTTGATAATGAATGAAACACCATCTCCCTTCAATTTATCATTCCCGGCATGGTAGACCATATGATTGTGCGATTCAAAATGGCCAATACCAATTCATTTCAGCTCACTAATACCTAGGATATGGATCTTCAAGCGTTCCATTTCATTTTTGAAGACCTCAAATTTTCCTAGATTTATACTTCGTACATTCCATTTCTGACTATAAACGGATGTTTGCAGCTGTTTCTTCTCATTTTGAGTCGTGCCACATCAGCAGATGAAGGTCTCTGAAGCTTTTCCCCATCTACATCATTAAGGACAACTCTACTTTGAGGAGATAGCTCTTCCTCAGTCGTATTTTGAGTGCCTTCCAACCTGAGGGGCTCATCTTCCGGTACTATATCAGAAAATATGCTGCGGCTATTCGTAGGGTATTCATTGGTCATTTTTTTTTTAAAGAAGTAGATTGACAGGTTCTTCTTCCTAGTCTGTCTTAGTCTGGAAGCTCAGTTGAAACCTGTCCACCATGGGTGACCCTGCTGGTATTTGAAATACCAGTGGCATAGCTTCCAGCATCACAGCAACACGCAAGCCACCACCCACAGTACGACGAACTAACAGAGGAAACCAAAAGGGAAGAACAAGTTCAGCATTTCTCAAGTTGAAAGAACTGAAGAAAAAAGACAGGAAAGAAAGAAAAGACCAAGATGGATGTCAGAGGAGACTCTGAAACTTGCTCTTGAGCGTCGAGCAGCTAAAGCAAAAGGAAGAATTGATGAAGTAAAAGAACTGAACAGAAGATTTCAAAGGGCCTCTCGAGAAGACAAAGTAAAGTATTCTAATGACATGTGCAAAGAGCTGGAGATGGAAAACCAAAAGGGAAGAACGCACTTGGCATTTCTCAAGCTGAAAGAACTGAAGAAAAAACTCAAGCCTCAAGTTGCAACAGTGAAGGAAAATATTAAACGACGCAGGAAGCATCAAAAGAAGATGGAAGGATGTCCTTCACAGCTGACCCATGGGGCAGCCAGTCCTACCCAGGGCCACATTATGAGAATGGGTGAAGGGGGTAAGAGGATACCGCTTAGCTTTTCTCTCCCACTTTCCTGCCCTCCTCTTCTGCCCTGTGAAAGCCTGTGTGGCAGAGACCTTGGGATGCTAATGATCTGACAAGTGAAGAGGCTGGGTCTCTGCCTCAGAAGGCACCAGCACCAGGGCCCGATGATTATAGCTGAAAGTGAAGGCTACAGGTGTCAGCTTCTTAGGTCACAGTTTTCCCTATCCTGACCCCACCCCTCTTAGTTGCCACGGAGCTGGGCCTAGCCTAGTTGCCGGAATGAAGCCATCCTCGAAAACCTGAGCAACAGGGGGGGAGGGAGGGGGAGGCAGGAAAGGAAGTCATGTCATGCCAAGCAGCCAAACAGGCTGTTTTCCTGTTGCCTTTCCAGACCCCACCACACACACAGCCAAATACACATGCACTCACACAAGCTTAAATCCACATGTGCTGTCATCCTCCGGGCACATATCTCCACACAACCGGACACCCTACCTCCAGGCACACACATTCAGGCCCCACCCTCCAGGTGTGTACACATCACTGACAGCTACACAACCCCTCCAGGGCCCGTCTGGCTCCTGCCCTTGGCCTTCCCTTGGCCTTCCAAGGGCGATGTGCTGCAACTAAACGTGAAAGCCCGGTTCCTGGCCCCGCCTTTCCGCCCACGAACCAGCTGCGGCCTCACAGATAAGCACAGGGTTCTCGTACCCTCCTCCATGACCCCTGCCCCATCCTAAAATTGACAACCACTTTTGCGTGGGATAGGTTGGAATTTTTAAAGGGCCTGCATCACTCAGTCCCTGCAAAGGGAAGCTTCGTCTGTGGGAATATAAACAGAATTCTTAGAACTGACAAACTTGGTCCCATGTGGAGAAAAACCAAAAATGGGAAGGGAGAGAGGGACCCCTCACTTTTGCTGCTTCCAAAGATGTTAGAAACTGACTCACTTGATTGGAAAATGTAAAGAAGTGCCTCGAATGGGGTGGTTGGTGGTCGGGGGGCACCAGATAGGGACCAGCCTGCCAACTGCTGCTGTGGCTTCTAGCCTGGCTGGGGCTTATAGGTTGCCAGCTAGAAGGCGGAGGTGGATGGAGCAGTGGGAGGAGTGATGACAGTAGTGGCAGCAGGCTTGAGGAGGTGGTTTTTTCATTACTAGGCCTGACCCACTCCCTACCTTAGGGGGTCCCTGAGCTAGTTCAGATGCCCTCTGCCTCAAACCTCAGCTCCTTCAGTGCCTTTCAAATGCGACCTCGTCTCCTGTGCACAGCCTAGCACCTCCCTCTGCTTCTCTGGCATGGCCTAGGCAGGGATGAGCTGGGGTTGAACACAGTTCTCCCCCTTCTCAGCCCCAGGGCTGCTGCCACTCAAGCCCAGCAGGGGTGTGGGACCTGGGATCCAATCTATGGCTTTCTGTGTGGCTTCAGAGAGCACAGCAAGTTCCCAGGCCTGCTTTCCAGGCTTCTGAGAAAGCACAGGACAAGCAAGGTCTGTTACGGTGCATCTGCACCTTCCCTACTTAGGCTCCAGACTCTGGGCTTGAAGAAAGTGGTGTCTTCCCCACTTGGGAAGTCAGCACAAGGCCTAGCAAGGTCACTCTGACTCCCCACCTCAGCATTTCATTCATATGAGATTTAAGAGCTGCATTACTGCCAACTGATCTTAAAATAACCCTGTGCAACTTCTAAGAGATTTATGGTTTAGTTGCTGCTTTTAATAACATTTGTTTTATTAAAGTTATAATTAATGTGTAAAAAAAAAAAAAAGATGAAAGAATACACTGAGTCATTATACCAAAAAGAATTAGTCAATATTCAACCATATCAAGGGGTGGCATATGATCAGGAACCGATGGTACCGAAGGACGAAGTCCAAGCTGCTCTGAAGGCATTGGCAAAAAACAAGGCTCCAGGAACTGATGGAATTGAGATGTTTCAACAAACAGATGCAGTCCTGGAGGTGCTCACTCGTCTGTGCCAAGAAATATGGAAGACAGCTTCCTGGCCAACTGACTGGAAGAGATCCATATTTATGCCTATTCCCAAGAAAGGTGATGCAACCGAATGTGGAAATTATAGAACAATATCATTAATATCACACACAAGCAAAATTCTGCTGAAGATCATTCAAAAACGGCTGCAGCAGTATATCGACAGGGAACTGCCAGAAATTCAGGCCGGATTCAGAAGAGGACGTGGAACCAGGGATATCATTGCTGATGTCAGACAGATCCTGGCTGAAAGCAAAGAATACCAGAAGGATGTTTACCTGAGTTTTATTGACTCTGCAAAGGCATTCGACTGCGTGAATCATAACAAACTATGGATAACACTGAAAAGAATGGGAATTCCAGAACACTTAATTGTGCTCATGGGGAACCTTTACATAGATCAAGAGGCAGTTGTTCGGACAGAACAAGGGGATACTGGTTGGTTTAAAGTCAGGAAAGATGTGCATCAGGGTTGTATTCTTTCACCATACCTATTTAATCTGTATGCTGAACAAATAATCCGAGAAACTGGACTATATGAAGAAGAACGGGGCAACAGGATTAGAGGAAGACTCATTAACAACCTGTGTTATGCAAATGACACAACCTTGCTTCCTGAAAGTGAAGAGGACTTGAAGCACTTACTGATGAAGATCAAAGACCACAGCCTTCACTACGGATTGCACCTCAACATAAAGAAAACAAAAATCCTTACGACTGGACCAATGAGCAACATCGTGATAAATGGAGAAAAGATTGAAGTTGTCAAGGATTTCATTTTACTTGGATCCACAATCAACAGCCATGGAAGTAGCAGTCAAGAAATCAAAAGACGCATTGCATTCGGCAAACCTGCAGCAAAGGACCTCTTCAAAGTGTTGAAGAGCAAAGATGTCACCCTGAAGACTAAGATGCGCCTGACCCAAGCCATGGTATTTTCAATCTCATCATATGCATGTGAAAGCTGGACAATGAATAAGGAAGACAGAAGAAGAATTGATGTCTTTGAATTGTGGTGTTGGCGAAGAATATTGAATATGCCATGGACTGCCAGAAGAACGAATAAATCTGTCTTGGAAGAAGTACAATCAGAATGCTCCTTAGAAGCAAGGATGGCGAGACTGCATCTTACATACTTTGGACAAGTTGTCAGGAGGGATCAGTCCCGGGAGAAGGACATCATGCTTGGCAGAGTACAGGGTCAGCAGAAAAGAGGAAGACCCTCAACGAGGTGGATTGACATAGTGGCTGCAACAATGGGCTCAAGCATAGCAACGATTGTGAGGATGGCGTAGGACCGGGCAGTGTTTCGTTCTGTTGTGTATAGGGTCGCTATGAGTCAGAACCGACTTGACAGCACCTAACAACAACAACAACATGGGCAAAATACTGAATGACACAGCAAGCATCACAAGAAGATGGAAGGACTGGACCAAAGCAAAAGCATAGGAGTTTCCTAGACACAACCAACACTTTGAGGGACTGAGTAGCCAGGGCTGGGCCTGGGGAACATAGTCTCAGGGAACATCTAGGTCAACTGGCATAACATAGTTGATAAAGAAAATGTTGTACATCCCACTTTGGTAAATAGTGTCTGGTATCTTAAAAGCTTGCAAGCAGCCATCTAAGATATAACTATAGGTCTCATCCCACCAGAAGGAAAGGAGAACAAAGAAAACCAAAGACACACAAGGAAAATATTAGCCCAAAGAACTAAAGGACCACATAAACCAGAGGCTGCACCAGCCTGAGACCAGAAGAACTAGATGGTGCTCAGCTACCACCAACTGCTCTGACAGGGATCACAACAGAGAGTCCCAGAGAGAGAGGGAGGAAAATGTAGAACAGAATTCAAATTCATGTAAAAAGACCATACTTACTGGTCTGACAGGCAGAGACTGTAAGAACGCCGAAACTATGTCCCCTGGATATTCTGCTAACCTAGAACTGAAACCATTCTCAAAGCCCACTTTTCACACAAAGATTAGATCATAAAACAAAAAATAACACATGTGAGGAACATGCCTCTTAGTTCAATCAAATATAGGAGACCAAATAGGCAGCTCCTGTCCAAAAGCAGGATGAGAGGGCAGGAAGGGACAGGAAGTGGACAAATGGACACAGGGAACCTGGGGTGGGAAGGGGGAGTGTGCTATCACATTGTGGGGATTGCAACCAATGTCACACAAAAAAAAAGTGTATAAATTTTTGAATGAGAAATTAACTTGAGCTTTTACCTCAAGCACAATAAAAAAAAAAAAAAAGCAGCAGATGGAAGGAATACACAAAGTCACTGTACCAAAAAGAATTGGTCGACATTCAACCATTTCAAGAGGCAGTATATGATCAAGAACTGATGATATTGAAGGAAAAGGTCCAAGCTGCACTGAAGGGATTGGCTAAAACAACCAAACCAAACCCATTGTCGTCAAGTCAATTTGACTCATAGTGACCCTATAGGACAGGGTAGAACTGCCCCATAGAGTTTCCAAGGAGTGCCAGTGGATTTGAACTGCCAACCTTTTGGTTAGCAGCCGTAGCTCTTAACCACTACGCTTCCAGGCTAAAAACAAGTCTTCAGGAATTGATGGAATAGCAATTGAAATGTTTCAGCAAAAGGATGTAGCTCTGGAGGTGTACACTTGTCTATGGCAAGAAATTTGGAAGGCAGCTACCTGGCCAATCGACTGGAAGAAATCCATATTTGTGTCCATTCCAACAAAAGCTGATCCAACAGAATGCTGAAATTATCCAACAATATCATTACTATCACATGCAATTAAAATTTTGCTGAAGATAATTCAAGAACAGTTACAGCAATACATCAGCAGAGAATTGCCAGAAATTCAAGCCAGATTCAGAAGATGACGTGGAACAAGGAATATCACTGCTGATGTCACATAGATCATGGCTGAAAGCAGAGAATACCAGAAGGATGTTTACCTGTGTTTCACTGACTATGCAAAGGCATTCAACTGTGTGGACCATAACAAATTACAGATAACATTGTGAAGAATGGGAAGGTCAGAACACTTAATTGTGCTCATGCGGAGCCTGTACATAGGCCAAGAGGCAGTCACTGGAACAGAACACGGAGATACTGAATGGTTTAAAGTCAGGAAAGGTGTGCATCAGGGTTGTATCCTTCCACATACTTATTCAATCTGTATGCTGAGCAAATAATCCAAGAAACTAGACTATATGAAGAAGAACGTGGCATCAGGATTGGAGGGAGACTCATAGCAGCAACCAGCAATATGCAGATAACACAACCTTGCTTACTGAAAGTGAAGAGGACTTGAAGCACTTACTGATGAAGATCAAGGACTACACCCCTCAGTACGGATTACACTTCAACATAAAGAAAGCAAAAATCCTCACAATTTGACTAATAAACAACATCATGATAAACGGAGAAAAGTTTGATGTTGTCTAGGATTTCCTTTTACTTGGATCCACAATCAACACCCAAGGAAGCAGCAGTCAAGAAATCAAAAACATATTGCATTGGACAAGTCTGCTGCAAAAGATCTCTTTAAAATGTTAAAAAGCAAAGATATCACTGAGTAAGGCAGAGGTCCCCAGGCTGTGGAAAATTCCGCTGCCTCAAGGAGCTTGCTCGGCCTGCCCTGTATCTTTGCCTTAGAATCCTAGATCCTTTGCTTGGCCTGCCCCCTAAAAATTCTGGCAACACATGAAGTTATATGTAAACCCCACTGTACCTTCACCGTATGATTAAGAATGTTGCTGACATAACTCGTATGAACTCCCTACTTGTAAACCCCTTAAAAATAACCTTTCCCCTCACCCTTGAGGAGCAGTCTTGACAGCAGCAGTTCTGACTTACTCCTTTCCTTGCACAACAAAATAAAGGCACATTTCTGCTATTCCACCTCGGTCTCTCATTTATTGGCCAATACGAGTCATGCTGAGCAGAACCTGGGGTTTCCATCAGCAACATGAGGACTAAGGTATGCCTCACCCAAGCCATGATATTTTTAATCTCCTCATGTGCATGTGAAATCTGCAATGAAAGGAGGCCCAAAGGAGAATTGATGCCTTTGAATTATGGTGTTGGGAAGAATATTAAATGCACCATGGACTGACAGAAGAACAAACAAGTCTGTCTTTGAGGAAGTACAGCCAGAATGCTCCTTAGAAAGGAGGATAACGAGACTTCATCACACTTACTTTGGACATGTTATCAGGAGGGACCCGTCCCTGGAGAAGGACATCATCCTTGGTAAAGCAGAGGGTCAGCAAAAAAAGCAGAAGACCCTTAATGAGATGGATTGACACAGTGGCTGCAACAATGGGCTCAAATATAGCAACGATTCTGTGGATGGCACACAACCAGGCAGTGTTTCATTCTGTTGTACATAGGATCACTGTGAGTTGGAACCAATTCGACAACACCTAACAACAACAACACTGCTCTAGACACATAATGGTTGGCCGAGAGCATGAGGAAGCAGTGGGCACTGAGGCAGTAAAGGGACGGGCGATGTGGCAAACACTGTCATAGTCTGCTCCATGGGGGGAGGCCAGCACCTGCCTCTCTTTGAGGATGGTCAGATCCTGCAAGGCCTCCTTGAGGGCCATGTAGAGGAGATTGGACTCTATCCCTAGGCTTTTAAGCCATTTTACATTGACTTCAGCAGGCTTTTAAGCAAGGGAGAGTCATGATTGGTTGTATGCTTTAGAAGGATCCCACTGGCAGTAAGTTTATGTTAATGGAGGAGGAACAACTCAGAAAAGGAGGGTGAGAATGGTTGCATAATTTGAAGAATGTAATCAATGCACTGACTTGTATACGTAGAAACTGTTGAATTGGTATGTTTTGCTGTGTATAATCTCAACAACAACAAAATAAAATTAAAAAAAAAAAAAAGGAATCAGCCAAATTATGGTGATGAGAAATTTGACAACAAATATGGGTGGTGATTGCGCAAATGATAAATGTAATTGATATCACTAAATTGTATACCTGAAAAATGTTGAATTGGCAAGTGTTGTGTTTTTGTGTACATATATATATACATATATTTTCAGCAATTAAAAAAAAAAAAGTACCCTGCTGGGTACTCTGTGGAGGGATGGACCACAGGGGCAAGATTGGAGTCAGAGTCCAGGGAGGGGCTTTTGGTGTGGCCCAGGAGAGAGCTGATGGTGGTAGCCACGCACATGGAGACAGGTAGGTGGCTTCCACTTTCTGTGGTTAGGAGCCAGGACTCCGTGGCCAGACAGCTGGGGCTGATTCATGGCTCTTGCTCTTCCTGGCTGTGGACCTTGGACACCAACTTCATGGCATCATTGTAAGGAATAATGAATAAATAAATGTGAAGGGATTCCAGCAAGACCCAGCATGTATAGAGGCATTATAAGTGCTGTCTAAATTTTTTTTTTTATAGTTGTATTATTATTCCAGATGTGCTCAGGAGGTCCACATGGGAGGTGAGGAGAGGCGGATCAAGGATGTCTCTTGGATTTCTGGTGTAAGGAAATAGGTAGATGCATCAGAAATGACTCAGCAATGAGCATGTCGGGTCTTGGGTGAGGTAGGAAGAGGACATATTTGGAGTATGTGTGTGGAATATGTTCAGGCCCTCACATCTCAGCCCTGGCTAGCTCTGGGCCCTGGGTCTCACCCGCATCGGCAGGGCAGGGCAGGGCAGGGCAGGGCAGATCCTGCATCAGCACCCAGAAGGGGCGGAACTGAATGAAAGAAACAATAGGTCAATGATCAGAAAGGCTAGGCTCTCACAGAGGTGCTTCTGTGGCCCTAGGCAAGTCACTCCACCACTTGGAGCCCATGCTCACACACGTATCAATGGGGGCGACTGCACTGAGAGCTGTGAAGCAAATGATGGGGCTGTTGTCATCCCCCTCCCCCCTCCCAATCACCTCAACTCGACCTCTCCTGGTTTCCCAGCTAGAACCAGCCTCTCTCTGCCCTGGGCTCCTGGAACTGCCATATCTGAGCACATGCAGGGCTATGTCTGGTCTGCCCTCCCCAGGCCCCCAGCCCAGCACTGGGCACACACAGGTGATTGCTGCTCTGCTCCCCTCTCCTGCCAGATGGCCAGCACCAGCCCAGGGCTAGTCCAGAACCTTCCAATCCTGAAATCATGACCCACTCCCAACAGACAGGGGAATTTGGGCCCTTCTGGTAAAAACCTAAGGAGCCCTGGTGGCACAGTGGTTAAGCACTTGGCTGCCAACTGAAAGGTCAGCAGTCCAAACCCACCAGCAGGAGAACTACGTGGCAGTCTGCTTCCCAGGGGTGGATTAACCAGTAAACAAGGTAAGCACGAGCTTACTTGTGCTTACTTAGTAAGCACAATTTCACATGGGTTTCACCACATCTTTCTGTAGTGTACGATTTCATCACAGATTAGAAATAAGCACAAGTAAGCCCATGCATACCTTGCTTACTGGGTCATCTGCCCCTGTCAAGGATTATAAATTTGAAAAGAGGCTTTGATTCTGTAGGAAGGTGCTATGGGGTTGGGAGAGGCAGATGCCAGCCATACCTAGAAGCAGAATCTTTGCTGTGGTGAAAAATGTGAAATTGTTCACTATAGATGATCTGATTAGCCTATTGGCTAACCTGCCCCTATTGCTTCCTTAAAGATTTACAGCCTTGGAAACCCTAAGGGGCAGTTCTACTCTGTCCTTCAGGGTCACACTGAGTTGGAGTCAACTCGATGGGAATGGGAATGGTGAAAAGTCTGAGTGTGAGGCAGAACAGAGGGGAATCAGGACACACCCACTTTACAGATGATGAACATGAGGCCCAAATGACTTCGTATCGGTGATCTTCCATTCTCTCATCTGCAAAAGGACAGGAGGGGCAGCAACCCCTGGACACATCGCATGTTAAGTGCAGAGTCCTGCCCAAAGTAAATGAGGACTATCAGCTCAGTGGAAGTACCATGCATGCGCAGGCACACTCACAACCCCAGCCTACTTCTTTGCTCCTGGAATAACCAGTATCAGGCAGGGGTGCTGCATTGAGTACTTTGAAGAACTCATTCTTGTTCAAAAGCTGTTGTCCCAGGGATGCCATCTTGTAAGTCTGCCCCCACCCAGGCTTCCATGGTCCTCATGGCTCCAGAGCCTGGGGTGGGAAGGAGTATGAGAACCCTGCCCTGAGCTGTCAAAAAGTGTGTATGAATTAAGTTTCCTACTGCTGCTGTAACAAATGGCAAACTCAGTGGCTTAAAACAACACAAATTTATTTGCTTACAGTTTTAGAGGTCTGTCTTAGTTTTTCGGTGCTGCTATAACAGAAATACACAAATGAGTGGCTTTAACAAATGGAAATTAATATTCTCACAGTTTAGGAAGCTAGAAGTGTGAGTTCCGGGTGATGGATCCAGGGGAAGGCTCTCTTTGTCCACCCTGGGGGGAAATCCTTGTCTCTTTCAGTTTCTCTTAGTCTCCTGGTGACCTCCACATGGCATCAATCTTTCTTCATCTGTGTGCTTCCTTGCTTCTGTGTCTAATATGCCTTTTTTATATCTCAAAAGTGATTGTCTTAAAACAAACCCTACGCTGATATGGCCTCTTTAAGAAAATAAAGAAAACCGTATTTCCAAATAGGATTACGTTCACAAGTATAGGGGGTCAGGATTCACAACACATATCTTTGGGGGACTCAATTCAATCTATAACAAAGTCAGAAGTCCAAAATGGGCTGGCAGGGCTGTGCTTCTTTCTGGAGGCTCTAAAAGACAATCTCTTTCCTTACCCCTCCTAGCTTCTTGAGGCTTCCTGCACTCCTTGGCTCATGGTCCCATCCTTTTCTTCAAAGCCTACACTTTAGCATCTTCCAATCTCTCCCTCTGCTTCCATTATCGCATCTCCTTTTCTGACTCTGATCTTTCTGCCTCCTTCTTAAAGGATCTTTGTGATTACATTGGGCCCGTCCAGATAATCCAGGATAATCTCCTTGTCTTAAGACCCTTAATTTAGTCACACCTGCAAAGTCTCTTTTGTCACAAAAGGTAACATATTCACAGGTTCTAGGGATTAGGATGCAGAGATCTTGGTGGAGGAAGGGGGCATTATTCTGCCTACCACAGTCTGTAAGGCACTTCCCACTCTTCTCTGACCATTTTCTCCCTTGGGGTTATGTCCTTCCAGCTACAGGAGGTCTGACAGCCGGCTCCATCAAGAATGTCTAGCTAACAACATCAAGTACACATGTGAAACACCTGTTTTACATCAGGTGGGATAAACTGCTGCAAGAAATAGGCCCAAATATTTAATGACTCAGCATAAATGGCAGGGGTTTATTTCTTGCTCACGTAAGTGTCCTGAGAGAATGTCCAGGTCAGGAGGGCAGCCCTCACCCCTGCAGTCATTTGGGGACCCAGGCTCCTTCCATTTGTGGCTGTACCAGCCCCCAGAGCCTCATCATCACCCTGTGCATCCAGCAGAGGAATGAGAAAGAGCATGAAGGAACACATGTGTGCAGTTTCCATAGCAGGCCTGGGAGGGAATACATCCTTTTTCTCATATCCCACTGTCCTCTCTTAAGCACATGGCCACACCCAATGGCAAGGGGGACTGCTGGGGGCTGGGGAAAGCAGACCAGCTGGGGGCCCAGAAAAAAATATCTGCTGATGGACACTGGCCCACCCTCCATGACTGCCTATCCCCACCTTCCAATACCCAATATCCTCATTGGACGTTCAATTCAGCAATCATTTTTCAAGGCATGTTCCACCCCCAGAGGTCTGGCAACTCTGGAACCAGAATCTTAGAGCTTGTCTTTAAGGACGTTTCCTGATGGGGAAGGAGGAGATTCCTGCAGCCCTTTCTCCAAACCTGGCCCTGCAATCCACGGTGCAGAAAAACCCAGCCCCAGAGGCAACTTACCATGAACCAGCTCCTCTGTGCAGCAGCCCACTCCCCCGTCTCCCCATTGGATGTGCTCCATCACGTGACTGTAACAGTGCATGCCATTTATTCCCTATTGGTGGGCAGCTAAGTTTTTCCGTGTTTTGCTTCTATAAAAAATGATTCACTAACATCCTCACACAAGTGTGAGAGGGTTTCTAGGGTCTACACCTGGAAGTGCAATTGCTGAGGCTTGGGGATAGTGATGGAATCCCAAATCACCGCCTTCGGCTGGAGCAGAGGTCCTGGTCAGAGACAAAGCAGGAGACAAGCCTGAAACAGTAAATTGGGGCTCCACTGGGAGGGGCCTAGGATGTCACCCTAGGTAGGGGTCTAGACTTCATCATTCAGTCAGTGTGGAGCACTGTGTCACCAAGGGACACAGTTCTGTCTGGGGTTTAGAGAAGAACCAAAAACCAAACCCATTGCCATCTAGTGGATTCTGACGCACAGCAACGGCAGAATAGAACTGCCCCACAGGGCTTCTAAGGAGTGGCTGGGGGATTCCAGCTGCCAACCTTTTAGTTAGCAACCTGAGCTAACTACTAGACCACCAGGGCTCCTTTTAGAGAAGAGTGTCTGAGAAATAGCCTTCATTTAGAGTGGAATTGTTTGAATCATTCAGCTTCTGGGGTCTCAAGTTTATTCGCTTTTTCCTTCAAATTTTATTAATTCCCCTCACACACAATTTTAAGAATTTGGCAAACAAGACTGTCATTAAGAACCATGGTTATTTTGTGTTTACTAAATCAAACCATCTTTAGACATAATCTGCTAATCTCACTTAAATTAATCCTCACAACAGCCCCACAAGGTAAGCACTGTTATCTTCTCCATAGTGTTGTGTACCGTAGAGTAGATTCCGACTTACAGTTACCCTATAGGACAGAGTAGTATGGCCCCATAAGGTTTTATAGGCTATAATCTTAACTGAAGCAGATCACCAGGTCTTGTCTCCTGCAGAAACTGCCGGCCTTTTGGTTAGCAGCCCAGAGCTTAACCACTGCTCCACCACGGTTCCTTAAGTGAACATTTAGGAAGACAGTGAGGTGACCTGAACTTAAGGAAACAGAAAGGCTAAAGGTTTAGTGCGGACCCCCTAGGGCCTTACTGGCTCTATGGCGTTGAACAAATTACTTCACCTACGTCAGTCTGTATTTTCTCATCTTTCACACTGGCATTATAGCAGCTACCTCTTAGATCCGTCGCGATTAAATGAATGAAATGGATAAACGGCTGGGGGCTGGGGAAAGCAGACCAGCTGGGGGCCCAGACCAGCGCGGGACCCCGGGCTCCGTAGGCGGCGATAAGCAGCGTTCTTATCATTTGCCGGCGCCACGTGGTCCGGGCCCTGCACAGGTAAACCAGGGCGGGGCGGCGGCTCCGCGGAGGCCTCCCCCAGCCGCCAGGGGCCGCTGTGACATGGCTCGGGTCTGGCGAGCGGCCGCTCTAGCCTCGTCCGGCGAAGTCTCTGCCCTTACCTACAGCAGGAGCCCGCGCCGCGGTGTCGCACTCGCTTGCCCTCCGCTGCGTCCTACCGCTAGCCGCTGCCCTCTTGCCGCCCACCATGGCCCTGCTGCACTCCAGCCGCATCCTCCCCGGGGTCGCCGCCGCGACTTCTGCCAGAGCCAGGTAAGCCGGGAAGGATGCGGAGACTGAGCCAGGACGACGGGCCTGGCCCACCGCGCTGCGGTGGACCCA
Source organism: Loxodonta africana (assembly GCF_030014295.1). Classification (NCBI taxonomy): domain Eukaryota; kingdom Metazoa; phylum Chordata; class Mammalia; order Proboscidea; family Elephantidae; genus Loxodonta; species Loxodonta africana. The sequence goes on from NC_087362.1 coordinate 58,369,423, forward strand.
GGACATTCGCCTCCACGCACGACCGTGCACACACACACACACACACACACAGCTCCCCTGGCCCTTCCTCGGCTTTCCTGCGCTGGGGGCTGAGAATAGAGCGGCCGTGCCTTGCAGTGACCCCCGGGTCCCACACCCCTCCTTTCCCTCCCCCAGGGCCGCCGGCCAGCCTGTGCCAAGGCATTCCCCTGGGGAAGGAAGCGTGACCCTCTGCGGCATCCGGACTCCCATGGGGCAGGGGCAGCGCGAGACCCGGACCCGGGCCGCGGAGCTCGCGGGATGAGGCAACGCGAGGGCGGACCACGCGGGCTGAGGCGCCAGGGCTGCCTCGCGCCCATTGGCTGCGGCGCCGGGGCTCGCTTGCCCTTGACCGGCGCCGTAGGGGGCGGAGGGGCGCGGCCTCGGTAGAGCCCGCGACGGGGCGCTGGGAAGGGGACCGACTACCGCGAGTGGTCACTGGGGAGGGTAGCGCGCAGGAGGAGGTTACCGGGGCGCCGGCGTCAGGGCCAGGCTTTTCTCCCTGCATCCCATGACCTTGGCGCGGCATCCTGCTGTCTGTGTTGTCGCCTGAGTCTCCAGTGGCCTCCGGGCCATTTGACCTTTGGTGGAAAGGGCTTTAAGCATTTAGGAGGTCTGGATGTAGGGAAATCGCATTCTTCCTCCCTATTCCGAAGTTAATTTTGCTCTTTCATTCAGTAAATACTGCGTAATCCCAGTGTCTCAGAACCAGGCACTGGACCAGATACTGACAACAGTGGTGAACAAGACTGAGGGAGGGACAGGTGTCACTCAAAATTACACGTGTGATTTCAAACTGTGGTGTTGCTGAGGAAAAGTAAGGAACATAAAAATTAGCTGGTAATTTCCTTTTTCTAGTGGCTAAGAACTTGGCAGCTAGCTAAAGGTTGGCAGTTCGAATCCACCATCCGCTCCTTGAAAATCCTATGGGGCAGTTCTGCTCTGCCCTGTGGGCTTGCTAGGAGTTGGAATCTACTGGATGGCAACGGTTTTAGTAGAAACCTGTTGGTGCAGCGGTCCATTAGGCTGGTAATCGAAAGGTCAGGGTTTGGAACTGCCCACCAGCCGCTCCATGGGAGAAAGATGTGGCATTCTGCTTCTGTAAAGATTACAGCCTTGGAAACCCTATGGGTCAGTTGTATTCTGCCCTACAGGATCGCTACAAATAGGAATGCACTTAGCCACGGGTTTGGTTTGGTTTTGGCTTAGGCTTAGTAGAGACCCGAGCCAGGAAATTAATCCACCCAATAAGCCGATTTAGGGCAGTGTTCTTAAGAAAATTAAGTAGTATCTAATGAGGAGTCCCCAGGTGGTGCTAACGGTTGAGCGTTAACCCAAAGGGTGGCAGTTCAGAGCCTCAGATGACAGGCCTGGCAGTCTGCTTCTGAAGGATCACAGCCTTGAAAACCCTATGGAGCAGTTCTCCTCTGCACACGTGGGGTCGCCATGAGTCGGGATCGACTCATGGGCAACAACAATGAGTCTCCAAGCCACCCCAACCAGAAGTTAACTACAAGGAGCAAAGTCTTGGCCTCTTGTACGTGCCTTGGCCTCACATTTGAATGTATGCATGATACCTTTAACCCAGCAGAACAATCTGTCCTTTCCAGAATGCCTCACTCTTGGCAGTACTGTCTTCCACAGGCCTTCACACTCCCTTCTCTGCCTGATTTGGTCCTTCCTTGGCTTAGTATCAAGGTGTGCTCTTTAAGCCTGCCTGCTTAGTGGACCAGAATTAGGGAGGGCCCTGGAGGCACAGTGGTTAAGCATTTGGCTGCTAACCAAAAGATCAGCAGTTTGAATCTACCAGCCGCTGCTTGGAAACCCTCTGTCCTATAGGGTAGCCATGAGTAGGAGTTGACTCCATGGCAGTGGGTTTGTTTTTTGTTGTTGTTAGTTTACCATGTGTAAAGCAAATTTGGAGAAAAGACAGAGTTGTCTAAAATTTGTGGGAAAGAGAAAGTCTTGTTTCACTGTCCTAGTAATCTTAAACCCTTTATGGATTTGCCTGGGTGGCCTAAGCTTGATTTTAAACTGCTTGGTGCAAATCCCTGTGGGTGTGACCTTTTAGTCATTCTTTCAGTTTGAGAGCCTGACTCATTTTTTGTTTCTTGTCCATTAGAATGTAAGCTCCATGCAGAGACTTTACCCACTTTGTTCATTGTTATGTTTCTCTTAGAACAGTGCTTGGCATATCTTCCAAAATGAATCTTTGTATTTTAAACCCTGACTTTTTAAAATAATGCAACAGAAGCAAATATGTCACTTTGATATTGTATCTTAAAATCTAGACAAGTAGGAGAATCCCAGTGGTGCTAAATGTGTGTGAAAAATAGTCTTAAAATATTTGAGCACCTGCTGTAGAAGAAGTGCTGTCGTTGTTGTTAGGGGCTGTCAAGTCAGTTCCAACCCATAGCGACCCTAGGTACAACAGAAGGAAACACTGTGCGGTCCTGTGCCATCCTCATGGTCGTGCTACTCAGGTTTAAACAATGATGCACGATTGATAGAACAGGTCAGGAGTGTGAACAGGTCAGATGACAGTGAAGTGAAGACCTTTTCTCCAGCCACTGGGGAAGTGATCTTTGCTGAGAGCCAAATGGTAAAAGTGGAAAACATTTAAAATAAACTCAAGCCTTTAAAGTTTTTTTTTTAAATAGCTCATTCTAATACAATAAAACCTTGGTAATTGGTATTCTGAAGAACTGAGGATTTATCCTATGGAGTATTTAATTTTCATACATGGGTCATTTAAATAGAACTCTTTGTAAGTCTGAGTGCATTTATTAAACAGAAAGCACTGAACGTGGAAGCTTTTTTTTGATCCTGTGCTATAAAAGCATAGACGCATGTGACCAGACCTAATCACAGGTCAATGAAGAAAGGAAAATGTCTGTGCTGATATATTTTGATTTGTAATTACCTGTTTTTAATTATTTTGTTCTGATTTAACTTTTAGTGAAGTAAGTGAGGAAATATCATGAAACCATTTGGAAAGACCGTGTGCAGTACCAAAACCCAAACCAAACCCACTGCTGTCGAGTCAATTCCGACTCATAATGACCCTGTAGGACAGAGTAGAGCTGCCTCATAGAGTTTCCAAGGCTGTAAATCTTTATGGAAACAGACTGCCACATCTTTCTCCCACAGAGCAGCTGGTAGATTCGAACCACTGACCTTTCGGTTTGCAGCCGAGCACTTTAACCACTGCACCACCAGGGCTCCTTACAATGTGTAGTAGTGGGTACAATAATAATAGTTAGAAGGTCAAAACTGTAGTATTGTCTCTGCTGTCTATAGCTCTGTGACCTTGGACAGGTAAATCAACCTCTCTTATTTTAAAGTAAGTGGGAAAGCATTATAGAAACTAGAAAGCACTAAGCCGATCGCTCGTCTCTTAGTTTGTCCTACGATGGTGACTTGGCATGATGCTGGAAGCTATGCCACCAGTATTTCAAATACCAGCAGGGTCACCAATGGTGGACAAGACAGGTTTCAGCAGAGCTTCCTGTCTAAGACAGACTAGGAAGAAGGACCTGGTGATCTACTTCTAAAAATAGAATTTGCCAGCAAACAAGGGATGTCATTGCTGATGTCAGACGGATCCTGGCTGAAAGCAGAGACTACCTGTGTTTTATCGACTCTGCAAAGGCATTCGACTGTGTGGATCATAACAAATGATGGATAACTTTGCGAAGAATGGGAATTCCAGACCACTTAATCATGCTCATATAGAACCTGTATATAGACCAAGAGGCCGTTGTTCAAATAGAACAAGGAGATACCGAGTGGTTTAAAATCAGGACAGGTGTGCATCAGGGTTGTATCATTTCACCGTACCTATTCAATCTGTATGCTGAGCAAATAATCTGAGAAACTGGGCTTTATGAAGAAGAACGGGGCATCAGGATTGGAGGAAGACTCATTAAACTTGCAATATGCAGATGACAACCTTGCTTGCTGAAAGTGAAGAGGACTTGAAGCACTTCCTGATGAAAATCAAAGACTACAGCCTTCAGCATGGATTACGCCTCAACAATAAGGAAAACAAAAATCCCCATAACTGGGCCAGTAAGCAACATGACAAACGGAGAAAATATTGACGGTGTCAAGTGTTTCATTTTACTTGGGTCCACAATCATCGCACGTGAAAGCAATAGTCAAGAAAGCAAACAACATATTGCATTGGGCAAATTTGTTGCAAGAGACCTCGTTAAAATGTTAAAAAGCGAAGTTATTACTTTGAGGAGTAAGGTGAGCTTGACCCAAGGCATGATATTTTCAGTCAAAGGCTGGCCTGTGATAAGAAAGACCAAAGAAAAATTGAGGACTTCGAATTACGGTGTTGGCAAAGAATATTAAATGTACCATGGACTGCCAGAAGAATGAACAGATTTGTCTGGGAAGAAGTATAGCTAGAATGCTGCTTAGAAGTGAGGTTGGCGAGATTTCATCTCATGTACTTTGTACATGTCTGAAAGGACCAGTCCCTGGAGAAGGACATCATCCTTGGTAAAGTGGAGGGTCACCAAAAAAGAGGAAGACCCTCAATGAGATGGATTGACACAGTAGCTGCAATGATGGGCTCAAACATAGCAATGATTGTGAGGGTGGCACAGGACCAGGTGGTGTTCGGTGTTCGTTCTGTTGTACATTGGGTTGCTGTGAGTCAGAACCAAATCGAGGGCACCAAACAACAACAAAGCACTAGATAGGCTTAAGCTTGGGTACATTGCAAAACATTTGGATTAAAAATGCTTATCTGAGTCCTTTGTGCTTTTGGTTCACTAGTCAATATTGCTTAATGGCTGAGGCTTTGAGCTTATGTCCAAAGTGCATTGATAAGAATAATTTCGTAAGCCACGGGTTATCAGCATCAATTTTGTCCCTAGACACTCTTGTTTTCATCTAGTACTATCTCTTTAAAAACATCAGAGTTCTTACAATGTATATTTAAGTTTTTTACTCTTCTAAGGAATGGAATAATGAAAAGCGTAGAGGACATTGAACACAGTTACTAATTGTCATATATTGAATTTTGTCCCCAGAAATAGCTGTCAACTTAGTTGGGCCATGAGTCCCAGTATTGTGTGATTGTCCACCATTTTATGTGATTTTCCTGTATGTTGTAAATCCTATCACTATGATGTAATAAGATGGATTAGCACCAGTTATATTGATGAGGTCTACAAGATTAGGTAGTGTCTTAAGCCAATCTCTTTTGAGATATAAAAGAGAGAAGTGAGCAGAGAGACAAGGGGGACCTCATACAACCAAGAAAGCAGTGCCAGGAGCAGAGCACATCCCTTGGACCTGAGGTTTCTGCGCTGAGATGCGCCCAGACCAAGGGAAGGCTGATGCATCACAAGGACCTTCCTTCAGAGCCAACAGAGAGAAAACCTTCCCTTGGAGCCAGTGCCCTGAATTCGGACTTCTGGCCTACTGGAGTGTAAGAGAATAAACTTCTCTTTGTTAAAGCCATCCACTTGTGGTATTTCTGTTATAACAGCACTAGATGACTAAGACACTAAGAGTGATCAAGTTAAGTATCCCTACTCCTATTATTTCCACCACCTGTCTGTCAGTTTGTGGTACTGTTGTGGCTTGCATGTCGCTGTGATGCTGCAAACTGTGCTACCGTTATTTCACATACCAGCAGGGTCACGCATGGTGGACAGGTTTCAGTGGGGCTTCCAGACTGTTGATCTCCTTCTGAAAACCAGCCAATGAAAATGTTATGGAGCACAACAGAACATTGCTTGATACAGTACAGGACAGCTTTCCTTCCGTGATACATAAGGTCGCCACGAGTCGGCAACTAATAGCAGCACTCCTATATTTAGATCGTGTAAAAGTCAATATTTTGAAATTGCTCTTAGAATTATTTTTAAGAGATAACCTGTTTCCTCCCTCAGATTCGTACCAGAACACCAGGGCTGTGGCTTCTGAGAGAATTTCTATTTCAGAAAAACTTTTTAAAGGACTTGACAAATAAGTGCTTTTCACAGAACTAAAGAATGTAGCCTTCTGACCTTGTCCTTAAAAAAAAATTTCTTTTTGTATTCAGAACAAGTCATTTATCTCTGTCATCGTTGATTGAAAGCCTGAAAGACGGAACCTGAGAAGTTTTCTCTTTTATAATCTAATATGTCCTTGATATTCATAGTAGTCCTCTCAGTTATCAGTTAACGACAGTGATACAGACAGGTGGCTGTGTGTTTTCTAAATTGTGGATAGGAAATAATGAAAGCTTTTCTTAGGTCCAGTTCAGAAGTTGCTTTGGGGTGTCTGTGTTTCTTACTATTGCTTAGATGCTAGAAACAACCAAGTAGCCTAGAACAATGAAAAAGAATGGGAGGGATTTTGAGTCCTGGTACTAGATAGAACTAGTGTGGGAGAAGGGTGACAATGTCTACAAGATTCTAGAAAAAACTAATCACTGCAAAGCAGAAAAGACACGCTTTTATTTGTAAGTCTTGTGACCGTATGTTCCTTGAATAATATTAAGATAAAATGCTTTTTTCATTTGTATTTTTAAATAAGTGTAACAAATTTTTCAGTTTTAATTTATAATATAGTATATAAAAAATTTTTTTTTTTTTTATATATTGATACTTATAACTCACATAAGTAAAAGATGCTTGGAATCCACAGTAAGTTTTAAGAGTTTGAAGCGTTTAGAAGCAAGGATGGCAAGCCTTTGTCTCGCTTTCTTTGGACATGTTATTAGGAGGGACCAATCCAATGAGTTGGAATCGACTCCACGGCAACGGGTTTGGTTTTTTTGTTTTAATCCCTGGAGAAGACAATCACACTTGGTAAAGTAGAGGGTCAGCAAAAAAGAGGAAGACCCTCAAGGAAATGGATTGACAAAGTGGCTGCAACAATGGGCTCAAACATACCTACTACTGTGAGGATGGCACAGGACTGAGGAGTGTTTCATTCTGTCTTACAGAGGGTTGTTGTGAGTCTGAACTGACTAGGTGGCACCTAACAATGACAACAAAGGGATCCACAGACCAAAAAGTTTGAGAACTGCTGCTTCGGAACAACAGTACTCTTTTTTCCTTGAAAAACAAAAGCACACATATAGTTGTATTCCTCTGTCACTACTGACCCTAGTATAGTCTCAAAAAAAACCAAAGCCCATTGCCATTGAGTCGATTCTGATTGGTAGTGACCCTATAGGGCAGAGTAAGGTTTCCAGGGAGCAGCTGGTGGACTTGAACTGCTGGCCTTTTGGTTAGCAACCTGGGTCTTTAACCACTGTACCACCAGGGCTCCATTATAGTCTCATCACTCATTAATTATAACCTTTAACCAAAGTAACTTTTATTTCACAGAGAAAACTGGGTGAGGGTGGGGTATGCTGCTGTACTTCTCCAGCAAGGAAACCCTGTTGGCGTAGTGGTTAATTGCTAGGGCTGCTAACCAAAGGGTCGGCAGTTCGAATCCGCCAGGTGCTCCTTGGAAACTCTATGGGGCAGTTCTACTCTGTCCTATGGGTCGCTATGAGTCGGAATCGACTCAATGGCACTGGGTTTGGTTTTTTTGGTTTTGGGCTCAGGCAGGTGACCACCACCACCCCCCCCCCCCCGCATGGAGGTCCTCCAAGACTGTTAAAGGATATTAGTTAAGATAGCAATATGACTCATACAAATATAAAATAATGAATACTGTCAAGCATTTTAACTCATTAATTAATGAAAGAACTAGTACAATGTTAGAATCAGTTGATTCTCAATTCCTAAAAACCTGATTTTTAATTCCTAAATACCTTGCAACTCTGTCTCTTCCTTTCCACCTCTCCTGCCACTACCCTGGTCCAGGCCCACATCCCTTTTTCTGGGTAACAAACCAGCTTCTTCAGTGATCTTCGGCACCTCCCCTTGCCACTCTGCGTTCAGTACCCCACCCAGCGACCAGATGGGCTCTCAGAAATGCGAGTTCATTTATATTACCCCAACCCCGCACCTGATCACCACTGTTGTTGCTGTTAGTTGCCATTGAGTAGATTCCAACCCCACGTGATCGCTACAACCTCCCCCCACCGCCACCCCTGCCCAGAAAAACAAAGAGTTTGATGATTCTCCATGTTTCACTACATCCAGAGTAGATCTCAGGAAGCTGTATGTTTTAACAAGCATTCTGTTGATGCTCTAACAAGCCCAAGCCCCTTGGGGCATCAAATAGTACTGTTACCTTAACCCTTGCTTACTTCTCTGCTCTTGTCTTCTCACTGCCAAATTACTTGTATTTTGCCTGGGGCATTCAGGTAAGGTTTGCTGCTCTAAGTCTGTACAGGTATCCTGCCCTGCCCTGTTGCTTCTCATAGCATTTGTGTTGAATTATTGGCCTTCTTCGCTCTTCTGCAAGCTGCTTAGAAATCTTACACACTGTTGTATTGGTGCCATTGCTATGCATGTGTGGTAAAATCTCTGACCATGAGAATCTAGCCAATTTGACTGATACCTTGTGTTTCTCATTTCAGCTCCTGGTGGGCCCATGTGGAGATGGGGCCCCCAGATCCCATCCTGGGAGTCACAGAAGCTTTTAAGAGAGATACCAACAGCAAAAAGATGAACCTGGGAGTTGGGGCCTACCGGGACGACAATGGAAAGCCCTATGTGCTCCCTAGTGTTCGGAAGGTAAGCTTGCCATCCATCTGCTGCTTAATTGGATGAGTAAACCGAAGGGAGCCGTTGTGGGTGGCAGGAAGGGTGCTGCCTGGGGAGTCAGGAGACCTGTGTTCTAATAACAGTGCTGGCTCTAGCTGCATTAATCACTCAGGATCTGGGGCTGTAGTTTCCTCAGCTGTAGAAGTGAGGGGTTGGAACGACACGGTCTTTTCCCAGATTGACCCATCTGTGGCTTTGTGATAATCTGTAAAAATAGGCTTAGCATCATGTTTAATCCTGAAGGTGCACAAGAAGGACCACGGTGTTAAACATTGTCCGCTGTGGTAGAATGGCCCCTTGTGGCTGAAAGTTACTGTTCTCCATTTCTCTCATTTTGATTGTTGTTGTTGTGTGCTGTTGGGTCAGTTCCAACTCATAGTGACTCTGCATTTTGATTCCTTAATAAAATCTTTGTGCATAACATGCTCGTACCCTTTCTACTTTGTACAATAATTTTTCACTTTTTCCTCTTCATTTTTGTTAGCTATGTTTATATTTGTAATCTTTCTATTGTATTATCATATGACTTTAAATAATGTAACTAATCTCCTTAGAATAGTTTTTTTAAGAAGCTATGTATTTTTCTTCCATCTGCATCTCCTCTGATGAAATATGAATGCGCTGCTTGGTCACTTCCAAAAGTGGGGGTGGTGACATATTGTTACTCCATACAGCAGAGCTAGACACAATGAGTGGAAGTTACAGAAGCAGACTTTGGGGTATGAGTAAAGAACTCCAATAATCCAAGCTGTGTGCAGCGGAGCAAGCTGGCTCAGGCACTCATGAGCCACTGGAGTCTTAGAGCATCAGCTGAGTGACCCACAGAGGGAAGAGATTTCTGAGAAGTATTAGCTATTATTGCAAGGCAGTGTCAGCTACTGTTGCAAACTGAAACACCACCAAGCACTTTTGTACACTACCTCATTGAATTAACTCTTTCTCAGTCATATGAGGTATAATTAGTTTTCCGTTTAACAGTTGAGGAAACTAGACTCAGATGAAATAACCTGCCCAGGGTCACGCAGCTAGTAAGGGCAGCCAGGTCTCTAACTTCAAAGCGTGAAGATATGTGGCTGTTACTCTTAACTCTTTGAAGCTCTGCCCACTACCTTGAAATGCTTCTCTTTTATGGATTTAACTTGGTTTTATTGTCTTACATCTACTTTAAGTGTTGCTCGTGAAACGTTGTTCTGGTCCATTCTAACAACGCCATTTCCTATTGAATGGTAACAGAGATGCTGTATATTCATCCATTTTAAATTAACTTTTAAAAACAGCTATGAAATGTGATTAAAGATGAATGGTATTTCTGTTCTGCAGTATAAAATACCAAATTTTCTACTTACCCTTTTTCTTGGACAGTAACTTCAAATAAAAAAAAAATGCTTTGATATGAATGAACCTTGAAAACATTATGCAGAGTGAAATAAGTCAGTCACGAAAGGGCAAATATAGTGTAGTCCCACTTGTATGTAATATCTAGAATAAGCAAATATATAAACACCAAAGTTCATTAGTGGTTACCAGGGGTGGGAGGGAGTGGAGAAGGGAGAGTCATTGCTTCCTGGTCACTGAGTGTTAATGGTGATGGAATAATTTGGAAACAGATAATGGGGGTGGTTGTACAACATGATGAAAGTAACTGATGTCACTGAATTGTGTATGTCAAAAATGTTGAATGGGCAAATCTTTTGTTTTATATATCTATGTATATATATTTTATCATAATAAAAGTTAATAAACAGCAGGTTTCCAGACAGACAGAAGGAAAAAAAAAAAAGCTTTACTTTTAGTATTTAAGTTACAAAGCATTAAATGTTAATCATGATAATTCCAGGTAAGGAGAAGGAACTAATGGATGCATTTTCTCTTGTCTAGGCAGAGGCCCAGATTGCTGCAAAAAATCTGGACAAGGAATACCTGCCCATTGGGGGCCTGGCTGAATTTTGTAAGGCATCTGCAGAACTGGCCCTGGGCGAGAATAGCGAGGTGCTGAAGAGTGGCCGGGTAAGCTGGACAGACTCTGGCATCGTGCAGGGTCTGTTTTTAACATCTGCAAATTTAACCAAATATGAAAAGATTGCTCACTTTATATACAATGATTGTGTGCAAGCAAACGCACGATTGCCAATATATCTCCTTTAGATAGTAAATTGGAAATAATTAAAAGACAATATAATACAAGTTCTAAAAATGTAGTGGCAACCCTGAAAATGCAGTAGTAATTTGACTCGTAGATACATGTGGCACTACTTTTACCATTAGCCTGTGTGTGCTGATATTTTTTTCCAGGGAAATGTGTTTTAGAAATGCCTAATGTTGCCTAGTGTAGGCCTATAATTCTCCCCACCCCCCATCGTAAGCTTCCAGTGTAGTCAGAGGAAGTAGTCAGGGAACAAGCCACAGGTGGACTGGTAGAGCCGGGGCCAGTCGGGCACTTCTGTGCCACCCTTACAGCCAGTTAGGACATGGAAAGAGAAAAGACCACACTCCCTCCCTACTCTGTCAGAGGTTAAGACATCACTGTGGCCCTGAGGGGACGCACAACCGTCTCATAGTTTGTCTCCTCTTCGCAGTTCTTTGGAGTGCCCTCTTACTGTGGGAGAAAGATGGCCCTAAACGTTACTGGACTTAAGCTTTTCCAAGAGATTGCTATATGCGCCCACAGAGTAGGTCAATTTCTCCTGTCAGAACTTAGAGTCGAAGACTAGGATTATACAGGCGAGACACAGGACGTGGCCAGGCCATGGAAAGGCTGGCTGACATGTGGGCTCATGTGCATCGTGGTTTACTTTCTATTGAAAAAATTTTGTTTTTTTAATGGATACACTTACATGTGTAAGTATTTTTCTAAGTCTGGAAAAATAAAACATAAAAAGTAGCAAAACTAAGCCAACCCTCTCCCCTGCAAGAATAAATACAGCTCATTCACAGGACTGGTCTAAGTCCACTTGTGGTTTCACTAACTCAGAGAAAAGCATACAGCTCCACCCCAGGGTGATGTAATTACCCTAAGTCATGGACGGAGCATGATTTGGTCAATTTCCATACAGCCACCTACTAACCTCTCATGGAGACTTGTGTATTTTTAATTCAGACTTTGATTTAGCAGAAGTCTGTCAGTCTAGCCACTTGTATCCTAAGGATGAGACCATCCGATCTTAAAATAGCATCAGCTTATCCTTTATAAATTGCTGTGCCTTTGTGACTCGTTAGTATTACCAGATCTGCAGTTTGTAGGATTAGGTTTTGGTTTCCATCGTGCCAGGGTTTGCAGAGACAAATGTATGTGTTTTGTTTAGTTGGATTTTCCCCCGTTTACACTGCCACTCCCATCCAAAAGATGTTTTATAGAAAATAAAAAGCCTTCTACTTCTACGGTGCCATTAAAAAAAAACTTTTTTTTTTTTTTTAAACCTACTGTGGTTTCTTACTCATCCCCTAAAGTTGCCTGAATTATCTCAGGCATCTTCCTTTTGCTTGAAAGGTTAATATTTTCAGATTATGAAAACTAGTAGAGGGGGATCTCTTAGACAGCCTTCAAAATGTCACAGTGATATCCTAATATACTTGTTGACTTGCTTTTCAAGAAACTTTGGTGTTCAGTTTTGTATGGTCAGAATAATGTTTAATGCAGTGACTGTTCTTAGTGTCTTTATTTCTTTGAATAAATCACTGCTTTTTCATATTGAGAAGGAATTTTTGTGTCCTCTCCATATGACATTGGGGTGATACTGGTAACAGGCAATAAAAAATTAGCTTCTGTACCAGCACAGGTGTTGGAAACCAGAGAGAGCTATTCTGGGAACAGGCGAGGAGACTCAGTCTGTCCCTTAGCAAATGGGGGAGTGAAAAAATAGTATTGTTCTCTCCATTTCCAGATATTCATTTGGAAGGTTGTTTTCTGCTTCTGAAGTACGAAGTGTACTGACTGCATAGAGTAGTGCCACTTTGTGGGCTTGATCTCAGTTTTGTCGATAAGTTGCAACGTTGTATGGAGCGTTGCACCTCACTGATTGAGGGTATCTTTCCTTCAGTATGTCACTGTGCAGACTATTTCTGGAACCGGGGCGTTAAGGATTGGAGCCAATTTTCTGGTGAGTCTGGAATCTCCTTCGGGAAAGAGCTGTAAGTTGAGAATGATAGGGTTTCCTATTGCATGTGTATTTGACTTTTGATGCAGGAAGTAGATTTCCCCTTTCCACAAAGTTGGGAGATTTTTTACTCTCGGATCAGTGGAGTCAGGAAAAATGAAAGTACTTTGAAGAAATTGCGTGGAAGATATAATCATAATACCTGTAATTTATTGAACACTTACTAGTCCCAGGAGTTTTTGTATTTTAACTCATTTAATTCTCATAATCCTGTGAGGGAGGTACAGTTAGCCCCACGTCACAGAAGAAGAAGGTGAAGCCCAGAGAGGTCCTTAGCTACACAATCAGTATAATTTCTGAGCCTGGAATCCAGCCCAGGCAGCCTGAGTCAATACTGTGTCTCAGCCATAGATAGAAGCTGGATTCTAGTAAAGAAAAATGTCCTCTCGGTAAAAAATACCAACTTTTTTATTTGCTTCTCCCTTCTTCATTTTCCCATCCCCTTTCATCCTGTCTTTTAGCAAAGATTCTTTAAGTTCAGCCGAGATGTCTTTCTGCCCAAACCATCCTGGGGAAATCACACACCCATCTTCAGGGATGCTGGCCTGCAGCTACATGGTTATCGATACTATGACCCCAAGACTTGTGGGTTTGACTTCACAGGCGCTATAGAAGACATTTCAGTAAGTATGACTTTCTGGGCGGGAATGGTGGTGGAACGAGAAATAAACTTGCTTGTGGAGATTTGATGTCATCCAGCTGGGTCTAAATATCTGACTTAAAATACTGGGAATGAGCTAGTTCCCAGACTCTGGGCTACTTTTTTTCTTTATCAAATGATACCGACCCTATGGCATTTCAGGTAAATATTGTCTTTTAAACCTGGTGACCGATCTATTGGTTGTTTTTCCCCTTAGAAAATACCAGAGCAAAGTGTTATTCTTCTGCATGCCTGTGCTCACAATCCCACAGGAGTTGACCCTCGTCCTGAGCAGTGGAAGGAGATAGCAGCAGTGGTGAAGGTAGGAGGATGCACTGGCTGGTGACAGTCTGTGTTTAGTAACTGGACTTAGATGCTTAACTTGGCAAAGACTTAACCATGAGACTCCGTTAACCTTGAGCCTGTGTGAAATTTCCACACGTGGGGTAAACTGCCAAGAGAGGGTTCCTCACTTGCATAATTAGCAGTTCTGTAATTGATGATGCATGAACGGTTTGAACATAAGTTTTTGTTCCTCAGCCTAGGTGTAGGTAATTCTATATAAAGCTTGTCACTGCCTAGCCTGCACAGGTGACATCCACTGGCCCCAGTATATCTGCTGCTTGTGCCAGCATTTGCCCCAGTCAGTGGTTAGTGGTAGCTCCTTCTGTCTGCTTTTACATGTCCCCTCCTTTCCTTGTCACTGTCCTCAGCATTGCCATTTTCATTCATACAGCATAGTCAGCATGCCAGAGAAGGCACTAATCAAAATCCCTAAGGAGGAAAATATTATTCCTGTTCTATCTTCTCATATTCACTCCTTTTTTCATTTTCTGTCAAATCTAAGCTGCAAACGGAGGGTGAGAAAAGAAAACAACATTCAGAGAGCGCTTTCAAGCTGAGATGGTTCTAATGAAGCCACCCCATGAGACCTGGCTATAAGTCTGCCAGGATTACATTAGCCCCAGAAGAGGCTAATGCTGAGTGTTAAAGCATCCTGGTCCTGCGTTTGAGGTCCTGGTGGTGCAGTGGTTAAAACACTTGGCTGCTAACCAAAAGGTCAATAGTTTGAACCCACCAGCAGCTGCATAGGAGAAAGATATGGCAGTCGGCTTGCATAAAGATTCACAGCCTTAGAAACCCTGTGGGGCAATTCTGCTTTGTGCTGTAGGGTTACTATGAGTTAGAATCAGTGGCAGTGGGTTTGGTTTTCGTCCTGTGTTTACTAGACCAAAATAATTACCCAGATCATTATGGGCTTAGAAGAACTTCCTGTTTGACTAAATAGCATTTCTGGGCGGATCGAGCTTAAGATTTTGTTTTCTTAGTATCTTCTCAAGGGACCATATCTACCAAAGTAAAGAAATGTATGTAATTATCCTAACACTGGGAGCCCTGGTGGCACAGTAATTAAGGATTGGCGGTCAACCAAAAAAGGTCAGCAGTTCAAGTCCACCAACCATTCCTTAGAAACCCTATGGGGCAGTTCTACTCTGTCCTATAGGGTTGCTATGAGTCCGAATTGACTCAATGGCCACAGATTTGGTTTGTTGTTTTTTTGCTTTTTAATCCTAATTCTGTCAAAATTAAAGCATCTCCCAAACCTACACTAGGAGAGAAAACTGTGTTGACTGACTCTGTGAGGCAGGCATGGTCCCAATAAGCACAAGTAATCATCTGGGGCATTTTCAGAGGGGCTGCTTAAAGTTTTGGCCTTCTCTTTCCTTCCCAGAAAAAGAACCTTTTTGCCTTCTTTGACATGGCCTACCAAGGCTTTGCCAGCGGAGATGGTAACAGGGATGCCTGGGCTGTGCGCCACTTCATCGAACAGGGCATTGATGTTTGTCTCTGCCAGTCATATGCCAAGAACATGGGCTTATATGGTAAGCTAATGGACCCAGTATGATGCGTGTTCAGATGAGTTTGAAAAAGAGCTGAGAGAGGATACCGCAAAGGAGTAGAGTTTGATGGAAGAGGGTGTGTGTGTGTCTGTCCCTGTCCATACCTCCTTATCTAGAGAGGAAAGACAGATGTAGATTGGATTTTACTGACCTTTTTAGCCAGATCTTCTTTAGTTCCTGAGTTCCTCCAGGAAGGAAAACTGATTCCTGCATCTGCAAACAAAAAGTAACTGGTCCATGACCACATCTACCATGGCCTCCACCAGACTGAGTCCAGTACAACTAGATGGTACCCAGCTACCACCGACTGCTTTGATAGGGATCACAATAGAGGGTCCTGGACAGAGCTGGAGAAAAATGTAGAACAAAACTCTTAACTCAAAAAGAAAGACCAGTACTTGCTGGCCTGACAGAGACTGGAGAAACCCTGAGAGTATGGCCCCCGGACACCCTTTCAGCTCAGTAACTAAGTGATTCCTGAGGTTCACCCTTCAGCCAAAGATTGGATAGGCCCATAAAACAAATGAGACTAAAGGGCATACCAGCCCACGGGCAAGGACTAGAAAGCAGGAGGGGACAGAAAAGCTGGTAATAGGGAACCCAGGGGTGAGAAGGGAGAGTGTTAACATGTCATGGGGTTGTTAACCAGTGTCATAAAACAATATGTGTACTAACTGATGAGAAACCAGTTTGTTCTGTAAACCTTATCTAAAGTACAAGAAAAAAAGTAACTGGTCCATGAGCCAAAAGAGACCTTTGCATACTCTCGAAGTATTCAGACTTTTGGTTGCACCCAGATTCACCATTCTGGTTATTAAAAAATGTTATTTATACCTAAGAGTTATTTTTGTGAGGCTTCTCATGAAAACAGATAATACATGAAAAGTTTAATCATGATTTACTCTGGCACGTTAGACAATAGGACTAGAAGACATGATCCATTTTGTCTTTTCAGGTGAACGTGTGGGGGCCTTCACTATGGTCTGCGTAGATGCTGATACAGCCAAAAGGGTGGAATCACAGCTGAAAATCTTGATCCGTCCCATGTATTCCAACCCTCCTCTCAATGGGGCCCGGATTGCCTCGGCCATTCTGACCACCCCGGATTTGCGGAAACAATGGTAAAGGCACATGGCCACTCCCCATTGTCTACCTGTTCCCACCACTGATCCTTCGAGGTGGTTTTATAATTGCCCTCTGATAGCATATAGTACATGCAGCCCCTAGGTTATGAACGAGACCTGTTCCTAAGTCTGTCTTTAAGTCAAATTTATAGGTAAGATGAGACCAGGTACATATGGTTCTTATTTAGTGTCAGCTGGTCAAATGTTTGTCTTAGTACATAGTATATATTTTACCTTTCTATGCATATAAAACCCTTAAACGCTTCCGAACTTCAAAGTGCTTTTGTGAGCATCACAAAGTAGTGCATGCATTCATTATTACAAACCATTATATGTGTTTTACTCAAATTTTTAATATAATAGGCTTTATGGCAGTCTGTTCTTGAGTATGAATTATCCGTAAGCCGGATGGACGTTCATAACCCAGGGACTGACTGTACTTTACAGCTTCCATACATAGAAGGGGGAGGAAAGGACAGAAAGAGTGTACATTTTGTCAGGACTTTCAGACAAATAAGTTAGTTATTCCTTGTAAGAGATAGGCATAATTCAGAAATGGTAGTTCCTTTTATTCCAGTATCTCCATGTTAAGTAAAACCTGGCTTCCTCTGAATTCAGGTTCACATTGAAGTATGTTATATAGGAAAACTTTCTCAAAAACATCACATTTTTGTTTTTTATTAATTATACCATCTGAATCTCTTGATGCCTATTCCCTAAATTAGTGTTACTCAATCTTTTTGACCACAATCCACATAATATATTTTACATCGTGACCCTGAATACACATACCTGCGTGTGCATGTATATATAGCTAAAACAATCTTGTTGTCCTCAAATATTTTCTAAGTGCCAGTTGTACCCCATGAATTTATGTCCAGCGGAGTAATAACATACTATTTAGAAAACTTTCCTCCAGATCAGGGATTGAGAAACTATTCATATCCAGCCTGCCCCCGATTCTTGTACATAAAGGTTTATTAGAACAGAGTCACGACATTTGATTACAGTTGTCTGGCAGCTTTCATGCTACAACGGCAGAGTTCAGTAGTTGAAACAAAGATCATATGCCCCATAAAGCCAAATATTTACTGTTTGGCCCTTTACAAAAAGTTTGCTAACCCCTGCTCTAGATAATGCAGAGTTCATAAAAACCAAGAAGCGTATGGAACATGGGATTTGTTATACATGAGGTTATCCTGTGTAGTTAGTTAGAGGGGTTAGAGCTCCGAACAGAGTCTTAGGTAGACAAGCTAAATCTGCCGTCTCTAAGAAACTTCATAGCTCACCTGGTTATCATGTTACAACTTGTTTTTCTACCTTATATTAATCCTATAAAAGTTGAAGGAAATAGTAAGAATCTGGTTCATTGGTTCTTTTTAGTACAGTAGATTTGTGCTAGGCTTACCAAAAGATCGACTGCCTTTTAAATTATAAATTTATTTTTCCCATTATAGAATTAATGTGTATATACATTTCAGAAGGTGTGAGAGAGGGAAAAAATTAGCCGTATCTCTAGCCGCTGTAACCCAGCTTTGTATTCTTTGCCAGTTATTATCCATGGTTATATTACATGCCGTTCTATATGTATATGGAAGGTTGGTTTTATTTTTGTCACTTAGAATTATATTAAGCTTTTTTCTACGTTTTTTTTTTTCATTATTTAGAATATACACAGCAAAGCATAAACCAATTCAACTGTTTCCACATGTACAATTCAGTGACATTGATTACATACTTCAAGTTGTGCAAGCATTCTCACCCCCCTTTTTTGAGTTGTTCCTCCCCCAGTTAACGTAAACTCACTGCCCCCTAAGTTTTCTATCTCATCTTTCTAGTTACTGTTGTCAGTTCGATCCCACATAGATCTTAAAAGAGCATAATGTTCGAGGCAGACATTTTTTAATAAGACTTATGGAATATTTTTAGTTTAAGTTTTAAAGATTATACCAGGGCAGTAGTTTCAGGGGTTCATCCAGCCCCCATGGTTCACGTAATATTTTGAATGTTTTTTTAATGTTTCTTTATTCCCTGATAGTTATAAAGGGTTGTTTTCTTGTTTGTTTTTTTTAATGTGTGCACTTGCATACACATCTGAGAGTCTCTAGTGTACAAAATACTGTGGTAGATGACTAGAACGATGTGTCTGGAAGTGTGTGGTGTGCACTGTGTAGAGTGTGTTGAGAGAGCCCCAAGTGGTGGTCGAGGCAAAGATGTGGGATGTGAAAAGGAATGGAGGAAGCAACAAAGCTGGGAAGGCGGGAGTAGGTCATGAAGTACCTTGATTGATATTGTAAGAAGTGAGAACTTTATTCTGCCAGAACAAGGAACATGGAGGGATTTTGCTAAGATAGTGCTGGATCTAGCCATGGGTCATACACTCAGTGCCTCTAAGACCCAGGCCTCAAAGTGAATGGTGCTGGCTGGTTGGGGAGAGCCAACAAGGGTTTCCAGTAGAGCTGTTGGAGTGGAATGGAAAGGGTCAATTCTGAGGAAGAGGGAGATTGTGTTCAGAATCAGGCAAGCCTTGTGTATGTAGTCAGAGGACTGCTTTCTCCAGCCTCTAGACAGAATTGATCCTCTCTTCTTGGGCTCTCTCAGCACAGCACTGCAACTCTTACCAGCACTTGAATTGTCCTGCCTTGTTCTGTGGTTGGTTGTTCACATGCCTGACTCCCAGACTCACTTGTGAGCTAAAAGCAAGGCCCATGTCATAGTCTTGCCTCTCCTCAGCACTGAGGACATAGCTTGGCACATTGTAGAGTCACAGTGCCTTGTCTTTATTGTGAAAGCAGGAATGTTTATTCTGATTCCCATCACTGTTAAAAACAAGGTCATATTTTTTTGTTTAACCTACAGCTTTTGCCTCCTGCATGAAGGGTGGAGAGTCTTGTTGTTGTTAATTGCTGTTGAGTCAATTCTGACTCATAGAGACCCCAAGTATGCAGGGTAGAACTGCTGCATAGGGTTTTCTTGGCTGTGATCTTAACAGAAGCACATCACCAGGACTTTTCTTCTGTGATACCACTGGGTGGGTTCAAACCGCCAACCTTTAGGTTAAGCAGTCAAGCACAAACTGTGCCACCTGGGGACCTTTTTTGCAGGGCCTTATAGTCTTCCTAAATTTTAGAGTGATTCATTCGTTCTTAACAGCCCAATTATGTTAATTGTTTTTGTTGCCTGATCAAATTAGTGTTCCGATATAAAATAGGATGCAACTAAATAGCTGTCTTCCCTGAAGCCATTGTCAACATGTGGCTCAGTCAAGGACTGAGAATTGAGGCATCTTAGTGGAGTACTTAGAAACCCTGGTGGAGTAGTGGTTAAGTGGTATGGCTGCTAACCAAAGGGTCGGCAGTTCGAATTCACCAGGCACTATTTGGAAACTCTGTGGGGCAGTTCTGCTCTGTCCTATAGGGTCACTATGAGTCGGAATCAACTCAACGGCACTGCGTAGGTACCAGGTAGTGGAACCCCAGTGGTGCCGTGGTTAAGCACTTGGCTGCCAACCAAAAGGTGAGTGATTTGAACCCACCAGCCACTCCACAGGAGAAAGATGTGGCAGTCTGCTTCCATAAAAATTACAGCCCCGGAAACCCTATGGGGCAGTTCTACTCCATCCTATAGGGTCTTTATGAGTCTGAATCCACTGAACAGCAATGGCAGGGGCAGTACTCGAGGGAGATAAACTGCTGTGAGCTCTGGCATGTCCAGTAGTGCTTGGCCGGCACTGAGCTAAGCCAGCCACATCTCGGGGTTTTCTTACAGGTTGCAAGAAGTTAAAGGCATGGCAGACCGCATCATTAGCATGCGGACTCAGTTGGTCTCCAACCTCAAGAAGGAGGGCTCCTCCCACAATTGGCAACACATCACTGATCAGATCGGCATGTTTTGTTTCACCGGTCTCAAGCCTGAACAGGTGAGTAGACAGCCGACCAATTGAGCCATCCTTGCCAACCTATTCAGGATTAGGTAAAGGTAGTAGGTAGCATTCGTTTTGTTTTGTTTTTTTATTAGTTGTTTACCTGTCTGTATCTTTCATAAGATCGCACGGCTCGTGTTGTATTAGAATAATAGCCTGGTCAAGCAGGGGCCTGATCATTGCTGTTCACAGGTGAATGCCGGTTTTATTTTTCTGTTGTCATTAGGTGCCATCCAGTCAGTTCAGACTCATAGTGGCCCTGTGTACAACAGAACAAAACACTTGCCTGGCCCTGTGCCATCCTCACAATTGTTACTGTGTTTAAGCCCTTATTTTTCTATAAATGCTAGATGTAAGATTTTTTTTTTTTTCACCTGATCACATCTTAGAATTCATCTACCTACTTTAAAACGTGGATTCGTAGTGGCGCAGTGATTAAGCACTTGGCTACTAACAAAAAGCTTCGGCAGTTCGAACACACCAGCCACTCCACAGGAGACAGATGTGGCAATCTGCTTCCATAAATAAAGACTTACAGCCTTGGAAACCTCGTGGGGCAGATGTCCCCTGTCCTGTGTGGTCACTGTAAGTCTGAATTGACAACACTAGTGGGCTGGGTTTGGTTTCACTTTAAAAACAGCCGCCGCTTCTGTCACTGCGAGCTAGCACACCGAATTCTGAGAATGCAGTTTAAGTGAGGAAACAATTGCTGTTGTCTTTCGGTTTTAACAAGTGGGCTCTTGTGCCATGCCAGAGCTGGGGAGCCCCCCGACCCAGGAAGGTGTGCCCAAGCTCTCTTCTGTCTGCAGGTGGAGCGGCTGATCAAGGAGTTCTCCATCTACATGACGAAGGACGGCCGCATCTCTGTGGCAGGGGTCACCTCCAGCAACGTGGGGTACCTTGCCCAGGCCATTCACGAGGTCTCCAAGTAACTTCTCTGGTGAGAAGGAACAGAGACAACCTGTCTGTCTTCAGCCTCTGCTGCTGTGAGATTCATAGGAAAATGAGGGAGGGCGGATGGTGGCGAGCAGATCCTTTCTTTCAACCACAGTGCTGAGCACTCAGCCGTTGAATGTGTTTTCGCAGAAAAGAACATGTAGCAAAATGGGGCGGAGGCAGCCGTGGCTGGTGTCTGGAACTTTGTGGCTCCAAAACCAAACTCTTCCCCCATCCTTTTATCTCCAGCTTTTCCAAAAGAGTTTACATGTTACAAGAGTTACAAAGAGGTCAGAGCCAAAAATCTGTCAGTCATGCCATTGCAATATCTCAGAAGCTTTAACCGCAGCATCTTGTGTGCCGAGGGTTCCTCTGTTCATCCAGCATGAGAAATAGCACTTACTGGAGGCGTTGTGCGAAGACCTAGTTCTGACGTTGACAGTCGGCCTCACGTTTGTTTTTCCCAATGACAGACCGCGGTATAGAAGACATGTTTGATGAAAACCGTTGAATCCACTGCCACTGCGGCAAGGCAAATAAATATGCCATCTCCTGTCTTATTTAAGAAAAAAAAAGAAGTCTCCCCTTTTTAATGTTCGCAGGCATTTTAATGCTCCTCTCTTATTTATCCTGAATCATGGCTGTTCTTCGCCTTAGGCACAAAGACCTGTCACTAGCCTAGATTCTCATCCCCTTCTGCTGCTCTATTGGCCCATCCACCCCCTGCTGTCAGGATTTACTTATTTCAAGTATGAAGAACATAATTTAATGCACATGTCGTACCCTTACCTGGAGAAGAGATAACTGCACTTTCACTTCGGCATCCTCTTCAGTCATTGTTGGATTATCCCCTGCCTCTGTCCATTTGGACGGCCCACCTTGCTTGAATCTGGTTGTGCAGTCACTCTTCTCACAGTGTGAGCCAGGCAGTGCAGGTCAGGACCAGCAGAGGGGACGTTCTGGGCTTTGCTTTTCACCTGTGTGTGCTGGCAGTCAGGCTCAGGCTTCACCCTTTGGAAAGATAACCACCATCTGCTCTAATCATGTAGATTTATTGCAGCCTGGTTTCTCTGTTACAATAAAATCACTGTAGACCCAACCATTGTCTGCTGTCTTTTTTTCTTCTAATGAGAGGAATGGGGTAGGAGTGGCTATGTATCCCAGGAGTTAAGCTCTGCTAACCATAAGCCAATAGATGTGTTGGCTATTCCAAATACAGACTGAAGACACATCTCTTCTTCATGAGCCATTTGGCTTATCCATCCAAAGAAGCTGAGAATATGGGTATAAATCCCTTGGACTCTGGGGGACAAGTGGAGTACCACGAAGGATCCTGTGGGTATCAGGGAGGCCCAGTAGGTAAAGTAAATAAAGAGTGAATGAAGTAAAAGCATGACGTGAACTGGATGTAAGATGACCTTTGGTGACCAACCCTCCTCTTCAATATTGAGGAGTAGTAGGGAAAAGGGGGGCGCCCAGGATTGCAGGTCTTAAAATTTTCAAGAAAAATGGAAATCCCAGTTTTTATGGAAGGTCCATTGATGTCTAAAGGTTGACAACTAATTAAATTTTTTAAAAAATGATTTGCAAGCAACATTGCAGAAAGTTGTGCCCTCTGTGTCTGTGGACATTTAGCATTGGCACCTGCTTGGTGTCAGTCCTGTCTGTGGTCATTCTGTCCCCTTCTGCTCAGTACTAGTTACCACGCAAGATTTGACAGCTACTGGCCTGGCGGGCAGTGGAGCAGGAGTCAGACCCAGAGGCCATCCAGAGTGTTTTCATATATTTATTTTTCATTATTTTAAAATAATCATCTGATGATACCATTATTGGGATCATGTGTGGCTTTGTTTCTAATGTTGGCTTTTATTGGTTGGTTGGTGACTTTCAGTTTTTTTTTGTAGATGATAATATGTAAGACATTTGCCAATTCCAGCATTTTTTACATGTACAATTCAGTGGCAACAGTTATATTAATCATGTCCTGCAACCATCACCAGCGTCCATGGCCACATTTTCCGTCACCATAAACAGATAACCCAATGTTTGCTGAACAGTGACTACTCCCCCTTACCCTTCCCTCCAGCGCCTGATCCATAGAGTGTGTTTGTTTCCTAATCCGTAGTGTTCGATGGCCATTGGAAACGGAAAGCAGGCTCTGCATGTCCTTGATGATCCTTACCCCTTGAGGGACATAGTGTTTGGGGGTTGGGGGAGTGTTGCTCCTGACTCTGCTTCATCTGTTGTTCCTGTTGCTAATGGACACATCCAGATGGTAAAAGAGTGAACAGACTGGTTCACTAGATGTCTTCGGAAAATGATCTTAAAAGGGGAAAAATAAACGTTAGTCAGCTGTTCCCTAAAGTGACTACATAGCTTATGAGACAGTCTCCCTGTTTCTAGCAAAAAATGGTTGAAAGTATGCTGCCAAGCTCTCAACTAACTGGAAATGGAACTTGACCACACTGCTGGCCTCCCTGTTTTTAAACGCATGTATTGCCCGCTCACCCTGGACTGAATCCCATTCCTCACCGAAAACAGTCACACGGTGTGTGAGCCCTGTTTTTCTCAGGAGCTCAAGCTGTTTGCCTATAAATGTCCTTGTCTCTAAGTCTGGCTCTAAGATATTACCTTTCTCTAACCTGACGGAGATGGGGAGTTTACCTGCACCAAAGAAAGTCATGCCTTTGTTTCATTATAATTTAAGGTAAAATAGTCCCCAAATCTGGAGAGTAATCACCTGGAGAGCTTATTTAAAATATTGGCCTCATCTCTAGCATTCTGATTCAGTATGTCTGGGATAAGGCTTGGGAACCTATTTTTAAAAATAAAAGATTTCTGGGTGACTCAGATACAGCTGGCCCCATGGACCAGCCGACTGGGCAGTATTAGACTAACCTGTTTCAGGCTTATATCTAAACAAACCAAAGTCCAGCTCACTCAACCAGCTTGAAAATTTTGTTTTTAGCTTTTTTCATTGCTACTGGACTACAGAATTTTTTTTAACAGGAATTATTGGTTTATGTCCAATGATAAATGAAAGACCAATTTTTTCTTTTTCAAACTGATATAAAAGTATTAAGAATAGTACAGTTTTCTCAATGATAATTGTGCTTGTTTTAGAAAATAAAATATAAAAGTCTCCAATACCTACCACCTGGAGATAACGGTTGACTATATTAAATAATCTTCCATAGATTTTTCTATGCAAATTTTTACATGGCCGAGATTGTATTTATATAATGTACCCTGTGCTGCCCTCAGCAATCCATGAAGAGAAGGAGGAATGGCAAACCACTTCAGGGCAGACAGACACAGTCCTGTGCCACACAGGGCTTCACTGTGTAGATGCCAGGGGATCTTCTTGCTAGTCCTTCCCAACAACAGACCAGAGTGTAGAAATCATGTCTGATTTGTGAGCTCTGCCCCTGATCCCAGCCCCAGCCCCCCAAATATCTGCAGTCTTTCAAAGATAAGTAAAAACTTAGGAGGAACTAGCACGTAATCAATTGGGTATTAAATGACAAGAATGAGGTTTGATCTGCTTGACAGCATATACAAAAAATTAATTCAAAATGGATCACACACCTAAATATGAAAGGTAAAACAGCTTCTAGAAGAAAACAAAAGAATGTCTTCACAACTTTAGAGTAGGCAAATATTTCTTAAATGACACACAAAGCACTAATCTTGGAACTTCATTCAAATTAAAGATTTTTTTTTATCAAAGAAAACCAATAGAGTGAAGAACCAAAACCAGACATATAGATAACTGAGGACTAGAATTCAGAATATATAAAGAACTCTCACAAATCAGTAAGACAATCCAACCTAAAAAAATGAGCAGAGGTCTTGAACAGACACTTTACAAAAAAGGGCTATTCAATAACCGATAAACTTGAAAAAGTACGATATTGATCAGGAAAACAAAACCACTATGAGATACCACTATCCACCTACTAAAGTGGCTAAAATAAGTCTGACAATAGCAAGTGAAAACAAGGAAGTAGAGCAACTAGAACTCATACACTGCCGGTGGAAGTAAATACACCTAGCAGTATTTACTGGAGCTGCACACATACCCCTGCCCTATACAGGTCTATCAAGGACTCCGTAGACTAAATACACACAAAGGATTACTAATAAAACTGAAGAAACCTGAGTAAGGTCAGTGGGTTGTGTCAATGTACTGGTTGTGATACTGTAGTATAGTTTTGCAAAAAGTCTCCATCGAGAGTAACTGGGTAAAGGATACATGACTTCTCTGATTCTTTCAATTGCATGTGAATACACAATTTCTCCATAAAATTTTCTATTAAAAGGGTGAATGAGAAAGGGATTCATGGAGAGGTAGGTGTAGCAGAGCATATTCTCATGATGTGGATGAGGACATTGGAATGCAGAAGATAGTGTGACAACTTGTGAGTGGTACACAGCCAGGAACAGAAGCCAGGGCTCCGGACACCCATTCTTTCGACAAATATTCATTGAGTACCTACAACGTGCTAAAGAACTGTTCTAGAATCTAGGCCCTGGAGTAACAACCGTGAACAATATACATAGAAAAGACAGCTCAAGGAGGTAAGAATGATCCCAACGGTCCTCAGTAAAAGCAGCCCCAGAATCACTGGTTGTGGGCTTGAAGGTAGGGCAGAGACATGTTGGAGTGATGGGGTGGGGTGGGGTATGGAGGGGATAGCTTTGGCCCACTGCAGCTGCACTGGCGAAGACGTCAAATCTACAAATGAGATTCTTGTGAGGAAGGGGCAATGTTTGGTTTGGACAAGAGACCAGGACTAAAAGTAACAGGATAAGCACAACCAGACTGGGCGCAAGGCTGGCTCAGGGGAATGCTATCCGGTGGGGAACTCAGGCAGCAGATGTTGTCCTGGGTTGATATCTCCGGAAAACTACAACTCCCAGCGTGCCTCGCGGCGCGCCCTTAGCCGGAGCGGTCATGTGATCGATGTCACGTGTCTCTGCAGCCGGCTCGGGCTTGAAGCACCGTAGGAAGGTGGTAGGAGGTAGGTTATAGAGGGTAGAAGGTACGGACAGTGGATGGGTTAGGTTCTTCGGTCCCCAAAGCCCCCCTACCGCGGCAGAGTTCGGGCACAATTACTGCAGGGCTCTGTAGCCCGGTGACCTTGGCCCCACGCCCGCCTTCTGTCGCGCCGGCGCCGCCGGACCTTTGCCCTGCCTGTCTCCTCCACCTCGTCCTAGGCCGGAGTCTAGCCCTGGAGTCCCTCCGAGTTTTCCCTACAGCGGCCTGCCGTTATCGCTTCAGGTCTAGGAATCGTCCCTTCGTCCCGTGTGGGCCCAAACCCACCTCTCAATGCAGCACACTCCTCGTATTTCAGGGCTCCAGCTCCAGGCTGGACTGGGCACCCACTCAGGTTGGGATCGGAGGGGGCTAGTGCAATGAGCACAACTCTGGGGTGAGCATCTGGGCATCAGGCTTCCAGTTCAGGTTCTGCCAACTACCCTGTAACCTTAGTCTACCGCTCCTTCCGTGGGCCCGTTTCCCCATCTGATCTGGCTCGTTCCATGAGTTAAAGCCAGAGCCACTCAGTTCCCCCTACTTTTTGTTGAGGCCAGCATAGAAACAACCTGCACTCTCTGCTGACGGCGGATTTTAGGTAAAGTCTTGAGAAAGAAGTAATTGGGGCCAGAGAGTGAACCGAGGAGAATCAGATCACAGTTCTTTGGGGAGAAGGACCTCTACCATAGCCAGTTGAGTGGAAAGAACAGGTAAACTGGGGACCATGCTGCTGAGCAATGGGGCCGGGGCGGGGGGGTGGGAGGGCGGGGGGAATGTGTGAGAGATCTTAGACTAATGCACAGCCTACAAGAGGTAGAGCCACCCTGCCTCTGAGCTTCATAGGCACCGCAGCCTGAGCGCTTATGTGGGTGACAGCGGAGGCTGGGCAGATGACTACTCCTTCTAGGAGAGAATCAGAAGGCTGCACCAAGCTTCACAACTTTGGACAAGTCACTCTATAGACCTAGGCCTCTGTCTGTGATGTGAGGGTGGTGGAGGAGGTGATCCCGTGATTTTGGCAGCACCGAATTTCCAGGACTCTTTCTGGAGCTATGTTGGAAGCCTGGAAGTCCTGAGCTGCCTTCGCTACCCAGCACCCTAGTCTTAGTTCTGCTTTGAATTTTTGCTGAGTTGCTGGCTGGGTGGCAGGTTACGTAAGAGGAAGCTCCGTGGCACCTAACTGATGTTTCTGGATTTGGAGCCAGCAGAGGGGTGTTTCCTCTGAAGCTGTGCCCCTCGATTTCAAGCTTGGTGAGAGATGTCTGAGAGCTCCTTTAGTTTCCCTTTTACCTCCCATGAGTGCAGGGCTCCCAGCTTTGCTTATCCATCATCAGGAAGAACAGTGGGAAGCATCTGACCACCCAAGGGCCCTGGTTAGTCATCCTAAACCCCCAGTGAGCTGAGGGCATCAGGAGGGATGCTGCCTATGATGGGTAGTAGTTGGGTCAGTCATTATTGTGGCATCTGATCAGTCTCCTGTACCTCGTGGGCTAAACCAGGAAGGGACAAGTGGAGAGTAAAATGCAGCATTTTGTATGGACAGCCTGGGTTCAGGACTCAGGCCAGAGGAGACTGAAGGAAGGAGTCTGACAGATTTCATCGGCCTGTGTGGTAGCTGTCCAGCAGCAGCCTCTGCAGAAGGCCACTTCTGGCTCCTCACTGCCCACTCAGCCCCTGCCCTTTTAACCTGGCCTTCATGTTGCTCGGATTCAGCAATTGGAATCCACCAGGCACTCCTTGGAAACTCTACAGGGCAGTTTTGCTCTGTCCTGTAGGGTCGCTATGAGTTGGAATCGACTCAGCGGCAATGGGTTTGGTTTTGGGGTTTTGGTTCATGTTGCTCTTTCTTCCTTCCTCTTAGCTGCCCTAGTGCCCTTGTGTCCGTTGTTGCCTAGCTGTGGCACCAGGCCTTGCTTTGGGCAGGGTTCTGCTCCTTGTGGAGCCCTGGTGGTGCAGGAGTTAAGAGCTTCGCTGCTAACCAAAAGGTTGGCAGTTTGAATCCACCAGGCTCCCCTTGGAAACTCTATAGCACAGTCGTGCTCTGTGTTAGAGGGTCATTATGAGTGGCAATGGACTGGAGGTTTGGTTTGGTTTTGGCTGCCTCCTGCTTGCTTAGGATTAAGGCTCCTTAGGCATGATGAGAATGAGGAGCATGAAAAGGGCCATTTGCAAAAATAACAGCAGTAGCCTTTTTTGAATCTTAAACCCTTACCTATGTTAATGCATTTCTTACAGTAACCTGTGAGGCAAGTGCTGTTGTTATCTCCATTTTCCAGGAAAGGAAAGGAGGTCTAGAAAGGCAGAGTGACTTGCCAGAGGTCACACAGCTAAGAAGTGGAGGAGTTAGGATTCTGACTTCAAAGTCTAATCAGAGACTGAGATCACAGCCCCTCCCTGCTCAGGGCTGCTCTGGGTCTGGGGCCATCCTTTCTCTGAAGAGTATTCAGGCTGTGAGCTGAACCTTGATAGCAGTGAAGATCAGAGCATCTCAAGGTTCTGGGAAGAAGAAGCCTCTTCTCATTTTTCAAGGGGGAGGCCTAAGGCCAGAGAAGAAGCTGTAACTCATCTCTGTTTACCAAGGGAGTGAAGAGAATCTATCAGGTGACAAGCCTGTTACAGAGTTCAGCTGTGCCCGAAGATGAAAGTACCATCTTCGGCACAGGGGTGGGGCACACACAAACAGATGGATGCTCCAGGGACAGACAGGTCCCAGCTCCACCACTGACCACCGCATGACACAGGTTAGAGTGCTTCACCTCTCTGGAGCTCATTTTCCTCCTTGGTAAGGTGGTGACAGTCATACCCACCTCTTAGGGCTACTGTGAGGATTGAATGAGATAAAGCATTCTGAGACTGCAGCAGTGGCTGTTGATAGTAACAGTACACATGACACGTTCGGCCCCACAGCCTTGCAGTCTAGCCCAGGAGAACAAGTCTGGTGCCATGAAGTGCTAGCACATGAGGAAATGCTGAGAGGGAACCTGATGAGCAAGGCCAGGCCCCAGGTTGCTCTGCAGAGATCTCAGTGAGTGTCCCAGGAAGTGGGGAAGAAGTGGGACCCAGAAGCATGGCTGGCATAGAGGGACTGGAGCATTGAAAGCAGGGGATCAGTAATCCGTTATTTCCCTGAGGACCCAGATGTGACAGGTACCAGGAATGGCGCCACTTCCAAGCTTTGGGCTGTCTTCATCATAGTCAATGCCTGCCTGGGAGCAGGGCTGCCCAACTTCCCAAGGGGGGCCCCATTGCTCGGGGAGAGGAGGGAGAATTGGCCTGAATTTCAAAGGGCCTTAAAAGCCACACCGAATTTAGACTCTGGACCAGAGGGAGGCGTGCTGAGCTGGAATGCTTTGAAACAGCCTTGGTTCTTTACCCAGGTGCCCTTGGCCCTGTGGTGTGGAAAAGGCTGGGAAGCCAGGCAGATCTGGATCAAAATCTTGCTCAGCCACCTGCTGGTATGTGACAGTGATTTGACCTCTTAAGTCTTCTGACATATGGATTCAGTAAAATAAGATATCCCCCTGTGACACACCTAGTCCTAAGCCTGGCCTCTCCCTAGTGCTGACATAGGAGTACTCCTCCTCCTTGTATTTACACTTTAATTACCGTATGGGCCTGCAATCATGAAGCAAGCAGGATTTGCATTTGCCATATTTCTGTATCTGCCATTCCACACTGTGGTACCAATGTGGTATTCTGTACAGAGGCACACATGGATTTGAATCCTAGCCAGTGATCTTGGGAAAGTTAATTGACCTTTCTGTGCCCGAGTCTCCCCATCTTAAAGTAACAGTAGTACCTGCCTTTGTCCCTTCTAGGTGGAGAAGAGCCAGAGCCCACAGGCCTCCCAGGGTAGGAGCTTGAACGGGCTGGTGCTGCCCTCCACCTGAGCTCTGGCTGTCCCCTTCACTGCCCAGGGGATGTGATCGTGAGACAGAACCCACAGACTCTGCAGGCAGAGGGCTCTTGGGAGAATGGCCCAGGTCAGCATCAACAGCGACCCTGGCGAATGGGGCTGGAGCACGGACGCCGGGGAGCGGGCCCGCTTGCTGCAGAGCCCATGTGTGGACACAGCCCCCAAGGGTGATGGGGAGGCCTCTCCCGGGGGTCCGGGCAGAGGCACCACTTCCACACTTGGGGCCATCTTCATCGTAGTCAACGCCTGCTTGGGGGCAGGGCTGCTGAACTTCCCAGCAGCCTTCAGTACTGCTGGGGGCGTGGCAGCTGGCATCACACTGCAGATGGTAAGTGCACTGGCATGGAGAGTAAGGATGCCATTCAGGTGGTGGGTCTGGGCCCTTTGCCTCAAAAAGAACACTTTGGATCAAAGATGGCCGGTAGGTGACACACATACTGCTGTTCTCCTCTCCCTCACACACAGCACACATTACTAATCTGTTCAAGCGTTCTTTCCTCTGAGCCCAGGTGAGGCTCTGAAAGCCTTCCCAACAATCAGGGAAGTTTGAAATTTAACAGCATATTTAGTTATTTTAGGTGTTACATTAATTTTTTAGTTATGTTTAAAAAGAGGGTCCTTATCATTTGGAATTACTTACTGAAATATTTGCTGATGAAGTAATATGAACTTTGTATTTGCTCCAAAACAATCCAGACTGGGGGTGGGGGGGGAGGAATAGATGAAACAAGAGTGGCCAAGAAGTAATTGTTTCTGAAGCTCCGTGATAGGTCGATGCTGTTGTTGTTAGGTGCCGCCGAGTTGGTTCCGACTCACAGCGACCCTGTGCACAACAGAACAAAACACTGCCTGGTCCTACGCCATCCTCACAATCGTTGTTATGCTTGAGCTCATTGTTGCAGCCACTGTGTCAGTCCACCTCGTTGAGAGTCTTCTTCTTTTCCACTGACCCTGTACTCTGCCAAGCATGATGTCCTTCTCCAGGGACTCATCCCTCCTGACAACGTGTCCAAAGTATGTAAGACACAGTCTCGTCATCCTTGCCTCTAAGGAGCATTCTGGCCGCACTTCTTCCAAGACAGATTTGTTCATTCTTTTTGTAGTCCATGGTATATTCAATATTCTTCGCCAACACCACAATTCAAAGACGTCAACTCTTCTTTGGTCTTCCTTATTCATTGTCCAGCTTTCACATGCATATGATGTGATTGAAAATACCATGGCTTGGGTCAGGCGCACCTTAGTCTTC
Organism: Loxodonta africana; assembly: GCF_030014295.1. Classification (NCBI taxonomy): domain Eukaryota; kingdom Metazoa; phylum Chordata; class Mammalia; order Proboscidea; family Elephantidae; genus Loxodonta; species Loxodonta africana. The sequence continues at coordinate 58,400,999 of NC_087362.1, forward strand.
AGGGTGACATCTTTGCTCTTCAACGCTTCGAAGAGGTCCTTTGCAGCAGATTTGCCCACTGCAATGCGTCTTTTGATTTTTTGACTGCTGCTTCCATGGCTGTTGATTGTGGAGCCAAGTGAAATGAAATCCTTGACAACTTCAATCTCTTCTCCGTTTATCATGATGTTGCTCATTGGTCCAGTTTTGAGCACTTTTGTTTTCTTTATGTTGAGGTGTAATCCATACTGAAGGCTGTGGTCCTTGATCTTCATTAGTAAGTACTTCTAGACCTCTTTACTTTCAGCAAGCAAGGTTGTGTCATCTGCATAACGCAGGTTGTTAATGAGTCTTCCTCCAATCTTGATGCCCTGTTCTTCATATAGTCCAGCTTCTCGTATTATTTGTTCAGCATACAGATTAAATAGGTATGGTGAAAGAATGCAAGCCTGACACACACCTTTCCTGACTTTCAACCAATCTGTATCCCCCTGTTCTGTCCAAACAACTGCCTCTTGACCTGTGTAAAGGTTCCTCATGAGCACAATTAAGTGTTCTGGAATTCCCATTCTTCGCAGTGTTATCCATAGTTTGTTATGATCCACGCAATCGAATGCCTTTGCAGAGTCAGTAAAACACAGGTAAACATCCTTCTGGTATTCTCTGCTTTCAGCAGGGATCCATCTGACATCAGCAATGATATCCCTGGTTCCACATCCTCTTCTGAAACCAGCCTGAATTTCTGGCAGTTCCCTGTCGATATACTGCTGCAGCTGTTTTTGAATGATCTTCAGCAAAATTTTGCTTGCGTGTGATATTAATGATATTGTTCTATAATTTCCACATTCGGTTGGATCATCTTTCTTGGGAATAGGCATAAATATGGATCTCTTCCAGTCAGTTGGCCAGGAAGCTGTCTTCCATATTTCTTAGCATAGATGAGTGAGCACCTCCAGTGCTGCATCTGTTTGTTGAAATATCTCAATTGAAATTCCATCAATTCCCAGAGCCTTGTTTTTCACCAATGCCTTCAGAGCAGCTTGGACTTCTTCCTTCAGTACCATCAGTTCCTGATTATATGCCACTTCTTGAAATGGTTGAATATTGACTAATTCTTTTTGGTATAATGACTCTGTGTATTCCTTCCATCTTCTTTTGATGCTTCATGCATCATTTAATATTTTCCCCATAGAATCCTTCACTATTGCAACTTGAGGCTTGAATTTTTTTTCAGTTCTTTCAGCTTGAGAAATGCCGAGCATGTTCTTCCCTTTTGGTTTTCCATCTCCAGCTCTTTGCACATGTCATTAGAATACTTTACCTTGTCTTCTCGAGAGGCCCTTTGAAATCTTTCGTTCAGTTCTTTTACTTTATCAATTCTTCCTTTTGCTCTAGCTGCTTGACGCTCAAGACCAAGTTTCAGAGTCTCCTCTGACATCCATCTTGGTCTTTTCTTTCTTTCCGGTCTTTTCAGTGACCTCTTGCTTTCTTCATGGATGATGTCCTTGATGTCATTCCACAACTCGTCTAGTCTTCGGTCACTAGTGTTCAATGTGTCAAATCTGTTCTTCAGATGGTCTCTAAATTCAGGTGGAATATACTCAAGGTCATAAGCTCTCGTGGACTTGCTCTGATTTTCTTCAGTTTCAGCTTGAACTTGCATATGAACAATTGATGGTCCATTCCACAGCCGGCCCCTGGCCTTGTTCTGACTGATGATATTGAGCTTTTCCATTGTCTCTTTCTACAGATGTAGTCAATTTGATTTCTGTGTGTTCCATCTGGCGAGGTCCATGTGTATAGTCGCCGTTTATGTTGGTGAAAGAAGGTATTTGCGACGAAGAAGTCGTTGGTCTTGCAGAATTCTGTCATTCGATCTCTGGCGTTGTTTCTATCAACAAGGCCATATTTTCCAACTACTGGTCCTTCTTCTTTGTTTCCAACTTTCACATTCCCATCGCCAGTAATTATCAATGTATCTTGATTGCATGTTCGATCAATTTCAGACTGCAGCAGCTGATAAAAATCTTCTGTTTCTTCATCTTTGGCCCTGGTGGTTGGTGCATAAATTTGAATAATAGTCGTATTAACTGGTCTTCCTTGTAGGCATATGGATATTATCCTATCACTGACAGCGTTGTACTTCAGGATAGATCTTGAAACGTTCTTTTTGACGATGAATGCAACACCATTCCTCTTCGAGTTGTCATTGCCAGCATAGTAGACTATATGATTGTCCAATTGAAAATGGCCAATACCAGTCCATTTCACCTCACTAATGCCTAGGATTTCGATGTTTATGCATTCCATTTCATTTTTGACAATTTCCAATTTTCCTAGATTCATACTTCATACATTCCAGGTTCGGATTATTAATGGATGTTTGCAGCTGTTTCTTCTCATTTGAGTCGAGCCACATCAGCAAATGAAGATCCCGAAAGCTTTACTCCATCCACTTCATTAAGGTGGACTCTACTTTGAGGAGGCAGCTCTTCCTTAGTCATCTTTTGAGTGCCTTCCAACCTGGGGGGCTCATCTTCCACCACTATATCAGACAGTGTTCCGCTGCTATTCATAAGGTTTTCACTGGCAAATGCTTTTTAGAAGTAGACTGCTGGGTCCTTCTTCCTAGTCTGTCTTAGTCTGGAAGCTCAGCTGAAACCTGTCCTCCATGGGTGACCCTGCTGGTATCTGAATACCGGTGGCATAGCTTCCAGCATCACAGCAACACACAAGCCCCCACAGTACAACAAAGTGACAGACGCATGGGGGGTTGGTCGATGGGGGCCCCTAATACTCTTCTCTCTACTTCTGCATATGTTTGAAAATTTCCACAAAACTTTGTCTTTAAAGAAAATCTCAACCTGGCAGCCTCCAGCAATTGATTAAAATTGCCCTGTGAAGTAAGACTCATTTGCCAGGTCCACTTTGGGTGTTGGCCCAGGAGATGCTGAGCAGCAGAGGATGCCCTCTGGCAGGCCTTCCCATGCCCCCTTGCTCTGTGTTCCTGCCTGCAGGGCATGCTGGTTTTCATCATCAGCGGCCTGGTCATCCTGGCCTACTGCTCCCAGGCCAGCAATGAGAGAACCTACCAGGAGGTTGTGTGGGCTGTGTGCGGCAAGCTGACAGGTGTGCTGTGTGAGGTGGCCATCGCCATCTACACCTTTGGCACCTGCATCGCCTTCCTCATCATCATCGGGGACCAACAGGACAAGAGTGAGGTTCCCCCTGAGTGCCCACCGCCTCCTCTCTGGGGATCATGGGGTGGACGGACAGGGTGCTGAACACCTGCCCAAGGTCCAGCCTGGGCCCAGGCTCCATCTGGGAATCCTCCCTTAGATGGGGGCCCTGAGGCCCAGCAGAGCAGGACATCGCACCTGTGCTACCCTGGCATGACATTTGCCCCTTCCTCCCTGTGCAGTTATAGCTGTGGTGGCAGAGGGGCCCGAGGGGGTCAGCAGCGGCCCCTGGTACACGGACCGCAAATTCACCATCAGCCTCACCGCCTTCCTCTTCATCCTGCCACTGTCCATCCCCAGGGAGATCGGCTTCCAGAAATATGCCAGGTTTGGAGACTCTACCTCTCCCACCCACAGTGCCTGGCAGAAATCTGATCACAGGCAGCTGGAGAGCCAAGAGGTGCTGGGAACCCCTTCCCTGCACACCTCCTCCCCTTCTTGGGGAGCCAGAGTGGTCAAGGCAGGCTGGACCAGGGCTTACAGGGTTTTGGGTATAAGACTTCCTCTCCTGTCAACAACAAAGGAGACGTGGCCCTTTGCATCAATGAGAGATTTGGTTTTACGTGTCCTTGTCAAGGAAGGCTGGGGCTGTGCCCAGGAGCGTGCATCCAGGCTGCTGGCTGGGGCTTGCCTCTCCCTGGGAGGGTGGGATTTTTGATCATTTGGGATTGTCAGCTTGGCAGCATCCTCCATGCAGCTTGGTGTAAAGGGAGAGGACTGGCTCTCTGGCTCAGCCTCGGAAAAGATTCTCTGAAGGATCCCAGGCCCTTCTGCTTCGGTCTAGCCCATTTCCTAATCTGTGAATGAAGCTGCCATACTCAGCTGTCCCAGAGGTCCCCTTTAATGCTGACTTGCCAGTGTTTGGACTCACCCCTTTAATCGCAGTATCTCCTAGTTCTCCAAGGTCAGGTTCAGAGGATGCCCTGCTCACAGCCCTTGCCAAGTCGGGGCCGTTTTGACTGAAGCTGAACCAGTGCATTTCCCTATGGCCAGAAATGTCAGTCTGGTCCCATTTCGACTGTCCAGCTTCCTCCTAGCTGTGGCAGATTTCTTCAAAACTTATTTCTCAGGCATTTGCTTGGTATAGTCTCCTAGTTAGTTCAGTAGACACCGAGGTCACTTGAGCTGAGTGTGGCTGCCCCTGGGGATATGACTAGAGAAAGGGCGGCTGGGGAGGAGGACACTCAATCTCTCCTTCCTGGCAGCTTCCTGAGCGTTGTGGGCACCTGGTATGTCACTGCCATCATTATCATCAAATACTTCTGGCCAGATAAAGAGATGACTCCCGGGAACATCCTGACCAGGTGGGTGAGGCCCCGGGAAGAGCAGGGTCAGGAATAAAAGGCCACCAAGGCGCTCTTCCCAAGGCTTAGCTCGTCAGGGATTGACTCGTTGGCCATTGGAAGAAGGAAGCAGGAAGTTCTGATCTCTTTGTACTGAAGGGAAAAGGGAGAACCAGGGACAGGGAGAGACTTTAACCACCAACATTCAACAGATGAACAGCACAGAGACAGCCAGGGTGTAATTGAACATTTTCCGTGCTTATGCTCCCCTGTGATATCTATCTTCTACAGGTAGATGAATCTGTTTGGTTATTAAGAAGAAAAAAGTTTCCTTTTTTTGAAAGGAACAAACCAGAATAGCAAAAGCCCCAATCCATGAACCAGGAATTCTGGGTTTTGGTCCCAGAGGGCCTCTGAAAGCACGGTTTACTGCCCTGTGAGGTGGAGGTGTCTCCTCTCCCTGTTCCCATACTTCTGTGGGTCTAATGTATAGATGCTGGTTGGTGGAGGCCATGGTGGGCTGAGTGAGGAGTGGGGGTATGGGGTCCACAGGCAGCAGCACCCTGTGTATTTGTCTGCAGGCCAGCTTCCTGGGTAGCCGTGTTCAATGCCATGCCCACCATCTGCTTTGGATTTCAGGTGCCAGTTATAAGGTCCCCACCATCCCTTTAGCTCAACCCTTATCCCGGGATAGAATCCATATTCCAGGAAGGACGGGAGGAATCCTGGGAAGGATGGAGTGGGGGCCCCAGGACTTGTCCCTTGTCCCTGGGGTCTTTGTCCCTACAGTCTCTCCCTCTGGAAACGGGTGAGGTCACTCCCCCACCATGACCGTGCCCTTTACCCTGACAGTGCCACGTGAGTAGTGTGCCCGTCTTCAACAGCATGCGGCGGCCTGAGGTGAAGACCTGGGGCGGAGTGGTGACGGCCGCCATGGTCATAGCCCTTGCTGTCTACATGGGCACAGGTGAGTACTCCCCTTGAGAGCCAGGCTTGGAGTGTTCGCACGTTCCCTCACGTCCCCACAGCCTCTGGCCTAGCTTTCCTGGGAACAGCCTTGTACTCCCACCACATCAGACACTTGTAGGTATTGGCTTGAACTTGAGCTCGTGGGCTTTCTCCTGCCAAGATGAGTGATGTCTAGTAAGCACTGCTGTTCTCAGTACGGGGGGCCCAGTGGAGATGAGACAAACCTGCTGTCGTGGAAGTTAGCCTAGATGGGAAGACAGTCATGCAAAGTAAAACAATCCAGACTCAAGAAGAAGTTCTAGAGAGTGGTGAGGGCCATGATGTCACTGAAACGGTAGAGGTGTGAGTGTGACTGGGTAGGGTGACTTGAGGGAGGAGAGGTTCACAGAAGTCCCCCCTCTGAGGAGGTGATATCCGAGGAGGCCCAAATGATGAAAAGGAAGCAGAATGTGAAGACCCGAGCAAGAACATTCCAGACAGAGCAACCAGAAAATGCAAAGTCCTTGAGGCAGGAAGAGAAAGAAGGTCGATATGGTTGGACAGCGGAGGTGGAGTGAGGTCAGATGGGCAGTGGGGGCCAGACCCTTTTGGGCTTTGAGGACTTCTTGGGAGCTAGGAAGGAGGGGTTCTAAGCAGAGGAGTGGCTCAGCGAAAGATGGCTCTGGCTGGTGTATGGGGAATGGACCGGATAAGGGAGCAGGACTGGGAGACCAGGAAGAATGTCCCTGTGGCCTGCGTTCCTTCCACAGACAGTTCCTGGAGCTGCCTGTGAAGACAGCCAGGAACAAGAGACGAAGAGTCCCTATTCTCCTGGGGCCTGTGTTCTGGTTGGGGAGATGGACGATAAACAAGTAAAAAAAAAAAATTCAGAGGGATGTGTGCTCTCAAGAAAGAGAATAATAGGGAGTGGCTAGAGATAGGAGTTATTTGAGATGAGCCGGGCAGGAAACGTTCTCTGAGGGGACATCTGAACTGAGACCTGAATGAGGAGGAGATGGCAGCATGAAGATCTGGGGGAGACGGGACAGTTAGTACAGAGGCTCCGAGAGAGGAATGAGCTAGGCAAGTTCAAGACAGAAAGACGACAGCATAGCCAGACCACTTCTGGCAAGGGGGAGGAAGAAGTCAGGGAAGGACGGTGTCTGGTTACCTTGTGCCTCTCCGGAGCTGCTCCAGTGTCCTCCCAGTTTACAGCTGCACTGAGGTGTGGACAGGCCCTCCCTGCCCTCCCAGGAGTTGCCCCGAGCCCATCTTCTCCCTGCCCACAGGCATCTGTGGCTTCCTGACCTTTGGAGCTGCCGTGGACCCTGATGTGCTCCTGTCCTACCCCTCAGAGGACATGGCTGTGGCGATTGCCCGAGCCTTCATCATCCTCAGCGTGCTCACTTCCTACCCCATCCTGCACTTCTGTGGGCGGTGAGCTCCCTCCCCACCTCAGGGAAGTGCTTCCTCTCACCAGGGCCCCTTGGAGCTCCCTACGAGCCCACCCCCTGCACCTGGTCCTTTGGCCTTGTGTGGAACCTGTTTTGTAGAAGGAGAAACTGAGGCCCATGGAAGAGTGTCAGTGCCCAGTGCCTAGGATGGCTCCCCAAGATCCCGGGTCTCAGCTGCCCCCTTTGTCCCAGGGTCACCGAAATGTTCTGTGAATCCTTTAAGATCTGTAGCCAGATCCTTCCGAGCTATGACACAGACACCAATCTCCTGAGTACCCCGGGCCCTTCCTTTTAAGGAGAGTAATAGTATCAGTTCCCATGTGGTGAGCAAGGCACCAAGCCCTTCTTCACGTTCACCATCTCATCCCGTTCCCACGGCAACCCTGAGGAGAAGTGTTAGGCCCATTTTACAGAACTAGAAATCAAGGCTCAGGGATCAGAGCCTCTTCCCCACAATCTGTTCATCTGAGGGTCTGGCTTGTGTGAGCTTGGGTGGGGCTGTTAGCAGGGCCGCCTCTGAGCCCCCCTTCTCTCCGTGTGGGCAGGGCCGTGGTTGAGGGCCTGTGGCTGCGGTACCAGGGGATGCCGGTGGAGGAGGACGTGGGGCGGGAGCGGCGGCGGCGAGTGCTGCAGACGCTGGTCTGGTTCCTGCTCACCCTGCTGCTGGCGCTTTTCATCCCTGACATCGGCAAGGTCATCTCAGTGGTGGGAGGCCTGGCCGCCTGCTTCATCTTCGTCTTCCCAGGTGCAGGCCCTGGGCCTCCTTCTCACGTCCACCCAGCACTGACTCCCAGGGCCTCCCCAGCCTCAGCGCCCCACCTGTTCAAACTCTGCCTAGGAGAGTACCCACTGGCTTTTGTGGATCACCCAGCCAGGCTCACTGTCATCCCTGCCCAAGCATTGTATCCTGCAAAGAAGGGGTAGTTGTTACGTCCCTTACCTCCTTTTTACTGATGAGGAGACTGACATTCAGAGAGGCTAACAGACTTCCCCAGAGGTTAACACATACACATACTAAGTCACAAAACCTTTTCAAACACAAGTCTCGCGTCTGGGTCCGTAGCCTATACTCTTAACCACTTCATTCAAGTCTCTGCTGCTCCCTGATTATCGGGGATCTAGCTGGTTCAGCCCATTACAGCCCAGGGGCAACAGGGTCTGGTGTCAACCCCCTGATGCAGAAACTGAAAGGCCTGAATTCTAGACATAGGTCTGCCACCAGATCCCTGGGAAATTGTGGGCAAACTCAGGACTGCAGGTATCTTGTCACTTGACTGTGAGTTCATCTCTACCCAGCGTGCCTCTGGCCACGAAGCTACCTTGAAAGCCCTTGCCACTCTGCCTGGATCGAGGGGGCCATATCTGCTAGGAAGTATATGGGGGAGGCGGGGAGCCTTGGGGCGTGGCCACCACTGAGTCTCCATCCAGTGCTGCCCATATAGCTCCCATGTAGTTTCGCCTGCAGCCCAAGGGATGCTGGTCAGATGCTGCTCACTGCCAGAAGAGGGAGCAGATGCCAGGCCTCCAGCTGGGTGTGGCGTGGCAGGCAGAGGTGGAATATCTGGAAGAGTAAACACAGGCCTTTCACCTTCTGCCTCTTAGCGGTGGGCCAGGGGAGGCTAGGCCTGAGGTGAGGAGCCCACCCAGGCTCTCAGGGCACCTCTTCTCTTCCAGGACTGTGCCTCATTCAAGCCAAACTCTCTGAGATGGAGGAAGTCAAGCCAGCCAGGTAAAGCAGGGCCCAGCACATCGTCTTCTTGGGGTGGGGTGGGGCAGATGGGGGGAGTGGCCTTGAGGAACCTTAAAACAGGTAGGAGTCAGGAGACCTGCATATCTGTGAAAAATACGGGGTTTTTTAGTACTCAGAGAAGAAGAGTAATAGGTAATAGTTGTTCCCATTCAAACACTACAGAAAGACTTAAGAGAAAAAAAGGCCGTTTTCATGCCCAGCCCACACCCCACCCCATTCCTTCTCCAAAGACAGTTCCCTGTTATCAGGCTGATGTGTGCCCTTCTAGACCATTCTGTGCATGTACATGTCTCTGTGTGTACATAGATGAATATGTATACACAAACGGGCTTTTGTCTAGTTTTGTTTTTGTCAGAATGGTTCCATGCCAGACATACTGCTCTACCACTTGCTTCCTTGCCCCCCAAACCATATGTCTTGGAGATCCTTCCATGTCAGGGTGCCTAGATCCACTTCTTTCTTTTTTCAGTGGCTGTAGAATAGTCTGTTGTATGAAAGTGCCCTGAGTGTGAATATTCTTGTATAGGCACTTCTGGAAAGACATGCTGAAGGACCTGGGTAGGATGGATTCCTAGAGGGAAGTTGCTGGGTCACAGGGCACGTTCCTTTTCACTTTGCCTCCAAAAAAGCAGGACTCCTTACAGTCCCAGCAGCAGTGAAGGAGAGCACCCTTTTCGCCACACCCCTGCCAGCTCTGCATAGAACAGTCTTTTTTACTTTTGTTTTGTTTGAGAGGAAAACATTACATTGTTTTAATATGCCCATTCCCGGAGTTATAGAGGTTGAGAACAGGTTACACACTTGGAAGGAAAAAATTATTAGGTAATACTTTTTCATTGAAGAAAACTGGGAAAATACAGTTGAGTCTAAAAAAGATAAAAATCACACTGCCAATACCAGGTTATAACTCCGTTGCTATTTTTGATGAACATATTCGCAAATATCTTTTTTTTTTTTTTAACAAAATGAATCACACTCCACGTGACCTGCCTTTTCTTGAACATCTTTCCACCAGGACCTTCATTCTCATCCTGGTCCTGTCCTTGACTTGCTGTGACCGGTCAGCATTAGATAATCCCATTAGGTCTTGGTCTCCTTATCTGTGGGCTAGGGATAATACAAGGAGTCGAGTCCCTGGGTGGCGCGAATGGTTAAGCGCTGCACTAGTAGCCAAAAGGTTGGCACTTCAAACCCACTTAGAGGCACCTCAGAAGACAGGCCTGGCAATCTGCTTCCAAAAGATCACAGCCTCAGAAACCTTGTGGAGCAGTTCTTCTCTGCATACGTGGGGTCACCACGACTTAATGACAACTAACAATAGCAACAGGGGTAATATACTCCACCAGCCCTGATTACATTTGAATGGAAAGTCCTTGGGAAGATAGGAAGTACCCTGCAAACAGAAGTGGTATAATTACGGTAGTTAACTGATCTTTTGGAGTCTGGAGAATCATGGGATGGGATGACTAACCAGGCCTCTCTCGCCTTCTGCCCTACAGCTGGTGGGCGCTGGTCAGTTACGGAGTCCTCTTGGTCACCCTGGGAGCCTTCATCTTTGGCCAGACCACAGCCAACGCCATCTTTGTGGATCTCTTGGCCTAACCACTGTCTCCCAAAGAAGATACAGCCTTTGCCAAGGACCCATCTCTTAGGGCTGTGGGGCCACCCCGAGTCTGGTGTCATTCCCCTGGACTGGTGGGATGGCATCCAGACCTTCTCTTCCAGGGACAGTTCTGGGTGAAAGCAGGGCCCATGCCTCTGGATAACTCAAACCCAGCTCCCTTCCTGCTCCCCAGTCCTGGCAGTGCCATGGATGGTGGGAGGAGGTCTTGCATTACAGAGGAACCCTCCCCCCAACTCTCCACTTCTCCATGCTTGAAACCCGTGAGTGAAGAGGGACAGTAGGCCTTGGAACAAAGGACCCAGGCTGACTTCCCTCTGGAGGAAGACTGTGGGCAAGGAGCCACTTGCTCTCCACAGAATGCCTGTCCTGGATAGGGCTGTGCTCAGTATCCCCACGCTCAGTGACTGCTCCAGAGGCAACAGAGGTGGGTAGATCCAGGCCTCATCCACTCCCTGCTGAGCCCACAGTGAGCCTGGTAGACATCTTTCCCATGGCTAGCAGACCTCTCCCAGGTCTTTTGGGGCCCCACTCTGTCTCTTTCCCCAAACATGAGGGTCCAAGCGGGCATCCCTTTCCTCCTACACCCCCAGGATATCACCACGTCTCATGTTTACAAACAGTGCCAGCCCAGCTCTGAAGCCAGGGCCGTACTGTGCCACGGTGCTGTGAGGACTCCTCCTTTAGCTTTCCCTGTGGGGGAGTCTGCTTTTCTCTCAGATTCCACATGGGCGCATCTTCTCAGAGGCACAAGGGTGGGTGATGGAGAAGGGTTGAAGCCTTTATGTTCCTTCATCCACTTTTGAAGGCTGCAGGCCCTGCACACAGGCTGGGCTGGCCAGGGTCAAGGGGAACCTCTGACATCTCAGTGATTGCTCTTCTTCCTCCTGCCTCACCCATAGCCAACCCCACAATGATAGTCAACCCAGAGAGAAAAAGGGCAGCTGTCACCAACAGGGGTTACCATGTAAGTCCAGTCACTCCAGCCTAGAAATTTCCCTTCCAATCTGGGTCTTCTCTACCCGCCAGACCCTGTCCTCATATCACTTCTCTATGCCCTGTCCCTGTTTCTCTAGCTCAGTCTCTTCCACTCACATAAGTTGGGGATACATGCCAAACCCTATCTCATCAGTCTCCTCAGCACCATGCATCCAGCAGGCCTGACCTTAGTGGCCTTTCAGTCACACTGAGGTCACACCTTGTATTGTTGTCCCAGGTGGGGTGAGGAGGGACTCTGTCCTCACCTTCCATATTCCCATCCTGACCCACGTTGGCCCCTCAGCTGCCCAGGTACTGAGCACTTTGGTCAATCCCAGGTACTGGGTCAAGTTTCTTCCCCCTGGAACACCCAGCATTTCCCTGGCCTCTCTTGCCTAAAACCTCTGTATTGGAGATGAGAGAGCAGCCCCCAGCAGCCCACCACTTGGGGCAGTCAGGTTTAAGAAGGAGTGGAGCCAGTCAGAGGTCAGCTAGGCTTCTGCCCAGTCTCCAGACAGATGGCCTACCTTTTCTCCATCCCCTCCCAGTGCCTGCCCCTTTCTGCCCTGGGCCAGCCCTACTTCTGCGGTTCTCTCAGCCTCCTGCACAGCACCAAGCCCTGCCAGCCCCCAGCGCTGACAACGTTAGGCTGCAAAGCTACCAATGCTGTATTTCATGGTCGGGGGGAGGCAGGGGCAGCAGGAGGATAAAAGGGGAGTCAGTGCTGCCCAGAGCCAGGCCAGGCTGTTGGGAAAAGGAGCTGGAATCTCCAAACCTCAGGAGCGCCTTCAGCATTTCCTCCCCCACCCTCTGTGTCAGGGTATTTTATTGTTTTTTTTAATTTGTGCACAACTTGGAGAAGGGATGATGGTTAATAAAAGGAGCTTGGGCTGCTGAGCTCTGTGGCCTGTGGCTGGTGCTGGAGACAGGGTCCAGGCCACTGATGGGAGAGGGAAGGGCTGGGGTAGGAGTGGGCCCACTGATGGGAGAGGGAAGGGTCGGGGTAGGAGTGGGCTAGTGGAGTACAGCCTTTCTGCATCACCACCTGTGATGGTTAAGGTTGTCTGTCAACTTGGCGGGGCTATGATTCTGGTGGTTTGGCAGTTAATGATAGTTTGGCAGTTGTATAATGATATGAACACCTCCATGATGAGATTTGATAAAATGTGATCACCTCCATGTTGAGATCTGCTGTGAGTAGCCAATCAGTTGAAAGGGAGTTTCCTTAGGGACGTGGCCTACCAGGAGGACTTTCTGGCAAGCTCGAAAGCTTTTGCTCACTCTGGATCCTGCAGCTGGCTCGTTTGTCCAACCTCCGGTTCTTGGGACTTGAGCTAGCGGCTTACCTGCCATCTTGCCTGCCAATCTTGGGATTCATTGGTCTTTCCAGCCTGTGAGCCTGAACCCTGTTGTCTGACCAGATCTTGGGTTCGCCAGCCCCTGTGGCTATGTGAATCAGGAGAGGCCTCCAGCCTGACCCATGGACTTGGGACATTCCAGCCTCTACAACCATGTGAGCCATTTCCTTGATATAAACCTCTCTACATAGATACTTGGAAACCCTGATGGTGTAGTGGTTATATAGATACTTGGAAACCTTGATGGTGTAGTGGTTAAGAGCTACGGTTGCTAACCAAAAGGTCGGCAGTTCGAATCCACCAGGCGCTCTTTGGAAACCATATGGGGCAGTGCTACTTGACAGCAATGGGTATATAGATACTTACACATTTTAATGGTTTTACTTTTCTAGAGAACACAGTCTAAGATACTACCTGTGGCCCATGTCTCAGGGATGGTACCACCACACTTCCTTTACCAAGCTGGAGGCCTGCAGTGGTTCCTGACACCCCCTTTCCTTCCATACCCCACCAGGGGTTCACAGAGTCCCAGCCCTTCCCCACATACTGAGAACTTGTCTCAGCTTCCAGCCCCACTGCCTCTGCCTCAGCTCAGGCCCCATCATTCCTTCCTTGCACCCCTGAGGCCTCTGCAGCGGGAGCCCTATGCTGCAGGTGCCTCCTGACCGCATATCTCGGGGTGAGCTTCAGACTCATGAGTACCCACCGTTCCATCTTCTCAGAGGCCTGTGTCAAGCAGGCCCTGCCTGTCCTGCCTGTGGAGCCAGTCACTGTGCTCAGTGCTGGCCAGAAGCAGCAAAACTCACACCAGCTCCCCTGCCAGGCTAGTGGGGAAGACTGATGCTAACTAAGCAAGCAGTCACACAAGTACATACTTGCAAATTGTGATAAGTGCCAAGAAGGGAAGACAGAATACTTAGGGGCATGGAGCTTATCTGGGGAGTCAAGGAAGGTTTCCTGGAGGAAGTGACATTCGAACTGGGCCCTAAGTTACGAGTAGGAATTAACTCGATGAAGAGAGGTGGGAAGATCATCCCAGGCAGTGGTAACTGCATATGCAAAGGCCCAGAGGTGAGAGGAACTGAAAAGTGGCCCTATAGCTGGAGCATCACCTGGGGGTGGGAGAGCAGCAGGGCTGAGACTAGAGAGGCCTCAGACAGACCCTGATTGAATTAGCGATGCCTCCTATGCTGTGGGAACTCAGATGAGTCAGTTAACTTCCCTGAACCTCATTTTCCTCAACTGTGAAGTGGAGGTGATGATGCCTGCCTTGTAGATGTAGATATTACAAATCCAAGGGAAATGGCATAATATTTGTGAAGTGCTTGGCAGATACAGAGACCGTCTTGGTCATTTTGTCATACTGGGAGGAAGGAGCATGCAGCTGCAGTTTCTTCCTTTGATCAGTAGAGGTCACCCTTGCATAATTTGTGCTTGTGATAGTGGGGCATCTGTAGCCTCAGAGGAGACTAGGGCTCCTGGTGACTCAGCTGCTTGGTGCATCTGAGTGACACCTCTACCCTGGGGCAGGGCCACTTCCAACCTGGTGGCAGAATCAGACCAATCGAATAATCACAGAAACACCTGTTGCCGTTGAGTCAATTCCAACGCATAGCAACCCTGTATAGTGCAGAGTAGAACTGCCCTGTGGGGTTTCCAAGGCTGTAAATCGTTATGCAGGCAGACTGCCACACCTTTCTCCTGTGGAGCAGCTGGTGGGTTCGAACCTCTGGACTTTGGATTAGCAGCTGAGCACTTAAACCGCTGCACCACCAGGGCTCCTCAGATGTAGATTTAAAAAAAAAAAACATTGTGGTCCAGTTGATTCCAACTCATAGCGACCCTATAGGACAGAGTAGAACTGCCCCATAGAGTTTCCAAGGAAGGAGCGCCTGGTGGATTCAAACTGCCAACCTTTTGGTTAGCAACCGTAGCTCTTAACCACTGCGCCACCAGGGTTTCCCAGATATAGTACAAATCCAGATGTGGTGTTAGTTCATTGCTGTGATACAGTTTTTGTACATTTCATTCTGTGGGGAAGGAGGCCAGGAACTTTGGAACCAGGGAGGCAGACATACTGTCCTCCAAAAACTTCAAGTTTCCCGGGGGCAAACAGGTCCAAGATTCATCCATTTGATCATTCTTCTGTTAAAAATGAAATTGTTATTACTTAAAGGACCCCCAAAGCCCTGTGGCTTAACACAATGTATATATATCACTCATGTCAGAGTCTAATGCAAGTGTTCCTGGCCAGGCATATGGAAGGCAAGGGTGAGGTTTGGGGGCTACAGAGAGGGGACTTAATTGGAAGTTTTAAGACAGTATGGTTGACCCCTAGAGTGAATGCTGTTGAAGGCCCACCCAGACCCACCTCACAGGCTGATACCCCCAGCTTGCCAGCTGATGTGAGTTTGGCTGAGGGCTTACAGCTGTTCCCATCTCAGTTGACTGCCCCCTTCTGAAATGGAGTCACCTCAGCTGGGAAAGTGCATCTTGCAGTCAGTGACTGAGAGGCACCACCATTCTGTCCCTCCACTTCCTGCCCCCCACCATCCCCACCCTCAAAGGACTAACCTCCCAGTGGGATTTGTGTTCTAGAGCATCCTCTGTGTCAGGGTGGATCCAGCCTCCAGCTGAGACCACATTCTCACTTAACTTTCTTCCCCTGCTTTCCTCCATTCCATCAATAAATCACTTTCACAAGAATCCCCATCTCCTCTCAGGCTGTGCTTTTAGGGAGCCCAGCCAAGACAACTCCTGTTTTCTCTCTTCCTTTCCCCCAGCCTCACTCTAGGAAATGGAAATTTCTTCCCTGGAGCAACTGAACAGGGCGATTCCTAACTCTGGGAGCTGAGGTACAAAGGAGGGTAGGGGAGAGGTAAGGGGCTGACAAGAGGGGAGGGACTTCAGGTTTATACCCCAGGCAGAAGAGAGGAGGAGCAGTTGAATGACCCTGGAGAAAAGACCTACAGATACCTCCGATACAAAGGTTGGGTTCCTACCTGACACCCTGCAGTGATGACCTCAGCTGACCAACAAGCACAATCAAACAGCTTCCAGTCAGCTTTTTAATGCCTGACTCCTGGATATTTCTCAGAGAAATAAAGAAGATATCGCATGCATAAACCAAGAAAAGGATGTTTTGAAAAAAGAAGAAAATAAGAACTAGCACCTAAAAATTAAAAGTACGATACCAAAAAACCAAAGCCGCATTGCCGTTGAGTCTATTCTGACTCCCAGCAACCCTGTAGAACAAAGTAAAACCGCCCCATAGGGTTTCCAAGGAGCAGCTGGTGAAACTGAATTGCCAACCTTTTGGTTAGCAGCTGAGCTCTTAACCATTATGCCACCAGGGCTCCAATTAAAAAACCAAGAGTTGAAGATAGGGAAATCTCCCAGAAAGCAGACCAAAGAGATGAAGAGATAGGAAAAGAGAAAAGATAAGAAAATTAGAGTTTCAGTCCAGCTCCAACATTTTGACTAGCAGGAGTTCCAGAAATAGAGAAAATGGTATGGGGTGGGGAACATTATTAAAAATATATATATATATATATTTCAAGGAATTTTCCCAGAACTGAAAGACACGAGTCTCCATATTTTGAGTCAGTAAATTGAATTTTAAGAGCTCCAAACATTATTATGAAATTTCACAACCCTGGAAATAGAAAATCTTAATGGTTCTGAGGGTGTGTGTGGAGGGTTACTTTTCATCAGCACCACTGCAAGCTAGAAGATAACATATCGACATTTTCAAGTTTATGAGCAAAAGTGAGTTTCAACCTAGGTTTCGGTATGTAACCAAACTCTCAAGTGTGAGGCTAAAATAATATTTCCAGATAAGCAAGGAGTAAATAAATTTGCATCCTATGCAACCCTTCTTAGAACGTCACTGGAGGACATGCTTCAACAAAACAGAGCTGTAAACCAAGAAAGAGGAAGGCAAAATACCCAGGAAACAAGGAATCAATCTCAGAAGAATGACCAAGGTGGTTCTGGAATGGCAGCTGAGCAACTGGGTAAATAAAAGATTTCCACTGCAGTTGGAGTAGGAGGATAGAGAGCTGTAGAAGGAGGGCCTCCAGGGAAACCGTAAAGCTAAGAGGTTATCTGATATGCCTAAGCATTTGGAGTAACTATTGACAGATCTCTTGGAGCATTTGGATAAGTGCATAGATAACTAAGCAAATGGAAAAATATGGCAATTATTAACTGTAGGAAAAACAAAAACCTTTTACAAGAAAGGAAATGTAATCATTGTAAACTACTTAGCACAACAGTGAACAGTATTTACAGAGTCATGATAATGTATGCACTGATCATTTAACCCCATAGGTGTTTTGTGACATAACCTTATACAACAAAATGGGATGAAGGGACTTCAGGGTGCAGATGTGAGAAAAAGCTAAATCATTAGTTAGTAATTGCTGCTTTTAATTTTTAAATTGAGTAAAAAGCAGTCTTAAGTATATTATTTTAAAATATTGAGATAAATGCCAAAAACCATTTCAAAGAGACAAAAATCTGGAGAACAGGACTGGAGAGAGGTGGGCAGAGTTGAGACAAGGGGCCACTGACATGTGATTTAAACTTTTTAGACTAGACACATAATAGACACATGGCTAGTTTGATGTTTGATTTTTTTTAATTATTATTTTAAAAGAGATGAAATTGAATGTCTACTATGTACCATGTTCCAATCCCAACTTTGCTACTTAGGGTGAGGCCTTGACATATTACTTAAACTCTTTAGGCCTGATTTCCTAACCTGTATATTACTTGTTTCCACCACGCATCTGTCAGCTTGTGGTACTGTAGTGGCTGCGTGTTGCTGTAATACTGGAAGCTTTGCCACTGGTATTTCAAATACCAGCAGGATCATCCTGGGTAGACAGGTTTCAGTGGAGCTTCCAGACTAATACAGACTAGGAAAAAGGACCTGGAGGTCTACTTCTGAAAAAATTGGCCAGCGAAAACATTATGAATAGCAGCAGAGCACTGTCTTACATAGTGCCGGAAAATGAGACCCTTAGGTTGGAAGACACTCATAATATGACCAGAGAAGAGCTGACTCCTCAAAGTATAGTTGACCTTAATGACATAGATGAATTCAAGCTCACAGAACCCTCATTTGCTGATGTGACATGACTCAAAATGAGAAGAAACACCTGCAAACATCCATTAATAATCGAAATATGGTATGTACAAAGTATGAATCTAGGAAAATTGGAAGTCGTCAAAAACAAAATGGAACACATAAAAATCAGTATACTAGGCATTAGTGAGCTGAAATGGACTGGAATTGACCATTTTGAATCAGACAATCATGATCTACTGGGCCCGGAATGACAAAATGAAGAGGAATGGCATCACATTCATTGTCAAAAAGAACATTCCAAGATCTATCCTGAAGTACATCACTGTCAGTGTTAGAATAATATTCATACACCTACAAGAAATACAACTATTATTCAAATTTACTCACCAACCACTACAGCCAAAGATGAAGAAACTGAAGACTTTTACCAACTTCTGCAGTCTGAAATTGAGAAAATGTGTAATCCAGATGCATTGATAATTGCTGGTGATTGGAATGTAAAAGTTGGAAACAAAGAAGAAGGATCAGTAGTTGGAAAGTATGAACTTAGTGATAGAAATGATGCCGGAGATCGCATGATAGAATTGTGTAAGACCAACAACTTCTTTGCTGCAAACACATTTTTCAACAACATAAAAGGTGACTATACACATGGACCTAGCTGGATGGAATACACGTGAATCAAATTGACTACATCTATGGAAAGAGACAATGGAGAGGCTCAATATCATTAGTTAGAACAAGGCCAGGGGCCGACTGGGAAACAGACCATGCTCATATGCAAATTCAATTTGAAGCTAAAGAATATTAGAGCAAGTCCACAAGAGCCAAAATACAACCTTGAGTATATCCTACCTGAATTTAGAGACTATCTTAGGAATAGATTTGACATTGAACACTAATGACCTCAAGGACATCATGCATGAAGAAAGCAAGAGGTCATTAAAAAGACATGAATAAAGAAAAAGACCAAAATGGATGTTAGAATACTCTGAAACTTGCTCTTGAATGCAGAGTAGCAAAAGCAAAAAAAAATGAAGTAAAAGAGCTGAACAAAAGATTTCAAAGGGCAACTTGAGAAGACAAAGTAAAGTATTCTAATGAAATATGCAAAGACCCGGAATTAGAAAACCAAAAGGGTAGAACATGCTTGGCATTTCTCAAGCTGAAAGAACTGAAGAAAAAACTCAAGCCTCAAGTTGCAATATTGAAGGATTCTACAGGGAAAATATTGAATGACACAGGAAGCATCAAAAGAAGATGGAAGGAATACAGAGTCACTGTACCAAAAAGAATTGGTTGATGTTTAACCATTTCAGGAGGTAGCATATGATCAAGAATCAATTGTAATGAAGGCATTTGTGAAAAACAAGGCTCCAGGAATTGATGGAATACTAACTGAGATATTTCAACAAACAGATGTAGCTCTGGAGGTGGTTACTCATCTATGTCAAGAAATTTGGAGAACAGCTGCCTGGCCAGCCAGCTGGGAGAGATCCATGTTTGTGCCCATCCCAAAGAAAGGTGATCCAACAGAATGCAGAAATTATCGAACAATATCATTAATATCACACACAAGTAAAATTATGCTGAAAATCATTCAAAAGTGGTTGCAGCTGTACATCAACAGGCACCTGCCAGAAATTCAAGCCAGATTCAGAAGAGGGATATTGTTGCTGATGTCAGATGGATAATAGCTGAAAGCAGAGAATACCAGAAAGATGTTTTCCTGTGTTTTCTTGACTATGCAAAAGCATTTGACTGTGTGTATCATAACAAATTATGGACGACATTGCAAAGAATGGGAATTACAGAACACTTAATTGTGCTCGTGCGGAACCTGTGAGTAGACTAAGAGGCAGTCCTTCAGATAGAACAAGGGGATACTGTGTGGTTTAAAGTCAGGAAAGGTGTGTGTCAGTGTTGTATCCTTTCACTATACTTATTCAATCTGTATGCTGAGCAAATAATCCAAGAAGCTGGACTATATGAAGAAGAATGTAGCATCAGGATTGGAAAAAAACTTTAACAACCTACAGTTGCAGATGACACAACCTTACTTGCTAAAAGTGAAGAGGACTTGAAGCACTTACTGATGAAGATCAAAGACTACAGCCTTCAGTATGGATTGCACCTCAGCATAAAGGAAACAAAAATCTTCACAAATGGACCAATAAACAACGTCATGGTAAACAGAGGAAATATTGAAATTGTCAAGGATTTCATTTTACTTGGATCCACAATCAATGCCCATGGAAGTAACAGTCAGGAAATTAACGATGTATTGCATTGAGCAAATCTGCTGCAAAAGACCTCTATCAAGTGTTAAAAAGCAAAGATGTCACTTTGAGGACTAACGTGTGCCAGACCCAAGCCATAGGTCAGTCGCCTCATATGTATGTGAAAGCTGGACAATGAATGAGGAAGGCTGAAGAAGAACTGACACCTTTGAATTATGATGTTGGTGAAGAACATTGAACACACCATGTGCTGCCAGTGGAACAAAGAAATCTGTCTTGGAAGAAGTACAGCCGGATGGCTCCTTGGAAGTGAGGATGGCAAGACTTCATCTCAGTACTTTGGACACGCTATCAGGAGGAACCAGTCCCTGGAGAAGGAGATCATGCTTAGTAAATTAGAGGGTCAGCAAAAAAGAGGAAGACCCTCAATGAGATGGATAGACACAATGGCTGCAACTGTGGGCTCAAAGCATAACAGCAAGGATGGCATAGGACCAGGCAATTGTTTCGTTCTGTTGTACATAAGATTGCTGTAAGCCAGCACCTACTCAGTACCACCTAACAACAACAACATATTAATTGTTGTAGCAGAGACTGTCTGACCTCCTTTCCTGTTTTTTGACAGAAATAGAACTGCTTTTTAACTGGGCATATGGCCACCCAGAATATACCCTACATTCCCCAGCTTCTCTTGTAGCTAAGTGTGGGGACGTGACTAAGTTCTGGCCAATGAAATACAAGCACAAGTATCTTGAGGCAATTTCTGAGACCCTTCCTTTAAAGACAGCTGGCATGTTTCCTTTGCTTCTTCTTTATTGTCATTCCGTTTATCCTACTGCCTGGAATGCAGATGTGATAATTAGAGTTGCAGCCACCATCTTGGACTGTGATATTGAAACCCTTCTATAAGGATGACAGACTGATGAAATGCTGAGTCTGGGTCCCCAAAATTTCCATAATAAGCATGAACTACTTACCTTTGACTTAAGAGAGAGAGAGAGACTTTCATTTTGTCAAAGCCACTGTAATTTTTGGTATCTGTTACTAACAAACAGAATCCTAGCCAGTATACTATCTTTTTTAGTTATCTAATGCTAGTGTAACAGAAATACCACAAGTGGATGGCTTTAACAAAGAAAAGTTTATTTGCTCATAGTAAAGTAGGCTAAAAGTCCAATTTTAGGGCATCAACTCTCTGCCGGCCTTCTCATCAATGTTCCCCCAGACTAGGAGCTTATTTGTGCAAGGACCCTGCGTCCAAAGGATGCACTCTGCTCCCAGCACTGCTTTCTTGGTGGTATGAGGTCCCCCTGTCTTTCTGCTCACTTCTGTTTTTTGTATCTCAGGAGATTGCCTCAAGACACAATCCAATCCTGTAGGTTGACTCCTGTCTCACTAACACAACTGCTGCCCATCCTCCTTCATTAACACCATGGAGGCAGGATTTACAACATATAGGAAAATCACACAATACCTGGAATCGTGGCCTAGCTAAATTGATACACACACTTTTGGGGGGACATAATTCAATCCATGACATTCTATCCTTTGGCCCGCAAAAATCACACCCTTAAAACATGTAAAACATATTCACCCCATTACATCATAGCAAAAGTCTTAACTGCAAGTCCAAAATCTTCATCTGTGAAATCTAGAATACAAGCTATCTGCTTCCAAGGATACAACGGCAGAACAGACACAAGCTAGACATTTCTATTACAAATGGGAGAAACTGGAGGGAAAGGGGATAACAGGCACCAAGCAAGTCAGCAGAACACATTACATTAGCCTTCAAGCTTTTGAAAATAATCCTCTGTTCTCTGAGACGATTTACACAATCACCCTGCCCTACAGACTCTAGGTATCAACCACACTCTGGATTTTGAGTGGAGGCCCCTTGGCCCTAGGCTTCAGCTCCACCTTCCAGGCCCACTGGGACGGCAACTCTGCTCCCTCAGCTTTAGACGCACAATTCTCCTAGTCCATCTAAGTGGTGACTCCACCCTTGGGAACACCAGAGGCCATGGCTCCACCCTTTGAAACCTCTGAGGTCATGGCCATAACTTCTGAGACTGAAGCAACTCAGCTTCTTGTGTTCCTTGTCTCTTCAGCATCTGTTTCCTGGTTTCTTGGCCTCTCGGCCCTGGGGCCTCATGCCTGCATCTGCAGTGCTAGGGCAAGTGTTCCAAAGCTCAGTAGCTCCACCAATAAGTGCCCGGAGCACCTCACTCCACACAGGCACTCAGCTCTCTTGCTCCAGCATCAGCTCCAGCGCCATCTCACGCTAGTCTCCTGGTTCTGCTGCTGCTGCTTCTCTGCGGCTGCTTTTCTGCCACTGCAGGTTCTCTGCTGCTGCTGCCGCAACTTTATCCATTCACAGTTTCAAAACCGCTTCCACATTTTAGTTGTCTGTTACAGCAGCACCCCACTCCTGGTACCAAATTCTGTCTTAGTTATCTAGTGCTGCTGTAACAGAAATACCACAAGTGGGTAGCTTTAACAAAGAGAAATGTATTTCCTCACAGTAAAGTAGGCTAAAAGTCCAAATTCAGGGTATCAGCTCCAGGGGAAGGCTTTTTCTCTCTCTGTCAGCTCTGGAGGAAGGTCATTGTCCTCAATCTTCCCCTGGTCGAGGAGCTTCTCAGGTGCAGGGACTCCTGGTCAAAAGGAGGCACTTTGCTCCCAGCACTGCTTTCTTGGTGGTATAAGGTCCCCCTGTCTCTCTGATTGCTTCTTTCTTTTATATCTCAAGAGATTGCCTCAAGACACAATCCAATCTTGTAGGTTGAGTCCTGCCTCACTAACACAACTGCTGCCCACCCTCCATTATTAACATCATAGAGGCATGATTTACAACATATAGGAAAATCACACAATACCAGGAATTATGGCACAGCCCAACTGATACACACATTTTTGAGGGGACATAATCCAATCCATGATACCATTTTTCAGGCCTTTGTAAGGATTAAAAATTAGGTAATATAAAATGCCCAACACACAGTAGGTATTCAACAAATGATAATTATTAAAAAATGGGGAGCCAACAGAACAGAGTGCTTAAAAGCTTCCATTTCAGAGACCCAGAGATTAAATAAGGTTTGACATCTAGCTCCTCTATCGACTCCTTAGCTATGTGACAGCTAAGCCTGGATGATCTCCCCTGGGTTTGGTTGCTTTGGGCCAAAAATGAAGGTGGGAGGTTGAAGGAATGTTCATTAGCCATTCATTCATTCATTCAACAAATGATTGAGCAGTTACCATGGGCCAAGTATTGAGCTAGATGCTGAGGACAGAGGAGTTCTTGTCCTCCTGGGATTGACTGTCTTGTGATTGAGAATATACAAGTAAACAAGGACAAATGGTGACGTCCTATGAAGGAAGTAGACAGGGTGATGTGGTACAGAATGATGGGGGAAATCTAATTGGATTTTTTTATAACAGCTTTATTGAGGTACAATTCATATACCATACGATTCACCCATTTAAAATGTACATTCAATGATTTTTAGTATATTTACGGAGTTGTGCAACCACTGTCACAATCAATTCTGGAACATTTTCTGACCCCCAAAAGAAACCCTTGTACCCATTAGCAGTCACTCCCTGTTTCCCCCCAGCCTCCTACTCTTCCCAGCCCTAGACAACCACTAATTTACTTTCTGTTTCTATGGATTTTCACCACATTGCATCTAAATGGAATCATATAGTATGTGGTCTTTTGTGACTGGCTTCTTTCACTTAACCATAATTTTTCAAGGTTCATCCACATTGTAGCATGTATTAATACCTCATTGCTGTTTATTATCAAATCATGTTCCATTGTATGGATCTTCTATTACATCATGCTACCTAGATGTTGTTCAAAGCCATGGGATTTGAAGGTGGAGAGTCCGGAGATGGGATGGGGGAATAGAGGGCTTCCACCCTGGACTCAAGACTAAAGTCTCCTTCTCCCAGTCAGAGCTTCCCAGGCAGACAGGTTTCTACTCAATGCAAAAAGGCAATGCCAAAGAGACTCTCTGAGTGGTTCCACCTGACCGCCTTTGCTCCAAATTGCTACAGCTTCCTTTGGTTGTGTGCATACTCTCCCAGGTCACCCAAGGATATGGGCTAGTCTTTTTCCCAGGTGGGAAACCACTGGCTCTGGGTTCTGGGGGTGGGGAACACTCTACAGAGGCCACCTGGGAGTTTGACCTTTAAATGATCCCGGAGAGGAGAAAGCCTGTAACATAAATATTGATTTTTTCATTATTACAGCAATGAGCTTTTGGCTCAGGATCAAAGAGACCCACCTGGCTCAGGGAACCGGCGGCAAAGTGGAAGGAACCACGTGGCTGAGAGGCTAGAGGCTCCCACGTTGTGGAAGGATGGGCATATGGAGCTAGCAGTCTTAGTGCAGACCTGGGACTAGGCATTGGAGTAGGGGAGGCTGTGGAGTACAGGCTTCAGAGTCTGATCCAGATTCAAATTCCAATCCTAGGTTACTTAATCTCTCTGAGCCTCAGTTTCGTTACCTGTAAAAATGGCGACAAAAGTAGGGCCAACCTAGCAGGGCTGTGGTAAGGACAGATTATGATAATAAGTCTGCCACTTACTGAGTACTTTTCATGTAAATATTATGTTTTATCCCTTTTAATGGTCATAACGGAAACCCTGGTGGTGTAGTGGTTAAGTGCTACGGCTGCTAACCAAAGGGTCAGCAGTTTGAATCCTCCAGGCACTCCTTGGAAACTCTATGGGGCAGTTCTACTCTGTCCTATAGGGTCACTATGAGTCGGAATCTACTCGACGGCACTGGGTTTGGTTTTGGTTTAATGGTCATAACAACCTAATGTTATAATCAGTCCTATTTTATAGAAGAGGAAACTGAGAAACAAGGTAGCTTTGTTCAGCTAGAAGTGAAGTTGCTGTGTGTAACCCAGGGAAAGGAAAGGTTTCTTATTATTTTTCTTCCAGTTGCTCATCCAGGCTGAGCTCATGTTACCAGCCACTCCTGCCCCCATCACATGTCACAGAGGCGTTTATTTCCCCATTGCCAACAGACCTTAGTTGATTTCTGAAACCAGCCCTTGTCAGGTTGGTGCCAACAGAAAAGCAAGCTCCAGTGGAGATCACTGGGCAAGGGTGGTGGGTGCGCAAGGCCCCTGGTCCCTCTCCGGGCTGGAGGTGGGGACAGCACCTTCTCCTGCTGAGGTGGGAGAGGCCACACAAAGGGTGCTCTCCATGCAGCAGAGAACCCCACCTATGCCCACGCTTTTGCCCTCTCAGTCTTGCCAGCCTCCTGCCTGGCTCAGGCGCTGAGGACCCTGGTCTCTAGCGCAGGCACCCCCAAAGGCTCCCCAGGGGCTGCCCAGGGCCTAGGGAAGAAAATAAGAGAACTACTAGTTATGAGTGGGGGCAGTGGTGGTTCAGTGGTAGAATTCTCGCCTTCCGTGGGTGAGATCTGGGTTCTGTGGATCACAGTGGTCTGGTCCCATTGTGCATAGGGCCCCAATGAGTCAGACTCGAAGGCAGCTAACAACATTTACTATTATATTTAACCTATCTTTTTAAACATACCTATTTTTTATACTGGAAACCCTGGTGGCGTAGTGGTTCAGAGCTACGGCTGCTAGCCAAAAGGTCAGCAGTTCGAATCCACCAGGTGTTCCTTGGGAACCCTATGGGGCACTTTTACTCTGTCCTTTAGGGTTGCTGAGTCGGAGTAGACTAGATGGCAACGGGTTTGGGTTTTTTTTTTTTTTTTTGTATACTCCACTAAGTATTGTTCCCAGATAGTTGTATTAAATCTCCAACTCTGAGAGCTGACATAACTATTTTAATCCTATAGTTCTGTCAGCTGTTATTTTATAAATATTCTGTCTAAGATGGTTCATATATAATGCAAATGTGTCCAGAATTATTGTACCTTTTTCACCTATCCGTCCTTTTACTACTATATAAAGTCCTTCTTTGTCTTTTTCATATTTTTCATCTTAGATACTAATTCGTCTGGTGTTAAAATTGCTCCCCTGGTTTTCTTTTTGGTTCACATTTGCAGACCTTTATTTTCAACACTAAATATTTTTAAACATTTCTTGTAGACAATATATTGCTAATTTTTTAAATGTAGGGAACAGTTAAATCCACACAAAATAAGGAGTAGAAAAGTGGAGGTGCCATTGTCCACGTGTGCGTGTTTCTCTCCCACTGAGGCCTTGGGGAGAGGTCCTTGACCTGGTGTTTCACCACTGATTCGTTCTTTAGCTATGTTTGTTCTACTATTTTACACGTGGGATCACCATGAGTCAGATAACTAGATGGCAGCTAACAACAGATTAGGTTGTTTATTTAAACTTTCATCGCCACAGTCTCTAATTCATACTTCTTTGTAATTTCTAATTCTTGCTTCATGTTCCCAGTATCCACCCCCTACCTTCTGCCAACTTCTTAGGAGCCAGGTGGTACAAAGAAGCGATTTGACTGTCAGGGATGGAAGCCTAAGTCTGTCCCCAACGGAGGCTCCTTATTTCACAAATGAAGAAACCGAGGCCCAGAGAGGGGAAGGAGCTTGACCAAAGGTATAGAGTTAGCTAGCAGTGATGACAAACGAGAGCCCAGGACTGTGATCCCCATCCCAGGAATCATTCCATACCATGCCAGCTTAAGGCCAACTTTAATTAGATAGCCATATCAAAACAAATGAATGTTATCTTCTATCTCATACCATACACAGATAACAATTCCAGGTAGCTTGTTGATTTAATTATGAAAAGTCAAAAGATAACCTTCTAGAAGGCTACACAGGATAATAGTTCATGACTTTGAGGTAGGCAAACATTTCTTAAACAGGACACAGAAAGTACTAACCCATAAAGGAAAAGACTGATAAATGGAACTATTAAAGCTAAGAACTTACATTCACCGAAAGATACCATTAAGAGAGTGAACAATTTTCACTGCAGCACTTCACAAAAGCCAAACGGTGGAAACAACCAAAATGTCCATCAACAGATAAATGGATGAACAACAACGTGTGGTATAGCCATACAATGAGATAGTATTCAACCATAAAGAAAAATGAAGCCCTGACACATGCTACTGAGACCCCAGCCTCTGGGCACCATTACTGACCCTGAACTTGTAAGTAAAGTAGCATGAGCCACCTCTCCTTCTAACTTGTTTCTCCAGATGTTTTTTAGGCAATCTGTGACCAACTTCCTGCCCAAGAAAAACAAGACCCTGGGGTCTGCAGACCACAGAACCAGTTAAGACCTAATCTGGACCACCTGACATGCACAGAACCATCAACCCATCCTCTGGGTGACCCCAGAAGCTTTCTCCCACCAGACAGAACCAAACTTTAGTGGCCCAAGATTGGGGAAGACTTTCAGAAGCGAGGGGTCCAAGCCTAAGTTCCAGTTTAAGAGAATCCCCCCTCCACTTTTAGACTGAACAAGCGCAGACAATGGAACTGCCCCAGAAATATCTTTTTCAGGCCAGACCAATCAACAACCTTGTTCCTTTCCACTAGGACCCTTCCCCTAATAAATACCATTGTGGTCATTGTTCAGGGAGCCATCTTGGTGACGAAAGTCTCAGTGTGCTTTTTTGCTTGGCCAACCAAATAAAGCTGCTGCTTTTGCTTTCACATATTTCGTGTCTCTACGACCATGCTGAGCAGAACTGGAACAGTCCAGTTACACTACAACATCGATGAACCTTGAAAACATTATGGGGTGAAAAAAGGCAGTCACAAAAGGACAAATATTGTATGATCCCATTTATATGAATATCTAGAATTGGCAAATGTACAGAGACCAAAGTTTATTAGTGGTTATCAGGGGCAGAAGGGAGGGGGAAAGGAGGGACTATTGCTCAGGGAGCACTGAGTTTCTGTTAAGTATGATGGAAAAACTTGGAAATCTTGGTGGCATTCACCATGAGTACCTAACCTCCTGGTGGCCTGCCCTATGCTGACCCAGAATTCCTGGTTATCATTGGTCATCACCAGGGCAAATAGTCTCAGGCTTATAAAAGTCTATGAAGTTCTGTGGGAGCATTCCAGCTCTTTGTTCCAGCAGGTTTGTGGCCATGGGTTTGCCCCAGATCCTCCTCACCATCTCCTGCCTGTACCTTGGCCTGGGTTCTGGCCAGTACACTCCAGACCTCATCACCTCCTTGCCTGGCCTCTCTACTCAGCTCAACTTCCTACAGTGGTCTGGTTTCCTCCAGGCTGGCGAAGGCAAATACTTCCACTACTGGTGAGCAGTTAAGGGTGAGGGGTTCACTCCAGAAGGATGGTGGAAGCCAACAGGGATTGCTGGCTCCCCAAAACCCCACAGCATCTGTACTTGGCCGGAGAGGTGGGAGTCTTGTCACTCAGTCCTGAGCCGGTTACCTGAGAGGCCAGATCGCTGCTGAAGGTGGGTCTCCTGTCCACGGCTCTACCACTAGGTAGCCAGGTAGCCTCGGACAAAAACTTCAGAGCCAGTAACGCTGACAGATCATGGCCCATAGGTTCCCAAATGCCAGCACATGGAGAATGAGACAAATAAATAAGACACATAGTATGTGTCAGTAAGAGGTAGCTAGCTGTTCTTTCTTAGAAAACACTGTCCTTTATTTTGTTATTCTTCCTAATTCTCAGTATTCAAATTACTTTCTTTTATGAAAGATACTTGAAGCTAAGTTTTATGACAATGTAGAAAAATGTAGAAATGAGGTTTTTTTTTTGAAAAATAAAATACTCATATTTGCAAAATAAGAGTTCAACTTTGTATAGCTCTCAACCCATCTTTCTTTTTGTGGAAGTGGGGGAAAATTGAAAATTTATTTATCCATGAAATCTCCAAATCTGGGTACCTACTCTAATCCAACACCCTTTTAAAATGATGTAAAAACAGTGTGTCTGACCTCTCTCTTCACAAGGGGAAAGGAGAATCAAGGTCAACAGCCCAAGGCTGATTCCTATGAAGCAGAAGTCAGATATGCCTCCTCTCTCCAGAACCAGTGGTTAGAGCTGGGCAGACACCTGCCCTTCAGTTTACTAAAGCTCCAACCTACCTGGCAGCTCTTCTCATGTATGTTCCCAGCCTGGCCCCTGGGGACATCTGGGTTTTCCATTGCCTAGTGCTAAAGGGAAACCCTGGTAGTGTAGTGGGTAAGAGTTGTGGCTGCTAGCCAAAAGGTCAGCAGTCCAAATCCACCAGGCACTCCTAATTCTAATCTGTCCTGTGGGATCACTGTGAGTCAGAATCGACCCGACAGCAATGATTAGTGCTAAATGAGCACTCTTTCTCTTTACTCCACTAGGGTGCAGGGTGAGGGACGAACCACTCCATTAGTCCAAACACCTACTCACTGTGCAACTTCACAGCTCTTTCCTTTTCAGGGTCTCAGTTTCCCTGTCTCTACAGTAAGTAGGTTGAAGCAGATGACTGCTGAGATCCTTTTGACTTGGAAACCCTGTGGCTCCAATTGGGGTTTGCCACTAACGGTCCTACAAACACCTCCTTTCCTACCCTCAACCTATCACATATGGCTGATGGGGCTGAAGCTCGGCCAAGAACCAGCCGCAGTGGCTGGGGCAGGCTGAGTCCCAGTCAGGGCCCTGGAAAACAAAGGGAAGCCAACCTTCTTTTGCCAACCCAGGGCTTCCTGGGTATGGTGGGGAGGCAGGAGGCCCAACCCCAAACAGCGAGCAGTTTCTTGGCCACACGACCAGCTACATAATTTTTGGGACAAGAGCAAAATCAAAAGGCACAGCCTCTTGTTCAAAAGGTATTAAGAATTTCAAGATGGTGACAGCAGAGCATTAAACTAAGAGCAGAGGCCTTCTAAACACAGGGCCCTGTGTGACTGCATGGTTGTACGCCCATGAAGCTGGGCTGCTGGCCACCTGGAACACAGTGCCAGAGGACGGCTTTTCCTTGCTCTTGCAGGTTTGTGGAATCCCAGGGGAACCCAGCATCGGATCCCCTGGTGCTCTGGCTGAATGGCGGTCCCGGCTGTAGCTCCTTGGAGGGACTTCTGGCAGAGAATGGGCCCTACCGGGTGAGACAGGGACTTCCTGGGAACAGTACTGGGGTGGGGCAGGAGAGGTAAATGCCATCTGGCCTAATTTTTTCTTGATGATCCAAGTCAGAGCTGAGGTGAGAGTCCCTGAAGGTGGCTCAGTGCCAGGAGGTAAGAGCTGGAGGCATGGCAAAATCAGGCCTTCAGAGCCGGAGACTGGGAGGGCATTAGATCAAGCAGCTCAGCATGGCAAAAAATCCCTGGCTTGGATTCAGGAGACCTGGCTGGCAGCCAGTGTCACCTTGGACCTGTTACTTCTCCTCTCTGGGTCCCAATTCCTTCATTGAGCTATTGCCTTGTGGACCTTTTAGGATCAGGTAAGTCAAATCCCACAGAAAGGAAACCATCCTGAATGTTACTAGAAGCTACAGAGTCAGCTCACATGTTTGAATCAGTGAAAGGTCATTCAAGTCCTATCTCCAACACCTCCTAGAGTTGTAGGAGCTTAGGCAAGTTACTTAACCTCTGCAGGCCTTAGTTTCCTCATCTGTGAAATGGGCAAAAATATTAGTGTTGTGAGGCTTTATATTATTTAGGGGAAGAAGTTTGGCATAGACTGATTGGTTCCAATCAATGGGCTCTACCACTTTTTAGCTATGTGACCTTAAGCAAGTAAACCTGTCTGGGCCTCAGTTTTCTCATCTGAGAAATGGGAATAATAATAGAACCTATCAAAAGTTGCTGTGAAGAGCAAGAAGGTCATTTCCATACAGTACTTTGCATAGTACTTGCCAGATAATATTAGTACATAAGTAACCTTCTTACTCCCCACAATGCCTCTCTCCCAAGGGCTTAAGAAAGAACAGCGCCAGTAAGGAGCAGTTTAAGGCAGGGTTTAGGAAGAAAATTCTTTGTAAAGTTTGGCTTTAAATGGGAATAACTTGCACCGCTCTAGAGATTGAAGGGCTCTCTCCAGAGGAGGTTTGGAGAGATTGGTAGAGAGATTGGTAGGAAAGCGGCTTGCCTGGCTTCCCTCCTGGAATGCTAGCGAGATGCTCTGAAGCAATCTGCTGCCTGACTTGGGCACCCACTTCTTCTGCCCCTCCCTCATGGCCATCTTATCAGGTGGCACTGGCAAGAGCCCCTGTGAGCACTGCTTTCAGCCTCATGGTTGCCCCTGGTGCCTGTAGCCCAGAGGATACCTGTCCATCTCCCTCCTCACAGATGAATGCTGATGGGTCCCTCTACATAAACCAGTACAGCTGGAACCAGGTGGCCAATGTCTTGTACCTGGAGTCCCCTGCTGGTGTGGGCTACTCCTACTCCCTCAGTCGCAACTACGAGATCGATGACCAGCAGGTGAGTGGCTGGGCCATTCAAGGTAGGGCAGGGAGGAGGAAAGGGATGGAAAGGGGAAAAAAGGGAAGGAAGGAAAGCAAGATGGACATGGAGGGAGAGAGAGAGAGGGAGGGAGGAAGAAAGAAAGGAAGGGCTGGAAGAAGAAAGGAGATGCCTTATGTCTCCTTAGACCAGAGGCTGCAAACTGGTGGTCTGTGGCCACATTCACTCAGCCCATGGACAACTTTGCTTTGGCCTGCATAGTGTTTGGGAGGGAGAAAACTTGAATTTTAGTTACCACGATTTGGAAGATTTCATTTAAAAATTCAGATGGGTGGCTTCTGTTGAAAAGTCGACAATGCTGGGACTTCATTCCCTCCTGGCAACACCCTTGTGGAGCTGAGGAGCAGCAAGGGTAGGGTGGCTTTAGAAGGCCACATGCCCTCCAGGTCACCACCGTCCCCTCCTTGCCCTGTTGTCTTACACCCATTCACACTCCCTGCCTGGTTCCAAGCTCGGGTTTGTGGCCTCTGTTTTAGCTTCAAGGAACCCCAAACCCAACCCTGGGTGCTGACAGAGAGAGGGTAATAATGCCTCCCTCCTCTGTACTGGGAAAGCTGAACAGACTAGTGTTTAAGTCAGACTGCCAGGGTTCAAATCCATGGTCTGCCATTTCCCAGATGTACTTTACTCTGTGCCTAGTGCAGTGCCACACTTGGGGGAAACAGTGGTGAGTGGGCCAGTCCCAGCCCCTGCCCTCACAGAGCTTACAGTCTAGTGGGGAAGACAGACCTTAAACAAGTCATTGTAAGTGTGAGGAGAAGGGGAGGTACAGGACTGCAGGAGCACAGAGCAAGGAGCTCTACATCATCTGGGGCCTCAGGAAGGGCTTTCCTGAAGAAGCCCAGAGAATACAAAGGAAAGGGCATTCAGGCAGAGGGAGCAGTGGGCAGAGGCGGGAGATAAGTGAACGCTTTTGATGTCTGAGAGGCTGGAGCATTCCATTCAAGAGGGAGAGTGGCAGGAGCTTGGGCTAGTGAGCCTCTGCAAGGCTCAACCATGGAGGGTCTTATAAGCCTTGTTAGGGTTAAGGGTAGAAGAAAGCTCTTGAAGGGTGTGAAGTTGAGGAGTGCCACTGTGACCAAAGATTCCCCCTGGCTTCAGTGGGGAGAATGGGCCAGAGGAGGGAAGAGTTGAGTTGGGTGACACAAGCAAAAAGATGATCTCTCTTGACCTTTGATTGAGGTGGGGAGGCTATCTACGGTTCTCTCCCATCTTGACCAGCTGCTTGGGCCCCATTTCCTCTCTGTTCAGGTGGCTGCTGACAACTACCAGGCACTGTTGAGCTTCTTTGAAAAGTTCCCCACTTTTGCCAACCATGACTTCTACATCTTCGGAGAAAGCTATGGGGGTGTGTACATCCCCTCCCTGAGTGCACAGGTTGTCAACGGTACATTATCCATCAACTTCAAGGTAAGTCTCAGGCCCCTGCTGGCTGAGGAGAGCCAAATGCCAGCAGTGGCTGGAAACTCTTGTCCTTTGCTTCAGGGACCTTCATTCCTTCCTTTATTCCAGTGTGTGCCAGGCACTGACCTGGCACTGGGGATATAGTGGTGACCAAAACAGGATCTCTGCCTTCATGGAGCTGAAGTTCTAGGTAGAGGGAAATAGACAATAAACATGCACACACATATATGAACAAGGTCCTTGAGATAATGCTAAGGGCAGTGAAGGAAGTGACAGGAAGGAGCCACTTCAGACAGCAGGGTTGGAAAGCCTTCCAGAGAAGGAGTCAGATGAGCTGAATGAAGAGAATGAGCTGCAAGAAGAGTTGGGAGAAGAGGGGTCCAGACAGAGAAAAACAAGTGCAAGATGGCAGAAGAATGACCCTGGTGTTGGGTATGGAGCAAGAGTAAGGAGGCCACTGTGGCTGGGGCAGAGTGAACAAGGGCACATAGTAGAGCGAGGTGGAGGCGTGGGCGGGGACCAGATCATGGGGGCTTTGTAAGCAATGGTGAGGATTTGGTGAGGATATAGGTAGCCATTGGAGGGGTTTTAGCAGAAAGGTGGGTCATGGGGAGCAGGGAGAAGCATACAACAAGGGTATGATCAATTGTAGGGGTCCCTGTGTGGCACAAACATTTGGGGCCCAACTACTAACCTAAAGGTTGGTGGTTCAAACCCACCCAGCAACACCATGGAAGAGAGGCCTGGCGATCTGCTTCAGTAAAGAATATAGCCAAGAAAGCCCTGCAGAGCAGTACTACTCTGTAACGTGGGGTCGCCATGAGTTGGAATCGACTCAACAGCAGGTTTGGTTTTTGTTTTAGGGCCTGTTGTGGTTTTCCAGACACAGGGATGATGGTGCAACATGAGAAGTGGAGATGGAGATAAATGGGAGGATTTGGGATATGTTTAGAGGATAGAGATTAAGCTCTGCCCTTGATCCTTTTCTTCCTTACCCTCTAGCAGTCTCCTGTTTTCCCATCTGTAAATGAGGCTCATTCCACAGCTGTCAGCTACTCTGGAATTCTGAGTAAGGCTCTGTGTTAATCCTGTGGGAGGCAGAACAGCCAAATGGCTAAGAGTGTAAATCTAGGCATCACGCACCAATCTGGGTTTGAATCCTGGCTCTGCCAAGGTCTGGCTGTATTATGGCCTTGAGCAAGCTCTTTAACTTCAGTGCCTCGGTTTCCTCATTTGTAAAACAGGAGCGCACATAATAATACCAGCCTCACAGGAATATGGGGAATAAAGGAGATAATGAATATGAAGGGCTCAGAGCAGTCCTGGCAGACAGTGAGTACTCAATAAAGGTTAGCCAATGTCACTGGCACCATCCAGGAGGGGGCTTCTGGCCATTTCCCTCTCTTTTGGTTTCAGGGCTTTGGAGTGGGAAACGGACTGAGCAGCTACGAGCTAAACGATGATACTCTGGTAGAATTCGGTTACTACCATGGCCTCTTTGGTGACAAGTAAGCTGTCTTCTTCTAGTCCCTTATCTTTTGTACCTCATGGCACTTCTATCTCTGGGGCAGGCGGTGCTCTGCCATCCTTAGGTCAGAGGTGGGGGAGGCAACCAAGCAGGCTAACTCAGGCTGAAATAAGGCAGGAAATGGGGTGACTGCTCACGGGCATGGTGGTGGGCCTAGAGCGGGGATGGGGCCCCTGACCTGGCTTCCTTACTGCCTGCTCTCTGCCCACAGCCTCTGGGCATCCCTCAAAACCTACTGCTGCTCTGAGGGTACTTGCAACTTCTACGACAACCTGGGGGACAATTGCTACAATGCGGTGAGTCACCCTCTCCTTGGTCAGGGGTGGAAAGAGGAAGCCTCTCCTCATCAGTTACAGAGAGGAGAAAAAAGAGGAGCTCGAAGCCCAGTGGCACAGTGCGGTACACACATACACACACACACACCCTTCCAATTCACGAAGAGTGACTTTTCCTTCTTCCGCCTGTACAGCAACCCTATAAGGCAGGCAGATAGGTGGAGCCTGCATTGTTGTTGAAAAATTTTTTTCTTTTTAAATTGCAAATATAATATATTGTTCTGTCAAATGAAATAAAAATGGAGTCCTGTGGTTGACAAAATAGCATCTGAGGTAGAGTAGACAACACCCCTAAGACTTATCTTTACCAAAACTTAAGCCTATCTTTCCTGTCAATCAGGCCACCCTCTTGACCAATGAGATTCTGACAGCACTACCACTCTCATTGACCAATGAAATACCGACAGCGTTTCAACAGTAAATTGCATAAGCCAATTAAAAATAAGCTTATTTGCGCCTTCATTTTGTCAGTATAAGCCAATCACTGCTAATACTTGGTGGAGCACATTTCCACATGTAGTTTGGTGGTACCAGATGCTCGAGTCTTCTTCCTGAGTAAACCTCACCTAATAGATCAATTTTATTATTGTCTTGGTTTCTTTTGACAATCCTCATTTAAAATTCAAACAACATGGAAGTTTGGTGTGTTCCAGATTTAATTTTGTTGTTGTCCGGAATACAAATATCCCCATCCTGCAGAAGGAAAACAAACCATCCCAAGGCTTTCCAGCCAGCAAGAAGCAGCTTGAGGACAAGAATTCAGATCCTTAGCGTCCAACGGTTGAGGGTTTGTCCCCTAGGCTGTGTGGCCTCCCACCAGGCCCCTCAGCCTTGCCCCTTATCCTGCTCTAATCAAGAACAAACCCTTCTAAAAGGTCTTGGCAAACACTCAGGAGATAGGCCCTGATCCACATCAGAGATAACATAAACCAGGGAGTCCAGGAGTGGCCACAGGAGATAGGACTGTCCCAAATTCCTCCAGCTGTGTTTGCTGTCACACCACCCTGTTTCCCACCCAAGACGGTATGCATATCTGAATACAAATAAGTTGGTCTGAGGGAACTCTGAATTGGCTCTGATTTCATTATAAAAGTGATTTGGTACAAATAATATCCCCTGAAATCTTCTTAAAGCCAAACAATAGATTAGCTTAACTAGTAAAAAATGTCTGCCTTGAGTATTCTGCTCTTTTAAGATCTATATGAGATCAGGAGGCCTGGTGGTACAGTGGTTAAGAGCTCAGCTGCTCATCAAAAGTTAGCAGTTTGAATCCAACAGCTGCTCCTTGGAAACCCTATGGGGGAATTCTACTCTGCCCTATCGGGTCGCTATGAGTCTGAGTTGACTCAACAGCAATGGGTTTGGTTTTTGGTTATATGGGATCAAATTGGAAGATTAGATAAGAAACTTAGGGGCAGTGAGTTTATGTTCATGGGGGAGGAACAACTCAGAAAAGGAGGGTGAGAATGACTGTACAACTCAAAGAATATAA
This sequence comes from Loxodonta africana, assembly GCF_030014295.1. NCBI lineage: Eukaryota > Metazoa > Chordata > Mammalia > Proboscidea > Elephantidae > Loxodonta > Loxodonta africana. The sequence goes on from NC_087362.1 coordinate 58,437,103, forward strand.
CCACTGTCACTGAATTTTAAGTGTAGAAGTGATTGAATTGATGTATGTTTTACTGTGTATATTCTCAACAACGACCAAATAAATAAAATTAAAAAAAAAAAGTGATTTGGTGCAAACTTCAGCCTTCTATTATTTTTTGAAAAGTAAACAGCAGGAGGAAACCCTGGTGGCGTAGTGGTTAAGTGCTATGGCTGCTAACCAAAGGGTCTGCAGTTCAAATCTGCCAGGCGCGCCTTGGAAACTCTAGGGGGCAGTTCTACTCTGTCCTATAGGGTTGCCATGAGTCGGAATCGACTTGATGGCACTGGGTTTGGTTTGGGTTTTAGCAAACAGCAGGAGGTGTCAGAGGAGATGGATGTCCCAGAGCCATGATTCTGACTATGCTCCCTGCTCTGGTGCTGGGCCTCTAGGTCCTGATTAGCCATTGTCTGGATCAAAAAAGTGCACATGCCTCGGGCTTTGTTTCTGACCCTTGATAAAGGGTTATAGTAGATAGGGAGTTATCACAGGTCACCAAAATTTAGTTTTCAAACAGGAATTGGCATTTTCGTAGTGAGTACCTTGGTGGTGCAAACTGTTAAGGAGCTCAGCTGCTAACTGAAATGTTGGAGGTTTAAGTCTATTCAGAAACACCTGAGAAGACCTGGTGATCTACTTCCAAAAAGTCAGCCATTGAAAACCCTATAGTGCACAGTTCTACTCTGATACACATGGGGCCTCCATGAGATGAAGTCAACTGGTGGCAACTGGTAGTGTTTACTGGGTGCTCAATTCAGATTTCTGCCAAGAAGTCTGGCTGCCATGCAGCCTTTCAATGTGCCTGCTATGAATGCCCATGTGGAGATATTCGGAATACTCATAGGAGTAGGAATGGGTGAGATGGGAGGACCAGAGTCTTTTGCCCAATCTAAATGGGTCAAATTAAAAAAAAAGAAAAAAATCATGAACCTTGGTCCCTAGAGCATAATGGAGCCCACTGGCTTGGTAGAACTAGTTGGTATTTGATAGCCCTCACCCTGTGGGGAAGGGTTGCAGCAGTGCCCTGTGGTATGGCACAGATGTGTCCTCTGGCCTCAAGAGGCCAGAGGACACAAGCTCAGGTCCCAAAGGCTTTGCATCGGGTTGCGTATCAAAGTGATTGGGCCCCATGACTAGAAGTATAGCAAATTGTTTGTGTTTTCACCCTCAACCCTGGCAAGAACTTGGACTGATCTCTCTCTCTGCAGGTCTCGGAAGCTTATGACATGATTGAGGATACTGGACTCAACATCTACAACCTCTATTCACCCTGCTGGGGGGCACAGGGCTACCAGGGGCGTTATGCTGCTGACATGAGCAACCTCTTTCGAAAATACCAGTTCAATGTGGCCACACCAGTAAGTGGTTTCTTGAGTGGGATGTGGGATGGTGAGGGATGGGCCTTGTGTCTGGAAATAATTGTTGCAGGTAACGCTTCTCTCCACCTTTGCAACTAGTCCAATCCACTATCATCTCTTGCCTGGACTATTACAAACCCTCCTCGTTCAGAGGATCCTACTGCCACCCTAGTTCTCCTATAGTCTCTTCTCCTTGCAGCAGCCTTTTAAAACTGAGGTCAAGCCATAGCATCCTCAGCTCAAAACCCTCTATGGCTTCCCTTCTTACTAGGATGAAAGCAAAGTACCCACAAGGCTTAAAGGACCCCACGTGTTCTGGCTCTTCTCTGACCTCATCTTCTATCACTTTCCTTCTCCTCCACCACTGCTCTGCTCCATCCTCACCTGCTTCAGCCTCGGGGCCTTTGCACATTTTTTTCCCCTACCCAGAACCTTTTGCCACCAGATGTTTGTGTGCCTTCCTCTCTCATTTCACCTAGGTCTCTGCTCAGGTCTCTGTCAGAGAGGTCTTCCCCAAACAAAAATAGCTCCCTACACCCCAGCCCTCCCGCCTCTGTCCATTACTCTAGCAGGTTGTTCTGCTTCATTGTTTTCATAGCAAGTTTACCGATATTACTTATTTATTGTTGTTTATTCCCCCCAACCCATTGAAATGCAAGATCAATAAAAGCAGGAGCTTTGCTTTTCTACTGCTGCGTTCCCAATATCTGGCACATAGGAGACACTCAATAACTATCTGTTGAATGAATGACTGAATAAGTGAACTTCCTCTATGCCAGGCACTGAGTATTTTAGATACTTTACCTCATTTAATCCTCACAAGGATCCTCTGAGGTAAGTAGTAGTATTATTCCCATTTCACAGATGAAGGAACCAAACTTAAAGATGTGGTGTCCTAGCTCAAGCTTACACAGTGAGGGCAGAGCTGGACTATGAACCTAAGGAGTCTGACTCTAGGGCTCAGACTGTAGTACCAGGGGACCTCACTCCAGCTTCCCTCTGTGCCCACCGTCTGCATTCTGTGCCAGGGCAGCCTTGGCCTGGGGACAGCATGGTCTAAGCCTTAAGGGCTCAGGATGGTGAGGTGCCCAAGGTGGTGGGGCAGGCAGACTTGCTCAGGGACCCCACCCGGTCCAAGTGTATCCTGGAATCCTTACTTGGGAATTTCACGTGGTGATAGTGAGGCAGAGAAAGGCAGACAAAATGACCTGGCTAGCCCTTCTCTTCGTCCCCCCTTTCCTGGGTTACTTGCTCTCCCTGAGAACTTGCTTTTGAGTACAGGGTAAAACAGGGGCTACTGGGGGAGAGGGGTCTCAGGACAGTCCCAGATGCAAGGCCTTAGAGATCATCCAGGCCAATTCTCCCGCTTTACAGGAGGGGATACTGAGGGGAAGGACTTAGCCCATGTGGGAAGGGGAAGGAGCAGAATTACAGAAAAGGATCCAGGGTCTAGAACATGAAAAGGGATTGTAGGATTCCAAAAGAGGATTTGTATGGGATTCATCCCAAGTTTGGGGGGCCCGGGTGTGGAATGGTCCCTGGGTGGCTCAAACAGTTTGAGCTCCACTGTTAACCTAAAGGTTGGCAGTTTGAGCCCACCCAGCAGCACCATGGACAAAAGGCTTGGAGATCTGCTTTTGTAAAGATTACAGCCAAGAAAACCCTATGGAGCAGTTCTACTCTGTCATACATGGAATTGCAGTGAGTTGGAACTGGCTGGATGGCAACGAGTTTGGATCGGTGTTTTGGGCATGGAATAATGACATGGGGACAGGAAATATCTGAGGCTTTGAACCCCTGTTCCCTCCAGCCTTCAGATGGTCCCATCCCTGGAGTGCCTGAGTGCATCAATGCTACCGCCATGTACGTGTGGCTGAACCGGAATGACGTGAAGAAGGCCCTCCACATCCCCGACTCCCTGCCCGTCTGGGAACTGTGCAGGTGAGCCTGAGGGCATCTGGGTAGCCATGACAGCTGGGCTGTGGCCCCATAGGATTGAGGGGCCTTCTTGGGGCAGAAGTAGGACAAGTCAGCAGGCACTAGCACAGAGGCTAGGGCAGGGATCTTATTTACTCATATAATCCCAGTGCCTGGAACAGTGCCTGGAACATAGTCAAACCCATTGCTGTCAAGTTGATTCTGACTCACAGCAACCCTACAGGACAGAGTAGAATTGCTTCATAGAGTTTCCAAGGCTGTAAATCCTTACAGGAGCACACTGCCACATCTTTCTCCCACAGAGCAGCTGGTGTGTTTGAATCACCAACCTTTTGGTTAGCAGCCAAGCACTTAACCTCCGTGCCACCATGGCTCCTTGGAACATAGCAGGCACCTAATAAATGTTTGTTGAAGAAGCAATGGCTGGGGGAGAGGCACATATTGCGTTGCAGAGGGAAGCAGAGGTGGGAGGTCTTACAGTCGAGGAAAAGGATGTGGGAAAGAGGGTGACTCTGGCACTGTGGGAAGGCTCAGGCCTAGAAGGAACTCTTTGTTGGCTGGGAGGCAGGGCTCAGAAGGGACCCCAGGGGCCCCAGTTCTCAGTTTCCCTGAGTCTCAGGGTGGACGCAGCCCACCTGGGCATGCTTCGCTTCTTCTCCTTGTAGCCCCCAGGTTAGCTCTCTGTACCAGAGGCAGTATACGGACATGGCACCTTTCTACCTGGAGCTGCTGAAGCATGACCTCCGTGCCCTCGTCTACAATGGGGACACTGACATGGCTTGCAACTTCCTGGGCGGGGAGAAGTTTGTAGAGGCCCTGAAGCAGCCGGTGAGGATGTGGCACCCTGAAGGGGAGGGTGGATTCTGGGAGGCCTGGGAGTTGGGGCAGGTGAAGTTGCAGCCCTTTATTCTTCCAAAAGACAGCACCCTGGAGAAGAGTCTGCAAGGCCCCCCTACAGAAGAGTTAACACTGGGTGCCTTGGGGATGAATTATGTGGAACAGGAGGGCTGGCGAAATGATCAAAGCCCAAGTATTTCTTCCTTCCTTTGAGAACCCTGGTGGTGTAGTGGTTAAGAGCTCAGGCTGCTAACCAAAAAGGTCAGCAGTTCAAATCCACCAGCCTCTCCTTGGAAACCCTATGGGGCAGCTCTACTCCCTTCTATAGTGTTTCTATGAGTCAAAATTGACTCCACTGGGTTTGGGTTTTTTTTTCCTTGTTGAGAATTAAGAGTCTAAAATGGTTAATGCTCTAACCAATAAGTTGGAGGTTCAAGTCCACCCAGAGGTGCCTCAGAAGACAGGCCTGAAGATCTACTTCCAAAAAATCAGCACAGTTCTACTCTGACACAGAGTGGACTAGATGGCAACTGGTGCTGGTTTTGGAAACAATGCAGGGCTTCAAACAGGTTTGTTCTGGTTTGAAACCTTGCTGAGAATTTGCATTTCTAACAAGTTGCCCAGAATCACCTGGGGATCTTGTTAAAAATGTAAATTCTAATTCAGTATATCTGGGGTGGAAATGTAAATTCTCAGCAAGAGTTTGAACCAGAACTAACCAACTTCCAAGCCCTGGAACAAAGGAGTTGGAAACCTTGTTCCTCCAGCTATCTAAAGCTGGAATCTTACAGAAGGAGAGATAACTTCTTTCCAAAAGAACTTCATTAACATTTAAATGTGTGCAAATCTCTCCAACTTAAAAAAACAAACCCCTTCCCTCCCCTCCAGCAACAGCTCTCCTCTCTCCTTGACTCTACAATCCAGTCTGGCTTCTGCCTCCTCATTCCACAGAAACCCACTCTTTAAGGTCTCCACTGGCCAACCTGTCACACAGTCCAAGGACCTTGTCAGTTACCTCCCTGCTTGTTGTTGTTAGGTGCTGTGGAGTCCGCTCCAACTCATAGCGACCCCATGCACAACGGAACGAAACACTGCCTGGTCCTGTGCCATCCTTACAACCGTTGTTATGCTTGAGCCCATCGTTGCAGCCACTGTGTCAGTCCACCTCGTTGAGGGTCTTCCTCTTTTCCGCTGACCCTGTACTCTGCCAAGCATGATGTCCTTCCCCAGAGACTGATCGATCCCTCCTGACAGCATTTCCAAAGTATGTAAGATGCAGTCTCGCCATCCTTGCCTCTAAGGAGCATTCTGGTTGTACTTCTTCTAAGACAGATTTGTTTGTTCTTTTGGCAGTCCATGGTATAGTCAATATTCTTCGCCAACACCACAATTCAAAGGTGTCAATTCTTCTTTGGTCTTCCTTATTCATTGTCCAGCTTTCACATGCATATGATGTGAGATTGAAAATACCATGGCTTGGGTCAGGCACACCTTAGTCTTCAAGGTGACATCTTTGCTCTTCAACACTTTAAAGAGGTCCTTGGCAGCAGATTTACCCAATGCAATGCGTCTTTTGATTTCTTGACTGCTGCTTCCGTGGCTGTTGATTGTGGATCCAAGTAAAATGAAATCCTTGACAACTTCAATCTTTTCTCCGTTTATCATGATGTTGCTCATTGGTCCAGTTGTGAGGATTTTTGTTTTCTTTATGTTGAGGTGCAATCCATAGTGAAGGCTGTGGTCTTTGATCTTCATTAGTAAGTGCTTCAAGTCCTCTTCACTTTCAGCAAGCAAGGTTGTGTCATTTGCATAACACAGGTTGTTAATGAGTCTTCCTCCAATTCTGATGCTCTGTTCTTCTTCATATAGTCCAGATTCTCGGATTATTTGCTCAGCATACAGATTAAATAGGTATGGTGAAAGAATACAATCCTGGTGCACACCTTTCCTGACTTTAAACCAATCAGTATCCCCCTGTTCTGTCTGAACAACTGCCTCTTGATCTATGTAGAGGTCCCTCATGAGCACAATTAAGTGTTCTGGAATTCCCATTCTGCGCAGTGTTATCCATAGTTTGTTATGATCCACGCAGTCAAATGCCTTTGCATAGTCAATAAAACACAGGTAAACATTCTTCTAGTATTCTCTGCTTTCAGCCAGGATCCATCTGACATCAGCAATGATATCCCTGGTTCCACGTCCTCTTCTGAAACCGGCCTGAATTTCTGGCAGTTCCCTGCCGATATACTGCTGCAGCCGTTTTTGAATGATCTTCAGCAAAATTTTGCTTGTGTGTGATATTAATCATATTGTTCTATAATTTCCACATTCAGTTGGATCACCTTCCTTGGGAATAGGCATAAATATGGATCTCTTCCAGTCAGTTGGCCGGGAAGCTGTCTTCCATATTTCTTGGCATAGACAAGTGAGCACCTCCAGTGCTGCATCCATTTGTTGAAACATCTCAATTGATATTCCATCAATTCTTGGAGCCTTGTTTTTTGCCAATGCCTTCAGAGCAGCTTGGATTTTTTTCTTCAGTACCATCAGTTCCTGATCATATGCTACCTCTCAAAATGAGAAGAAACAGCTGCAAACATCCATTAATAATCAGAGCCTGGAATGTACAAAGTATGAATGTAGGAAAATTAGAAATCGTCAAAAATGAAATGGAACACATAAACATCGGTATCCTAGGCACTGGTATCGGCCATTCTGAATCAGACAATCATATAGTCTACTATGCTGGGAATGGCAACTTGAAGAGGAATGGTGTTGCGTTCATCGTCAAAAAGATCATTTCAAGATCTATCCTGAAGTACAATGCTGTCAGTGATAGGATAATATCCATATGCCTACAAGGAAGATCAGTTAATATGACTATTATTCAAATATACGCACCAACCACTAGGGCCAAAGATGAAGAAATAGAAGATTTTTTCAGCTGCTGCAGTCTGAAATTGATCGAACATACAATCAAGATACATTGATAATTACTGGTGATTTTAATGCGAAAGTTTGAAACAAACAAGAAGGACCAGCAGTTGGAAAATATGGCCTTGGTGATAGAAACAATGCCAGAGATCGAATGATAGAATTTTGCAAGACTAATGACTTCTTCATTGCAAATGCCTTCTTTCACCAACATAAAGGGCAACTATACACATGGACCTCACCAAATGGAACACACAGAAATCAAATTGACGACATCTGTGGAAAGAGACGATGGAAAAGCTCAATATCATCAGTCAGAACAAGGCCAGGGGCCACTGTGGAATGGACCATCAACTGCTCATATACAAGTTCAAGCTGAAACTGAAGAAAATCAGAGCAAGTCCACGAGAGCCAAAATATGACCTTGAGTATATCCCACCTGAATTTAGAGAATTCAGAAGAATAGATTTGATGCATTGAACACTAGTGACCGAAGACCGGGTGAGTTGTGGAATGAAATGAAGGACATGATACATGAAGAAAGCAAGAGGTCATTGAAAAGACAGGAAAGAAAGAAAAGACCAAGATGGATGTTGGAGGAGACTCTGAAACTTGCTCTTGAATGTCGAGCAGCTAAAGTAAAAGGAAAAAACGATGAAGCAAAAGAACTGAACAGAAGATTTCAAAGGGTCTCTCGAGAAGACAAAGTAAAGTATTATAATGACAGTGCAAAGAGCTGGAAATGGAAAACCAAAAGGGAAGAACACGCTCGGTGTTTCTCAAGCTGAAAGAACTGAAGAAAAAATTCAAGCCCCGAGTTGCAATAGTGAAGGATTCTATGGGGAAAATATTAAATGACACAGGAAGCATCAAAAGAAGATGGAAGGAATACAGAGTCATACCTGCTTGACCACTTAGAAAAATGAGGAGCCCCTCAGTTCCCTCAGCTACATGACTCACTCAGCCTCTTGCAGGGCTCAGGCATCCCGGGTGGGGCTCCTCCTCCATGCCCTGAACTGTGATCTGGCCCCTGGGGCCTCTGCAAGCCTCCCCGTCCCTGCAGCAGCTCAACCTGCCTGTCAACAACTTCAGTCCCTGAAGCCCCCTGAGCTTGAGCCCCTGGGGGCCGTTTGTCATTTTTTTTTTTTCTTGGGTGAATCACAGACACCTGAAGCTCCCAAATCGAACTCCCCATCTCTGTCCCCAAACTTGCTCCTCCAGACTCCCTGTCTCATACTAGTGAAATGCACACAGTAACAGGCCAACCTTCACTTCTCCGCCCTCACCTTTCACAATCCATCCTTTGCCAAAGCCTGGTAATTTGACCTCCTAAAGTTCTTGAGACCCTACTTCCCTCCATCCTCACTGCTGCCACTTTTCCTGGACTCCTTGCAATATCTTCCTGATTAGTCTCCAGCAACATCTGTAGCTGGGCACCAGTCCTTTCTCTACACCATGGCCAGTGTGGCTTTGTTGTTGTTGTTTGTTCCCATCGAGTCATTTCTGACTCATAGCAACCCTATGTACAACAGAACAAATCAATGGCTGGTCCTGTGCCATCCTCACAATTATTGCTGTGCTAGAGACCATTGTTGCAGCCACTGTGTCAATCCATCTCGTCTTTTTGTGTGTGGGGCGGGGGGTGGTCTTCCTCTTTTTCACTGACCCTCTACTTTACCAGGAATGATGTCTCTCTCCAGGGACTGGCCCCTCCTGATAACATGTTTAAAATAAGTGAGACAAAGTCTCTCCATCCTAGATTTCAAGGAGCACTCTGGCTGTACTTCTTCCAAGACAGATTTGTTCCTTTTTTTGGCAGGCCATGTATATTCAATACTCTTCCCCAACACCAATTCAAAGGCATCAGTTCTTCTTTGGTCATTCTTATTCATTGTCCAGCTTTCACATGCATATGAGGCAATTGAAAATACCATAGCTTGGGTCAGGTCCACCTTAGTTCTCAAACTGACATCTTTGTTTTCAACACTTTAAAGAGTCTTTTGCAGATTTGCCCAATGCAATAACACATGGTTTGGTTTTTTGACTACCGCTTTCATGGGCATGGACTGTGGATAAAGTAAAACGAAATCCTTGACAACTTCAGTGTTTTCTCTGTTTATCATGATGTTGCTTATTGGTCCAGTTGTGAGGATTTTTCTTTATGTTGAAGTGTAATCCATATTGAAGGCCGTGGTCTTTGATCTCCGTCAGTAAGTGCTTCAAGTCCTCTTCACTTTCAGCAAGCAAGGTTGTGTCATCTGCATATTGGAGGTCATTAATGAGTTTTCCTCCAATCCTGATGCCACATTCTTCTTCATATAGTCCAGTTTCTCAGATTATTTGCTCAGCATACAGACTGAATGAGTATGGTGAAAGTATACAACCCTGACGCACACCTTTCCTGGTTTTAAACCACACAGTATCCTCTTGTTCTGTTTGAAGAATTGCCTCTTCGTCTATGTATAGGTTCTGCATGAGTACAATTAAATGTTCTGGAATTCCCATTCTTTGCAATGTTATCTGTAATTTGTTATGATCCGCACAGTCAAATGCCTTTGCACCGTCAATAAAACACAGGTAAACACCTTTCTGGTATTCTCTGCTTTCAGCCAAGATCCATCTGACAGCAGCAGCGATATTCCTTGTTCCATATCCTCTCCTGAATCTGGCTTGAATTTCTGGCAGTTACCTGTCGATGTACAGATGCAGCCGTTTTTGAATGGTTTTCAGCAAAATTTTATTTGCATGTGATATTAATGATATTGTGTGATAATTTCTGCATTCTTTTGGGTTGCCTTTCTTTGGAATGGGCGAAAACATGGATCTCTTCCATCGGTTGGCCAGGCAGCTGTCTTCCAAATTTCTTCGCACAGACAAGTGAGCGCCTCCGGCACTATATCCGTTTGCTGAAATATATGAATGGGTATTCTGTCAATTCCTGGAGCTTGTTTTTAGCCAATGCCTTCAGTGCAGCTTGAACTTCTTCCTTCAGTACTGTGGGTTCTTGATCATATGCTACGTCCTAAAATGGCTGAATGTCAACCAATTTTTGGGGGGACGGTGACTCTGTATTCCTTCTGTTTTCTTTTGATGCTTTCTGTGTCGTTCAATATTTTGCATATAGAATCCTCCAAAATTTCAACTAGAGCTTGAGTTTTTTCTTCAGTTCTTTCAACTTGTGAAATGCTGAGCATGTTCTTCCCTTTTGGTTTTCTAACTTCAGTCTTTGCACATTTCATTATAATATTTACTTTGTCTTCTGGAGCCACCCTTTGAAATCTTCTGTTCAGCTCTTTTACTTCATCATTTCTTCCTTTAGCCTTAGCTATCTATGCTCAAGAGCAAGTTTCAGAGTATCTTCTGACATCATTTTGGTCTTTTGTTTCTTTCCTGTCTTTTTAATGACCTTTTGCTTTCTTCATGTATGATGTCCTTGATGTCATTCCATAGCTCATGTGGTTTTCGGTCATTAGTGTTCAACGCAACAAATCTATTCTTCCAATGCCCTCCAAATTTGGTGGGATATGTTCAAGGTCATATTTTGGTTCTCATGAACTTATTTTAATTTTCTTCGGCTTCAGCCTGAACTTGCATATGAGCAATTGATGGTCTGTTCCACAGTCGACCTCTGGCCTTGTTCTGACTGATGATATTGAGCTTTTTCATCATTTCTTTCCACAGATATATTCGATTTGATTCTTATGTATTTCATCTGTCGAGATCCACTTGTATACCAAAATCCACTTGTATAGTCACAGTTTATGTTGTTGAAAAAGGTATTTGCAGTGAATAAGCCATTGGTCTTGCAAAATTCTGTCATGTGATCTCCGGTATAATTTCTATCACCGAGGCTGTATTTTCCAACTACCAATCCTTCTTCTTTGTTTCCAACTTTCGAATTCCAATCACCAGTAATTATCAATGCATGTTGATTCCATGTTTGATCAATTTCATACTGAAGAAATTGGTAAAAATCTTCAATTTCTTCATCTTTGGCATTAGTGGTTGGTGTGTAAATTTGAATAATAGTTGTATTAACTCTCAGTTTCTGGTACTGTGGTGTCTCACATGTTGCTATGATGCTAGAAAATACACCACTGGCACCTTAATTACCAGCAGGGTTACCCACGGTGGACAGGTTTCAGAGGAGCTTCCAGACTAAGACAGACTAGGAAGAAGGACCAGGCAGTCTACTTCTGAAAAAAATTGGCCAACAAAAATCTTATGAGTAGCAGCAGAATATTGTCTGATATAGTGCCAGATGAGCCTTTCAGGGTGGAAGGTACTCAAAATACAACTAGAGAAGCACTGCCTCCTCAAAGTAGAGTCCACCTTCATGACTAGGAGGGAATAAAGCTTTCGGGACTGGTGTCTTCATTTGCTAATGTGGCACGACTCAAAATGAGAAGAAACAGCTGCAAATATCCGTGAATAATTAGAAGATGGAATGTACATAGTATGAATCTAGGAAAACTGGAAGTCATCAAAATCGAACTGGAACGCATGGAGATCAATATCCTAGGCATTAGTGAGCTGAAATGGGCTGGTACTGGCCATTTTGAATCAGACAATCATATGGTCTAATATGCCAGGAATGACAAATTTAAGAGGAATGTCATTGCATTCATCATCAAAAAGAACATCTTAAGAGCTATGCTCAAGTACAAAGCTGTCGGTGTAGGACAATATCCATATACCTACAAGGAAGACCAGTTAAGACGACTATTATTCAATAGTGTGGCTTTAAGAGAATGCAAATATAAACATGTCAGCTACTCCACCCAACCCTTCAAAGCCTTCCCTGCAATACCCCTGACCCAGCTCCTGGCTACCTGTCTGGGTGCCATCAGCTTTCTTGGTCTTTCAGTTTCTCAAATATGCCCAAAGATACTGTTATGGGTTGAATTGTACCCCCCACCCCCCCGCCAAAATTGTGTGTCAACTTGGCTAGGCTGTGATTCCCGGTATTACGTGATTGACCACCATTTTGTCATCTGATGTGATTTTCCTATGTGTTGTAAATCCTACCTCTACGGTGTTGATGCAGCAGGGTTAGGGGCAGTTATGTGATTCAGGCAGGACTCAATCTATAAGGTTAGGTTGTGTCTTAAGTCAACCTCTTTTGAGATATAAAAGAAAGAAGGGAGCTAGCAGAGAGACAAGGGGACCTCATACCACCAAGAAACAAGACCCAGGAGAAGAACGCATCCTTTGGACCCGTGGTCCCCGCGCTGAGAAGCTCCTCAACCGGGGAGGATTGATGACAAGGACCTTCCCTCAGAGCTAACAGGGAAAAAGCCTTCCCCTGACTGAACACTCTGAATTTGGACTTCTAGCCTCCTAGACTGTGAGAGAATACATTTCTCTTTGTTAAAGCAATCAACTTGTGGTACTTCTGTTACAGCAGCACTAGATGACTAGGTCAGATACCTTCTCTCCAGAAGGCATCTTGCCTGCAATGTACTCCTCCCTCTTCCCACTTCTTACTCAGGTAACTCCTATGCCTTTCCCATCCTCAGAAAGTCATTGAACCCCTGGACTGGGTTACAGGCTTCCCAAAGTCCCCCTGTGTTAACATTTATCACAGTTGTTAATTCCTTGTTGACTAGCTGGCTTCCAGGCTAGCCTGTGATCAACACCTACCAGCACAGGCACCTGAAGCACAAGTATTTCTTCCTTCCTTTTGGGAACAAGGAGTCCCTGGATGGTGCAAATGGTTTACACAGTCGGCTGCTAACTGGAAAGTTGGAGGTCTGAGTCTACCCAGAGGCACCTCAGAATAAAGGCCTGGTGATCTACTTCAGTTAGGTTAAGGTGCCTGTGATTCCCTCAAGTGGAGATGTCAAGTGGCCTCACGAGGCTAAAGCTCAGGAAGACTCAGGGACTGGAATCACTGACAGACAGGACTGAGCTACTGTACTGAAGTGCCCATACTATTCAGAGCTATGTCCCCGGCACTTCGTGGGCATTTAATCAATGATTATTTGTTGAAGAAATTAGGGTTCTCCCCTGGTGGTGGAAATGGGGGCTGTAGGGGCAAGGGAGTTATGGCCCTACATATATCCCTGAGGCTCTAGCTCTAAACCCATTTCTCTTGCCCCTCTGAGCCAATAGGTGAGCAGGACACCCAAGTAAGGGTCAGTTGGCCTGAGGGCTGCTTTAAGGAGGAACCCCTTTCCAGAGGCTGTGGAAAGCACAGCTGCCAAGTGACCCCTTTCTTTGATTCCCTAGTTGGTGAGCTCCTACCAACCCTGGTACTTGAACAAGCAGGTGGCTGGCTTCTTTAAAGAATACGAGAAGATCACATTCCTCACAGTCAAGGTAGGGTTGGGGTTCTATCCACCTCTTAACCAGGGCCTGTCCTAGGCTGATTATTAAGGATTCAGACTGGGCTAGGTCCTCCTGGCGGGGAGGGAGAGAACTCTTCACCCTTCAATTAGGACTAACGAGGACTCAGCCTGAAAAAACCAGTCCTGGCTAAAGACTCCAGATTAATTCTGGGCCTGAAAGAAGCTGTGGGGCAGAGGACTAAGGAAATAAATGCAGTTAGAGGTCTTGGCTTAGAGGCTAGGGTTATAAAAGGCTTTACCTAGCTTTTCAGGTTCCGACATTCAAGTACCACCCTCTCTGTGAAGCCAGATTTCTCCTCAGCGCTTCTAAATCTTCTCTCCATTCAGGCCTTTAGATTAAAATAGAAGCAGAAAAAAAAAAAAAGTCTGCTGCATTTTCTGCGTAAAAAAACTTACCTATAAAATGTTGAATCTAGAACACTGGTTAACAGGTATCAGAATCATCTGGAGGGCTGATTGCTGCCCCTCCATCCCTAGTGTTTTTGATTCTGTAGTTTTTAGGTAGAGTCTTAAGAATTTGCATTTCTCATAAGTCTCCAGATGCTGCTGCTGGTTCTGGTCAGGGGACTATACTCTGAGAACCACTGCTCTAGAGAAGCACACACCATCCAGCCAGCCAATACTCACTATCTGGCCTGTCTTCTGCTTAGGGCTCAGGACACATGGTGCCCCAATATCGACCTGCTCAGGCTCTGAAGATGTTTGAGAGCTTCTTGAAGAACACCTCCTTCTTGTGATCTTCCTCAGCTGCTGGTAGGGCTTCCCAGAAGCTGGCATCTCCCATCCCCCACCACTCAATCTGCTTCTCTTGGGGTGTCTCTCCTTCCACAAACTCCTTTCTTTCTCTGGATGCTCTACACTGCTGTGAGCAATATGGTAGATTCTGGGAGGAGGCAAGGGGGAAGGAAAAAAAGGCTATGTGGGGAGGATGCCTAGTAAGCAGTTGCCTGGAAGTCACCAGAAGCTGTAGGGTTCCACCAAGGGTTCTGCCCCCAAATTGCTATGCGACCTTGATGGAGTCACTAAGCTCTACAGTCTTTGTTTTCCTGTCTGTAAAATGATAGGACAACAATCTCAGGCTCCTTTCCTGCCTCCTAAAATTGATGGGGGGGAGTCCCTGGGTGGGGCAAATGTTAACATGCTTGGCTGCTAACTGAAAGGTTGGAGGTTTGAGTCCACCCAGAAGCACCATGGAAGAAAGGCCTGGCAACCTACTTCTGAAAAATCAGCCACTGAAAACTGTTCTACTCTAACACGCATGGGGCCACCATGAGTTGGAACTGACTCAATGGCAACTGTTTAGAGTTGATGGGAGGGGTGAGATTCTTGATAGTGCTTTGGCAAGACTAAACCTTAGCACAAATTGTACTTTGAGAGGCTTTTTCACATAAAGGAAACCTTGTAAATGACTTCCTCACACCTCTATTCCCTCTTTTTTTTTTAAACAGATTTGCCTGGTTGTCTATTGCCTGTATCAAGACAGCAGGATTGGATATTCTATATGATCTACAGCCTATTAAAAAGAAATGTTTCCCTGGAGATAGTTCTTTTAAAGAGCCATTCATTCATTCAGCCAGTATTTATGGAATACCTACTATGTGCCAAGCACCAGGCTGGAGCTAACTATCAAACACTCTGAAAATACAAGCAAACTTGCCAAAATGCTTTCTTCTTTATTTGGACCTGGAGTCTGTTGTGTTCTTCTTGCACCACAGTTCACTGCTCTAAAACACACTGAGTGTCCTATGGCTTCAAAAACAAATACAGTGAAAGCTGTGAGACCCAGAACTCCACAGGACCACCTTGTTTTTCTGGGTCTCACAAGTTTTCCTCCTTTGACAGGGTGCAGTCACCACTTTTCTATTGCTCTCTATTTAGTGGAAAATATTTGAGTTTTCCTTCTCTGACAGGTTTCTACCTTACACAGTTTTGGGCTTTCACAGGTTTTACTGTTTGGGCATATCTCTGTCCTCAGGGCAGGGAATGACGGTAATTAAGCTCAGACTTTGGAGCTGGAATGGGCCTCCATACAGAGATTCCTCAACATTTTCCTCCAAAGATCTCTGATTATTATTTTCCCTATGGGCTCCAAATTTTGGAAGACTTTTGCGTACCAAATAGTGATATACTTATTAAATGATAGCTGCTACAGCCCTGGTGGTACAGTGGTTTAGAACTCAGCTGCGAACCAAAAGGTGGGCAGTTCAAATCCACTAGCCACTCCATGGGAAACCATTGGTGCAGTTCTACTCTGTCCAATAGGGTCACTCTGAGTCAGAAACAACTCGATGACAACGGGTTTGGTTTTGAGCTGTAGCTTTGGGTGGGGTGGGGAAAAATAAATATCTGATTTTGTTATGCTTTTTGAAATACTGAAAGCTGTTCACAGGCCTTCCCCTCTACCCTCCCCAATAGTGCCTTGTGGCCCTTTGAGAGTTCAGGGACCCCAGGTCATGAAAAGTCCTTTTCGAGTTGGTGGAGTTGGCTGTTCAGCCCACCTTTCTGGGTGCAGGGAGGAGGTGTTACTTTAAACTACATTTCCTGCAAGAGTTCTGGTAAAAGTATTCTCCATTGTCTTTCAGCTTTGAGATTTTGGGCCCATTCATTCTGTAGGTTGCAGAACTGCTTGCAAATTATGACTTGACCTGGCCTTTTCTCATCCAAAGAGAGATTATAAGCATTTTAAAAGCAGAGGCCCCCTTTTTCTCAGACTCCTAACAGTCTACATACACTGTGTTTAGAAGAGACTAAAATGTCTGATTGACTTATAACCTAGAGAGGGAGATACAGAGTGGTAAAGACCAGTTTGGGGGACAAACCTCAACTTCTTGTCTCCTTCCCCACAATGAGGAAACCCTGGTGGTGTAGTGGTTAAGTGCTACGGCTGCTAATCAAAAGGTCAGCAGTTTGAATCCACCAGGCGCTCCTTGGAAACTCTATGGGGCAGTTCTACCCTGTCTATAGGATCGCTATGAGTCAGAATCGACTTGACAGCAACGGTTTAGGCTTTCTTTTTTCCCCACAACGATGCCACCTAGAGATTTACTTCTCTAAGTTTACCTCTCTAATCCCTAAGATGATGGTAGAGAAAGGTGCTAGGCAAAAGATGTTAAGTATAAATTGGGGGCTGAGATAGTATCCAAAGAAGTGTCTGTAATACAAAATGATGACCATCTGCCAAGGCAAGAGCCCTGAGTGGGAAGAATGATGACAGACCCCCCCCAACCCTGGGCAGAGGATGAACAGCAGGGGCCGAGGGTCCAGGCTTCTGGCAATCACTTCTAGTATCAGTTCTGCACACAGGGAAGGCACAGAAAGCTGGGGTAGAGTCACAGACTCTGTCCAGCCCTGGGTCCATCAGGAGTAATTCTAGGTCTGCTCATCTGTCTAGAGCCCAGGGAGGTTTCTCAGATCTGCCCTAACTTTTTTTACACACAACCATTGTCAGATAACCCTAAACCAATCACAACCCAGGGATGCTCTGTGGTCTTCCCCCTTCCCTCTCTAGCTCCTTCCTTATTCTCTCAGGAAAAGAGGCAGAAGGAGAAATGACCTTTCAAAAAAAAAGACAGAAGCTTCCCACATCATCGTGAAACAAAACTGCCTGTTATGGAAAGAATCTAAGAATTCAAATGTAAACTCACCTGGAAAACACCAGCCACACAGTATTTTCAGCACCAAAAAAAAAAAAAAAATTTTTTTTTTTTTTTTATCTGACCAACGTATAACCCTCTGTCAGACTACGCATCTCATTTTAACTATTTATTTTTATATCTGATTTTTTTTTACTTGAAAAATATATGGTCACCGATGGGCCACTGAATATTACAGCTGGGACCTTAGAGGCCACCCAGTCAGAGGGGTTTCCAAACCAGGGCTTAGAGCATGGTGACTGAGATGTGGGCCCTGAGGTCAGATAGCCTGGGTTCTAACCCTTGCTACGCCTTTGATTAGGTATGTGATCTTGGGGAAGTGTCTGAACCTCTCTAAAATCTGTAAAAAGGAGTAACACGATACCTACCTTGCAGAATCCTAAGGCTTGGATGAGATAAAGCATGTAAAGTGCTTAGCATGTGGTAGGAGGGTGTAATACTTTCACCCCTAAAAACAATGTCGTTAGGTACCATTGAGTTGGTTCCAACTCATAGCGACCCTATGTACAACAGAGTAAAATACTACCCGGTCCTGTGCCATTCCCACAATCATTGTTATCCTTGAGCCCATTGTTGCAGCCACTGTGTCAATCCATCTCTTTGAGGGTTTTCCTCTTTTTTCCTGACCATCTACCAAGCATGATGTCCATCTCCAGGAACTGGTCCCTTCTGATAACATGTCCAAAGTATGTGAGACGAAGTCTTGCCATCCTTGGCTCTAAGGAGCACCTTGGCTGTAAAGATCACACCCAAGAAAACCCTATGGAGCAGCTCTGCTCTGTAACACATGGAGTCCCCATGAGTTGGAATTGACTCCATGGTAACAGGTTTGGTTCTGGGTAATAGAAACATAAACTAACACTGGTTGCTGTCGAGTCAGTTTGGACTCATTGACCCTTGAGACCTGAGTAGAAATGCCCCATATGGTTTCCTAGGCTATAATCTTTACAGAAGCAGACTGCCACGTCTTTCTCCTGCAGAGCAGCTGGTGGGTTCAAATTGCTGACCTTTTAGTTAGCAGCTGAGCGCTTAACCACTGCACCACCAGGGCTCCTATACATGGAATAACAAGGCTTTGTATTTCTGCTCACCATTTTCCAAGCACCTCCAAACATTTTATAATACAGTTTATACAGGTTTCAAAGCAAGTCCTTTGTCTTCTAGTTATTTTTTTACTTCTATCCCTAACCCAGTTAAGTAAAGCTTTTGTTCCCAGCACTTATATTTTCCTCTCTAGGTTATTTTGGGAAACAATGAAAAGTTTGTAAAGTTACTTCAGAGCCTCCTATGTACACTTAATTTGGGGTAAACACCTGGTAGGAAAAGGGGAAGCAAAGAGGCCAGGTGCGTAACTAACAGCTGGCTGAAATGTCTTGTTTCTAAATACCTTTGAGCTCCTGTACACATAATTGCTGAATTATAAGATGATGCAGACCTTTGTGACGGTTTCTAGTAAAACAGTTTGTCTGGGTATGATCTCTAACTATTTTGTCTTTCAGTAAAAGGAGGAGGTGTACCAGCTCTCCCCTACCCCTTTCCATTTGTAAACATTCTGTGGGACTTTCTAGCTTCCTAGCAAAGATAAAAGCCACCAGTACTGATGAGAATAAGCTGAAGGACTTTGATCGCCAGCCTACTGTGTGAACTCTTTAGGTACTTGGTTGCCTTCAAGTGTGCCCCATGTGGGTCAAATTCTAGGAGTGATGTTGGTGCAGCAACTCCGGAGGAGGGCTGGCAGTGGGCTCAAGGGTCTAGAGCAGCCTCAGTATAAAGCAGCAGACCGTTTTTTTGGCACACAGGCTGAAGTGGGGGAAAGGAACTCAGCTGTATTTCAGGAGATCTAAGTTTGAGGCTTCAATTACTAGTAGTTGCAGGATTACAGAGCTGATTTTAGTTGATCTCTTTGGGTCTCAATTTCTATCTCTTTTTAAAAGTTATATGAAATGACACAAACAAAACATGAATACATTCTTTTTATATGAAATGCAAATAATACAATAACAGAATTAAGAGCAAAAGTTCCCTTTATTCTTCCTCATTTTCACTCCTCTCCCCAGGAATGAGGTCTCTGGGTGGCGCAGTTTGTGCTCAGCTAGGGCAACTAACGACAACTAACCTAAAGGTTGGCAATTTGAACCCATCCAGCAGCACCATGGTAGAAGGGCCTTGTGGTCTGCTGTAATAAAGATCAGAGCCAATGAAAATCCTATGGAACAGTTCTACTCTGTAACACATAGCATTGCCATGAGCAGGGGCAGATTATCCAATAGGCAAGGTAAGCACAGTGCTTACCTTGCTTACCAGATCATCTGTAGTAAACAATTTCACACGGGTTTTGTGAAATTGATGTGAAATCCATGTGAAATTGTTCACTACAGATTAGTAAGTGCTTACCTTGCTTACTGGGTCATCCACCCCTGTAAATTTGAAAAGAGGCTTTGATTCTGTAGGAAGGTGCTGTGGGCTGGGAGAGAGAGAGATGCCAGCCATACCTAGAAGCAGAATCTTTGGTGTGGTGAAAAAATGTTAAATTGTTACTTTGCCTATTGGGTAACCAGCCCCTGGTTATGAGTCAGAATCGACGTGACAGCAATGCCTACCAGGTACTCCAAGAATAACCACTGGTATCAGTTGAGGTGGTGTATCTTTCTGAATCTTTTTACATATTTAGTTACATGTAAATATAGGAATATATAGTTATTTTCTCCCACAAGAATGTAACATTCTGAGTTCGCTACTTTTTTTTTCCAGTTCTGCACCTAATAATTTTTTTTAACAATAAATCTTAGTGACCATTCCATACGAGTACATATTTACTTCATTCTTTTTAACAATTCATAATTCATTGTATGACAGTACCACACAATTATTTAACCACTTCCCTACTGTTTCCAATTTTTGCTTCCCATAAACAATGCTTCAGTGAGTATTCTTGTGCATCCCTCTTTGTGCACATCTGCAATGTTCAGCTGTGGAATAAATTTCTAGATATGGAATTACTGGGCTAGTGACTCTGTGAAGTTTCAGTTTCGATAAAATTGGCCAAAATTCTATCCATAGAGATTTTACCAATTTTTTAGTACCAGCAGCAACGTAGAAAAGGGCCTGATTCCCATACTTGGCCTGTTTAAGGGGCCTAAACATTATAATATTGTAAGTCCATTTCTCCATTTCCTGATTTTTCAACATTTATTTGCTCACATGCCTACTATGTGCCAGGCGCTGTGTCAGGTGCTGGGAATACAGCTTCGAACAAGATTGAAGTGATCCTTGCTCTTGCTGTACATGGGGTTTCTGAGCCTCATACAGTTAGTTGCTTGGCAAACACAAGAAAAAGAAAAAACGTTCAATAAATGTTTGCTGCAAAGACTCGGCATCCAAGCAAAGAAAGGCAGGTGTCGAAAAAAATTTTATTTTTTTTAAGCACAAAAGGTAGTATGAGACAGATGGCTAGGTTGAAGATAGGGTGAGAAAAGGGATAGGTTTTTTCGAATTGAAAAAGAGCCAGTCAACGCTTCCTTCCCAGACCTCCCATGCTGGCGTGGGAAGAGGGAAATCTTAACGAACTATATTTTTTACTATAGATAACAAATCACAGCAGAAGATGAGTCTCTCTACCTTTTCTCCCGACAGCAAAGAGCACAGGTATCCTTTCTGATATAGCTTTCAGAGCTCAATCCAGGAAGAGGACCTGGGCTTCCTACCTCTCCGTAGGGCACCCCTTCAACATAGAACTAGAAGTTACTCGACGAAAGCGAGGCAAATCATGACCAGGTGCAGGATCTGGAAGACTACATTCTCCAGGATGCACTGCTCCTCCCTGGGCGCCGCAAGTGACGTCAAAGACGTCATCTTTACGACAAGAACCGGGGTGGGTACTAGAAGGCAACTACTCGTCCCTGGATGCAGAGCGCCACCGCTTTACTCATATACTGGCTTGCTTCCTGGTAGCTGGCGTTCCCCACTTTACTCCGCTCTAAGGAAAGGGACAGGAGGGGAGAGGGGTGTTTAGATTGGGAAGCCCTGCGACACTTCAAAAGAGAAAGTGGGGAAGACCCTTCACTTCAACTCAAAGTAGTTCCCGCGCAGGGTAGTGAGGGGTTGTGGGTTTCCCCCCTTATTTATTGTTTCTTAGAGGCAATGCCAAGCTCCTATTGGTTGAAGACCTCGAGGGTGGGAAGTACACGAACCCACAAATCGAAGTTTTCTCCGTATCCCCATTGGCCCCGCCCGTAGCGCAGGCGCGAGGGCTCCAACTCCAGCCCCTGGGGACTTGTGAGAGGCAATTGGCCAAACCCTGCGAAGTGGGAGTCCGGATTGGTAGTTGCTAGCAGGAGCCTGGTTTCTTCCTAGACTTCTGCAAGTGATAGTGTGTGATTGGTTTAAATCCGCGGGCACCTGTCGGTGATTGGGCGGGAGCCACGGGACGGGTGCGATCATTGGCTGGTGCTGGGGCCATCCCCCCTCGGGCGGGCGACGAATGATGAAATGGGAACGGGGAGGGGAAAGGCCGCGACGAGAGCGCGCGACCTCGGCGCCATTTTGTAGAGAAACAAGCGGAGTTAACCGAAGAGGGGGTCGAGGAGCGCCGGAGTCGGGGACCCAGGAGTTTCCTGTGTCCAGCGCCGCCGCAGCCGTGTGAGGTGAGGTTGGCTGGAGCCTGGGGTTGCCGTAGGCGGACCTGGTCAGCTACGGGACGCGAGTGCCGGTGGGGAAAGGCACGGGGGTGGTCCTGGGGCCATTGGAAACGTTGCCCGAGCTCTGGGGAGTGAGGAGCAGCCAGGCCGGGAAAGTGGCGAGGCAGGGGAGGGTGGACTCTGCCCCTACGACTCGCGGAGGCTTGGGCCCTAAGGAAAAGAGGCCAGCGCGAAAGCTCCGGGAAACGGATGGCAGAGCGCGGGGTGAGAGCCGGGGTGGCCCCCGGCCCGGGCCTGGAGGCTCCGAGGACGGCGGCGGTGGCGGCAGTTTGGGCCACTGGGCCTCACTTCGCGCGATCTGCATCTCCTAAGACCCCACCAGTCTCCTCAACTTGTTCTTTCCTCTCTGGGCTCCCGAATGGGTGCAGGGGCATCGGCCCCCGAGGCCTACTTCCGTGGACAGGGGGACCGTGTTTGGAGTTGTGGGCTCCCGGTTCTTCTCCGTGTACCTGGATCTGCCAGTCCCCTCCTCGCCCCCAGCACGTTGTCAAATCCCCCATGTTTCGGGTGGCTACGGGTGGGAGGGGCGGGCGGGAGCGAGCACTTCCTCATTACTTCTGGCCACAGGTTTTGTTCCGCTCGCGCGCCTGTGCGCTCAGTTTTCTCCGCCGTCCGCCCCCAGCCACCCGCCGGCTGTCTGCAATAGTGGCGGTTCTGCCCGTCCGCGGGGAGCACCCCTAGCGAAGAGAACGCTTGTAGGCCACAGTTGCTGGTGAGAAATTTGCCGCAGATCTAACGGGGGTTACTTAAGGCCGAACACACAAATAATACCTTTTTTTCCCCGGTATCCTTCCCCCTTGCAGAATTCATCCAGCTGTGCTAGTACAGATACCACCCCCACGAGTAGTAAGCTTTGTGGGTTAAAGAGCAAAACAAATACTGATCGATGTGTTTGAAAATGTTGTGCTTAATAGAAACTATATTACAATTAAATCCCTCTGAAGACACTCAGTCGAATGTCACATTTCTTAGGACTCTATTATTTGCTTTTCTGCCTATTTCTCTATAACTCTGTTGCATGTGACTGGGTTTTTTTGTTTTTTTTTTTTAAGCAGTTAGTAATTTAGGAAATATAATCGAGTACTTTTTTTAGGAAAAAATTCTGAACACTCCCTCTATGGCAGGCCCTTTGATAGGGATAGGGATACATGGATGAAAAAATGGGGGAAGGTGAGAAAAAATTAGCAAGTAGGTCAAACAGATTAAGAACAAACTTGTTTTAGAAGGGATACTTGAATTTAATACTTTAGTGATCTTTGACCCAGGTTGAGATTCTTAGCCTTCCAAAGATTGGTAGTACAGTATTTTAATTGTTAATAAGCTGTATGGTAACAGTTGAATCACATTTTAGGACACTGCAAATTGTTACCTTGTCTAAGAAGAAAATGGGTTGATGATACATAAAGCTTAGGCATCTAGTGTTTTGACGGAAATGGCAGCATGTTGATAAAATCTGTTTGGAGGATTGGTCCTTTTTCAACAAGTGGGCCCCAAGACTTTCAGTGAAAACTTAAAAAAGACTTAATCAAGGAACAAAGACTTGACCGGTAAATGAAAATACTTCCCTTTCTTACCTAACATTGTAGTCTTAGAAATTAAAAAGAAAATTTTTTTATACTCTGAGTAACAAAATATTTGCCATTTTAACAGTCTTCACATGTACAGTTCAGTGACATTAAGTGTGTTCATCATGTTGTTCAGCCATCACCATTAACAGACGCTTACTGTCCCCCGAGCCTGTCTTAGGAG
This sequence comes from Loxodonta africana, assembly GCF_030014295.1. Taxonomy (NCBI): domain Eukaryota; kingdom Metazoa; phylum Chordata; class Mammalia; order Proboscidea; family Elephantidae; genus Loxodonta; species Loxodonta africana. The sequence continues at coordinate 58,460,637 of NC_087362.1, forward strand.
TTTTAAGGCAAGCTTTCTGGCACTGTGGTGGAACAGAGCTGAAATGCTCTTCCCTGGTTCCGTGGCTCTTCCTAGTCTCTTAAATTTCTACTGAAGATTTAAATGCTGGTCTCCCTGTCATGGATCATCTCAGGTTAAGTACTTCGACATTCTCTAAACTTTGGATTAAATCATAAAAAACAAAACTATGTGAAGCCAGAAAAGGAGATGCCTACTATCTCTTCAAAACATGCTTTAAAGACTAATTTCACAATTATCTTTGATGTTGATTTTTGTAAGTATGTTTTTGGTTAGATGCTGATCTAGTTAGAAGAAACGTTCTTTTTCCAGCTTGTATTTATAAACTTGATTTTTTATTTCATTCTGTTAGATAAATCTTTGGCCAATTTGTCTACAATAATTCCAATTAAAACACTGATTTTTGTAAAATGTTTGTTAGTCATTTTGAAATGCTGTGCCTTACTAACTGGACATATTCTTTTGTAAAAGAGGAAAGCTTTCAAGTCATCAAAAATATTAGCTGAAGCACTTCTTAAATAGCCCTCTGACCAAACTGAACTTCCTGCTGGGAAGTTTCAAAATGGCATCCCACTGAGCCTTATTTTAGGACTTTATATATAGAAAATCCCAGCAGTTCCTTTTCTGTTTGCTCACAATTTTTTAGTAGCTGTTTCAAAGCTAAAATCATTTGGAAACCTTTTGCATCCTATGTACATAATAGTTTATTTTAACATACTTTTCACTCAGTCTTGCAAGAATGTAACGAAACAGTTAAATCCTTCATTGAAAAGCATTCTTTTAAGAAGTCAGCAATTAGAGGTGTAGACTTAATCTGCAACCCTCTTCTGAGGTTTGAAGGAAATAGAGCCTTTCAGAGTGTAGAGGGTGGATTTAAGAAATGTTTAATGTTGTTAGGAGGAAAGTCTAAAATGTTGATTGAGACATTAAATTGTATGCAGGAGAGTTTTTTGTGATGTTGAACTAACGATATGAAATAGAAGGTGGGATGAAAGCATATTTTGAAATACACCATCCTAATGTTTTTAAGATTCATATTAAGAGCTCAACATTTTCCCTTAGATGATTAAATTAGCTTGAATGTTTGTCACTCAAGTCTTCAATTTATAGCTCCTAGTTTTTGAAATTGTTACTTTTTTATATAGATCTGTTGTAAGAATAGTTTTTGTCTAGTTTCAGACCCTTTATCTTTTTTGCAGTAGCTTTCTAACTAATGTCCAGTACCATTTCCAGTCCATTTGTTTATTGGGTTTCTTTTTTATGTAGATAACATGTGAATATGTTATAATTGTAAAAGATTCTAGGAATACCATTCTTTATATTACTGCCGATTTGCTTCCAAATTTGGTCCTTTGGAAATATCCTTTTTCTGCTCAGAAGTCCTTCAGATACCTTTATCTGGAGCTAGAAGGGCTGACCCCTCCTTGTCCGTAGCAGCACATTAATGTTCTGTGCTATGTGAACAAAAGACTGCTACACAGTTGTCTCCAGATACATCTCTGCCCCTTTTGTCTGGAAAGTCCCCGTCATCTGTATCTCCCAAAACTTCATCCATCATTCCAGTCCAAACTCAAATGTGTTGTCTACTAATCTTTCCTGATCATTCTTAGCCAAATTGATTTTTCACATTTCTCTTGGCCTCCTAAAGACTACTTGGAAAGTTCACTTAATTGTATGCCTGTAAATTTTCTGTGGGCAAGGAGTCTCCCCTTCCTCAAAATGTAAACATTGCCCATATTTATGAATGAATAGCACTTCATTTGATACAGTTCGGTAGATTTATAGACCATGGCATTCTTAGGAAACAGTATGTCTTGTTTTTGTTCTTTCAGGGCGTGGATTCTCTCTCTTATGGCTATATATTTATAATTGTTATTTTTTTTAGATAATTAAACTTTGGAAGTTTGTCATTCAGAATTTTGTTGCCATCACTTTATGAAATTGAAGCCCAGGAAAGTGAGGTGACTAATTTAAGGTCAAGTAATGGCAAAGCTGAGTGTGTCAGGTTTTCCTACTCTAGCCTAATGTTCTGTCTTTTCATACTGTTTAACTTGAGTTGTGACATTATTAGAGTTTAATACAAAGACATAAAAGATCCAGGTATCTGATAGTTCATCAAAAAAATGAGAACCTGTATGGTCAATCAGTCGCTTTTTTTTTTTTTTCTTTCTTTTAATAATGCTTGTTGTGTTAGGTTTAGGTTCCCATTCAACAGTTTCTACACAAGTTGTTCAGTGATGTTGGTTACGTTCTTCACAATGCGTGAATGTTCTCATTTTTTCCATTTTGGTATTCTGTTTCATTAATTTAGTTTCTCTGCCCCCTTACATTCTCATCTTTGTTTTAATTATTGACTGTTTGGTCTCATATAGATTTTTTTTAAAGGAGCACAGTATTTATGCGTGATAGTAGTTATTTTTTGAGCCAATTTGTTACTTAGCTACAGGATGACCTTGGGTTAGCTTCGGTTCAAGGTTTGAAGAGTATCTCAGGCCAGTAGTCTCAGGGAGTCCTCCAGTTTCAACCAGTCCAGTAGGTCTGGGTTTTTTTGGGCGGTGGGGGGTGTTTGAGGTTCTGTTCCACGTATTTTTTCCATTCCACAGTCAGTGTCCACCTCTTGTGGCCCTGATTAGAATGATCAGTAGTGGTAGCTGGGCACCATCTAGTTCTTTTTGTCTCAGGGTAGATGAGGCTGTGGTTCAAGTTGACTATTTGTCCTGTAGACTAGTTTTTACTTTTCTTTTGTTTGCTCCTTTCTCTTTTGCTCTGGATGAGTAGATATGAAGAGTTGTAAGACCCCAGGTGCTAGTCACCAAACTAGGATGTAGAACATAACTTTGTGAACTAAAACTCATTGCTGTTGAGTCAAATTCAACTTGTAGGAACCCTATAGGACAGAGTAAAACTGCCGCATACAGTTTCCAAGGTTGTAAACCTTTATGGAAGCTAACTGCCGCATCTTTCTCCCTCTGAACGGCTGGTGGTTTCCAACGTCTGACCTTTCAGTCAGCAGCTGAGCGCTTACCCATTGTGCCTCTAGGGCTCCTTTTAGGAACTAAACCAGTTGCCTTTTTTATTTTATTTTATTTTAAATACACACACTGTTTTGTGACATTAGTTGCAATCCCCACAATGTGACAGCACGCTCCCCCTTTCTACCTTGGGTTCCCTGTGTCCATTCAACCAGTTCCTGCCCCTTCCTCCCTTCTCATCCTGCCTTTGGAGAGGAGCTACCCATTTTGTCTTATGTATCTGATTGAACTTAAGCACATTCCTCATGTGTATTATTTTTTGTCTTATAGTCCTGTCTAATCTTTGTCTGAAGAGTGGGCTTCCGGAATGGTTTCACTTCTGCGTTAACAGTGTATCCAGGATCCATAGTTTCGGGGGTTCTTCCAGTCTTTGTCAGACTGTTAATTCTAAACCAGTTGCTTTTTGAAAAACACAAAGTTTATCATCGTGCAACTAAAATCTCTGAAGGTAGTTGGGGATTTTACAGTTTACTATATTAATACATCTACAGAATTACACTGTTTACATGTTGGCAGTTACTTGAATTAACGAGAGTTTTCTTTACTCTAACTTTTTTCATTGGATGAGGTTTTCTTAGTTGTAACCAAAGTAACCAAAGCAGATTCGGGATTTTTCCCGGCAGTTTCTGGAGGTCAAGACGTGTGATTGGAGTTTTTCATCTCTTCAGTATGGAAATGTAAAGCTTGGGTGTGACATAAAGACAGTCTTTCCTGTTATAATTAGTGTGAGGGGTCACTGCTTAACCTCTGTAATGAACCTGCAGTGGCCTCCTAAGGATGGAGGAACTTAAATTTTAAAAAGTTCTTCAGCATTGTAAATTGAATTTTGATAGATATTTGAGTTGTTTTCTCTTGGTATAGTTCTAATTTTAAATAAAGGAGGTAGTTTCAAGAAGGATACTGTTATTATCTGACAAGCTTATGAATATTATGTACTTCAGAACTTCTTAATTTTTTAAAAAGCTATAAGAAAATACTTACGAATACTCCAGTTGATTATGATCGGGAACTTGATTCTTTTCTGATTTTGGAGTAAACAGGCTTCCCTGGCTCTTCACATTCTCAGTCCTTGAAAATAAGGGATTTATTTGCTAACACACCTGCAAACAGTATTTTGAGTTATGTGGATTATGGATTGGATTAGTATTTGTAAAATATTTAGAGATACGTATGAGGTTATTAAATATTTCTTAAAAGTTTATTAACATTAAGTTTATTTTACACTGAGTACAATAAATTGCTTGTTTAAAGTGACATAGCTTATGTATTTGAACCAGGTCGACTCAGTTATTTGTTTCATTCTTGGTGAAGTTTTCGTTTCAAACTGATTAACTGCTAGCTAACCTTTATGGCCTTGAACATTTCCTTACTCCTTGCTAGTTGGGTTTTGGGGAAACTTTTTACACTAGGCATTCCTAAGTGTAAAAAAAATTCTTTTCCCATGTTTTGGGTTGTTCACATCTCTGTAGTTTGGGTTATGGAGAGGTAAGTGTACCGTGTATGCACCCACTACTGTGCCATGAATAGTTAGAGAATATGCCCCTTGCCTTAAAACAGACAACTATACTAAAGGCACAGAAGTACAGGGTATTTGTCCAAAGATAAAATGCAAAAATAACCTGAAAATGTTTCTGTAGAGATGGCGGTAGTAGACCTCATCTGACTTTTTTGGGGCGGGGGGAGAGAATTAAGATCAGCACCAGCCCAAGGCTGATTCCTATGAGGCAGAGGTCACACATACCTCCCCTCTCCAATCTTTTAACCAGTTCTAACACCAGCCTTCCCTCTCATGGCACTCTCTACTTCTCTGCCGGGTTCTATGATTAGCTGCAGTGGCTACACAGAACACAGACCATACTTAAAATTATGAAGTTTATTAAGGAAGTAACAGGTTACAATTCAGGATCAAGAACAACTCAGGAGGGAACACAGGGTAAAAAGGGGGAGTGTGCTGTCACATTGTGGGGATTGCGACTAATGTCACGAAACAGTATGTATATACATTTTTGCATGAGAAATTAAAAAAAAAAAAAAGAATGACTCAGGGTACAGTTCTTCAGTCAGGACTGCTTCTTTTCGTTGTGCCCGCAGCAGACCCCTGTTGTCATAAGTGCTCAGAGGCACCCACTCCACCACGAAGCCTCTTGCCCAAAGGCCCTCAGCTTTCTTGCTCAGTAGGTCGGCAAGTCCGCTGTAGCTTCCTTGCTGTGTAGGCCAGGTAGCCCACCATGCCATCTTGCGCCAGTCTCCTGGTTTTGCTTCTACTCTTTCTCTGCTGCTGGACTCTCTGGCCCTGTTTGCTGCCGCTTCTCATTGTCTTGTGCTACCTCTAGTGTTACAGCTATCTGTCTCCTGGGCTTAGGAAGGAGGTCCTCAGCACCGGGACGCTGGTTCCAAAGGACACGCACGCTTTGCTCCTGGATCTTGAAGGTTTTGAGGTCCTCACAACTCAATTTCTGGAAGCAGCTTTTTTTAAGCCTAGTGGGATGGCAAAACTGACCCTTGGTGAATCACGGGTACCTTATTTGTATATCCCAGCCAATCTGGGCAAGAGTTTTATACACTTTATTTGCATAGTTCCACCTAATCATTTCATGGGCATTACAAGACCATGGCTAGAAGAGCCATATAAAAGCAATTCATTGCACTGCAATTTCATTTTGAATTTTTAGTCATCTCTTATCAGGCCCCAAGGACCCTGGCAACCAAAAAACATTGGTATTATACGTTGTTGTTGTTGTTAAGTGCCATCAAGTTGGTTCTGACTTACAGTGACCCTATGTACAATAGAACAAAACACTGCCTGGTCCCATGCCATCCTCATAATCGTTACTACGTTTGAGTCCATTGTTGCAGCCACTGTGTCAGTCTGTCTCATCGAGAGTCTTCCACTTTTTGCTGACCCTCTACCCTACCCAGCATGATGTCCTCTAGGGACTTGTCCCTCCTGAAAACACGTCCAGACTGTGTGAGACGAAGTCTCACCATCCTCACTTCTAATGAGTACTCTGGCTGTACTTCTTCCAAGATAGATTTGTTTGTTCTTCTGGCAGTCCATGGTATATTCAGTATTTTTTGCCAACACCATAATTCAAAGGCATCAGTTCCTCTTTGGTCTCACTTATTCACTGTCCAGCTATCTCATGCATATGAGGCGATTGAAAGTACCGTAGCTTGGGTCAGGATGACCTCAGTCTTCAAAGTGATATCTTTGCTTTTTAATACTTTAAAGAGGTCTTTTGCAGCAGATTTGCCCAGTGCAATACGTTGTTTGATTTCTTCTGCTTTCATGGGCATTGTCATGGATTGAATTATGTCCCCCCAAAATAAATGTCAGCTTGGTTAGGCCTTGATTCCCAATATTGTGTGGTTGTCTTCCATTTTGTGATTTTCCTATGTGTTATAATCTCTGCCTGTGGTTAAAGAGATTTCTACACTGACCCAAACCTGTTGCCGTCAAGTTGATTTCAACTCATAGCGACTATAAGACTGAGTAGAACTGCCCCATAGAGTTTCCAGGGAGCGCCTGGTGGATTCGAACTGCCGACCTTTTGGTTAGCAGCCGTAGCACTTAAACACTACGCCACCAGGAATGGGATATAACACCCTTGCTCAGGTCACATCCCTGATGCAGTGTAAAAAGAGTTTCCCTGAGGCGTGGCCTGCACCACCTTTTATCTTACAAGAGATGAAAGGGAAGCGAGCAGAGAGGGGGATCTCACACCACCAAGAAAGCAGCACCAGCAGCACAGCGTATCCTTTGTACCCGGGGTCCCTGTGCCTGAGAAGCTCCTTGAACAGGGAAAGATTGATGACAGAGACCTCCCTCCAGGACCAACAGAGAGAGAGCCTTCCCCTGGAGCCAGTGCCCTGAATTTGGACTTGTAGCTTACTAGACTGTGAGAGAATAAATTTCTCTTTGTTAAAGTGGGTACTTGTGGTATTTCTGTTATAACCAAAAAAACCAAACCCAGTGCCATCAAGTTGATTCCGACTCATAGCGACCCTATAGGACAGAGTAGAACTGCCCCATAGAGTTTCCAAGGAGTGCCTGGTGGATTCGAACTGCCGACCCTTTGGTTAGCAGCTGTAGCACTTAACCGCTATGCCACCAGGGTTTCCATTTCTGTTATAGCAGCACTAAATGACTAAGACGGATGTTGATTGTGGATCCAAGTAAAATGAAATTCTTGAATGAATTACTTGCCTTCTCCAGTGAGATGCAGGGATATGGGTCTGTTCACTGATATATCCCAAGTACCTGGCACATAGTAGGTGATCAACAAATACTTGACTGGGTGAATATGTATAGTACTTACGCATAAACAGTTACTCTGGTAGTTGTGGTAGGCACTTCACATAAGCTGTTTACTATTTCTTATCATATGATAGATTTTAATTGTGCTTGGCTTTGTGTTAACTTTGTGGATAGCCAGTCTTGCGGTATTCGAATCTAGGGCCCACCCTGTAGAAGGTGGATAGAAAGGCCATTTTCTCACCAAGGCCACAATTAGCATTTGGGCGGTATGGTTCTTCATTGGTGGTACTGTTTTCCTTGCAAGATGTTTATTACATCTCTGAATCTCACTGAATGCCAGTAGCCCCCAGGCCCACACATTTCAAAACGTTTTTGGAGATAATATTGCCCTCAGGTTTATTCCAGTAAATCTCTTGAGGTTCAGATTTGTTGTTCTGGTTATTTTATTTTAGATAAAATTATTGTTGGTATAAATCACCAGTCACAAACTTATTTTAATTTTACAGTAGTACATGGGAAAGAAGACTACATAGGGAAAAGGAATATTATATTTCACTGATTTTTAAGATAATTTTTCTATATTTTATCATCTCTGCAATTGGGATGTGACTTATCTGTCATAAGAAAGCATTGTGTTAGAAAAAATGCTGTAAATTAAACTTTCTTAGTGATATGTACGTAGCCCCTGGGTGGTACAAATGGTTAACATGCTCAGCTGCTAACCAGAAGGTTGAAGGTTTGAGTCTACTGGGAGATGCCTCAGAAGAAAGGCCTGGCAATCTAATTCTGAAAATTAGCCATTGAGCATCCTATGGAGCACAGTTCTATTCTGACACATGGTGTTGCCATGAGTCAGACTGGTTTTTTAGAGATAGGTAAAATGCCGTTCACAATTAAAATTGTTGTCTTAAATTTGAAATGTGTATGCTTTTCAGACAAAATAGTAATAGCTAAACGTATTGTCTTTTAAATTGTAGGTTGTGAATTTAGGGGGTAACACCAGCATTAAAAAGGGCGTATAGTAGGAAATCAGGGTACATTACTCATAGTTTCATGGAATTTGTTTCAGGTATAAGAGTGACTACTGTGTAGCAATGTATAATGTACTTTACGTTGTAGGTCTTGTGTGACTAATTTTGTCACTGGCTCAGGAAGCCATATTAGCATTATTGTGGGCAGCGTTTTAGTTGGGGAAGTAATAAGGATGTTAATGAAGGTGACTTTAAAGACAGCCAACTTAAAATGGAGACTGTAGAAAATTATCCCTATCTTTTCTCATGGTTAGTGAAGAAGGAAGAAATTTCCCAAACTTTATTGACTACATTGTGTTTAATCTCTTAAAAAGCTTATTCGAAGAGCCCTCAATGCTGGGTGCTTGATTGGGGAGTATCGATGAGGAAGAGATACTGAATAAACTCAAGGTATCCCTGGGAACTGATGAAAAGGATAATACACATAGAACAACAGTGAACAGTGGGATTATATTTTATAGTGTGTCATGCATACTGAAGGAGGGGGGTAAAGGGGTAGAAGATGACGTGGGTTGTGTGGCTTTGGAGGGGATGGGGCTTGAGCTAAAGTCCGGACCTCGTTACTTGATGCTTTTGTCCCCTTCCTTTAGAGAGATTTAGTCTCTTCTATTTTCCTTATGCTCCCGTCTGTTATCCTCCAAAGACTGCGTTCCTTCCTAAAGACCATCAGTGATCTCCTAACTGCCGATTCTGATGACTTATAATCATTTCTTTGTCCTTCTTTTACACTGCCAACTATATTTTCTTCTTTAAATCACTACCCTGTGGTTTCCCTAATCTATAGATGTATTAGTTATCAATTAAACCTCATTGCCATTGAGTTGATTCTAACTCATAGCGATTCTGTAGGACGGAATAGAACTGCCCGATAGGGTTTCCAAGACTATAAATCTTTACAGACGCAGACTGCTACAACTTCCTCCTGTGGAGCGGCTGGTGGGTTTGAACTGCTTACCTTTTGTTTAGCAGCTGAGTGCTTAACCAGTGTGCCACTAGGGCTCCTTCCGTACTTATCAATTGCTGAGTGATGAATTACCCCCAAAGTTAACTGCTTAAAACAAAGAACATTTATTACTTCAAGGTACAGCTCAGCTGGGTGCCTCTTACTTGGGGTCTCTTACAAAGCTGCAGTTGAAGTATTCCTAGGCTATAGATCTTCCAAGCTCTCTCACGTGGCTGTTGGCAGGTGTCACATCCTTGCTGGCTGTTGGTCAGGAGACATCAGTTCCGTGCCGCATGTGCCCATTCCATAGGACTACTCACAGCATGGCAGCTTGCTTCCCCTACAGTGCAGGCTCCGAGGAAGAGAGATGAACAAGATAGAAGTCAGTGTTTTTGTAACTTAATTTTGGAGACGACTTCTATCACTTTTGGCATATTTTATTCTTATGAAGCCAGTCATTACATCCAGCCCACCTTCAGCAATATTTATATAAGGTATAAATATTTGGCAGGGATCGTTGGGGGCCGTTTTAGAGGGTACCTATTCCAGTGGACATTTCCCAAAGATCTGTCCTTGAATCTTAGGGATGCAGTCTATTCCTGGATTTCACCTATTACCATCCTGCAAAGGACTCTTCTTGGCTAGTGTTATACACTCTAGTAGATTTTCATTTCTGGCCACTTCTCATTTTCCTTCCTGGATTCCTTCTTTTCTAGCCGCTCTGGAATGCTGAGCTTCCTCAGGACTCTATCTAGGTCCTCTCATTCTTCAGTTTTCTCATCTATATGTTGATGACTCCCAGATCTATATTTGCAGCCCACACTTGCTGGATTTCAGGTAGTAAATCCAACTGCCCAACAGATTCCTTCTGTGTACCTCACTCTAGACATGTCCCAAAATTGAGTTTCTGTTTTTCTTTCTTGCAGTTAAAACTTGTTCTTCCTCAGTTGTTTCATGTCAGGTGTAAATGGAACACCAGAAACTCAGGTGCATGAGCCAGTCTGGAAATGTATTGGACTCCTCTCCTCATTCTTCACACAGCTGCAGCGTCCTTGCAATTCTTTCCTGGATGCATTCATTCTTCTTTCACTCTTGACATTTTAAGTTTTCCTGCAACTTACTCTTTCCTTTCTTAATTTTACACTCTGTAAAAAGATATCTAAAAATGTTTACCTGATCATTCTCATGGTATTAAGTAAAGCAGGCTAGAGTTACAAAGAACAAGCCCATGATTTGGCTGCCTTCTTTGTAGTGATTGAGGAACCCTGTGATCTACCCTCCTGTAGGTTTTTATTCAGCTAGTAGATGGTGAAAGAACCAGAGGATCACAAGTAGAAGGTTTTATGGGCCAGGTCTGAAAGTGTCATGTATCATTTTTGACCAATATGTATGGACTAGAGCCTCCTCTAATTACCACACCTAACTGTAAAAGAGGCTGGGAAATGTAGTCTGGCTGTTTATCCAGGAAAAAGAGGAACAGATTTGGTGAGCATGTAGTCATTCTCTGCCACACACGTATCCCCTAAAAACACCAAAACCAATTCATATGCCTTACAGGATTGCTTTTGTGATAAAACTCAAAATTCTGAAGTGGGTTCTGGAAGTACTGGAATGGAAGTCCACAAATTAGATTCTAATTACCTCCAGACAGCATTTCATCGTGGCCACTAAGTGAGTGTGTCCGGCATCCCCAAGACCGCCCCCAGGTTTGATAATATGCTAGAGGGTCCACTGGACCTGGCGTATTGTTGTACTCACGCCCATGACTTAGTGCAGGCAGTCCTAGATTATGAACGTCTGTCCTTCTGACAGCTCATACTTCAGAATGGACTGCCATAATAAGTGTCATACAGTGGTTCGTAATACCGCGCACACACACTACTTTCTGATGCCCATGAATGAAAACCTTGCATGGTTTGGAAGTGTTTCTTAAGTGTTTTATGTGCGTAGAAGCCAAACGGAAGGCCATTGGTGTCAAGTTGATTCTGACTCATAGCGACCCTATGGAAAGGTACCCAAGAAAACCAAACCTACTGCTGACTCATAGCGACCCCATAGGGTTTGCAAGGCTGTAAATCTCTATAGAAGCAGACTGCCACATCTTTCTCCCACAGAGTGGCCGGTGGTTTCAAACTGACAACCTTTCCATTGGCAGTCAGTTGCTCTAACCACTGTACCACCAGAGCTCCTTATATATACTATATAATAAGACCAGAGATTTGACTGACCAACGCTAAATAAGAACTGTATGTGCCTGCTCCAACTTACTTACAAATTCAACTTAAAGACAAACTTAGGAACTGATCTCGATTTTGTTTGTAACCCGGGGAATGCCTGTTATAGCAAAAGGATGCAAAGCAAAATCAGCGAAAGGAAAACGTACCTGGGACCAAGACCGGAGGAAACGAAGCACAGGCTTCTAAGAGTCTGCTCACAGTGGAGTCACATGTGACACATTTAATTCCTCCAGCAACAAATCACAACACATGTGAAATTATATGTGTTTCAAAATTGGAAGTTGGGATATGATCAACTTGATAGTTTGGGGTCTGACCTATTTGGCTTCTTAAAGTATATTTAAACCTAGCACAAGCTAGATAGGTGATACTAAGAAGATTGTTAGCATCAGTGCTGTGTTGTAGTTGTTGGGTGCTGTCCACTTGCTTCCAACTCAGTAGTGACCCTGTGTACAACAGAATGAAACACTGCCCCATCCTATGCCATCCTCACAATTGTGGTTGTGCTTGAGCCTGTTGTTGCAGCCACTGTGTCAGTCCATCTCCTTGAGGGTCTGCCTTGTTTTTGCTGACCCTCCGCTTTACCAAGCACGATGTCCTTCTCCAGGAACTGATTCCTCCTGATAACATGTCCAAAGTATGTGAATTAATAGGAGGGGCACTTTTAGCAGGTGATACTTGTATCGTTATTATTGTTAATTGCTGTCTAGTCAGCTCCGACTCATGGTGACCCATATACCACAGAATGAAACATTGCCTGGCCCTGCTTCATCTTCAGGATCATTAGTATGCTCGAGTTCATTATTGCAGCCACTGTGTATTTTAAGTGCCTTCCCACCTGGGAGGCTCATCTTCCAGGACTATATCAGGCAATATTCTTCTCTGGGTTTTCATTGGCTAATTTTTAAAAGTAGGTCACCAAGCATTATTCCTAGTCTTAGTCTGGAAGCTCCGCTGAAACCTGTTGGCTATGGGTGACCCTGCTGGTATTTGAAATACTGGTGGCATAGCTTCCAGTATCATAGCAACATGTAAGCCACCACAGCATGAGACAAACTGACAGATGAGTAAACTGGAAGAGATTTTGAGGGGATCACTGTTGGGGCATTATAATAATTCTGACAGTATAAGGAATTAGATCATAGTGAATTTTTCCAATTTAAAATTTTTCTTCAAAATGTAATGAACTTGTTTCTTTAATCAGCTTTATGTTAGATTTTATGCTCGAAAGGTAACATACAGTTCTGATGAAGACTTTAATAATGATCTCTTTACATTTTTGACAGTCATCAAAGAGAAATGTTTGCATAAATGAGTATGTGATTATTTAAAACAATTTTTAATAGCCAGTTTTTTTAATTGAAATATTTAAAGGGTAAAGGCTCTTTTAACAATGTAATACTGATTTTTTTTGATAATGCAAATGTATTTTGAGTTCAGCTTTTAAAATAATTGAAAATAGTGAAACTTTAATTTGCAGAATTTGTATGCATTCAGCTGTCTTGGATGCTTACTAAAACAGAAGACAAGCAATTAGGATCTTTTTTTTTATGCTTTAGGTGAAGGTTTACAGTGCAAATCAGTTTCTAATTAAACAATTAATACACATATTGTTTGTGACATTGGTTCAAGCAATTAGGGTCTTAGTTGCCCCTATCAGGAGCAACTCTTCCATTCAGCTTGCCCATCTTCTTACTCTGGACCAGCCAGTCACATCTTGATGGGCCTGGCCATGCTCCCTGCTAGATGGACAGCGGCTTACTTTTTAGCCAGCTGCTCAAGCAGATGTCAGGTGATAAAGCATCTCTTTGGCTGTGCTTGTAGTGGATGCCTCCTTCTGTTCTCCTGAGGGGATGTTATCAGAGGGCAGACTGGTTTAGGCTACCCTCTGGAGTCTCTCTGCCTTGAGGGCTTAGCAGATCATTATCTCTGCTGTACCTCTTACCCATTTTACCAGCTGTACTCCAGTCAGTTACTCCTGGGGAACCCATACATATCAGCTCAGCCGTGCTTCACAGGGATTTCAGTGGCTGATATTTTGTAAGTAGATTGCCAGCTTTTTTCCCCCGCCCCGAGGCAATTCTAGATGGACTTAGAACCTCCAACTTTTCACAAGAGCAGGCTAGTCATTTACACCATCCAGAGACTTTCTTAACCATTCAAGAATACCCGTTTGGGAAAGCGACCACCTATCTGAGGCCGAGTTTCACAAGTCAAAACAAATAAGTTTTGTCATTTGTTGAAGGTCATCTAGATAGTGTTATTTGTAGTAGGCCGCCTGTGGTTTTAAATATTGGAGTATTTTTTAAATTGCTACTTATTTTAAGCTTTTTAAAATAATTTTTATTGCGCTTTAAGTGAAAGTTTACAAACCAAGTCAGTCTCTCACATAAAAACCCATATACACCTTGCTACATGCTCCCAGTTACTCTCCGCCTAATGAGACAGCCCGCTCTCCCCACTCTCTCTTCTCGTGTCCATTCTGCCAGCTTCTAACCCCCTCCACCCTCTCATCTCCCCTCCAGGCAGGAGATGCCAGCATAGCCTCAAGTGTCCACCTGATCCAAGAAGTTCACTCCTCACCAGCATCCGTCTCCAACCCGTTATCCAGTCCAATCATGTCTGAAGAGTTGGCTTCGGGAATAGTTCCTCTCCTGGGCCAACAGAAGGTCTGGGGGCCATGACCACCGGGGTCCTTCCAGTCTCAGTCAGACCGTTAAGTCTGGTCTTTTTATGAGAATTTGGGGTCTGCATCCCCGTGCTCTCCTGCTCCCTCAGGGGTTCTCTGTTGTGTTCCCTGTCAGGGCAGTCAGCGGTTGTAGCCGGGCACCACCTAGTTCTTCTGGTCAACAACTAACATTTTGCCGTATTTTTTCTAGTAGTATTTTGCTGAACTGTTTGGTCCCAAATGTTTCAGCATGCATCTCTTAAAAAAATAAAGCTTTTTTGTATAACAGTAATATACCCAAGAAAATGAAATACTTCTGTAATGTGTAATATCCAAACAATTTTCGAACTTAAATCAGTTACCTCAAGAATGTCTTTGATTAGGGTTCACAAATTACTTTTTCTTTGAAATTTTGCAATCTAGAACAGACCTCCCACTTTTTTTCCTTCATGCTCACATTTCGATGAGCTCAGGGCAGTGGTCTTTGTATATTGGTCCAACACTTTGATTAGTATGATAGGTTCCTCGTGTGTATTTAAATTTGTTCCTTGAACCCCATATTTTCTGTAAATTGATAAAGTGTGGAAGTATGTTTAGGTTCAAGTTCAAGATTTTTGGCCAGAATACTTTGTAAGAGATACGTATTTCATAATTGCTTCAGTAGGCATATATGTTAGGTTGTCCTATTAGTGATAACCGTGATCTCTTGGTTAAAGGTAGTGACTGCCAGATCTTTTTGTAAAAGGAACGTTTTCCCCTTTGCAATAAGTAGGTAATCTGTTGGGTAATACTTTGGCTTTATGCAGATTTTCCAACAACCTTTCACCTGAGCATGTTTTCCACTGTTGGTTATTCTTGGTTGAATCCGTTTTTACATGGTGGGTTAGGGGTGTTAGAAAATAGTAGTTTTCTTTTCAAATAATTTCTACATTAGCTTTTCCCTAAGGAGCTTTTCTTCTTTCTCTTTTTTAAAATGTAACCATGGACCCAGGGATTCATTGTGTTATAGTTATAGTCTCTTTTTTTTTTACATTATAAGTTATTAGAACTTCTACCTGTAGTGTCTTACTGAAATTGCAAATTAAATAACACATTATCATTTAAATCTTTTATTTATGTTAGAATGTTTAACTGTTTGGAATTGTTTTTTCATCTGGATATGTGTGAAGAGTTTTGAATATAGAAATGTACTGGTGGCTGCAAATAGTAAACTTGATCAGAGGCATGCATTCAAATGATATATTCGTGATTAATTAAGAATGTAGACTATACCAATTGGTAATAGTAACGTAACCAAATTATTCTCACATTTTGCCCCCCTCACATATTCTTAAATGATGCTGTGGTTTAGGCCGATAATAGAAACAGTGGTCATAAGTTGCTTTTTGGTGCTCAAATTGACAAAAAATAAACATTGAGAGTTCCTTTCACTGGCTTTTGTGACCTTTTGACATATCCTCCTTTGATTTTGAGTGTTTCCTTGTGTATTATCACAGGATGACCAGATTTCTTTGTATTTTCATTGCACCAAACCCCTGGGATCAATCATTTCTCCAAGGAACCTTAGTTCTTTCTAGTATTTAGAAAGATCCAGGATCTAGATGAGCTTGTTGTCACTGTTTCTAGGCTATTTCATTAGACCAAATTAGGTGTTTTTTTTTTTTTTTTTTTACGTTTTTTTTGCTTACCACATTTCTCTGTACTGGAAATCTAGATTCCTACTAATACTTTTTTTTGCTTTATCCAACAATATATTAAAAATAGTTTAAAAATTACAAGAAAATACAGCTAACAGTAAACCTACTGAGTCAAACTTAAAATTCTTTGAGTTCTTTGTACTTAAAAATACATCCCACTAAGGATATCCAAAGTAATGTGTTCAGAAGTTACTTGAAATAATTTTTTATGTTGTCAGTTTGATATCCAGGTTCATTTGTTTGTGTTCAGCTTTAGTCTTTTTTCCTTGTTTGATCTAATTTAAAATTTTCTAACGTAAAATATATACATGATTCAAAGATTAAAATCATATAAAAGGTATAATATGAATTTCTGTTCCTGTTTCTGTTCCTTCTGCCTCCTTCTCTTTTACTCTGTTACAAACCAAACCAAACCCAACCCGTTGCCGTCGAGTCAAGTCCAACTCATAGCAAACCCTATAGGATAGGGTAGAACTGCCCTATAGAGTTTCCAAAGAGCGCCTGGTGGATTTGAACTGCCAGCCCTTGGTTAGCAGCCACGGGACTTAACCAGTACACCTCCAGAATTTCCTACTCTCTTATAGGTAACCATTTTTCATTAGTTTATTTTTTCTGTGTATACTTGCAAAAAAAGCAGGTGTGTTTGTAGGTATATGTGCGGATGTACAAACAAAAAGCATATACACAAAAAGCCTAAAAGGTAGCCTACTATATATATTCACATATGCACATACTGTCCAGGGTATTTATTCACCAGTCCCCTACTCATGGCCATTCTTTTGCAGTGACAAATATTGCTGCAATGAATAGCATTTTCATACGTTACAGGTTTGGAAGTGTTTTCCAGTTAGAATTCTAGAAAGATTCCTTTTTAAATGGAATCTTTTTTGAGTTATTATTCCATAGAACATTTTTTGTTGTGCTTTAGATGAAGGTTTACAGAGGACATTAGTTGCTCATTAATTAATTACACATATTGTTTTGTGACATTGGTTGCCAACTCTATGACATGTCAGCACTCTCCACTTCTCTTGGGTTCCCTATTTCCATTCGTCCAGGTTTCCTGTCCCCTCCTGCCTTCTTGTCATTGCCCCTGAGCTTATGTGCCCATTTAGTTCCGCATACATGGTTGAGCTGTGGGTATTTTTGTTTGTTTTATGGACCTGTCTAATCTTTGGATGAAGGCTAAACCTCAGGAGTGACTTCATTACTAAGGTAAAAGGGTGTCTGGGGGCCATAGTCTCGGGGTTTCTCCAGTCCCTGTTAGATCGGTAAGTCTGGTCTTTCTGTGAGTTTGAATTTTGTTTTACATTTTTCTCTAGCTCTGTCCAGAACCCTCTGTTGTGATCCCTGTCAGAGCAGTCAGTGGTGGTAGCTGGGTACCATCTAGTTGTGCTGGACTCAGTCTGGTGATAATTGTGTCCGTTAGTCCTTTGGACTAAACTTTCCCTTGTCTCTTTGGTTTTCTTCATTCTCCTTTGCACCAGACGAGGTGGGACCCGTCGAGTATCTTAGATGGCTGCTCACAGGCTTTTAAGACCCCAGACGCTACTCACCAAAGTAGGAGGTAAAACATTTTCTTTATAAACTGTGTTATGCCAGTTGAGCTAGATGTCCCTACACACCATGGTCCCCAGTCCTCAGCCCAGTAATTTGATCCTTCCGGGAGTTTGGATGTGTCTATGGAGCTTCTGGTGGCATAGTGGTTAAGAGCTACAGCTACTAACTGAAAGGTCAGCAGTTTGAATCTACCAGGTGCTTGTTGGAAACCCTGTGGGGCAGTTATACTCTGTCCAGTAGGGTTACTATGAGTCAAAATCAACTAAAGAGCAATGGGTTCGGTTTGTTTTTTTTGTGGCGGTTCCATGACCTTGCCTTGATTGGGTGGTGCTGACTTCTCCAGTATTGTGTGCTGTCTTACCCTTCACCAAAGTTAATGCTTAATTATTGCCTAGTTAGTGTTTTTCCTCCCCCTCCCTTGCAACCAACCATCAAAGATTGTTTCTGTATGTAAACCTTTTCATGAGTTTTTACAATAGTAGTCTCATGAGTGGAATTGCTGGATCATATGGTATTTCTATTTCTAGCTTTTTAATGAAGCACCACATGGTTTTCCAAAATGGTTGTACCCACCAGCTGTGCGTAAAAGTTCCAATATCCCAGAAGCCTCTCCAGTGTTTCTTATTTTCTGTTTTTAATTGCCAGTAATGTGGGGTGAGATGGTATCTCATAGTAGTTTTGATTTGCATTTCTGTAATGGGTAGTGATCATGAGCATTTCCTCATGTGTGTGTTTGCCATGTGAATGTCGTCTTTGGTGAAGTGTCTGCTCATATTCTTTGCCCCCCCCCCTTTTTTTTAATTGGATTGTCATTTTGTTGTAGAGGTGTTGGATTTTCCTGTAGATTTTAGAGATTAGACCTTGTCTGATTTATCATAGCCAATTTCTTTTTTCCCAGTCTGTAGGTTCTCTTTTTACTCTTTTGGTGACACCTTTTGATGAGCATAAGTGTTTAATTTTTGATTAAAATTGTTAAGATTCCAGTTATCGAGCTTATCTTCTGGTGTTTGTTTATTATTAGTTATGGTTTGTATCCTATTTATGCAGTATATTAGGGCCTCTGGCATTGACCCTATTTTTTTTTCTATGATCTTTATCATTTTTGGTTTTATATTTAGGTCTTTGATCCATTTTGAATTAGATTTTGTGTACGGTGTTAGGTATGGGTCCTGTTTCATTTTTTTACAGATGGATATCTGGTTTTACCAGCACCATTTGTTAAAAAGACTGTCTTCCCCATTTAGTAGGCTTTGGGCCTTTGTAGGTAGATGAATTTACATCTGGGTTTTCCATTCTGTTCTGTTGGCCCGTGTGTCTGTCGTTGTACCAGTGCCGGGCTGATTTGACTACTGTAGATGTATAGTAGGTTCTGAGATCAGGTAGTGGTAGTGTGAGGCCTCCTACTTTCTTCTTCTTCAGTAAAACCAAACCAAACCCATTGCCATCGAGTCAATTCTGACTCATAGTGACCCTATAGGACAGAAGAGAACTGCCCCGTAGGGTTTCTAGCGTGAATTCGATGGCCAACCTTTTGATAAGCAGCCTGAGCTGTTAACCACTGTGCTTTTCAATAGTAGCTTACTTATCCAGGGCCTTTTAAGTGGAATTTTAAGTGAAAATCTTGTCTCTGTGTAGCTACTATAAACTGAGACCTTATTTTCTGTGCACTTACAAACAGAAGTATTTATTAGTCTGTTTTTTAATAGAAATAGGATCATGCAATTCAAAGTTTTGCAACTTTTCACTCAGTATCATTTATTTGCTTTACCCAACAGTGTATAGAAAACAGTTTATATGTATTCTTTTATGTTAACACTTGACAAGACAAATGTAAATGACAGCTGCTTGGTATTCCATGGAATGGATGTACAATAAGCAAATTTGTAATACTGTGTAATGTTTTTCTGATAAAATATTAAACAATTTTATATAAATTGTTGTTGTTGTTAGGTGCCGTCGAGTCGGCTCACGGCGACGCTACGCACAACAGAACGAAACATTGCCCAGTCCTGTGCCATCCTTACAATTGTTGTTATGCTTGAGCTCATTGTTGCAGCTGCTGCGTCAATCCACCTTGTTGAGGGTCTTCCTCTTTTCTGCTGACCCTGTACTCTGCCAAGCATGATGTCCTTCTCCAGGGACTCATCCCTCCTGACAACATGTCCAAAGTATGTAAGACGCAGTCTCGCCATCCTTGCCTCTAAGGAGCATTCTGGCCCCACTTCTTCCAAGACAGATTTGTTCGTTCTTTTGGTAGTCCGTGGTATATTCAATATTCTTCCCCAACACCACAATTCAAAGGCGTCAGCTCTTCTTTGGTCATCCTTGTTCATTGTCCAGCTTTCACATGCATATGATGCGATTGAAAATACCAGGGCTTGGGTCAGGTGCACCTTAGTCTTCAGGGTGACATCTTTGCTCTTCGACACTTTGAAGAGGTCCTTTGCAGCAGATTTGTCCACTGCAACGCGTCTTTTGATTTCTTGACTGCTGCTTCCATGGCTGTTGATTGTGGATCCAAGTAAAATGAAATCCTTGACAACTTCAATCTTTTCTCCGTTTATCATGATGTTGCTCATTGGTCCAGTTGTGAGGATTTTTGTTTTCTCTATGTTGAGGCGTAATCCGTAGTGAAGGCTGTGGTCTTTGATCTTCATTAGTAAGTGCTTCAAGTCCTCTTCACTTTCAGCAAGCAAGGTTGTGTCATCTGCATAACGCAGGTTATTAATGAGTTTTCCTCCAATCCTGATGCCCCGTTCTTCTTCATATAGTCCAGCTTCTCAGATTATTTGTTCAGCATACAGATTAAATAGGTGTGGTGAAAGAATACAAGCCTGACACACACCTTTCCTGACTTTAAACCAATCAGTATCCCTTTGTTCGGTCCGAACAACTGCCTCTTGATCCATGTAAAGGTTCCTCATGAGCACAATTAAGTGTTCTGGAATTCCCATTCTTTGCAGTGTTATCCATAGTTTGTTATGATCCACACAGTCAAATGCCTTTGCACAGTCAATAAAACACAGGTAAACATCCTTCTGGTATTCTCTGCTTTCAGCCAGGATCCATCTGACACCAGCAATGATATCCCTGGTTCCACGTCCTCTTCTGAAACCGGCCTGAATTTCTGGCAGTTCCCTGTCAATATACTGCTGCAGCCGTTTTTGAATGATCTTCAGCAAAATTTTGCTTGCGTGTGATATTAATGATATTGTTCTGTAATTTCCACATTCAGTTGGATCACTTTCCTTGGGAATAGGCATAAATATGGATCTCCTCCAATCAGTTGGCTAGGAAGCTATCTTCCATGTTTCTTGGCATAGACAAGTGAGCACCTCCAGCACTGCATCTGTTTGTTGAAACATCTCAGTTGATATTCCATCAATTCCTGGAGCTTTGTTTTTTGCCAATGCCTTCAGAGCAGCTTGGACTTCTTCCTTCAGTACCATCGGTTCCTGATCATATGCCACGTCTTGAAATGGTTGAATATCAACTAATTCTTTTTGGTATAATGACTCTGTGTATTCCTTCCATCTTCTTTTGATGCTTCCTGTGTCATTTAATATTTTCCCCATAGAATCCTTCACTATTGCAACTCGAGGCTTGAATTTTTTCTTCAGTTCTTTCAGCTTGAGAAATGCCGAGCGTGTTCTTCCCTTTTGGTTTTCCATCTCCAGCTCTTTGCACATGTCATTAGAATACTTTGTCTTCTCGAGAGGCCCTTTGAAATCTTCTGTTCAGTTCTTGTACTTTATCAATTCTTCTTTTGCTTTAGCTGCTCGATGCTCAAGAACAAGTTTCAGAGTCTCCTCTGACATCCATCTTGGTCTTTTCTTTCTTTCCTGTCTTTTCAGTGACCTCTTGCTTTTTTCGTGGATGATGTCCTTGATGTCATTCCACAGCTTGTCTGGT
This sequence comes from Loxodonta africana, assembly GCF_030014295.1. Classification (NCBI taxonomy): domain Eukaryota; kingdom Metazoa; phylum Chordata; class Mammalia; order Proboscidea; family Elephantidae; genus Loxodonta; species Loxodonta africana. Next base: position 58,481,993 of record NC_087362.1, read on the forward strand.
CTTTGGTCACTGGTGTTCAGTGCATCAAATCTATTCTTCAGATGGTCTCTAAATTCAGGTGGGATATACTCAAGGTCATATTTTGGCTCTCATGGACTTGCTCTGATTTTCTTCAGTTTCAGCTTGAACTTGCGTATGAACAATTGATGGTCTGTTCCACAGTTGGCCCCTGGCCTTCTTTTGACTGATGATATTGAGCTTTTCCATCGTCTCTTTCCACAGATGTAGTCAATTTGATTTCTGTGTGTTCCATCTGGTGAGGTCCATGTGTACAGTCGCCATTTATGTTGGTGAAAGAAGGTATTTGCAATGAAGAAGTTGTTGGTCTTTCAGAATTCTATCATTTGATCTCTGGCATTGTTTCTATCACCAAGGCCATATTTTCCAACTACTGATCTTCTTTTTTTCCAACTTTGCATTCCTATCGCCAGTAATTATCAATGCATCTTGATTGCATGTTCAGTCAATTTCAGACTGACTGTAGCAGCTGATAAAAATCTTCTATTTCTTCATCTTTGGCCCTAGTGGTTGGTGGGTAAATTTGAATAATAGTCGTATTAACTGGTCTTCCTTGTAGTCGTGTGGATATTATCCTATCACTGACAGTGTACTTCAGGATAGATTTTGAAACGTTCTTTCTGACGATGAATGCAACACCATTCCTCTTCAAGTTGTCATTCCCAGCATAGTAGACTATATGATTGTCCAATTGAAAATGGCCAATACCAGTCCATTTCACCTCGCTAATGCCTAGGATACCGATGTTTATGCGTTCCATTTCATTTTTGACGATTTCCAATTTTCCTAGCTTCATACTTCGTACGTTCCAGGTTCGGATTATTAATGGATGTCTCTAGCTGTTTCTTCTCATTTTGAGTCATGCCACATCAGCAAGTGAAGGTCCCGAAAGCTTTACTCCGTCCACGTCATTAAGGTTGACTCTACTTTGAGGAGGCAGCTCTTCCCCAGTCATCTTTTGAGTGCCTTCCAACCTGGGGGGCTCATCTTCCAGCACTATAGCAGACAGTGTTCCACTGCTATTCATAAGGTTTTCACTGGCTAACACTTTTCAGAATTAGACTGCTGGGTCCTTCCTTCTTCCTCGTCTGTCTTAGTCTGGAAGCTCAGCTGAAACCTGTCCTCCATGGGTGACCCTGCTGGTATCTGAATACCGGTGGCGTAGCTTCCTGCATCACAGCAACGCACAAGCCCCCACAGTACGAGAAACTGACAGACACGTGGGGGTTATATAAATAGTACCTAGTTTTTCTATATGCTGTTTTATAATCTTTTTTACTCTGCAGCATACAGTAGATTTTTATGCCAAAATTCCACTTTTAAATGTCTGTTTAGCATGCCGGTTGGGGTTTTGTTCATGTATGTAGACAGTCCATATATTGATGGATATCTAGATTGTTCCCAGTATCTTACTATTAGGGAAAATACTGAGAGCACCCTATAGAAATCTTTTTTTTCCGCAGTTGTTATTACAGCCACATCATTGATAAGAGTTTTTTTTTGAACGCTATATGTCATTGACCTTCTGTTTGAACTGTAACACATCATGGTTAAATTGAGAAGTGTTAGAAAATAACTGTAGTAGAGTAATTGCTTGGACGGACTTTAGCCTTTTTATTGCAGGATTGTCATGGTTATCTTACTTGTTCCTTTACAATTCCACTCTTGTGATCCCAGTGGCAACACAAGGCATGACAGATCCTCTGGGGTTTTGAGAGAGGGATGCATATGTATGTTTTTAATAATAAAGGTAAGGAGGCCTGTTGAAGTAGCACAAATTCAGCACATGAGGACTTTCCAAACAGGTGTTGAATGATCTTCCAAGGAATTCTGAATTCCAAAAATACAACTGATATTTTAGTTTTTATTAACTTCTATTGAGCTTCAAGTGAACGTTTACAAATCAAGTCAGTCTGTCACATATAAGTTTATATGCACCTTACTCCGTACTCCCAATTGCTCTCCCCCTAATGAGTTAGCCCTTCCAGTCTCTCCTTTCATGAAAATTTTGCCAGCTTCTAACTCTCTCTATCCTCCCATCCCCCCTCCAGACAGGAGAGGCCAACACAGTCTCAAGTGTCCACCTGATATAATTAGCTCACTCTTCATCAGCATCTCTCTCCTACCCACTGTCCAGTCCCTTTCATGTCTGATGAGTTGTCTTCGGGAATGGTTCCTGTCCTGGGCCAACAGAAGGTTTGGGGACCATGACCGCCGGGATTCCTCTAGTCTCAGTCAGACCATTAAGTATGGTCTTTTTGTGAGAATTTGGGGTCTGCATCCCACTGATCTCCTGCTCCCTCAGGGGTTCTCTGTTGTGTTCCCTGTCAGGGCAGTCATGGGTTGTGGCCGGGCACCATCTAGTTCTTCTGGTCTCAGGATGATGTAGGTTTCTGGTTCATGTGGCCCTTTCTGTCTCTTGGGCTCTTAGTTATCGTGTGACCTTGGTGTTCTTCATTCTCCTTTGATCCATGTGGGTTGAGACCAATTGATGCATCTTAGATGGCTGCTTGTTATTTTAGTATTTTTGAATTATTATCCGCCTTTCAGTCAGCCATTCAGATACGTAAAACATGCATCCTAATGTATAACTTTAAGACCAAGCTATCAGATTCTGAAGCAATATATAAGGAGTAAAGTGAATAAATGGATTATTGTACATAGATTGTCGACAGTGTGGAAAGAGGCACTTTAAATGTGGAATGAGTATTTCTTTCCACAAACCCTAATTTTAACTGTAAGTACAGTACTTTCCTGCTGTTTCCAAAGAGTAAAATAGAAATCTCAAATATTATAGATTGCCTTGTTAAAATAAAATCTTTTGGGAAGGGTTATTTTCTTACACTTGCCCTGTCTTATTTTGAAACTTGGTGACATTTGTCAGTTGCTGTTGAGCTATCTGAAGGTTTTTGTTTTCAGTCCTTAGGTGATGTTTTATGTACTACGATGGAGAGAAGAAAAAATTTTTAAAGCTTTTTTTCCTGTACTTAAAAATGACTAACCTGAAGTTCTGGATTTTTTTTTTTTTTAAACAGGTGCCATGTTTCAGAACAGAGTAAGACCCCTGGTTAAGAAGAACTGAACACATTGTGCAGACACCAGATATAGGCTAATTACAAAGAAAGCATTAACCTGCCTCTGAGGTGACTAAAGGGGAATAATGGTGATTTTGCGCCGGGCTCGGCCGCCTGCTTCCGCCCCAACCAGCAATGAATCTTGACTCGCTCTCGCTGGCCTTGTCTCAAATCAGCTACCTGGTGGACAATTTAACCAAGAAAAACTACCGAGCCAGCCAGCAGGAAATACAGCATGTAAGTAAATTTGTCAGAAAACAAATACCATTAAAGGTAATGAGTGTGCAGTGGGAAAAAAGCTGGAAATTTATGTGGGTATTTTGCATGAAAGGTAACTAACTTTTGCCCTTTATTTCAGACGCTTTCACTTCAGCTTAATATGTAAGAGGTATCTTACCTCAGTCTTTTTTTTTTTTTAGCATTCGCAGATTTTTATTTTTCTATGGAAATTATGGCCTAGTTCCCGTTTTTAAATTTTATTTAAAAAATTGAGATACAAATCACAAAAGTTAATTCTTGTAAAATGTATGTAATTCAGCATTTTAGTCTATTTGCAAAATTGTGCAGCCGTCACTGCAGTCTAATTCCATAACATTTTCATCACCCCAAAAAGAAATGCCGGTATCCATTGGCAGTCTTTAATTCCTCCCCTAACCCCTGGCGATGACTAATCTACTATGTATCTCTATGGATTGACCTATTCAGGACATTTCCTATAATGGAATTTGACAATAAGTGACCTTTTGCATCTGACTTCCCTTACTTAGCATAATGTTTTTAAGGTTCATTTATGTTGTAGCATGTGTCAGTTCTTTTTTTGTGGTCAGCAGTATTCCATTGTATGAGTATGCTACGTTGAGTTCATTCAACAGTTGATGGACATAAGGGATTGTTTTTACTTTTTGGCTATTACAGATAAATGCTGCTGTGGATACAAGTATGTTTTCAATTCTCTTGGATATATTCCTAAATGTGGAATTGCTGGGTCAGATGTTTTAACACTTTGTGGAACTGCCAAACTCTTTTCTAAAGTGGCTGCACCATTTTACATTCCCACTGTGTATCAGAGTTCAGTTTTTCCACGTTCTTGGTAACACTTGTTATCCGTTTTTTAGTCATCCTAGTGGTTGCAAAGTGGTATCTCATTGCATTTCCTTAATAACCAGTGATGATGAACATCTTTTCACATGCTTACTGGCCGTTTGTATATCTTTGGGGGAAATGCCTATTCAGATCCTTTTGGACCCCTTCCCCTCCCTTCTCTCTCTAGTCTATTTTAATTGATTTCAAGCTTAGGTTTGACTTCTGGAGCATTTCATTTGATCTTTATGAAAGTTAAATAGTATAGTTTTAGTGGTCTTTCTTCCCAGTTTTAAGTCAGCTATATGTATGTATGTATGTGAAATTACTGTAACTTCTTAGCTGTGTGACCCCGGCTAACTTTTCTCAACCTCATTTTTCTCATCTGCAAAATGAGGATAAAAGAATAAAATTTACCATAAAATCTTAACATGGTTAAAGGAAATTATAGTACCTAACACAGTTCCTGTCACCAAAAAAAAAAAAACCAAACCCAGTGCCTTTGAGTTGATTCCGACTCATGGCGACCGTGTAGGACAGAGCAGAACGGCCCCATGGAGTTTCCAAGGAGCGCCTGGTGGACTTGAACTGCGGACCTCTTGGTTAGCAGCCGTAGCACTTAACCACTACGCCACAAGGGTTTCTGTTCCTGTCACAGGCATTAAAAATGCTAATTCTCTTCCTTCTACCCTGTTAACTGTAGTTAGTACATAGGGTAACTAGCTTGTAAATGAAATACAGTGCTAGTTATTTGAGCTAAATGTAGAAATGAGAGGGCTTGTATGAGAACATTTCTTTTCCTTTTTTTGTGTGTGTATGTGTAGGACTTGTGGTTACATTTAATTTTTTAAATTTTATTAATAAGAATATGTACAGCAAAACATACACCAATTCAGCAGTTCCTATATGTACAATTCAGTGACACTGATTACATTCTTTGAGATGTGCAGCCATTCTCACTCTCCTTTTCTGAGTTGTTCCTCCCGCATGAACATGAGCTCACTGCCCCCTAAAGTTCGTGTCTGATCTGTCCGAGTTGCTGTTGTCTTAAAAGAGCGTAACGTTCAAGGCAAATATTTTCTACTAGTTAAGCTAAACTCTTGTTTGGGTTTAAGAAGACTTCAGGGGATATTTAATTTTATTTTTAAAAGAGATGGCCCACTGACCTAATTTCCTAAGTTACCCACTTCCTCTACCCACAGGCAACTGATGTTAGCCATTTTTTTTAACTGTCCTTCCAAAGATATTCTTTGTGTATAGAAAATAAGTATTTCCTGCCTTTTTTTATGTGAATGGTACAATAAGTACTTTTCTGCACCTTGCTTCTTCTTTTTTTTTTTTTTTAATGGTATATCTTGGGACTTATTCTTATCGGTACATGAAAGACTTCTCTATTTTCCTTTAAAGCCTGGATAGTAAACCATTGTATGGATTAACTGTATTTTGTTTAATTCCTCATTGATGGCATTTTTTGTTTTTGCTATTAACAATACTGTTAAGGTCTTTTTTAATATGTATTTGCTAGTATATTTGTAGGATAGATTCTTTGAAGATTTGCTGGTTGAAAGATGTATATTTGAAATTTTGAATCACCAGATGGCTTGGAAGGAGCACTATAATTTGTTTTGAATGCCAGTATCATTTTCTCTGATTATGCAGAGAGAAGAGGTTAAAGATTTTGTGGACTTTTTGTTAGCAACCTATTTGTGAGTAAGTGGCCATTTTCTGAGTCATTGTTTTTATCCCACCATGAATAAGAGGGATGATACTTGATAGTGCCACCTGTTTCCACTAGAATGTCGATCCTCAGTTTAAAAGAACAACATATATGGTAGATGATGAAATTGTTTATGAGTATTGTATACCTTTTCCTGGAACTTTAGGGGAATAAGACAAACTTGCAGATTACTGAAGCTTACTCCTTCAAGTACTGATTTTTATCCTCAGTGTAAATTGTTGTGAAATGGACATTGGCCGTTAACTGTTTTAAACCAACATATTACTGACATAGATTTGTTTGTTTTTAATATCCCGGTATTATCAAGAAATCCCTTTATGTAAGCTGCATATCTCATAATGAATGACTCTAATAGTTTAATTTATGACTTTGGTTGGTGTGTGTGTGTTTTGCCACTTCCCTCTTTGCCCTTATTGCTTCTCTTAACCCTACTCTTGTTTGTTCTATCTGCTCTCTCAGCTGGAAAAGAAGTTATTCAAATTTGAGGTTCTAATAAATGGTGAAGTTAGTGAGATTTTGTGATGAGGAGTGCAAGAGCCTTAATTTTGTGAGGTGTATTAGTTGTTTAAAGGCCTTTTCTAAAGTTTTTTCTTCAGTTTACAGCTGTTAAGGAGGCTTGTTTACCTGAAGCATGACCTTGATAAGTGTAAATTGTCTCTTGACCCACCTTTCAAGTTATTGTGTAATTCTACATAAGTCAGTAGCTGCTCCCCAGGAGTTGTAGTGAATGAGAAGGAAATATGTCTAAGCATGTTTCCATACCTGTGAAATGCCTGGCACGAAGTAAACAATCAGGTAACAGTGATTCTTCAGCCCTTGCCTCCCTTTCTTTGTCAGCTTTCGGGAAACTTTTTTTTTTTTGGTTCTATATAAAGTGGGGAAACCCTGGTGGTATAGTGGTTAAGAGCTACATCTGCTAACCAAAGCAGTGGCAGTTCAAATGCACAGGCACTCCTTGGAAACTCTATGGGACAGTTCTGTCCTGCCCTATAGGATCGCTATGAGTCTGAATCAACTTGACGGCAACGGGGTTTTTTTTTTTTTTGGTTTTTATATAGTGTGGATTTCCACTGTAGAGATGTGCGTAATGACTTCCAAGAATACTATGGCCAGGTTTTATTGGCAAACAGTTGGTGGTTTTTAGTTAGTGCTTCCGGTTCTGACCAGGTTTTTGAATCCTGAACCTGAAAGATCTTTGCATTGCTAGTTACCAGCTCTTCACTAGTAAATTGGAAAACAAATACCTAAAATGCAGCTTGTCACAGCAGCATCATTGCAGTAAGAAGAGGCAGTTTTGTATTGCTTGGTCTGTTTCCTTTAAAACTCTGCGAAAGAGAGCCATATCTTAGTTGTGGCATATATACTAAAACTCTCTTTTTTTTTTTTAACTCATAAAGTATATTTTAAGCACTCTTCACCACTCTGCTGCCAGGACTCCAGGTGGTGTCATACTAAACATAAAATTAGTGTTTTGCCATTTTCAGTGGGTCTGTCATTCTTGACTGCATGGTTTTCCATAGTGTAGTTGTATTGTGATTTAATTAGTAACCCATTGATGGACATTTAGTTTGTATCCAGTTGTTTGTTAGAGCTGTGCTTCAGTCAACATTGTTTTATATGTATTTGTATACGTGTCTCTGAGGCACTAATTCTTAGATGTGGAAGTACTGCTAACTAGGTCAAAGGATCAGATTTTGGTACATGTTTTCAGATGCCCTGGAGAAGCACTTAACTCCCAACAGTGAACAAGGGTACTCAAATCCTCAAACTCTCAGAACTCTGGGATTATTAAGCTCTATAATCCTTTGCTGTGTCTTTCTGAAATGTTATGTTACTATGACAAACTAAATGAATGAAACTCTTTCGAAAGAAAGCTTTCTTTGTATACCCTATATTTTAGGTAAGTAGTATATTTGGATTGTAATCGTAACATTTTATGAGTATGTCTTTGTGCTTAGGCAACTCTTCTGCTTTCTAATGGAAAAGCTTAGTCCTTGGAATTATTTAGCTCTTATTTGACCTTTCTCTTTTCCCGTACCACTGTTTCTGTGGTAGACTGAAATACCAGCAGGAGTGTGTGCCTTTGGATTTGACTGCATTTGACACTGCTTTGTTTACCACACTTAGTAAGGAGGAAGAGTGTATCTTTTTTAATGTGAGATTGGGGGTGTTCCTAGTCAGAAGTGTAAAAAATAAGATGAGTTAACAGTGCTTAAGTTTGTTGGCTCTAATAGTTTCAGTGCTTCTCTTACTACAGAAACAAATCTAAGTTCTTCATTCTGAGTTTCAGGGCCTTAAAATCTAGTCCCAAAAGCTGTCCAGTAAAGACTTACCAGTTTTCTACCTTAACTTCCACTAATTACTTAGGATAAAGTCTGAAAACTGTGATTAGTCAGAATTTGACCTAACAGTTTCATGCAGCTGCTATTTAAACATCTGCTGTGTGCCACACATTATTATGTTTTAGTTTGTTTTATTGGAGCCTATTATACATATGTACCTATAGAACAGTTCACAGATTAAAAGTGTTCAAATCAGTGAATTTTCAGAAGTGAACATACATCTATCATAACCATGTAGGTCAAGAAAGATATTATCAACGTCTCAGAAGCTCAAGCTCTCTTCCAGAAACTGAACATAATCACTGATGATCTGTTGGTTACACTCCTTAGGTATATATCAAACAAATGCATACATACGGTCACCAAAAAACACATAACAGCCCCAAACTGGAAACCGCCCAATTGTCCATAATAAGGTACACTGTAAAGCAATGCGACTATTATATGGAGCAACATGGATGGATCTTATAAACACTGTTGAGTAAAAGAACCTAAGTGTTCCTTCAGTTTCGTCACTGTGTGTAACGTCAGTTCTCTCGTTTCATAGCAATTGTTCAAACGTCTATGGAAACCCTGATGGTGTAGTGGTTAAGAGCTACACCTGCTAACCAAAAGGTCAGCAGTTCGAATCCACCAGGTGCTTCTTGGAAACCCTATGGGGCAGTTCTACTCTGTCCTCTAGGGTCACTATGAGTTGTAATCACTTGACAGCAATGGGCTTGGTGTTTTGTTGTTGTTGTTGTTGTTGTTTTTGGTGCAAACATTTACAGTGTTACAGGCTTTACTTTTTATGGTGCTTTAAGTGAAAGTTTACAAATCAAGTCAGTCTCTCATACAAAAATTTATACACACCTTGCTGTATACTCCTAACTGCTCTCCCCCTAATGAGACAGTACCCTCCTTCCCTCCACTCTGTTTTTGTGTCCATTCGGCCAACTTCTGACCCCTCCACCCTTCCATCACATAGTCTCGTGTCTACTTGATCCAAGAAGCTCACTCTTTGCCTGTATCATTTTCTGTCCCATTGCCCAATCTAATCCCTGTCTGAAGAGTTGGCTTTGGGAATGGTTCCTGTGTTGGGCTAACAGAAGGTCTGGGGACCATGACCTCCAGGGTCCTTCTAGTCTTGGTCAGACTGTTAAGTCTGGACTTTTTATGAGAATTTGGGCTCTGCATCCCACTGTTCTCCTGCTCTCTCAGGTTCTCTGTTGTGTTCCCGGTCAGAGCAGTCATCAAGTTGTAGCCGGGCACCATCTAGTTCCTCTGGTCTCATGTTGATGTAGTCTCTGGTTTATGCGGCCCTTTCTGTCTCGAGTTCATAATTACCTTGTGTCTTTGTTCTTCATTCTCCTTTGTTCCAGGTGGGTTGAATGTTATCTTAATAGATTTTATTATGCCGGTTGACTTAGATGTCCCCTAAAACCATGGTCCTCAAACCCCCGCCCCGGCTACACTGGCCTTTGAAGCGTTCAGTTTATTCAGGAGACTTCTTTGCTTTTGGTTTAGTACAGTTGTGCTGACCTCTCCTGTTTTGTGCGTTGTCTTTCCCTTCACCTAAAATAGTTCTTACCTACTATCTAATTAGTGAAAACCCCTCTCCCTCCCTCCTTCCCTCCCTCCCCCACCCTGTAGCCATCAAAGAATATCTTCTTTGTTTAAATTCTTGTAACAGTGGTCTTATACAATATTTGTCCTTTTGCAGCTGACTAACTTCACTCAATATAATGCTTTCCAGATTCCTCCATGTTATGAAATGTTTCATGGATTCATCAGTGTTCTTTTTCGATGCGTAGTATTCCATTATGTGAATAATTTATCCATTCATCTGTTGACGGGCACCTTGGTTGCTTCCATCTTTTTGCTATTGTAAACAGTGCTGCAGTGAACATGGGTGTGCATATATCTGTTTGTGTAAAGGCTGTTATTTCTCTAGTATATATTCCAAGGAGTGGGATTGCTGGATTGTATGCAGGCTTTATTTTTAATACGATTTAATGCCAGTTCTGTCATTCTCACAGCAAGCCTTGCAGACTCGTCCCATTTTGGTGAAGTTCAAAGATGTTAAGAATCTTGTCCACTGATAATGTTTTAAAATAGCAGATGTGAGATTTGAATTCACAACATTCTTATGTTGAATCCTTTTGTATTTGTTTATGCAAGACAAGGAAGTAAAAAAAAAAAATTAGATGGGATTGGAAGATCTTCTAGTTCCAATTTTTTGGCTGCTCCTGCTCTGAAACATCTACTAGAACTAATTCCTAAACATCAGATAGCCAGTTAACATTCACTTTTTTTTCTCTTTGTCTCGTGTAAATTTCTGTTTAATAGTTGGTTTGAATCAGGATTCAAATAAAATCCATTTGTTGCATTGGCTCTTATTAAGTCTTTTAAAATCTGTACTTTTTCCTGTCTATTTTTTTCTTGGAATTATTTTGTTGAAGAAATCAGGCTGTTTGTCCTGAAGTTTTCCCACTGTGTGAATTTTGCTGAGCATATCCCCAGGGTAGTAGTTAACATGTTCCTCTGTCTTTTTTATTTCCTGCAAATTGGTAGTTAAATTTAGAAGCTTAATCAGATGAAGTCCCCCCCCCCACCCCAGGACTATTTTATAAAAAAAAAAAATAGATGGTGGTATATCAGAAGGTTCATAATGTCTTGTTGTTTCTATTTTTGTGATTTTTTTTTTTTTTTTTTTAAGCAGGCTTTGATCATTGATTGTTGTTGGTAGGTGCTGTCGAGTTATTTGACTCATAGTGACCCTGTGTACAGCAGAACAAAACACTACCTGGTCCTGCACCATCCTTTAAATCATTGCTATGTTTGAGCCCATTGCTGCAGTCACTGTGTCAGTCCGTCTCATTGAGGGTTGTCTTCTCTTTCAATGACCTTTTACATTACCAAGCGTGATGTCCTTCTCCAGGGTATGGTCCCTCCTGATAACATGTCCAAAGTACATGAGATGAAGTTCTTGCCATCCTTGCTTCTGAGGAGCATTCTGGCTGTACTTCAAGACAGGTTCGTTCGTTCTTCTGGCAGTCCATGGTATATTCAGTATTCTTCATCAATACCATAATTCAAAGGTGCTAATTCTTCTTTGGTCTTCTTATTCGTCATCCAGCTTTCACATGCGTATAAGGCGGTTGAAAATACCATGGCTTGGGTCAGGCACGGAGCCCTGGTGGCACAGTGATTAAGAACTCAGCTGCTAACCAAAAGGTTAGCAATTCGAATCCACCAGGCACTCCTTGGAAACCCTGTGGGGCAGTTCTGCTCTGTCCTTTAGGGTCATTATGAGTCAGAAGCTATTCGACAACAATGGGTTTTGGCACACTTTACTCCTCAAAACGACATTTTTGCTTTTTAATACTTTAAGGAGATCTTTTGCAGCAGATTTGCCCAACGCAATACATGTGTTCGATTTCTTGAGTAGATTCACTAATTCATTGGGAATTGCAAACTTGTGATATTCTAATTGTTATTCATTCTTGCTTTATTAGGTAGAATAGTTCTGTTAAGAGAAACTTGCCCTTATCAGCTATTTGGTTACCTGAGGGTATAGTTTCTATAGGAAATGTAAGATAAATGTTTGATTCTCTTTTAATGGCCAGTTTTCAAAATAATGAAGTGGTTCCACATAGCCTACTCCAAAGGTTAAAAACCCGTTGCCATCGAGTCAGTCCGACTCATAGCAACCCTATAGGACAGTAGAACTGACAGCCAATGAGTTTTTTTAGTATTCTCATGAACTGTATTTTAAACATATTTGATGTGTTTCAATCCATTGAACTTATTATTTTTATTGATGTTCACCCTGTTACATTTTATCCAGTGGAAGCTTATTCAGGTTGGCTCTAGAGCCCTTTTTGTAGTCTTTGATGCCATCCCAGATAGCATGCAAACTAAGATGTTCAGTCTGCTCTTGTACATGTCTTGCTCCAGACTTGGAATTAAGCAATTTCTCTGAAAAACTTTGGCTTTTCTTTTAGTGGGAAATGGTATTTAGAGATCACCATCTCTTGTATTGCATATTGCTACTGGGTTGGCCATTATTAGGACTTTTCAGTGGACAGAAATAAAGATAAAATAACACTCTGCGTTCAGATTGATACTTCCAATTTAATTTCAGGGCTCCAGGGTTTTTAGTTAAATTCATGATCTAAAATCTGTCTCTCCTTTCTTCGTATGTATAAAATTTTAGTTTTCAGTGATACACACCATACACAGAGAAGAGTCTTAGAATACCTATCCTGACACTGCTAACAACAATGTGATAATTAAAAGTAGTTTATCCTTTTCCCTTTTTGGGAGTTCCTTAGAGTATGCCCTTTTTTTACTTAATTTTTTCCGTTTGCTTTAGCTACTTTTTGTTTAAGAGTAATTTTCAGAGTCTCTTCTGGCATCCATTTGGTCTTTTCTTTCTTTCCTGTCTTTTAAATGACCTTATACTTTCTTCATGTGTAATGTCCTTGGTTGAGTAAAAGGGCTGAACAGAAGATTTAAAAGGATGGCTCAAGAAGACAAAGTTAAGTATTATAATAAATGTGCAAAAATCTGGAGTTAGAAAATCAGAAGGGAAGAACACGCTTGGCGTTTCTCAAGCTGAAAGAACTAAAGAAAAAAATTGAAACCTCGAGTTGCAATATTGAAGGATTCCGTGGGCAAAGTACTCAACAATGCAGGAAGCATCAAAAGAAGATGGAAGGAATACAAAGTCACTGTACCAAAAAGAATTGGTTGATGTTCAGCTATTTTAGGAGATCAAGAACCGATGGTACTAAAGGAAGAAGTCCAAGCTGCACTGAAGGCCTTGACGAAAAGCAAGGCTTCAGGAACATAACCCTGCTCATTCGTTTATGTATTTATGGCTGCTTTTGTGCTACAGTGACAGCTAAGTGGTCCCAAGAGATATAGCATGGCCCACAAAGCCTAAAATATTTACTCTCTGGCCGTTTGCAGAAAATGTTTGCAGATCCTAGAGCATAGCAGAGATTTTACTGAAGGTTGATAATAAGGAAGAGGAGTAAAACTTGCAAGGAAGTTTACAGCTTTTGTCCAACCCCAGAAGGGCTTTCTGCCTCTTTCTGGAACTGTGTCAGCGGGGCCAGGAGTAGCCAAACACCCCATGAGCTTACCTGGGTTCTTAGGCTGAAGGAAAGGAATATAATTCGCTTTAATTGGGCTCTCTTGAGCTTTTGTTTGTTTATTTATTGTGGTGAAATTATACACAATAAAACATTCATCAGCAGTTTCTGTGTGTACAATTCGGTGACATTGATTGCACCCTTTATGTTGTATAACCTCATATATCCCTATCTAATTGTTCCACCACCATTAACATAAACTCAGTGTCATCACAAGCAAGAACTCCGCTCTTCCTCCTCCCCACCTGTAGTAACCACTAATAATCTTTGATTTCTATATATTTGCTTATTTCATATAAGTGAATTCTTAAAGTATTTTTCCCTTTATGATTGACTTATTTGACTAAGCATATTGTTTTCAAGGCTCATCCATGTTGTAGGATGTGTCAGGATTTCATTTTTTTTTTAATGGCTGAGTAATATTCCATTGTATTATATACCACATTTTGTTTATCCATTCATCTGTTGATGGACATTTTGGTTGTTTCCACCTTTCAGCTATTGTGAGAGGTGCTGCAGTGACCATTGGTGTATGGGTTTCTAGTTCTTGATTTCACTTCTTCTGGGTATACGCCTAGGATTGGGATTGCTGGGTCATATGATAGTTCCATGTTCAACTTTTGAGGAACTGCCAAACTGTTTTCTACCGCTGCTGCATTCCCTTTAGCAATGGATGAGGGTGCCAATTTCTCCACATACTTGCCAACAACTACCCCTTTCCTTTTTGATCATTACCACTCTAATGGTGGTGAGGTGGTATCCCATTGTGGTTTTGATTTGCCTCTCTCTAACGGCTCATGATGTCCAGCATTTTTTTATGTGCTTGTTGGCCATTTGAATGTCCACTTTGATGAAATGTCTCCAGTCCTTTTATATTGTCCCAGATGGCCCTCTTCCCAGGAGGGCAGACAGTGAAAATATTGTTACACTTTAGAAACACCTCTCCACTTAGCCACAGGCATTTAGTCTGGTCTTGTGATTCCTCCAAGACAATTGTACAGAAGCTCAGGTCAGTGTAGTCCCCAAAGTCTCATTTATTCAACCTTTTGATCTAGAATGAGACTCAGTGAAATTTGGCAGCACACTTTTTTTGTTGCTATAAATAAAGGGATCAACAATCTTCGAATATAGTTGCATGCATAGTTGGATTTAATCAGTTTGTTCCTTTGAAAAATGGGGATATTATTTACCTCATTGAGTGTAATCACAGCAGCACAGAAGAATTAAATAACTTACCCAAGGCCACACAGGGCGTAAATGACAGAGGTGGGATTTGAACTTAATTCTTTCACCCTAAGCTATCTCTTTCTCTAATTCTGTCTCAAAAGCTGAGGAAAAATACTGAATAAATCTGGCAGTTTCACCATGAGTAAATGTAGGATTTGCACTGTTTTTTTTTTGAAATTTTTTTTTAGCTGAGTCCATAGATCTCTATATTATGGTGCCTTAAGTTGGGGACTTTGGAGAGAGTGGTTACAAGCTGGAATCAGCTAGATGTGGATTTGAATCATCATTTTGCCACTTATTAAATGGTGAATGTCTCTTTACATCTCTGAGGACCTCTTCTATAAAATGGGAATGATAATGATACTTATACGAAAGTTGTAGGAATTAAATAGTAAATGTAAAGCATTTGTTACATTCTGACGACTAACAACTGTTCTAAACTCTGTTATTTTATCCCAATTGGAAATTCCTATATAATAATGGTTTATTCTCTACTGTGAAAGGCCCGTTTCTCAAATATTATTTCAGGTTTAACTTTGTTTAAAGCTCAGGTGTGCACCATTGAACTCCCTTAACAGTTTGCTTCCTGTTTTCAGAAGCCTTCAAATCCATTTGAAGGTTACATCGAGGAAGGGGCACTCGGTCGATGTCATTGTGGCAACCACTGGTGCTCTTTGACAAGGTCCTGAGAGTTGAATGCATTCAGGGAAAAGGTGGCTTTAAAACGCTCTTTGTGATCCATTAGGCTCGGATCCTTAGCATGGCTCAGAAGTACAGTGGAACATTAGTAGGAGTCTGTGCTATCAGCAGCCCACAATGAGCCCATTCTTGACACCACAGACTCTTAACATCTCAGTTTTGAGAAGCGCAGTGATGATTGACACATTTCAGAGAACAGACAGAACAAGCTGCTATCTATGAAGACATTAGCAGATGTACTTTTAAAGTGTTTTAAACATTTCCATATGTCCTCGGTTATGTTAGAAAAAACCACCGTCTGCATTAATGTGCTGCGTAAGAATGTTAGGAGATTCAAATGGATTCGTTCATTACATAGTGGGTGTATCTTCACAAAGCTCTGCCCAAATATCTTCATCCATATTTACATACATAAGTATCATTATCAACAAGGCCCATTATTTATAGCACACCACATTGTACCAACAACACGTCTAGGAATTAGGTAAATGGATCCTGACACTATTTTTCAGCCATTTCTCTTTAATGGTTATTTTCAGTTTCTCTCTTGTTGAACAGTTTCCATGGTGTACTCTAGATGGGGTTATCATTCTATATCAGCATACATGTGAAGAGGAAAATGTAAGAGAATTTAACTGACATTTGTTTCTCATTCAGACTTTCCCATGTAGAATAAAATGCGGTGCACAAATATTGAACAGTATATGTAAATGTTCACACAGCTAATTTGGTGGGAAATGCTGAGGATGGGGTGGAAAACTCATTGTAACTGCTTAACTAAAAGTTTTAACCACTCAGCCTGATTGTTGGTGACTGTTGTCAAAATGAAGTCGCCCCCAAAGTAAACTGTTTGTTTCTTGTTTGTCATTGTCAAGACGAAAATCAATAAATGATATATAAAGACTTCCCTTATCTGAAATTTTTCTCCATTTAGTGGGAACAAATGTTATCAATGACAGAGTATGTTTGCATTTTATGAGCATTACTACCATACCTTCTTCCAAATCTCTGTTTAGTTGTTTCCAGTTCCATGAGTCATTATTGAATCCAAGCTCTTTAGGTTCTGGCCTGGATAATGACCATTTTCTCTTTATTTGTATTTGAACTATGAAGTAAAACATCATCTCTGAGTATAGAACAGATTAGCTCCACAAAGCAGATGCTAATGACTCCAGTCTTTTTGTTTCAACATGGATGAGATACAAGGCATGAAGGTTGGGTGTGAGGGTGTTAAGGTGACATAGGCATTTCAAATTAAACAGGGTCAAAATTAGATTGCCTCTTGGGCTGCCTGACACACTCTAATCTGAGTTGCTTCTTCCCCAGGGTTGCCCTTCTTTGGAAATGGCATATCCATCTCCCCTCTCAAATCTCAGACTGTTAAATCAGTTCTCTTTGGCATCTCTGTTTTCTTTACTCCTTACCTATGTCTAATGGCAGTCTTGTCATTTTGAAATCCAAGTTATTTCTCCATCTCACCGCTACTACCCTAGTTCAAGACACTCCCATTTCATGCCCCATCTACTTCAGCGGTTTGTTCTCCCCAGTGGTACTGTTTCTCCCTTCCGTATAATTTTCCACATAGCAGCCAGAGACATTATTTTAAAAAATTGTGCTTTAGGTGAAAGGTTACAGAGCAAATTAGTTTCTCATTCAACAGTCAGTACACAATTTTTTTGTGTGTGTGTGACAATGGTTGCAAATCCCGCGATGTGTTAATATGCTCTCCGTTTCTACCCCAGAGTCCTCTTTCTGTTTGTCCAGTTTTCCTGTGCTTGCCTGCCTTCTCATCTTTGCTTTTGGGTAGGTGTGTATATATGGATCCCTGGTGGTGCGGCAATTAAGAGCTTGGCTGCTAACCAAAAGGTGAGCAGTTCTGCTTTTTCCTATAAGCAGTGAGTCAGAATCGACTTGATGGCAACAGGTTTTTTTTTTTTTTTGGCCCATATAGTCTCGTATACGTGATTGAACCATAGAGCACGTTCCTCACATGTGTTACTGTTTGTTTTATAACTCTGTCTAATCTTTCGCTGAAGGGTAAAATTCAGTTCTCAATTAAAAGGGTATAAGAGACAGACCATTTTAATAGGCAGTTTTGATCATGTCACCACACTGCTCAGTGACTTCTTCATGCCATTAAAACAAAATCCAAAATCTTTAATGTGATGCAGTCGGGCCTACATGGTCTGGCCTCTACCTGTTTTACGGGCTCATTTCCTGTCTTTGTGGCCTCACTAACTATGCTCTACCCACACTGGCCTTTTATTGTCTCTTCAGCTTGCCAAATTTTCCTGCTCTTCCCTCAATGCTTTTTCTGCCCACATCTACTCAAACTTTAGTTCTCAGAATTTGAGAGGCCTTTGACACTTCTCCACACCCCAGCTATACTCTAAGGTAAAGTAGGTTCTCCTCTTTTACTCCCTCATGACACACTGCAGTTTTTCTTCACTGTACTTTTCCGTTGTTGGTATGCATTTTGAGAGTATTTTACTGTTCTTTCCCTACTAGCTGTGGACGCCATGAGGACAAAGGCCAGGTCCTTTTGTTCAGTGCCATTTTCCCAGTGCTTGGCATGAGCTTGGCAAAATGTAGGACTTCGGTTAATAAGTGGATGAGTTTTTGGACAATTGAACACAAAGTAGATTGTTTCTTTTGATTAATTCTGGCAAATCACACCCAATTATACAATCAGAAAAGCTCTTTTTTATTATGCATCAAGTGAAGGGTTACAGAACAAACTAGGTTCTCATTAAATAGGTAGTACGCATATTGTTTTGTGACACTGGTTAACAGCCCCACAACATGTTAACACACTTCTTTCTTGACCTTGGGTTCCCCATTACCAGCTCCTGTACCCTCTCGCCTTCTAGTCCTTGCCCCTGGGCTGGTGTGCCCCTTCTGTCTTGTTTTGTTTTATGGGCCTGTCTAATCTTTGGATGAAGGGTGAACCTCAGGAGTGACTTCATTACTGAGCTACAAGGGTAGCCGGGGGCCATACTCTTGGAATATCTCCAGTCTCTTTCAGGCCAGTAAGTCTGATCATTTTTTTTTTTTTAATAACTTTTATTAAGCTTCAAGTGAACGTTTACAAATCCAATCAGTCTGTCACATATAAGTTTACATACATCTCACTCCCTACTCCCACTTGCTCTCCCCCTCTTGAGTAAGCCCTTTCAGTCTCTCCTTTCTTGACAATTTTGCCGGCTTCCCTCTCTCTCTATCCTCCCATCCCCCCTCCAGACAAGAGTTGCCAACACAATCTCAAGTGTCCACCTGATATAATTAGCTCACTCTTCATCAGCGTCTCTCTCCCACCCGCTAACCAAGTCTGGTCATTTTTTGTGAGTTAGAAGTTTGTTGTATGTTTTTCTCCAGCTCTGTTTGGGACCCTCTATTGTGATCTCTGTCAGAGCATTCAGGAGAGGTAGCCGGGCATCATCTAGTTGTACTAGACTCAGTCTGGTGGAGGCTGTGGTAGTTGTGGTCCATTAGTCCTCTGGAGTAATCTTGCCCTTGTGTCTTTAGTTTTCTTCATTCTCCCTTGAGAAAAGCTCATTATTTTTAGCACCTGTTAAATACTTGATGAAAATCAGATGCTGTCATCACCATCACCATTATCATCGTTATTGTCTCAGTACACTTTTTCATAGATCCTGTCAATTGGCTAAGGCGGGCTACAAGGTAGAGACGCCAAATTAAAAACAAGTTGATCAGCTAAGCTTGAATTTCAGATAAGCAACACATAATTTTTAGCGTGTGCCGCATGCAGTGTTTAAGACATATGTATACGTAAAAAAAAAAAAATTATCTAAAATTTAAATGAGCGTCCTGTATTTTTATTGGCTAAATCTGGCAAATGGAATTTGCTGAAATTGTCCCCAATTGCTCCTACTACAAAAGAAGTCATTTGAATTTTTCAGACAGCCCAATTCAGTGAGGTTTGTAAACATGCCAAAGGGAGAGACACAGAAGAGAGTGAAGACTTGGGAAGTCTTTGTGATGAGAATATTAACGCAACTTTTAGTTCATTGCTACTGTGTGAGAGGGTTAGGACAGTGGCTTCAATGAAAGGGCAGTACTTTGTTGATTGCTGCAAGGAGTGGTTGAAGGGATGTAGAAATTTCATCAGTCAGGACATGTTGATTATGATTATTATCCAGATCCCCCAATTGAAGTCCATTCTAAGTGACAGAAATCAGCCATGGATACACTTAGGGCATCACTGGGCTTATTGGAACAAAAACTCATTTCAGATACCTAAAAATGCATGACAATATATGTGGTTGGTGGTTGTGCCATTAAAAATCTAGATGTTCATGCTTTTTTTTATTTTATTGTGAAATTGTCATTGAAGGATGAATTAATAATTTTTTATAAAATTAGCAAAATGGTTAAAATCATATTTCCTCATGATGTGTCTGTTGAATTGTTCTTAAAACCGTTGTAAAGATTATATGTCTCTTCTAAAAATTTTGTCCTAAAATATATTTGGATATTTCCTTAAGGCCCTACAATGTTCGTTTAGAAAACAATATTTTGATATAATTTGCTACTTATGGCAATAGAAATTATATACTCACTATAAAGTTTAATTTATTAGAGTAATGAAATTTAACTTAAAGATTAAATGTAGGCAGGCAGGTACTGTGATATCATTATTTCTTCAAAGCCATACTTGGTCTAGGCAAGGGGCAGCTGTGCATAAATGGAATAAGCCATAGATCTACAGAATTTTAGAGCTGGAAAGAACCAGACAGGCGGGTCCCAGGACTTCATTTTACAGATTGGAAATAGCACAGAAAGGTTAAGTGACATCTACTGGCACACAGCAAATTGGTGGTACACCCAGGAGTAGAATCCAGCATCTTTGCAGCATGCTCTCTTTACTACAGTTTACTTGCCCCTTTTCTGGGTGTGGGGTCTCGTGAGTCAGTCTGGATCCAACACTGATTGTTACAGATGTGCCCTACACCCCTTCTCATACCATCTATTGATGCACGTGCATGTTCTTATTGAATATAAATGGATGTGATGGTTATTTTCAGAACAGGGCTCAGGAAGGTCAGTGGTGATTACTTTTTTTATTGTGCTTTAAGTGAAAGTTTACAATTCAAGTCAGTTTCTCATACAAAAATTTAGACACACACATTGTTATGTGTGATGATTACTTTTAATAGGAAAGATCCTCAAGCTGGATTAACCCTGTGATGAAAATTTCGTTCTCCCTCTTAGAGATGAAGAAGCCCAGGATCTGAAAGGTTAATTGTTTTAAGGCTGCATAGGTTGAAGTAGGAAGGTTAGAATAGAAAACCAGGTTATCCAAATGATAAAATCTATACCCGTCTTTCCTCAAAATTTCAATATTCCTCCTCCTCCTTTCTTACCTGGTGACCTCCCTTTTAATCTCACTGAAATAAATGGAAGCAATCGGAACAAAAACTGTAGCCTTCAGTATGGATTACACCTCAACATAAAGAAAACAAAAATCCTCACAACTGGACCAATAAGCAACATCATGATAAACAGAAAATATTGAAGTCGTAAAGCATTTCATATTAGTTGAATCCACGATCAACTCCCACAGAGGCAGCAGTCAAGAAATCAAATGATGTATTGCATTGGGCAAATCTATTACAAAAGACTAAGGTGCTCCTGACCCAAGCCATGGTATTTTTAGTCACCTCATATGCATGCGAAAGCTGGGCAGTGAATAAGGAAGACCGAAGAAGAATTGATGCTTTTGAATTGTGGCGTTGGTGAAGAGTATTGAATATACCATGGACTGCCAGAAGAAGGAACGAATCTGTCTTGGAAGAAGTACAGCCAGAATGTTCCTTAGCGAGGGTGGTGAGGCTTGGGCTCACATACTTCGGACTTGTTATCAGAAGGGACCAGTCCCTGGAGAAGGACATCAAGCTTGATAAAGAAGAGGGTCAGCGAAAAAGAGGCAAACCCTCAGTGAGATAGATTGACACAGTGGCTGCAACAGTGGCTGAAGCATAACAACAATTGTGAGGATGGTACGGAACCAGGCAGTGTTTCGTTCTCTTGTACATAGGGTCCCTATGAGTCGTAATCGACTTAATGGTACCTAACAACAACAACTTGTCAAAGATCTATTTCATTAAGAATTTGGGATGTTTTACCTTGGTTCTTTCATGCTTGAGAATATCTTGCTTGTTTTTATTCGAAGTGTAGTTGTCATCACTTCTGAAATTCTTGCATTATTCCCTATCGTGTAAATAGTACTGCCCATTATTCTTCAGCAGCATTGAACGACAAAGCTGTCAGTTCCCCCTTCTCCATTTGCTGTAAGTTACTTAATTTTCCTGCTTGCATCTACTCCTAACCTCAGTATTCTTGTGAATTCTCTCTTAATTTAAGGTCATTAATTTCACCTGTATGCTTTGGCATTGGTCAGCTTTGCCTCAGGATTGCATCAGCTTTTCTTGTGATATGGAGTATCCTTTGATCTTCCAGTTCAAATTCTAATTTTAGAGATATTTTTGTTTTCCTTGAATATCCTTCATTTGTTTTTGTGGGATTGAAGATACTTTATTACTTGTATGTTGGAACACCTTTGGGTTTTTTTTTTTGTTGTTGTTCTTTTTGTCCACTCTTTTCATATATTTTGCCTACATTTATGTGATAGCCTTAAACCTTCTTTTAATTATTTTGAGGTGCCCTGGTGACGGATGTAGTGGTTAGGGGCTGCTACCCGAAAGGTTGATGGTTCAAACCCACCAGCCGCTCCTTGGGAGAAAGATGTGGCAGTCTGCCTCCATAAAGATTTACAGCCTTGGAAACCTTTTGGGGCAGTTCTTCTCTGTCCTATAGGGTCGCTGTGAATCAGTATCTACTGATAATAATAATAATTATTATTTTTTAAATTTTTATTGTGCTTTAAGTGAAAGTTTACAAATCAAGTCGGATTCTCATGCAAAAATTTATAAACATCTTGCTATATAATCCTAATTGCTCTCCCCCTAATGAGACAGCACACTCCTTCCCTCTACTCTCATTTTCGTGTCCGTTTGGCCAGCTTCTGACCCCCCCACCCTCTCATCTCCCATTCAAACAGGAGGTGCCGACATAGTCTCCTGTGTCTACTTGACCCAAGAAGCTCATTCTTCACCAGTGTCATTGTCTGTCCCATAGCCCAGTCCAGCCCCTGTCTGAAGAGAATGGTTCCTATGTTGGGCTAACAGAAGGTCTGGGGACCATGACCTCCTGGGTCATCTTAGTCTCAGTCAGACCATTAAGTCTGGTCTTTTTGTGAGAATTTGGGGCCTGCATCCCACTGCTCTCCTGCTCCTTCTGGGGTTCTTTGTTGTGTTCCCTGTCAAAGCAGCCATCGGTTGTAGCCGGGCACCATCTAGTTCTTCTGGTCTCAGGTTAATGAGTCTCTGCTTTATGTGGCCCTTTCTGCCTCTTGGGCTCTTAATTACCTTGTGTCTTTGATACTCTTCATTCTCCTTTGCGCCAGGAGGGTTGAGACCAATTGATGCATCTTAGATGGCAACTTGGGAGCGTTTAAGACCCCAGACGCCACTCTCTAAAATGGAATGCAGAATGTTTTCTTAATGGATTTTATTAGGTTAATTATTTTAAATATTTTTGTTTTTGCTGCTACGTGGTTATCTTCATTGTAGGGTTTTTTCTTCTAGACGCCGTAAGCTTGTTTTCATGTTCGTTTCTTGTTATCTTGTCTTTGAACCATTGTTTTACTTTTTTAAGGACTTTTCTCTTTAAAAACAAAAACAATTCCTATAATTTCTTTGAGACTGTAGAATGCTATTTCTTTGAACTTTTATCTGTGTTTTTTGGTAAGAATTTGAAATGTATGTTAACTTCCCTTGTTTCTTCGCTCTGTTTATTTTACAGTTTCTTCAAATAGGTTGCATGATGATTCTTTGAATTTTTGTCCATATTTGAATGGGTCCAGCTATTTACTCATGTATTAGCAGTGCTGGAGATGGTTGAGAGTAGGGGGGAAGTATTGAGGGTAGCCTGCCATTTCCCTCTGTTCTCAGATTTTATAACGGTTGCCACCTCTCCCTTCTCCTTCTGTATCTGTTCCAGCACACACCTTTGGCTATATAGTTAGCTCACAGATATTAAAAGTAGCACCCTGAGCTTGGTTTACGCATTTATAGCTCTGTCTGCTTTGCTTTTCTGTAATTTCTGCATGTTGATCTCGCTGTCTAAATGAACAGCCTGTTTTCCTTCATGATTTATTTGTACCCCAGATCTCATCATTTGAACGTAGAATATCTGTATATGTTTCGGGATATTTATCAGTCCTAAACATTTTTATTTATTGATTTATCTGCCCCAAAGATGAGTCTGTATTGGGCGTTTCATCTGAGGAGATAAAAATGAGCTTTCTTCAAGACAGAATGTTTCATTGAAAATGGAATTTTTTTTTTTGTATTTTGAGTGGTTAGAGTAGAAAAGTCCTCTTCTACTTCTGCTGTCTTTAACTTACAGATATGAAGTTTTTGTCCTTAAATTAACACATTTCCTGTTAAAAGTAACTTTATATTTGCTGCAGAATTTCCTCTTGTTTTCATTATATTAAATTTCTTTGAATAGATGCTGTGTTTTTGTAAAGTAACTCAAACTATTCATACAGATAATACACTAAAAACCTGAAATGAATATTTTTTAAAACAATTTTTATTGAGCTTTAAGTGAACGTTTACAAATCAAGTCAGTCTGTCACATATAAGCTTATATATGCCTTGCTCCACACTCCCACTTATTCTCCCCCTAATGAGTCAGCCCTTCCAGTCTCTCCTTTCGTGACAATTTTACCAGCTTCTAACCCTCTCCACCCTTGTATCTCCCCTCCAGACAGGAGAGGCCAACACAGTCTCAAGTGTCCACCTGATACACGTAGCTCACTCTTCATCAGCATCTCTCTCCTACCCATTGTCCAGTCCCTTCCATGTCTGATGAGTTGTCTTCGGGAATGGTTCCTGTCCTGGGCCAACAGAAGGTTTGGGGACCATGACCACCGGGATTCCTCTAGTCTCAGTCAGACCATTAAGTCTGGTCTTTTTATGAGAATTTGGGGTCTGCATCCCACTGTTCTCCTGCTCCCTCAGGGGTTCTCTGTTGTGCTCCCTGTCAGGGCAGTCATGGGTTGTGGCCGGGCACCATCTAGTTCTTCTGGTCTCAGGATGATGTAAGTCTCTGGTTCATGTGGCCCTTTCTGTCTCTTGGGCTCATAGTTATTGTGTGACCTTGGTGTTCTTCATTCTCCTTTGATCCATGTGGGTTGAGACCAATTGATGCATCTTAGATGGCCGCTTGTTAGCATTTAAGACCCCAGACACCACACTGAAATGAATATTTTTAAGGGTGGAATATGTTTACCAACTTTAAAATTATGGCGACACTTCATTTTTTTTTATGTGAAGTGTTATATATATTTAGGTAGACTGTATAGTTATTCCAGTCATTTCTAAAAACTGTAAACATTGTCATGTAGTGAGTGACTGTCTTCAGTCAGCAAAAACAAAACAAACCTAGTACTTCCATAGAATCTTGGGCATTTCAAGACTTTTGAGATCATCGGTTAGGCCAGATTTTATATATTTTTCTTTTTATAAATCTTCTTGAGCTTAGAAAAATCGATGTGTGTTTATGTGTGTGCTTTAAAGCTGTTTTAATGAGCTAGTGTTGAAGGCACAAGTCCTTAGATAATTGCTACCTCATCAGTATTAGATCCAAAGAAAAGCTTTAAAAAATTAATAAAGGATTCTGTTTCTGATTATAGTAGTTGACCACCTCAATTTATGGAAAACCCTATTAGAAAGGAGCCAAAAACCAAGCTTTTGGTGTTCTGTTTCGTGTAACCATCTTTCTGTTTCACGTAACCGTCTTTCACATAATAAAGTCTTTAGTGTCCTCCATTATATGTCTTCTGTAGGCCACACCCCCATGTCAGTTTGTCATACTGTGGGGGCTTGCGTGTTGCTGTGATGCTGGAAGCTATGCCACCGGTATGCAGATATCAGCAGGGTCACCCATGGAGGACAGGTTTCAGCTGAGCTTCCAGACTAAGACAGACTAGGAAGAAGGACCTGGCAGTCTACTTCTGAAAAGCATTAGCCAGTGAAAACCTTATGAATAGCTGTGGAACATTGTCTGATACAGTGCTGAAAGATGAGCCCCCAGGTTGGAAGGCACTCAGAAAACGACTGGGGAAGAGCTGCCTCCTCAAAGTAGAGTCGACCTTAATGACGTGGATGGAGTCAAGCTTTCCGGACCTTGCTTGATGTGGCATGACTCAAAATGAAGAAGAAACAGCTGCAGACATCCATTAATAATCAGAACAAAGTATGAATCTAGGAAAATTGGAAATTGTCAAAAAATGAAATGGAACATACAAACGTAGATATCCTAGGCATTAGTGAGCTGAGGTATTGGTCCTTTTGAATCTGACAATCATATAGGCTAATATGCCGGCAGTGACAATTTGAAGAGGAATGATGTTGCATTCATAGTCAAAAAGAACATTTCAAGATCTGTCCTTAAGTACAGCCCTGTCAGTGATAGGATAATATCCGTACGCCTACAAGGAAGACCACTTAATACGACTATTATTCAAATTTACACACCACACACTAAAGTCAAAGATGAAGAAATTGAAGATTTTTTTATCAGCTGCTGCAGTCTGAAATTGATCGAACATGCAGTCAAGGTGCATTGATAATTACTGGCGATTGGAATGCAAAAGTTGGAAACAAGAAGAATCAGTAGTTGGAGAATATGGCCTTGGTGATAGAAACAATGCTGGAGATCGAATAGTAGAAATTTGCAAGATTAATGACTTCTTCATTGCAAATACATTCTTTCATCAGCATAAACGGTGACTGTACACATAGACCTCGCCAGATGGAACACACAGAAATCAAATTGACTACATCTGTGGAAAGAGACAATGGAAAAGCTCAATATCATCAGTCAGAGCAAGGCCAGGGGCCGACTGTGGAACAGACCATCAATTGCTCATATGCAGGTTTAAGCTGAAACTGAAGAAAATCAGAGCAAGTCCACAAGAGTCAAACTATGACCTTGAGTATGTCCCACCTGAATTTAGAGACCGTCTGAAGAATAGATTTGATGCATTGAATACTAGTGGCTGAGGACCAGACGAGTTGTGAATGACATCAAGGACAATCGTACATGAAGAAAGTGAAAGGTCATTGAAAAGACTGGAAAGGAAGAAAAGACCAAGATGGATGTCAGAGGAGACCTGAAACTTGCTCACGAATGTCAATCAGCTAAAGCAAAAGGAAGAAATGATGAAGTCAAAGAACTGAATAGAAGATTTCAGAGGGTGGCTAGAGAAGACAAAGTATTATAATGACATATGCGAAGAGCTGGAGATGGAAAACCAAAAGGGAAGAGCACGCTCAGCGTTTCTCAAGCTGAAAGAACTGAAGAAAAAATTCAAGTCTCGTATTGCAATAGTGAAGGATTCTATGGGGAAAATGTTAAACGATGGCAGGGAGCATCAAAAGAAGATGGAAGGAGTGTACAGAGACATTACACAAAAAGAATTAGTCGATATTCAACCATTTCAGGAGGTAGCATATGATCAGGAACCGATGGCAAACAGATGCAGCGCTGGAGGTGCTCACTCTTCTGTGCCAAGAAATATGGAAGGCAGCTTCCTGGCCAACTGACTGGAAGAGATCCATATTTATGCCTATTCCCAAGAAAGGTGATCCAACCAAATGCAGAAATTATAGAACAATATCATTAATTATCACATGCAAGCAAAATTTTGCTGAAGATCATTCAAAAACAGTTGCAACAGTATATCAACAGGGAACTGCCAGAAATTCAGGCTGGATTCAGAAGAGGACGTGGAACCAGGGATACTATTGCTCATGTCACATGGGTCCTGGCTTAAAGCAGAGAATACCAGAAGGATGTTTATATGGTTTTTTATTGACTATGCAAAGGTGTTGGACTGTGTGGTCTTAACAAATTATGGATAACGTTGGAAAGAATGGGAATTCCAGAACACTTAATTGTGCTTATGAGGAACCTTTACATAGATCAACAGGCAGTTGTTCGGACAGAACGAGGGGATACTGATTGGTTTAAAGGCAGGAAAGGTGTGGGTCAGGGTTGTATCCTTTCAACATACCTATTCAGTCTGTATGCTGAGCAAATAATCTGAGAAGCTGGACTATATGAAGAAGAAGAGGGCATCAGGATTGGAGGAAGACTCATTAACAACCTATGTAAAATAGATGACACAACCTTGATTGCTGGAAGTGAAAAGAACTCGAAGCATCAAAGACCACAGCCTTCAGTATGGATTGCACCTCAACGTAAAGAAAACAAAAATTCTCAAAACTGGACCAGTGAGCAACATCACGATAAATGGAGGAAAGATTGAAGTTGTCAAGGATTTCGTTTTACTCGGATCCACAATCAACAGCCATGGAAGCAGCAGTCAAGAAATCAAAAGACACATTGCATTGGGCAAATCTGCTGCGAAGGACCTCTTTAGTGTTGAATGGTAAAGATGTCACCTTGAAGACTAAGGTGCGTCTGATCCAAGCCATGGTATTTTCAGTTGCATCATATGCGTGTGAAAGCTGGACAGTGAATAAGGAGGACCAGAGAATTGATGCCTTTGAATTGTGGTGTTGGTTAAGAATATTGAATATTCCACGGACTGCCAAAAGAACGAACAAATCTGTCTTGGAACAAGAACAACCAGAATGTTCCTTAGAGGCAAGGATGGTGAGACTGTGTCTTACATACTTTGGACACGTCATCAGGAGGGATCAGTCCCTGGAGAAGGACATCATGCTTGGCAGAGTACGGGGTCAGCGGAAAAGAAGAAGACCCTCAACGAGGTGGATTGACACAGTGGCTGCAACAATGGGCTGAGGCATAATAATGATTGTAAGGATGGCACAGGACCAGCCAGTGTTTCGTTCTGTTGTGCATAGGGTCACTATGAGTCAGAATCGACTGGATCGCACCTAACAACAACATAGGCCACATAGTGCCCTGTTTTTTCAAACCATTCCACATGATTTTCAGAATTTTTACCATCATAAGTGAACTATTTGTTAATGTTCTTAATGTGTAGCTTCAGCCGTAAATTAGATTATTACAGAAGCACTGTAGAATGTCTTCGATTAAGTTACTTTGCTTTGAATACAACCTGAAGATTTTGCTTTCAATCCTGAGGTACTTACGTAAAAGTCTCCATTATTTTACTGCTCTCACTGCCCAGCTGGTTCAGTTTGTTCTGCATGTGTGTGTGTGAAAAT
Organism: Loxodonta africana; assembly: GCF_030014295.1. Lineage (NCBI taxonomy): Eukaryota > Metazoa > Chordata > Mammalia > Proboscidea > Elephantidae > Loxodonta > Loxodonta africana. The sequence continues at coordinate 58,510,625 of NC_087362.1, forward strand.
TTGTACAGGGCTTAATTTTATGAGGATGCATATAATCTTATTTCATCATTGTTGCAATGCAGGATAATGTTTTTAAAATGCCACTTGAATTTAAGAAGGAAAAAATACAGTTTTCTTAGTGAGGGGGCAGCATGGTATCAACGGAAGGAATGTTTCATTCACCCAGCAGCCATAAAACATACTGTCTCATCCTCCTACCAGCTAACAAGTTACGTGTAACATCTTCAGTCATTGCAGCCTTGAATGTGTGTGTTTGTCCATATATACTTTATAGGGTTGTTGGGAAGATGGAGTGGCTGTGAAAGCAGTTGTAAACTATAAAACATTATAGAAACAAATGTAAAGGGTAAAAGGGATGTTAGTAAATCTTTGCTGACTCCTAGTTAAACACTTAGAACTTTTTTTTTTTTGCCATTGCCAGTCAAATGGAGTATGTGTTTTCCTTTTTTTAGATTGGTATAATAGTGCTAGATAAGTTGTTTGTTAACTGTGACCTGGCCCCTGACTATCATTGGCCTTTTTTTGTTCTTCAAACAAGTGCTTTCCTGTCTTGGAGCCTCTGCAGTAGATTTTCCTTTATCCAGGACAGCTTTTCCTCCTTCCACCAGCTCTGTCTGTGGTTGTGGACTCGCTGTATTTTGTCTCAGCTCACATGGGGAAGGCCTCTCTGAGCTCCATCCTCCCCCCTGACCCCGCCCCCGTCATTACATCACATAGCCTGTGTTTTCTTCATTTAGTAGGTAATATTATCAGAAATTATTTTTGCCGATACTTTTCTTCTTCCACTTTATGAGAGTTAAATGGACTCCACCAATCTCCTCTGCTGTATTTGCTGCACCTAAAGTAGTGTCTAGCATATATGGAAATAAAAAAAAAAACAAAAAAACCCAGTGCCCTCGAGTCGATTCCGGCTCATGGCGACCCTATAGGACAGAGTAGAACTGCCCCATAGAGTTTCCAAGGAGCACCTAGCAGATTCGAACTGCTGACCCTTTGGTTAGCAGCTGTAGCACTTAACCACTATGCCACCACGGTTTCCAGCGTATATGGAGGTACTCAATAAATATTTGTTGAGCTAGATTTTGTTCTTGTGAGAGAGGCCTGGTTAGTTGGAGAATATGTAATTCTATTTCTTACTAATCTGAGTTGGCCCCTTAAGATAGTGGTCAGCATTCTAGGAGGATACTAGAAGGACAGACTAGTTTCTGCGTTTATAGAACTTAATCAAAGAAAGATAAAAACCTGCAAAAACAGTACATTATGAATAGGTTCATAGTAGTGTTTGGAGATGCAGAGGTTTTTATTGATCGTCTGATTATATAGATTTTAACTTTCAGATGCCTGTGGGACAATGTAAAGATTAATTTTACCTAACTCACACATTTTTCTGCATGGGAAAACAGAAACTAAAATAAGTTAAATAACTTAGCCAGCTGTCACATAATTAGCATGATACAGTACAAACATCGTAGGCTTTGGAGTTGGACTGTGAATCCAGATTTTTTTTTAAATTGTGCTTTAAGTGAAAGTTTACAATTCAAGTTAGTTTCTTATATAAAAACTTAAATACACGTTGTTCTGTGACCCTGGTTGGTCTCCCTATAATGTGACAGCATGCTCCTTCTCTTCACTCTGTATTTCCCGTGTTTATTCAGTCAATTCCTGTCCCCCCTCTGCCTTCTCATCTCACCTCCAGACAAGAGCTGCCCACATAGTCTCATGTGTCTACTTGAGCTAAGAAGCATACCCCTCACCAGTATCATTTTATGTCTTACAGTCCAGTCTAATCTTTGTCTGAAGAGTGACTTCAGGGATGATTTTAGTTTGGGGCTAACAGCGAGTCCAGGGGCGTGTCTTCTGGGGCCCCTCCAGTCTCAGTCAGACCATTAAGCCTGGCCTTTTTACTAGAATTTGAGATCTGCATCCCACTTTTCTCCTGCTCCATCAGGGTGAATCCGAGTTTTTAACTCTCAGGCTAGTGGATCTTCGGCTCATGGAATCTGTTTTAAGTGTCTACCTCTTCACCTATAAAATGGGAGCAATTTTTGGTAGGATTGTTGATGATGAAACTGAGGAAGCTCAGTATATCTAGTCCAAAGTAGGTAGTTAAATATTATTTATAATGTTTACTGTAGCACGTAACAAGTATTTATTCTGCACATACATTGCTAATACGCTCTTTTCTAGACTAGATACGTAGACGTTAACACAACCAAACAAATTCCCTGTTCTCAAATAATAAACATACCAGGTGGTGGGTTGGGTGTTCGTAAGTGCTGTAGAGAAAAGTAAACAATGTGAGAGAGAGGTGATGGTGGGATAGGTTATGTTGCTATTTTAGGGAGGGTAGTCACCAGTGGCTTCATGGATAAGGTGACTTTTCAGCAGGAAACTAAAGGACTTGAAAGAACAAACCATGCATAGTTATCTGGAGCTTTCCAGTTAGGAGGAATAGCAAGTGCTAACGAATGTTGGTAATTTTGAGCAACAGTGAGAAACGAGTTGATGGAGCTCAGAGGCGTCATCCAAAGCACCGAGTGCAGAGGTAGCTGGTGGCCGGTTCATTTAGGGCCTTGTCTTTTAGGCCATTGTATAGGGTCACCGCTGTGTTAGAGAAATCACAGGTTACATTTTTAGAGTAAAAATAATAACATAGAAAAAATGTTCATATGAGTTTAGTTTGTTATACAATTGTTACCTTATAACTTTTTTTTTTTTTTTAAACTTTGTATTCCCAGTACATGTCATTTTATGCTGCCAGGTGTTTTTTGTGTAGAAGTTGACTAAAATGAAAGAGGCCTGGTTAGGCTTATATGGGGTAGTTACTGGTAGTTTTTCTTCTTCCTCTATCTTTCTTACTAGTGACTATTAGGAAGCATTTAAAAAATATTAATCATAAAATATCGGTACCTCCATCTCAGTATTTCCTACACTCATTCCAATAGGAACAGTTAATTTAACTTGGGATTTTGAGCTAGAGATTGATTCCCTCCCCCCCGCCCTCCTTTAATGTTGACTTGCAGACTTATATTTTTGGTCTTTTTAGATTGTGAATCGGCACGGTCCTGAGGCAGACAGGCATTTATTACGCTGCCTATTTTCGCATGTGGATTTCAGTGGCGATGGTAAAAGCAGTGGCAAAGATTTCCATCAGGTATTTGGGGCTCGTAGAGTTTATATCCACTTAGCTGTAATTATTTAATGAATTGTATTTTGGGCATAGTGGTTGTAGCGAGTGACACATACAGAGAGCATCCAGAAATAATCTTAGCTGGATGGCTAAAAGGTGTTCTTGGACTTCTCCTTTTTTCTGTCCTTCCCTTCTCCTGCCCAGCTGCCCTTACAGCTACGTAGTTCAGGCTTAGAGAGCTGGGGATGTGACCTGCCTGAAGGAAGCAGGAATGGGGATGTCCTGCTTGACAAGTAAGTAAGGCAGAGAGGGGATCTCATGTCCTGGGTTGAGTCTTCTTTGGCTTGATTCTCAATCTGGTAATAGTTTCTTATGATACTGTTCTCATAGTCATCTTATTAGTGGGCATTATTTTGTGGAAGTTTTTGTTTAACATCGTTACTAATTGAACTTAAAGTAGTTTAAATGGGTGTTTTAAAGAGCTGATTTGGATAACATAGAAACACACAGTTTTACATTACACGTTCATGTTCTGAGCACATCTGCTTTTTATTCGTGGGAGATGACTGTCAGCGCTAATGAAAATTTCTTTTTTATTTTTGAAGACTCAGTTTCTGATTCAGGAGTGCGCGTCGCTGATTACAAAGCCAAATTTTATCTCGACGCTGTCCTATGCCATTGATAATCCATTGCACTATCAGAAGGTTGGTATTTACTGCTTATATTCTCAGCAGTCCTAAGAATACGATCTCTTATTAAGCTTTCTAAAGAGGCCATCGACTTTGATCTCATAATGCCATGCCTTAATTTTAAAATTTCAATTAGTTACTTAGGGCTTCTATTGTAGCTTTCTAACAATATTCAGGCAGTTTGATAAAACTGTAAATCCTACTATAACCAGATTCTGTAAAAGCTTAAGCTTTATTACTGTGAAGCGGAGGTGTCAGTTTATAGGATGTTAGTCCACAGTTCTAGGACATGGCGTATTGTTTCTAGAAGCAGTATGCATTACCTTTATTGGTAAACAGCTCCATAATTGGGCAAACAGATGCTTTTAAAACCTGTTCGAAGACTAGTAAGTTCTTGTTTTAAAATCAAATTTGGTCTGTTTCAGAGTTTAAAGCCTGCACCCCACTTATTTGCCCAGCTGAGTAAAGTTCTCAAGTTAAGCAAAGTACAAGAGGTAAGTGATTTAGAAAAAAGAGGTAGGCCAAATTAGGATTAAAAACAGCCATTTAAATTCTTAGTTACTCTAACCCTTCTTGTTTCAGGTAATTTTTGGCCTTGCCCTCTTGAATTCTTCCAGCTCAGATCTCAGAGGTTTCGGTATGTTCTTTTTCTTAAAAATTCTATAGTGAAGTGAGACTCTTTAAAATCAGCTTGGGGAATCTTGAGGCTTCATAGTTTAGAAATTAAGATGGTTTTTTTTTTTTTAAAGATTGACTTCCATTGGTCTCTTTAAAGGTTAACTTTTGAAAAACCAACTAGAGATACAAAGCATTAGAAGGGGGTAGAAGGTGATTTGGTAAATGAGAAGGATGAATAGATTTATTTATAGAATACACCTACTCCTCACTAATCGGCTGTCTTGTTATCTGACGTTTCACATTTACGACAGTAGTAAAAAATTTATTATCTGACTGTTCTATGGATTAACGATGGAAGTCTGGCCGTAAGGAATGCTGAGGTGCGAGGCGAAAGTAACACAAACTGATAATTAAGGTTATGTGTCAACTTGGCTAGGCCATGATTGTCAGTGGTTTGGTAGTTATGTAATGATGTGTAGTCATCTTCCATTTTATGATCTGATGTGGTCGTCCTCCGTATTCATATAACACTGATTTTTGCATAATGACCTGGTCCTTTGGAACCTAATCATGTTGATAAGTGAGGAGTGGGTGTATATAGATACATTTTGATAGTATATGAGTTTTTACCCATTGTGGTGTGGAAATGATTTTTGGTTTACCTGATTTTTAGCCGCCCAGTTTATCAAACAGAAGCTTCCAGATCTTCTGCGTTCTTATATTGACGCAGACGTCAGTGGAAATCAAGAAGGTGGCTTCCAAGATATAGCAATAGAGGTCCTACACCTCCTCCTCTCCCATCTCCTCTTTGGGCAGAAGGGAGCCTTTGGAGTTGGACAGGAGCAGATAGACGCTTTTCTTAAGACACTGCGCAGAGGTAAGGGAGTGATCATGGCCTACAAAAAATGATTTCTTTGAATAATTAAAAACACGACAAATGCATTTTAGAATATAAGTAAAGGTAGGGATTTACCCCTGTTTTTATGTTGGTGTAGTCTTTTTGAAGAGAGCATTTTGTAATTTAAAATAACGAACCATAAAGCCTCATTATAGAAAACGTACAAATGGATATAGCTTAACCGACAATCTTGTTATATAACTATCATAGTTAAGACTATATATAAAGATATAGTCTTTTGTTTGTTTTCTTCACCCTTAGGAAGACTACATTATAATAACACGCTGTTTTTTAGTTTTTAAAAATTTTAATCATTTTCCGGTATTGGTCAGTTTTGATACACCCGCTTTGCCCCCTTTACTGTTGGCTATTGTTACGCTAAATAACTACAGGTTCTAATGTTACCATTCTTTATTTCTATGATCTTTCTTTTAGAGAGGTAAGTACTTTTAAACCTTTGGTAGTGGACTGACATTCTGTAATTTTTTTCTTTCCTAATGCTTACATAGTTTAAGCTGCATTAACTTTTTCAGTGATAGGAAATTTTCTACTTATCATTGAAATAAATAGCTTCTCATATTCTATTTATGTTTCTGATGCCTTCCTTGTGTGAGAATTGATAGCCCTATTGAGAGAATTTAAAGTAATATTTAGGGCGTGAATTGTTCATTAGACACCAGAATCCTAATATGAAAAATTAAAAGTATGCTAATAAGAAATTTTTGTGATATAAAAATATTTAAATTGGGTAACTAAAGATTGGAAAAAACTAAACTGTGCTTTGGATATGAACTTGTGAAGAGTCAGGTTTGAGGGGCTTTTAGTGAGCAAAAAAAGAGGATCGTTTGCATTTAATCACCATAGCAGTTATAATTCCCTTCTTTTTTCCTCAGATTTTCCCCAGGAACGCTGTCCCGTGGTGCTTGCACCACTTTTATACTCTGAAAAACGGGACATTCTAATGGACAGGATCCTGCCTGATTCTGGAGGGGTAGCTAAAACCATGATGGAGAGCTCTCTGGCTGACTTCATGCAAGAAGTAGGCTATGGCTTTTGTGCAAGGTTGGTAGTCAGACACATTAAATTTTGATTACTCTTGTGCCAAGTACAATTTCATTCTTTAAAATAAGTTCCTCAGATTTCTTAATGTTGTCTTTGCCTTTCAGAATTTTTTACTTCTAAAACATGTTTCACATCCTAGTTTCACTGGCTAAATTCCTACCCCCCCCACCCCCCATTTTCAAATGTAGAGATCAAGAAACTACCAGGTTTTAACCTAATTGCCAGTATCTTTTTGGGGAAAGGGGGGTGTTGACACTAATGTTTATGGAACTTGTATCACTTTCCACTTAATGTGTCTAGTTTTCTCTTCTTCCTGCAGTTTGCTCACTATGCCTTTATCTCCTACCATGTTTTTCTATTCATTTTATCCTCTGCCTGTTGCATCTTTTTTTTTTTTTTAATTGTGCTTTATTTGAAAGTTTATAGTTCGTTAGTTTCAGATAAAAAAATTTATACACACATTGTTCATGTGACAGCACCACTCTTCCTTCCACCCCGGATTTCCCATGCCCGTTTTAACCAGCTCCTGTCCCTTTTTGCCATCTCTTCTCGACTCTGGACAGGAATGCCCATTTAGTCATATGTATCTGCTGAAGCTAAGAGGCACTCTCTTCATTTTATGTCGTATAGTCCAGTCTATTCTTTTTCTGAGGAGTTGGCTTCAGGAATGGTTTCAGTTCTGGGCTAACAGAGAGTCCAGGGGCTGTGTCTTCCAGGATCCCTCCAGTCTCCGCCAGACCGTTAAGTCTGATCTTCTTACTACAATTTGAGTTCTGCACCCTATTTTTCTCCTGCTCTGTCAGGGACTCTCTGTTGTGTTCCCTGTCATGTTGGTCATTGGTGGTAGCCAGGTACCATCTGGTTCTTCCGGTCTCAGGCTGATGGAGTCTCTGGTTTATGTGGCCCTTTCTGTCTCTTAGGCTCGTATTTTCCTTGTGTCTCTGGTTTTCTTCTTTCTCCTTTGCTCCAGGTGGGTTGGGATCAATTGATGGATCCTAGATGTCTGTTTGCTAGCTTTTAAAACACCTGATACCACTCACCAGAATGGGGTGCAGAACTTTTTTAAAATAAATTTTGTTATGCCACTTGACCTAGAAGTTCCCTGAAACCAGGGTCCCCGGACCCCCCACCCCTGCTACTCTGTCCCTCGAAGTATTTGGTTGTATTCAGGATGCGTATTCTTTTTACCTGTCGGAGCACCAGAGAAAATTGTTTCACCCTACTGGTAGCACTTCCGACTATGATATAGTGGGTTGTTAATATTTTTCTGAGAAGAAGTTACGAGAGACATTCATGTGCTTTGCATTGACTTTAAGCGTAACTTTCAGTGTTTTAAAAACCCTCATATCAACCCCATTCCCACTTATGTTTTAAATAGTTTATTTTTGTGTGTGTGCCTGACATAAAGCTTGTTTTAGTAAACTCGAAGATGTAAAATGAAAAGGTTTGGATGTATTTTCAAGACTCTGTACGTATTAGAATGACCAAAGCATCTATTTTATTGAGTAAATTCTTACTGAAGATTGATGAAAATAACATGTGCTTTGTAAGAGAAATCATTACACTTTGGGCACATATTTCTTCCATTGATCTTTTAAGGTTTTTCTTATTTATGTGATTTATACATTCTTAGCTATATAAAAGTAACAAGAAATGATGCTTATCAGTCTGCCTCTGTTAGTAAAACTCTAGGGATCTCACACAAGGGCTCGTTTTCTACCAGCATTTCTTAATCTTAGTAGCATTTTTCTAAAGTTATATTTTTGTTCCAGTATTGAAGAATGTCGCAATATAATCATGCAGTTTGGTGTTCGGGAGGTCACAGCTGCCCAAGTTGCAAGGGTTTTGGGAATGATGGCTCGAACTCATTCAGGATTAACAGATGGTATTCCGTTACAAGTAAGTATGTAGAATTCAGCTGTTAAGTGAATTAATGTCCTGTGCTCTTTATTTATTAGAGTAGGCTTGATTGTTTTAACAAGAGCGAAACACAGTAAGGGTTTGGGTTTCTTTAATTCAAGTTGTATTTCTACAGAGTATCTCTGCTCCTGGCAGTGGGATCTGGAGTGATGGGAAAGATAAAAGCGATGGAGCACAGGCACACACATGGAATGTAGAAGTCTTGATTGACGTTCTCAAAGAACTGGTGAGTACATGTGATCACGGTTTTTGAGTCATGATTTTAGTATGAATCAGCTAAAGAAATCGAATTCTAATGAATAAAATTCCAGCTAAGCGAAAGTAATGTTTTGTAATTCCATAACTTTATTGGCTCAAAAAGTAATAAAGTATCTGAGATAATTATGTTCTAGAAATAGTACATAATCAACTTCAGATTCTGTTAGTGGTGGTTGGCATGCAATTCTGAAGCAGTGCAGTGCTGAAGTAAGTTGGTGGGTTGGGGGTTTGTATGTTTTTTGGGGGGAACTAATATGTTGTAATAATTCTCCCGTGGTGCTTGCACAGAATTATTGAGGAAAGGGCAGGCCTTCAGAATGTTTTCTGATAACCAAAAAAAAAAAAAAAACAACAAACCAAACCAAACCCAACCCAGTGCTGTTGAGTCGATTCCGACTCATAGCAACCCTATAGGACCCTGATAGATGTAATAAAAATACTGCCAAGTCTTGTTTATGGTGGATAGGGATAATGAAAGTCCATATTTACTACTACTTCTGGATTATTCCCAAACTAAATAATTGCTGCCACTCCCCCATGCCCCAAAACAACAAAGAACTTCTCCTAAGATGCTGAAATACCTAAATAATACAAGAGAATGAAAACTTCTCAGATATGAAAAGGGAATGATGAAATTTAATCAGTGCGAGAATAGTGGCGTCAAGATGCAATATTTTCAACCTTCATAAAATGTCAAGAAACAAAATATAATGTTAAAGAACGTATATACACATGCATAAAGTTCTTTTTATCGCATGTCCAGGTCATGTATCCTATTTCTCACTTCAGTTTTCCATGTTTGCAGCTTATAGGTAAATTCCCGTTAGAGGAAATCATGCCGTTCTATGTGGGCCCTTACTGCTACCAATGTCAGTGGGTTTTCTTTTTGTTATTTTTCTTAGCAGATGGACCTGTTATGTCCATGGTAGTAGAAGATGGACAAAGTTGAACACTGCAGTGTTCGAGCTAATCTCCTTTAGTAATACATGATCATTGCTGAAAACTTGGAAAAGTGGATAGAAAGAAAACCAAAGTAAAATGACAGTTTCATTACTTACGGATAACGAGTTAATGTGTGGTGCTTATCTTGTTAAAAGTAAAAACATGCCCTCTTAGCTAAGTTACTTCCATTTTTATACTTGTTGCCCCATTAAAAATACCGTTCTGAAAAAAGTTACAGACGAGTTCAGAATTCCATGTTACCTGGATCGGTTTTGTTCCTGATTTCAGAGAGTGAGAATTGGCTGTAAATTGAGTACTACATTGTGGGTTTGAATAGACGAATCATTTACCTGTTTTTCCTGTTCTTCGTTTTTATTTCCATGTATTAGTGTTTTCTTTACTTTTTTTTTTTTTAAGCAAAGACCAGAGGACAATTTCACAAACACATCGGGCATCTAGTTTGGTTTTTTGATTGCCCACAAAGCACGGGAGGAGGAAACCACAGGGGCATGCCCGTGGATATACCAAGCTCATCTTTCTCTAAGATAGTGCTGTTAAAACACTAAAGTAATGGTAGTGTTAAAGCCACTCCTGGAAACAAATTTTAAAAGGAAAAGATGTTTTTTCTGAATAGAAAACATTTTAAATGAAGAATGCAGAGACAATAAAAATCTTTTGTAGTAACTATTCAGAGCTGATCATACCTGATCCACATCTCTCCTGCCATCCCACCTTGAATATTGAGCACATATTCTGAATTCTTATTACTTAAAAGTGTACTCCTTTGTACTCCGAGTGTTGGCAGTATTGGCATCACATAGAAGCTTGTTAGAAACAGAAACTGAAAGGTGCTACCCCAAACCTCACTGCAGTGACTAAGCCAACATATGTCTTGTCCTTTTGTGGCTTTTTCCTTTTAAGCATAACATACTTAACTACTTTTTGCTGGGTATCTGGTAAATTACCTTCTATAAACTTGTTTTCCTTTGCTTTAATTGTGTTTTTTCTAAGGGGTCAGATACTGCTTTTTAGGATACCTTTTCATACATATTTTGAATTGAATAGTCAGTCATTTTGTCGTAAAGAATAATCTAGACCGCTTTTTCTGATGCATGCATTGAGATACTTTTAAGGGAGATCTTCAGTTAATCAAGAATGATGGTTGGGATAATTGGTTTATCTTTTGCCATTTTGTTCCAAGATAATAGAGTCTTGATGTAAAGAGAAGAGTTGCTGAATGAAGAGTTACTTATTTGCCATATTGGGGTGGGAACTATAGTTGGGTTACGTAGGGGAAGAAAGGGTTCCCCTTTTACATACTCAGAAGTTTGGAAATATGCCACAAATTAAATTGTTTGAGTACCTTGCTCGTAGAGCCAGTTTGTTCTGAGTATTAAGAATTTATCTTTCTAAATCTCTTTCAAAATGCCAGAAAGATTAGATGACTTTGAGTTTTGTGATGAGAACAACTTGATTGAATTGCACGTTTAGGTTGGTCATCAAAACATGAACCATTTGTTCATTTAAACTTAGAAATGCTTTTTTCTTCTATAGAACCCGAGTTTGAATTTCAAGGAAGTAACTTATGAACTGGACCATCCTGGATTTCAAATTCGTGACAGTAAAGGACTTCATAATGTGGTTTATGGCATTCAAAGAGGCCTGGGAATGGAAGTGTTCCCAGTAGACCTCATATATAGACCTTGGAAACACGCGGAAGGCCAGGTAGGTGAATGGTGTTCAGCTGTAGAAGGGGAACAAAGTAACGGCTCATTCCTTATGTATGGTGCCACCCACCCGTTGATTGAGATATTCTTTTAAAGTAGAGTTTGTTCTGCATGGCTCAGAAAAGCAGGATTGTCAAAAACATTGCAGGAATATTATAATTTTAATACTAGTCGATTCAGTTGAGGTGCAGTAACCGAGCTGTTTCCTAGTAGTTTAATGACATTTGTCTCTAAGGCCATTTCATTATGTACTTTTCACCTTTTGAATTATCTGTGGGTTTTGAAAGGACAGATAATTAAAATTTTAAAGAGAAACTGTCATTCGAATAGAAGATTGAGATTAGCCTAATGAAAATGTTTCTGATTTTTATAGCATTCGTGATCGTTTACAGTAGTAAGGATGTTTCTTCTCTTGTCCCAGCTCTCCTTCATTCAACATTCCCTTATAAACCCAGAGATCTTCTGTTTTGCTGACTATCCCTGTCATACTGTTGCCACTGATATTCTGAAAGCACCACCGGAGGACGACAATCGAGAAATTGCCACATGGTAAACACTCTTACTAGCTTTTTTTTTTTTTTTTAAATGATCACTTCTGCATTTTTGAAATATGAAGTTAATAGTTAACAGATTTAAGTGAGATGGTATTTTTATTGAGCCTGCTTATTTTGAGGTGGTTGTGTGCCGTCAAGTTGATTGCAACTCATAGCAACCCTGTAGGACAGAGTAGAAGTGTCCATAGGGTGTCCCAGACTGTCATCTTTACAGAGCCGACTGCCAAGTGTATCCTTTGGAGTCGCTAGTGGGTTTGAACTGCCAGCCTTTTGGCTAGTAGTTAGGAGCTTAACCATTTGCACCACCCAGCATGTATTTTGTAATGAATATTAGCACCAATTTAACCAAAAATTTAAATAGCTTTATAAAAACTTACACGTTTGCAAATGTTAGAAGGTGATAGCCACTTGGTTTTGTCTTGATAGCTGGCATCACTTCATTTGGAAAATGAATTTTGTATACTTGGATTTTCATTGATAGAGAGCATCTTCCTTCCTTCTTGTGTAGGAAGAGCTTGGATTTGATTGAATCTCTGCTGAGGCTTGCAGAGGTGGGACAGTATGAGCAAGTCAAACAGCTCTTCAGCTTCCCTATCAAACACTGTCCAGATATGCTGGTATTGGCCTTACTACAAATCAGCACTTCCTGGCACACCTTGCGCCACGAACTCATCTCTACTCTGATGCCAATTTTCCTCGGAAACCACCCCAACTCTGCTATTATTTTACACTATGCATGGCACGGGCAGGTGAGACATGACCGGTTCCTCATCTTCCCTTCGTCTTCTAAATGATTGACATTCTGTGGAGAATCGAGGATGTTAAGATAGAAAAATAAATTATTGTTGTTCTCTGAATGTATCTTTCTAGAAAAGTTGTACTGTCATAAAACCTGTTTTGTCTTTTAGAATCCTGTGGACATTAAAGTATAAAATGCCAAAGAGCAAGGAAACAAGGCAACCAAAAAAAAAAAATCAGTATTTTGAAAGTTCTATTGCTAGGGTACTGATTTCCTTTCTTTAGTTAATAATCTGTATCAGTTTTAATTTTACAGAAAAATTGAGCAGAAGGTACAGAGTTCCTCTGTCCTCCCGCTCCCTGTAGTTTTCCTTACTTTTAATACCTTGGCATTGGTGTGGTACACTTAACTACAATTGATGAACCATCATTGATACAATATTATTGATGTCCATAGTTTACATAGGGTTAACTCCTTGTACAGTTCTGTGGCTTATGCATGATGTCATATCCATAATTATAGTATCATACAGGTAGTTTCACTGCCTTAATAATGCCCTGTGTTCAGCCTCTTCATTCCCCCCACCCAGTACCAATCCCTGGCAGCCACTGATCTTTTTACTATTTCTATAGTTTTGCCTTTTCCAGAATGTCATATATGGTTGTAGTCATACAGTATGTAGCTTTTTCAGACTGGCTTCTTTACCTTAGCAATGTGCATTTTAGGTTCTTACATGTACCACATAATATCACAGTTTGGTTATCCATTCACCTATTAAAGTACATCTTGGTTGCCTCTAGTTTTTGACAATTATGAATAAAGCTGCTAAAATCATTCTTGTGTAGGTTTTTGTGTGGACATATGTTTCGACTCATTTGGCTCAACCAGTTTCCTTGGAGCTTAAGTGTTAATTATGGGAGTAGAAGCTACATGAGTAGTTTTTTTTTGTTAAACCAGTAAATGGAAGAAGATCGCAAACCAATTTTTTTTCCCTGTATTGTGTTTTAATATTTAAATTTGGGTTTCTAGGAATCCATCATCAAAGATGGAAATCAGGCAGAAAGTCATGCTTTGAGGCCTTTTCAATGACAAAACATCTACAGTTTCACAAACCAGTTTTATTGACATTATTTTGTTTTATCCAAATCAAGCATTTAGATTTCTTTTTAGTTTGTATAGAAATGCCTGTCAGGCCCTTGTGCTTTCCCCTCCTAATTTTTTAAAATGCTTTCGATCAATAAGTATCCTTTAGTCAGTTGATTTTTCTTAGTAGCCTACGTTTTTAGTTATGACAAGTGTAGAAGCTTTAAGAAAAAAGCAGTCATCTTCTCCTTAACTTCAAGTACCTTTTGTGGCTACTTTTTTTTTCTTATATTAGTTTACATATAAAAAAAAAATAAGTACCTTAAAAAAAATTAGTTAAGGCTATTATTGGTAAATAAAAAAATGTTAACCTTGGTTCCACGTCATTCAGCCAGGTCCTCCTCCTTTCCTAGAGACTTAAGTAATGTGGTAGCATTTTGTTGCCCAGATAATCTTATGTCTTCCTCACCCAGGCTGAGAGGTTGGGAGCCTTGTCCACTCAATCCTGGTTGAGTATGTCTTTCACGTAGCTCTTCTGCCACTCTAGGACAGTTATTGAAATGTGACTTGGAAACACTGATGGTAACTGCTTTGCTGTCAATTCTGAGAAATAATTTACTTAGCTCTATTTGTCAAGTACTATTTGAAGGCCTGGAGATTTAGGAGTCAACAAAACAGAATTCCTAGTCTAGCTCATCATTTTCTACCAAATAGGATTTGTTCACAGCTCTAAAATTTTGTTTTTCCATTTGTTACACTAGCGTTTAGATCTTTCAACTGAAAGTCTTTGGGTCAGTTCTCAAAAAAAGACTGTGTAAGTAACAAAACCTAGCAACATGCTCGTTGTCTTCTGGTGAAAAATATTGAATAATTATAAAACGTGAATATTTCTGTTTTTGGAAATAGCTAGATTTAAAATGAGTATACAAATACTGTTCCCAGAAGTATTGATAAACACTAAACTGTGTGAAATGAAAGGTGTTTACCTTAAAGTATTTTGTTTTTATTTATAGAGCAGAAATTTAGAATTTAATTTTAACGAAGTAATATAAACTTTATAACCTCGTGGTTATATTCTGTTTTATTTCATGTTAGAAAAGGTATGGGCAGACTTTTATAGGACAAATAAATTTGTTGAATGGCTGTATGTCCCAGGTTGAGAGACATAACTTCAATTTGGAAGACCTGGAAGTAACTTGGCTTTTCCATAAAAAATGTCACTGCATGTGTACCCTGTAATGTCATAGTCTTTGTGGCCTGTACTTAATACTTGCACTGATATGCTTGATTTTTATATAAACAAGTAAAATTAGCTGGGAAGGTGCAGTAGTGCTTATCAAAATGTTTCGGAATATTGCTCTTTAAACCTACTCACCCTCTTTCCCTTAGGGGCAGTCTCCCTCAATTCGCCAACTTATCATGCATGCAATGGCAGAATGGTACATGCGAGGGGAGCAGTATGACCAGGCCAAATTGTCTCGAATACTTGATGTGGCCCAGGACTTGAAGGTGATTTGGAGGGATAGGTTGACTTTGTTTTATTTATTAATGGTAAACGCAAAATACCTTTTTCTTCAAAAAATAAATAAATAAATAATAATAGTTTTTTTTTTTTTTTTTTTTAAAGTAACGTAAGATGCCTTAGGAATAGTGCCTGTGTAATTAGTTCATAGCTAGAATGACTTCAGATTCAGAATTTCTCCTTGTTAGGTAGAAAGGGTTGGGAAGGAGAGTGGTTGTAGGCATGGAAAAATGTGTTTTCATTTACATTTGATTGTATGTTGATTGGTCTTCTGTGGTATTTGAAAGGCTATTCTAAAGCAAATGATACTTAAGCTTTTCTGGGAGGCAATCTCTGAGATGCAATTTTTGGAGAAACTATTTGGGTTTCGACCCTTTAGCATATTTGGTTAGAATCAACAGAGTCTTGATCACTTCATGTGCAACACTGGTATATAGTTACGCTTAAGTTAGAAGAAGCTTGGGCTTAGATTTCAGGAAATGGGGAAGGATCATTACTTATATTTTGATTGAATTTTGCTCTGCTCTAAGTTCAATTATTTGAAAAACCACAGGGTAGAGTTTTTTTGGAAGGTAGTTTCATGAGTTCACCTTTAAAGTATGATCTTATTATGAGCAAGTACTAACATTACCTACCACTGAATTGTGCTAAAGCATTTAAAAATCTGTGACCAAAAAAAAAAAAAAATTAGTGGAATGTTTTATTTAGATTTGTTTGTGAAAGTAAAAACTGGAAATAGAAAGTAGGATTGAGACACAGAAAGGGTTACTTAATTGCTTGACTTGTACTTTCTAATACTCTTTTTCTTTAGGCCTTGTCAATGCTGCTAAATGGTACTCCATTTGCCTTTGTTATTGACCTTGCTGCGCTTGCTTCACGTCGTGAATACCTCAAACTTGACAAGTGGCTCACAGATAAAATTAGAGAGCATGGGGTAAAGCGGAATTTGTTTATTCATGTCTGCCTTTTAATCTTGATAGTTACAGTGGATAAAGAAACAACTTGTAAATAGTACTGAAGATGCTGTTTATTCTGAATTTTAGTTATACTGCCTAGTAGTTATCTTTAATCTGAAAATAATTCAGATGAATTTCAAATACATTGAGAGATTTTTTTCTTTTTCAGGAGCCCTTTATCCAGGCATGTATGACCTTTTTAAAGAGAAGGTGCCCTTCTATTTTGGGTGGACTTGCCCCAGAGAAAGATCAGCCCAAAAGTGCTCAACTTCCTCCAGAAACTCTGGCGACAATGTTGGCCTGTCTACAAGCTTGTGCAGGGTAGGAAGATCATGCCTGAAAATGACCTTTAATACTAGAATTG
Organism: Loxodonta africana; assembly: GCF_030014295.1. Classification (NCBI taxonomy): domain Eukaryota; kingdom Metazoa; phylum Chordata; class Mammalia; order Proboscidea; family Elephantidae; genus Loxodonta; species Loxodonta africana. Next base: position 58,527,087 of record NC_087362.1, read on the forward strand.
GATTGTATGAATAGTTGATTTGGGGGAAAGTAGGTCAAATGAATAAAAGTAAAAGCAGCTTAAGATAATTCAGTGGTTTTTAAGACGAAAGTTGTATACTACTTAAAATATATATTAGATCCATTTTGAGTTAATTATTGTGTATGATGTGAAGTAGCAGTCCAAACTCATTCTTTTATATGTGGACATCTAGTTGTCCTAGCACCATTTGTTGGCAAGATTATTCTTTCCACTTTGAATTGTCTTCTCAAAAAAAAAAAATTATCCATGAATATACGGGTTTGTATCTGGACTCTGAATTCTATTTCATTGATCTCTGTCTTTCCTTTTGCTAGTGTCACTTTTTTTTTAATTGAAACAATATTTGTTGTGAAGTGTATCATACATAGAGAAAAGTATATAAAATGTATATGTAAAGTTTTAAGTTAAATAGTAAGGTGAATAGCTGCACTCCCGTCACTCAGATTAGGAAGGAGAATGTTAGCAGAACTATACTACTTTCTTTTTGTCTTCCCTAGCCACAACCCACTCTATGTCCGCCCCCCATTTCCCCCAGATAACCACTATCATCAGTTTTATATTAGCTTTTACTTTTCTTTGTAGTTTATTCTTTATGTCGGTACTCTTAAAAGTGCACTGTGTCATTTTGAAAACCTGAGTAACAAGAAAACCCAGCTGTGCAAGGGAAGGGCAATATGGCCACTGTCAGATGAAGGCCCAGAAGATAAACCGAAAAGTTTCTGGGGCATAGCCTTGGCCTCACGTTCCCGGAGTTTCCAGAGCGCCTCCAACATTCAACAAGACTACAGAGTTTGCTAGGTACTAGATGTTTGAAAGGAATGTGATGAGATGAAGCATGATGAACTGAGTGTCCTCAGCTGATACAGGCAGCAGGACATGGAGTGGAAGGCAGAACTTTTTCTCCAAAAGCCAAGTACAGATGAGAAGCAGGGCCAGGCTCAGGAGGGCATTGTATCTTCTGGTTTTAAAGACGGTGACTACTGTAGCTTTGGAGTAAAATTTGGAATTGGGAAGTATGAGTGCTCTAGGTTTGTTCTTCTTTGGATTGTTTTGTCTGTTCTGGGTCCCTTGCATTTCCATATGAATTCTAGGTTCAGCTTGTCAATTTCTGCAAAGAAGCCAGCTGGGATTTTGATAGGAATTATATTAAATCTGTAGATTATTTGGGGGAGTATTGCTATTTTAACTAATAGTATTAAGTTTTCCAGTCTGTGAACCTGGAATGTGTCTTTCTGTTTACTTAGGTTGTATTTAATTTCTTTCAATGACACTTTTGTCATTTTCTGTTTACACATCTTGTGCTGCTTTCGTTCCATGGTTTATTCAACCAGTCTCCTATTGGTTGTTTTTTTCTTTTTGTATCATAAATAGTTAAATGAATAGTGTTTTTTTTCTTCTTAGATTTTCTCTGTTGTTGAGAATATACACAGCAAAACATACACTACTTGAACTCTACATGTACCCTTTAGTGACATCGATTACATGTTAAGTTGTGCAACAATTCTCACCCTCCTTTTCTAAGTCCCTCCCCCATTAACATAATAAACTCACTGCCCCCTAAGGTTCCCATCTAATCTTTGAAGTTGCTGTTGTCAATTTGATCCCATATAGGTAGTTTTTAAAAGAGCAGGGATTGATCCACCCGCCACGGCTCCAAAAAGTCTGGAGTCCATGAGAATTTGAAATTCTTTAATACATTTTCCCCCTTTTGATCAGGATTATTCTGTGGGGTCTTTGATCAAAATGTTGAATAATGGTAGCCAGGCACCATCCAGTTCTGGGCTCAAGGCAAAGGAGACTAGGCAGCTGTTCATGGAGGCAGTTAGCAACATATTCCATTTCCTCCCCGTATTCCTGACATCCTTCTTCCTCTTGCACAAGGCAGACAGAGACCAGTTGTTGTGCCTTGGATGCGTTCATTGTCTTTGCCAATGTTTTATTTGGAGCACTAGAATCAGATTTGCTGGTTAAAGGGTAAATGCATACGTAAGAATTTGTTAGATATTCCAAAATTTCTCTCTGTAGGAATTTTTCTGTTTTGTATAACCACCAAGGAGTGTGAGGGCCTGTTTCCTCATAGCCTTGCTGACAAAGGATGTGCCAGTCTGAAAGGTGAGATGTAGTATCTCACTGAAATTTTAATTACAGGGAGTAGATATTTTGAAACTATGTACATTATTAAAAGAAGCTTGAGAGGGCTGTTCATGTTCTTCTGTTTGAAATGCCTTTGTTTTGAGCTTCTTTTGTAAACTAATGGTTTTGTTATCTACTTTATTAAAGGCTTACATTTAGTAAAACAAGTAAACCCATACCTTTAATAGTAGATATGTTTGTTTTCTGTGATCTGTTAATACTTCCTACCTCGTTTCAGTGTATGTAAAACAACTCATTGTTCTTTAAATTTCTAGTCCTTGTGTGAACCATTATATTTTGGTGTTGGCACCAGTAAAAAAAATTTTGTGGATTTTGCTGTAGTGATCTAATGTAGACTTTTTAAAAAACTGTATTGTGGTAAAGGTAAAGTATATATAACAGAAAGTTTGCCGTGTTAATAATTTTTAAGTGTACAATTCACTGAAATTAATTATAATTGTTTCTCATGTTTTACAACTATTGCTTCTATTTGTTCACAAATTTTCCCATCATCCTTAACAAAAACTCAGGCCCCTTAAGCCATAGCTTCTCCTTTTTCCCTCCCTCTGATCCCTGGTAATGACTGATAAACTTCAGTTTCTATAATTTGCCAAATTCTAGATATTTTATGTACATGGGACCATGCAATATTTGTTCTTTTGTGTCTGACTTATTTCACTCTGGAGTCCTGGTGGTGCAGTGGTTGAGAGCTATGGCTCCTAACCAAAGTTTGGCAGTTCGAATCTACCAGGCACTCCTTGGAAACCCTATGGGATAGTTCTACCCTGTCCTATAAGGCCGACATGAGTTGAAATTAACCCAGCGGCAAGAGGTTTGTGTGTGTGTTTTTAATTTCACTCAGCATAATGTTCTCAAAGTTCATCTATGTTGGAGCATATATCAAAGCTTCATTTCTTTATTACTAAGTCCCTGGGTGGCACAAATGATAAAGTGCTGGGCTCCTAACTGAAAGGTTGGTGGTTTGAGTCCATCCAGAGGCACCTCGGAAGAAAGGCCTGTCAGTCTACTTGCTAAAGATCACAACCATTGAAAACTGTGTGGAGCGCAGTTCTATTCTGACACACAGGGTCGCCAGGAGTCAGAATCGATTTGACGGTAGCTAGTTTGTTTTTTTTGGTGTGTGTATACTATATTTATATATTTTTCTGTTGGTAGACATTTAGGTTCCTACCTTTTGGCTATCTTGAGTAGTGTGCCTCAGTGAACATTGGTGTTGTGTTCCTGCTTTCAGTTCTTTTGCACATATATCTAGGAGTGGAACAAGCAGACCATGCAGTAATTCTACCTTTAACTTTTTGAAGAAGTGCTAAACAGTTTGCTACAGCAGCTGCTCCATTTTATAGTCCCACCAGCAATGAGTGAGAGTTGCAATTTCTGCATACCCTCACCAAAACTTGTTTCCCATTCTTCTGGTAGTAAAAGCCAAACTCATTGCCATCAAGTCAATTCTAACTCATAGCAACCCTATAGGACAGAGTAGAACTGACCTATAGGGTTTCCAAGGAGCACTTGGCGGATTCAGTTCTGACCTTTTGGTTAGCAGCCATAGCTCTTAACCACTACACCACCAGGGTTTCCAATAATAGCCATCCTCGAAAATAATAATAAAAAAAAAATTCATTTGCCATAGGGTTGATTAACTCCTAGTGGGAGTGAAATGGTATCGAATTGTGGTTTTGGTTTGCATTTCCCTAATGATTAATGACATTGGTGATTTTTTCCTCTGCTTGTTGATTGTTTGCATGTCTTTGGTGAAATTTCTGTTCGAGTCATTTATCCTATTTTTGATTGTCTTTTTTGTTGTTAAGTTATGGGAGTTCTTTATACATTGAAACTTGTGCGAGCCAGAACTTTGCAGGACTGCCTTGTTTTTCTGGGTCTTGGAAGTTTTCCACCTTTGACGGGATGTGATCGTACCAATTTTCTTGTCATTTGTTTTAGTGGAAAATATTGGAGTTGCCCTTCTCTGACAGGAGTGTGTCATACACAGGTTCCAGCTTTCACAGGTTTTACTGTATACTCTGCATATTAAACCTTTATCTAATAATGTCGTTCCCAAGTATTTTCTCCCGTTCTGTAGGTAAAGATACTTTGTTGATACTGTTTTTTTTTGGTGCGTGAGAATTTTTAATTTTGAAGTCTAATTCTTCTGTTTTTTCTTGACCATGTCTGGGTTTGCACATAATTTTTGGCAAAGTGGGTAAGAATGTGGAATGTTTGTTGGAGTATTTGAAATTTATTCATCGTGCTGTACATAGACTTTATTTTCAGAAGTATTAATTAGATACTTTAAAGAGAATCTGTAGCAAGTTGGCTCAGAAAATTCTAGTGATAAATGCACAGTTGGGAGATATAGTAGAAATTAACCGTATGTTTCAACAAGTTTTTCTTTATCAGAAAAACAGATTAACTTATATTTAGGTGTTCTGGGGACTAGCAAGTTATATTTTTCACCTTTGTTCTCTCTTTAGGAGTGTTTCTCAGGAGTTATCAGAAACCATCCTCACCATGGTAGCCAATTGCAGTAATGTTATGAACAAGGCCAGACAGCCTCCACCTGGAGTTATGCCAAAAGGACGCCCTCCCAGTGCTAGCAGCTTAGATGCTATTTCTCCTGTTCAGGTAATTGAAACCGACAATTCGTACATCTGCTTTTGTTCATAGATTGGAATAGAATAAATTTCTACGTCACCATTAGTAATCTACTCGAAAGAAAATTTTGTCTGAATTTATTACATTTTAGATAATTGCATGTCTAGCATCTACTTATATTTTAAAGGAGACCCATAACTAGGCGTTGTAGTTGAGTTTAGCTTTTAATCATTAAATAGAACATGACTGAGAGGAAAGATACGGAACAGCTTACTTAGGTAAATGGTAAGGGTTTCTTTTTAAAAAAGAATTAACTTAGATTCTTGAGAAATAAGCACTGCCTTTGAACCTGATGTGTCTTGTTTGTAGCTTCACGGGCAAAGCAGCAGTGCTAGAGCATAAGGACTTGTTAGAACTGGGGCTCTTCAGCTCTCAACTGAACTGCTCTTTTAAAAACAAGGTACATTTAAGATACTCCCTGACGCCGACCACCGCCTTCTCTGGGAGCAACGAGTTCTGCTTCGGTTTCCAGCTGCACTGAATGGCAAATTGGGGATTAAAAAAAGAAACAGGCGCTTAGTGATTCTTCAGTGGCCACTGTATAAAAGGCATTTTGCTTATCAATTTTCTGTAGCCAGGTAGAATGAAGTAGTACCAAAAAGCTTGAAAGTGTAGTTATTAGATATTTAAAAAATCTGTTGGCGAGTCACGTATACTGTTGTTTTTATTTTTTTTTTAATTTAAGTAAGAGCTGATCTCCAAACTCCAAGATTTTATAATTTTGACTAGATTTATTTCTTTTGCCTGGAAGATTGATTGCTAATTCCTAATGTTTTTATTGTGTTGAAAGTTACATAACTTAGCTTGAGAGGTTCTTTTCCTATTAAAAAAGCCAACTGACAGTTCCAAGGATAACAACTGCGCCTTGTTGCTACTAAGTGTTTAGTACTATATATGCAAGGCACTGATCTCAGGTCTTCTTGAAGTCTGGTAGCCCTCATTTTACAGCTCTGGTACCTGGGCAAAGGCCAGCTCTTTAAACCTACTCAGTATATGTCACGGTAAGAACAACAACTGGCACGCTTGACTTTATTGGAGTTAAGCATCATCACAATTGTGTGGGGTTTTACAGCTTATGAAGTATGTGGAGTACTGTTGCTAAAGATTGCTTTACCTGTGTCATGTGTGTGCCTTTGCTTGAAGGATGTTTAATCCATCTTTATAATGTTTTTCTTTAGATTGATCCTCTTGGTGGAATGGCATCTCTTAGTATAGGTGGTTCAGCTGCCCCCCATACCCAGAGTATGCAGGGTTTTCCTCCAAATTTGGGTTCTGCCTTCAGTACCCCTCAGTCACCAGCAAAAGCATTTCCACCCCTTTCTACCCCAAACCAGACAACAGCATTCAGTGGTATTGGAGGACTGTCATCACAGCTTCCAGGTAAGGGGGAGTGAATGGGTGGGAGCAAAGTATTTAAATTTCATTGTGCCTTCTTGTATTTTAAGGAGTTTGTAGCCATTGTGATAAGGAAAGCTGCTTCAACTAAATACCTTTGCAAGAATTGTTTCAACATCCAAAGTTAGGAAGAGAAAAACACAGTACTATTCCTGTTAATCCCACCTAATGGAATAAAGAATTAAGGTTATTTGTAGTGGTGAAGTTAATTTAATTTTTTACCAAATGATAGTATAAACAGTAACATGTTCCTTAATCACACATTTTAAGAAGCTTAGATCAAGAACTCACAGCTTTATGAATTATGCATGGCTGTTATAATAAAGGTAGGAAATATTGTACATAACAGATTTCAGCATGTGTTTGGCTTCACTGCACTTTACCTACCTTGAAAGTACTAGTAAATCCCTAAAACTTTTTCATATTTTTCGAATATTTTGGAGTTCGATATTATATTGAAGTAAAGGTTACTTTTTTTTTTTTTGGTTGTACCGACTTGCTTGTCTTTAGCCATCTGCACCTTTTATCATCAGAATATAAATTAGAGAACTAAACATAAGAAGTAAAATGCTGTCATAATCTATAATATAGTGAACACTGCTGGTTTGTGATTCTAGCCCTAATGGCTCAGTTATTTAAACCAAAGTTACTGTCCTTACTAAGGCTTCCTAGCAAAGTTTTAACTATTGTTAGAATCTGTTTGATAAAGTTGAGGGGAATAAAGAAGTCCTGCATTATGGCAGCAAGATAGTGCATGAAATTGTATACTTTTAGTCATTGAGAAAAGTAGACCAACTCATTTTGACTATCTTGTAATACGATGGTGTGTGTTTTGAGAATGTATACTTCTTTTGGTGCATTAATAACTTAGCAAGAATATAAAGGAACGAATAAGATAATTATATATACTAAAGAAAGTTTGGCATGCTCCATTCTAATCTTATTATTTGTTGAGATTCTTTGTAAAATTGAATGGACATAGTAAGGGAGTTAACAAAGATCCTGACTTTTAAAAATAAGTACAAAAAGGACTATTTCTGAGATGTGAATAAATTCAAGAATATGAGTAATGATAGGACTTCTGGCTGCCTTCCTTCTCTCTAGTAGGTGGTCTTGGCACAGGCAGCCTGACTGGTATAGGAACTGGGGCTCTTGGACTCCCTGCAGTGAATAACGACCCTTTTGTACAGAGAAAACTGGGCACCTCTGGACTGAACCAGCCTACATTCCAGCAGAGTAAGATGAAACCTTGTAAGTGGTAGTGTTGTCCGTGATTGTGAAGTGTGACTGATCCATGTACAAATTTTTGATTGTTGTGTCCCGTTTCTTGTACCTGGAGTTACAGGAACAAATACATTGATTTAGTATATTATCAGTAGGACCATATGTTGATATACTTAACTTCCTAGACCAGACCAGTGGGAATAAATTAATGAATTTGAATTATTAAAATAAAAATGAGGTATTAATTCACCTTTGCTCCCCACTACTAGAACAAAGTGAAGATGGTACTTTTGAGTTTAATGAGAGGTGTAGCATTCTTATGGTATGATCATACTAAAAGTAAAGAGTAGGTACAGCAAAGAGAAAAGAAAGATTATCAGCGATTTAGATACATGTATAGACATCTCGAGCATACCCTAAAAATTTGTTGTTTCAAGTCAGGAATAGCCAGGAGAATTTCAGATTTGTTTTCAGCCTGGCAGTTTATAAAATAGTTGACTATATTTTAGTTTATCTTATGGTTATAGCCATATAATGTACATGATATAACTTAAAACCAATTTTTAAAGTTTTGCCTCCTTTAGTAATTTTTATAGTTTTTACGTTAGAGAAGTCATCTTTATAAATCTGTAGGCATAATGGAATTATAAATGATCTTGTCTTTGGGACTAAATATTCATAGTACAGGGTTTAAAAGTAGTGTTGTCAGCTGACTTGAAAATACTAGTGTGAAAGGCTCGTCTGAATGTTATGTTTTGTAGCATGCATTGTGTTTTTATTGGTCTGTCTTACATTGCATTGAAAATTTTTATGTGTTAAATGTGATTTTTATTATAAAATAGTAAAGAATTAACCTTGAGTGAGGTTGCATTAAGGATAAATGTAGTATGAGTTTAAACGTTGTAATTAGTCCTGAAGGAAAATATTAGGCAGTTCTGTTAAAATCTTTTATGTCTATCCCAAACACTTTTCATATCGAAACTTGACCTTTTAATACTTTCTTCAGTTCCTGTACTTTTCACTTAAGTTAAAACTTTATTGGTCTTCTGGTTCTATGTGGGGACGCGGTCAAAAGGCTTGAATTGCCCACTGGTTACTTTTCTGTTTCCAACAGCGGACTTGTCTCAGGTGTGGCCAGAGGCAAATCAGCACTTTAGTAAAGAGATAGATGATGAAGCAAACAGCTATTTCCAGCGAATATATAATCACCCACCACACCCAACCATGTCTGTTGATGAGGTGAGTGTCCAGGATGATCTAATTATTCACTGTTCAGGCAAATCTTAAAATAAATGACCTTTTCATGTTTTATTTATTTTTTTGAAATCCAGCTTGAAGTGTTTTGAATATGTCTTTGTATCTCTTAAAACCTTACATTTCTCTCAAATTGAGTCAACTGTCCCAAAATTGAAGTTTTTCAGGAACATGGGATTTTTGTTAAATACTTAATAAGTGTTCTATTAAGGATATATAAGGACAGCTTTCAGTAATAGTTAATGTGTGTGTTTTGGTTTTTTCCAGGTATTAGAAATGCTACAGAGATTTAAAGACTCTACTATAAAAAGAGAACGAGAAGTATTTAACTGTATGCTGAGGAACCTGTTTGAAGAATATCGGTTTTTCCCCCAGTACCCTGATAAGGAGTTACACATAACAGCTTGCCTATTTGGAGGAATAATCGAAAAAGGACTGGTCACATACATGGCCCTAGGTCTGGCCCTGCGATATGTCCTTGAAGCCTTACGCAAGCCTTTTGGATCCAAAATGTATTATTTCGGGATTGCTGCTTTAGATAGATTTAAAAATAGGTAAGTGAGAAGGTTTCCTATGAAGCTTTCCCCTGTCATTATGAAGAATAATAACTATCATTTATTAACTTTATTTATAATATATGGCAGGCCTCGTACAAAGCAGTATACATGCATTTGTGTTGCAATGACTATATGAAGTAGAAGAATTTAAAAGTTCAGTTTATTGCAGTAATTGAAGTGGTAGGCAGTTTGTAAACTGAGATTGCAGGATTTTTGTAGTTTGAGGTATAATCTGTATACAATAAAAGCCATCCTTTTTAGGTGTGTAGCTTTTTGAACTTTGATAAATTTATATAGTTGTGTAGCCAGCACTGCAATCAACATACTGAATGTTTGCCCACCCTCAGTCCCTGGCCATGATTGATCTGATTTCTACCTAGAGTGTGCCTTTTCTGACGTGTCATATAAATGAATCATTCAATAGTAGGCTTTTGAGTCTGACATCTTTCACTTAGCATGATCCTTTTGAGATTCATCCATGTCACTTAAATGTTTTAGTAGGTCAATCCATTCTATTGCTAAACTATTCCATTGTATGGATTAACAAGTTGTTTGTCACCTGTTGATGACACCTGGTGTACATTTGGGCTTGTTTACAGGTAGTAGTTTTAGTGAGACCGCTGAAAGCTAGTTTAAAACTGGACTTTTAAAAAACAAAGATAATGTTTCTTCCTGATGTAAAAGGAGTACAGCTCATAACTATTTTCCCCCTCTACTTCTATGTTCTTCCTTTTGGTATTCTCTTCAAATAAGGTATTTTGTAGGTAGAATGGGGAAAAGGACCTTGATTAGCATATGGAAGGAAGTTGTTGTGTGTAGCTCTGCTTCTACTTTTATGTGAAATGATGAAGGGATGAATGAATGATTTTGCTTGCAGATTGAAGGACTATCCCCAGTATTGTCAGCACTTGGCTTCTATCAGTCACTTTATGCAATTCCCACATCATTTACAGGAGGTAAGTGCCTTCGATATCTAAAATCTTTTTAGTAGTTTGAGGGTTTATGTATTGGAAACATTCCTACTGTTTTAATTCAGAGTGTTGAATTTGGGATTTGCTAGGAAAGACATTAAGATTTTTTAATGATTGGCATGAACTAGATAAATATATTGGTTGCTTGTTTTGCAGCTCAGTAGTGAAAAATAATAAAAAAAATAGAATTCTTAGGTTATCTTTTTTTAACCAGTGGTTTTGTTTGATTTAATAAAACAGTTTTTATTCTCTTAAAAAGGATTTTGAGTGGGAATTTTACATTTAAATCAGTAAAATTATTTATCTGCTTTAAATATCAATAAGATGAAATGGTGTTACGTGTAGTAAAATACAGTCTTCCTAACCAGCTCTTTAGAGTTGCTTGTTGAAAAGAAGACAGTCCCTAGGGAAATGGACCTAGGGAAATGATATTTGTAGCTGCCTTCTTGCGTGGTTATTCTTGAAATTTAAGGACCATTGTCTTAGTGATTGATTTTAGATTGACAGGTAAACATTTATACCACTCTCTTAACCTGTGGTCAAAGTCAGCTTAAAGAGAACAAGAAACTTGATTGAGCTTTATTAGCTTTGTATTTTACACACAGCAGATAAATGGCTTTATAAGATTGTTTTTTAAGAAATCAGAAAGATCAGAATTTGAACTTACTTGAAATTCTAAATTATAATTTAGTTTGTGTTTTTTACTTCACTCTGCTGGATTTGTAAAAGAGGCAGAACTATTGTGATGGCTAAACGTAAGAGACCCTGGTTTGGGAGGTAGTGTATCCATTCAAGACAGGAGGGTGGGGGAGTGGATATAGTGCTAAATATTAAGCCAGTACTAGTAAAAACTACATGAGAAAGTAGAACTTTGAAAAGCTAAGATGGGAGGCCAGAGGCTAACCACACTCAAAAGTTCTAAAGAAGGGTGTTTGGAATCCGGAGCTGGGAATATACAGCTAGGAAGACTGGAGAGCAGGAGAGATGGTACGGGGGTAATCATAGAAAATTGTACCAAACACCTAGCATAACAAGATAGGGAAAAATAAAAAAGAGAGAGATCATTGCTTATACTTATATACTTAGTCATTTTAAAGGGCTGTACTTGGGTCAGAGATTGCCCTTCCTATTTAAAAATGTCCTTTTTTTGTTCCTTTTTATTTATTTCTTCTGTTGTTGTTGAGAATATACATAGCAAAACATACACCAGTTCAACAGTTTCTGCATTTACAGTTCAGTGACATTGATTGCATTCTTCAAGTTGTACAACCATTCTAACCCTCTTTTTAAGAAAAATGTCCTTTCTTTTGTGAAGTTACCACAATTGTAGATGGCTTTAGTTTTGCCAGGTAGGGGCTGTTGTCATAGAATGAGAAATGCTATGGCAGTCCTTTAATTTGGGGGTGAAGATGGGGAAGGGAGTTTTATTGGTTTTTTGAGGGGGAAAAGCTTCTAGAATACCTAGTATTACTGTTGAGTTGGCTTAGCTGTGTACAGTGTTTTATATTAGTTTTGGTAGTTAAGACTTTGTTAGATAAAACTTAAACATTGCAGTGTGCCTTTTAGATCATAGGTTTCTCATCTGTGTTCAAAAGAGAGAGAAAAGTTAGTTTACCATATATATTTTTAAGAATTTTAAGCTTGCATTTGTTAAGGGATTAAACAAAGCTTACAGATATTTGGGGCTGATATCTTAGAAGTTGTTCAGTTAGATTATTTGCCTCATAGATAGTTTTTACATACTAACATTTTAACCTTCTAAGGAGTCCATGGCACCCACTTGTGTGTGAGTGCCTGGATGAGGCAAGGAATGAGGAAAATGAACCTAAACAGTGCTCTGAAATTATTAGTCCCCCTCAGAAAAGTGAGGAGAATATAATTCAAATATTAGAATTTCTGTTAAAAACTTTTTAAATGTGTTTCCCCTTCCCTACCCTTATAGTATATCGAATATGGACAGCAGTCTAGAGATCCTCCTGTGAAAATGCAGGGTTCCATCACAACCCCTGGAAGTATTGCACTGGCTCAGGCCCAGGCTCAGGCCCAGGTTCCAGCAAAAGCTCCTCTTGCCGGTCAGGTTAGCACTATGGTAACCACCTCAACAACCACCACTGTTGCTAAAACGGTTACAGTCACCAGGCCAACCGGAGTCAGCTTTAAGAAAGATGTGCCAGTAAGTAGGTCTATCTTCTTCATTTTCCAGAATTTGTTATGTTGTGATATATCCAGTAATGAGCATGTATTTTGGTTTTAACTATAACACGTGCCTATTAAAGGAAAAGCATAAAGACCAGTATTTCTTCCTTTATGTTTCTGAGACCTCCTCATATTTCCCAGAGGCAGCCACTATTACTAGTTTATGTATTCTTGCTTGATGCTTCCCATGCACAATCATACCATGTGTATTTTTATAATAAAGAGATACATTATAATATCATATACATTTTATTTTGGAACTTGCCAAGCAAGCATTTCAACTTGTTTATATTACATGTTTTATCATTATTATTATTTTTAGCCTTCGATTAATACTACAAATATAGATACATTGCTTGTGGCCACAGATCAAACTGAGAGAATTGTGGAGCCACCAGAAAATATCCAAGAGAAAATTGCTTTTATCTTCAACAATCTCTCACAATCAAACATGACACAAAAGGTGAGCATGATTATAAATCACTTACAGGTGCTCTTTTTTTTTTATCCCTAACAGTTTAGGGGATTTATTTCTGAAGTTCTGCATGTTTTTATTTTTAATTTTTATTGTGCTATAAGTGAGAATTTACAAATCAAGTCAGTCTCTCATACAAAAATTTATATACACCTTGCTATACACTCCTAGTTGCTCTCCCTTTAATGAGAAAGCACACTCTTTCTCTCCACCGTCTATTTCTGTGTCCATTCAGCCAGCTTCTGTCCCCATCTACCTTCTCAACTCCCATCCAGACAGGAGCTGTCCACATGGTCCCATCTGTCTACTTGATCCAAGAAGCTAATTCTTGACTAGTATCATTTTCTATCCTGTAGTCCAGTCCAGTCCGTGTCTGAAGAGTTTGTTTTGGGAATGGTTCCTGTTGGGCTGACAGAAGGTCTGGGGACCGTGACCTTCGAGATCCTTCTAGTCTCAGACCATTAAGTTTGGCGTTTTTAAGAGAATTAGAGGTCTGCATCCCACTGGTCTCCTGCTCCCTCAGGGGTTTTCTGTTGTGTTCCTTGTCAGGGCAGTCATTGGTTGTAGCTGGGCACCATCTGGTTCTTCTGGTCTCAAGCTGATGTAGTCTCTCGTTTATGCGGCCCTTTCTGTCTCTTGGGCTCTTAATTACCTTGTGTCTTTGGTATTCTTCATTTTCCTTTGCACCAGGTGGGCTCAGACCAATTGATGCATCTTAGATGGCTGCTTGCTAACGTTTAAGACCCTAGGCGCCACTCTCCAAAATGGGATGCAGAATGTTTTCTTAATAGATTTTATTATGCCAGTTGACCTAGATGTCCCCTGAAACCATGATCCCCAACCCCCTGCCCGTGCTACTCTGGCCTTTGAAGCATTCAGTTTATTCAGGAAATTTATTTGCTTTTGGCTTAGTCCAGTTGTGCTGACCTCTCATGTATTGTCTGTTGTCTTTCCCTTCACCTAAAATAGGTCTTGTCTGCTATCTAGTTAGTGAATACCCTTTCCTTCCCCCATCCCTTCCACCTCTCATAATCATCAAAGAATATTTTCTTCTCTGTTTAAACTATTTCTTGAGTTCTTAAAATAGTGGTCTCATGCAATATTTGTCCTTTTGCAGTTGACTAATTTCACTCAGCATAATGCCTTCCAGATTGCTCCATGTTATGAAATGTTTCACAGATTCATCGTTGTTCTTTATTGATGCATAGAAATCCCATTTTGTGAATAAACCATAATTTATATCCATTCATCCGTTGATGGACATCTTGGTTGCTTCCGTCTTTTTGTTGTTGTAAACAGTGCTACAGTGAACATGGGTGTGCATATATCTGTTTGTGTAAAGGCTCTTATTTCTCTAGGATCTATTCCAAGGAGTGGGATTGCTGGATCATATGGTAGTTCTATTTCTAACTTTTTAAGGACGTGCCAAATCGATTTCCAAAGTGGTTGTACCATTTTACATTCCCACCAGCAGTGTATGAGTATTCCAGTCCCTCCACAACTTTTCCAGCATTTATTATTTTGTGCTTTGGGGATTAATGCCAGCCTTGTTGGAGTGAGACGGAATCTCATTGTAGTTTTGATTTGCACTTCTCTAATGGCTAATGATCATGGGCATTTCCTCATGTATCTGTTAGGTACCGAAACGTCTTCTTCAGTGAAGTGTCTGTTCATATCCTTAGCCCATTTTTTAATTGGGTTATTTGTCTTTTTGTAGCTGAGTTTTTACAGTATCACGTAGATTTTAGAGATCAGCTGCTGATCGGAAATGTCATAGCTAAAACCTTTTTCCCAGCCTGTAGATAGTCTTTTACTCTTTTAGTGAAGTCTTTGGATGAGCGTAGGTATTTGATTTTTAGGAGCTCCCAGTTATCTAGTTTCTCTTCTGGTGTTTGTGCATTGTTAGTAATGTTTTGTGTACTGTTTATGCCATGTATTAGGGCTCATACCATTGTCCCTATTTTTCTTCCATAATCTTTATTGTTTTAGATTTTATATTTAGGTCTGTGATCTATTTTTAGTTTGTTTTTGTGCATGGTGTGATGTATGGGTCTTGTTTTATTTTTTTTTACAGATGGATATCTAGTTATGCCAGCACCATTTGTTAAAAAGACTGTCTTTTCCCCATTTAACTGACTTTGGGCCTTTGTCAAATATCATCTGCTCCTTAGGTGAATGGATTTATGTCTGGATTCTCAGTTCTCTTCCATGGTCTATATATCTGTTGTTGTACCAGTACCAGGCTCTTTTGACAACTGTGGTGGTATAATAGGTTCTAAAATAAGGTGGAGTGAGGCCTCCACTTTGTTCTTCTTTTTCACTAATGCTTTACTTACCTGGGGCTTCTTTCCCTTTCATATGAACTTGGTGATTTGGATAGAAAGTGCATTGTATCTATAGATTGCTTTTCGTAGAGTAGACATTTTTACCATGTTCAGTCTTCCTATGCTGCATTAGCAAGGTATGTTTTTCCAATTATGTAGGTCTGTTTTGGTTTCTTGCAGTAGTGTCTTGTAGTTTTCCTTCTATAGGTCTTTCACGTCACTGGTAAGATCTGTTCCTAAGTATTTTATCTTCTTGGGGGCTACTGTAAATGGTATCAATTCGGGGATTTCCTCTTAGATGTTCTTTTTGTTGGTGTAGAGGAATCCAACTGATTTTTGTATCTTTAATTTGATCCTGACACTCTGCTGAACTATTAGTTCCAGTAGTTTTCTTGAGGATTCTTCAGGGTTTTCTGTGTATAAGATCATGTCACCTGTAAATAGAGATACTATTATTTCTTTCTTACCAATCTGGATGCCCTTTATTTCTTTATCTAGCCTAATTGGTCTGGCTAGGACCTCCAGCACAATGTTGAATAAAAGTGGTAATAAAGTGCATCCTTGTCTGGTCCCCGATCTCAAGGGGAATGGTTTTAGACTCTCTCCATTTAGGATGATGTTGGCTGTTGGCTTTGTATAAATGCCCTTTATTGTGTTGAGGAATTTTCCTTCTATTCCTATTTTGGTGAGAGTTTTTTGTCATGAATGGGTGTTGTACTTTGTCAAATGCCTTTTCTGCATCAATTGATAAGTTCATGTGGTTCTTGTCTTTTGTTTTATTTATAGGATGGATTACATTAATTGTTTTTGTAATGTTGAACCACCCCTGCATAAAAAAAAAATTTTTTTTTTTCGCATACCTGTTATGAATCCCACTTGGTCATGGTGAATTATTTTTTTGACATGTTATTGAATTCTATCGGCTAGAATTTTGTTGAGGATTTTTGCGTCTAAGTTCATGAGGGATATAGGTCTGTAATTTTCTTTTTTTTTGTGGTGTCTTTACCTGGTTTTGGTGTCAGGGATATTCTGGTTTCATAGAATGAGTTTGGTAATAACCCGTCCTTTTCTGTGCTCTGCAAAACCGTTAGCAGCCGTGTTAACTCTTCTCGGAAAGTTTGTTAGAACTCTGCAGTGGAGCTGTATGGGCCAAGGGTTTTTTGTTGTTGTCGTTGGGAGCTTTTTTGATTACCTTTTCAATCTATTCTTTTGTTACGGGTTTATTTAGTTGTTCTACCTCTGTTAGTTTAGGAAGCTAGTGTGTTTCTAGGAATTCATTTCTTCTAGGTTTTCAAATTTGTTAGAGTACAGTTTTTCATAGTAATCTGATATGATTCTTTTAATTTCAGTTGGGTGTGTTGTGATATTGCCCATCTCATTTCTTATTCTGGTTATTTGCTTCCTCTCCTGTTTTTCTTTCGTCAGTTTGGCCAATGGTTTATCAATTTTCCTAATTTTTTCGAAGAATCAGCTTTTGATCGTGTTAACTCTTTCAATTGTTTTTCTGTTCTCTATTTCATTTAATTCTGCTCTAATTTTTTTATTTGCTTTCTTCTGGTGCCTGAGGGTTTGTTTTGTTGCTCTCTTATTTGTTCAAGTTGTATGGATAATTCTTTGAATTTGGCCCTTTCTTTATGTGTGCATTTATTGATACA
Organism: Loxodonta africana; assembly: GCF_030014295.1. Lineage (NCBI taxonomy): Eukaryota > Metazoa > Chordata > Mammalia > Proboscidea > Elephantidae > Loxodonta > Loxodonta africana. Next base: position 58,543,965 of record NC_087362.1, read on the forward strand.
AATTAACCTCTTCGCACTGCTTTAGGTGTGTCCCAGAGGTTCTGATAGGAAGTGCTTTCATTCTCGTTGGATTCTCTGAATTTCTTTATTCCATCCTTCATGTCTTCTATAATCTAGTCATTTTTGATCAAGGTGTTACTCAGTTTCCAAGTGTTTGATTTCTTTTCACTGCTTTTTCTGTTACTGATTTCTACTTTTATGGTGTTATGGTCAGAGAAAATGCTTTGTAATATTTTGATGTTTTCGAGTCTGCTACATCATGTTTTATGACCTGATACGTGGTCTATTCTAGAGAATGTTCCGTGTGCGCTAGAAAAGAAAGCATACTTGGCTGCTGTTGGGTGAAGTATTCTGTATACGTGTATGAGGTCAAGTTGGTTGATTGTGGCATTTAGATCTTCCATGCCTTTATTGACCTTCTTTCCGGATGTTCTGTCCTTTACCTAAAGTGGTGTGTTGAAGTCTCCTACGCTAATTGTGGCACTGTCTATCTCAGTTTTCAGTCCTGTTAGTTTGTTTTATGTTTCTTGGCAGCCCTGTCATTGGGTGCAGAAATATTTAATATGGTTATATCCTCCTGGTATATTGTCCCTTTAATCATTATATAGTGTCCTTCCTTATCCTTTGTGGTGGATTTAACTTTAAAGTCTATTTTGTCAGAAATTAATATTGCTACTCCTCTTCTTTTTTGCTTGTTGTTTGCTTGATATATTTTTTTCCATCCTTTGAGTTTTAGCTTGTTTGTGCCCCAGTCTAAGGTGTGTCTCTTGTAGGCAGCATATAGACAGATTGTGTCTTTTTATCTGCCTGCCACTGTCTCTTTATTGGTGCATTTAGTCCATTTATATTCACTGTAATTATGGATAGGTATTTTTTTAAATGAGTTTAGTGTTGTCATTTTGATGTCTTTTTTTGTGTTATTGACAGTTTCTTTTTCCCACTTAATTTTTTGTAGTGAGTAGTTTATAGTCTTTTCCTCTTATTCTTTGTTGTTGATTTTGTTTCTGCTGAGTCTCTGTATTTTTTTCTTATATTTTATTTTGATGAATAGGATTGTTAGTCTCCTTAGTGGTTACTTTAATATTTACCCCTATTTTTGTAAGTTTAAACCTAACTGTTATTTCTTTATATTGCCTTGCCCTCCTCTCCATATGAAAGATCTATGACTACATTTCTTAGTCCCTCTTTATTGTTTTAATGTTGTCTTATTTTACATAATGATATCGCTGTTTCCCTGTCTTGAGCGGTTTTTTATCTTGATCTATTTTTATGATTTCCTTCTCTGGGTTGACATCTGATTTCGCTGTTCTGTGTTTTAGCCTTGGGTTGATACCTGATATTACTGATTCTCTGACCAGAGAACTCCCTTTAGTATTTGTTATAATTTTGGTTTGGTTTTTGTGAATTCCCTAAGCTTTTGTTTATTTGGAGATGTCCTAATTTCGCCTTCATGTTTGTGAGACAGTTTTGCTGGGTATAGGATTCTTGGCTGGCAGTTTTTTTCCTTCAGTGCTTTATATAAGCCATCCCATTGCCTTCTTGCCTGCATGGTTTGTGCCAAGTAGTCCAAGCTTATTCTTATTGACTGTCCTTTGTAGGTGACTTTTTGTTTATCCCTAAAAAAAACCTAGCCACTCTTAAAATTCCCTCTTTGTCTTTAGTTTTGGTAAGTTTGATTATATGTCTTGGTGACTTTTGGAAACCCTGGTGGCGTAGTGGTTAAGTGCTACGGCTGCTAACCAAAAAGGTCAGCAGTTTGAGTCTACCAGGCGCTCCTTGGAAACTCTATGGGGGCAGTTCTACTCTGTCCTCTACTGTTGCTATGAGTCAGAATCGACTCGATTGGCAACGGGTTTATTTTGGTTTTGGTGACTTTCTTTCAAGATCTATCTTACGTGGAGTTTGATGTGCATCTTAAATAGATATCTTCTCATCTTTCGTGATACCAAGGAAAATTTCTGCTAAGAAATCTTCCACAATTCTCTCTTTATTTTCTGTTACCCTCCCTGTTCCAGTACTCCAGTCCCTTATAGGTTATTTCTCTTGATAGAGTCCCACATGATTCTTAGGGTTTCTTCTTCTTTTTTTTTTTTAATTCATTTATGTGATTTTTCTTTGAATATATTGGTGCCAAGTGTTTTGTATTTCATTTCACTAATTCTGGCTTTCACTTCCACAGTTCTTCTCCTCTGACTTTCTGTTGAGTTGTCTAATCCTTTACTTTTATTGTTAATATTCTAAATTTTTGATCTCTGTGTCTCTGTGACTTCTTGAAGCTTATTAAATTTTCCATTATGTTCTTGAATAACCTTTTCAGTTTCTTCAACTGCTTTATCTGTGTGTTCCTGGCTTGTTCTACATATTGTTTGATCTCCTTCCTAATGTCTTGAAGAGTTCTGTATATTAATCTTTTTGTATTTTGCATCTGGTATTTCCAGGAAGGCACCTTCATCCAGAAGATTTCGTTGATTCTTTCTTTTAAGAGCTTGTTGAAGCGATCATGGTCTGCTGCTTTATGTGATTTGATATTGACTGTTGTCTCCCACCCATCTATAAGTTATTAGTATGTTTTTTATTTGCTTACTGTATCCTAGCTTCTTGCTTTGTTTTGTTTCAATATGCCCAGATAGGTTGTTTGAGTGAGCTAGGTTGATTATTTTTGCCTTTGAAGCTCTGACATCCTGTCACTGGATGGCTAGAGCTGTTATCAGGTCACTTCCCTTGCATGGATTCAGCTCAGTTGTCCATGTCGTTGGTCATCAAGTGTGTGGCACAGGCTCTGTCCTACAGTCTTAGAGGGGCACGGGTGATTGGTGTAGGTTAGAGGTACCTGGTTGCAGCAGTCTGAACCAAGGCAGGGAGCTGACAACCGTCCCCTGAGTTTCTGGAAGGAAAGTGTGTCCATCTTCCATAACGCACACAGGTGGATGGGTTCTGCTGATGGACTGTGGGCATCCAGTGCTTTTGGTTGTGAGGCCTGGGAGGTACTAGTTATCCTTGGACATCTGTCGCTGGTGGCTGGGTGACCTGAGTAGAGCCACCAGTCCTCAGGCCCCTGATGTGGGCAGGTGAGGACCCCATTTAATAGGCAAAGTGGTGTCAGACATCAAACACCCACCGCTCCACTGTACAGCTGAAACAGTTGCAGGCTGCCAGCAATGGTCTGTTCCCCTGAAATAGGCCCACAGAGGCCTGTACAGGGGGGAAAGTTACTGAAAGTCTATGGATCGTTTATGCCTGGACAGGAGCTGCTTTTGTCCTGAGCTCCACAGGGTAGTGGAGCTGGGAGATTATCTTTTCCCCCAACTGTGAATTTATTCCTTCTCCAGGGCCAGGAGAATGGCTCAGGATGCTCAGCAGGACCTATCTCAGGCCCAGGGAAATAACAGCCACTGAAGGTGGCTTGATGGTGGGGGGCATGGTCAAATATAAGCAAGTACTTAGCGTTTGCCCAGAGTGCCATTCTTCTCTGGTTCCGGAGGTGTGAGCAGGCTGTGTGGCTTGCTGTGTCTCCCTGAGGAAACTGTGGCCCAACGCTACCACCAGCCCTGCTACAATTGCTCCAGGAAATAGTGCCTGAGGGTTCCCAGTGATTCAGGTCTGGCAACTTCTCTCCGCTTCTGTACTGTCTGTCCCTCCCCCTGCTGCTCAGTCTGTTTTCTGACATTGTCTTTGATGTTCAGGGCTCCTAGCTTGTCATAAATATAATCATTTCACTTGTTTTTTCCGGCCTTTATTGTAAGAGGGATTACTGGAAGGGTCTGATTACTGCACCAACTTGGCCCTTCCTTTGCATCCTTTTTTTAGTACTCATTTTAAAGTTAGAGGTAATTGAATCAAAGTGAAGGGAAAGTGGATGGCAAGCTGGTGTTTGTGGTTTTTATGGATGTTAGTTAGTGCAAGTTTAAAATATATTGTTTTGCAGTGAGCTATAGAGTCTTTGAGATTAACCACATGATGTCATGGTCGTGGAAGATTTTATCTGCACTTCAGCATCTCCTCCTAGAGATCATTCACAGCATTTATTAGGCTGAATAGCTGAGGTAGACCTTTGAAAAACTGCCTTAAAATATGCTTGCCCCCTAAGATTATATGCTAGGACGGTGCTTGGAAATGCAAGTTTTAGTCAATAAGATTAGCCCAAACAAGTGGGTTTTAAGATGTAATGCAAGTACCGTCTTTCAGAATTCCAGCGTACTTCATTGGGGGAGAAATTCCACTAGTTGCGGCCTTCAGCATTCTTTTTTTGAAGAGAAGTTTCAAACTTAAAGATGATTTCTAGAGATCAAAATTTAGGAAAACGTAGTTCTAGTGTTAGACCTGTTAGAATCTTTCGATTAAGTGGAGGGTTGAGTGAGATGGGGTGAGGGGCTATATGTTTTCTAATTTCAAAGCTGACAGTGACCCGAGATGTTTCAGTCCTAGTCACCCAATTGAAGAGATGACTCTACTACCTTAGACTAAACATACTTTGGAGCATCCCTCTGATGTGGGGCAAAGACATTATTTACTGATTTAACATCTAATTAATATTGTAAGGAGCCATTTACTGTCGTATTGCTCACATAAATAAAACCTTTATTATAATTATATATTTTTCATGTCATATCGATTGGCTAGGTTGAAGAGCTAAAGGAAACTGTGAAGGAAGAATTTATGCCTTGGGTTTCACAATACCTGGTTATGAAGAGAGTCAGTATTGAGCCAAACTTTCACAGCCTGTATTCAAACTTCCTTGACACGCTGAAGAATCCTGAATTTAACAAGATGGTTTTGAATGAGACCTACAGAAACATCAAAGTAGGTGTTGGCTCTTATATTTCCTGTCATTACTTCTTTGAGTTTGAAAATACCTGATTGTATAGGTAGTGTGTGTGTTTTGGGGGAGGGTTTGTTGTTTTCTCTATATGTTGTCTATATAAGATATCTCAAAATTGCTCTAAGCTTTGTTTTGAATGTAAAACTAAATTTCATGAAGAACTTAATCTTACAGGCATAACCTATATACTGTTTACTCTGAAAATAACTATTCTGAGTTTGTTTTCAGCTTTCCTCGCATGGCTTTATATCCTTACCACCTGTCGTAGGTACATAAAGTATAACATTGCTTTGCATATTCTAAAACTATATATGACATCACCCTTTGTGTATCTTTTATTAATTGGCTTCCCCCAAACCCCAGATATTGTTTGCAGTATGCTCTTAGCTTGAGTCCTCCCCCTTTTTTGTTTCAATACAACTTTATAGAGATTCATTGTATGGATGTATACTGCTAATGGGCATTTAGGTTGTTAATAGTTTTCACTGTTATAAACAGTGCTAAAGCGAATGTTTTTGTTTGTGTCTTCTGGTATTCACGTGCCCAGTGTCTCTAGATTTTTAACCTATTTGTGGAATTGTTTTCTAGGATTCTCAGCAATTTATTTTAAGGTTAAATTTTTAGTGATGAGGTGAAACCTGTTTCATCACATTTAAGTATTTTAATCTCCAAACCATTACTTATATTTTTTATGAAGAATAACTTTTAGGAAAAAAAAAAAAGCTCAACTTAGCATAACCTGTGATTGTTCTTTGTGGAAGAACTTGGCATACTGGCTGGGAACCAGCACTATATTTAAACCAATGAATGGAAATTTTCCCCGTTCTTGGTTACGCTGTAGTGCTAAAGAATTCCTTGGCTCTTCCTCTTGCACAGCTGACTCTGTGCCATTCTGCTGTTGCTGTATGGAGTTAAGGAACATAACTATGTTCAGCTTCAGTTATCTGATCTGTTTGATACCAGGAGCGACTGAGATACGTGAAAGCTTCCAGATACTCTGAAGCGAAAATCTCAAGTCTCTTGTTTTAAACAAAAATTTAAGCATGGCCATAAATTAATTAGGTGTGTGTGTTGCTCAAAGCACTCTTCTGTGATGGTTCGTTTCCCCCTTAGGAAAACAAGAACTGGAGAATTAAGAGAAATAACATAAATCAAACTTTATGAAATGGATTGGGTTTTTTAGACATAGGAAAAGAAGTGTGTAAGCAATGTTATACCATATTTCACAAAGCTGACTTAGTTGTTGCCAGAGATGTATAACGACCTGGATAATGCATAAAGATTGCAGTTGGTGGCCTTATTGTGTTCTGCTGTATGCCTGCTGCCATAAAGGACTTACAAGCGTAGCTGTAGTCTTCATTTGAATTTAACTGATTAGCTTTACAAAGAGATTTGAAGTTGGATTTCTGCTTCAAACCTAGCTAAAGTTATCAGAGTTTTAAAATATTTTTTCTCTGGGAAAAATATAACTTTTGAAATTTATACCATGAATTTGCATCGCCTGTTTTAAAAAATAAAATGCAAAGACTCATTTGTTTAAAGTAAAAGTGTTACTGTTGGGTAATGAACACAGAGCAAAATAATATTGCTATAATATATGGAGTAGACTACTTTGTGGCATGTTCTCAGAATTGATGGGCTTCTTGGGTGACATCCTTTTTATCTGTAAAGAAGGGTAGGGGATTTTCTCAAACATTTGGTAGAGTACGTTCTTTCATAATCTCACTTTCATACCTCTCTTTACTCCTACACTATTTTAGGTGCTCCTGACATCTGATAAAGCTGCAGCCAACTTCTCAGATCGTTCTTTGCTGAAGAACTTGGGACATTGGCTTGGAATGATCACACTAGCTAAAAATAAACCCATCCTACACACTGTAAGTTTCAGCTGAATGCTCATACAAAATTTGAAACTGTTTACATAGCATAGTATGTCTGAAATTCTTGACTTTGGGGCCATTTTCATTGTTAAACGGTTCTTATGAGAGTTTGGCACGTTTTTAATCCCTAATTGCATGCTCTGAGTACCGTACCATAAAGAAAAAGAGGATAAAGAAAAGCCAGCAAAATGTAGTTGTCACCTTCCTTCTTTTTAGGAAATCTTAAGTCAAATGTACATTGATCCCTATTTCTGGGTTGAGCTTGGCAAGATTCCTTTCTTTGGGTACCTTGTGAGTAGTTTTGTAACATATTCTCAGCTTAAAAAGTATTTTTCTTGTTCTAGGACTTGGATGTAAAATCTTTGCTGCTAGAGGCTTATGTTAAAGGACAGCAAGAATTGCTCTATGTAGTGCCCTTTGTTGCCAAAGTTTTAGAGTCTAGCATTCGTAGTGTGGTGAGTAGATTTTAATATTTTATTGATTTGTAAGAGTTGATTTGTTTTAGCACAGGATCAGGAGATTATATCTTTACTTATTATAAACACACAGCCAGGTTTCCTTAGTGGAACTTAGATTTCCAATTTGTGAAGCCAGGTAAAATAGTAAGACTCTGGTTCTAATGAGTGGCTTTGGGTTTTGGTATAGATAGGAAGGCTTAGAGTTTTTGTCATGGTCACATAGGTATAAGTACTTAAATGTTTTAAATAACCCATTTATTTAAATGTCTAAATAATCCAAATTAAAGGGGATTTTTGAACAGCTCAACATAATAGCTTTCCTTTAGGTGTTCAGGCCACCAAACCCCTGGACAATGGCAATTATGAATGTATTAGCTGAACTACATCAGGAACATGACTTAAAGGTAAATTTGTTGCTTCTTTATTCCTTGGAACATTTTCTGCCTGCATATTATTAAAAATTACAGTAAAGACAGTATTTTAGGGAATGCATGATAATAATTGGGTGAGAATAGAGTACATTAGGAATAAAGCTAAGACTTTTCTTTTTAAAATTCTTATCAACTATTGGAATTACGCAGTTGAACTTGAAGTTCGAGATCGAGGTCCTCTGTAAGAACCTTGCATTAGACATCAATGAACTAAAACCTGGCAACCTCCTGAAGGATAAAGATCGCCTAAAGAACTTGGATGAACAGCTCTCTGCTCCAAAGAAAGATGTCAAGCAGCCAGAAGAACTTCCTCCCATCACAACCACAAGTAAGTGTGATTAGTTAATCCCTTCCCTTACCAGAATGTTCTCTTAAATGGTACATCTCCATGTATACAGCTAGTTTATAGTTGTTCTACATTTTATGTTGCTAAAACTATAATTTTTGGTGAGCCTCCTAAATTAAGAGTGATGTTCGCTGTTATTCATGCATTCTGGCATTACGTATGGTATTCTTAACTAAATGTCAGTTGTTTATATCACAGCTAGGCAGGGTTATCTCTTAAGTAGGTTTGAGGCTTCAGAAACCAGTTGCATGGCATGTTCACCTGTGCTGTTTCTGAACCTGGGTTTGGCCAGACCAGGTAGACCTCTCAGGGGGAATGGGTTATGTGAACTGAATTGAGAGGGTTGGGATGAGAGGTATGATTAGAATAAACTTGCTTTTCTTTCTTTCCCAGCCCTCAGTTTCTGAAAATCTCCAGGTGAAATCAGGGAATAACCTAGGTTAAGAATAAACTTCTGTAATATAGGCTATTCCTACAAGGCCTGGGCCTGCTAATGTGGCATTACCCCTCATTGATTTCTGTGCTGTGGGGCACTGCCATGTACATAGTTTTACATGCTTTGCCCAAACCTCTGTTCTAGTAACACAATTTCCCTTGTGATAATTTAGGGTGGGAAGGAAATAACCTGTGATCCAATTAGTAATCCAGTTGGTTTGCATTAAATATTACCACTTGATACCCAGTTAAATTATGTAGTAAAGCCAAGAAATGTGTTCTTTTTAGCTCTTATTTTATGATTTTATATTTAGCAACTTCTACAACACCAGCTACCAGCACCACCTGTACAGCCACTGTTCCACCACAGCCACAGTATAGCTACCATGACATCAATGTGTATTCCCTCGCAGGCCTGGCACCGCACATTACTCTAAACCCAACGGTAAGTAAGTGCCCTCACTTCCATGGCCCCAGTTCCTAATTTGTGACAAGGGAACTGTTTGGTCACCTTCCCTTCTCATTTCCCCTTCCCTCTGGTGTCCTAGGTTGTAGGCATTTGTTGCAGAGAACAGGGATCAAGAAATACTGTGTAGTACAGTTGGCTTTATTTTTTTCCTTCCCTGAAAATACTAATTGTAACTGGACATCATTAATATTGACTCCTCATATACAAATCTGTGATATTAAAAATTAAGTCAGCTACATTAAAACCAGTCTCTAAAAATTCCTTATGCAAGTCAGAATATCCTTAGTGTGTACCAGAACTTTTTGTGGTTTATTTTCCTCATCATGTCACCTCAGCCTTATATTCAGCCACTTTTTTGGGCAGTTAGCTGGAACTGAGCAGGTCTTTGTGTGTGTATATAAAATTTCCAGGTTAAGGTCTTGAAGCAGGACTTCGCACTTTTAGTTAAGTTGTCGTGGCTTGGTTCTGGGAAGCAGTCTGGTCTAAGCTTCCCATCATTCCTTTTTCCTATATTTAAAGGTATATTTATGCTATAGAATCAGGTTGGTAATTTATTGTTTATCTTCAATTTATTTAATCTGGATTCAAGTACATGGTGTTTTCATGATGTCTGCAGTTTAGAAAGTAAAATGCTCACGAGTACAGGGCTGACATTAATACACTGAACTTTTTTTTTTTTTTGGAAGGATTTTAAAGAGATTATTTTATTTTAACCTGGCCTTTTCATTTTTTAATATACAGCTGTAGTGCTTAGTTTCTGAACTAATCCTAGATGTAAAAATTGTGGTTCTCCTTCGTATTACTCTGTAATCTGATTACTTTTATGTGTTCATCATGAGTATTTTTAACACTTTCTACCTTTAAGTTCTAAACAAATTTAATAAGTTAAAGGGACCAATGTGAGTATTAAGGCATAGTTTTTTAGGAGTGCTTGAGCCACGAATTTGGACCAAGCAGGAAGTAGGTAATGCATCTCGTGGTGAAGACTTTGCTCATTAAATCTGAAATTTTAAAAAAATCTAAGACATGTCTATTATCCTATATCCAGGGTGTACATAATACTTTTTCCTCTGTATAGCCCATTTCCTAAGTTCTTTTCATTGGTTAATTTTAACTCGAAATTGGCAAGTTAATGGTTAACCTTGAAATAATTGCAAAATCATGGGTATGAGTTCCAGTACAAATTGGGTTCACTTTTCTCAACGAGCTGCTGACTTGTTTTGCCCCACCTAGATTCCATTGTTCCAGACCCATCCACAGTTAAAGCAGTGTGTTCGTCAAGCAATTGAACGGGCTGTGCAAGAGCTGGTCCATCCTGTGGTGGATAGGTCAATTAAGATTGCCATGACTACTTGTGAGCAAATAGTCAGGAAGGATTTTGCCCTGGATTCTGAGGAATCCCGAATGCGAATAGCAGCCCATCATATGATGCGGAACCTGACGGCTGGGATGGCCATGATTACTTGCAGGGAACCTTTGCTTATGAGCATATCCACCAACCTGAAGAACAGTTTTGCCTCGGCCCTTCGCGTAAGTTGATTATTTCCTTGGTAGTACAAAACTCACTACTGCATGTCTGCTAGAGTTTCTTTTTCTTGGTCTGTAGTAGTAGGCAGTAGCACTTATTCTAATAAGCACCTTATTTGTTTGACGTCTTCCTTCCTCTTAGATTGTAAATTTTATAAGGTGAAGGATCATGCCTGTTTTTTCCTCCCTGTTACATGCTCAACATACAGGGCTTGGCAGATAGTAGTTACCCATATATTTGTTGCTTTGAAGAAACGAGCATTTTTTAGCATTGAAAATTATTTAAATGACTTTGTATGTGCACGACAAACAGACTCTCTAAGTAACTCAGTTATTAGTTTTGATTCTCAGATGTCTTGGTTAATAATGCCTTTGTCAACTATTATTTTCGCATTGTTCACCATCTTAACCTGATAAGATGCTTAGGGGCAAGTGGTATTCTAATTTTACAAATGAGGAAATTGATTGTTAGACTATTTTAAGGGTTATAGCTAATGAGTCCTAAGTAGAACCATAGCTCATTTGACTTAATGCATGGCAGGTGTAACCATCTGAAGCTATCTATGGAAACCCTTATGCCTCTTTTTTTTTTTTTTTTTTTTTAAAATAGACTGCATCCCCACAGCAAAGGGAAATGATGGATCAGGCGGCTGCTCAGTTAGCTCAGGACAATTGTGAATTAGCTTGCTGTTTTATTCAGAAGACTGCAGTAGAAAAAGCAGGCCCTGAGATGGACAAGAGATTAGCAACTGTAAGTGTTTAGCATTTGCTTTTTAAGCATTGTTTTTTTTCTGTTTAAGAAAGTGCCTCATAACAAGAACCTCAGTGATTTCTTTTGTTTGCAGGAATTTGAGCTGAGAAAACATGCCAGGCAAGAAGGGCGAAGGTACTGTGATCCTGTTGTATTAACATACCAAGCTGAGCGGATGCCAGAGCAAATCAGACTGAAAGTGAGCATTTGGGCTTCTTTCTGTCTGCCCACCCCATCCCTGTTTTTTTTTTTTTTCTAATGTTCTTATAGCTTGAAGCTTCTCACCAGGATAATACAGTTAAATGTTTCCGAGAAGCAGCTCACCTCAGTTGTATTTCATTAAAGACTGCCTGTGGAGCAGGTATGGAAATAGCTTAGATTTCTTAGATTTCCCCCACAAAGTTGATGAAATGCTACTGAAAAGAGCTCATGTACCTGTTAGTTATTTTTATGTTTCCCAGCTTGGGTTTCCCTAGCCTCATTTTCTGCTGTTTGTCTTTTTAGTGCTAGTTGTTTACTGTCCTAACAGGGTAGTGAGAAATCCAGTAACTTTTGCCAGCTTCAAAGGAGAATTACACTGGCATAGTCCAATTTGAGGCATTTTCCAGCAAAAAAAATAAATATATAAATGAAGGTGTTTGTGACAGGATTCAGGGTAACGAGCAGTGCTCTTTCTGAACTCTTCTGCCTGTGCGAACATTCATGCTGTTGTTTTTCATATTGTAATGACTGCTGTGTGTCTTCTCAGAACCACTGTGATACTCCCATGAAAATTTTCCACTTTCAAAAAAGCTTCCTTTGATTGTGGAGCGAATATTCTTAAAATAGGCTTTCTTCTTCCAAGGTTGGTGGTGTGGACCCAAAACAGCTGGCTGTTTATGAAGAGTTTGCACGCAATGTGCCTGGCTTTTTGCCTACAAATGACTTAAGTCAGCCCACAGGATTTTTAGCTCAGCCCATGAAGGTAAATACTTGCCTTGGATTAAGTGTTTTATAGTTTAATTGGAATGTTTTACCAGTTAATGTATTATTTGTTTTCAGGGACTTTAAGCTACAAGGGAAAAAAAACATACCCACAGTTGTTGAGTGTAGTTATTCTTTGTATCAGATCAGCACGACAGACAGTGGGTTTTTTTTTTTTTTTTTTAATAAATCCATGAGGTTGATTTAACTCTTCTGTTTGGCCTAATTAGAGGAATTTATATGGCATCCTCATGGTCCCCCCCCCCCCCTTTTTATTTTACACAAAGAATTTTGGGGAAAAAAGTTTCCTCCCAGCCATTCAAGAGTAAATTGATGACCTGGTGCCCTATCACCCCTGAGTCCTTTGGTCTGTGCTGTCTTTCCTACAAAGACATTCTCCTACTTAACCACAGTAAACCACTGAAATCAGGAAATTAGCACAGTACATTACTACCATCTTTTTTTTTTAATCCTTAGTTAGATCTCATTCAGATTTCGCCAGTAATGACTTTTATAGTAAAAAGACGTAGTTCAGAACCATGCGTTAATTTACTTGTCATATTTTTAAATCTCCCTCAATTTTTCATGACCCTGACACTTGAAGCTTATGGATAGATGAGTTATTTTCTAGAACAGCCTGATGTGTTTGTCTGATTTTTTTCACATGACCGGAGTCAAGTAATGCATCTTTGATGGTAATATCACGGAAGAGATGCTGCTGTGTTCTTATTATATCAGGCTTTGGCAGTGGAACTGAGTACTGTACTTTCCATGGTTTGGAATATTGTAAGTTGTAAAGGGCTTACATAGTGCCACAAATGCCCTCAGTCTGTTTCACTAGTGATGGTGCTCTTTTTAGTCACTTGATTACGGCGGTGTCTTCCAGGCTTCCCATTGTCATGTGAAACCCTCCTTTCCCCCATGCCTGCCTTCCACTGCCTCACCTAATGGTGTTAAGGCTGAATAGTTCAGGGAGGAGTATGGAAGAACCACATCATGTTTTGATGAAAAAAGTAAATACGAAGGTAAACAAACCAATAGGCATGTGCCAATTAAAAAAACATTAAAATTTTTTTTTTTTTGCTTATCTCTTTTTATTGTCATCCTTCTCTAAAATAGCAAGCTTGGGCAACAGATGATGTAGCTCAGATTTATGATAAGTGCATTACAGAATTGGAGCAGCATCTACACGCCATCCCACCAACTTTGGCTATGAATCCTCAAGCTCAAGCTCTTCGAAGTCTTTTGGAGGTTGTAGTATTATCTCGAAACTCTCGGGATGCCATAGCTGCTCTTGGATTGCTTCAGAAGGTTGGTTATTAAGCTGCTACTTTTACGAGAAGCTGGGTTTGTAAATACTGCACCATTACCTACCTATTTATGCAGTTGATGCTTTTTTAAAAAATTAAGTTTTCCTTATATAAGCAGGTGATTTTCTCCAGAATAGGGGTAGTCATGGAACTTACAGATACTAAAATGGGAAGTCTTTATTTTTCCTTAGGGAAAGGTTTCCTGGAATTATTACTGAAGATACTCTCAAAAATAGCCCTTTAGATTCTGAAGGACAAGTTGGAAAGTTCATCCAAGTACCTGGGCAATTTGGGAAGGGATGTAGGTAGGGAGCCTTGGATTTTGACTGTGTAGGGACAGAGGAGCCTTTTATAACAGTGAAGAACACAGAGTGAGCATGACCTAGGTAGAACTTAGAGCTTGTGTGTTAGGTGAGTGAAAAAGTATTTGGAGAATGGAGAGCTTATTAACTTTTGGCTTTAAGAATTTTGTATTGTAGTTTGCATTAAGGTTTGGTTTCTGGCACTGACAGCTGGGGTGAGTTATTTTCCATGGTTTTAAGTACTTTCTCTCTCCTGTAGGCTGTAGAGGGCCTGCTAGATGCTACGAGTGGTGCTGATGCTGACCTACTGCTGCGTTACAGGGAGTGCCACCTCTTGGTCCTAAAAGCTCTGCAGGATGGCCGGGCATATGGATCTCCATGGTGTAACAAACAGATCACAAGGTCAGTGAGCATCATAGAAGAATAGTAATTATTGGACTGCCTTTTGACATGCATCGCCTTATGTCCAGAGGTTTCCCTTTTTTCCCCGGAAAGTAAATGGAACCTTTGAAATTCCTAATAGTGAGTGATGAGAATTGCTGAATGTCGTCCTTTTTTCGTCTGGTGCCCACCTTCTCCCTATGGTGGGTACAGAAAATCAGTATTTTCCTTTGGGGAGTAAATTGTAGGTCATTTGTTTTAAGAGATTTTAATGATGTCATAGCTGTGATGTTCCATATACAAAAATTTTAGATGTTTTAAATGAAATCCTCTGTTTTCTAGGCTTTGAGACCAAAGTCTGAATTTAACGGACTACCTGTGTTTATTTCTGATTGTTTTGAAACTTTTATACTGATTTGCACGTGGCTCTGAAGGTGTTCTTAATTTGTGCTAACTCTGTATGGAATAAAATGGGCCCTTTGTTTTATCTGATACAGTATGGTTAAGCCTATATAAATACAAAAATACTGACTTTTTCTAGGTGCCTAATTGAGTGTCGGGATGAATATAAATATAATGTGGAGGCTGTGGAGTTGCTGATTCGGAATCATCTGGTTAATATGCAGCAGTATGACCTTCACCTAGCTCAGGTATGAAAAGAATTTACTTAAAAAGAAATAGGGACTCTCTTAGTTGGGAAGTATGTTAGCTGTAAGTATTGCCATTCTTACATTGTGCTTTCTGTATTGCCAGTCAATGGAGAATGGTTTAAACTACATGGCGGTGGCATTTGCTATGCAATTGGTAAAAATCCTGCTGGTGGATGAAAGGAGTGTTGCCCATGTTACTGAGGCAGATCTGTTCCACACCATCGAAACCCTTATGAGGATTAATGCTCACTCCAGAGGCAATGCTCCAGAAGGGTGAGGATGAAATCCCTGTGTGTTCAGCAGTCTCCTGAAATGAAAGTACAGACTTACTAACATTTCCTGTTATAACTGCTTTATCTACACCATATGGGAAGCTTTAGTGAGGCCTAATATTGCCCCTTGAAGTATGAAAGCTTAACTAACTGCCCCAGCTACCCGATGTAGAGCGATGCATGCAGTATTGCATACTCTGACTTGGTGTCTAAGCCCTGTGTTTAAGCCCTGGCTTGGCCACTTAAAGTTTCTGTGATTTTAGGCAAGTGACTTATCCTCCCTATACCTCAGTTTCTTGTATAAATTGGAAAAAAATACTTCTGTTGAGAATTAAGAGAAATAACTTTTAAGAAATCAACAGCACATAGCAGGCATGCAGTGACATTTCTTGACTCTAAACATCACCTTCATTTCAACAGGCAAATTTTTTTGTCTAGAAGTGGCTTAACTGAGGTCAGTTATTTGCATAATATTCTCATAAGTAAGCAGACATGAAGAGACCATGAAAGCAGCAAAGCACAAGGATAAACCCCTTGCCAATGAGTCGATTCTGACTCATAGGACCTTATGTGACAGGTAATAACTGTCCCATAGGGTTTCCAAGGCTGTAACATTTATGGAAGCAGGCTGCCACATCTTTCTCTTATGGAGCAGCTGGTGGGTTCAAACTGCCAACCTTTTGGTTAGCAGGTACGCGCTTAACCGCTGTGTCACCAGAGTTTCTTAAGCACAAGGATAGTTTTGTGTAAACATGGAAATGGTAAAGTAAAATGATTATCATTTTGAGGTTTCTGTTATATAAAGAAATTGACCTACTGTATGTCTGTGAAATCACAACCATGAGTAGACTGATTTTCACTCTGTATTTATTGTACTAGATTGCCCCAGCTGATGGAAGTAGTGCGATCCAACTATGAAGCAATGATTGATCGTGCTCATGGAGGGCCTAACTTTATGATGCATTCTGGGATCTCTCAAGCCTCAGAGTACGATGATCCTCCAGGCCTGAGGGAAAAGGCAGAGTATCTTCTAAGGGAATGGGTGAATCTCTACCATTCAGCAGCAGCTGGCCGTGACAGTACCAAAGCTTTCTCTGCGTTTGTTGGACAGGTAGAGCTTTTGGAAAGAAAGGTGCTTTTTATTCAACATAAGTAGGGTGTGATGCCTCCAGTATTAAAGCTCAGTATTATATACCTGTGGTCAGACAGTTACCTCCATACTCATGCAAACCAAAAGTGTCATCATCCTTTCTCTGTTAAATTGATCCAGCCTATTTGTTTTCTCATTGTTGATTACTAAGCAGTAAAATCGGTATTCCCCATCCATTATAGTTATATTTATCCCATCTGTGTTTTTTCTTTCCAGCTGTCACAGCTTCAAAATACAATGGATAATGAATAATGAAATTACCAAATGAATGTAGTAATTTTACTAGCTTGATACCCAGTAGGGATAGGGTTATGGGCTAATCAATAAGAAATCTTCTCACAGTCAAAACAAAACAAGCAAACAAAAAGAGTGAAATATTTAAATGATGGAGCATTTTATTTTATTTTCTAAATTATGTAGCTTATCTACTTAAAGGAAACCCTGGTGGCGTAGTGGTTAAGAGCTACGGCGTGGACCAAAAAGGTCGGCAGTTCGAATCCACCAGGCACTCCTTGGAAACCCTGTAGGGTGGTCCTACTCTTTCCTATAGGGTCCCTATGAGTCAGAATCGACTTAATGGCAGTGGTTTGGGGTTTTTTTTTTCTTTTCTTTTTTTTTAATCTACCTAAAACTCAACAAGTTCTTTTGGGAAATAGTTCCCAGTATTTATTTTCATTCAGTTTAATCTAAATTGGACTTTGAGTTACAGTGTTCGGAACCAAACCCTTGCTAAAAATCCGGTTTGGCAGAAATACTTGTGAACAGGGTTAACAGACAAAAATGTAGGAAGAGCATCATTGTGTAATTTAACATTCTGTTTTTGATCATCACTGGCTGCCTCCAGGCACTGTGAGGGACTAAGGCCAGTAAGTCAGTGTGTCCTGATCATAATGTCACTTGATGGGAACGGCACTCTTCCTGAACTGGCCTTACAGTCTCTTCAGTAGCACTGTTACATTTGTTGAGGGGAGGGAGATATCTGCTTATTTTTTCAGATTGACCATCAGATATCTCCAGACAGACACCAAAAGCTTAGGTGTGCCACCAAAGAAAGATTACAGATTAGGTCCAATTTCAGATAAATGACAATTGAATGGGAAGAGATGATTGGAATTTAAAATTTAAATCAGATTTACTTTTCAAAGATGAATGCTACTTAGTAAGTCATACTAAGTAAAGCTGTCCCCTAAAAGAATCCAGGGAAGTACAAAACACACACTGTCAAAAAGCTAATGTCTATAGTTTGATTTCTGATTTGGATGGAAGAAATTGTGAAATCAATTGGTTTTTGTGAGCATTTATATTTCATGGGTATGGATGTGGCACCTGTCTCAGCTCTTCTTGCTGGCTTATTTGCTCTCATGCTTTCTCTCTGTGTGAAAAAGATAACGTGTTATTCTTCTCTGTTGCCCTTTGCAAAAGCTCTTTTGGGAATTTGTTTTCTTTCTTGTTGGAGTCCTGATTCCTTCCTCTCCGTTAATTTTTTTTTAGATTGCCTACTAATTCAGCTGTTTCCTTGCTTATCAAGGGACAGTTAAATCGTTTTACAATTTTTAAGATAACGCTCTGGATTTCTTTTCTGGGCTTGGTTTCTTTGCTTAGTAAGTGCCGACTGCCATCTCCCTCTGCAGGCTTAACAATTGTTTCACCTTTTTTTTTTTTTTTCAGTGTGGGGGTGTATTAGCCAAGTAACTTTCCTGCTCAAGTTTACTTTTAGATCAAATGTCATATAATTTGTAGACACTCATTTTAAATAAACTCGCCCTCTCAACTTTATTTAAAATTAATGTAACAATTTATTGCATTAAAATAGCTGGATATGATCTGTGGGTATTTTTATTTAGTGCCTACATCTTGTATAAATTATTATTTGATTTTGAGGGTTAAGCTAGTTAGAGTTCCAAAAATTTCCACCCAGTTTTATTATCGGTTGAGTCAGTTGGTGAAAATTATCTTAAGTTCTGTGAGACAGTAAAATGTATGTAATGTAGTTTCCTTCTTGTGGGAAAGACACATTGTCCAGGATGTCTTAATGTGACCTAGTGGGTTACTGTAAGTCGGTTTAACTCATACAGTTTAATTTCTGAATTGTTTGGCTATGGACTCCTGTTCAAAATTGCCATGTTTTTATCTTTTTCTCATTTTCCATCTTCTCTATTCTCCATTAAATTTAAAAAAAGAGGAACTCTGTACAGCTCCTTAGTGGGGAAGTCATTCTACTAATGACATCTTTTTTACAAAGTGAGAATTATAAATGTGAATAGAAACACGTAGAGAATACCTCTTAAGCATGAATATCAAAGCTGTAAGAATTTTATTCATGTGTATTATCTCATTGACTCTCTTTTATGTTATGTTCCCATGGTAGATGCACCAGCAAGGAATCCTGAAGACTGATGACCTCATAACAAGGTTCTTTCGTCTGTGTACAGAAATGTGTGTTGAAATCAGTTACCGCGCTCAGGCTGAGCAGCAGCACAATCCTGCTGCCAATCCCACCATGATCCGAGCCAAGTGCTATCACAACCTGGATGCCTTTGTCCGACTCATTGCACTGCTAGTGAAGCACTCAGGGGAGGCCACCAACACTGTCACAAAGATCAATCTGCTGAACAAGGTCTGAAATCCTTTGTTTCCTTAGTCACAGTACACTTGAAGTCTGTATCAGTGGTTCTCAACCCTACCCAGGCCCAAGCCCCTCCCAGAAACATTTTGTAGCATCCCCTTTTCTGTCCTGAAATTAAATTTATAGATAATATGCAAACATAACTACCAAGTTTAAGAAAAATAGTGCCTTAACTGAAATACAAAAATAAAAACAAAATAATTCATAATGTGTTTCAGTGTGTTAATGTTAGTTTATGAGTACACTTGAAGACGTTCAGTTAGTACGTGGTTTGTCACCTGTACACAGATAAGCTGGGAATGGGATGGCTAGAACTGTCCACCAATACCAGTAGATTGGCGTGAGTGACATTGTAGTTGTTGACTTGAAATTTCTGAAAGGGAACAAAGTACAGTTTTCTCTTAATTTACACACTATTTGCAATCCTAGAAAATTTGAATATGTTAAAACAATGAAAAGTGTGTAAAAATGCACTTAGATTTTGGAATCAGGTAATTATAAATGGGCTTATAACCATTTGTCACTTGTCAACTTCATGTCAGACCAGAAAAATAAGATAATTCGATTGTGGTAGCATGGTAAAATGTGAAGGACCATTGTTGATTTCTAGAACTTTAGAAAAACCAGTGGACGTTTATGGAGACATTTGTCTGGTCCAAGGACATTAAAATTCAAAGTAAACATTGCAGGCCAAATCAGATCAACGTTTGGTCCCTTTGGTCGCCAGTGTACAGTTTTTTATTCAACTGGTATGTACTGTTTAATGTGGGGCGTAGGAACGCAGGGTAAAAAGCGTGACTTGACTGTGTTAAGTGAATTATCTTCATGACTATAAGCTAAAATTATTGTGGTCTACAGGTTCTTGGTATAGTAGTGGGAGTTCTTCTACAGGATCATGATGTTCGGCAAAGTGAATTTCAGCAGCTTCCCTACCATCGAATCTTTATTATGCTGCTCTTGGAACTCAATGCACCGGAGCATGTTTTGGAAACCATTAATTTCCAGACACTTACAGCTTTCTGGTGAGTATTGTTGGTTTTGATAGAGATTTCCTTTTAAGGGTTACTGGTTTAGTGTAATAAAATTTGAGAAATAGAACTCTTGTGGATTTGAGGCATATTGATTTGTACGACAGCTTGCATGTTGTCTACTTACATTGCATTCATTCAAGTTATATTTAAGTTGAACGGTGCTTCTGACTAAGGGTTTGTTTGTTTTTCTTTCAGCAATACATTCCACATCTTGAGGCCTACAAAAGCTCCTGGTTTTGTGTATGCCTGGCTTGAACTAATCTCCCACCGGATATTTATTGCGAGAATGCTAGCACATACACCACAGCAGAAGGTGTGGCTGCAGTTTATCTCCTACTGATGAAGACTTATAACTAGCTGGGGCTTGTTAGCACTGCCTGCAGATTTCTCTTAGTCATTTAGTAGCGATTGTTAACTTCTTCCGAGCTTAGTTAGGAATTCTTCTATTTAATACTGAGTCAGGTGACGGAGAAAAGCTTAAACAAATACAGGTAGTCCCTGACTTATGACGTATTTGAGTTACGCTGAACCATACTTAACCATCTTTTTTTTTTTTCTGTACCTCTTATCATTAGTAATACGTTGCAGCACTCAATTTGCTGATGTTACCATTCTCAGATGTTTAATTTTATGATTTACTGTTCAGAACACTGCTGGATTTATAAAGATACTGATAATAAAAGGCAGTAATTATGAAAACTTAAAAAATATTTGACTTACATCAGAATTGAACCCTGTTGTAAGCAGGGAACTTACCAGTACTTGACTGCTCTGCCTGAAAGCCATTCCTCAGTGATTAAGATGTCACTTTCCAAGTTTGTTATAGGACACCTATGTCAGTCACTTAAGAGTTTTGTTAAAAAGTTCAAGCCTTTGGGTGCTTTCTTAGACACCTGAAATAAGTATCTGAGAAATGAGGTCCTGGAACCTGCTGGTTTTTTACAGGGGATCCCTGATGCCAAAGGCTTTCTAACAGTAAGTTGAGAGTCACTGGGCTGCTTTGTTTGAAGAAATTAGGATCAAGTTCTTAGTCTTTTTGGGAGTACAGCACAGTTAATATGAGAAGTTTCTCTCCAGTCTTGAAATAGCAAATGAGTAGAAAGTACCCTGATTTGGCCCTTTAGATTAGAGCCCTGGTAGCACAGTTGTTTAAAGCTGTGGCTGCTAACCAAAAGATTGACAGTTCGAACTCAGCAGCCACTCATTGGAAAACCTGTGGGGCAGTTCTACTCTCTTAAAGAGTCGCTATTAGTTGGAATCTACTCAACGGCAATGGGTTTTATTTTTAATCAGAAGAAAATGTGATTACCATGTGTTGGAGTCGTCTTGGCCAAAAAAAAAAAACTGGTGAATTAACTCTCAAAGTTATGCCAGAATGAACATAATTGATATGATTGGTGAACAGTGAGCAGGCCAAGTTTGGCTGAAAATAGAGTATTCATTTTATAATTTCATATTATAAACTGCTAGGAGTTGGGAGTGGGGAAAAAAATGGCTGAGATCCAGGACTTGATTAAAAGAAGGAATTAAAAAACAACAACAAAAACCCCAGTTGTTATCAGTCTCTTGGTTTTCTGTTCTATGTGGAATTTCCTCAGCCCCCTTGCCCCCCCGCCCCCATTTTTTTGTTGTTAAATTTTGCTGCAGGCATAAGGATGGACATGGCCTGGAATTTCTGGAGCCAGTTTAAAATATCCTATCTCCATAATTATACTCATTCCTTTTTAATGCAAATCAGTCATTAATAGAGGTACTTTGGTCAGTATTCTCTAGTTACATTCGTATGAAGTAAATAGTAATCAAGTCACAGTGTAGCTGGTTGGGCAACTTTTTTGATGGCCAAAAACAACAGCTGAGTATAATATGGCTCATGAATATTTTTTCCTTTCAGGGATGGCCTATGTATGCACAGCTACTGATTGATTTATTCAAATATTTAGCACCTTTCCTTAGAAATGTGGAACTCACCAAACCTATGCAAATCCTCTATAAGGTAATTAAATTTGAATTTATAAAGTAAAGTAACTTAAGTGAAAAAATTTTGAGAAACTTTTAACTGGGAGTTGCAAATTTAATTTTTTGTTTTCATTACTAAGCTTTTTATTAAAGTGTAACGAACATTCAGAGAAGTGCAAAAACCAAACATACTTGCATAATCAGTATCCATATAATAGGGTATCCACGTGCTCAACTTTAGTAGATACTACAGTTCTCCAAAGTGTGTACCAGTTTCACATCCAGCAGCATATGAGTTACTGTTTCTTCATGTCCTTTCCACACTTGTTATTATCTGTTTTTCATTTAGCCATTCTGGCAGTTATGGATTTAATTTGCACTTCTTAGGTTTTCGTTTTCCTCCTCTTTAATTTCTGATCTTTTTTCCTACTTCATTTGGTATTCATTAGCTGTTCTTTTTTTTCCCACTTCTGCTGATAGAAGTGTACATCATTTTTTTTCCTTTTTGTTTTGCCTTTTCTAGTGTATGCATTTAAGGCTAGAAACTTCGGAAGCCTAAATTTTAATGATTTTTACATGTAAGTATTTAGATACGTCGAAGCGTAAAGTCTTTGAGTCTATCAAAAGCAAAAGTAAAGAGTTTTTTTTGAGGGACCGTAACGATTTGAATCAGGTAGCACACAGGAAGAAATTACAGAATTCTTTCTGGAGATAAAGTTGAGCTTTTATATACAAAGTCAGGCATGAGTAATCCCACAAAGGTTTCAGAAACAGCTCTTTCTTCATATCAGTTAATCCTATCTCCTTCCAGAAGACCATCAGTATAAAACATTCTTTCCAAGGACATTGCATTTGCCTCGTTTCCTGGAACATTCTAAGCACTTATGTTGCTTTTTTGTCTTCTCCCCTGCTTACTCAGAGTCATCTGGGTTAATCTGCTATTGAGAGCCTTGTTGTCACCATTTTGGCCTTGATGCAAGCCTCAGTTTGATATTAGAAACTACCTATCATAACCCCCCTTTGATCAAGAATTTCTGTAGAAATTCTTAGATCACAAAAACCACTCACTATAAGAACACTTTCTTCTACATGGTATTTTAGTTGTACTGTAACATAGGGTCACTGTGAGTCCAAATCGGTTCAACAGCAGTGGGTTTTGGTTTTTGTAACATAAATGGCTGCTTTCGAGCTTTTAAGACCCCAGACACTACTACACTTTTATTCAGTAGCCAGGCACCATCTTGTATCTTCACCATGCCATTCATTGCTTAGTCCCTCTGCTTCTCGTGATCTGATGGTAAGGGGTGCATGGAGTAGACAGGCTGAAATTTTTGGAGCAACATCTCAGCAATATAAAAGGTGAGAGTGCTAGAGCATAAGCTTGGAAGTTCCAGAAACTTGAATTTCCTCAAGATACATAATTCTTTGCATAACTTTGCGTCTGGCAGTATGACTGCAAAAGTTACATACCTAATCCCTAATACATTTAACAAGTCCTGTAACTAACATTATAATGTCAAAAGAATTCATCCAGTCTGTAATAATCATATTCAATAAACACTGCTTTTGGGTAACCAACTAAAGATACCAAAAAAGGAGAAGACATTACTAGAAAGAGAAGTATAAAACTTAAATGGACTTTCATGTTGAATAAAATTACTAAGGAACGAGACCAGAAGTATGGAGTAATGCCGACAGCATAAGGATAGCTACAGTTATAAAGCAAAGTCCAAAAGTTCAGCAAGATGCATGGAGTCTTGTTCTGTGATCTTGGGATTACCTGTCTACATCAAATGTCATCTGCTTCTAGCCTCCAGAGCATCTCAGGGTGGTTTTTAGTTCCATGGAGGACTGGTTGGTCTACAGAGGCAGCTTGGCCTTCTTCAGTTTTGATAGATGGATTCAGGGTTTGACTCCTACTTTTGATGGCCCACAGGTTGGTGAGGAGGACTAGGTATGGTCCTTTTCAGTGGGGTTCTAATGGGTCCTTTAATTAGTGTGTTTTCTAATATATGTGTGGGTGTGTGTGTGTGTATATATACATATACTCTCCCAGGGTAAGGTTAGGCAGATTTTGCAAGTCTGGATTTTGGTCATCAAGGCTTCTTTAAGCTGTGACCGTATTTTAACAGTTCAGGTTGAACAATGTGTTGTCAGTATGGGCAAAATAAGGGAGGACCATGGGCTTTCCAGTAATTATTCCATAAAATAGAACATTAAACATCAGCAGTATTCTCATAGAAACCTTATAGTAATTCTTTTAGTTCACTCAGTTGTATGTAGTTAATTTTGGTTCCATGCAATTCGGGATCAGTAGCAGGCTGAAAATCCTGTCAGCTTCTATATTAGAGTTCCAGAAATATTTAGTTTATTTTTGTTGAAATATTTTAGTAAAACATTTTCAGGAAATTGGCAAAGTAAAACTTAGCTGCAGATGTCAACTTTAAAATGTCTGTGGTTAACTTATAACAACAATAATCCTTAAAGGTGAAAAGACCTGATGGGAATTAACTACAAAAGTAATGCAAATCTAAATAAAGTCAATTTTAAAAAATTAGACAAAAATGTCTCTAAACATGGTAATTAACCTTATTTTGAAAGCACTTCAGATAGAATAATACTAAATAGTATATACTGAAATTATCAAGTCTCTAGACATTTTGAATAGTAGTAAAAACTTTACAGGTAAACTGTGAATTCTACAGTTAATACCACTGGCCTAGATAATGCTACTTTTTAAATTAAAGAAATAGTTTCCAAGTCATTACTTTAAAAAAAAAAAGACTGCAATTATGACTATACTTTTTCTAATATTAAGCAAAGTATCACCAGAACATATCAGGGACAGAGAGAACATCAACAAATTTCTAGAAGCTTATACAAATGTACTAGTAATATTTAGCCTAAAATTAAGCACATTTTCTGATTTGATAACATTGCCATGTAATTGATAACATTGTAAATCCTTTAAAAAAATTTTTTTAAAGCAATTTTCTTTTTATAAAACAGAAATTATTTTGTGGCTTTCCATGAAGTTTCAAAAATTTCAGGAGTTTATCATAGGTCACTGAGGAACAGTACTTGAGTTATTTAAATATCTAAATATCTTAAAGGTGTAAAAACTTTTTTACCAAAGCTGCTTTTTTCTTTTTATGCGGCTTGGCTTGGGGAAACCTTGGTGGCATAGTGGTTAAGTGCTACAGCTGCTAACCAAAAGGTCAGCAGTTTGAATCTGCCAAGCATTCCTTGGAAACTCTATGGGGCAGTTCTACTCTGTCCTATAGGGTCGCTATGAGTTAGAATCAACTTGACAGCAGTGTTTTTTTTTTGTAATGTGGCTTGGTTTTTGATTTAAGAATTTATTCTGTTGAATCCTTGCCTTAGAGGCAGATTGTACAAAGAAAAAAATTAACTTTTCAACCTAGTAATCAAAGAAAATTCCATCACTCCAGTAGTGATAAACTCAATTCTTTGTTATTTGACAAAGCTCCTAAAAATGCTTACGAACGAATCCATCAAACTCTTAGCTGCAGCATATTTTGATCAAACTCCTCTTTAATAAGCCCTTCAATTTCCCATCTTTGGTATATATCTCTTATAGTTCAGTCTTGCAAGTGGCAGACACATCCAGTACCAGAGCTAAAAACACATACATATTCTTTCTATGTGGCATAAAAAGTAAGAGCCTCTAACAAAACATCCACCAACCCAACTCAACGTCAGCAGTCCACCCAAAATCTTGAAAATGAACCTGTTAAAACTTAGATAACCTTCTAAAACCTTCCATATCCATCCAGGTTTTGTGTTTGTGTATGTGTGTGTGCTGTGTTTTCTGAAACAACCAGTCTTTATCTTAGGACAGAATTACTGTTTCCATTTAACAAAACCCATCTCGCATACTCAGTCTATCCTAGTTAGCAAAAAAGATCTTGGAAACTGTTTTTAAGCTGACATACTACTCTAAAACATATAAACTTTTGTCGGAACAAATTTACTTGCATTAGTTTCTGGGAATAGTAGGAGTATTGAACTTATATAAGCAATTATTTATAAACCTTTAAATAAAAGCTCTTTAAAGGGTTATTATAATCTAAGTTAATAATACCATCCGGAGGTAGGAAATTATTATATTTTCATAATCCTGTCATTGGCACGCTTTATAGGATCCTTTAGAGAAAAAAAATTAGAATTATTTGTCCTTTTTTAAGGCTTTGTTTTATCAGTCAAAATAATCTATCCTTTTTCAGTGTACTTTTCAAATAGACTGACTTATATCAAAGTTTCTCAGCTACTAAAAGCCCAGGTGCAAGACGTAGTTTTCTTGGAAGAGGTAAGAACTGAGCTTTTAAATCGCTCCGTGAAAAACACCAGCCATGGCCTTCAACCTGATACAGAAACTCAGATACCGAGCTCTAGACTAGAGGCAGACTTTCAGAACAAAATGAAACAGAAAAACTACATAAACTCACTGATCTGTGAGTCCAGCTCAGAAACCAGGTTTATACAATACTACATACATCCCAACCTAGTTTCTTAAAAATGTATACAGGTTTCCCTCGCTATCTGAAAGTAGAGCCGTCCTGTGAAATCTTTCTTAAGCAGAACTGGCATAAAGCAAAAGAAGCAGTTACCATTAATTTATATGGGAAACATTTTTTAGTATTCCAGACCCAAAAATAACCTACCAAATCATACCAGGTAACACATATAGTAAAAGCTGAGATGCTGCCTGTAGTTCCCGGGAAGGAGCTTGGTACCACTCTTGATCAGGGTGCACGCTACCTCCAAACGACTCACTGCAAAACAAACACTGAACGCTATTTCCGCCTTTTTTCGTAAAAGCGAAAATCCTCTTCGAAGTTCCTTTGGTTAGAACAGGTACTAATGTCGGTCTTGTAAAAGTGAAGTGGCATAAAGCGAACTTTCAAAAAGCGGGGGATACCTGTATAGCAATTTTTGGATGAGACTGATTAGAAAAACACATTAATTTTGCCAGAGCCTCAGGTGGAGAGATTTTATTCAGACCATTTGATTAAAGCTGATCATTAAAATTCTCTGACGACAGCACAAATGCAGACTCATTGAACCTTAATTGTAACATGGGGCCTTTGGTCCTCCCTGGTGACAGAAGCACCTAGGCTTAATCCTCAGTCTTATTTCTGAAAGTCATAAGGTCTGGACAAAGTTGGCAGAACCGTCGGTCATTTGTGGAGCCACACCTCCACCATTTCAAGTGCAAGTAGCACAGGTCCAGCCTGATTGCCTGGCAACAAGAAGACAATCCTCCCATTTTAATTTTCCTATTATCATTGCAGCTGCGGCTATGTTGCTGTTTGGCTATCTTAACAGGGACAGTTATCAGCACATTCTAGAGAGAGCCTCCTAAGGTCTCTTCAGGGCTGCTCGACACTGCTATTTTGAAGCATTTTTTTCTTTGTTTCTCTTTCTTTGCACTGGGTGTTCTCAGTGCTGGGGACCTAGAAAGCTCTTATATGGGAGTCTAAATTTTCCCAGTTTTGTGAGCCTTCCATTTCTTGTTTGTTTGTGGTTTTTCATTCTCAAATTAGAGGCACCTCCCTCTTTTTGATAGCATTGGTGGAGGTCTGCGTTAAGGATGGGTTTTATGTGTGTGTGTGTGTGGCTTACGGAGTCTGGGGTTCCCTTGGGAACAAAGTTGAAACTCCAGGCAATCAACTTAGATCCTCCAATGATGAGGGAGTCAGTCTCTGCAGAAACAAATCCAAACAGACTTGTAGAAATACAGAGTGGAACTAAATTCACTTACGTGTATGAAGGCACCAGATCCTTCAATAAGACTCAGGGGCTTTTTTTACTCAAAAAGAAGTGGAGCTCAAATTCAAGAGGTTATTTATCTGGGGATGACTCCTGAGATGCTGTGGAGACAGTGAGCCCCAAAATGGTTCTGTTGGCACTGTAGCCCGGTCCTCAGTTCTTTGGGATCACTGACAGTAATGCACCTTCAAATCCCACAACTCTGATACCATAAATAACAAAAGTCTCTGAGTCTATTGAAAGCAAAAGTAAAGAGTTTTATTGGGAATGTAACAATTTGAATTGGGGTAGGAAGAATTTACAAAAAGCTCCTTTCTGAACATTTTATACACAAAGTTAGGCATGACTAATCCCACAGACATTTCAAAAATAGCCTTTTCTTCTTATCAGTTAATCCTATCTCCTTCCAGAAGACCGTCTGTGCAAAACATTCCTTCTGAAGACCTTGCACTTGCGTTCTGTTTCCTGGAACATTCTAAGCACATACATTACTTTGCTGTCTTCCTCCTCTGCTTACTTAGAGTGATCTGGATTAACCTTTTATTGAGAGCCTAGTCGGCCATCTTGGCCTTGCTAAGAGCCTCAATTTGATTTTAGGAACTCCTTATCAAGATAAATCATCTGTGATAGTGTTGGTTAAAACCTGTAACAGTTTTTTTTGTTATTGAAGTATACTTTGCCTTTTTTATTTGAGTCAAATTCATAATAGGAAAAACTTTACTCCTGTTTTATTAGTGTGGAAACAGCTAATATTTTTCTTTTTCTTTTTTTAAAAACAGGGCACTTTAAGAGTGCTGCTGGTTCTTCTGCATGATTTCCCAGAGTTCCTTTGTGATTACCATTATGGGTTCTGTGATGTGATCCCACCTAATTGTATCCAGCTAAGAAATCTGATCCTGAGTGCCTTCCCAAGAAACATGAGGCTCCCAGACCCATTCACTCCTAATCTGAAGGTAAAGATGCAGCTAGCTCAAGGAAGTTTTAATTCCTACTACTTCAGCCCTTTCTTTGTTAAGTGGGTCCCTTAAATCCCCCTCCCCAATTTTATTTTATTAGATGGTAAGTGTTTTGTTATGGGGGAGCAATCATGTTTGTTATTTCTACCAGGCATGACATTGCAGCTCCTAAATTTGGCTCTCAGTATTTATGTAATTGCTGTTTTTATCTTAATCTTTGTCTTAAACTCAGTTATATTTATAGAACCTCAGCCTAGCTGTTGGGCCAGGCATTTGCTGAGTGACCTCTGTATGGCAGAGAGTTGCAGAACAAACAGGCCTTTGTAATACCCCTACATTGCTGTTTCAGAGATGATTTTTCAATGCTTGTATTTTATTTAAATTGTTAAAGTAACTGACAGAAGGGACTCCTTAAAATCAAACTACCCTAACATGGCTACTATAATTTTTAATGTATTTTCTACTCTTTTCTTTCACATGAATTTCTTTAAGTACCAAGTATGTGATGTCTTCTTTGTTGTGCTGGGCTTCTTTTAAAGACTGGGCTCTTGATGAGTAAGAAATCTCATCTTGGACTCCTATTTTGAAATCCTAGTCTAGAAGAAATAATCAGTTAATGGTGCAAACTAGACCTCTCCAGAAATGATACTTATCCTACTTTATTTTAGATAAGTAATATATACAGAAGGAGCCCTGGTAGTGCAATGGTTAAGTGCTCAGCTGCTAACCGAAAGAAAGGTGGGCGTTTTGAACCCACCAGTGGCCCTGTGGGAAAAAAGACCTGGCAATCTGCTCCCATAAAGATTACAGCCTAGGAAACTCTATGCACCAGTTCTACTCTGTGATACAGGGTTGTTATGAGTCAGAATCAATGCAACAGCACACAACGACATTACATATAGAATGAGAGGTTTCTTTTATTTTCTGTTTAGATTCTTACAGTAATGACAGCCAGTGCCCCCCCCCCTTTAAAAAAATTGACTAAAGACATATCAAACCAATAAAATATGGCAACTCTACTCTTAAAGACGTTTGTAATGTGTATAGCTTTAGGGGAAAAAAAGCAATCTTACCACTTCCTGGCATAGATACATTTTGATATCAGCCTCCTACAAATGATTCTGGTTGTGATTCTTGAATTTATCTGTGGTAGGTGGACATGTTGAGTGAAATTAACATTGCACCTCGGATTCTCACCAATTTCACTGGAGTGATGCCACCTCAGTTCAAAAAGGACTTGGACTCCTATCTTAAAACTCGATCGCCGGTCACTTTTCTGTCGGATTTGCGCAGCAACCTACAGGTTAATTAGCCCTTTCAGGATCCTTAGAATATATGATTGCCCACCCACTTTTTCTGCCTCCTAGGTGTCTTGGGAGTCTACTTTTCCAACTGAAAGTATTTGCTGCCCTCCAGGGGGAACTTGTGTAATGGTGAAAGGCAAAAAAAAAAGTTTGTTGATGCAAAATAGTTGGGGTATCAGGCTTAAATGTGAGGTAGTATGGGTAAACCTTTTGTCTCTTCTGGCTTTTGTACAGCTAGATAAGCCTTGTAAGCATATTTATTGTTTCCTGTGTGATAGTTAGGGAGCCCTGGTGGGTTTTGTTTTGTGTGTGTATGTGTCCTATTTAGAAAACCAGAGACTCCTCATGTCACCTAATAGAAAGCACTCTGCAATGCATCTGCTACCCATGACTGGTGGGAAAGACACACACCTACCAATCATGGCGCTCAAGAACCCTCCCCCCCCCAGTTTTGTGATAACCATGTATTCCCACATAGTATTTCTCAAAGTCCATATTGCCAACCAAAAATGTAAAGATACTCCATGACTGAGCATGCTTCCATTAATGAAAACACATGGCATTTAAAAAACAAAAAAGCAGAAAATGATAGAGCCTTGAAAGGTTTTGTATTTCTTGAACTAAATTTTTCGGCTGTGTTTTCCACAGAAAGCACTTATTATGTGAATTATACAATCCTGTGTGTGGTCCAGCTGTGTGTTAGCGTTTCAACCTAATTGCCATGCTTTGATTTAAAACATACTGTCAACTCCAGTGGTTGGATGGGATTAAATGGACTATAAATTTTACTGGTTCAGTTCATCAGAAACAGTGCTGTAGTCTTGGGAGAGGCATCCAGGGAATGGACTCTCTGATTTTCTCTTAGGAATAAACCACTGACAGTCATTGCCTTCTCTTCCCCAAGATTTTTCTAAATAAGTGGATTCTGATTTAATTTGCTGTGTGGAATGACTTGAAGTTGTCCAGTCTTCCCATACCACGCCATCACAACTTTCTCCCTCTCTAGGTCTTTAAAAATTGGGATTGTGCCATATGTTGACCTCACAAACGTTATAGTAAAGTTGTGGCATGTGTACAGTGATAGTACCTATTATATTAAAGCTTTGGCTTCCTGAGGAAAATCCTGATTCTGTTAGGCTGTTAACCACACGAATTCAGTTTCTAAAATTAAAATCACAAAGAATGTAGAGAACAGTTCAGCCTTCCCGTAAAGGTGTAAGAAGGGTTTCAAAATTCTGGTGATGGACTCAATCCTCTGTGGGAGTCAGTAAATCAGAAGTGTCCTGCTTTGCTTATTTAGGTATCCAATGATCCTGGCAATCGCTACAACCTCCAGCTCATCAATGCACTGGTGCTCTATGTAGGGACTCAGGCCATTGCACACATTCATAACAAGGGCAGTACGCCTTCTATGAGCACGATCACCCACTCGGCACACATGGATATCTTCCAGAACCTGGCTGTGGACTTGGACACTGAAGGTGAGCGGAGAGCTATGTAGTTTTAGCCACAATCTGAGTTACCACAAAAATATGTTTTAAGCCACAACGGGGAAAGACTATCTGTCCATATATAGTACATGTGTAGCTGGTGGTTATATCTTAAGTTGGATGTTCTTCTGCTCAATGCAGAAAACAAGAGCATAAAGGAAATGATTATCCAGAATCCTACCATATCAGTTATTATTTTGGTGTGTGATTATATTTTTTTAGTGTGAAAACAAATATGGTTCTTTTACTAATCTCTTTAAATACAGGCTCATGTTACATGCTTTTGTTAACCTGTCTTTTTCCAGTTTCGGCACCTTTTTTGCCAGGCAACATGTTAAATGCTAAGTTCATAAAGATTAATGAATGGGACTGTCTCTACCTGGTCTGCAGAAAATTCACAGTATAACTTCTATTGTAGGTTGCCTGGTTGAGCTACATTTCTTTTGATGCTCTATGTTCATTCTTATATAGTCTTCATTTTAGCACGGATAAACTTTAGAAAGACAACTACTTTTAACTTTGCCGTGGATTCTTGAGAGGCTGATTAATCTTGAGTATAAATACTGTGTCCTGTTTGTAGAAGGGATTTGAGACATCTTAAAATCAAGATTGAGACCATTAAGTTCAAGAGCCCAGAAATAAAAGGAAGGCAGCCTTTAGGGGAGAAGTGTTGTTAACACCCACTGTGATAACCTCACAAACGTGAGTAATACCATGTAGAGGCAGCCAAGCCTAGTTAAGATAGTACATATTTATTCCGATATATTTTAGCCTAATGGTTCTCGATGTGTGGTCTGAGAACGCTTGGAGGTGTCTCCAAGGCCCTTTTAGGAAGGCTGTGAAGTCACGATATTTTCATGATGGTGAGACAGCATATTTGCCTTTTTTGCTGCCATGCTATGACAGGTGTTACAGTGGGGTTCTCCAGAGCTACAGGAAACGTGACACTGCAGCTGAGTGACTGAAGGCAGAAGCAGAAATGAGAATACAGCTGTATTCTATTAAGCTAGACATTGAAGGAATTCTGCAAAAAGTCAAACGATGTCACTCATCATGAAAATATTTTTTATTAACTTTTTATATTAACGTAGTGGGCCCATTTTTCTTTAAAATGAACTTTTTGAAATCTTAATTCTAATGTGGAAATATAGAAATATAACCCACAAAAACAAAAAATTCTTTGGGGTCCTGAGACCAAAAATTCGAGAACCTCTGTTTTAGACCAGAAAAAATTCCTTTGAAAGCCTGTATAGAAATCCAAACCCTAGCCAGTGAGAACTGTTTGTTGGCCTTTCAAAGGCCTCACTCAGCTGCTTGTTCTTCATTTCTAGGTCGGTATCTCTTCTTGAATGCAATTGCGAATCAGCTACGGTACCCAAATAGTCACACACATTACTTCAGCTGCACCATGCTGTACCTTTTTGCAGAGGCCAACACTGAAGCTATCCAGGAACAGATCACAAGGTAAGAGAGAAACTAGTTTAAGTGCTTCTTAAATGGTGTCTTCCCCCTCCTCCTCCCATTACAAATTGAGTGTTTTTTCCATGCATTCAGTGTTCACTGAGCATCTGTGTTCAGTAATGTTTGATGTGCAGTATGGTTGTGAATAAAATAAACATGGTTTCTGCTCTCCTGATTCTTAGTCTGATACTGGACACAAAAAATCACAAATAGAGAATTACAAGTCATGATCATTGCTGGAATAAAAAGTTGACAGTAAAAGGCAGCATATTTTAACTGAGGGCATCACTCTGAGGTGGTGGTCAAATTTAATTAACCAGGGTCTCAAATCATGCAGGCTTTTTAAAAGACTATGTTAGGGATTAAGGAGCTTGGAATTTACCTCATTGCCACTGGGTTAAAGGTTTTGAAGCAGGAGAACTAAGATCATCATCATATTCATTTACTTAACAGTAGTTAAGAATCTGTTGCAGATTGCGTTCACAGCATCGGAGATGAGGCAGTGGGTAGACTGTAGTGTGATTACATACAACTATACTTAAAATACTGAGAACATACTTTTGCCCGTGTACTTTCACCTCATATTAGTACCTGTGGTACTAAGTATGGTATTCCTTGGATTTATGTACCAAAGTTTAACTAGTATTTTATTATTAGATGTTTAGATGCTAGTGTCCTACCTTTGTGAATATGTATAAAGCTGCAGTGAACTTCCTTGTACTTAAGTCTTTGTTCATGTGCTTCATTATTTCCTTAGGGTAGATTTTGAAGTACAGTTGGTAGGTCAAACAATGTATTGCCACTCAGAAAATTTACACTGGTTTTCATAGGCACTAGCAGTGTTTGAATTCTTGTTTCCTATTTCCTCACTTTTATTGGGTATTCATTCTTTTAAGTGATTACTTTCTATATGCTGTGCATGTACTTGGTGGGTTTTTTTCTCTCCATCTCATTCTCAACCACTCTGAGAGACAGATAAGTTATCCTCACCTTATGCTAGTAGTCTTCTAGGTTTCCATAAGGGAAAAGCCAGGATTGAAACACAGGTGTTCTAATTTCACAATCTGTCTACATTAACCATGCCGTGTATAGAAATTAATCCACTGTCTTTAGTAAAAGCAAGCAGCTTTTGCATGTGGTTTTATAATCAGGGATGAGTTAGGAAAAAAGCAGTAGAGGAGTGGTCATGAATTTGTATGTCTCTCTGTGCATTAACTTTTTCTCTCCCTTCTCCAGGGTTCTCTTGGAACGGTTGATTGTAAATAGGCCACATCCTTGGGGTCTTCTCATTACTTTCATTGAGCTGATTAAAAATCCAGCGTTTAAGTTCTGGAACCACGAGTTTGTACACTGTGCCCCAGAAATTGAAAAGTGAGTTACAAGTTAATTATGTAGGAATGGGACAGGAAAATGAGGTTCATTCGCTGTCTCCAGCTTGGGTTGGTGATGAAGGCAATAGTTAAGGCAGATGGGAAGCTAGATAGGAAGTACGTATTGCTAGGTCTGAAGTTTTCTCACAAATAAAATTTTGTCTCCACTTTTCAGGTTATTCCAGTCGGTCGCACAGTGCTGTATGGGACAGAAGCAAGCTCAGCAAGTAATGG
The DNA here is from genome assembly GCF_030014295.1 of Loxodonta africana. NCBI lineage: Eukaryota > Metazoa > Chordata > Mammalia > Proboscidea > Elephantidae > Loxodonta > Loxodonta africana. Next base: position 58,578,330 of record NC_087362.1, read on the forward strand.
AAGGGACAGGTGCCAGTTAGATGGAACTGCATCTCTGTTGTAAGCTTGTCAGCCAGGAGGGCCCATCGCACCGAGTTTATAAACTGACGGAAGAATCCTCTGGGTCCTCCTGACTTTTCCAGCCCTTTGGTTCTCGGGTATCTGGCCCCTGTACTGTTGGGGTCAGCCTCCTGTCTATGTGGGCACGTTCCAAAGTTTAAATGCATTTTTTTGACTCTTGGCCAAAATTTAGAAGATGCTGTGAATATCATTTTGAACTTGTGTAAATATATGAAACAGAAAACCTTTGTCTGGAACTTCTTGGGTTTGTGCAAAACGTGTCCAAGGCAAGTGGATAAACTGGTACCTACCCAGCATACAACAGAGGCAGCTGCTGATGCCGTGCACTTGTCTGGGGACATAGCTCCGTGTCTCCTGACGTTCCTGGTATCCCAAAGAATAACGAAAAGCCAGTTTAAATATTACGTAACTTATTTTTTTTTTTAATGTGGACAGGGGAGCTTGAAGACAACCACGGTGTTGAAAATGTGGACATGCAGGAATTTGGTATGCCAGGGAATGTGGTGAGGGGCTCAAGATTAAGGTGCTGTGGTTTTTTGTTTGGCCTCTTCCCTGGCCCCAATCTAAAACTGACTGTGCAGGGAGAGCAACAGTTTTACCAGCTTCTTGTCTTTCCTGGAGAGGATACCCCTTGAGCCTTTGAAATAGTTCTTTTTATAAAGGGAAACTGGACCAGGTGTAAAGCTCCCCCTTCTTTCCTAATACTTGTAAATTATGGGGGAAAGAAAGGGAACCAGACCGTATGAACTGCCTTTCCCCATTACCACTGAATGGCCATATGAGTTTAACAACAAAAAAGTAAAAAGGACCAATACAGCTCCTTTTGTAAGGATTCTGAATGTTTTGTAAATGTATTGGTCCGTGTGTTGTATTTTGTAGTCTTTCTAGTTCCTGGGCGTTAGCATCCCCACTTCTTGTAGGTGTACGCACACTGTAACAGTAAAGTCATGTCGCGCATGCGAGTCCACTGTGCCTTTCTCAGTAGCAGCGGCCAGTGCTGGTGGCGAGAAGAAAGTGGATGGTGACTTTCTGCTGAATGAACTGATAACTCTTTCCCACTAATCTGGCATGCCAAACAAGCAAGGAAGATGCTTTTTGTATAGTGTTTTGCTTCCTGTTTCCTTTTCAACAGTGAAATTATTGGAGCAGGTCTCTATGGTTAAACTGAATTACAAATTTACAAAAAATCCATTTATCTTTAACATCCTTTTACCCTTCATGGTCTCTGATGTTAATTTTAAAAAGAAAATGAGTAGGTATATATTTAAAACTTTTCCACTTAAAATTTACCTTACCTTTGATGATGACTGTCAAGTTTTAAGAAAGGATGAAAAGTTCAAAATTAAATAATTGAAGTCGTAACATGAGTGGGGCTTGAATGTCCTTGGGGCCTTAGGGTTCATTCCCTCAAGGGGGAGTTGTATCATCTGGAGCAAACCTCAGACTGCTAGTTGGATAATGGAGGGTGGAATTAAAGCGACTATCATCACTGAGTGCTCATTCTGTACCAGTTTTATAGCTTACTGAGTCCTTAAACAGGAAGTGGAAGAGTCTTAAAAAAAAAAAAAAAATAGGTAACTCAGAGTAGACCCAGATTTGAACCAGCTCTATCTGCCTAGGAAACCCTGGTGGCATAGTGGTTCAGTGCTACAGCTGCTAACCAAAGGGTTGGCAGTTCAGATCTGCAAGGCGCTCCTGGGAAACTCTGTGGGGCAGTTCTGCTCTGTCCTATAGGGTCGCCATGAGTTGGAATCGACTCAACGGCACTGGGTTTGGTTTTTTGGTCTATCTACCTATATATTTTTTTTACCTATAAAGTCCATGTTATTAAATGCTAGAATATGAGAAGGCCTATTACTACTACATTCCTGCTTTGGTTAAAACAACAAAACAGCCAAAAATTTTGTTCTTAGTTTAACAATTAGCAGTGGTTCCTAAGTCTGCTGTCCCAAGTCTTTTTACATGTTACCCATACTCAGAGTGAATCCCAGCCAGGATAACCCCTTTTGCTACTTCTCCTTTTGATATTTAATAAGAATAGCAAGATCCAGATTTTCCTTCTTTTGAAGCATCAATGAATATTAGCTTACAGTAAAATTGTTATCATCTCTGTTCCTTCAGGCAGCAAGCAGGGCAGCCTACTAACTTGTCAGTTCCAACAAGTTATGTAAGATCATCTTCTGACCATAGCGAACCTGTAAAGCCTGCTGTTCCCTCCAGCTGAGTTTGGCATATGCCTCCTTATTATTGAGTAAATCCTGCTCCGTTTTTAAGTCTGTGGCATAGTTTTGCAGGGTCAACAAAACACTGTCCCGAAGAAGCTGTCTCCATGATGCTCTCAGCTTAGGGATATCTGTGATTGTCAGGCTGTCCTCTTCCCTGTTATTGTCGTCCCATCCATCCTGGTCTTTAAACTCTCTGAACTCCTCAGCAGGCATGCACAGTACCTGGAAGCAACCATCAGACCCTTTATTTAGGATGCATTACTTGTGTGCTTCTGAAGCTGATTTAGAGGAGGCCTCACCTGTCTTGGCAGCATTTTTATTAAGTGTCCTCCCCATTCAGTCCACCACACACCTCCCGTCTTCTCACTTTCTCAGCCCTTTACCTTGAGTGTGGTGGTCAACTCCTCTCCAGTTATCACCTCTTCCCACCCGATCACAAAGGCTCCCTCTTCCCCGACCATCTCCAGTTTGCATAAGAAATCCCAGCGCTCATGTAGTAGGAGCCTCTCAGCTTCAACTTTCGTTCCTGTAGATGGAAAAGCAATGGTCCGCAAGTCAGTGTACCCAAGGACTCATTTCTCTCTTTAATCTACCCTTAGTCTACCCTCTGCCCAAAAGTGGGGGCAACTGCTATGTAGCAGAGCTCCTGAACTTGGGGGTGTGGGAAGTAGAGTGGGATAGGTGAGTACAGAGACATGTCCGCCAATGTCCAAGACTGGCAGTTAATCAGACACTCACCCTGTAATGCTGCTTCACGAACTGTCACCATCTGAATGTCAGCTGTGTCATCAGTGTTGCCAGGATATGGTTCAACAAAACCATACATATGAATCAGTTGCCAATTAGCCATTTGCCCATAAGTGTTGAAAATCTCCTGGCCTTTAGGAATGGGCTGGGTGGCAACCATCCGAAGGCAGTCCTAGCGTAGAAGGGAGAAGCTGCAGCCAGGCCTTTTCCCAAGCCAGCCCCCGAAAGATTATCTCCCTATTAGAAGAGCCTCCAGCAGGTGTATTTCAGCCATAGGACTGATGCTATACCAGCGTCTGCCTTTTAAGTCCTTTCTGACCCTGCACTGTAGAATGAGAGGGGTGAGGCATACACAGCTCAGCCTCAGTGTTGCATCAGGTGAATCGCTTGATTGCTCATTTTCAGCACTTAAAAAGTTGCTAGCTTTTAAGAATAATTTAAACCCAGTTCAAAGTGGGGAAAGACAATGGAAGCAAGGATTAATAAGTCCCTAATTCCTAATTCTCAATTCCATAAACTTTTTTCTTACAACTTTCTGTATAGCAAATATAGTTGATTAATTACAGCCCTGGGATAGCCCTAGACCCCTGACCTATGAAGACCCCCCTCAGTAGTGAGACTAGATGTCTCAGGCTGCTGTCCATGGGGCCCACACGCTACCTTGGCTCACTGGCACTTACAGAGCAGCGAAGGGAAGAATGAAGCGAGGTTATGCAAGACACCCAAACTCCAGCTCCAAATAAAGGATGGCTGAATAATTTGTTAGAGTTAACTGCCATTTTCTTTTAGGCGTTCGAAATAAGTTTGTGTTCAAATATTTTGATTGGGGTTATGCTTGAGTAAAAAGCAAGGAGATGCAGGAAGAGCTAATTTCACCTACTCGTTTTTAGCATGAATTGAATTGGGATAGCGAGCCTTTAGCCAGTTAGCAGGCTAGCATAAATGACACACGGATTTGAATCCACACCCTCATCATCGGTGCACATAAAAAAAACAAGAACTGGGCAGGATCTACTCACTGGTGAGTATTCTAGATGGGCATTGTGATTAGCTAAGTGGTTTAGTATGTCTGCAGCAGGCACCATCAAGGGGGAATTTGGCTCCTTTTCATCCTCCTCTTCCTCCAGTGGTTCCTGAAAGCTGGGAGAGAGAACTTGGCTGAGGCCCAGTTTTGGGTAAGGGGCTCACTTCCTTTTCCTGTCCACCAGTGTTGTTAGGTGCATGGAGTCAATTTTCACTACTGCCCATAGGGTTTTCTAGGCTATAATTTTATGGCGGCAGATTGACAGGTCTCCCCCCACCCTCCAGAGCCGCTAGTAGGTTCCAAACACCAATAGTTCTAAAAACAGGTTCCCTTCCTCAGGTTCTACTCACTGACCTGTAGGCCATCACTAGAGCCACGAGCTGCTGGTAGAGTTCTAGGGAGCGAACGCAGGGACTGAACAGTTCGGGATGGGCTTCCATGAAGGGCAGGACGATGGAATAGTACTCGCTGCGAATGTTGGCCAAATCCTTCTCCACGGCCTCGGGAACGCCTGTGCCCTGCAGCAGTCGCCGCCATTCCTCTTCCGGCCTGTAGTGACACCCCCATTCAGATTCCCTTTACACACCCTACCAGGACCAGCGTTCGGGGGCAGGGTGGCTAAAGCAGGCTGCCTGCAAGCATTCCCGAACCCCTCCCAGGGCTCTCACCAGAACATAGGGTGCTCCAGGCGGCTCAGCTCGGGCCAGAGCGCGAAGTAGGGGCTCCAGGGCGAGGACGGAGCCTGCAGCTCGTGGAGCAGCGCCAGTAGCAGCGGCACCCAGCCCGACTGGCTCTGCAGCGCGCCTCGCTCTGCGGGAGACGCAAGGGTGAAGGTCTCGGCGCCCGGCGGTGCGGCCCGGCACCCCCGCCCGCCCACCCGCCCGCATGCCCACCTCGCTCCAGCAGGCCGCCGATGCAGCAAGTGTGCTGTGACAGGATAGCTGCCCGTGGCACTGCGAACAGCAGTTCCCCCGGCTGCACGCTCTCTTGGGCCACCATGCCGTAGCCGGCCACCGTGCCCTGCCGGCTCACCGCCACCTGAGCAAAGGGCCGGGCCTGTCAGAGCTGGCCGCGCCCCCTCCACCCCTCCCTCCAGTCCGCTGCCCACTCACTCACCTTGGGACTAAGCTCCAGCCCCACACCCCCGCACCAGCTCAGAAAGCCGGCCACCGGGTCTGGATCCGCGTCGCCGCCGCCGCCCACGGACCCCGCCACCTGAGACAAGCGAGGGCAGTGACGGGGCCCCACCCAGGACGGCCCGCGGGGGACGGGAAAGGACGGCGGCGCGCGCGTGCCCGCGCGAGGAGGCAGGACTCTGAGTGGGGGAGGGGGCGCGCGGACAGCGGCAGGTGACCCAGGGCAGGGAGCACAGGGGGCGCGCGCGGGACGGCGTCCCGGGGCGGGGGGCGGTTGGGGTGAGGTGGGGCTCAGCGGAGAGGGGTGGGCCCTGCGCCTCCCGCCCGGGACTCACCCGCGGGCGCTTCGCCTCGGCCGCCATGGTCCGAGCGCGCAAGGCCCTAGTTGTTAGTAGATCCGAGCGGGCGCTTCCGGCGCCCTGACCACGCCTCCGGGGCGGGGCCTTATGGGAGCGAGCCAGCTGGCACTAGGACCACGTGGTTTCAGCATCCACCCGGGAGAGCCTTGTGGGGCTTTGCTGCCGGTCTAATAGTTACTCCTGAAAACATCCTCTTTGAGTCCAGGTGCCCCCAATTGAAGGAGCTCAGGTGGAGTAGTGGTTAAGCGCTCGGCTGCTGAGAGGTCGGCGGTGGAACCCACCAGCCTTGGCAGTCTTGCTTCCGTAAAATATATCAGTCTTGAAAAGCCTATGGGCAGTTCTACTCTATCCTATGGAGTCGTTGAGTCGCAATCGACCCCATGGAAATGGGGTGGGGTCCCCAGTCGAGTTCAGAAAACGCTTGGTCCGAGTACAGGAAAGAGTGTTCCGGTGCTGCCTCCAACCTTCTGAGCCACGTATAGCCCTCCACACGGATGAGTCTCCGAGAGCTGGGACCTCGCGTGGTGGAAGTCTAGATGCTAGAACAAAATCCGGTTTCTGGATTGGGAGGCGAGGGCTTGGCCGCTGGCCGGAGGAAATCGCACCCAGGTGGGCGTCGAAGGCCCCTTGTTAGCTACCGTTTTCCTCCTGTTTGCTCAGTTATAGCAGTCTGCGTGTGTATGCTCCGGGGTGGCGCGAGGAGCCTTCTCGGATCTAGAATAGACCCTCGTTCCCCGCACTGGCTAGTACACCCTCCCGTTTTTCATCCTCCGCATAGCACATACTGGGTATTTTTATTGTTTCTCTATTAGCTGGCATAAAACGGGCTCAATATTAAGTGAATGAATGAAGCATGGTGGTTAAACATGGGCAGCTAAGCAACATGCTGTTAAATGTAACCAATCCGGGCAGCAAGTAGACGGTACAGCTACATATAGGTTTTGAGGTCAAACAACGCCGAGTTCAGCTCCCAATGTGTCCTCTTATTACGGCAGATCCCTTATCCTGAAGCTCAGTTTCCCCATCTGTAAACCGAGATAGTATCCGTCCTGTGGAATTAATGTTGAGGACCAGCAAAATAACGTATGTAACAAGTGCTGGAGCTACAGAGACAGGGACAGTCCCTGGCCTCCCACCTGCACCTAAACCCGAGACACACCAACCTAAACATTCTCTCTGGGCATAGCATCACCACACTCATATTCTTCTTAGTGTCTTTATTAGTTTTTCAGCACAGTTAACTCTTTCTACGTTGACAAGGGTTTTCTGTTTTACGTTTTGTCATCTCAAAGTTTCATGATGTCAGCCACCAGAATACACAAAAGTAGGCTCTTTGTACAGAGAGGAAGATAATAAACTCCATTAAAAGTTCAACTTGACCAGAGAAAGCAGACAGACTACCTCCAATGGAAAACCACACACAGGAGGACCCAATATACATATATATATATATATATATTCTGTATAGGTATTTATAGATATCTCATCTGAAAGAACACAGCAAAATTAAAAAAAAAAAAAAGTCCAAGATTCGCAGTGCTACACCTACAGTAAGAGGGATTAATTCTACCAGCTTGTCAAACAGTCATGTTCAATAGTCAAAGGAAGCACGTGAGTGACTAGAACTAGGAACAGACTCTCTCCAGGCTCTAGTGCAGTCTAGTAATGGCTTCAGATTATAGAAGGGGACAGGTGATGTGTGCAGAGGAAACACATCCATGCAGGTGTCCTCAGCCTGGAACAGCCCACACATACCCTCCTTCTCCACAGCCCTTCGGTTTTCATTGCTGTCTCCCCTCTCTTTTTGCCTATTTTGGGGTTTCAGACAATTGATTTAGGCTCTGAGACAAACAGGTGCTGGCTGCTGAGCCAGGAGATTCTACCTGGTCAGGTGGGTGGGTGGGAAGCACCTGGCACAGTCCAGGTCTTCAGAGACAGGAGGGGGCTGGGGTGTGTGGGGAGCCTCTCATTCTAGAACACAACAAGCCCCAGCTCAACCCCACTCCACCCGACTGAGATGGATAGATGAGAGACTCTGCACCCCTTTTCTCCAGATGAATTCGCTCCTCCTCAGTGATGCCTATGGGAAAGGTCAGCCGAGGCTGACCAGAAGTCTCCCTCAAAATCCCACAGGCCACCTCCCGCTGACTGGTACAAAGAAGGGGTCTGCAGCCATGACTGTCTCTGGCCAGCCACTGACAATACAAAGGTTATCCCAGCCTTTTCCCTCAGCCCGTAGTGAGGTCACTGTGGAGATGGTAGACTTCTACCTCAGGGACAGGATCAGGATGTGGTAGGGTCGAAGGAACAGTCTGTGGGGTTCCTCAGGGTCCTACATATTCTGTCTCCCTTGGGCAGAGAAACTCCCTTTAAAAGCCCTGCCTACCCCGCCCTACAGCACCAGCCTGGCCCAGAGACCACCAGGAAAACAGCTGCCTGCTAGGCACGCCCCCTTGTGGCTATTATTCAGATGATTGTCACATGTACTAAAAAATAAAAACAGATGTGCTTGGTGCAGGGTTTGGGGCCTCCAAATCTCCAGGGCTCCTTGACCCCCAGTGCTCCCAACAGCTGTCCCCTGGCTCTCGTGCCCATGCCCAAGCTGGACCTGTTGTGCCAACACCCACTACCCTCTCAAAACTCCATCCTGGCTTCAAACCTGCCTGCCCAAGGGGTCATCCCACATACTTTCTGGAATTTAGGATGCTATCCTAGATCCTGGCCAGAGAAGGACTCAGATTTTTGCCTTCCTTTCTGTACTCCTGCCCCGTCTGTCTGTGCCTGGGCCACTGGGGGTTGAGTGACAGGGGTCTAATTCCAAGTGAAGTTGATTGAGTTGGGGGTGGGGAGCAGTGAGTCCCTCAAACCATCTGAAGACTGTTCAGCTGCAGCATCTAAGATAGACCCCTTCATTTTTTTTAAACAAAAAAGTTACCCCATTTCCTCCCCTTCACCCTCACAAAAATAAACTAAAGGGAAAATGAGCAGGTGCAAGGGATGGCAGTGGGACGGCAGGTTGATGCAGGTGGGCAGGTGGGTGTCTTCGGTGGGACCCAGGGCTTCAACAGGACACTTCCATGGTGTGGTTGACCTGGCCCAGCCCCTCGCTGCTCTCCGAATGGGTGCAGGGTTGCGGGCGGCTGCCATCCACCGAGCTGGCACTGGTGAGGGAGGCGGTGCGAGAACGGGCCAGGCGGGTCATGCTGGCCGAGGGCACTGTAGACAGAGATGGGACAGGCATGAAGACAAGGAGCTGGGGCCAGGCACCAGCAGGCAGGAAAAGGATACACACAAGCAAAGCGGCCAGCGAAACCTGTTCTTCCAACGACACACAGAGGCCCATCCCAAGCCAGGCCTCTGGCGGCTGCTCCATCAAGCCTGAAGCATGCAGCGTTAGCAGCAGTGAGGGAGCCAAAGTGGCTGGACAGAGGCCAGCAGGAGCCTCTCTCAGTAGCTGACCAGGGTCAAAGCCAGTCCAGAGTGAGCTGACCGGGCACCCCTGAGCTGGTGCAGCTATGTGAAATTTCCAACTCTGCTTCCCTCAAGAGGATGTTGCAGGGGAGGGTGGTTAGGACTTCTAGAAAGGAGGAGGACAAGGTATGGTGCCCTGAATCACCTTATCCAGAGTTCCATCAGTGAGACCCGAGGGAGCAAATTCTACCTTCCTGAACTCAACCAGCCATCTCTGGGCATGGCTGGGCACCACTGCCTCCAGGGCTGGGCCTGCACCTCACCTCTGAGGACGTGGCTTCTTGTTCCGACTCCCAGAGCTCTGGAAGCCACACAGCCCATAGCAATCTAGAAGCAAAAATGCTCTAAAAGCCCAGCAAATCTAGAGCCTAAAGGGCCAGATCCCATGGTGGACCGGGACCTGTGGAAAAGCGGGCATCTTTGGGGCTTTCGAGTTGAGCAGGACACAAGGTTCTGAAACCACAGCAAGATGCGGCCTGGCTGCAGCACTGCACAGAAATCCGGCTGGGTGGGGGGGGGGGGTCCATGCAGTGGTGGGGGTTTGGCACAGGGCTACCTGCTCCTCCACTCAGCCTTCGGTCCTTCAAGTATGCAACTAAGAGAGAAGACAGAGCCAGAAAGGGGCAGGGGGTGGGGAGACACAGAACATGGGTGAAGAGTGTGGTCCACTAATGCAGAGGTGTTGAGACAGGCCAAAGAGATGAGATGAAAAAGGACAGGCACAGAGAGGGCTGGGGCAGGGCCAGAGCCTCGGAGAGCCAAGGCAGCGGCCCCCAGAAGGAACCACAGCACGGATAATGTATCTGGCCTGAGGGAGCTCCAACAGCGGGGTGAAGGTACTCACCTGGCCCCCCTTCTCTAGCCTGGGTGCTGGCACTGAGGGGCCCATGTCAATAAGGTCCTTTTGATCCCACATCCTAGTCCCAGGGCCCTCACCACTCTGCTGGGCCTCAGTCTCCTCATGTGTAGAATGGAGAGGCCCTCTCAATGACTGGGCTCTCTGGCGGTGTTTTTCCCAGGGCCCCTGAGAATATGTTCCAGAACCTGACAAGTATGACTCATTTATTCGTCCCACAAATGTCCACTGAGTACCTCAGAATGAGGCTCCACCCGTGCCTCACTATGGGCCTCAGCCTCTCTTTGTCCCACTTCTCCTAAAAGGCCGCAGCCCCTGGGGCCAGAGAGAATCTGTGCTGGATATGCTCCCCGGCCTCCCCGACAGCCCTGCCCCTCCTAGCTTTCCAAAGTGGCCCAAGCTCCAGAGGCTCAAGTCTGGAGAAAAAAGAATTCAGGGTGAGAATGTCTGCCTCCCAGTAGAGGAGCCAGAGGGGTGTGTGTATGTCTTTCGGGGGGCACGCAAGCAGTCTGGGAGCCTCCCTATCCCTGCACAAGGGGAAACTGGGAGAGGGAAAGGGAGGGGGAGGAGGCAAGAAATCAGTTCCATTTCATAGCCCCTATTATCTCAGGGTCCTCAGATATGTACCCCCACTCCCCAGGTTCTGCTGCCTTAGCTCTCCTGACACCCAGATGGTCCCACCTGCCCTCCCTGATCCCCACCCTCCAAGTCTACTCCCATGATGCCCTGAGCACCATCCAGCACCTGTGACAGAGGGATTTCTCAGCTGCTACAGGCCCAGGAATGCTCCCACAGCCCCACAGGAATGAGTGGTGTGTCCCCTTGCAAGACCCAGCCCCACCTCTGGTTCTACAGGGCTGGGAGACAAGCCCCACCACCACCACAGGGCCAGCACTGCTACCCAAACAGCATCCCAAAGCCTCCCCAAAGGCACAGGAGAGCTGGGCCCTGGAATGCTGAACTTACAACTTAGAAGTATGTGGCGAGAGTCAGCCAGCATCCTGGGCCCAGGTGACAAACAGTTCATACACCCACAGGTGCTCCCAGACACCTGCATGCCAACCCCACCCGCATGACTCCCACTCCCACATGGGAAGCCTGCCCCACCAGTGTCCGGGGTGGGGTGGGGGTAGACTTACTGTAGCCCATGCCTTGCAGGAAGTATTTGAAGGCTTCTGTCAGCTTCCCGGGCTGCAAGGGGGTGGAACAGGGACAAGCTTTGACTGGCTGCCTGGGGTTATCAGGGAGGCTAGAGGCTTCCCCCACCTCCAGCTAGTGGTGCAAGGAAAGGAGGGCCCACGGCCTCACCTGTGTGACCTGAGGGAGCCCTCCAGAGTCTGCCATCTGCAGGGGAGAGAGCAGGGTCAGCTGAGCAGGGGCTGCCCCACCCTGGCCCTCCAGCACATGGGCAAGCTCCCCTGACCAGACACACAATCCTGCTCCTGTCCTGGCCAGGGCCCCAGCCAGAACCCCCAGGGCAGACCCCTCACTGAGGCTGGGTCCCGGGTGGGGGATGTGGTCCAGGGCTGGGCAGGAAAGGCCTTACCTTTAGGAAAGTCGTGATGGTGGGGTCCAGTTTAGAATTGCACTCAACCTGGGGGCAAGGAGGCAGCTTCAACAAAGAGCAAGGTCCTCTCAAGCCTGAGGGTGTGGGGTGGTGGTAGGGGAGGAGGAAATCCCAGACAGCCAGTTGCTAAAGTGAGTCCCAGACCCAGAGCTGGGGAGCTCTACGGGCAAGGAGAGGGGAGCGTGGGGGAGGCAGACACAGAGTCGGCCCCTAGGACCTGGGCAAAGCTGCCCTTCCCCAGGCCAAGTCCCTGGAGGTCAGTTAGCAGCCGCAAGGAGCCCGAGAACCTTGGGATTCCACTCACAAGTGCTGGTGGGGTGGGCGTGGGGCAGAGGGTGGGCAGGTGTCTGAAGGAGCCAGGGCCACCCTGGCGCAGTGGCCTGGGAAAGTGCCAGGGATCACAGGACATAGAGCAGTGACCCAAGGCAGGTGTTAAGGGTCAGCAGGACACTTGGAGGACCCTGCCTCGGTCAAAATGGCCGGCACAGCCCACACCCCTGCTCTGCCAAGCCCTCTTTCAGTCACAGGGAAGGTTTGGCAGTTTTCACATCTGGGGGCTGCCCTGGGCATCCTGGACCCCCACCTCTCCTGCCACCTCTGTACTGAGAGGGACATGCCAGCCCAAGCTGCCTGCTCCCAGAGTCCAGCAGGAAAGGTGAGAAATGGTTCCCAAACAAAGGCAAGTGGTGGTCAGTCAGGACCATGAACTACTTATTTCATAATGAATAAAGCAAATTTTAGAGAAAAGACAGCTCTTAGGCTCTGGGTCTAAGTGGCTAGAGGCTGAGGTGGGGGCTGCACTGCTGGGGAGGCAGGGGAGAAGGGGCCATAGGGTGACCCAGCCCTGGTCTCGCCCCCCTCATCTTCACGCCTCCCTCATCTGAAGTATATGGAGGGGGATGCCAGGCAGTGATGGGTGGCAAGATGGCAGGAAGTGGGATGAGAAGTCCACTGTGCAGTGCCTGTCCCCAGGCTACCCCGGGCTGGGTCAAGAGGAGGCTCTGCTGGCCAGGGACCAATGACTCTCTGACCCCTCCCCTCACTTGCAGTCAGGGTACAAGCCACACTCACCACCCCGTCCTCAGCAGGTGCGTTATCCCCGACTACCAGCATCACGGGGCAGCTGCAGACAGAAGAAAAGGGCTGTCTGGTCTGATCTGGGGGGGGCAAAGACAGGAGTGGGCAGAGGGTGTGGGGGCACTCACCGGAGTGTCTTGGCATTGGGCACCGTCCCAGGTCGATTAATGTCCAGGTCTCTGCGGCTGTGGGGGGTGGGGGGTGGGGGAGGAGACGGCAGAGGTGGGCATCCCCAGGGACTGAATCCCAGGGAATGTCCCCACACCTGACACGGTATTTCAGCCGTACCCCATCACACCCAGTGGCTATTGTGGCCCAACATCCCCGGAGTCCCTGGGCTAGTCCCAGAGCCACAGAGCTGGGCTCAAGGCTCATCAACGCTTTGTCTGAACAAGGCCACACAGATTGCAATTTGTGAAGCAGGGAAACATGGACCTGCCCTGTATACACAGGAGCTGGGGTCTCTTATTCACCATTGTTTCTCAGCACCATGCACAAGCAGGTGCTTAATAAATATTTGTCAGAGAAAGAGAAGAGTAGGCAGACGAGGAGGTGTCTGCTGCCTGGCTGCCCCCTGCATGGAAGCCCCTAAAGGGACTCTGAGGAGCACAGCTGTTCTCAGTGTTCCCCAGGGCTCCTGGCCAGCTCTGTCCCAAGGGAGGAGAAGTAGACATAGCGGTTTCCATCCCCCACTCTGACCATGGGAAGAGGTGAGCCCTCTCCAAGGTCCAATGTGCTCATCTACAAAGCGGGGAGAGCTGTCAAGCTTGCCCTGCCTCCCATGGTAGCTGGAGGCGGGGTTGTCCGAGACAAGGTGCTGCCAATCCTGCCCAGCCCATACCTGTTGTACATGTTCCAGAAGAGCTGCAAGTTGGCCTGGTTCACCACATTCCCAATCTGCTGCCGGTAGCTCTGCACCAACTCCGTGTTGTTCACCAGCTCCTCCTGGGCCCAGGGGAGTGGACAAAGGACTCGGGCTCAGAGGGCCAGTGTCCAAGTGTCAAAGCCCTTGCCCCACCCTTGGGGGTGGGGCCCTGGGAGGGGCGGGGCCTCGGGAGAGCAGGCTCCCACCCCCAACTGCTCTTTGACACCATGGACGCACGGATGATAGAAAGGTACTGAGTGAGACTCCAGATGCCAAATAACCATCCGCCTGGCTGCCGGGCACTCCTATAAGTGGCTGTGATTGGGTAAACCCATGCCCTTCAGCAGTTGTCCAAGGTTCCTGAGATGGAGCTGAGATCCCCAGTCCTGCCACCCTGCTCCTGTCTGAGGGTGGCCGAGGTCTGCAGAAGCCCCCATCCCCTTACCTGGCTGAAAAGGTGGGATAGCACCGTGTCAGGTAAAGTGCTGGTCAGGCCGGAGAGCTGCAGGCCAAGGTAGAAGCCAGCATGAATGTCCATCCCCCACATTCTCACCCCCCAACCCAGGCTGGCCACGGCCACACTCACTTTGGTGGCAGCCCAGTCGATCCAGCCTTTGCCGTTTGGGTCAATGTTCATCAGCACCAGCCCCTCGACCAGGTCAGGGAAGATGAGCTGCAGTGAGAGGGAGGCAGGGCTGGGTGGGGTGGTGCACGGGGAGCCCTTATCTTCCCACCTAGAAAATGGGCTTTAAAAAGCTGGTCCTGCAAATCTCACAGGTGACTGGGAGGATCAAAAGAGACAGGAACGCTCTGCAAAGGCTTCGTGGTGCCACTGATAAGGCAACTGGTGACAGCTGACAGCCCTCCTGGGTTACTGCTTCCAGATGCCCACGGGCCTTCCTCCCTCCTTTTGTCGTTGTTAGTTGCTGTCCAGTTGATTGGACTCATAGCATTCTCTGGGTGGTATAAACAGTTTGGGCTCTACTGCTAACCTAAAGGTTAGCAGTTTGAACCCACTCAGCAGTACCACGGAAGAAAGGGCTGGCAATCTGCTTCCACTAAGATTACTGCCAAGAAAACCCTATGTGCACTTCTACTCTGTAACACATGGTATTGCCTCTCTCCCTCCCCCTAGCCTTTTAAAATTCTTTGCTTTATTTTGAACCTACGGCTATATTGCTGTTTTCTGCTGCTTTTAATATACCTTTATAAAACTGAGTATTACACATCTTGAATAGAACATCTTGTTATGTTTTGTAAATATTTTTTCTTTGCTTTTATAGAAACTGAATCCCTAGTGATTGAAATTAATTGGGTTTTCGACAGCTTGCTTTGTGTTGGACACCGGTCACCAAACCAAAAACCAAACCCATTGCTGTCCAGTCAATTCCAACTCAAAGAGACCCTATAGGATAGTGTAGAACTGTCCCATAGGATGTCCAAGCTGTTTTCTTTACAGAAACTGATTGCCACATCTTTCTCCCATGGAGTGGCTGGTGGGTTCGAACTGCCGAACTGCCAGGGCTCCTTGGACATGGTAATACAGCTCTGTATTTTCTGTTTAACTGCCCACGTTTGGAGGAAAATGGTAATATGCGTGCTATACTAGAGCCATGCCAAGTTTGTCTGGGGTGGCAGGGAATGGTCTATAGTTAACAAAATAGTAATGTGTTGAAAGTTTGCAACTGGTGGCGAAGTGATTAAAGTGATAACTGCTAACCAAAAGCTGGGTGGTTTGAAACCCCCAGCAGCTCTGCAGGAGAAAGATATGGCGGTCTGCTTCCACAGAGATTTGCAGGCTTGGAAATCCTATGGGGTCTCTATGAGTTGGAACTGACTCAATGGCAGTGCGTTTTGTTTTTAATTTATTTTTGTTGTTGAGAACACACACAGCAGAGCAAATTCTACACAATTTCTACACCAATTCAACAATTTCTACATGTACAATTCAGTGACGATATTCTTCAAGTTGTGCATCCATTCTCACCCTCCTTTTCCGAGTTGCTCCTCCCCCATTAACTTAAATTCACTGTCTCCTAAGTTTCCTATCTAATCTTTCAAGTTACTTTCAAACTGATCTCATATAGATAGCTCTTAAAAGAACATAATGCTCAAGGCAGACATTCTTTACTAGTTAAGCTAAGCTATTGTTTGGTTTTAAGAAGACTTCGAGGGATATTTTTGGTTTAAGATTTAAAGGTTATCTCAGAGCAATCGTTTTGGGTGTTCATCCAACCTCCATGGCTCCAGAAAGTCTAGATTCCATACTTGGTCATTTGTTTTGACGAAAGAAATATCTTGAATTCTAAAAATTAAGTCTTTGTCTTTAAAGACGAGAAGCTTGTGGGCTCCTACCCAACCTGAGGTTTTTCAAATATGACTTTCTTTAAATCTCACAAGCTTAATGTAAGTGTAATTCTAGGGTAAAAATTATTCATGTTTAATTACTACCTTAGTGAAGGGCAATCCTTATTTAGTGGCTAGAGCCATCAGTTGTACAGTTTGTTGCTAACAGAAATTCTGGTTCTGAATTACAGTTAAGCAAGTTATAGTTTATAGTCGTCCAAGGAGATAAATGAAGAAAGTAATCTTTTCAAAACAAGTAAATTTCCTTGGATAAAAAAAGAAAAAAAGGATCCTTCCAAACGAAAAGGAAGTGGGGTTGGGGGAGGAGGAGAAGGAAGAAAGAGCAGGAAAATCTCCCTGTGGCCAAAGGGTTGCTCCTGGGAGAGACTGGCCCTGGGCCAGTGACACAGTCCCATGGGGGCAGGGCTGGGGGGCTGTGCGGGTACTCACTGCAAACTTGGCCAGCACATAGGCTCCAGCTCCCACTCCGATGCCAATCACATACTTGAACCTGGATTAGAACATGACTGGTAAATCTAGGGCTAGAATGCCATTCCCCACGGATGCCCCAGTCCCCCTCCACGGGGTGGTATCATCCAGGGCAGGCCCCACCCTCGGCTGGAGCCTGGTGGCTCTGTGGTGGTATTGTGTACCCCGTACTCCCTAGCAGAGGGACAGGGGTGGGCCAGGACTCACCCAAAATGCTGCACCACGCTGGGAAGCATGGCGGCCAGCTGTTCCATGGAGGGGAACTGGTACCTGCAGGCAGAGCAGGAGATCAGGGCTCATGGGAAGCCTGGGCACAGAGCTGGGGAAAGCCTGGGGGGGCATGGGGTACCTACCCCTGAGGAAACTGCGACGCCCCCACCTGCTGCCCGGGGGCGTCCACATGGCACACCACGAAGTGCTTGGTGATCTCCTGCATGTCCTCAAAGTTGAAGAAGGTGTTGAAGCACAGCTTGTCTGCGAAGACACATTTCTCAGCTGTGGCTGAGCAGAGGGGGGCAGGAGGGGCTGAGAGGGCAAGTGAGGCAGAGGTGATCAACCTCATGGCCCAATAGGGAAACCAAGGACCGGATAGGTACAGTCACAGAGCTGAGGTGTGGGCCCTGTGGGGAGCAGAGAAGGAAGGCCTCACTGCTCTGGTGGACTTGAGGGCCGAGCAAGGCTGGCTGGGCACTTACGGTTGAGGCCCACGTCATGGTAGGTGAGGATGGCCGGGCGGTTCCCCTTAGGGGAGCCACGGATCACCACGTGCAGAAGGCCATAAGGTGTCTCGATGTCATGCTCCTGGAGAGGACAGACAGCGCTGGGCACTCTGGGCAGGCCCCACTCCTGGCTCTCCTGAGGAATGAGGCTGTGGGCTGTCGGGTCTGTGGTAGGGACCCACGTGGGGCATCCCATTCTCATCACACCAAGCAGCCCCCAGACAGGACAGACCAGATGGAGCAGCCCTTCCCAAGCATGGTAAAGAACAATGTGAACTGGTCTTTGTGGAGAAGTGCAGGGCTCCTTGCACGCCAGTCAGCAGGCCGTGCTGCCCTGGCCTAGCCCTGCCCTTCAGGTCCAATGAGGCCTATGTTCTCCATCTTGCTGCAGTGCCCTTGAGACAGCCTCCCCACTGACCTCTTCACCCCAGCCTGAACCTCAATTCCACCTTGGCCCTCCCCAACTAAGTACCCTTCAAGTGCTCCCTGCTGCTGAAGGGGAATGGCCTCAATAGCACCAGCTAGACCAGTAGCAGTTGCTGTCAAGTCGCTCCCATGTGTGTCAGAGTAGAACTGTGCTTCACAGGGTTTTCAATGGCTGATTTTTCAGAAGTAGATCACCAGGCCTTTCTTTCAAGGTGCCTCTGGGTGAACTTGAACCTCCAACCTTCACTTAGCAGCTGAACATGTTAACTGTTTGCACCGCCCAGGGACTCTAGCCCCAACTAGGGTTCTTGGTAAACAGCTCCATGCCAGCCAAGCCCAACCACCCACTACCCAACCCTTATACCCGCCCCTGGTTTCCACCTCCAGGATACTGCTCAGCTGGTCCTTCCACCTTGAATGCTCTTTCCCAAGGCCTCCCTTCAGGCAGGCCCAGGGTTGGAGACCCACCCTCTCCCCAAAGGCCTTCCCAATGCCTGCTCAGGGATCTTCCTGTGTTCACACCCTTGGTTTTCCTACTAAGGGTCACTAGTCCATCAAGAAACAGTGGATCTAGATGCTGGGGGCTCAAGACCCAGCCCTGCCACTAGTGTGTGCCTTTGAGCAGGGTATGTCACTCCTCTGTGCCCTCTCACCTGAAGCCACCTCACAGGGACTTTGTGAGAAATAAGCACATGGACAACAGATCACTGACCACTTGCTGGACACGTTTCTCATTTACTCCTCACATGGACCCAAGCCACAGAGAAGGAAACTGAGGCTGAGAAAGAAATGACTTGCTAAGGTCAACCCAGAGGGGGCAGATGGGCCTTGCCAGGTAGCCAGCCTCAGTGGCCAGAGGTGTGTCAGGGGTATGGAGGCACCCCCTCCACAGAAGGCTACCCCTGCCGGGGGTCCATGACTCATTCTCTGTCTCTGGGCTCTGGAAGGCAGGAGAGGCATCCCAGGCTGGACAGCTGCAATGCACTTCCTGTGGTATAGAAGGCGGTTCTCAAGGCAGACTCTCAGAGGTCAGTGACCCCAGGGCAGGCTGACTTTCCATACCTAGTTCTTCACCACCCAGACAGGCATGGGTGTGTGGGGTTATGTCTGCCCTCCACTGCGGAGGAGGCCCGTCGGCCCTGTCCACCCCCGGTGTAGCTGCTCAGTCTCAATTTCCCCTCCACCCGCCCTCCACTTCCCCACCCCCGCAAGCCTCAGCCACAGTGCTGGCCCCACTAAGGCTCAGCTCTCCTAGGACAGGAAAGGCTGGGCTTGGGCAGGCCCTGGGGGCGCCAGCCCCACACCAATACCGCGTGGCCCAGTGACTTTGGCTGAACCCTCCGACTCTGGCGAGCTCAGACCCAGATTGGTTGATAGAAGCCCGCAGTCCCTCGGGTTCCTGCACAGGGTGGACGCCCCTCGGGCTGCAGGACCACACGCTCTGAGCTCCCCAAACCCCGAGGCCAAGAGCTCGCATTGGCTCGGGGTGACGTCAGAGCCCCTCCCTCCAGGTGGGCGCCGGCATGAGGCACTGCGGCAGTGAGGGAGGGGGCTCTGACGTCCCTTCTCTGCCAGCCCTCTTCCCTCGCCCGTGACCTTGAGGGATGCAGAGCCCTCAGCGTGGGAGAGAGCTGGAGAGCGGGGACCGTAGAGGGCCGATCCTTTCCGTCAACCGTATCAATAATTCAGGGGACCGTCTACGCAGGCTGTAAGCGCTGACGTCGTCGCCTCTGTGCGGGCGATCGATCCCATGGTCTGCAGACCAGGCGGGCGGGATGGGGGGTCTGCCCTTGCCTCTTCCCTCCATGTGGGTCCTGTGCACCTGGCACCCACCTGGCGCCACAAGCCTGTCGGGCTCAAGGATCCCGCGTTGCCCTAAGGCACGCACGAAGTAAGGCACGGCGACCCTTCCTCCACCCTCCCCCGCAGAGACCCCAGCCTGCAGGAGCCGTCTGCAGTGGCCAGGGCTGAGACTTCCTCGGCCTCTGCCCGCCTGGCACCGAAGTGCCCGGGGACCACGGAGAGCCTCGCACGTAGCCCTTAAGGAAGAAAGAGGCTGCCTGTCCTTCGGTGCTCAACCGAACAACCAAGACACCGCCCCCACCAACACACACGGGCAGGAGGGCAGCCGCCTGCAGACACCCTCGGACACAGGTTGGCAGGGGGAACTCTGCCTCGGGGCTCAGGAAGGACACCAGGTAGAGGTCACACGCCAGTGGATATGCACACACTGACACGCGTGTAGCAGACCTTCGGGGCCTCACGGGCGAGTCCCAGACACGTCGCACCCGTCTCCGCAGAGATGTCATCCGACCCCGCCCTCTCCCTAGGGCCTGACTGCCCCCAGCCACTCCTGCGGACCAGGGAGCTTGGAGCCCTCCGCATTTCCTCAGCAACCCCCACGGTGCGGCACTGCAGGACCAACGAACCAGACACGGGACTGGGGGATGCCCTTCCTCCCAGACCCAGCCGCACTCACCCCGTCCCAGCATTCCGGCATCTTGCCGAGGGAGGCGGCCCCGACTCGACCAGGAAGGACAAACAAAGGCCTGAATCACTCCGCGGGAGGGGCCGCTTGGGAGGAGAGGGTCGACTCTGTGATGGGGCCCCCTTCCCGGGACATTTATACTCGGATCCTGGCCCCGCCGAGGCTGGCCCATCCTCCCTGCGGGCCTCCGGAGCAGCCACTTGCTCGCCCTGAGCCCCTGCTCCCAGATTGGCTGTTGGAAGACAAATCGGGCTCCAATTGGCTTCCGAGGTCCTCACTCCCCCCAGCCCTGCGCAGCTGCTCCCGCCCCCTGCAACACAGAATCCTGGACCGGTCTCCTTATCTCTCCTGCCCCCAGCACCCAGCACTCACCAGCAGCTGCAGCTGCACACGGGGTCCCAGGAACACAGGGATAGGCCACACGCACAGGGATGCCCTGTACACGGTGTCAGACATGCACACCAGTGCAGGATGTGGCAGGACACACAGATATCCCCTAGATGGGCATACCTCTTGACCCATGACCAGAGTCCCAGCCTCCCAGCACCACCTAGCTTCCCCACAAGGAAGGCCTGGGAAGTGACTGCTGTTTGGGGCACCAGGGTAGTGGCCCTGCTTCAAGAGGATAACTCCTCCTTCCCTAGGGCAGCTCCCACTCTGCCCACATGTATGCCCAATGCCTGCCCACTCTGCTGCAAGGCGGTTCTGGGCCAGGGTTTCTGGACAGACTGCAGGGCCAGGGGCACGGAGGGGCACCCCCATCCAGCTTCAAGGACGGGAAGAAGGATCAGGAGGCAGCCTGTCGCACCTGACATGCCCACCCTTTCCTGGGGCCTGTGGGCTTGGCTCCCAGGCTTCTGGGGAGCAAGGTGCAGGAGCCTCTGCCAGGATTTGGGGAGGTGTGCTGATCTAGAGCAAACAGAGAGCGGGAGGCAAAGGAGAGGAAATGGGCCAGGGAGGTGAGCAAAAGAGGGAGCCCAAGGGCTGAAAAAAGCAGAGCGCCAGAGAGAAGGCGGGGTGCTGGGTGCCTCTGCCCCCATTCTGTCTCTCTAGGGTAGGAACACGCCATGTGCCCCAGCCTTCACTGACAGCCCTGCATGCTGGCTGGCAGCCTTGAGGGAAGGAGGTGGGCTCCTGCACCTGATGACCTGGTCAACACCTGCCTGGGACACTATTCCTGGCTGTATCCCTGCCTTGGTGGGGGGCACAAATGCCCCTTACCCAACTCTGCCCTCTTGTTCTGGGGGCCTGGGCAGAGGGCTTGGCCCTGTACCCCCCACCCAGGTAGCCAGGGGGGAGGATGGGGTGACCCCCTGGCCCTCACATTCTGGCCCTACAGCCACCTCAGCACAGAAAGAGGTTCAGACATCTGAGGCAGATTGCAAAGGCACAGCCCCTGTCCTCTGCTCCTGCCCCTGCCGCCAAGTCCTTCCATATGGCTCTCAAAGGAGGGGTGTGTCCCACCTGTGTCAGGGATCAGGCCAGGGAGAGTAAAGCTTTCGGCCAACAAGTCCCTGCTTGCTTCCCCCAGCCCCCATGTAACCTATGCTCACTCTAACCTCTAACCTCCCTACCCTCCAGCCCAGGTGAGAAGCTGACCTCCAACACTGCCCACTCCAAGCCACGGCCCCCCATTTCTGCTCAGCTCACTGGCTTCAAATCACACAGACCTGAGTATAAGTCCTGGCTCCCCCTCTAACTGGGTGACCTTGGGCAAGTTTTTAACCTCTCCGGGCCTCAGGTTTCTCAACTGTAAAAGAGGTCTAGCGTATTCCTCACCGGGTTGCTATGAGGATGAAAAACACCCGCATCAATTGCTCCAGACTTGACCCGAGGGCCTGCACAGCCCTGGTAGGGGAGAAATGGGACGTTTGTGTGCCTCTCCCTGTCACCTCTTCCCTGGAGTTGTGCAGTACTGTGGTCACACAAGGCAGGTTCAGGTCTCGCTCCCTCCCATGTGGTGGTTAAAAGCAGGGCTGTGGAGCCAGCCAGACCCAGGTACCAGCCAGCCATAGTTCTGACCTTAGGTGAGTCTGACTCAACCTCTCTGAGCCTCTGCATCTGCAGATGGGAGAAACAGCACAGGGAGCTGCAAGGCTAAGACATGTAATCTTCACAAGCCTATGAGAAAGGACTAGCATATACAGATGAGGAAACTGAGGCACGGAGCGGTTAAGTAATTTTCCCACTCAGCAAGAGGCTGGGAGTACATTATTGAGAGTGGCAAACACTTATTAAACTGTGTCCCATGTACCAGGCCTTACTGCTTTTAATACCCACTTTACAGATGAGCAAATTGAGGCACAGAGAGGCTAGCTAACGTGTCCAATGTCAAACAGCTAGTGATCCCAGTGCCAGGAGCACTCTATGCTCTGGCGATCACTAGCCCATACTGCCTCCCTGGACACAGCTGCTGTGTGCCAAGTGTCTGAGTGCTTGGCCTGCAGGCAGCATCCCCAACCTTCAAAAACACACAGGTGAGGTCTGAGCTCCTTGTCTCACTGCACAAATGAGGTAGCTGAGGTAGAGCTAACGTCCTTGACGTCATGCGGCCGTAAGCAGCAGAGCCAGACCTGGACACAGGTCTGTCTGGCTCTCGCTTGTCCCTCTGCCTTGCTCATCCTTGCCTGGACCCAGTGAGGTGAAGGGCAGTGACTCAGCCTGCCCCTGTGAAATGAGATAAAAGCCCTATCAGGCCTCCACCTAGATATCAGCCAAACTTATGGCTGCTTTTCAAAAATAAATAAATAAAAGGAGACTCTGGTGTGGACAAGAAGGTGCCTTTTAACACATGCTGCCCTTTACCAGGGGAAGGGTCTGAGAATCAGGGTCCTGCACACCGCGAGCACTGCCCTGCGCGTGGGCCCAGCACCCAGTGTGGAGGACTCGGTCTGCTGGGGTGGCTGCTCTTCAGGGGGCTTCAGGGGCGGGGAGGGGGTCCTCCTCCACGACCCCAGAACCCCCACCCCTGCAGCAGGTGTGTGTGTGTGTGTTGGAGGCTGGCAGGAAACCCCACTCAGCACCCCCGACGTGGGACCGGTGTGTCAGGGCAGGGTCCCCTCCTCTATGGCCTTTTTGCCCATGTGTCTGGCCCTGATCTCTGGTGCCTACCAGCTTGGGCCACCTCCCGCCATCCTTCCTCCTGGGCTCCCACTCCTTCCCCACTTCCCTGTCCCCATCCTTCATCTGTGTTTGGAGATGGCACTCCAGGGATCTGAGTATGTGCACATTTGGCTGTGCTGAAGGCTCCTCTCACGTCCTTGAAGGGGCGCGTGACCAAGGACTGACGCACAGGCCGATCCTCACCGCAGAGCTGCTGGCCCCCAGAGAGGAGCAGCAGACAGCCCCACCTGCCACGTCATCCAGACCAGGAGGCTGGTGCTGTCACGGGACTTGGGAATTGGCCCAAACTGAAGTCAGGCCCAGATCAGGGCACTGGCCTGGGGGCTAGTTCCATCTAGCCAAGAGAAAGGTCCTGGAAGGGTCTGCATTTGCTCAGCAGGTTTTGACACCCGTGGGGCCCCAGCAACCGGCAAGACTCCCAGTGTAAGTCACACTCCTCTCTCTGCCTACAGATAGCAGATGTCTGCTGCCAGACATTTCCAGAGGCACAGAAATAAATGGCCACTCTGCGCCTCAGAGGGGAGACATGGCAGGCCCCGCGAGCAAGAGCATTGTGTGGAGGAATAAAAACAAAGAACGATTTCAGTTTTCACAGAGACTCTGGCATCAAACGAAGGACGGACGACATGGTTGTCCAGGCAACCGCTGCCATGGAGACAGGAGCTATTTCTGAGCATCGACCTGGCTTTCATTGGTGGAAAATGCTGATTCAGATCACAACATCCTTCACTCCCTTCTCTGTCCCCATCCTTCCCCCAATGTCCTGTTCAAGGAGGAAGGGTAGGTCGGACCGCCTCGGGCATCTCTCCACTGGGCAGGGGGCAGGTGTAGCTGCTTTGAGCAGTGGGAGTGGTCCTGGAGGCCACTCTGGGGTGGGGCACACAGAAGGCTATAATCCTCCTCTGGGACCAAGCCAGGAGGTAGGGGGCCAGCCAGCTGTGGTCCCACATCTCAGAAGGTTGAACAGGGTGACCTACCTTCCAGTCTGTGTCCACAGTCAAGAGGAAGGCATCTGAGTTCTCCTACAGAAAGGCAGACAGATAGAGCAGAGTCAGACCCTGCTGGCCTGGGGGCCCACAGGGCTCTGTCTCAAGTGGACACGATTTCTCTGTTCCCTGGTCTATCTTGTTGTTCCTGATGCCGCTGAGTTGATTTCAACTCATAACAACGCCAGGAGACAGGGTAGAACTGCCCCATAGGGTTTTCTTGGCTGTAATCTTTACGAAAGCAGATTGCCAGGTCTCTCTCCCAAGGAGCTGCTGTGTGGGTTAGAACGACCAGCTTTTCAGTTAGCAGCACCAAGTGCTTAACCGTTGCACCACCAAGAACAGATAATTCAGTTCCCTCGTCTATCTTAGGAGCCCTGGTGGTGCATCGCTTAAGAGCTCGTCTGCTCACCAAAAGGTCAGCAGTTTGAATCCACCAGCTGCTCCTTGGAAACCCTTTGGGCAGTTCTATTCTGTCCTATAGGGCTGCTATGAGTCGGAATCGACTTGACTGCCACGGGTGGGTCTATCTTAATAAGAGCAATCAAGAGTGTACAAAGGGCCAGGCAGGGAAGTATTAAGTCTTCGGCAGATGAGCCCATGAGCAGCTGCTGACACTGATTTTCCTTATTAATTTAAAACATGAAGATTTCCATTTCACAGGTGAGAAAGGCGAGGCTCAGAGAGACCGAGTTGCAGGCTCAAAAGCAGTGGGATCTCTGACTCCAATTCCTTGGTCTTCCTCCTGGCCCTGCTGCCCCTTCCCCCCAACCCCCCGACAGCCAATTTTCATGGTCTAACCATCGAGGCACAGGGCAGAGGCAGAGAAGGAACATTTGATGATTTATGGGCAGTCCTGAGAGGCGAGAGTTACGATCACACCCATTTTAGGGATGGGGAGCTGAGGCCCACACAGGAAGGGAGTTGAGGAGGCTTTTCTAACCTGGGCCAGCGGGGGTGGCAGTTGCTCGGTGCACTGTCCACTCCTGCCTTTTCTGGCCTGCCTGCAGCTTGCTCTCAAAGCACGGAGGTCTGAGTTTACACTGCACAGGTGATTTATACTAAGCGGGGTGAGCCTTTGGTTAGTGGAACCAAGTCTGGTTCTGCTCTCAGTAGAAGGCGACCGGGCTGAGGGGAAGGGAATGGGGGCTGGTTGTTGATGAATCCTTGCACAACGGGGCTGAGCAAGGAGACTTGCGAAATGTTTGTACTGAAGACACTAAGGGGGCAATTATCTCAGGAGAGTCACAAGGAGGCAGTTTTGTTAAAAACACTCAGATAAGGAGGATAGGGCAGATAATGGCAGGGTGCGCTGTGTGCCCCTCGGGTGCTTGGGAGTCCCAGGAGATTGGGGGGCTGTAGGAGCGGCAGGACTGAAAAAAACACAAAGACACTGCTAGAGCAATACAAGCCAGTTCAGAGACCTGGAGGTCCAGGAGGAGCTGAGTGATAACTTCAGGGGTAAAGGCGGGAGGGAGAGCCCAGGTGAGAGGAGCTGGCCAAGCATAGGAGGGGCTGTGGGAGGCTGAGAGGGGACACTGGGGCGGAAGAACAAGCAGCAGATCCCCACGGAGTCCTGGACAGCCCTGGCATTGAAGTTGTCAAAGGCAAGAAAGTCTGAGGTGACCACAGGGATGGGATGCCCACGCATAAGCAGGGATTCACCCCTCTCTGGAAGAGTTAAAAGTGAAGCTGACAGGCCCATTTGCACACTGCAGGTGGAAAAGGAGAATCCACCTGAGGGCACCAGCCTGGAAGAGCACACCACATAGCTCTTGAAGGCTGAGTCCACAGGCCTACACCAGCTCGTCACAACACCTGGAAAGACCGCGCTGAGAGCACTGAGGGTTGTCTTCGGGGTCAGGGACAGGGCTTTTAATGCACTTTGGAATAGGAGGACGTGACCAGGTCCACCGCAGGGGACTTGTGCTGACTGGAGAAACCTCCAGCAGGGGATTGAAACGCACACCCTCAAGCAAGGTGGGAACACTGTGGGGGCAAACACTGGTCATGGTGGCAGGTGGACCAAGTTTGATTTCAGCCCCCAACCACAGCAGAAGCAGCAGAAAGGCAGCACCCCTAGGAAAAGGCGGGAGTGTGCCCCTCAAGACAGGGAAGGAGGGAGGGGGCAACAAGGGGCTATTCAGACTGGGCAGAGATACGTTGTGGGGCCGCCCTGGCAGGGATATCTCTTGGGGTGCCCCCTGCTGAGGTGACAGGCACAGGCGGTACCAGGCCAACACACCCTCATGTACCACGGGGCCTGGTCAGGACCACTGATGCACCCCCACCCCAGCAGACAGACCCCCTTGAGGGCTATAATGGAACCCCACACTTAAGCCCTTGTGATGGAAGGTTTCCTGAGGACCACCATTGCCCCACCAGGCCTTCCCAAGAGAGTTGGTCTCTATTTATATACACCTCAAAAGACTGCTTGTGGGGAAAAGCGGATTTCCATTAAGTTTTGAGAAATATATTTCTTTTGAGCTGGATCACAACTTGCGGCATCCTCCCAGTCTGTGTCTTTACTGACAGCCTACTATGTGCAAAACACTGTGCTAGGTGCTGGGGAGACCAGGACTAGACAGACAAGATTCCCGCTCCCAGGAGCCTGGGGAGGGTAGGGGTGGGCTGGGTCAGATGAGGAGCCAGCCCTGCAGTTTCTGGGGCTAGAATATTCCAGCCTGAGAATATGGTGGGCATGTCTGAGGACCAGTAGCCAGCCAGGGAAGACGGAAAGGGGTGAGCCAGGGGAGAGCATGGGAAAGGGGTGCAGATCACACCCCAGGCCCCAGGAAGGCTGTGGCTGTGACTGAGTGAGATGGCAGCATGGCACTGATGACATTCCAGCAAAGCAGTGACATGCTGTACTTTGAAAGGTCGTGTAGAACAAAGGCAGAAGCAAGGCAGCCAGTGAAGAGGCCTCTGCAAACATCCAGGACCCAGGAGGGAGTGGAATGGTAACAAAAAGCCCTGCAGTGTCCCCTGGCCACTCCCGGGGAGGGGCTGCCCTCCAATATTCGGGGTCTTATAAATTAACTCAAGGTCCTGCCTTAAAGATAAGGCTGCACCGTTCTTGGGGACAGGACGGCTGGCCTTATGTAGCTGGATCCCCTGAATCCTGGCTTGCTGCTCAGACCCCAATACTTGCTGCTTGGTGGCTCTTGGGCTTACCTTCTGGGGGCAGGCTCAGGGGAGCCTGAAGAAAGTAGAGAAGGGCTGCCTGAAGATTCCAGGGACTGGGTTCCCAGCTTTGCCCTCTGTAAATGAGGACGTCGGAACAGCATAACCAGCCTGAACCCCGCAGCCCTGGCATCCCAGAATTCCACGAAGGGTGGGCCGACAGCCTCTCCTGGCAAGGAGGTTTGTGTTGCAGTTCCCAGTAGAATTGAACAGGGAGAGGGTGCCAGGCAAGCGTGGGTGGAAATCTGGAATCTAACGCCTGATCCCCAGATGAAGGGGGCTTTGGGTAACTTAGTAATCCTTGAGGGTCTCAGCTCAACTGCTCCGGGTGGTACTGTTGGTAATACTGGCCCTTGAAACTCAGAGGCTTGTAGGGAAAAGACAAAGAAGTAGGAAGCACCCGGGACAGCCCTGCCCAGTGGTTACTGCCTGGGGCTGTAGGTTACCCAGAACCAGACGCTGAGTACAGCCTCATTCCCTGCCAGCTGCATGGCCTTGGCCAAGTCAGATGCCTTTTCTGTGCCTGTTTTCTCATTACAAAGTTTTCTCAGTCACACAGGTAGCAGAAACCACAGTGAGGTTGGCTGAGTCTTAACCGAGTGGGCACTCAGGCCGGATGGAAGGTGGGGACAAAGCCTGTGAGGGTGGCATAAGGATTCTGGGCACGTGGCACGTGTCTAGTCCCCATGGAGCGTCAGCACTTGTTACCGTCGTCATGACTGGAGGGAAGGCACGAGGTTTCCTTCTTGGCCACCAGGTGGCACCCTCGGCTCCGGGACCGACTCACCAGCTCGGTGGCGTCCTGGCCCCGGAGCAGCGGCTTCTCCTCCGGAAATCGCAGCTCCTGCAGCCCCGCCATGGTCACGTCGTGGAGCAGCAGCCCTGGGGAGGGAGGGCGAGGGAGAAGGTTGGGGCCTGCGGCGGCGGGGATGCCGGGGGAGAACAGGGATGGGGCTGCGGCACTCAGGCACCACACTGACCGTCCAACCCCAGCACCCCAAGCGCTGGCCCATGGGAGCGCTTCACCCAGGGAACCGAAGTCTCCTGCAAGACCGGCTGATTTGGCTCTGGGGACGCCATTCTATCATTGCTCTTCAAAATTAAAACATATTTCAAAAAAATAGAAAAAAGCAACGCATGATCCCAACTCAAAGCAACCTTTTAAGGCAGGACAGAACTTCCCCACAGGGCTTCCAAGGCTGTAAATACTCGCTCACGCTGACTGTCAAATCTTTCTGCTGGTGGGTTCAAACTGCCCACCTTTCAGTTAGCAGCCAAGCACTTAACCACTGTGCCACCAGGACTCCTCCCATTAAGATTACAGCCTAGAAAAGCCTATGGGACAGTTCTACTCTGTCAGATGGGGTCACCAGGCGTTGAAAATCAACTCAGCAAGTAACAACAGCGGAGCAGGAAAGAAGCCAGAGAGGACTCAGGGCCCTAGTTCCTCTAGGACAGGCTCTGGAGCCCTCACTTGGATTTCAGGATGGCATAGACTGGGAAGCGCTAAGAGAAACTAGGTAAGGACATGGCCTGGAAACTCATAAAAGGACTACACTTGGCAAATAAACATGGAAAAAAGCTCACTAGATGGAACTGGCCAAGTTTTCAGTGCTGGCAATGCGTGGAAACCGGCAGTTCCCTGTATCATTTGTGGGCGTATAAATTAAGGGCAGCTTTGCAAAACGAATCAAAATTATTTAAAGGCTTCATACTGTTGGACTCAGCAATTCCCTCTCTGTGGGAAATTTCCCAAGGAGACCATCCGAGAGGGCATTCAGTGACTTAATCTACAAGAAGGCTCACCACATGCTATTTATAATAGAGGAAAACTGGAAGCGACTAAATGTCCATTGGTAGGAGTCCCTGAGTGGCACAAACTGCTAAGGTTGGCAGCTCGAACCCATCCAGACGCACCTCAGAAGTCAGGCCTGGCGATCTCCTTTTGAAAGGTCATAACCCTGAGAACCCTATGGGGCAGCTCTACTCTGCACACATGCGGTTGCCACGAGTCACAATCAATTCAACAGCAACTAACAACAAGGGACTAGATAAATAAGTTATGGGCCAATCACTTTTAAAAGGTTATTTAATAATATGGGAAAATGCTTATGTCATAATAAATAGAAAAAGCTGTTACAGAACAAAAATACAGTATTATCCCAATTTTGAAATATAAATATGAATAGCCTGGGAGAACATACATCAAAACGTTAACAAGAGTGATCCCTGGGTAGTGGATTGAAAATTAGTGTCTATAATAAATAATCAGGAAAAAAATTTTTTTAACTATGTGCTTGAAGATCAATAGCAATTCCTTATTTTTGGAATGCATTTCCAAGCTCACAAAGTGCTTTCTTGTGCTATTTTATTTCACCCTGATGACATGGGTTCAGTGCTTTGCCCAGACAGGGCCAGGACTCAAAATGGGGTCTCCAGAATACCAGGCCAGTGCTCATTCTATACACCACGGCTGCCTGGTCTGGAAGGTGGGTTCCTTCCTACTTTCTTGCTCTCCTTCCTTTCTTTCTTTCCTTCCCTCTCTCCTTCCCTGCTTCCCTCCCGCCTTCCTCCCTTCCTCCTTGCCAACTTCATTTTCAGCCTTTCTAAAGGGTAAACCCCTCAGATTTTCCCTTCTGCCCCCAAAGGCCAACAATCTCCACCAGCTAGTTGGTCAGAAGAAACCCCCCACCCCATCCTACTCCCTCTGCTCCTTCTACTTCTTCCTGTGGACCGGCCAGAGATCTGGGGAGTCTATGCAATGGTTGTCCAGCAACCAGGGGACACAAAGCCTGTGCGTGGACACCCACTTCTGTGATGGGGCAGCTGCCATGAGACCAGGTTGCAGCTCCCAGCCTTCCCTGGCCTTCCTTCCCTCCTGGGAGAAGCCCATTGCCGGAGTCAATTCCAACTCATGGTGGCCCCACGTGTTACAGAGTAGAACTATTTCATAGAGTCTTCTTGGCTGTAACGTCTATGGAAGCAGGTTACCAGGCCTTTCTTCTGTGGCCACTGGGTGTGTTAGAACCGCGAATCTTTAAGTTACTAAAAAAAAAAAAAAAAAAACAAACCCACTGCCGTGGAGTCAATTCCCACTCATAGAGACCCTACAGGACAGAGTAGAGCTGCCCTGTAGAGTTTCCAAGGAGCGCCTGGTGGATTCGGACTGTGGACCTTTTGGTTAGCAGCCGTAGCACTTAACCACTACGCCACCAGGGTTTCCACTTTACTAGTCAAGCTCAATTCACTTACACCACCCAGGGACCTTGTTGCAATGGCGGTGCCTCATAAAAGTAGGGTGGTCCTCACTGGAGGCTAGTTTGGGATTCACACATGCTGGGACAGGGCTAGGAGTTGCTGGCCACCCAGTCCTCATGGAAAAGCCCCCTGGGAGAGTACTTGTCCTCAGCCCAAGGAGGCAGGGCATCGAGGCCAGGGCCCAGGCTTCAGGTCGCAGCACTGCCGGGCTCTCCTGGAGTGCTGTGTTTCCAGTAGTTTCCGGGGAAACTAGCTAACACAATGCAGATGGGCTGTATTTTTAGCAAGGCATCCTCTCTCCCCCCTCTCCCACCCTTTCTCTTCCACTCTTCTGATGTGTGCACACTCATCCGTCCATCCCAGTGGGGAACTGGAAACAGGGCCCCCACCTTGAAAAACTCTTCCCCCATCAGGAGTTTTTTTAGCTGCTCCCTCCCTCGACACCCAGCTCAATTAGATGCTTGGCAGCACTGGGGTGTCCCCGCCCTCACCCAGGCCTGTTATGAAACCACCCTGGAGACCATCGTCCCCAAGGACGAGGATGGTGCTATTAAAAGGGTTGAGAGTGGGCAGTGCAGGGACAGATGGCCTGTGATGCCGGGGATCCAGGGAGCCAGGTCTGTGTCAGCCCATGAAACAGAGACAGCCAGGTCCCAGTGTGGAGATGTGGGACTCCAGGATAAAGGAGCCAGAGTGGACATTCCCACAGGACAGTGGCAGAGAAGTTTCTTCCTAAGAAAGTTATGATTTAAAAAAAAGGCAGCTAAATGATAAGGCTAAAGATAATGAGGCTCCTATTAACCTCCCTCGGAGTTCCTGGGTGGCACAAACGGTAAACGCTCGACTACAAGCAGAAAGGATGGCAGTTCAAACCCATCCAGAGGTGCCACGGAAGGCGGGCCTGGCGATCTGCTTCTGAAAGGTCGCAGCCTTGAAAACGCTATGGAACCCAGTTCTACTCTGCACACGTGGGGTTGCCATGAGTGGAAATCAACTTTACAGCAACTAACAACATCAACCTTCCACAAAGGAAGCCTGGTTGAGGTCTGTAAGGGGTTAAATGGCTGAGAGCAGGGTGGAGTGGGGGAAACCCGGGGTCTATGAAGCAACAGAGATGGCCCTTTTTGCTCTGCCATTGTTTTTCTTCTATTTTTCCCTCCTGATTCCCATTCCCTGAAGGCAGCAGGAGTGTTAGAAACATGCGGGCTTGAGATGAATTTCAACCCCTCCACATATTAATGGTTTGGCCTTGAGTCACTGAAACCATGGCCAATATTTCTTCTAGAGTACTCCCTTCCCAGCTTTATTTTGGGCACATCACTAAAAAGATTCCTTATCTGTAAAATGGAAGCGCTAGCCTTCCTCTGCCTACCTCCAAAAGCTTTGAGGTACACCAGAGACGGTAGATATGAAAAGGACTTTTAAGTGGAAGATCTCGTACATGCTTGATTGATACAAAAGTCATTGACTACAGGTGATTAGGGTCTTCCTTACTTCCTCTTACATACTTAAGAAAACCTTGTAGTTAAATAAATTATGGAATATTTACATCCTGGAGTACCATGCAGCTATTTAAAAATGAGGCAGTTCCATGTAAACAGATAAAACCCAAAAAACCAAACCCACTGCTGTCGAGTCGATTCCGACTCATAGCGACCCTATAGACAGAGTAGAACTGCCCCATAGAGTTTCCAAGGAGCGCCTGGCAGATTCAAACTGCTGACCCTTTGGTTAGCAGCCGTAGCACTTAACCACTACGCCACCAGGGTTTCCATGTAAACAGATAGGGAAGGCATTTTACAGGATGCAATTAAGAGAAAAAGGGACGTCACAGAATAATAAGAATAAGCAATCCCATTTATGCAAAAAAAAAATTGTACTGAACAGGTATATATATATTTGAAAATTCTAAGAAAAAGTTCTCAAATGATTCATAGTGAATTGCAACAAGGAGGAAGAATGTCAGTTTGACGGGAAGGTAGTAAAATGGAGATTTTTATTCTATATGTCAGATGTTAGGAACTGAATTGTGTCCCCCCACAAATGTGTGTCAACTTGGCGAGTCCATGATTTCCAGTATTGTGTGACTGTCCACCATTTTGTCATCTGATGTGATTTTCTCATGTGTTGTAAATCCTACCTCTATGATGTCAACGAGGTGGGATTAGAAGCAGTTATGTTAATAAGGCAGGACTCAATCTACAAGATTGTTGTTGTTATGTGCTGTCAAGTCGGTTCCAACTCACAGCGACCCTACAGGACAGAGCAGAACTGCCCCATAGGGTTTCCAAGGAGCGGATGGTGGATTTGAAAATCCTACCTTTTGGTTAGCAGCCAAGCTCTTAACCACTACGCCAACAGGGCTCCTCCAAGATTAGATTGTGTCTTAAATCAATCTCTTCTGAGATCCAAAAGAGAGAAGTGAGCAGAGAGACATGGGGACCTCTTACCACCAAGAAAGCAGAGCCAGGAGTAGTGCCCATCCCTCCCCTACCCCAGGTCCCTGCACTGAGATGCTCCTAGACCAGGAGATGATTGATGACAAGGACCTTCCTCCAGAGCCAACAGAGAGAGAAAGCCTTCCCCTGGAGCTGGTGCCCTGAATTCGGACTTTCAGCCTACTAGACTGTGGGAGAATAAATTTGTCTTTGTCAAAGCTATTCACTTGTGGTATTTCTGTTACAGCAGCACTAGATAACAAAGACACCAGGTTTAATTAAATCTAAAAAACCCAACTCATAGCAACCCTATAGGACAGAGTACAGCTACCACACAGGGTTTCCAAGGCTGTAATTTTTATGGAAGAAGATCGCCACATCTTTCTCCTGTGGAGCAGCTGGTGGGTTTGAACCACCAACCTCTCGGTTTGCAGGTAAGCACTTAACCAGAATGCCACCAGGGCTCCTTGTTCTAGGGACCAGGACCTGGCTACCTTTGGAGGCCATTACTCAGCATACCCCCCCGACCCCATCCCAAACACTCCTGTGGCCCCACCTTGGCCCACGTTGTTCACTTTGCCCCAAGTGCCCTCCTTCTCCTTGGACTGATGGAAAGCCAACTTCAACATCCACTTTGAATGGCTCCTCCTCCAAGTTTTCCAAGAGCACACCCACTCCACACCCTAGGCTTCTCCCCTCCTCGTGGGAAATCTCATGGGATTGGTTTCATCGGAGCCACAGTACTTATCACTTTCCTTCATGAATTTGTTAATTTTTAGTTTTAAAAAATATAACTTAAATTTCATGTACTACACATACACTGAGAAAAAACAGAAAAACAGGCATGAAAAGAAGAAAGTAAAAATCACATATAATCCTATTGACCAGAGGAAACCACTGTTAACATTTTGGCATATATCCTTTCATTCTTTTTTAAGCATTGAAAAAATAATTTAAAATAAGCAAAAAAACACTGTTTTGGAACATCTTTTGGACTCTGGAGCCAGACAGCCTGGTTTGAATTCTAGCCAGCCATTCATCAGCTGTGTGACCTTTGGCAAGTTACCTAACCCCTCTGTGCCTCAGTTTCCTCATCTGTAAAAAGGAAAAAATAGTTCACACACTTTATTGGGTTGTAATAACAATGAGTTAATGTATCTCGAGCTCTTACGACTGTGCCTGGCACATGGCATATGACATATAAGTGTGAGCTGTCATCACCGTTATTGTTATTACACTTATATTGGGGGACATCTGTTCAGATGGATAAATAACCTTTATAATTAGCAGCTACCTGGGATTCCCTGGTATGATGCACTCCCATTTATTTAACCTTCTCTACTGTTTTTTTTTTTTTTTTTTTAGGCATTTAGGTAGTTTCTACCTTTTTTCTATAAACATCCTGGAACCAACACCTCTGCACACATTTTTATTTGTTCCTAAAAATTCATGAGTCACAGATCACACATATTTTTAAGCTTCTGATACAACACTGCCAATTTGTCCTTCATAAAAGTTGTACTAGTTACCCTCCGAAGCATGGAGCAACAGCCTGCCCATGTCCCCACACCCACACACCGGCCGGCGGCCCCGGGCACACTTCATGTTTTGCACATCTCCCCCCTCCTCCAGCGGCCCCCACCTCCTCACCCATCTATGTACACACCACCTTCTTTATTGTAGCACCCCGGTCATTTACTGAAATAGATGAACTGGAAATGAGATTTGGGGTCCTATTCTGAGCCTCCTAGGGCAATTCCAAGGACCCCTGGTGGCCCGAAGGTTAAGTATTAGGCTGTTAACTGAAAGGTTGGTGGTTTGAACGTACCCAGCAGCTCTGCAAGAGAAAGACCTGGTGATCCGCTCCCGTAAAGATTACAGTTTAGAAAACCCTAAGGGGCAGTTCTACTCTGTCATCCCAACCAAAAAACCCAGTGCCATCGAGTCATATACGGTCTCTATTAGCCAAAATCGACACAGCGGCATCTCACGACTACAACAGGGCAAGTCCATGACTCAGTTTCTCACACATGTAAAATGTGGATTGACCTACCTACCAACAATCAAACACCATTTAATCCCAGTCTATAAAATTATATGGATTTCTTAACAAAAAAAAAAAAGAAAAAAATTTTTTTAATTTTTAGAAAATTGTATGGGGTGCACATTCCTACATTAAAATAAAACCATAA
Organism: Loxodonta africana; assembly: GCF_030014295.1. Lineage (NCBI taxonomy): Eukaryota > Metazoa > Chordata > Mammalia > Proboscidea > Elephantidae > Loxodonta > Loxodonta africana. Next base: position 58,613,365 of record NC_087362.1, read on the forward strand.
TTCTAGACAGAACTGGAAAAAAAAAGTGCTTTTTAATCAAATAGATTTTTTTAAATTTCCAAGATCCACTATCTAGGCTCCCAAGGGACCATTTCAGAGAACCAAATTTGCCATTGCAGAGCTCCCTCTGACTCCAAACAGTCTTGGAAACATATTGTTTGAGTACAAATGCACTAAAACAATCACCTGCCTACTTGTGAATAGACTAACGTTCCACTTTCCCACATCACATGAAAAAAAAAAAAAACACCCAGCTACAAAAGGCACCAAGAGCCCGCCCTCTGAGAACCATAGAGCTTGTGTGTACAGCCGACAGTGGTACTGGGCTCCTTCAGTGTATCATCTCAGCTCTTTCTCACGATGCGAACAAGGCAGAGCTGTTATTCCCATTTTACTGATGAGAAGACTGAGGGTCAGAGGAGTTACGAACTTACCCAGAAGCTCAGAGAATCAGAAGAGACCCGAAATTCCCATACAGATTCTAAAATCCCTGCCTCTTTTGTCCCTGCTTCTATAAGGCAAAGGAAACCCTGGTGGCATAGTGGTTAAGTGCTATGGCTGCTAACCAAGGGTTGGCAGTTCAAATTCGCCAGGCACTCCTTGGAAACTCTATGGGGCAGTTCTACTCTGTCCTATATGGTCTCCATGAGACAGAATCGACTCGACAGCACTGGGTTTGGTTTTTTTTTTTTTTTCTATAAGTCAACAGAGGGCATCTGGAAACTTCCAGCCTAGATAAGCACTAGTTACCAGTGACACCTCCTGCTATGTCCTGTACCACTCCTCTCTTCTCCTGGAAAAAAAGGACACCAGACCTGGGCACCTGGCTTTCCCGACAGATGTCCGGCCAGAACGCCCAACCTCAGATGCTGTGTCCCCTCCATCCCATACAATGGAAACCTGAGGCTCCCCCAGAAACACATCTCAGAAAGGCCTGGGTTATGCAGAGAACCCAGGAAGGAACTGGGACATCCTGGAGGTAGGGAATCAGGTGACCAGAGCACAGGCAGGCTGGGGAGACCCCAGGACATTCGGGAGACAGCTCAGGGACAACAGCCCTGCAACTGCCATCTGCTGTTTGCTTGCCATTCACACACATCGTCTTATCTAGTCCACCGAAGAGCCCGACCAGGTAGGCACCAAGACTATCCCATTTTACAGATGTGGAAACTGAGGTGTTGGCCTGCAGTCAGGCAGTTAGAACACAGCATGATGGCTCCGTCTGGCTCCACCTCTTCTTGCCAGCAGTATGGGCTTGAGGAAGCAACCAAACTCATCGGTAAAATGGGAATCATAATAAAATGGAAGAATGTGAAACTAAATAAATAAACAACGAAATAGATCTGAGTTTAAAAAAATGGTTCAGTGGGACAATTTTCTAATGCTGATGTGAGGGCAGAGAGGTAGAGGCCTCCTTGAAGTTATCCTGGAGGGGCAGGTATGTGAGGCTGGACTTCAGTCAATAATTACTGAGCACGTGCTTTTTGCTGTATGCCATCACTGTAAACTGGCTACCACTCTTGACTGTGATCTGCTTATCTCCGATTCCCACTCCCAACGACAGAGTAGAACTGAGTAGAACTGCCCCGTAGGGTTTCCAAGGCTGTAATCTTTTTTTTTCCTAAATTTTATTTATTTTGTTGTTGCTGTTGGAAATATACACAGCAAAACATATACACCAAATCGACAGTTTCTACACGTACCATTTAATAACATGGATTCAATTCTTCAAATTCTGCAACCATTCTCACATTTTCAGAGTTGTTCGTCCCTCATTAACATAAACTTCCTGCCCCCTAAAGTTCCTATCTAATCTTTGGAGTGGCTGTTGTCAATCTGATCCCGTATAGATAGTTCTTAAAAGACCATAATAATAAAAGCAGATCTTTTATACTAGTTAAGCTAAACTATTGTTCAGTTTTAAAATGACTTTAGGGGATAGTTTTGGCTTAAGGTTTAAAGATGACCTGAGGCTAATAGTTTCAGGGGTTCATTCAGCCTCCAAAGCTCCAGAATGTCTAGAGTTTATAAGAATTTGAAATTCTGTTCCCCAGGGCCATAATCTTTACCAGAGCAGACTGCCACATCTTCCTCCCATGGAGCAGCTGGTGGGTTCAAAGCGCCGACCTTTCGGCTAGCAGTTGAGCACTTAACCACTGAGCAACCAAACCAAATCCACTGCCATCGAGTTGACTCCAAATCATAGCGACCCTATAAGACAGAGTAGAACTGCCCCATAGTGTTTCCTAGGCTGTAATCTTTACGGAAGCAGACTGCCACACCTTTCTCCCACAGATCAGCAAGTGGGTTCGAAAAATCTCAGACAGCAGGATAAATTGGGGTGGCAGCAAATGCAAACACCCTCGTGGCCAGCCAGGCAGGGCAGGTGGAGTTCCCCATCACCGGGACAACCAAGATCAAGAACCAGAGGGTAGGCTAAGCCTGTTAGGTGCCTGCCAGGGTCTAGACCCTGACCAGGTGTGCCACCTGCACTATCTCAGGGAGCCACACACTAGTTCTCAGAGGGAGGAAACACCAGTTCATCTTTAAGAGAAGTAAACTGAAGTCAGAGAGGTTAAGCAACCTGCTTGAAATCACGGAGCAGGCAAGTGGTGGGGTTGGGATTTGAACCCAGATCTGCAGGACAAGGAAAAGGGTAGGAGTGGGCTGGAGAGAGAGGGGAGGCTGCAAAGACCTTGAGATGGTGACTGAGGGAAGCACTGTCCCCCAGGGCCTGGCTGGAGGTACAACGTGGACCCTGTGACCAGCAGTGACTGGGGGGTCCTGTTTCAACCTGGCTGGGGACTCATAAAGCCTGCCAGAAATCGGGGCCCATCCTGACCCCTGGATCCAGGAGATGGGGGCATACCACACTGGCCCCCAAAGCCTGGCCCCCACTGGAGCCCCCTGTGACTCCTGTGAGTACTCCTGCTCCAGGCCCTTCTGGGCCAGGAAGATGGGAAAGGACCCAGGAGTTCTGCAGGGCTCTAAAAACCCATGGGGCTGTAAAAACTTTCCCTCCAGAGGATAACAAGTCCAGTGGCCCATGCAGGTCTCTTGGACGTAGGTGGGGCGGGCCCGCCTCAAGTGAGCTCTACAAGGAAACATTGGCAAGGGACTGGAGGGGCGTCCTGCCCCACATACCCTGGGAGGTGCCCTACCCTGTAGCTACATGGGCTCAGAAATGCCACCAGTGTGGCACATCTGAGCACCTGGCCAGAGTTTCGGGTGATCCAAGAACAGCCACCATTTTCCCTTCTATGACCCTGCACTCACAGCCTCAAATTCCAATCTTGACCTCATTCCAATCCCCCTCTCACACACACACACCTCAGGCCCCCCAGGCTCTGCACCACAGCGCCTCCCCTTATGCCTTTCCCTGGGCCCTTCAGCCTGCAATGCCACCTCCCCGCCATGAAAAGAAACTGTTTTGTAGGGTCCAGCTCAAATGCTGCCACATGCTCAAAGCCTCTCTGCTCCCCTCCTGGCCCGACTCACACTCCAACCTGCTTCCTGGTGCCCCAGATTGCTGCGTCCTCCTCTGTCTTGTAACCCGACTCCTGTGCTCCATTCTCTTGTACCAGACAGTAAGGTCCTCGAGGGCAGGGACCAAACCCTCCCAGGTGCCAGAGGGCACTTGCTGGGAGTCCAAGTGTTCATCCAACACACACTGATTGAGCACCTACCAGTCCCAGGCCTGGAGGGATCTGCAATAAGAAGAGATGGAGAACCAGACTGCCTCCCTTTCTGGCCCCTTCCTGCTGTCTGGGTCCTTCCACAACCTCTCCCTGGGGAGATGGCAGAGCTGCCTGTGCAATCAGCCTGCATGCCCAGGAGAGCTTCTCCCTCAGCTCCCTGCCTAGCTCCCATTCCTGATTCTTCCAGGCAAAGTCAGTGTCCTCTGCTGATCTCTGCCACAGTTCCCTGGACACCGGTTTCCACGGGCCAGTGTCTGGCCACTTCTCTGAGGAGTCCCAGGCTGAGAGCCCCCCAGTCATCAGCATCCAATCTGGCTTCCCACTTCCCAGGCCACCTGGCCTCTACTCCTAGCGAGAAACTTCTCCCCATAGGGAGAGGCAGCCAGACTGCTCCAGGGAAAGGAAGCCAGACCCATGGCAGGGGTTCCTCTGGGAGCCCAGGAAGCTCCTTTCTTGGGGGACAGCTACGCTGATTAAAAGGCAGAAGCTCCGAGTTTGCCTTTCGGGGACCTGAGCCGAGCACGGCTGGTCGGGGACCCCTGGGGGTCGATCCTCTAACCTGCGTTCCCGCCGCCCTCGCTCTGCCCAACTGGACGCGGGGCACCTGTGACTTGGACGGCACAGGCTGGCGGGGCACAGCCCCAAGTCCCCTCCCGGGGAAGGGCTCCGCACAGGGTTTGGTAGCACCCAGGCCAGAGTTAGCCGGCACCCGCACCCCTTCCTCTGCACGAACCCGAGCCTCCCCAAGCCCCGGCCCCGAGTGCCGCACGCGCTCCAACTCAAGAAGTGGCAGGTGGCGAGGGCCGCGCAGAGGGCCGGCCGCGGGGAAGCGACTATGGTACCTGTGAGCAGTTCGATCTTGTGGCCCAGCACCTTCATGTCTGCGCCCCTGCTGCCCGGCTCGGGGCTGCGGCGTCTGGGGAGTGCGCTCCGCCGGGCACGGAGAGGAGCGCGGGAGGCTCGGAGCAGCGGGAGAGCGAGGCGGGAGGAGCCGCCGGGAGCCAGAAGCGCTCTCGCCGCACCCCACGCCGCGCTCCCCCCTCCCAAAACGGTTTAAAAAAATCCACCAATTGCACGACCGTGCACCCCCAAAAGGCGCCCGCTGCCACCTGGTCGGGGTGAACTCCGGAAGGAGTAGGGTGCACACAGGGTGGGTGGAGGTGACACTCGGGAAGCAACGGCGGGAGGGGGTCCCCGTCCAAACAAAGAGACCCCAACGCACCGGGGGTCGGGCTGGGGGAGGTGAGGGTGGCAACGAGCCGTGGCCTTAGGAGTCCCGGCCTGGCGGGCACTGCGAGGAGCAAGAGCGTGGGGGGGCCTTCCTTCGCGTAGGCGGCATGTGCCCCCGCAAGAAGGCGCCCGGCTTGCGGGTCTGAGGGCGAGCGTCGCAGCCGCCAAGGTAGGGGTGCGGGGGCCGGGGGCTGCCGGCACCTGGGCCGCCACTCACCTAGGGTGATCTGAGTGAGACAGACACGCAGGCGGGCAGCTGGGCCTGGGCGCCGCCACCGCCGCCGACGCGCGGGTGCAGGAGCTGGCAGCCCCTCCGCAGTTCCCGCCGCTGCCGGGGCGGGGGCCGGGCGGGGGGCGGTGCGCCGGGGGGGCGTGCCCGTGGGGGCGGGGGCGGGGCGGGGACAGGTCGCTGGTCCGCTGCACTGGGCCGGGCCTAGCCGCTAGACCCGGAGGGCGGTGCCGGGCGCCCTGCTTCCGCCTCCTGCAGCGGCTGGAGCGCCCTGAGGGGCGCGTGGGTAGGGGGGCGAGTGGGACGCCGCGACACCCAGGCCTAACCGAGACCCCTGGTCGATTCCCCCCGCCCGCCCATGCCTGCTTCTCACCTCCGGAGACTCCAGGAGGGAGGTCCCCGCTGGTCGGCCTCGGCCGGGTGCGGTGTGCGAACCCTCTTGTCCCTCTAGTACCCTTCTAGCCGCGAGGCGTCAGGTCCCGGGGGAGGCAGCGGCCTCCGCCTTCGTCTTTGTTTAGGCTCTAGAAGGAACCCTAGCCGGAGGCGACATCCCTCCCCCTCATACGCCGCACTTCTTGTCTACGCAGCTCGGCCCCACCCGCGGCCACTAGGGACCCGCTGGGAAAAGCCCTGGGGCGTTGGGAAGAAGCAGGTGTATAGGCGCCCTTGGGGCATAGCCCCTGTTTTCAGAGTTTGAGGGTTTCCTTGGGGACTCTTGCGGGAGTGACTGGCTCCTGGCAAAGGTATTCTGGGCCCTTGTGGTCCAGGCCAAAGTGTGGCTCCCCCCAATTCGCCCTACACTATTGAACAGGGAAAGGAGCTCCGCTCACCCCATATGGCCTTGTAGTGCTCCCATCTGCAAAGGCCTTGGACGGAGAGGGAGAATGAAGACCTGTTGACCCCCAAAATTTATTTGGTCAAAAAAATTCTGAGAGGGGACAGGGCAAAGAGGGACAGAACTGTGTCTTGAGTGTCTAGAGGCCCGGGTTCTCCTTTGGCTCTGCCGGTGACCTTGGGGTGGGGAGCTCTGTACCCCACCTCCTGGATTCCAGCCCTTGTGGTGCAGAATGGAAGTGCTGGGCTAGGCCAAGTTGGAGGTCCAGGGTGAGGGTAGGGTGGCAGGTCAAATATCCTTCCCCTTCATGAACCTTCCAGCTGGGCTGCTTTCTGGTGAGGTTCCCAGGCGGCTGTGGAAGCTGCTGGGGCAGTGGATTAACCCTCTGATCAGGGCTGAGGCAGCTGTGCCCAGGTGGGACACATGTACCCAAAAACATGTATAAACAGCATATATACTTGGGGTGCAGTGTATAAACAGTGTGGGAGGCAGCAAGCTTGGGTTCTCCATACAGCTCTGTGGCCTTCCTCAGGGAAATCCCTGTCTCTTGGTTTCCTCCTGAAAAGGAGCCCCTAAAATTAATAATTGAGGTGTGGCACAATGCTTAAATATTTGGCTGCTGACCAAAAGGTCAACTGTTTGAATCCCCCAGCTGCTCCTTGGAAAGCCTATGGGGCAGTTCTGTGAGTTTTTATGTTCTTGGCCAACGTCAAACTCTATTTTAATTTTTAACAGAAGAATCAGCCTGTCATTTCCTTAAGTTTCCATTGTGCTTTAGAGAAGAATGGGGAAACTTTAACAAGCAATGTGTCTTTAACTACTCCCAACAAACAATGGAGGAAGAATATGGTTTGTAAAGAAATGTTTGTCAGGGAATGTTTTTCCAGAGGGTCTTGAAATAATGGCTGCGCAGCATGATGAACGTCTATGAAGCAGAAAATTTCTTACTAGATTAAGTCCAGGAAATCTATCAACTAACATAGAACTTGCTATTGTCTTATAACTGTATGTAAATCCAAGCCGCCATGATTGTAACCAGTACACGTGTTTTCTCTACTGAATAGAAACCCCTTACACTCTTGCCCAACACCGTGTTGGAAACCTCTTGACTCAGTGTTTCCCAGTTTGCAAATTGTTTTATTCCTCAATAAAACGCCTTGCTATTACATTAATCAGGCTGTGTAATTTAGCTCTACAACGCTCCTTTGTCACAGTTGAGGAGCAGTGGTGACTGGGTAAACCCCAAGGTCCAGGGGGCTGTGTGTATATATATATGTGTGTGTGTGTATACCTACATATAAAACCAACCAAGCCCATTGCTGTCGAGTCAATTCCGACTCATAGCAACCCTATAGGATAGAGTAGAACTGCCCCGTAGAGTTTCACCTCATGGATGGATTCGAACTGCTGAAGTTTTGGTTAGCAGCCATAGCACATAACCACTATGTCATCAGGGTTTCCATATATGTGTGTGTGTGTGTGTGTGTGTATACATACACATATACATATAGGAAACGCTGGTGGCGTCCTATGGGGTCACTGTGAGTCGGAATCGACTCGACGGCACTGGGGTTTATATATTATATATATATATATATACACACACACACACACACACACACACAGAAAGCCAATCCTTAAGAGCTCGGGCTGGCTCTACTCTTTCCTGGCTGTGTGATATCATGCAAATTACTTACCCTATCTGAGCCTCCATGTCATACTCTGTGAAACTGGAATGATACAAACTCAGAAGGTTTCTGTAAGATTTAGTAAAGAGAACACTTAATATGGTATGGGACACATGGTTTAAGTATTCAATAAATGGCCACTATTTTTTTTTTTTGCTATTATTACTGATGATGAAGTTGTTATTGCGTTGGAGACTCAGACTTTTCTGAAACCTAGCCTTTAAAATAATTTCGAACCCAGTTATTGAATAAAATTAATTGTTGATGCTGATGTTCTGTTTATATAATTCACTAGGCTTAGCCTGTTCTGAATTCCCTGGAGGAATGCAGGCGCTGAGAGGGTGTAAAAGTCTGCCTAGAAGAGCTTCGACACCACCACACATCTGTATGTGTGCAGAATGGTGTCAGAATGGTCTTGAACTGATGTATAGTCAATCTGCTAAGCTCAGAAAATTCACTAACCCCACGTGAGTGTTAAGGAGGGTCGCCTGTGAATTTGTATTAGCAATCTTGGCAGACCCCTAAAAGTGAAGACTTAATAGATGATGAAGGTTGTTGTAAACAACCCCCTGAGCTATTGCCTCAAGCAAAGGGGATAGGCAGGTACAAGGGAGCCTTAGCCGTTCTGGAGAAATCGAATCGGCCATGTCAGGCGGTCAAGAAGTGCCTCTGCTGCCGGGTTCTCTTCATCGTTTACACCCTGAGGAAGAAGCCTGATGTTTGGCGACAGGCTGAATGGCAGGGTGTTTTTTGTTTGTTTTTAGTAATTTATTTTATATATTTTTGTTGTTGAAAACATGCACAGCAGAGCATAGACCAATTCATCAATTTCTACATGTACAATTCAATGTACAGCCTTCAGTATGGATTGCACCTCAGCATAAAGAAAACAAAAATCCTCACAACTGGACCAACGAGCAACATCATGATAAACGGAGAAAAGACTGAAGTTGTCAAGGATTTCATTTTACTTGGAACCACAATCAACAGCCATGGAAGCAGCAGTCAAGAAATCAAAAGACACATTGCATTGGGCAAATCTGCTGCAAAAGACCTCTTCAAAGTGTTGAAGAGCAAAGATGTCACCCTGAAGACTAAGGTGTGCCTGACCCAAGCCATGGTATTTTCAATCACATCATATGCATGTAAAAGCTGGACAATGAATAAGGAAGACCGAAGAAGAATTGGTACCTTTGAATTGTGGTGTTGGCGAAGAATATTGAATATACCATGGACTGCCAGGAGAATGAATAAATCTGTCTTGGAAGAAGTACAACCAGAATGCTCCTTAGAAGCAAGGATGGCAAGACTGCATCTTACATACTTTGGACATGTTGCCAGGAGGGATCAGTCTCTTGAGAAGAACATCATGCTTGGCAAAGTACAGGGTCAGCGGAAAAGAGGAAGACCCAGAACGAGGTGAACTGACACAGTGGCTGCAACAATGGACTCAAGCTTAACAACGATGGTAAGGATGGCACAGGACTGGGCAGTGTTTCGTTCTGTTGTGCATGGGGTCGCTATGAGTCGGAATCACCTTGACAGCACTTAACAACAACAGTTCAATGACATTGATTATGTTCTTCAAGTTGTGTAACCATTCTCACCCTCCTTTCCTGAATTATTCCTCCATCATTAACATAAACTCACTACTCCCTAAGCCTCCTGTCAAACTTTTCCAGCTGCTGTTGTCAAGTTGATCCCATATAGGAAGTTTTTTAAAGGAGCACAATGCTCAAGGCAGACACTCTTTACTAATTAAGCTAAACTATTTGGTTTAAAGAAGACTTCAGGGGATATTTTTAGTTTAAGGTTTAAAGATATTTCGGGGCAATAGTTTTAGGGGTTCATTGAGCCTCAATTGCTCCAGGAAGTCTGGATTGTATGAGGATTTGAAATTCTGTTCCTCTTTCACCCTTTTGATTAGGATACTTCTATAGAGTTTTTGATCAAAACATTCAGCAATGGTAGCCAGGCACCAATCCAGTTCTTCTGGTCTCATGGCAAAAGAGGCAGTTGTTCATGGAGGCCATTAGCCACGTATTCCATTTCCTCCTCCTATTCCTTACTCTCCTTCTTTGGATGGCAGAGTTTTAACAAAGCAAAGCAGAGCCCTGCAGAGGGCCAGGCTATTGGCTGGGACGGGGCTTCTATAAAATGTCCTCTCAGTCTTGCTCCTAATTACCTAAAGGATGCTGGGTAAGTCATTGCTTTCTCTCAACTTCTGTTGTCCCATTTGTAAAACAGGCAGGAGAAGACTGGCTAGCCTGCACCTAAGCTGTAGACAAGATACAATTTTTCTGAAGACCCTCTGAGCTTTTATTTCCCCATCTATAAATTGAGGCTAGTATATCAGTCAGGAGTCCTTGAGTGGTGCAAATGGTTAAGCGCTCATCTACTAACTGAAAGATTGGTGATTCCAACCCACTCAGAAGCACCTTGGAAGAAAGGCCAGGCAATCTGCTTCTGAAAGTCGCAGCGTTGAAAACCTTATGGAGCACAGTTCTACTCTGTGCGCACGGGTTTGCCATAAGTTGGAATCGACTCTGCAGCAACTGGCTATATCAGTGAGGGTTTTGAGTTGCAAGAATGAGAGACCCACTCTGGCTAATTTAAGCAGAAAAGGGCTTTGCTAACAGGAGGTGGGAAGCTTTCAGGATCTCAGGAGCCAGGCAGGCTCAGCACTGCAGCATTATCCTTGGTGTCAAAACCACCATGAAAACAGACAGTGGTGATGGTTGCCCAACATGACGAACATAATTAATGTCACTGAATTGTACACGTAAAAAAACGTCAAAAAGACAAGTGTTTTGTTATATGTATATGTTTACCACAAATAACAATAATTAAAAAAAATCACCACCTCCATCCTCCTGGGCTTGGACACTGGCACTGCCATCAGGGCCATGGCTGCCTCTGAAGCTGGAGCTCAACTGCTGTCACAGCTGTCGCCATCTTCACCAGAATGACTTCTGTGTGGCCTCAGCTTCCTGCTGCCACCAGTTTCTGATTCACAGTCAAGAACAGGGATGTCTGATTGGAGGAGCCCAGATTATGTCAAAGCTGCAAGGGAGGCTGGTAAAAGATATTTTCAGTTTTTCTAGTGGGAGGGGCCTGGCTGTTGCAAGTGGTTTGTGATCAGCTGCTAACCTAAAAGTTGGCAGTTCGAACCCACCCAGCAACTCTGCAGAAGAAAGTCCTGGCAAGCTGCTTCTCTAAAAATTATAGCCAAGAAAACCCTGTGGAGCAGTTCTACTCCATAACACACGGGGTTGCCACGAGTCAAGGGCAGACTCAAAGGCAGGTAACAAGAACAACAGTGAGAGGGGGGCTCTGCCTCATACAAAGGGTGTGTCAGGTGCTGGTGGCCAAAAGAGAGTCAAGTGCCACTTCAGATAACAATGGACTTGTGACGCACATGGAGTACTTGACTCCATGGAGCCTGGCATGGAGGAGCACTCACTCCCTGGTTACTGTAATTCCTATCCTCTCTCTACAAACTTAATGTCAGCCAGGGGTGCTTCTGCAGAACTTCATCTTTGATTTTTCAGCAGGTGAAAGACAAAAGGACCTTAAAGTCGGTGAGACTTGCTGCCCTTCCAGATGCAGAGGCAGCTCTGGTCCCTCCCGTTGCCAGGAGGACAGGTGACTGGGATTTTCCATTGTGGTGATGAATTGGGCTGAGTCACCATCCCTCTCAGGTCCCCTCGTGACCATGACTGGGAGCAAAGTAAAATGAACCAGCTGGTGGGGTCGAGGATGCAGATGAGCCTGGGGCCATGGAAGCTGCCTTGGATGGCTGATGGTGGGGGTGGACCCCCTATTCCTGCCCCCACAAATGATGAGCCAAACAGCCTCAGAGAGAGAAGAGAAGGTCCTTTCTCTTCCTTTATAGTATCTATTGAGCACCTCTTTGGTGCAAGACCTGTGCTGTGGGTTCACTAAAAAACAAGAGTGGACCAGGATGTTGACTTTGACCTCAAGGTGTCCATGCACTGCTGGTGGAAATCAGCTTGGAGTCCCACAATCTGGATACCGGGCAGACTCTGCCAGGATGTGTAACTGAGGTTACCATGGAGCACAATGGGGGCCTGGAGAGTCAGCAAGGGCTTCCTGAACAGGAGGCCTCTGAGCCTACAGAGGTGGAAGGTCAGGAGATGGAGATAAGAAAGGGGACAGGAGCAACCATCCGCTCACCCACCCATCCATTCATCCTCCCAATCACCTACCCACCCATCCACTTATCTATCCACACCTCCACCCTCCCACCCGCCCATCCACCCACCAAACCATCCACCTATCTATCTACCCATCCACCTATCTATCCATCCATCTACCTACCAAACCACGCACCCACCCATCCATCCATCCCCCTGCCCATCCATCTACCCACCGATCATCCATCCATCCATCCACCCACCCACCCATCCATCCACCTGCCCACCATCCAGCAGACATTGGATAGCTCCATCATGAACCAAGCCTTGCTAAGTTCCCAAAAGCATAGAGCCAAGTACATTGCAGCTCCAGCCCCCAACAGGAGCTCCTGGATTGAGATGGAGAATGCTGAATGTGTGTGAGCAGAAGGGGAGAAAGCTGGAGTGAGGAGGTGGGCAAGGGAGAGTGCCTGGCCTCAGCCTGGCTCTGGAATTTCACAGCTGTTGGAATATCTGCTGCCTGCTCCTGGGCCAATCTGGGCCATTCACTGGCCATATTGCCGCTCCCTTTATATATAAGGACCCTCCTTCCCTCAGGACCAGCCCTTTGCTCTCCAGGTAACTCCAAACATCCCATATCTGCTTTCCCATCTCAGAGGACAGCGGAACCCTTAAGTTCCCTTTGAAAAGGCCCCTCCACCTCCCCTGGAAGCATTACGAGACTCGTGGAGCCCCAGTCTGTGCGAAGCAAAGGCAGGGCTGGATCTGATAAAGGTTTTTTAATTACTGTAGTCACACATACAGAAGAAAGAATTAAAAAATCACACATAATCCCACTGTCTAAAGATACCCAGTACTAACATTTGTGTAAGGGGGTATAACTTCAGCTTTTCTCTGTCTTTATCTATATATAGGAAAACCTGTAAAAGCCAGAACCTATGTAAGGCGGAAACCTGTCAGAGAAGGAAAACTCAAATATTTTCTACTAAAACAAGCAATAGAGAAGAGGTAAGACTGCACCCTGTCAAAGCCGGAAAACTTTTGAAACCTGGGAAAACAAAGCAGTCTCGCCAAGTTCCAGCTCTCACGGGTTGCACTGTGTATATGTGCTCAGAAGTCCTGAGACCCATCTGATGTGTTAATATAAACATGAAAAAGCCCTACTTTCTCACGTATCTTGCCCAATAGAACTGGTGTGCTCACAGCAATAATCCACCTTCATTCAACAGTCACTCACTAAGTGACCAGTGAATGTGAGATGTGACACGGCATTCGCGGTGGGGCGCTGTATTAGTTTCCTTTCCCGCTGCCATAACCAATTGCCACAAACGTCGTGGCTTAAGACATCACACGTTTACTTTTTTATACTTGTGGAAGTCAGAAGTCCAAAATCAGTCTTACTGGGCTCAAATCAAGGTGTTGGCAGGGCTCCTGAAGGCCCTATGCAGCTTCTAGTTAGGGAGACCTGACAGTGCGGTGGTTAAAGTGCTTGGCTGCTAACCCAAAGTTCAGTGGTTCAAATCCACCAGCTGCTCCACAGGAGAAAGATGTGGCAATCTGCTTTTGTAAAGATGTGTAGCCTTGGACACCCTATGGGAGAAGTGCTACTCTGTCCTATAGGGTCACTATGAGCTGGAGTTCACTCAATGGCAGAGTTTTTTTTTTTTTTAATGGTGGCCTGTATTCCTTGGCTTGTGGTCTCTTCATCCATTTTCAAAGCACATCACTCCAGTCTCTGCTTCTGTCATCATATCGCCTTCTTCTCTGACTCTGCCTCTTCCTGCCTCCCCTTATAAGGGCCCTTATGACTGCATCAGGCCCATCTGGATAATATAGGATAATCTGAGCATCTCAAGAGCCTTAATTTAATCCTATCTACAAAACCTCTTTGCCACATAAGGTACCACATTCACAGGTCCTGGGACGAGGACGTGGACATATTTAGTAGGCCTTGATTCAACCTACCACACGGCCTCAGTTTTCCTGTCTGTAAAGTAGGCATGTTATCCCAGTCCTACCTACAGGTGACATGGTGGGCCATGGTAAAGACTGTCATTCTTTAGATGATTACTGCTGCACAGGGGTATCCCTGGGCTAGTGGGAGGTTGTACTTAACAATTGCATTTGGGGACTTGCTGGTGGAGGAAAGGGAAGGAGCACAGGATCCTCCTTTCTGTTTTGCTGCAGACCAGCTCTCTCTGGGCTTACTCAGGCTGTCCCTAAGTCATTCTCAGCCCACTGGCTCCCTATCCCAAGCCCGGTCCCACATGCAAAGCTCTCTGGACAGAATATGTATGTCATCTACTGACTGACCCCCACTGTGTCCTACCATCCTGAGCAGATGAGGTGTGTCGTCTGGCTGACCCCTCCTGAGTCTCACCACCTTGGATGGTGGCACAGATACTATTCAGCCTCAACCCAAGTCCAGGTCCTGGGCTGCTCAAGGGAGCTGCTATCAGCCCTTGGGGCCCAGGATGGGTTCTGTAGCTGTTTCCCTCAGGATTTTGGTACTGGCTTGGATCCAGCTGGAAATCTCACTGCAAAGTCAAAACCAGGTCACGTGTAATTTGGTGGGGCCACCTGAGGGGACAGTGACTGTCCTCAAGGAGACAGAATGGCGCAGAGGCCTAACTGGGTGATCTCAAGGTAGACCAGAGCTCAGACCTGAGGCCAAAACATTGCTTGGCAAGTTGGGCTGGGTGGGGGTCACCAGAATGACACGAAAGGCCTTCCAGGCGAAGGAAGCCCCAGGAAGGTAAATGAGGAATGATGCTGGGTGGGTGGATAGCAGCATTCTGGGACCACCCATGGGCTCAGTCCTGGGGGCACCAGCTCTGGGTCCCTTCATAATCACTAAGACTGCCATGTCTTGCCCTCTTCCTGTGCCGGGCAGGGTCCTAAGCATTGACAACATCAGACTCATCATGTGAGTACCATGACGATGCCAATCTGCCAGAGGAGGGACTGGCCAGCCGGTGTATACTCCTCCTTGATGCCCGGCACAGTTCCAAGTGCTGAGCATCCTTAACCCCTTCAGTCCCCATCACAGCTCCATGAGGTGAATGCTATCATTATCCCCGTTTACAGATTAGGAAACCGAGGCCCAGAAAGGTAAAGTCACTCGCCTGCTCACACAGCCAGTAATTGGATTTAACAAAGGCAGTGTGGCTCCAGGGTCTCTGTTTTTAACCACTGTGCTCTACTGCCTCTCTAGATGGTATATTAATAATAGTAACAATAATATGAATAACAACGACAGCAATAGTACCCCTCACATTTGGATCTTTCTGTTTTCAACATATTCTTGTCCTGTTTTGTCTTATCGTCCTCACAGTGGGAGGTCGTTATGATGAGTGCCCCTGGTCTTAAATTTTGGGAAACAGAGGCCCTGAGAGAGGGGCACCAGCCATCTAAGGCAAAGGTGGGATTCCTTCCTGCGTCTCATGGCTCCAAGCCAGACTCTCTCTCCTCCACCAGCTGCCCCTCCTTACCCCGGTGCATTATTTATGGCCCATTACTTGCCTCCTGCAGGAGCCCAGATGCTGCCTGCCAGAGGCTCTGACCTCGCTGTGTCCTCTAGAAAGGACCAAGGGCAGTGCGTTACCCCCCCACCGTCACCACTCCCCTGTGGCAGCCTCTGGGTCTCTGAGGGTTCTTGGTGTGTGGCTCAGCCTTGCCCCCTCTTCCCACCCATGACAACCACCCTGTGAGCATGGTGTCCTCTCTGCCAGCCCAGCTGATACAGTCAGCAAGCTCCCAACTTCCTAAGCAAAGCAGTGGCACCCATGAGGTCCACTTTCGCCATGGCCCTGGCTGGAATCACAAGTGTGTTTATGGGGTGTGTGTATCTGCGTGTGTCTGAGTGAGTATGTATGGGCATGGTTGTATATGCTGTATGTGTGTGTTGTCAGGGGAGGGTGTGCATGTATATGTATAGGGATGGGGTAGGTGTGGTGTGTGGTGTTTGTATATGTGTGTGTCTGTATGACCGTGTCTATGGACATGTGTGGCGTGCATACGTATAAGGTGTGTGTGTCTCTTTGTGTGTGGCGTTGTCAGTGCATGTGTGTTTTGTGTGTGTGGTTATGGTGTGTAGGTCTTTGTGTGTAATGTGTCTATATGTATGGGCATGTCTATATATGTGTGTGTGGGTCTGTGTGTGTATATATATGTGTGAATGGTGGTTATATGTCTCTGTGTTTGTGTGTGTGGTAGTGAATGGCACATGTAGTATGTAATGTGTATTTGTGTGTGTGTTGTGCAACCATTGAGCAGGCAGAGACCTGGGTTGTCCCCGAGGTTTCTGAGTCCTTGGCAGATCACATGCTGTCCCAGGGCCTCAGTTTCCCCATCTGTAGAATAGGTGAGGCCCTAGGCCCTGCTGTGCTGGGGCCACTTGTACCTGGGCCTAGGCGTAGAGGTCAGCCAGTCTGTGCAGCTCTGGCTCTTAGCGGCTATTTATAAACTGACCACAAGTGCCAGATTTTCCTTGTGCAAATCCAGAACTAACAAACTGCTAAGAAGGGACATGCTAGAGCCTTTTTGTGGCTCTGTCTTGGAGCCTGTCATCTGGCTCATTCTCATCCCTAATCTGCTGCCTCTGCCACAGGCCTCAGCCAAACCATCGTTAGTGAAGGACGCCGAAGACCAGACAGCCCAGAGGGCAGAAGGAGGCGATGCAGGGTCTGGGAGGCAAGGCCCACCCACCATACCCCCCACCCCTGGGGAAGCCCACCCCCGGGGAAGCCCCCTCGAGTGGATTCACATCCATTCCTGGGGAGGATGAGGGAGACCCCTTCTTGGAGTGAACCAGCGGGGAGTTTAGGGCCGAGAGGTGCGGCTCACCCTATTGTTTCTTTCCACCCACCCCCTTGCTTTTGTGGCAAGTACAAAGAAAGTATAAAGTCAAAAGAAAACCAATCCCCCATAACTCCCTGCCTGGAGACCATAATGGATACGTTGGCCTATTGCCCTCTAGCTCTCTTAGATGCAAGTTTTCTTTACATTGGTGAAGTATCATAGACACTTGTGGTATCTGCTTTTTCATTTAAGTTAACATCCAAAACATTCCACCACATTATTAGGAACATGGTTTTAAAGGGCTGCATCCTATTCTGTTAGGTAGATGCCCTACAATTTACTCAGCCATTCCCCTCCCGTGAAGCACTACAATTGTTTCCAATGATCTGATAATAGCTATAACCTGGCATTATGCCCTTGACATTGGAAGGGGGTGGTCTGTGTGTCAGTCAAACTCCCACCCAAGGTTCAGAACTATGTCTTGACCTCCACGTCTGAGCTGTATCATCCACGGGGTTTAGGTGGGGAGGGTTTCAGCAGTCATCTTCCCTCTCTAACCCAGGGGAGGGTCCTTCCATTTGAGTTTTGGGCTTTCCCCAGGTTCCAGCCATCTCACTTTCCACCCCTTTGGGCTGTTCCTCTCTTCCTTCTCCCCCCACAGCCCCTCAGTCCCTGTAACTTCTTTCCTTCCTTCCCCCTGGGCCCCCTCCTCCTCCCTGGGACCTCTGGGCAAGCTGAGGAAGTTGTGCCTTGGATTCTTCAGGTGAACGGTCTTTCGCCAGACCCAGAGCCACCTCCTGTATGCTATTTTCCTAAAAGAATCTCTTTCCTTTTCTTTGTCTTTAGCTGTTTATCAAATACCTCTTTTTTCACATTAGCCTTGGTTTGGGCCTGGGCCTAACAAGGGGAGGGATATGTGGGAAAGGAAATGCCCTCCCAACACATAAACAATTCTTTGCTAAACATCTTCGTGCATATATCCCTGAGGTGACTGCCCCTTGATAGTCCTCCTGGGTTTCTCTCTGCTTCATGTTTTAGGATCAGTGGTGTCATGGATTGAATTATGTCCCCCCAAAAATGTATCAGCTTGGTTAGGCCATGTGTGGTTGTCCTCCATTTTGTGATTTCCCTATGTGTTATAAATCATAATCTTTGCCTATGGTTAAAAGGATTAGAGTGGGATTGTAACACCACCCTTACCCAGGTCACCTCCCTGATCCAAGGATAAGGGAGTTTCCCTCGGGTGTGGTCTGCACCATCTTTTATCTCTCAAGAGATAAAAGGAAAGGAAAGCTAGCAGAGAGTTGGGGACCTCATACCACCAAGAAAGCAGCATCAGGAGCAGAGTGCACCCTTTGGACATGGGGTCCCTACGCCTAAGAAGCTCCTCGGCCAGGCGAAAATTGAGGACAAGGACTTTCCTTCAGAGCCAACAGAGTGAGAAAGTCTTCCCCTTGAGCCGATGCCCTGAATTTGGACTTGTAACCTACTAGACTGTGAGAAAATAACTTTGTCTTCGTTAAAGCCATCCACTTGTGGTACTTCTGTTATGGCAGCACTAGATGACTAAGACAGACGGCTATCACAGCTCTTGGTCCACTCAGTGCTGACCTTACCCTGCCCACACACACCCAGATATTAACATTTTTTTTTTTTTGCTAACAGAACCTTAATTTTGTTCAAGTATTAAAAAAAAAAAATTTTTTTTTTAATTGGAGAGGGTGTCACATGACTGGGGAGGGGTAGGCCTCTTTCTAGATCCAGGTGGTGAATTTTGACCCCTGTGGACTGATCCTGGGAACCCCATTCCCCTCACCAGGGTGTGGCTTACCATGGCCACAGGACGTAACGCCTATACTTGAGACCGAGGGGAAGTCTGCAGCAGAACTTCCAAGAAAGGCTTCCTCCCTCTTAACCAGGGGTCCAGGGAGGTATCTCTCTTCTCTCTCCATCCTTACTCCTCCTTTCTCTCCCTGCAGCCTCACAGCAAATGTGTGAGGTATCATGCTTGGAGGCGTGACAGCCATCTTTCGACTTTAGGGACAAGCTTGGACTCATGGCAATATGATGCGGTTGACAGAGCAGGATGCTGGGAAGATGCATCCCGATGGCTCAGTGAGCTCCTGGTTAACCAGCCCCAGGACTGTGGCTCAGCTTCCGTCCTTACTGCTCTGCAGTGTAAGACCTCGCCATTGAAAATATTTCAGCTGCTTCTTCTGGTCCTTAGTTGGAAGAGTAACCAGTAAGGACCATTTTCTTCCTTCTCACCCTGAGGAGTGGGAAGAGGAGCTTCTGTCTAGAGTTAAGGTGGGAGCAGGACCTATGAAGCTCTGGGCCAACACCACGAGGGGTGATAACGCAGTAGGGGCTTTGGAGCCAGGGACACCAGCTTGGGATCCTGCTCCATCACTGCCAACTGTGTGACACTGGCAAGTTGCCTAACCTCTCTTCTTGTTATTTTTTTCCTCTTTAACTACCTCTGTGCACTGGGTGAAGGAGCCCTAGTGGCACAGTGATTAAGCACTTGGCTCCTAACTGAAAGGTTGGCGGCTTGAACCCACCAGATGCTCCACAGGAGAAAGATGAGGCAGTCTGCTTCTGTAAAGGTTACAGCCTTGGAAACCGTATGGAGCAGCTCTGTTCTGTCCTATCTGAACTCTATGATGGACTCAAGGGTAACTGGTTTGCTTTCCATGTGTTGGGTAGTCGCAATGATTATGCGAGACAGCAGTGCATGAAAGCAATAAGCACAGAGTCTGAGGGACAGTAAAGACTGCTAAACAATCTTTTGATCTTTTGACAACATATCATCCCTCTATCAAAGGCACAGAAGAAGGGCAAATTTGGACCACCCTTAGAAAGAAGTCTATCCTCTGAGGGGAGGATAGACCAAGGGCCCAATAGGCAGAGTTGGTTGGCATCTAGGCAGTAGCTGAGTCACCTTTGTCTCAGTTTTCACATCTGGGAAATGGGCAATAGCTGAATTTAGCAGTTGCTTAAATTCATGGCTGTTGTTGTTTTGTAACCCTGAGTAGATTCTGACTCATAGCAACTCTAGAACTGCCTCCATAGGGTATCCTAGGCTGTAATCTTTACAGGAGCCAATTGCCAAGTCTTTTCCACTGTGGAGTGGCAAGTGGATTCGAACTGTTGACTTTCTGGTCAGCAGCCACGTGCTTAACCACTGCATTCCTTAATTCATGCCTAGCACCATGGAATTCTGGAAAATGGAAGCAAAAACTCCAGGTAATTACAAAATGGCCTTAACCTTTTCCACTGAGTTTAAGGCATTTGGTAGATGTTAGTACATACACCTCATGCATCTGTCAGTTTGTAGTACTATGGTGGCTTGCATGTTGCTATGATGCTGGAGGCTATGCAACTGATATTTCAAACACCAGCAGGGTCACCCGTAGTGGACAGGTTTCTGGAGAGCTTCCAGACTAAGACAGAATAGGAAGAAGGACCTGGCAGTCTACTTCTGAAAAAACTGGCCAGCGAAAATCTTCTGAAAAGCAGCAGAATGTTGTCTGGTATAGTGCTGGAAGATGAGCCATTCAGGTTGGAAGGCTCTCAAAATATGACTGAGGAAGAGCTATGCCCTCAAAGTAGAGTCGACCTTAATGACGTAGATGGAGTAAAGCTTTCGGGACCTCCATTTGCTGAGGTGGCACAACTCAAAATGAGAAGAAAGAGTTGTGAATATCCGTTAATAACCAGAACATGGAATGTACAAAGTATGAGTGTAAGAAAATTGGAAGTCGCCAAAAATGAAATGGGCCACATACACATCAGTACCCTAGGCATTAGTGAGCTGAAATGTACTGGTATTATTCATTTTGAATCAGACAGTCATATGATCTACTATGCCAGGAATGACAAATTGAAGAAGAATGGTGTTGCATTCATCATCAAAAAGAACATTTCAAAATCCGTCCTGAAATACGATGCTGTCAGTAATAGGATAATATCCACACACCTACAAGGAAAACAGCTAATATGACTATTACTCAAACTTATGTACCAACCATAATGTCAAAGATGAGGAAATTGAAGACTTTTACCAACTTCTGCAGTCTGAAATTGATCAAACATGCAGTCAAGATGCATTGATAATTACTGATTGGAATGCAAAAGTTGGAAACAAAGAAGAAGGATCAGTAGTTGGAAAATACGACCTTGGTGATAGAAATGATGCTGGAGATCACATGATAGAATTTTGCAAGACCAATGACTTCTTCATTGCAAATACCTTTTTTAAGCAACATAAATAACAACTATACAGGTGGAATACACAAGAATCAAATCAACTACATCTGTGGAAGAGGTGATGGAGAAGCTCAGTATCGTCGGTCAGAACAAGGCCAGGGGCCAACTGTGGAACAGACCATCAATTGCTTATTTGCAAGTTCAAGTTGAAGCTGAAGAAAATTAGAGCAAGTCCATGAGAGCTAAAATATGATCTTGAGTACATCCTACCTGAATTTAGAGACCATCTCAAGAATAGCTTTGACGCATTGAACATTAATGACTGGAGACCAGATGAGTTGTGGAATGACATCAAGGACATCATATACGAAGAAAGCAAAAGATCATTAAAAAGACAGAAAAAAAAGAAAAGACCAAAATGAATGTCAGAAGAGACTCTGAAACTTGCTCTTGAACATAAAAGCTAAAGTGAAAGAAAGAAATGATGACATAAAAGAGCTGAGCAGAAGATTTTAAAGGGTGGCTCAAGAAGTCAAAGTAAAGTATTACAATGACATGTGCAAAGACCTGGAGTTAGAAAACCAAAAGGGAAGAACACACTCAACATTTCTCAAGCTGAAAGAACTGAAGAAAAACTTCAAGCCTCAAATTGCAATATTGAAGCATTCTATGGGAAAATACTGAACAACACAGGAAGCATCAAAAGAAGATGGAAGGAATACACAGAATCACTGTACCAAAAAGAATTGGTTGACATCTAACCATTTCAGGAGGTAGCATATGATCATGAACCAATGGTATTACGGAAGAAGTCCAAGCTGCGCTGAAGGGAATGGCGAGAAACAAGTCTCCAGGAATTGACAGACTATCAATTGAGATGTTTAAACAAACGGATGCAGCGCTGGAGGTGCTCAATCCACTCCTAATCCACAGTCAACTTTGGACCTTATTAACATACACCTGCCCTTCTTCCATCGCATTCATTATAAGGAACAACCACAATAATAACCAGTAAGCCTTGAGCGCTCACAAAACCAGCTGCTATCAAGATGACTTTGACTTATGGCGATCCCATGTGCGCCAGAGTAGAACTCTGCTCCAACAGAGTTGTCAATGGCTGATTTTTTGGAGAAGCAGATCACCAGGTCTTTCAAAGCGCCTCTGGGTGGACTCAAACCTCCAACCTTTCATTTAACAGTTAGCTCCCAATGGACTAGTTACTTCATCTGAAATGTTCTGTATATTTGTCCACATAATGCTGTGTTGTAGGGGTTTAGATGGCCCTCATTTTTACAGATGAGAGAAACAAGGTTTGGGGAGTTAAGAAACTTATTTATTATCATCTCCCACCTGATAAGTGGTGGAGCAAAGACTGAGCAGATCTCCAAGCCCAAGCTCCTAACCGCTGGGCCAAAGAGCTTCCTGGAATTGGCAGAAATGCTTGGCTTCATAGGACAGCCCTTCCCCAAGCCGCCTTCTGTGCACCCTCCTCCCAGGCCACCTTCTGGTTTGCAGCACTGCAGCCACTTCTCAACTGGAGTGAATGGCCCAACCCCT
The DNA here is from genome assembly GCF_030014295.1 of Loxodonta africana. Classification (NCBI taxonomy): domain Eukaryota; kingdom Metazoa; phylum Chordata; class Mammalia; order Proboscidea; family Elephantidae; genus Loxodonta; species Loxodonta africana. The sequence goes on from NC_087362.1 coordinate 58,635,768, forward strand.
GCTGCCTCAACTTCATTATTTCAAAAAGACATTTGGAAACTCAGCTCTGCTGGGTCTAATGTGTTCTCTTTTCACTAATTTAATAATTCTGTTTTTCAAAACTGAGTGTGCTCTTAAACTGGTTCACTGGACTGATCATCATTTCATTACCCTCCAGGTATTTTCCCATTGCTATTTCCTTCTCTGAACGCACGCTCACACAGCCCTGTGATTTCGGAGCTGAGACCTGTGCACGGAGTGAGGCATCTGCTCAGCACGGGCAGGGCCTCGGCTCTCTGTGTGTCAGCAATTCGGGCAGGGTGCAGGAAGGCCAGTTTGAAGTCCTAACAATCCAAAGTACTGGGTCACTTTAGTAAGAGGTGACTTGGGTTCTTACTGGTACACGTGGTTCATCAAATCCTACCAGTTGCCATGGAGTCGCCCCTGGCTCAGGGCGGCACCGTGTGTGTCACAGTAGAACCGTGTAACATAGGGTTTTCAATGGCTGATTTTTCGAAAGTAGATCACCAGACCCTTCTTCCAAGATGATTCTGGGTGGAATCGAACCTCCAATTCTTTGGTTAGCACCACCTGGGAACGCCTATCAAATGCTAAGAATGGTTATTTCCGGGTGGTGGATTTTAAGATTTTTTATACTTCTCTTTTCAGTTTAATTTACAAAAACATGCATAATTTTAATTAAAAAAAAAAAAAAGTTGTTTATATTTAAGAAAAAAAAATGTGTATCCAGTAAGAACAATCTGCTTTTTTCAGGCCCAGCCTCAGGCAAGCCTGGCTTTTATTAACTTGTTAAAATTACTCACAGAAGCAGATCCCTCTGCAAATGAGCAGAGCTCTATGCAAAAAGAGAAAACAAAACCTAAGCTAACGTTTTGTATTTTTTAGAAAAACTGAATGGAACTTGAGTTGTTATAATGTTACCTTTATTATTTGTTAGACTTTGGATCATGCAATGGCATGAGACCCTGTGGTGGATCTCTGAGTGAGGCTCTTCACCTGGTCTCACCCTTGCCCCGCATGGAGACATGATGGGAGGATGGAAATGAGAGAGGCTCTGCATGGGTTGTGAGACCCAGAGGTAGAGGAGATCCTCTGAAGAACCCCCTGGCAGAATAAGGAAGCACTGAGGCTTAAAGGTGTTGTCAATCAACAGGTGGGAGGTGGCCCACTGTTATTTCTCCTGCTGGCTGATGCGAGTGGCAGAGGAATTAGTAACATCACTCATTAGAGAGCTGTCAAAGCTTTGCCCTCATTTTATCTATAATAATATATTAGATCTGTGTTTCGTTGTTGTTAGTTGCCGTTGCGTTGACTCCAACTCATGGTGACCTTATGTATAACTGAACAAAATGTTGCCTGGTTCTGCGCCATCTTCACGAGAGTTGGTGTGCTCAAATCCTTTGTCTTGGCTGTTGGATCGATCCATCTCATTGAGGATTTCCCTCAATTTTGTTGGCCTTTTTTTTACTTTACCAAACACGAAGACTATTGAATATAAAGTGGACTTAGAAGAAATATAACCAGAGTGCACTTTAGAAGTGAGGATGGAGAGACTTTGACTTGCTGCCTTAGAATGCATCATCAGGAAATACCAAATTACTAGAAAAGGACATCATGTGTAGGCTTGAGGTCTACTTCTCTGGGACCCTGCGAACCAAAGGGGTCGTTTCCCAGAGGACAACGTTGTTGTTGTTAGCTGCCATTGATCTGGCCCCCGACTCATAGTGACCCTATGTATTACAGAGTAGAACTGCTCCATAGGGTTTTCTTCTTTTTTTTTTTTAATTGTGCTTTAGGTGAAAGTTTACACCTTAAGTTGATTTCTCATTTACACACATATTATTTTGTGACATTGGTTGCAATCTCCCCAATGAGACAACGCATTCCCCTTTCCACCCCAGGTTCCCTGTGTCCATTTGACCAGTTCCTGTCCCTTCCTGGCTTCTCATCTTGCTTTTAGACAGGAGCTGCCCATTTGGTCTCGTATGCCTTTTTGAACTAAGAAGCACATTCCTCATGTGTATTATTTTTTTTGTTTTATAGTCCTGTCTAATCTTTGCCTGAAGAGTGGGCTTCGGGAGTGGTTTCAGTTCTGGGTTAACAGAGTGTCCGGGGGCCATAGTTTCGAGGATTCCTCCAGTCTCTGTCAGACTATTAAGTCTGGTCTTTTTACGTGAATTTGAATTCTGTTCTACACTTTTCTCCTGCTCTGTCTGGGACTCTCTGTTGTGTTTCCTGTCAGAGTGCTTATTGGTGGAGCTGGGCACCATCTAGTTCTTCTGGTCTCAGGCTGTTGGAGTCTCTGGTTCATTTGTATCTTTGGTTTTCTTCATTCTCCTTTCCATAGGGTTTTCTTGGCCATAAGCTTTATGGAAGCAGTTTGCTAGGCCTTTCTTCTGTGGAGCTGAAGTGTGGGTTTGAACCACTAACCTTTGGGTTAACAGTCATGTGCAAACTGCTGGCACCACCCAGGCTGCTTCCAGAGGACAAGAGGGGCACTGTTTTTGTTTGGTTTTGTTTTACTTGTAACATTTTTTTTTTATTATTAACTTTTATTGAGCTTCGAGTGAACATTTACAAATCAAGTCAGTCTGTCACATATAAGTTTATATACATCTTACTCCTTACTCCCACTTGCTCTCCCCCTAATGAGTCAGCCCTTCCAGTGTCTCCTTTCCTGACAATTTTGCCAGCTTCCAACTCTCTCTATCCTCCCATCCCCCCTCCAGACAGGAGATGCCAACACAGTCTCAATTTTGTCCACCTGATATAATTAGCTCACTCTTCTTCAGCATCTCTCGCTACCCTCTGTCCAGTCCCTTTCATGTCTGATGAGTTGCCTTCGGGGATGGTTCCTGTCCTGTGCCAACAGAAGGTTTGGGGACCATGACCGCCGGGATTCCTCTAGTCACAGTCAGACCATTAAGTCTGGTCTTTTTATGAGAATTTGGGGTCTGCATCCCACTGATCTCCTGCTCCCTCAGGGGTTCTCTATTGTGCTCCCTGTCAGGGCAGTCATCGGTTGTGGCCGGGCACCAACTAGTTCTTCTGGTCTCAGGATGATGTATGTCTCTGGTTCATGTGGCCCTTTCTGTCTCTTGGGCTCTTAGTTGTCGTGTGACCTGGGTGTTCTTCATTTTCCTTTGCTCCAGGTGGATTGAGACCAGTCGATGCATCTTAGATGGCAGCTTGTTAGCATTTAAGACCCCAGATGCCACATTTCAAAGTGGGATGCAGAATGATTTCATAATAGAATTATTTTGCCAGTTGACTTAGAAGTCCCCTTAAGCCATGGTTCCCAAATCCCCGCCCTTGCTCCGCTGACCTTTGAAGCATTCATTTTATCCCGGAAACTTCTTTGCTTTTGGTCCAGTCCAATTGAGCTGACCTTCCATGTATTGGGTGTTGTCCTTCCCCTCACCTAAAGCAGTTCTTATCTACTAATTAATCAGTAAAAAACCCTCTCCCTCCCTCCCTCCCTCCCCTCCTCGTAACCACAAAAGTATGTGTTCTTCTCAGTTTATACTATTTCTCAAGATCTTATAATAGTGGTCTTATACAATATTTGACCTTTTGCCTCTGACTCATTTCGCTCAGCATAATGCCTTCCAGGTTCCTCCATGTTATGAAATGTTTCACAGATTCGTCACTGTTCTTTATCGATGCGTAGTATTCCATTGTGTGAATATACCACAATTTATTTACCCATTCATCCGTTGATGGACACCTTGGTTGCTTCCAGCTTTTTGCTATTGTAAACAGAGCTGCAATAAACATGGGTGTGTATATATCTGTTCGTGTGAAGGCTCTTATTTCTCTAGGGTATATTCCGAGGAGTGGGATTTCTGGGTTGTATGGTAATTCTAACTGTTTAAGGTAGCTTCAGATAGATTTCCAAAGTGGTTGTACCGTTTTACATTCTCACCAGCAGTGTATAAGAGTTCCAATCTCTCCGCAGCCTCTCCAACATTTATTATTTTGTGTTTCTTGGATTAATGCCAGCCTTGTTGGAGTGAGATGGAATCTCATCGAAGTTTTAATTTGCATTTCTCTAATGGCTAATGATCAAGAGCATTTTCTCATGTATCTGTTAGCTGCCTGAATATCTTCTTTAGTGAAGTATGTGTTCATATCCTTTGCCCACTTCTTGATTGGGCTGTTTGTCTTTTTGTGGTTGAGTTTTGACAGAATCATGTAGATTTTAGAGATCAGGCGCTGGTCGGAGATGTCATAGCTGAAAATTCTTTCCCAGTCTGTAGGTGGTCTTTTTACTCTTTTGGTGAAGTCTTTAGATGAGCATAGGTGTTTGATTTTTAGGAGCTCCCAGTTATCTGGTTTCTCTTTGTCATTTTTGGTAATGTTTTGTATTCTGTTTATGCCTTGTATTAGGGCTCCTAGGGTTGTCCCAATTTTTTCTTCCACGATCTTTATCGTTTTAGTCTTTATGTTTAGGTCTTTGATCCACTTGGAGTTAGTTTTTGTGCTTGGTGTGAGGTATGGGTCCTGTTTCATTTTTTTGCAAATGGATATCCAGTTATGCCAGCACCATTTGTTAAAAAGACTATCTTTTCCCCAATTAACTGACACTGGGCCTTTGTCAAATATCAGCTGCTCATATGTGGATGGATTTATATCTGGGTTCTCAATTCTGTTCCACTGGTCTATGTGCCTGTTGTTGTACCAATACCAGGCTGTTTTGACTACTGTGGCTCTATAATAGCTTCTGAAATCAGGTAGAGTGAGGCCTCCCACTTTCTTCTTCTTTTTCAGTAATGCTTTGCTTATCTGAGGCTTCTTTCCCTTCCATATGAAGTTGGTGATTTGTTTCTCTATCACCTTAAAAAATGACATTGGAATTTGGATCGGAAGTGCATTGCATGTATAGATGGCTTTTGGTAGAATAGACATTTTTACTATGTAAGTCTTCCTATCCATGAGCAAGGTATGTTTTTCCACTTAAGTATGTCCTTTTGAATTTCTTGTAGTAGAGCTTTGTAGTTTTCTTTGTATAGGTCTTTTACATACATCCTTGGTAAGATTTATTCCTAAGTATTTTATCTTCTTGGGGACTACTGTGAATGGTATTGATTTGGTTATTTCCTCTTCGATGTTCTTTTTGTTGATGTAGAGGAATCCAAGTGATTTTTGTATGTTTATCTTATAACCTGAGACTCTGCCAAACTATTCTATTAGTTTCAGTAGTTTTCTGGAGGATTCCTTAGGGTTTTCTGTGTATAAGATCATGTCATCTGCAAATAGAGATAATTTTACTTCCTCCTTGCCAATCCGGATGCCCTTTATTTCTTTGTCTAGCCTAATTGCCCTGGCTAGGACTTCTAGCACGATGACTTGTAACATTTTTATCTACATAATATTCAACACGTATGGAAGAATACACATACATTCATACACATAGAATCATGAATAAAAATTACGAAATTGCCTGTGCGTACCTCCCTGCTCCCCATCATTCTGTTATCAAAGGCAACTATGATCCTGAACTTTTCTGTTTAATCATTCCCTTACTTTTTTCTTTAAACAGCTTTATTGAGATATAATTCACATACCCATACCACTCACCCACGTAAAGTGTATAATTCAAGGGTTTTTATGCCATTCGTGGAGTTGTGTAATCAACACCACAATCAATTTTAAGACACTTTCATGACCCCAAAAAGAACACCATACCCATTACCAGTTACTTCCCTTTCTTCCCCAACTCCCTTATCCCCCTTGCTTTTAAAATACAGCTTTTTACCACATAAGTACTAAATATATACTTTTACCGTAAACGCTTTGCTTTTATTTGACTTAATAAAAATCTTAGCATTCTTTATGTACTCTTCTTTTTTTACTCAACGTAATATTTCTAAAATTTATCTGGGTTCTTGTACATAAAAGTCATAGCTAATTCATACACAATTCACTTATCTGTATCTTTAATATAAATTTGGTTTCTTTCTAATTATTTTGCTATAATAATTCTGGTCTGAATAATCTTATTGTACTTGTCTCTCCTAATGCAAGAGAGTCTCTAGCATATACCTAGAACTATAATTTTTTGGTTGCAAGTTCGACATTACAAGTTAATGTAAAATTTTATTCCGAAGTGGTTGTAGTAATTCATCTTTGAGTGGAGGATTCTGTTGTTCCACGTTCTTGCTGACATTTAGTATTATCAGGCCTCTTGTTTTTTCCTAATCCAGTAGGTACAAAATATATTTCATTGTGTTTTTGTTTTTTGAACATTTTATTGTGTTTTAGGTGAAAGTTTACATAGCAAATTAGTTTCTCGTTCAACAATTTACACACAATTTGTTTTGTGACATTGGTTGCTATCCCTGCAATGTGTCAGCACTTTCCCTGTTTCTACCCTGCCTTCCTCATTTCCGTCCCTCCAGTTTTGCTGCCCCTCCTTGCCTTCTCATCTTTCCTTTTGGACAAATGTTGCCCGTTTGGTCTCGCAGATTTGAATGTTCTATGGAGCACATTCCTCATGGGTGTCATTGTTCATTTTATAGGCCAGTCTATTATTTGACTGAAAGGTGACCTCCAGGAGTGGCTTCAGTTCCAGGTTAAAGGGGTATCTTAGGGGGATAGTCTTGGGGTTCCTCCAGTCTCTATCGGTCTAGTAAGTCTGGTCTTTTTTATGAATTTGAGTTTTGTTCTACATTTTTCTCCCATTCTAACTGGGACTTTCTGTTGTGTCCCTGGTCAGAGCATTAGTGGTAGCTGGGCACCATCTAGTTCTTCTGGTCTCAGGTTAGAGGAGGTTGTGGTTTGTGTGGGCACTGAGTCCTGTGGACTAATTGCTTTCTTGGGTCTCTGGTTTCCTTTGCTGCAGATGAGAAGAGATGAATAATTGTATCTTAGATGGCTGCTCGCAAGCTTTTAAGACTCCAGATGTTACTCATCAAAACTAGGATGTAGAGCATATCTTTATGGATTATGTTGTGCCAATTGACCTGGATGTCCCCCAAGACTATGGTCCTTAGCCTTCAAGCTTAGTAACTCAATTCCATGAGGTATTTGAATATGTAATAGAAGTACTGTTACCAGAGGGGTAGAGGATAGATACTGGCAACAAAAACAACAGACATTCCTGGCCTTACACAGATACTAAGTGGAGGCACCAGGAGTTGAGTCCAAAGCTATTGACCCTAGAGCTTGATCTCTAAGCCTTCGTGGCCTGTGGCCTGGGTATATGCCAGAGCAGCCCACAGTGCCTGGCAAACAGCAAGCACTTAACTACTATCTGCATGTTGAATAAATTTCCTGTTGCTGTGCTCTGCTCTCCTCCCTTTTGGGAGACCCTGTTACTCGGGCTAGTTGTTGTGGACGGCCACCTTCTTCTTGGGTCCTATTCCAGAGGGTGAGCCTAGTAGGTGAGCCCCTCCCAGTCTCCTCTCTTCTTTTGTAGCAAACCTTGGTCTGATGTGAAACACCAGGAAAGAGCCAAGCCTACTGTGCTGTAGGGACACACACACCGACAGGCACAGCCTCTGCGTTCCTGACATACCCTGCTGTAAGTGTATAATCCCTGGGGCCCTGGGATCCTTGTTGGGCTCTTGTGCATGAGCCTGCCCTGGGGCAGCACATGGAAAAAGAGTGATAAGGCACATTCTCCCACCCCTCGGGGCCACCCACACAGCGTGAGGTTCCAAGTAGCAGGTTACGTGGGGGAGCTGGGAGCCCAGGCCTGAGGGAGCAGATTGGCAATGGAGTATTAGCCATGCCCTGGGAAACACTAATGGTGGGGCTTCAGCTTCCTGGACCTAACAGTAGAAATCAGCCTGGAAATGAGCTCAAGGTTTCAGGAAACGAACCCTGTCACCGTGCCTGGAGCTAAGCCCTTCTGTCCATCACCCACTGACCCTCCGGCACTCTGCGCCATTTTACAGATGAGGCAGCTGAAGCCTGGTGGGCATAGTGACCAGCCCAGGTCTCCCAGCCTGTGTGTGGCAGCACCAGGAATTGAACCCAGGCTCACTCTGCTCCAAAGCCTACCCATTTAGTCGTTTAGCTCTGCAATCCTCCAAGGGCTGGAGCCTGTAAACAGCAGGCTTCTGAAAGCCAGACCATGACAGGGAAGCAACAGATTAGGGAAAACCACCACCACTAGGCTATTACCAAGTGAGTTCAGGTCAGCTGGTCTGTTTGAGACAGGAAAGCTATTTCAGAGTTAAAAAATGACAACAACGACAACTAACCAAAAAACAGAGAAGCAAAATGCTTCTGTCTCCTTTTTTGGTGGCAGGAAGTACCGGCTTCATTTCCAGTGACTCCCTCTGTGGAAGGACACACTCAGCTCCGGGTGGAGATGGGGAAAAGGAGGGATGGCAGGGAGTCTTGTGACTGGGACCACGCTTGGGCCTAAATCCTTTAAGGCTCCTTGGCCATGACAAACTTTTCTTAAACTTCTAATTCAAGCTTAGGGTCCAAAGAGTTTTGTTTCATATTATTTCTCCTTACTGTTTTCCCATACTCAATTTAGAAACATTGTACACACAGAAAACCATAGAAAACAAAAACATCTGCAGACCAAAATTTGTGGTGTTTCACTATACAAAACGTTACTAGAAATGTACAATCATCAGAAGAGAAATTAGATAACTGGGAGCTCCTCAAAGTCAAACACCTACTCTCATTCAAAGACTTCAGCAAAAGAGTAAAAAGATTACCTACAGATTGGGAAAAAGCTTTTAGCTATGACATTTACGAACAGCAGCTGATCTCTAAAACCTACATGATACTGCAAAAACTCAACTACAAAAAGACAAATAACCCAATTAAAAAATGGGCAAAGGATATGAACAGGTACTTCACCAAAGAAGACGTTCAGGTAGCTAACAGATACACGAGGAAATGCCCATGATCATTAGCCATTAGAGAAACACACATCAAAACTACAATGAGATTCCATCTCACTCCAACAAGGCTGGCATTAATCAAAAAACACAAAATAATAAATGTTGGAGAGGTTGTGGAGAGACTGGAACACTTGTACACTACTGGTGGGAATGTACAATGGGTACAACCACTTTGGAAATTGATTTGGCATTTCCTTAAAAAGCTAGAAATAGAACTACCATAGGATCCAGCAATCCCATTCCTTGGAATAGATCCTAGGGAAATAAGAGTCTTTACACGAACAGATATATGCACACCCATGTTCATTGCAGCACTGTTTACAATAGCAAAAAGATGGAAGCAACCAAAGTGCCCGTCGATGGATGAATGGATAGATAAATTATGGTATATTCACACAATGGAATACTATGCATCGATAAAGAACAGTGATGAATCTGTGAAACACTTCATAACATGAAGGAATCTGGAAGGCATTATGCTGAATGAAATTAGTTGCAAAAGGACAAATATTGTATGAGACCACTATTTTATAAGAACTCAAGAAATAGTTTAAGCAGAGAAGAAAATATTCTTTGATGGTTACAAGAGTGGGGAGGGAAGGAGGGAGGAAAGAAGAGGGGTATTCGCTAATTAGATAATAGACAGGAACTATTTTTGGTGAAGGGAAAGACCACACAGAATACAGGAGAGGTCAGCACAACTGGACTAAACCAAAAGCAAAGCAGTTTCCTGAATAAACAGATCGCTTCTAAGCACAGCGTAGCAGAGGCGGGGGTTTGGGGACCATGGTTTCAAGGGACATCTAGGTCAATTGGCATAATAAAGTCTATTAAGAAAACATTCTGCATCCCATTTTGGAGAGTGGCATCTGGGATCTTAAACACTAGCAAGAGGCCATATAAGATGCATTAATTGGTCTCAACCCATGTGGAGCAAAGGAGAATGAAGAACACCAAAGACACAAATCAGGGACTACATCGGCCTGAGACCAGAAGAACTAGATGGTGCCCAGCTACACCCGATGACTGCCATGACAGGGAACACAACAGAGAATCCCTGAAAGAACAGGAGAACAGCGGGATGCAGACCTCAAATTCTGATAAAAAGACCAGACTTAAGCATCTGACTGAGACTAGAAGGACCCCAGAGGTCATGGTCCCCAGGCTTTCTGTTAGCCCAAGACAGGAACCATTTCCAAAGCCGACTCTTCAGACAGGGATTGGACTGGACTCTGAGATAGAAAATGATACTGGTGAGGAGTGAGCCTCTTGAATCACGTAGACACATGAGACTATGTAGGCAGCTCCTGTCTGGAGGGGAGATGTGAAGGCCGAGGGGGACAGAAGCTGGCTGAATGGACACAGAAATACAGGGTGGAAAGAAGGAGTGTCCTGTCTCATTAGGGGGAGAGCAACTAGGAGTATATAGCAAGGTGTATATAAGTTTTTGTATGAGAGAATGACTTGATTTGTTGTAAACGTTCACTTAAAGTACAATCAGAATTTAAAACAAAAAAAAATTTGTGGTGTTTTTCCTTCCAGTCTTTTTTAATGCGTGGATTTATATATCTTTTTATAATTTTAACATAAGTATAATTGTATATGTATACTCCACATTTGAAGATGTAATCACTGCAAGCTACATTCCTTTAATTAGATACATCTTGTATGCTTTCTGGAGTCCCTGAGTAATGCAAAAGGTTAAGTGCTTGGCGATTAATCAAAAGGTCTGTGGTTCGAGTCAACCCAGAGAGGTGTCTCAGGAGAAGATCCTGGTGACCTACTTCTAAAAGACTGTGAAAACCCTGTGGAGCACAGTTCTTCCCTGAGACACACGTGGTCATTGTGAGTTGGAATCGAATCAATGGCAAGTGGTTTGTTTTTTTGCTTTGTTTTGTTTTGGAATACAGCACTGTCAAATGCAACGCATCCCTGGGCCTTTGATCGGGGCTTCCTTCCGTCTCCCAGCAAAAGATGCTTCAGGCAGAAGCATGTATGAGCCTCATCGGGAAACATTTTCTCTGGCCCAGCGTGCCACTGACTGGAATAAAAAATGCCCACAAACCACAATTTAGAGAACTCTTAAATCTACGTAATCCAGCCTTGGCTCCCTATCTGTAAAAGGAGGGGCCTGGATGGCATTGGAGCTCCTGAGTGCTGCTCAGCTGCTAATCAAATGTTGGAGGTTTGAGGCCACTCAGAGGTGCCTTGGAAGAAAGGCCTGGCTATCTACTGCTGAAAAATCAGCCATGGAAAATCCTACAGAGCACAATTCCACTCTAACACACATGGGGACGCCATGAGCCAGAGTCGACTCAATGGCAACTAGAGAATTAGATCTTTGCAAACTCTAACCTGTTTCAGATTTGTAAAACCTCCCACCCCCAATCAGACAGTGAACAGCCAAGGAGCTGTCAACCACTGAGAGCTTGCTTGCCATGTCCTGGGCAGCGTTCTGGGGAGCTGACCCAAAGGTGTCTGGCCTGCGGAGGTGCAGCCTCTGGGCCCCCAGGGGCACCCCTTTCTGCCGACACGGGGGAGGCCTGCAGCATCGGGGCTGCCATATGGAGGGCTTGGCATTTCTGGCACCAAGGACAAAGTAAACTCCCACCATAAATCCAGACCCTGCTCTGATCTGGGCTCTCTTGTGAAGCTTTCCCATAAATCATGTCTAAGGCATTAAAAGCTCTGACGCTGAGCTGTTTCTGGTATGGAGGCTTTTACTTGCTCTATTATTTATGATGATGCCTCCGTTAGCTTCCTTTCTCTCTACAACAGAGGGGCCAAATCCATCTGCTATTTCCATTCTCTGAAAGCACACGGGACTTAAACGCAACAAAGAACTGGTTTGTAGCTCAATGCTGGATATTCTAACATCTTGCTATTTATTTAGAAGGCATGAAATTTAAGAAGGATAAAAGTAAAGTCCTGGCCCAGGGTCAAACACAAACCCACAGCCCACGAGCAGTACAGCAGAGACGTGACTGAAGAGGATTTAGGTGTTCAGGTGATTTCTAGCTTAATGACGGGAGTTTCCTGTGACGTGCCCAGACAAGCTGATAAAACCTCACAAAATGCTTATTCTGCAACAGTCAGCAGGGTCTGGAGAGGCGGGTCATTCTGGACACCTCTTTTTCAGAGGGACACACATTAGAAAGGATCCAGAGAGCAGTAAGCAGGATGCAAACTATGTGTCTATGAGAGAGGAGAGATAAATTGAGAAAATAAGCCCGCCCTTCAAATCGGCAATTCCATTTCTAGGTCTCAGGCTGAATGAGTTTCCTATTGCTGCTGTAACAACAAAATTTACAAAACAAAATTTTGTTTCAATAATACCTCACAGTAGTCACTTACTAGCCTATAGATTCTGGGAGCTATCCTTGATTACTTCTAAATCAGAACTTCTCTCAAATAATGTCTCAATTGTCTAGTTTCACTTCCTCTTTTCCTGTCAAGAAATCAGGGAAATAGCATTACTTGGAATTCTGAGGATTTCTATCACAGAAGCTGGCTGTAGGGTGGAGGAGAGAATTTTCTAGGTCCTGGTGGTGCAGTGATTAAGAGCTCGGCTGCTAATCAAAAGGCCGGCAGTTTGGATCCACCAGCTGCTCCTTGGAAACCCTAGGGAGCAGTTCTACTCTGTCCTATAGGGTCACTATGAGCTGGAATTGACTTGATGGCAACGAGTTTGGTTTTTGGGTTACACTCGGCTACTAACCTAAAGGTTTATGGTTCAAACCTAAAGGCTGACGTTCAAACCCATTCAGTGATACCACAGAAGAAAGGCCAGGCCATCTGCTTCCATTAAGTTTACAGCCAAGAAAACCCTATGGAGCAGTTCTACTCTATAACGCACTGGGTCTCCATGAGTCAAAATTGGCTCAATGACAAAAGGTTAGGTTAATCTGAATATATATCTTTCAGTTTAATTACCATATGGTGGTACTGATGTGGAGATACTTGCTACAAATAAACAAATTTGGGGATTACATTCATTTTCAGGGCCCCCTGAAAGCCAGGAATTTGTAAGGGCTCCTCCATAATAGCTAAAAGGAGTCCTGAAAGGTAACTGTCCCAAAAGCTAGAGTACTGGCACAATTAGAAGCTTCTACCATAAAATGCCAAAAATGTAAAGAAGATGTAGGAGAGGTTATAAATCATAAATACAGCATCATGTGAGGTCAAGTTTTAGAATCACTGAACAGGGAAAAGGCTGTTAAGCGTAATTTTTCAGAAATAGTTTTTACTGGTTGTAGATTGAAGCAGTTAGAGCCTCCCTAGCTCTCCTTGCAGGGAAAATGCAGGTGTTCAATTCCAAAGAGCCCTTGTGGTGCTAAGCACTCGGCTGCTAACTGAAAGGTGGGTGGTTCAAATCCACCAGCCACTCTACAGGAGAAAGACCTGGAGATCTGCTTCCATAAACATTATAGCCAAGAAAACCCCATGGGGCAGCTGTACTCTGTCACACTCACTATCTGTCAAAATGGGCTCAATGGCACCCAACAACATGGTAATTACTCTTCCTTCATTGGAAAATTGTGATCAGCGTGGAGCAGGGAAACACCACTACTGTAGATCAGGACTTCTCAGCTCAGACACTACGGACGTTTTGGCCAGATAATTCCTTGTTGTTGGGGGCTATCCTGAGCATTGTAGGATCTTTAGCAGTGTTGAAGATAAAAATTAATAACATACATCTTACTTTGATTTTAAGATTTTTTTTAACTATGAAGCCAAATATTAACCATAAAAAGCCTGCCAGAAACTGCTCTGCAGCAATGTAAATTGTCTCATCCTGCTGGAAAATAGTAGACATATCATTACCTCCTAATTTAAATCTCAAAGGGTCTCATGGCTCCAAGTGGGTGGAGGGACAAATTATTAGCAACCAGGCCAGAAGAAATCTGGTATCAGTAGATCTCAGCAAAGGTGGAGGGCAGGGTTCAGTCAGTCAGATCAAGGTTAGTCAATGGTTGATCTTCCATTTCTCCCTCCTCTTCTCCTTATAAGCCCCATGGTACTAGCTTCTTCAAACCATTTGCTTTTTCTGGAATCAAAACGGCCTCCTTATATGTACGTAGAATAACTGCTCAGCAAAAACTTTATGCTCCAATTCCAGTGAGTTTTGATTATTTTTAACCCACTAGATGCCAGTGTCACCTGCCCACTCATCCCCAGTTGTGACAACCCAAACTGTCTCCAGACATTGCTAAATGTCTCATGGGGGAAAATCACCAACCCCCCCGCCCCCGTGAAGACAACCTGGTGCACAACTTCTGCCACTGAAGCAAAACTGTCACCAAGTTGAAACTGAATTGGTTCCAAGCACCCAGGGCTGGAATACCATCTGATACAGTCATTGTAAAGATTAATGAAGAAGCTGTATTCCGTGGCTCATTTAGGAAATTCCAAAAGGTAAAATATAAGCACATCATCCTACCCAAACCCAAACCCACTGCTGTCATGTCGATTCCAACTCATAGCAACCCCATAAGGTTGCCAAGGCTGTAAATACCTACGGAAGCAGACTGCTACATCTTTTTCCCTCAGAGCCGAAGGTGGTATCGAACACCTGATCTTTCAGTTAGCAGTTGATTGCTCTAACTGCTGTGACACCAGGGCTCCCTGATCATCCTACAGGGGGTAGATAATAGGACTATAATATATTTAGAGTGTTTATAAACCATGGGCAGTTGAGATACCACTAAAGTTCTTTCTTTAAATCATTTTATCCAGCCTCATTGGCGCTAGTCTGGATGAGCCCCCAAAACTATTGCCCAGAAATAATGTTTAAACTTTAAACCAAAAATATCCCCTGAAGCCTTCTCCAAAAATATCCCCCGAAGCCTTCTTTAAACCATGCAATAGCTTAATTAGTAAAGAATGTCTGCCTTGAGCATTGTGCTTTTTTGTTGTTGTTGCTAAACACCTTTTTTTTTTTAAATTGTGCTTTAAGTGAAAGTTTACAGTTCAAGTGAGTTTCTCATACAAAGATTTATACACACATTGTTATGTGACCCTAGTTGCTCTCCCTATAATGTGACAGCACACTCCTCCTTTCCACCCCAGATTTCCCATGTCCCCTCAGCCAGCTCCTGTCCCTCTCTGCCTTCTCATCTCACCTTCGTACAGGAGCCGCCCATCTACTCTCATGTAGCTACTTGAGCCAAGAAGCACACTCTTCACCAGTATCATTTTATACCCTATAGTCCAGTCTAATCTTTGTCTGAAAAGTTGGCTTTGGGATTGGTTTTAGTTCTGGGCTAACGGAGTCCGGGCGCCGTGTCTTCCAGAGTCCCTTCAGTCTCAGTCAGACCATCAAGTCTGACCTTTTTATTAGAATTTGAGTTCTGTGCTCCACTTTTCTCCCGCTCCATCATGGACTCTGTGCTGTGTTCCCTGTCAGGGCAGTCATTGGTGGTAGCTGGGCGTCATCTAGTTCTTCCAGTCTTAGGCTGGTCGAATCTCTGGTTTACGTGGCCCTTTCTGTCTCTTGGGCTCATATTTTCCTTATGTCTTTGGTGTTCTTCATTCTCCTTTGCTCCAGGTGGGTTGGGACCAATTGATGCATCTTAGGTGGAGGCTTGCTAGCTTTTAAGACCCCAAACGCTACTCACCAAAGTGGGATACAGAATATTTTCTTAATAAACTTTGTTATGCCAATTGACCTAGATGTTCCCTGAAACCACGGTCCCCAGACCCCCACCCCTCCTACTCTGTCCCTTGAACTGTTTGGTTGTGTTCAGGAAACTTCTTAGCTTTTGGTTTAGTCCAGTTGTGCTGACTTCCCCTATACTGTGTGTTGTCCTTCTTAAAATACTTCATCTACTACCTAGTTAGTGAATTTCCCTCTCCCTCCCTCGCCACCCTCATAATAATCAAAGAATGTTTTCTTCTGTGTTTAAACCTTTTCTTGAGTCCTTATAATAGTGGTTTTATACAATATTTGTCTTTTTGCAACTGACAAATTTCACTCAGCATGATGCCTTCCAGATTCATCCACGTTATGAGATGTTTTGAGGATTCATTGTTGTTCTTTTTAGTTTTGTAGTATTCCACTGTGTGAATATACCATAATTTGTTTATTAATTCATCCATTGATGGGCACCTTGTTTGCTTCCATCTTTTTGCTATTGTGAACAGTGCAATGAACATGACTGTGCATATATCTATTCGTTTGAGGGCTCTTATTTCTCTAGGATATATTACAAGGAGTGGGATTGCTAGATCGTATGGTACTTCTATTTCTAGCTTTTTAAGGAGGAGCCAAACTGATTTCCAAAGTGGTTGTACCATTTTACATTCCCCCTAGCAGTGCATTAGTGTTCTAATCGCTCCACAACCTCTCCAACTCTTACTGTTTTGTGTCTTTTGGATTAATTCCAGCCTTGTTGGGGTGAGATGGCATCTCATTGTAGTTTTGATTTGCATTTCTCTAATGGCTAATGATTGTAACCATTTTCTCATGCATCTGTTAGCTACCTGAACGTCTTCTTTGGTGAAGTGTTTGTTCATATCCTTTGCCCACTTTTTAATTGGGTTATTTGTCTTTTTGTTGTTGAGGTTTTGCAGTGTCTTGTAGATGTTAGAGATTAGATGCTGATTGGATTTGTCATAGCCAAAATTTTTTTCCCAGTCTGTAGGTTGTCTTTTTATTCTTTTGGTGAAGTCTTTTGATGAGCACAAGTGTTTGATTTTTAGGAGCTCCCAGTTTTCTAGTTTTTCTTCTGGTGTTTGTGCATTGTTAGTAATGTTTTGTATTCTGTTTATGTCATGTATTAGGGCTCCTAGTGTTGTCCCTATTTTAGATTTTGTATTTAGGTCTTCGATCCATTTTGAGTTAGTGTTTGTGCATGCTGTGAGGTATGAGACTTGCTTCATTTTTTTGCTGTTGGATATCCAGTTATGCCAGCACCATTTGTTAAAGAGACTGTCTTTCCCCGAATTGATGGACTTTGGGCCTTTGTCAAATATCAGCTATTCACAGGTAGATGATTTTACATCTGAATTCTCAATCCCGTTCCATTGGTCTAAGTATCTGTTGTTGTTCCAGTACCAGGCTGTTTTGACTGCCATAGCAGTATAATAGGTTCTAAAATCAGACGGTGTGAGGCCTCCCACTTTATTCTTATTTTTCAGTAATGCTTTACTTTTTCAGGGCTTCTTTCCCTTCCATATGAAGTTGGGGATTTGTTTCTCCACGTTGGAATTTGGATCAGAATTGCGTTGTATCTATAGATTTTTTGAGTAGAATAGATGTTTTTACAATGTTGAGTCTTCCTATCCATGAGCAAGGTACATAGGTCTTTTCCACTTACGTAGGTCTCTTCTGGTTTCTTGTGGTAGTGTCTCATAGTTTTCTTTGTGTAGATCTTTTACTTCTCTAGTTTGATTTATTCCTAAGTGTTTTATCTTCGTGGGGGATATTGTAAATGGTATTGATTGGGTGATTTCCTCTTCAACATTCTCTTTGTTGGTGTATAGGAATCCAACTGATTTTTGTATGTTTATCTTGTATGCTAATACTTTGCTGAAATCTTCTATTAGTTCCAGTAGTTTTCTCGTGGATTCTTTAGGGTTTTCTGTGTATAAGATCATATCATCTGCAAACAAAGATATTTTACTTCTTCCTTACCAATTTGAATGTCCCTTATTTCTTTTTCTAGCCTAACTGGTCAGGCTAGGACCTCCAGCACAATGTTGAATAAGAGTGGTGATAAAGAGCATCCTTGTCTGGTTCTCATTCTCAAGGGAATGCTTTCAGACTCTTTCCATTTAGGATGATGTTGGCTGTTGGCTTTGTATAAATGCTCTTTATTATGTCGAGGAATTTCCCTTCTATTTGTATTTTGCTGAGAGTTTTTAACATTAATGGATGTTGGACTTTGTCAAATGCCTTTTCTTCATCAATTGATAAGATCGTGTGATTCTTGTCTTTTGTTTTACTTATGTGATGGATTATATCAATTGTTCTTCTAATGTTGAACCACCCCTGCATACCTGGTATGAATCTCATTTGGTCATGGTGAATTATTTTTTTGATATGCTGTTGAATTGTATTGGCTAGAATTTTGTTGAGGATTTTTGCATCTGTGTTCATGAGGGATAACACCCCAGTCACCCAGTGCTGTCGAGTCGATTCCGACTCATGAGGGATATTGACCTGTAATTTTTTTTGTGGTGTCTTTACCTGGTTTTGGTATCAGGGTTATGCTGGCTTCATAGAATGAGTTTGGGAGTATTCCATCCTTTTCTATGCTATGAAATACCTTTAGTAGTAGTGATGTTAACTCTTCTCTGAAAGTTTGGTAGAATTCTCCAGTGAAGCCATTGGGGTGAGGGCTTTTTGGGGGGCAGTTTTTAAATTACCTTTTCAATCTCTTCTTTTGTTATGGGTTTATCTAGTTGTTCTACCTCTGTTTGTGTTAATTTAGGTAGATAGCGCATTTCTAGAAATTTGTCCATTTCCTCTAGGTTTTCAAATTTGTTAGAGTGCAATTTTTCATAGTATTCTGTTAGGATTTTTTAAATTTCAGTTGAGTCTGTTGTGATATTGCCAATCTCTTTCTTATTCAGGTTATTTGCTTCCCCTCCTGTTTTTGCTTTGTCAGTTTGGCTAATGGTTTATTTATTTTGTTTATCTTTTCAAAGAACCAGCTTTTGGACTTGTTAACTCTTTCAATTGTTTTTCTGTTCTCTATTTCTTTTTTTTTTTATTTCATTTAATTCTGCACTAATTTTTTTTTATTAACTTTTATTGAGCTTCAAGTGAACGTTTACAAATCAAGTCAGACTGTCACATATAAGTTTATACACACCTTACTCTGTACTCCCACTTGCTCTCCCTCTAATGAGTCAGCCCTTCCAGTCTCTCCTTTCGTGACAATTTTGCCAGCTTCCAACTCTCTCTATCCTCCCATCCTCCCTCCAGACAGGAGATGCCAATACAGTCTCAAGTGTCCACCTGATATAATTAGCTCACTCTTCATCAGCATCTCTCTCCTACCCACTGTCCAGTCCCTTCCATGTCTGATGAGTTTTCTTCGGGAATGGTTCCTGTCCTGTGCCAACAGAAGGTCTGGGGAGCATGGCCGCCGGGATTCCTCTAGTCTCAGTCAGACCATTAAGTATGGTCTTTTTGTGAGAATTTGGGGTCTGCATCCCACTGATCTCCTTCTCCCTCAGGGGTTCTCTGTTGTGCTCCCTGTCAGGGCAGTCATCGGTTATGGCTAATTCTGTGCTAATTTTTATTATTTGCTTTTTTCTGGTGCCTGAAGGTTTCTTTTGCTGCTTTCTTTCTATGTGTTTAAGTTGTAGGGTTAATCATTTGATTTTGGCCTTTTCTTCTTTTCGGATGGGTGCATTTATTGCTATAAGTTGACCTCTGAGCACTGCTTTTGCTGTGTCCCAGTGGTTCTGGTAGGATGTCTTTTCACTCTCATTTGATTCTGTGAATTTCTTTATTCCATCCTTAATTTCTTCTATAGCCCAGTAGTTTTTGAGCAAGGTGTTGTTCAGTTTATATGTGTCTGAGTTTTTTTCCTTGTTTTTTCTGTTATTGATTTCTACTTTTATGGCTTTATGGTCAGAAAAGATGCTTTGTAATAATTCTATGCTTTGGATTCTGTTAAGGCTTGCTTTGTGGCCTAATAGGTAGTCTATTCTGGAGAGTATTCCATGTGCACTGGAAAAAAAGAATACTTGGCTGCTGTTGGGTGGAGTGTTCTTTATATGTTTATGAGGTCAAGTTGGTTGATTGTGGCATTTAGATCTTCCCTGTCTTTATTGAGCCTCTTTCTGGATGTTCTGTCCTTCACCGGAAGTGATGTGTTGAAGTCTCCTAATATTATTCTGGAGCTGTCGATCTCTCTTTTCAGTGCTGTTAGAGTTTGTTTTATGTATTTTGGACCCCTGTCGTTGGATGTGTAACTATTTATCATAGTATGTCTTCCTGGTGTATTGACCTTTTAATCATTATATAGTGTCCTTTCTTTACCTTTGTGGTGGATTTAACTTTAAAGTCTATTTTGCCAGAAATTAATATTGCAACTCCTGCCCTTTTTTTTTTCATAACTTTTATTAAGCTTCAAGTGAACGTTTACAAATCCAATCAGTCTGTCACATATAAGTTTACCTACATCTCACTCCCTACTCCCACTTGCTCTCCCCCTCTTGAGTCAGCCCTTTCAGTCTCTCCTTTCTTGACAATTTTGCCGGCTTCCCTCTCTCTCTATCCTCCCATCCCCCCTCCAGACAAGAGTTGCCAACACACTCTCAAGTGTCCACCTGATATAATTAGTTCACTCTTCATCAGCATCTCTCTCCCCCCCACTGACCAGTCCCTTTCATGTCTGATGAGTTTTCTTCGGGGATGGTTCCTGTCCTGTGCCAACAGAAGGTCTGGGTACCATGGCCGCCGGGATTCCTCTAGTCTCAGTCAGACCATTAAGTTTGGTCTTTTTATGAGAATTTGGGGTCTGTATCCCACTGATCTCCTGCTCCCTCAGGGGTCCCCTGCTGTGCTCCCTGTCAGGGCAGTCATCGATTGTGGCCGGGCACCAACTAGTTCTTCTGGTCTCAGGATGATGTAGGTCTCTGGTTCATGTGGCCCTTTCTGTCTCTTGGGCTCTTAGTTGTCGTGTGGCCTTGGTGTTCTTCATTCTCCTTTGATCCAGGTGGGTTGAGACCAACTGAGGCATCTTAGATGGCTGCTTGTTAGCATTTAAGACCCCAGACGCCACATTTCAAAGTGGGATGCAGAATGATTTCATAATAGAATTATTTTGCCAATTGACTTAGAAGTCCCCGCAAACCATGTTCCCCAGACCCCCACGCTTGCTCCGCTGACCTTTGAAGCATTCATTTTATCCCGGAAACTTCTTTGCTTTTGGTCCAGTCCAGTTGAGCTGAACTTCCATGTATTGAGTGTTGTCTTTCCCTTCACCTAAAGCAGTTCTTATCTACTGATTAATCAATAAAAAACCCTCTCCCATCCTCCCTCCCTCCCCGCCTCTTAACCACAAAAGTATGTGTTCTTCTCAGGTTTACTATTTCTCAAGATCTTATAATAGTGGTCTTATACAATATTTGTCCTTTTGCCTCTGACTAATTTCGCTCAGCATAATGCCTTCCAGGTTCCTCCATGTTATGAAATGTTTCATAGTCACTGTTCTTTATCGATGCGTAGTATTCCATTGTGTGAATGTACCACAATTTATTTACCCATTCATCCGTTGATGGACACCTTGGTTGCTTCCAACTTTTTGCTATTGTATACAGAGCTGCAATAAACATGGGTGTGCATATATCTGTTTGTATGAAGGCTCTTGTATCTCTAGGGTATATTCCCAGGAGTGGGATTTCTGAGTTGTGTGGTAGTTCTATTTCTAACTATTTAAGATAACGCCAGATAGATTTCCAAAGTGGTTGTACCATTTTACATTCCCACCAGCAGTGTATGAGAGTTCCGATCTCTCCGCAGCCTCTCCAACATTTATTATTTTGTGTTTTTTGGATTAATGCCAGCCTTGCTGGTGTGAGATGGAATCTCATCGTAGTTTTAATTTGCATTTCTCTAATGGCTAATGATCGAGAGCATTTTCTCATGTATCTGTTAGCTGCCTGAATATCTTCTTTAGTGAAATGTGTATTCATATCCTTTGCCCACTTCTTGATTGGGTTGTTTGTCTTTTTGTGGTTGAGTTTTGACAGAATCATGTAGATTTTAGAGATCAGGCGCTGGTCGGAGATGTCATAGCTGAAAATTCTTTCCCAGTCTGTAGGTGGTCTTTTTACTCTTTTGGAGAAGTCTTTAGATGAGCATAGGTGCTTGATTTTTAGGAGCTCCCAGTTATCTGGTTTCTCTTCATCATTTTTGGTAATGTTTTGTATTCTGTTTATGCCTTGTATTAGGGCTCCTAGGGTTGTCCCAATTTTTTCTTCCACGATCTTTATCGTTTTAGTCTTTATGTTTAGGTCTTTGATAACTCCTGCCCTTTTTTGATTGTTGTTTGCTTGATATATTTTTTCCATCCTTTGAGTTTTAGTTTGTTTTTGTCTTTAAGTCTAAAGTGTATCTCTTGTAGACAGCATATAGACAGATTGTGTTTTTCAATCCATTCTGCCACTCTCTGTCTCTTTATTGGTAATTATTGACAGGTACACACATGAATTTAAGCACTGTGCTTTTTAAAAGAATTATCTACATGGGATCAAATTGACAACAGTAACTTGAAAGATTAGATAGGACTCTTAGGGAGGCAGTGAACTTATGTTAATGGGGTGGGAACAATTCAGAAAAGGAGGGTGAGAATGGTTGCTCAGCTTGAAGGATGTAATCAGTGTCACTGAATTGAATATGTAGAAACTGATGAATTGGTCTATGCTTTGCTGTGTATATTTCCAACAACAAAAATAAATTATTTTTAAAAAAGTAAATGGAAAAAAATCATTTTAGTGTAAATGATTACTACAAAACTATGTAGAGCTGACCTCATTTGCAGTGTAGGGAAAGACCATTTCCCACACATTTAAATATCGCTGTTATCTCCAGGTTGATAAACTCAGAGAAAATCTCTTATTGGCCTGACTTTGGATGTGTCCATATCTGGACAGTGCAAAGATGGACAGGATGGGGCACTGTAATTTTCCCAGGTGCAGGAGAGGAACAAAGATCACATACCCACTCCTGACCCAATCAACTGCAGCCAGGGGTGTGGAGTGGCCAGCTCACATTCAAACCACATGGCTGAAGTGGGTGGGCAGAAAAGCACATTCCAGAAAAGGGGAGAAAGGAAGCATAGGGCAGACAAAACAATAACTGAGTGGTCCAATATTCAACCACCACCAATATGATCTAGTGTTTTCCTCCCTTGTTGCCTCCTGTTATCTCTGTCACCAAGTGGAAACTGAACTCATACCACACAGAAGCTTGGGATACCATCTGGTACAGTCACTGTGAAGATTAATGAAGAGTCTCGGGCTTCTGCAAGGAGAAACCTGTGATTTATAAAAACTCTGTTGAGTAAGAGTCTGCATTGCATAGCCTGGAAGGGGCTGGAGTTGACACAGTTCACTTTATCCATCGCCTTATCAATTAAGGCGTTGGACATTAGAATGCTACAGACAGAGCCCATCCCATGTTTGGAGACAATGAAGCTGTGATCACAACCAAGCCCTACCACATTAGGCGGTCTATTCAGCTCTGGCAGCCACCATGTCCTTGTGAAAAACGAACCCAGGTGTCAACGTAGGGCACCTGTATTGGGCAGGTTCTTTCGTTTGGAAGAACAAAGACCTAGACAAGTAACTGGGATGTGTGCAATGCACACAATTTAACACAGAGTGATAATAAAGGTGGGAGGAGATGCTCTGGGAGCTTAAGTGCCCAGGGGTGTCCACATGGGAACGTTTAATAGGTGATTGGAGTGTGAGTGTGAAGTCAGGAGGCATCAACCTGGAGTCACCAGCATGGAGGTCATATTGGAAGCAGTGGGTCTGGATGAGATTACCCAGGGGTCATGTGTAGATTGGAAAGGGAAAGAGGGGTAAGAACAGAATATCCACGTATAAGATAAATAGATAACTACCGTGGCATGGGCTCCAACTCCTAGTTCAACAAAACAAAGCATTGCCTGGTCCTGCATCATCCTCATGATTGTGGGCACGTTCGAGTCTGTAGTTGCAGATATTGTATCAATCCGTCTCACTGAGAGTCTCCCTTGATGGCCCTCTATTCACCAAACATTATGTCTTCCTCAAGCAATTGATCCCTCCTGAGGATGTGTCCAAAGCAAGCAAGTCAGACAATGTTCTGTGGTGATCCCATAAAGTTTTCATTGGCTAATTTTTGGAAGTGGATCACCAGGCCTTTCTTCCTAGTCTATCTTAGTCTGGAAGCTCCCCTGAAACCTGACCATCTGGGTGACCCTTCTGGTATTTCAAATACCGGTCACATAGGCTTCTGGTATCACAGCAACACACAAGCCACCGTGGTACAACAGACTGACAGACAGATGGTGGCCACATGTGAAGAGAGGGAGAAAAAATGTGGCCAGCAGGAAAGACTAAAATCTAGTGCTGAAAGGCAAGAGAAGCACCAAAGGAGATTGCAAGGGGAGAGGAAATATGAAGGAGGATGTTGTAGCAAAAAGCTTCGAATGCTGCAGGGAAGCTAAGCCAGGTACCAGTTGAAAAGGGTCCACTGGACCCAGCATCCATGAGGTTCTGGGTAAGCTCAGCAGCTCGGAGGCAGCAGAAGCCAGGGAGCCGGGCTACATGGGGCATAGAAGTGTGTGTGGAGCAAGATGTGAGACAGCAAGGATAGACAAACTATACTTTGGAGAAATTTCACTTAAGATGAGCAATGGCTAGAACAAGGTCACATGGGGCCACGGGGATAATAGTCACATCGTTGTTAAGTATAGAGATAAGAAAATATCAAAGTTAGGAGAGTCCTCTTCAATTTTATAAAATCAAACTCTGTGACAAGTTAATGGCCCTTATGTGAGTGACTCAGACCCCGCTAGAGCAGATGTCACTTGGCTGTTATAGATATCAGGCCATGACTCAGAGGTGTGACACAGAGCCACGTGGGGCCATATATTACCAAGCGGAGCTGAAACATTGTCAAAAGTGATTAAACAGATTGCATAGTGGCATACAATTGGCAGGAGCCCTGGTGGTGCAGTGGTTAAGCGCTTGGCTGCTAACTGAAAGGTTACCACCAGCCACTCCTTGGGAGAAAGATGTGGCAGTCTGCTTCCATAAGGATTACAGCCTTGGAAACTCTATGGGGCAGTTCACTCTGTCCTGCAGGGTCACTATGAGTCGGAATCAACTCGACTGCAATGCGGATACAGTTGGCAGAGCAACCCAGAGCTACAAAAGTTACCTTTCCCTTTGTGGAAACTGTTGGAAACCTGAATTTGATTTAAAAATGAGATTAAGACTATGAAAGCCAATCAGTAGATACAGAAAACTTGCAGCTTTCTTCGTATCTCAGCTTATATATATATAAAAAAAACTCAGATATATATTGAGTCAATTACATAGAATATTTTTTTTCTGCCTCAGTCGTTTAATTTTCTTTTAAAAAATGGCAGTAAGGGCAGTTGTTAAGATCACAGTCAATGGAACTCAACTAACTTAAGTTTGAATGTTATGAGCTGGGGAGATCATTTGTAAAATAAGAAAATTAAACAGTACCTGCCTGTGTTGTATAAAGTGGGAACAAGATACAGCGTTCTTCCATCAAGAAAAACAATAAAACCAGAACAACTAGATGGTGCCCAGCTAAAAAAAAAAAATTTTTTTTTTAGTTACTGCTACCCACTGTTTGGATCAGGGCCACAATAGACAGTGATAGAACAAGAGAAAAATACAGAACAGAATTCAAATTCTTGAAAAGTCCAGACTTACTGGCCCAGTTGAGACTAGAGGACTCCCTGAGACTATTGAATGCACTTTAAACCTTGAACCAAAACTATTCCCTGAGGTCACCTTTTAGCAAAATAACAGACTAGCGCACAAAATAAAGGCTGTTACCTGTGAGTATGGTGCTCCATTAAAAAAAAATCTGTATGAGACCAAAAGGTCAACATTATTCTAAAGCAAAGATGAGAAATTAAGGGGCAGAGAAACTAGAGCACTGGAAACGGAACAGTCAGAACACAAAGAGAACGTTGACACGTTGTGAAAAATCTGACTAATGTCACTGAACAATTTGTGTAGAAATTGTCACGTGGGAAGCTAATTTGCAGTGTAAACTTTCACTGAAAACATAATAAAATATTATTTGAAAAAGAAAGAAACACAATATAATAAGACTCCAAATGCTGGTGTTGTTAGGTACCATTAAGTCGGTTCCCACTCATGGCGACCCTACATACAACAGAAAGAAACACTGCCCGGCCCTGCGCCATCCTCACAGTCGGTGTTATGCTTGAGCCCATAGTTGCAGCCACTGTATCAATCCATCTCTTCGGGGTCTTCCTCCTTTTCGATGACCGTCTACTCTACCAAGCATGATGTTCTTCCCCAGGGACTAGTCCCTCCTGATAATGTGTCCAAAGTATGAGAGACAAAGCCTCTCCATCCTAGCTTCTAATGAGCACTCTGGCTGTACTTCTTCCAAGACAGATTTGTTTGTCTGGCAGTCACCAACCCCAGAATTCAAAAGCATTGATTTTTATTCGTTCTTCCTTATTCGTTGTCCAGCTTTCACGTGCGTATGAGGCCACTGAAAACACCCTTGGATTGGGTCATGTGCACTCTAGTCTTTAGAGTGACACCTTCGCTTTTTAACACTTTAAAGAGATCTTTTGCAGCAGATTTGGCCACTGCTGCTTCCATGGGTGTTGACTGTGGATCCGAGTAAAATGAAATCCTTGACAACTTCAACATTTTCTCCATTTGTCATGATGTTGCTTATTGGTCCAGTTGTGAAGATTTTTGTTTTCTTTATGTTGAGGTGTAATCGCATACTGAACGCTGTAGTCTTTGATCTTTGTCAGCAAGTGCTTCAAGTCCTCTTCACGTTCAGCAAGCAAGGTTGTGTCATCTGCATACTGCAGGTTGTTAAATGAGTCTTCTCCAATCCTGATGTCCCGTTCTTCTTCATACAGTCCAGCTTCTTGGATTATTTGCTCAGCATAGAGATTGAACATGTATGGTGAAAAGATACAACCCTGACACACACCTTTCCTGGCTTTAAACCATGCAGTGTCTTCTGCTCCAAAGAGCGCCTCTTGGTCAGTTTCCTCACCAGCATAGTTAAGTGTTCTGGAATTCCCATTCTTCACAATGTTATCCATAATTTGTTATGATCCATACAGTCTAACGCCTTTGCATAGTCAATAAAACACAGGTAAATATCTTTCTGGTAGTCTTTGGTTTCAGCCAGGATACATCTGACATCAGCAACGATATATTCCTTGTTCCATGTGCTCTTCGGAATCCAGCTTGAATTTCTGCAGTACTGCAACCACTTTTGAATGACCTTCGGTGAAATTTTACTAAGAATCCAAATAATATTGATTTTTTTGTGCTCTAAGTGAAAGTTTACAAACCAAGTTATTGTCTCATACAAAAAATTATGTACACCTTCCTGTATACTCCTAGCTGCTCTCCCTCTAATGAGACAACACACTCCTTCCCTCCACTGTCTGTTTTCGTGTCCATTTGGCCAGCTTCTGACCCCCTCTGCCCTCTCATCTCCTCTCCAGACAGGAGCTGCCCACATAGTCTCATGTGTCTATTTGATCCAAGGTGCTCAGCCATCACAGTATCATTTTCTATTCTATAGTCCAGTCCTTTCCCTATCTGAAGAGTTGGCTTTGGGAATGGTTCCAGTCTTGGGCTAACAAAAGGTCTGGGGACCATGACCTTTGGGGTCCTTCTAGTCTCAGTAAGTCTGGTCAATATTGGTATTTTAAAGCATACCTTATTACATGTCACCACCAGAGTCTTTGCTATGTTTTGCCATACGTATGACAGAAATATTATCTGAGCCACTGTATCTCTCAGTATCAAGTGACAGAAACTCTACTTCAAGAGGCTCACCTCGCCGAAAACAGAAAGGGGGTGGCTTTGGCGTCTCTAGACCCAGTGGCTTAAAGAAGACCCAACCTCACTTGCACCTCCTCTCAGCTCCACTAGCCTTGTGGGCTCTGGCATTAAGCAGATGCTGCCCTCGAGGTGGTAAGACTTACATCAGACCTTTACAGTATTCTCTCCTAGTCTCAGGGTTGGTCTGGCTTGGTCACACACCCATCTCTTTACCCTGGTCACTATTGCAGGGAGTGGATTTGATATTCTGATTGGTTAGACTGAGTTATATGACCACCCAGGTCAACCTCACGGAAACCTCATGGACTAAGAGTGGGGAAGGGGTGTCCCCTAAGGAAAACTCCAGGGTGACTGGGTTCTGAGCAACAAAAACAACCCATGTCCTCCAACACCTCTGGCTCAGAGACTGGGAACACTTTAAATTTTTTTTTTTTTATTATTTAACAAATTAGGGGTCTGAATAAAGTCTTGTGCATATTTTTTAAAAACTCTAATCCTCTAGAGCAGGATTTTTCAAACTCAGAGCTGTTGAGCTGAGTAATTTCTTGCTGTGGGGGCTGCCCTGTGCATTACAGGATGTTGAGCAGCCTCCCGAGCCTCACACCCAGTAGCACCCACCTACCCTACCACTCTTTGTTCTGACAACCAAGAATATCTCCAGACTGTGCCAAATATCCACTAGGATGCAAAATCGCCCCCAGTTGAGAGCCCCTGTTCCAGGCAATGTGATTTTCCTGGGTTTGTTTCTGTTATAATTATGCAGATCAAATCCAATTTTATCAAGTGATTCCAACCACAGACGGTTTTTCAGTGAGTGCAAGTGGCTTTTGGGGAGTTGGGAGAAAGAAATCCTGTCAAACTACCTCAAGTGAACCAAAGCAAACCTATTGCTGTTGCGTTGATCCTGACCCGTGGTAACCCCATGTGTTACAGATTTGAACTGAGCTCCATGGGGTTTTCTTGGCTATAACTTTTATGGAAGCAGATTGCCAGGCCTTTCTTCTGAGGTACTGCTAGGTGAATTCGAACAATCGACCTTTTGGTGAGTAGTCGAGGGTAAATGGTTTGTGCTACCCAGGGACCTTGCTCAAGTGAAAGGAGGCTATTAGGAGACTACAGAGGCCTCATGGAACCAGAGAATGCTGAGTCAGCACACCTTAGAGATGAGCCTTCTTTCAGTCCCTTCTCCGTTCAGTCTCTCTGTTTCTCCACTCCAGTGTTCACGACTGCAACCGTACTTTGTGTCAATTAGTGCAAAATATTCTAGGGAGGAATCCGATTGGTCCAACTCCTCTTCTCAAACCAAGCCCTGAAGTTGTACACTGCTTGGATAGGGGTCTGCCCAGTCTAATCAGCTGTAGTCAGGGCTGGAGGGAAAGTGGGGTCCCATCTCTGAACCTGCCTGTTAGAAAAGCAGGGGCCAAGACTACGGAGTCCTGCCTGTGGTGGGACCACGGTAGGAGAGAGCAGACATTCTAATGTTCAGCTACTATATGATGGAGAGGTGAGATGAAAGACATGGTTGACCAGCTGTCCAGGTTGGCCTGGTATGACTTAGTTTCAGGCCTGAAAGACTTGTATCTCAGGAAATCCTTCAGTTCTGGGCAAACCAGGACAAGTGGTCATCCTAGATGAGGATGAAGCTAGAGCACCAGAAGCCAGGACACCAACACAAGCAGGTAGGACATCATAGCCAGTGGAGCTCTGCCTGTGTGGAGCATGATTTTGGTGTCTCAGGAAAGAGCTTCCAGCACAGTCTCTGGGGACCGAATAGACTAAAGACAGGACACTCCCAGAGGTTCCCTGTGGAGTGTCCTATTCTCTGTGACAGAATCCATACCAGAAGAGGACACTGAAGATAATGCTCACCACAGCATTAGTGTTGCCTAAGCCTGCCCTTATTCCTAAATACAAAAGTGCATCAAAGATCTACAAGGCCAAGAGGGTTTGCCATCAACAAGAAACTTTATAAAAACCATGCATTTTCAGTAAATCTGAGATCTATTTCTTTGTGTTTTTTATGCATTCTTTCTTCAACCAGCTAGCTGCCAAAGGTACCACTTTTCTAAATGTATATGTATATTTTTTCACACTGCATCCCTTGCAAAAAAACTGGCTGCTCAGTTTCTGGCATGAAACACGCTCACTGGGATTACTGTCAGCATAACCGACAAGGCTCCTGTTTTTCACGCTCTGTAACGTGGCTTGTTGTGTGGTAAGAACAGGAACAGTAGGTTTTGGGGAGGTGTCATGTTCTATTTGTATTGGTTTCCTGACTGCCAGTGCTGACAGATTTGAGCTTCTTTCGGATCTGAAATATTTTCGATCTTTGGTGGTGCTGGGGAAGAGGAGAGAGAGAGAAAGGATCTTTTTTTTTTTTGTTGTTAATAAGTACTTGATCTGTTCATCATGGAATCTAACATTTTTTTTTTATTTTGAATTCCACATTTTAAAATTCAACTGTGCGATACTGTCTTTTGTCTACTGGTAGTGTGGGATGGAAGATGCCCTGGTGGCACAATGGTTAAGCAGCTCGGATACTAACCGAAAGATTGGTGGTTCGAATCTCCCCAGCCGCTCTGCAGGAGAAAGACCTGGTGATCTGCCTCTGTAAAGATTATGAGCAAGAAAACCCTATGGGGCAGTTCTACTCTGTTACATGGGGTGACTATAAGTTGGAAACAACTTGATGGCACCTAACAACAACAACACTATGGGATACAAGATTTTTTTTAAGTTTGTTTTTATAGACACTGCAGTTAATTTCTCTCTTTTTATTAAAAAAAAAAAACCTTTATCTTCTAAAAAACAGAGTTCATCAAAAGATATTAGATGGACATGATCAAAAATCAAACCCACCACTGCCAAGTAGACTCTGACTCATAGTGACACTGTAGGACAGAGTAGAACTGCTCCATAGGATTTCCAAGGCTGTAATCTTTACAGAAGCAGACTGCCACATCTTTCTCCCGTGGAGCAGCTGATGAGTTCCAACCTCTGACCATGCAGTTAGCGGCCAAGTGCTTAACTACTACACCACCAGGGCTCCTTAGGTGGACACGACGAGGAAATTAAAAGAACTCGGTAATAATAATGAAGTTATATTAATCATTGTAAACAGTGATGGTTCTATGGTAGAGTTCTTGCCTTCCAAACGGGAGACCCAGATTTGATTCCCAGCCAATGTACCTCCTGTGCAGCCACCAGCCATCTGTCAGTGGAGGCATGCATGTTGCTATGATGATGAACAGATTTCAGCAGAGTTTCCAGACTAAGATGGACCAGGAAGAAAGGCCTGGTGATCTACTTCCAAAAATCAGCCAATGAAAACCCTATGGACCACAAACGTCCAGTCTGCAACTGATCATGGGGATGGCGCAGGATCTGGCAGCATTTAGTCTCATTGTCCATGGGGTCTCCATGAGTTGGGACCAACTAGGCAGCTAACAACAATATATGAAGTCAACAGGCAACTGGATCTGTTTCTAAAGATCAAACGGCTGTAGGTAACTTCACTTGAAGGGATCAGAGTTGTTGGAGGGGTGTTCCTGCTGGAAACATGGGCCCTCTTTACCTTTAGCACACCCTCCGACTCCACGTGTTAATATATAAGAACACCTACAGGGCTGGAACTGATGATTGATTTAAAATTTTAAATTGTGTGTAACGGTATTTTGGAAGATAAAAGCCTCCCCTGGGGCTGAACTATGGTGGCTGGAAGCAGGGTCATGGGCTATCTACACACCCAGGAGCGGGATGTTGGGAAATCATACCTTTCTGAGTTTGTGGGGTGCAGTGACACACCTCTCCACCCCCAATTTATAAATTAGGAGACTCAGGCAGTCCTCTAAGGTGGATGCCTGCTGCTGTTGCTTGCTCAGGATCCATTTCTCCTTCTCCCGGTAAAAGCCCTCATTTCTCCCAAAGTAACATAAAATCTTTATACCCTAGGTAGTAAGAATGGTTAACGTGCTCGGCTGCTAACTGAAAGGTTGGAGGTTTGAGTCCACCCAGAGGCACCTTGGAAGAAAGACCTGATAATCGACTTCTGAAGAATCAGCCATTGAAAACCCCATGGAGCCCAGTTCTACTCTGACACAACTGGGGTTGCTATTGGCGATCGATAAGATCTTTATGGCACATAAACTGGTGGTTTGTAAGCTCTCATCTTTGCTTTCCCTAATTGAGATAGAGAGAGAAATGGTGGGAAGGAGGGAGAGAGAGAGAGGGAGAGACAGAGAGAGAGTATGAGCCTTGGTGGCACAGTGGTTAAGCACTCAAATGCTAACCAAAAGCTCCGTGGTTCAAACCCACCAGCTGCTCCACAGGATAAAGGTGTGACAGTCTGCTTCCGTAAAGATTATAGCCTTGGAAACCCAAAGGGGACGTTTTACTCTGTCTTATAGGGTCGACTAAGAGTTGGAATGGACCCCACAGCAACTGGTTTATACACATGTATGTATATTTTTTAATTTCGCATTTGCTTTATTTTTAAATTTCTTAGAACTTCTAATGTAAAAGTAATACATACACAGGTTTCAAAATTCAAACTGTATGAAGGCGTATAGAGTGAAAAGTAAGTTTCCCTCCTCCAGTGACTCTCACATCTCCTAGTTCCCCTCCCTAGAGGCAACATCTTTCCAAAAACATTCTATGCGAATACAAGCACATCTATAAATATGTAGCCCCCATTTTTGCAAAAATGGTAGAAAGCTACACATATAGTTCTGCGCTTTGCTTTTGTTTTTCATTAAATTTTTTGAGATAATTGTAGATTCACATGCAATTGTCAAAAAATAATACAGAGAGACCTGTTTATTCTTTGCCCAGTTTCCCCCAGTGGTAACATCTTGCAAAACTGTTGTACAATGGTGCAACCAGGACACTCACACTGATACAATCCATCCATCAGATTCCTATTTTAATTGCTTATCATTTCTGTGTTGTGCAGACCTAGGTATATAGGTGATGAGATAATTATGCTTTTTTGGTATGCCTGAAATATTTCATAATAATAAAAATGGAACGTTGTTACACATTAAAATTTTTTCTAGTCATGTCATTGCCTTTTGTATTAGTTTTCTATTGCTGATGTAATAGATTACCACAAACTTCGTGGGTTAAAAAAAAAATTTATTATCTTACAGTTTTGGAGGTCAGAAAACTGAAATGGGTTTCAGAGGGCTAAAATCAAGGCTGTATTCCCTTCTGGAGGGTCTGGAGGAGGATCCATTTCCTTGCCTTTTCCAACTTCTAAAGGTTGCCTGCATTCCTTGGCTCATGGACTCTTCCTCCACTTCAAAGCCAACAGTGTAGCATGTTCAGATCTCTCTGTGACTCCCTCTCTTGCCTCCCTCTTGTACTTATAAGGACACTTGTGATTACATTGGACCCACTTAAATAATCCAGGAGGATCTGCCCATCTCAAGGTCAGCTGATTAGCAATCTTAATTCCATCTGCCACCTAATAAAACATATTCACAGGTTCCAGGCTTAGGAAATGGACATCTTTGGGGGGCCATTATTCTGCCTACCACACCATCCATCCAACATTTACCAAATACCTGCTACATGCTAATTAAAAAAAAAAAAAAAAAAGGACAGTTGCCTCCCAGTCAATTCCATCTCATGGACACCCCACATGTGTCAAAGTAGAACTGTGATCCATAAGGTTTTCAGTAGCGGATATTTTTCACATGTAGATTACCAGGCCTTTCTTCCAAGGTGCCTCTGGGTGAACTCCAACTTCCAACCTTTTGATTAGCAGCCAAGCATGTGAACTGTTTACACCACCCAGGGACTCTGAAAAAGCCCTACCCACATTCTAAGACCCCATTCTCATGCCCTTCCTTCTGTAAAGCCTTGGTAAACCCCTCTTCTTGTCCAGGTCAGAATTTACCACACCTTCTTCTGAGTTCCACAACATTTTGGATATGGCTGTATCAAAGCTTTTATCACCTCATGTTACTAGTTCCTCCATCAGACACTGTAACAGTCCAGAACACACCATATTTATCTTTGTATCCACGTCTGCAGCCCCAGGGCATCTAGTAGTTATCTGAATGTCTTAATGAGTAAATAATGGCAGTTCTTCCCCACTTTATCCTCAAACTCATGAATTTGCCTCCCCTGCCGCCCCTTTGGCCTGAGAAAGACTCTAAATATCAGATCAAGGATTAAATGACATAATAAATTATCAGAAAAGGAAGAAAATAGAGAAATAGTAGGAAAGAAAAGTTGCCTTAAACAAGTATCTTTATTATAAGGATGCAATAGCTGCTCCTTTGCCAAGTTGTGCATTCACACACACACACACTCACACACACACACAATCTCTCTGAATACATAAATTGGGTTTACAATTTCTGTTAGTACTTGAAGACCGTGGGAAGAATCTAAAATCGGCACTACCCACACAGGAGGTCGCATCATGCCCATCAATTTATTTTGATCTCATGGGAGGCGTTTTGGAGCAATGCTCAAGAAATAGCTCAACAAAAAGAACATTTAAATTATGTAAAAATGAACATCAGTGGTTTAAACCCATTAACCTTATATAATAAGATTTCAAACAGTACTGTAATTTCAAAATACAAAAAAACTTTAATAATTTGGACTGCTAGGAGAGAAATTCTACCTGAATTTTGCAGGAAGAAAGTTGAATTGGAGAATCATGTTTTATCACCTTCAAGTACGTTTAGTAACTTGAATGGGGGGAGGGGAAGAGTGTAGCTAAGCCAATTGCAGAATAATGATGATAATAAGAAGAATTATTAACAAATATTCATTAGTGCTTGCTATGTGCCAGGTATTGTTTGAGGCACTTGAGAAGACACCATTAAACAAACAGATATGAATAATGATGATAAGAAGGAACTTTTATTGAGCTCTTCCTCTGAGCCAGGCCCTGAGATAAGTGCTCTGGCATTGGCTCACTCATTCCACCATCGCCAAAACTCTGTGAGCTACTATCTTACCCCCACTTTACAGACGCAGAAACTAAGCTTCTGAGAGGTAAGTAACTCATCTGCGGTCACAAAGCCAATTAAAGTGGTAGAAGTTGGACTCTACCCAAGCCCACCGGATTCCAGAAGTAACACAGCAATTGAGTGTATGTGGCTGCTGGAAATGGTTCTTAGGTAGAGAACTAACCATTTGCCATCATAAGTGGACTCCGGCTTATGGCGACCCCATGCATTGGTGAGTGGCATTGATCCATAGGGTTTTCAAGGCTGCGACTTGCTTCGGCAACTCGTCAGGCCTTTCTTCTGTGGCACCTGTGGGTGAGTTCAAACCACCAACCTTTCAGTTAGTAGTTAAGCATTCAACCATTTGCGCCACCCAGAAAACCAGCCCATTTTAAATCTTGTGCACTCTGCTTGCTTACACATTCCACTTTTTGCAATTGGTGTAAAGGTAAAACTCAGTACAGTCCTACAAAAAAATTGCACAAATCTGTATTAGTGGAACCCAATCAATGAACTTTCATCAGAATATATTAATGACTTAAGCACACGAATCTAGAGAATTATATGTGAGTTAACCTTGGCAAAACTATTTTTTACCACTTCAATTCCGTGTTTTCAGGAATTCATTAGTCTCCTATCCTTCCTTACTGTTATAATATCTGCACAGCACCTGCACTATTATTTACTTAAAATCAACTCATTTTTACTTAATGTTGTAAAGAAAATTTAATATCACTACTTCAAATAAAAAACCATTCATTCATTTAACAAATAGGTCCCTAACATAGCTGGTGGAGCAAGTGGCTAAGTGCTCAACTACAAACCTAAAGGTTGGTGGTTCAGACTCATCCAGCGGTATCTTGGAAGAAAGGCCTGGTGATCTGCTTCTGAAAGGTCGCAACCTTGAAAACCGTCTGGAGTGCTGTTCTATTCTGCAACGCATGGGGTCACCATGAGTCAGAACTGACTAGGCAGCAGTAATCTTTGTTTGTTTGTTTTTTAACAGGCACTGGGCATTAGGAATATAACAGTGAAAAATAACAGGCTAAAAAGAATCCCTGCCCTCATGGAATTAATGTTCTGGTAGGGGTGACAGACAATAAACAAGATAAATAAGTAAAATATATAGCACATTAGAGAGTGAGCGGTGCAGAGGGATGAAGCGGGTGGATATCAAGTGTCACTGGGGGAGGATTGAATTTTACATAGACTGGGCAGGGAAGACCTCTTTGGGAAAATGACTTTTTTTTTTTTTTAACTTGAATTATGCTTTAAATAAAAGTTTACAAATCAAGTCAGACTCTCATACAAAAATTTACATATGCCTTGCTGTATACTCCTAATTGCTCTCCCCCTAATGAGACAGCACACTCCTTCCCTCCACTATTTCTTTTCGTGTCCATTCAGCCAGCTTCTGACCCTCTCTACCCTGTCATCTCCCCTTCGGACAGGAGATGCCAACATAGTCTCATGTGTCTACTTGATCCAAGAAGCTCATTCTTCACCAGTATCATTGTCTATCCCATAGTCTAGTCCAATCCCTGTCTGAAGAGTTAGCTTTAGGAAGAATGGTTCCTGTCTTGGGCTAAAAGAAGGTCTGGGGACCCTGACCTCCTGGGTCACTCTAGTCTCAGTCAGACCATTAAGTCTGGCCTTATGATAATTTGGGGTCTGCATCCCACCGCTCTCGTGCTCCCTCAGGGGTTCTGTGTTGTGTTCCCTGTCAGGGCAGTCATCAATTGTGGCCGGGCACCATCTAGGTCTTCTGGTCTCAGGATGATGTAGTCGCTGGTTCATGTGGCCCTTTCTCTCTTGGGCTCATAATCACCTTGTGTCCTTGGTGTTCTTCATTCTCCTTTGATCCAGGTGGGTTAAGACCAACTGATGCATCTTAGATGGCTGCTTGCTAGCGTTTAAGACCCCAGACGCCACTCTTCAAAGTGGGATGCAGAATGTTTTCTTAAGAGCTTTTCTTTTTTAATAATTTTTATTGTGCTTTAAGTGAACGTTTACAAATCAAATCAGTCTGTCACATATAACCTTATATACACCTTACTAGATACTCCCATTTACTCTCCCCCTAATGAGTCAGCCCGCTCCCTTCTTCCAGTTATTTGTAGTTTTTAAGGAAGCACCAAATCGATTTCCAAAGTGGAATTCCTACCA
Organism: Loxodonta africana; assembly: GCF_030014295.1. NCBI lineage: Eukaryota > Metazoa > Chordata > Mammalia > Proboscidea > Elephantidae > Loxodonta > Loxodonta africana. The sequence continues at coordinate 58,672,339 of NC_087362.1, forward strand.
GCAGATTGTAAATGTTCCAGTCTCTCCACAACCTCTCCAACATTGATTATTTTGTGTTTTTTGGATTAATGCCAGCCTTGTTGGACTGAGATGCAATCTCATTGTAGTTTTGATTTGCATTTCTCTAATGGCTAATGATTGTAACCATTTTCTCATGCATCTGTTAGCTACCTGAATATCTTCTTTGGTGAAGTACCTGTTCATATCCTTTGTTCATTTTTTAATTGGTTTATTTGTCTTTTTGTAGTTGAGTTTTTGCAGTATCATGTAGATTTTAGAGATCAGGCGCTGATCGGAAATGTCATAGCTAAAAACTTTTTCCCAGTCTGTAGGTAATCTTTTTACTCTTTTGGTGAAGTCTTTGGGTAAGCATAGATGTTTGATTTTTAGGAGCTCCCAGTTATCTAGTTTCTCTTCTGCATTGTTGGTAATGTTTTATATACTGTTTATGCCATGTGTTAGGGCTCCTAGCGTTGTCCCTATTTTTTCTTCCATGATTTTTATCATTTTAGATTTTATATTTAGGTCTTTGATCCATTTTCAGTTAGTTTTTATGCATGGTATGAGGTGCGGGTCTTGTTTCATTTTTTTGCAGATGGGTTATGCCAGCACCATTTGTTAAAAAGACTGTCTTTTCACCATTTAACTGACTTTGGGCCTTTGTCAAATATCAGCTGCTCATAGGTGGATGGATTTATGTCTGGATTCTCAATTCTATTCCATTAGTCTATGTATCTGTTGTTGCACCAGTAGCAGGCTGTTTTGACTACTGTGGCAGTATAATAGGTTCTAAAATCAGGTAGAGTAAGGCCTCCCACTTTGTTCTTTCTTTTTCAGTAATGCTTTACTTATCCGGGGCCTCTTTCCCTTCCATATGAAGTTGGTAATTTGTTTCTTCATCTCATTAAAAAATGTCATCGGTATTATGAAAACATTCTGCATCCCACTTTGAAGTGTGGTGTCTGGGGCCTTAAACGCTAGCAAGCGGACATCTAAGATGCATCAATGAGTCTCAACCCACTTGGATCAGACGAGAATGAAGAACACCAAGCTCACAAGGTAATTATGAGCCCAAGAGACAGAAAGGGCTACATGAACTAGAGACTACATCATCCTGTGACCAGAAGAACTAGATGGTGCCCGGCCACAACCGATGACTACCGTGACAGGGAACACAACAGAGAACTTATCCAGAGAGCAGTGGGATGCAGACCCCAAATTCTCATAAAAAGACCAGACTTAATGGTCTCACTGAGACTAGAAGGACCCCAGTGGTCATGGTCCCCAAACCTTCTGTTGGCCCAGGACAGGAACCATTCTGGAAGCCAACTCCTCAGACATGGATTGGACTGGACAATGGGTAGGAGAGAGATGCTTATGAGGAGTGAGCTACTTGCATCAGGTGGACACTTGAGACTATGTTGGCATCTCGTATCTGGAGGGGAGATGGGAGGGTAGAGGGAGTTAGAAACTGGCAAAATGGTCACGAAAGGAGAGACTGGAAGGAGGGACAGTCTGGCTCATTAAGGGGAGAGTAAATGGGAGTATGTAGTAAGGTGTATATAAGTTTATATGTGAGAGACTGACTTGATTTGTAAACTTTCACTTAAAGCACAATAAAAATTATTTTTAAAAAGTGTCTTTGGAATTTGGATGGGAATTGCATTGTATCTATAGATGGCTTTTGGTAAATAGACATTTTTACAATGTTAAGCCTCCCTATCCATGAGCAAGGTATTTTTTTCCACTTATTTAGGTCTCTTTCAGTTTCTTGCAGTAGTGTTTTGTAGTTTTCTTTGTATAGGTCTTTTACATCTCTGGTAAGATTTATTCCTAAGTATTTTATCTTCCTGGGGGCTACTGTAAATGGTATTGATTTGGTGATTTCCTCTTTGATGTTCTTTTTGTTGGTGTAGAGGAATCTAACTGATTTTTGTATGTTTATCTTGTATCCTGATACTCTGCTGAACTCTTCTATTAGCTTCAGTAGTTTTCTTGAGGATTCTTTTGGGTTTTCTGTAAAATCATGTCATCTGCTAATAGAGATACTTTTACTTCTTCCTTACCAATCCGGATGCACTTTATTTCTTTATCTAGCCTAATTGTTCTGGGTAGGACCTCCAGCACAATGTTGAATAAGAGTGGTGATAAAGGGCATCCTTCTCTGGCTCCCAGTCTCAAGGGGAATGCCTTCAGACTCTATTTAGGATGATGTTGGCTGTTGGCTTTGTATAAATGCCCTTTATTATGTTGAGGAATTTTCCTTCTATTCTTATTTTGCTGAGAGTTTTTTATCATGAATGGGTGTTGTACAAAGTACAACAAATGCCTTTTCTGCATCAATGGTTCTTGTCTTTTGTTTTATTTATATGATGGATTACATTGATGGTTTGGGAAAATGACTTTGAGTGAATAGCTGAAGGGAATCAGCCGTGCAGAAATCCAAGTGGGAACAGATAAAGCAAATCCCTAAGCAGGGAGTGTGCCTGGGGTCTTCAAGGAACAATAAGGAGGCCATGTGCCTGGAAGGTGGTGGTGGGGGGGGTGTTGCAGGGTGGAAGGAGATGTCAGAGAACAGGCACCAGACCAGGTCAAGTAGGGTCTTGTAGGTCATGTGAAGGACGTTGACTTTTATTCTGAATGAGATAGGAGTCACTGGAATTTTAAGCACAGAAATGGCATGATCTGTCACATTTTAAAAGGATCACTCTTGGCTGTTAAGAAAGACTAAGGGTGGAAGAAGGCAGGGACAGAAACAAGAAGACTAGACAGGAAGCTATTGCAAAATTCCAAGCAAGAGATGATGGTGGTTTGCATCAGAGGGCAAGAGATGGCCAGGTTCTGGAAAAATTTTGACAGTAGAGCCAACATTTGCTGATGGACCAACAGTGGGGCAGAAAAGGGAGATCAAGGAAACCCCCACAACTCAGCAAGTGGGAGACAGAGTCCAATACAATTTTTAGTTTCTCTCCATCCGCCTACCCCTTAGGTCAGTTGGGTTTGAATTTCTTTCATTTGCATCTCGGCCTCCTCTTTCAGTGGAAGAACTTTAGATAGCACTGGAGTTCAAAACGAGAGATTTAAAGCTGTTGTGGTCTTGCTTATCTAAAGTCTGTGTGTGCTACCAGCCTTAAGATTCTGCAAGCTTGAAACACTGGAAAAATTACTCTATTTTTCAGGGATCTGGTAGTCACCTTTTAGAGTACTGAAATTCTGTATATTGCAAATATGTATACTCAATATACTCCATATATTTTAAATACACTGGAATCCTGTTTAATGTAATTCTGGTACATGGACTGCTTGGCTGGATCTAAGGAATACCAACTTTCGTAGAGAAAGAAGCCTTTCAGGCTCTTTAACAATTTAAGCTAAAAATAGACCTATACTTGATTAGCCATGTGTCAGTCAAACAAATGAATGCAACCATGTAGCATCAGAAACTCAAACTTTCACTGGTTTCATTTAAGACAGAGGTCCCCAGGCTGCAGAAAATTCCACTGCTTCAAGCAGCTTGCTTGGCACACCCCATAGCTTTACATTAAAATCCTGGTTCCCCTCTTCTTACCTGCTGCCCAAAACTAGAGGAAATTGTCAGAAACTGGTTTAGGCATCATGTTGACATTCAGGATAACCTTTTAACTCATTAAATACCTCATAGGTAGTAACTTCCCCACCTCTGGGAGGAGTTTAACTGCCATTTCCTGAACATGCGATGCATGAAGTTATACGTAAATCTCATTGTACCTGTATAGTATGATCAAGATTGTTGCTAATGTCACTTGTCTGAACTTCCTACTTGAAAATCCCTTAAAAGTAAACTTTCCCCTCATCCTCGCTGAGCAGTCTTGGCAGCAGCCCCAACTGTTTCCTTTTCTTGCTCAGTGAAATAAAGGCGCCTTCTACTCTCCCACCTCAATCTCTTGTTTATTGACTAAGATGAGTCACGCTGAGCAGAACCTGGGGTCCCCCCCCGCCCCGCAACATATTTTTTTCTGGCTTATTCATTCACTAGTTCAAGAAGAGGACAGATTAAATAAAGTAACACTATACAATCAACAAAAAGAGTTTCACAATGAGCCAAGACATTAACTAAGAAAAACAAAGTATGTGACTTTATTTAAAACACTGACCTTTTGCTTTAGTATTAAAAGAACTGTGGTATTTGAGTTTAGGGCCATATTCTGGTCTCCATATAAAAATAGTGCTTTTGTTTGGCATTGATAAATCATTAAGAATCTATCTTAACTGTTTCAACATTAAAAATACCTTCTTATTCTTGTCAGCAAATAATCTGCACTGCCCTCAATCAGAAAAATTAACTTGTATTTTTATCCAACTATATTCAGTACCATACATCCATTTTATCAGAGAAATTCTGAAGTATGACTATGAATTACGTTTACTTTTTAATTGGATGGCATAGCAAGCTGAAAATTTAAAATATGATAAAAGAAAAAAACCTCGTGTAAGTACCTCTAAATAGATGCCTCCTAACTCTAAAGCTTCAAGGCTGATCTCTCCCCTGGGCTCGAGTTGCCCCCCTGGCTGCTCCCCAACTCCATGTGTCCCAAACTGAACCCAGCTTTTACCTCAAACTGCCTTTACTCCTGTGCTGTGTATCTCCATCAATGACACCTCCACCTACTTCGTCAACCAGATCCAAAGGCTGAATCATCTCTGACCCCTCTGTCCTTCACTTCCTATATCTAAGTAGTGGCTAAGTACTACCCACTGACCAGCTTCCCAACTGTTTTCATCACATCTAACCTCTGTCTTCTCACCACCAGAAGCCTCTTCTTAAAGCTCAGATTTGGTCAAGCTACTTACCTGCTAAAAAAGCTTACAATTTTCTATGGAATAGCCTAAACTTCTTAGACTAGTACTGGACACTTCGCACAATTTGGTCCTGACTCCCCCACTCCATCTCCCTTCTTCTGAATACTTTGCTTTTAGCTCTAGTAGCCCCTGAAAATACCCTTTTATATAAAATAAGTTCTGTAGTACATCTCTTTGTAGTCCCTGGGTGGTGCAAATGGTTTAAAAAGCTCAGCTGCTAATCTAAAGTTTGGAAGTTCAAGTCCTCCCAGAGGCATCTCGGAAGAAAGGCCTGGCAATCTACTGCCAAAAAATTACCCATTGAAAATCCTATGGCGCATAGCTCTACTCTGACACACATGGAGTTGCCATGAGTTGGAGTCGATTAGATGGCAACAGTGGTAGTGGTGGTTGCGGATTCCTTAACCATCTGCCACTACCCATATCCTTGGGTTAGTAGGACCCCCAAGTCTGGTACCATGTGATCATGATCGCTTCCCTGCCTGCATCCCCTCCCCTCCATTGGGCCAGTGACAGTACTTGACAGGCAGCCCATCTATAGGGTGGCTTGCAATCAATGATTAGGGTGGCTTGCCTCAAAAAGATGAGCTGGATCTATCAAATTTCTTCTTTTAGGGATTTAAACTAGGTGTTACAAAAGGAGTTTGCCAGTAGATGATAAGGTGAGCTGGGAGACCCTGAAGTAGACTCAGGGCCTTTGTGACCCATGGGACCCACCCCTGTCCTGCCTCGTCCTGTACACACCAAAACCCTACAAATAGTTCATAATCTAGTTCATTATAATTATCTGGGACTAGTACTAGGGACTTTTTTTTTAATTCCAAGATTAACACAGATGCATAGCGGAGTAATTCGCAGTAATGGGTCAGGCTTAATCAGACTTGGGGTGGAGGGCATAATATAAAGCCTTTTTTTTTTAATCCCCACAAACTGTTTTGAATTTCACATAAAATTTAAAGGACCACACAAACTTAATTTAGTGCAAATACATCCTGCTACTTCGATGAACATTTACAGCTTTAACACTCCCTGGGCTACACTCTGACGGGTGAAAACTTCCTCCACTAGCTGCCCCCGGCAGGTCGCGCTGGGCGAAATCAGTCCCCGGACTTTGTCGATTGCTTCTGCCTGGGCAGTGAGCTCCAGGCGGCAGACACGCCTGCATCGACTGCTCCGGTCTGGCTCCTCTCTGGGCGCGGGAAGCAGCAGCTTCAATCCAGCCAGGCAGCCGCGGCAACCTCCACGACCTTAACAATTCTGACCAGTTCTTCCTCCTTTTTACACCCCGACTAACATCCTAACATCCCCAAGTCACGCGAGGGGAAACGGAGAAGTCCAACCCGCTGCCATGTCCGAGGCTTATTTCCCGGTGGAGTCGGGTGCGCTGGGGCCTGAGGAGAACTTTCTTTCCCTGGACGACATCCTGATGTCTCACGAGAAGCTCCCGGTGCGCACGGAGACCGCCATACCTCGCCTCGGCGCTTTCTTCCCGGAGCGGAGCGGAGGCGCGGAGACTGACAACACGATCCCTCAAGTAAGATCTTTGGCGCGAATTCCTGCCCCGAAAGACTACAACTCCCGGCCGGCCCCGCGGCCTTGAGGCGCCGCGTCGCCCGGCGCGCGCCGCACTGCTCTCTGGGATTTGTAGTTTCTAGGGGTAGGGGTGTCGCGCGCTGCAGTGCGTTCTCTCGTGGGTCTTCGCCTGCAAAGTGCTCTCTGTGCTTGACGTTTGACACCTGCAGAAACGAAGTTTTTCCTAGGTCGTCAGGCTCCATGCAAGATTGATTTTATTTTTGAAATTGTCCGACTTTAGCAGTGTCTCCGCACCCCCACCCCCACCCCCGCCACCCATGTGCTGAATGCATTAAGGATTGGCTCGTACAAAATAATACTTCAGCATCAGGGTTTTGCTCACGTTTGCCTTAAAACGGCTCTGGGTTCTGTAAGAGCATGTAATAAATCTGAGAATAGCAAATTGCTCCATTCGTTCTTGCATAATGATAACAGTATCAGCAACTGTGTACTGGGGACTTAGTGCCATGTGGAGAGGGATAAAGGGAATAATATTTTCCAGAGATTACCCCTTTAATCCTTCAACTACCATATAGTTAAGTATCTATTGTTACATTGTTGTTAGATGCCGTGCAGTAGATATGTATACCAAAAAAAAAAAAACAAACCCAGTGCCGTCGAGTCGATTCTGACTCATACCGACCCTACAGGACAGAGTAGAACTGCCCCACAGAGTTTCCAAGGAGCGCCTGGCGGATTTGAACTGCTGACCCTTTGGTTAGCAGCTGTAGCATCTAACCACTACACCACCAGGGTTTCCTAGATATGTATAGGAATGTTTTTAATGACATGTAATTTCACTATAGACATAGAACTATTTAGCTTTCTATTTCTTCTTGTGTTAGTTTTGGTACATTGATTTTTTTTCCTAGAAATTTGACCATTTCATCTAAATTTTCAAATTTAATGGTATAATATTGTTCAAAATATCCTTTTCTATCTTTTTGATGTTGGTAGTGGTATCCTGTTTTTTATTATCTTGTATATATTTTTTATTATTTTTGATGGTAATATACGCAACTGTCTTAGTTATCTAGTGCTGCTATAACGGAAATAGCACAAGGGGGTGGCTTTAGCAAACATACTTATTTTCTCACCGTTCAGGGGGCTAGAAGTCTGAATTCAGTGCACTGGCTATAGGGGATGGTTCTCTCTCAGTTGGCTCTGGGGGAAGGTCCTTGTCTCTTTTCAGCTTCTGATTCTTGGAGATCTCAGGGTTGTGGCATCTATCTTCCCCCAGTTGCTCTTGCTTGCTTCATGTGCTTTTATATCTCAAAAGAGAATGACAAAAGACACAACCCACGCTAATACTGCCTCATTAACATTATGGAAAACTCATTCCCAGATAGGATTATAACCACTATACCAAAACCAAACCAAACCCAAAACCAACCAAACCTGATCCCGACACATAACAACCCTATAGGACAGAGCAGAACAGCCCCATAGTGTTTCCAAGGAGCACCCAGTGGGTTTGAACTGCTGACCTTTTGGTTAGCTGCTGTAGCTCTTAACCACCATGCCACCTGGGTTTCCATAACCACTATAGGGGTTACAATTTACAATACGTTTTGGGGGGGACACAATCCAATCCATAACACAATAACCAAACATGGGGGCCAACAGCAGCTAACAACAACAACACACACACACACACACATAATTCAGTTTCTACATGAACAGGTCAATAACATTGGTTACATACTTCACATCGTATCACCATTCTCAGTATTTCTACCCATATTGTTTCATTACCATTAATGTAGGCTCTCTGCCCCTGAAAGTTCTCATCTGTGCTGTAATTAACTGCTATCAGTTTAAATACATATGGCAGTTCTTTATAAGAACCCAGTGCTCAAGGCAAACATTATTAATTGGGCTAAACTGTTATTTATTTTAACTATACTTCACGGGATCATTTCAGTTCAAGGTTTAAAGATTACTCCAGGCATTAAGGAAGTGGAAGTGAAACAACTAGTACAGAAATAACAGGAAGGTTGATGCAACGTGAAGACTGTAACCAGTGTGACTGATCATCACGCTTAGAAACTGTGGAATGGGAGAGGGTTTTGCTGTGTATATTGTCACCAAAAATACAATTAAAAAAAAAGGAAAACTTCTCCCTTATACTACATCTTTGTTTTCTACTGTGTTTTTGTTCTGTAAAAAAAAAAAAAAAATTCTCTTTCCACCTTATCATGATGCGAAACTTCAGCCCACACAGTTCTTTTCTTCAAGTCACAACCAGGTCTTCTATGTTTGACGGTTACTCCCCCAAAGAGAACAATCAGCATTGCCCAAGCAGCGTGTATTTCCTGTCTGTCTCACACATTTACTATGTTTTCTGTCCATTGTGAAAATCCGTACTCTTGTTTGATACAGGGCTCAAAGCTTGAAATCCCCTTGTGGCTGGCAAAAGGACTTTTTGACAACAGGCGGCGGATCCTTTCTGTGGAACTTCCCAAGATCTATCAAGAGGGCTGGAGGACCGTGTTCAGTGCAGATGCCAATGTGGTAGACCTCCATAAGATGGGGCCACATTTCTACGGGTTTGGCTCCCAGCTCTTGCATTTTGACAGTCCAGAGAACGCAGATATTTCCCAATCTCTCCTACAGGCAAGTAATTGATGTCAAACCTATGGCGCTGCGCATGTCTCAGGAGCCAACCATGACCAGACGGCAGTTGTCACTCTTACCCAGGGGAGCGTATGATTTATAGAATCAGTTTGTTATTATTCCAGGTCAGCCTGAGTTAGACTATGTCTGCCAGTGACAACTGCCCCATAGGGTTTTCAAGGAGCGGCTGGTGGATTTGAACTGCCAGCCTTTTGGTTTGCAGCCAAATGCTTAACCACTGTGCCACCAGGGCCCCTGCCAATTATATATACATATTAACTATGACTTGTCTCCTGTTTCTCTTATTTGCTTGCTAAGAGTTGGGGCCAGGAGGAAGTTCAAGAAATGAGAAAAGGGTGATGGTGGATTATGGGTGACAGGCACTTAAGTACACAGTCCTAGCCATGTGCCAGAACTGGCATGGGGAGTTCTGTTAGAAATAACTGAATTATTTGTGTGTGTGTGTGTGTTGTGTTGTTGTTAGCTGCTGTTGGCCTCCAACTCATGATAACTGCATGAGTTACAGAGTAGAACTGCTCTATAGGATTTTCTTGGCTGTAATCTTTCTTGAAGCAGTTCACTGAGTCATTCTTCCATGGAGCTGCTAGGTGGGTTTGAACCACCAACCTTTAGGTTAGCAGCTGACTGCAAACCACTTGCACTACCAAAGCTCCTTATAGTTCTGGGGTTAAGACTTGAGTCTGGCATTAGCTAGCTGTGTGACTTGGTTGAGCAATTTGACCTCTCCAGTAATCAATTCTTCACCTATAATTGGAGATAATAATATTGCCAGAATTATGGAATTATAGTGAAATTATGGAGCCCTGGTGGCATAGTGGTTAAGAGCTCAACTGTTAATCAAAAAGTCAGCAGTTCAAATCTACCAGCAACTCCTCGGAAACCCTATGGGGCAGATCTACTCTGTCCTGTAAGGTTGCTGTGAGTCGGAATGAACTGGAAGCAACAGGTACGGGTAGTGAAATTACATAATACCATTTAATAACTGGTAACTGTTACTGTTACTTTCCGTGGCCAAAGCAACGTTATGTATATCTTACCATCCTTTACAGTATAACTTTAACTTTTCATAATTATTTTTTTATTTTATCAATTTTTGGAAGAAGCCATCCTTTCTATCGCTTGAGACTTAAGCAGCCAAAAGGTTTTATTTCCCTATTTGTAACTTTATAAAAGCTTTCGCCTCAAGCTTTTGCCTGGAGACACGTTTGCTCCCTGGACTGTGCTGACATCCTCCGTCAGGCTTAAGAGTGGTTTGGCCTAATAACATGTATCAGCGCTATTTTTAATATAGATATTAAACAGAAATTTTGTTGCTATCCATTTAGAAAAAAAAAGTCAATACGTAAACTATAACCAACTAACCAACCAACCAGTTGCTGTCAAGTTGATTCTGACTCATGGCGACCCCATGTGTCAGAGTAAAACTGCTCCCTAGATTTTTTGGAAGTAAATTGCCAGACCTTTCTTCTTCAAATGTCCAACCGTTCAGTTAGCTAAACACACAGGGACTCCCACATAGACTATTAAAAAAAAAACAAACCCGTTGCCACTGAGTCAATTCTGACTCATAGTGACCCTACAAGACAGAGTAGAACTGCCTCATAGGGTTTCCAAGGAGCAACTGGTGGATTCAAACTGCTGACCTTTTGGTTAGCAGCCATAGCTCTTAACCACTGCCCACCAGGCCTCCATATAGACTATAAAAAACAAAAAAACTCGTTGCTATCAAGTCAGTTCCAACTCATAGCAACCTTATAGGAGGGAGACTACAGGAGGGAGGAAAAACAAAAATACCAGAGCAGTTCAAGCTCATGAATTTCTTTTGAACAGCAAGCTAAAAATGAGGGAAATTCACGTGTCTCTTAGTGTCCCAAGGAAGGGTTTGTTAATTGGGACCTTGCCCTTTCTTTTTTTTTTTTTTTTTTAGTGAGTTGTATTTTTTCTTTTTCCATCACTGCTTTGAAGTGCTTTAGCTTAAAGTTGCTTACGTATCAGGCGACATCGCCATGAGACAGTTGAAGAAACTGAAGCAGGGTCTTGTGGTTTGGGCTCAGCCCTACAGGAAAGCCACACCCCTAGATCCTCTATGTCTCCATCCTGCTCTCAATCCAAAACGATAGGGGCCGCATTCAGTCACATCAGGAGTCTTTTCTGACTGAAAGCTGCATGTGACTACGGCATGGCCTTTGTTACTAATGACAGTGATAGGTACTGTGTTATAAGGTGCTTACTGTGAGCACTGGTGGTGCAGTGGTTAAGAGCTTGGCCGCTACCAAAATGTCGGCAGTTTGAATCCACCAGCCACTCCTTGGAAACCCTATGGGGCAGATCTCCTCTGTCCTGTAGGGTTGCTATGAGTTGGAACCGACTCGACGGCAACAGGTTTGGTTTTTGGTTTTTTTACTGTGTGCCAGCCATTTGTTAGGTGTTTTACATGTATTCCTTCACTGATTTTTGTAACAACCCATTGGTTCTTCCTAACAGCCCATTTCACAGACAAGGAAATTGAGGTTTGGCAATGTGAAATAATTTACCCGAGTTTTAGAGGGGACTCAGACCTCTTTCTGCCCACTCCAGTACCCAGGGGTAAAAGTGGATCTCGCTTTGTGGGCTGCGAGAGCAACCCTGATTTCTGTTTACTCCCTTCTCCTTCAGACATTTATTGGACGTTTTCGCCGCATCATGGACTCCTCGCAGAATGCTTACAATGAAGACACGTCAGTGCTGGTAGCCAGGCTAGATGAGATGGAGAGGGGCTTATTTCAAACAGGCCAGAAAGGACTGAATGATTTTCAGTGCTGGGAGAAGGGGCAGGCTTCTCAGATCAGAGCTTCTAACCTCGTTCAGAATTACAAGAAGAGAAAATTCACTGACATGGAAGACTGAAGGCCAGAAGAACCGGAACTGCCCTTTGTAGACTGAGGGTGTCCCTGGCCCTGTGAGTCTTCCAGGACTTTCCTGCCCTGTGGACCCCACAGCCCAGGCCTACTTAACCCAAGAACCCAGCTGAAGAGAAAGCCAAGTCCTTCCTAAATAAGGTCCATTAGTACATACAACCACTTACCATCTCAGTAGAGTTGGAACTGAGATTCCTTGCATCTGGGAATTTGGACAGCCTCAGTTGTCCAGTTTCACTAGCCCCCAGACAGGTAAAATTGGACATCTTAGCATGTTCACAAAATGTTCTCTTGAACTTCTTTGCCTCATCTTCCTCATGGTTGTAGCTAGGACAGTACCCTTGAGATGCTGGCCTTGTAAATATCCCCTGCCACCTGCCTGTGGGGAGTTACCCAACTTCCAGAAACAGTGACCAAGAATAAGGAAGGAGACGGGAAAGGCAGATGAATGGCATAGCTTCTACTAAGGAGCTGTTGCTTTCGTATTCTGTAATGAGCATTCATGAACTGGAATTCACATCACTCTACAGTCAGCCTAGTAGGGTGGTGGTTAGACTGAGCCTGTTTTTGTCTCTGACATTTTCAGAGCACACTCACAGTTGGTTATTGCATTCCCCCTCTGGAAAGGCTGTCAGGGTGTTGTGTGGGATTGCAAAGTAGTTATTAAAGGGTGTTTACCAGCCATCATTACTTCTGGAAATTGGTACTTTAGGTTTGCTGGTTATGAAGAGCCTTGTTCCAGAAGCTTAAGGGGACAAATTTAAGAGGGCAAGAGACCTTGGGTTCTCTGCTTCTCTCTGCAGTGAATTTTGCAACGTTATTGCATAGCGGATCCCTGACCATTTACTTGGAATTGGTTAAAGCAAGAATGAAATCCTTCCCCTGGAGCTCAAGAAGGAAACCTTGGGCTGAGTAGGAAACATTTCCTGAGACCGATGGGACTGTTTGAAGGACAGTTTTGTCCACACCACTAGCCCCCCTCCAGCACCCTACAAGCAGTGGAAAATGTCTCTGTTGTTGGAAATGATAGAGGGATTTGAGTACCCAGGTAGTACAGATGTCTGGATGTAAACTTAGAATGACAGGAATGCTTTTAAATCGCCTGTTTTTAAATGGAATGGATGTTTTTATAATTTGGTTTTAGTGCTAAATAAACGATCTGCTTTGCTCATGAATACATTCTGTACAAACACTATTTCTGTAACTCGAGTACTACAGACTAGCAGGCAGAGCTATCAGAATTTTGTCTTTGATCGTATTTGACAATAATGCCCAAATAAATCCATGTTTTAACGACTACTCTCTCTTTGCACAATACTCAGGAGTACGACGTCTATTCTCTGCTGGGACATGCTGTGTCCTAGGGAGGTGGGACTTCCGTTGCCACCGTGACATTTATCCACAGCCAGGCCCCCGGAAACCTTTCAGAGTGAGAAGACTGTGTTCTTTCATTCTTGGCACGGTTATTTTCACAGATTGCTGTGTAGTTAAAGTCAGTCCTAAGGTTGCTGCCGTTTTTTTCTCTTACAAAAAGGAAATTGTTCACGGACCACATGTGGGAATATGTGGGTGTATGCATGCAGAATTTATTCCCTGTTTTAAATTTTGAAAAGATTAGATAATATCACAAGTAGCCTTTGCAAAACTCTTTTCAGTTACAAGTTTGTCTTCAAACCCATCAGTTACTAGCTCTTCCCATCCCCACCCCCCGCCAACTTGCCCCAAGACAGCCTTTTGGGTTACAGCCTTTTTGGTCCCTGAAATACATGAATTTTTCAAAATGAGTCATCAGATTGACTCAAATACCAATTGCTGTTAATATCAAGGGGGAAATATTAGCATCAAGGGGAGAAACATTTACTCCTTCTCCTTAAAGGTTCTGTTCCAAGGTAACTGTGGCCTGAATTACATACCCTGTATTCAGGTTTTCTCGGGATAATCCAGGCTATTCCAGGAGACTTCTGTTGGTTGCTCCTGCTCTCCTTTGACCTCTGAACTTTGGACCGCTCCAGGCTCAGTCCTTGGATTTCTTTTCAAGCAATTTTCATTTAGCCATCGATTCTGACTCTGAGCAACCCTATAGGACAGAGTAGAACTGCCCTGTTTTTTTAGTCTTTAAGGGAGCAGATCACCGGGTCTTTTCTCCCACGGAGCACCTGCTGGGTTTGAACCACCGACCTTTCGGTTAACAGCTGAGTGCTAACCATTGTGCCACAAGGGCTCCTTTCTCACTCCCTGGGGGATCTCATCCAGACTCTAGGTTTTAAATACCATCTCTCCATCTATATGTTAATGACTCCCAATCCAACCGCCTGCTTGTCATTCCTCCTTAGACATCAGACTTACGGTGGCTAAAGTTAAGCCCCTAATCTTGCCCCCAGTCTACCCCTCCTGTAATCTTGCCCATCTCAGTTTTTGAGAATCCCATCCATCCCTGTTGCTCAGGGAACCTTGGTGTCCTCCTTGACACTCCTCCTCTCACCCTCCATATCTTCTGGGTCTACCTTCCAATCATTTGCCTTTCCCCTCCTCCAGTGCTGTCATCGGGAGCAAGCGACCACCATGTCTTCCCTGGATCGTCGCAGCAGCTTCCTAAGTGCCCCCCTGCACTCACTCTTGTCTCCTGCCCATCTCGGAGTCTCCTCACATAGCAGCTGGAGCCGTCTTGTTGAAAAAGAGATCGTATCTTGTTGATACTGTGCTCAAAACCCTCCCATCTCAATTTCTTTAAAAAGGGAGATTTGTTACGTTGTACATGTCTTGCTCTCCTGTTGTTACTTGCTGTACAGTCGATTCCGACTCATGGCGACCATAGGGTTTTCTTAGCTATAATCTTAATGGAAGATCGCTAGCCTCTTCTTCCACAGTACCAATGAGTGGGTTTGAACCACCAACCTTTAAGTTAGCAGTCAAATGCAAACCGTTTGTGCTACCTAGGGACTTTCCACCCCGCTACCCGCCCCATTATCTCCCTACCTTCATGCCCTAGCACTCTCTTCATTCTCTCCACTGTAGCCACACTGGCCTCCTCACTGGTCCCTGAATGCGTCAGGCCTGCTTCTACCTCCACAACTTTACGTGTGCTGTTCCCTCTGCCTGGGCCGCGCTCCCCTCAGATATCAGCATGGCTGGCTTCCTTACATGCCTTAGATCTTTTTTTCAGGTGCCACCCTCTCAGGGAGGTCTTCCCTGACTACCCTATATAAAATAAGAGCTCCCACTTCCCCCCCATCAGCAATACAACTAAAAATGGTGTTAAATTATTGCTAAGGAAGAAACAATTTGGGAAGGGAGAAGGGAAGTGTATGTACAGTCCTGTGCCACATAACGTCTGTTCGGGCAATGTCTGACCACATATATGCCCGTGGTCCCAGAAGCTTATACAGCCAGTCCCTGGATTATGAATAAGTTCCTTCCTAAATCTGTCTTTAAGTTGAATTTGTACATAGGTTGGAACAGTTGGGTACGGTTTGTATCTAACAACAGTCAAATATTTGCCTTAGTATCTAGGTTGGTTTTATCTAGTATATAGTGTAACTTCCTAAGCATAAAAAATACTGAAACACTTCCAGATACACTAAAACATCTGTAACATAATACAACGGTAATAATAATAATGTTTTGAGTCTCATCACAAAGTAGCGCCCATTCGTTATAAGGAACCATTGTCATGTACCTCAAATTTTTAATATAACAGGCTTTATGACAGGTTGGTTCATAATCACTGGTTGGTTTAAGTCGGCCGTTTGTTACCCGGGGGCAGCCTGTATGTAGTGCTGCAATACTGTACTTAGACCTTACCAACCACCTACCTGTTGCTGTTGAGTCAATTCCGACTCATAGCTACCCTGCAGGACAGAGTATAACTGCCCCAGAGGTTTTCCAAGGCTACAAATCTTCATGGAAGCAGACTGTCACATCTTTCTCCGCCAAAGTGGCTTGTGGGTTTGAACCGCCAACCCTTTTGGTTAGCAGCCTAAGCATTTTAATCACCATGCCACCATGGCTCTTTGAAATACTTCTAACAAGCATTTTTTACTATGGGACAAACTCTGTGCTAAATGCTTTAACACATATGATCTCATTTAATCGTCCCAAGAACCATGTGAGGTAGATTTTATTACCCACATTTAAAAGATGAAACTGAGGCCCAGAGAGGTTAAACAAGCAACCAAAGATAACACAGCTAGTAAGTAGTGGAGCTGGGATCTGAACCCAGATTTGTCTGACTTTGAAGAGTTGGATCTAAATGACAAATATTCTCTTGACGAATATATTTGGGAAAAGGAATGGCCTACTGATCTGCATAGATACTGCACCCACTCAGAGTGGTGAGAAGGATCGAAAAAGGATATTCAACAGGCAAGTTCTAATAAACAGGACATGATGTGAGCAAACTGCTAGACTGTGCAGTCTTTGAGGGGAGGGACCCTGTGTCCTTCCTCCTTGTGTTCATAACACCTAGACCAGTACTGGGCATGGGAGATGCTCTGTAAGAACTGGCCACTGCTGGAATCCCACTTCCTATAATGAGAGGTCTAGCTATCCCAATGGGCCCCAAAGTTACGTGTTTTGTGGAAGAGGTTATAGGTTAGGTTGATCTTTAAAAGCTAATAACTCGTAAATCAAATGAAATATTCAAAAAATAAAAATTTTTAGAGCTCCTATTTCATAAGAAGCAGCCCCGGTAGCACAAGTGGTTGGCAATTGGCTGCTAACCTAAAGCTTGGCAGCTGGAACCCACCCTGCAACTCCACAGAAGGAAGGCCTGGCAAATTGCTTCCGTAAAGATTACAGCCAAGAAAACCGCAAGGAGCAGCTCTATTCTGCACACACGGGATTGCCAGGAGTCAGGGCGACTCCAGGGCAGCTAACGACATTTCATGAAAAGGTGAGTTTGTACATTAGTCATTTTGGACAACACACTGTGCTCCAGAGGCGTAGAGGACTCCAGGAGAGTTGCTGCAGAAGTAGCAACATCTTTTTCCCAAAACTGAGTAAGTTTTTGGGTGACCTCAGTCATTTCTTTAAGTGACCACATAAACATTATTAGCTATACAGGGCCCAAGAAAGTCCGACCGGCGGACTCACGTAGTTAAGTTTTTCCGTCTCCCAAGCAGTCTCGCCCACCAAATGCCACACTGGCGCTTACGTGCGATGTTTATTTCTGCCGGTAGGTGGCCATCTTGCTTACAACAAGCTACCTGCAAGTTTCCTCAAAATGACCGCCAGGCAAAAAAGACTCAGAAAATAAATGTAAAAAGGTTTCTCCATTGAGGATTCCTTGGAAAAAATGACATTTGCAAACAGCAAGAGAAATCTGCTCATAAGCAAACTACTAGCCTTCCCATCACTGTTTTTGTTGTTGTTAAGAAGGAATTGCTTGTTTCAACTTCTTGAAAGTGTTAAAACGTTAACTGAAATTTTGGTAGTCCCCCCCACCCCGCCCCACCTCCCTTTTCATGCTCTGGAGCCCTGTTGGCACGGTGGGCAAGAGCTCAGCTGCTAACCAAAATGTCGGCAGTTTGAATCCACCAGGTGCTCCTTGGAAACTCTATGGGGGCAGTTCTACTCTGTCCCATTGGGTCGCTATGCGTCAGAATTGACTCGATGGCAATGTTTTCCTCCCCCCCGCCCTTTGGTTTTCATGCTCTAGCCCCTTCACTAGGTTATAAGCTTTTTGAGGGCAGAGAAAGTGTCTTACTCATTTTGGTAAATTCTGCGATGCCCTCGCTACTCAGAGTTGGTGTTCAGTAAGTATTTGTTGTTTGGTTGAATAAATGCAGATGGTTCCAATATTCACAGCAATGCCAAGAGTTTTCATACCTTTCATTTTTTGACCCTTTTTCACTAGATCTCTTACACTTACTATCTTTCCTATTGGTTTGAAACTTACCTACAAGCTTGTCCCGTTGCTCACTTGCTTCGTGCACATAGTGGCTTACTTTCTCACCAAGGTTGTCCTTCCCTCAAAGACTGGGCTGATATTTTATGTACCTACACGATACCTGGTGTAGTATCTGATGCAGCACCAAGTGTACAGACAAACTCTGAATATACTGTTGAAAAGAACCATTTCAGAATTGGTAAGAATTAATATTGCGCTCTTAAATAACATTTTATTTGTGAACTTCTCTCTCAAAAACTATTTCGGCAGTCTGACAATTGGACGGTGAAACGCAGTCCCCCAAAATACGCGCTAACACTGAAAAATTTAAAATTCAACCTTATCGTCAAACAGGAAATGTCGCTATTTCACTGAAGAATGGAGGATGAATACAAACGGTGGCTTTGTGTGGGTTTTGATTGGGAATTGTTCTGCAGTTGTTGGAAATGTTTGGATATGATCTTTGTGTTGTGCCTTGATTAGTAACAAGGCGCCTAGGTCGGCCAGTCATTTAGGTTTTCCTGAAGACATAGATGTATGTGTCCTGACTCTGAAACAATAGACTTGGCCTCCAGACTCAATGAAACACGTTTTCATTACTGGATATACTTCTATCCTCACAATACTTTGTAAGCAGCAGAAGGGCGCAGTCATGGCCCTACAGAAATAATGAGGACAACATGTTGAGCAATACCATCTCAGAGAAGACGGTTACTCTTGGAATTTTTAATAGACCAAAATGTTGTAAGTTTTACCTAAAAGGCATAGACAGGGACAACTGTGTAGAATACAATTTATACCTCAGGAAACAAAGGAGGATTAAGATAAACTGTAACTTTAAATGCAGGACAGGAAGGGAAGCTCGAAATATGCTCTCATGGCAACTTTGTGTTCGTTCTCTTGGGATCAGGATTATCAAAAGCTTCAAGCAGGCTTCCCAGAACATTCTACTTAACCCAAAAGGTAGACTGTACTTACTTTTGTCTCCAATTTATGGTATCCATGAAGTTACCTACTCCTACGCTTGAGCTAAAGGAGTCCCCTTTAGATTTCCCCCAAATTTGAGAGCAATACTTTTCTTTCTTTGTGGGCCCATGTGAAAACGTCAAGCTCATGAGAACAGAGAATTCAGACATATTCTCAAGTCACCAAAAAGTTTTGAAGTGTCAAACATACAGTTTTTATTATATTCTGGTTTGGAGTTTTCAAACTTTTAAAAACCATGAGTCCTTATATTACGAAATGATTTCACCTTTTTCAAAATCTAGTTTGACTGATCACGTAGAAGACAGAATTTAATAAAATAAAATTTATATGGGTTGTAGCTAAGATTCCTATTAGTAGAGAACTCTAAAAAAAAAAAAAAAACCAGTAAAAATGGCAATAATATTTAGAGTTACTATTTACTAGGTTGGAGATGAAGATTATGATAAAGTTTTTCTGTCTTTCTTTTTTTAAATTTTGTAACCTATGTTTTTTTTTAACCTATGTGAATCAAAGAAAAACAAGTGTAATATATTTCCCACCTGCAACCAGCATAATTTTTAAATATTTGAAATAATCTTTATGCACAAAAAGTTAAACATTTTTATTATGGAAAATTTCAAGCATGCACAAAAGAAGAGAGAGTATTCAATAATGAAGCACCCACCATGTTCCCACCACCTACCACGCAACAGTTACCAGCTCATGGCCAGTCTTGTTTCTTAGCCCCCTATCCATTCCTCTGACCCCTTAAACTGGATTATTGTGAAGCTAATCCCAGATAAATACAAAACACAAAATCAAAATTAAAAAAAAAAAAAAAACCTGTTAACCAACTGCCATCAATTCAGTTCTAACTCATGATGGCCCCATGCATGCAGAGTAGAACTGTGCTCCGTAGGGTTTTCAAGGCTGTGACCTATTGGAAGCTGATCGCCAGGCCTTTCTTCTGAGGTGCCCGTGGGTGGGTGTGAACATCAACCTCTCAGTTAGCAGTCAAGTGCCTGTTTGTGCCACCCAGGGACTCCTAAATTATGATGAACCAAAAATACAAATGAGCCAACCTGTTGCTGTCAAGTTGATCCCGACTCACGACAACCCTGTGTCCTACAGAGGAGAACTGCTCCATAGGGTTTTCTTGGCTGTAATCTTTTCAGAAGATCATCAGGCCTTTCTTCCATGGCACTGCTGGGTGGGTTCAAACCACCAACCTTTAGGTTAGCAGCCAATCATAAGCCATTTGCACCACCTAGGGACCTGGTCTAAATTATGACACCACTTGCAAATTACCTTTAAGGAATTTTTTTAGTAAGTACCCATGGAATGCTAAAAAAAGAAAATTAATAAGTGAACAAATAAGAAACCAGCAAACAAGCAAAGAGCAAAGCTTCTCTTATGGAGATGTAAAAGCATTGTATACCATGGGCTATAAAACTTCCGTGATAAAACACTTTGTCTATCATACCAGGAGCTAATGTAAGAAGGTTTATTATATAGATAGAGTGTATTTGGGTAAAATAAAAGGTGATACTTTATGTCTCAAAGAGAGAAGCTTTAAATTTCTTAAAAGTAATTAATAAAGGACAGAATATATAACATGCACGTCCTTCCTTACGGTCAAAAAAATAATAAGACCAAGTTCGAAGTTTTTTGCAGAATGAGTGATAAGACATAGAAAGAAGAATACAAGTAAGCAAGGGCAGTGGAAAATTACCGACTTGTTAGAACAAAGCAGTGACAGCTGCTGGCTCTAAAATTAGGAACAGAGACTACGAAATTTCTGAGCACCACTGAGAGAATCACAAAGGTTCAATCCATCCAGCACCGTTCAGAAAGATTTTAACCCCTAAAATGATACAGGACAAAGAGCTACTGCCAGGCTGATGCTTCGGTGGCTCATCACATCCCAAGACCTCTATGCTTACTGAGCCAGGGCCTTTCTCTACAGACGGCTGCACTCAGAGGACAGCTCAAACTAACACCAAGGGCAGACAGTGTGCGCCCCTAAAGACTGTCGTGTTTTCTGTGATTTACTGAGATTCTTATGATTTCACAGGCAATCTGAAAATCCAGCACACATTACTTACATCTTCATTATACTCTGAAATCTTCCAGCCGAGACCCTGGAAATAAAAGGATTCCCTAAATGTTTGGGTTGCATGAGGAGGAATGTGAACACTTCTAGGCACTGGGTGGAGTCCCTGAGTGGTACAAATGGTTAACACACTCAGCTGCTAATTGAAAGGTTGGAGTTCGAGTGTACCCAGAGGTGCCTCAGAAGAAAAGCCTGGTGAGCTACTTCCAAAAAATCAGCCATTGAAAGCCCTACGGAGCACAGTTTTACTCTGACACACATGGGGTCATTATGAGTTGGAGTTGACTCAATGACAACTGGTTAGGCACCTGGATGGCAGGTATTTCTCACCTACCTGAAGTAGAAACTGGAAACCCTAGTGGCATACTGGTTAAGAGCTACAGCTCCTGACCCAAAAGTTTGGCAGTTCAAATCCACCAGGCGCTCCTTGGAAACTCTATGGGGCAGTTCTACTCTATCCTATGGGGTTGCTGTGAGTTGGAATCGACTCAACGGCAATGGGTCAGGTTGAAGTAGAAATTTAGCTAATGCTACTAAAAAACAAACAAAAGTCCCACACGATGATCTGTAAACAGAGCAGTTCTATCCTCAGGATGAAATACAGGGAAAGTTCAGGAGCCCAAGACCTGATTTCTCATCGGGCCTCTGCCCCTGCCTTCCTGAGACTCTCAGACAAACCACCTGGCCTTTAGTTGCCTCCCCCAAGAAGAGGGAGTAGCCTTACTTGTCTTAGCTAAGTCACAGGACTGTTGCTGGGTTGATGGAGGTAACATGAAAGAAGACCGAAACTAATGGAAGGAAGGCCATTCCCCGTCAGTGGATTGGGACAGATATCCTAGTGTTCCCACTGATGTGAACTAGGCCAATGGGTAAATGCCAAAGTGGATGAGTGATTACCAGGCGTGGGAGGGAACCTGTCAAAAGTGTGAATGGGCAGATGTTTTCTTATCTGTATTTCCGGCACCATCCAAATTAAAAGCAAGCAATAACCAAAAGTTTTACTTTTAATTCTCCTGCGACGTAGGCAGGCAGGCAGATGGTCCAGGGGAGGAATCCCGGGTGGGCTGGTGGACTTGGGGAAAGGATCCAAGGAGGCGAAGGGGGGGAGGTAGGGGAAATGTGGAGCACTGCCAGGGGACGCCGAAGACAAGTTCCCCCCACCCCCCACCCCAGCCGGTTCTCCGGCAGAAGGACTCGGAAACATTTCATGGAGGCCTAGGCGGTTCCTGGGACCGAGGGCTGACTCAGGGAAGGGCCACCGCATGCTCAGGCTGGCGGGCTGGTGGACAGGAAACTGCCTCCCGGTACCGACCGGCACAGACCGGCTCCCCTGACTCCCACGGTGGACTAGGAAAATTTTCACTGAGGCGGCCTTGGCAGATCCCCGTCTCATGGACGCATTCGCATTGGGTGGGAGCTCAGGCCCTCCCCTCAGGCCTTCTCGGGCTCCCACACGGATGTAGAACATTACCTCCACTTCTGCCTACAACTGCTCGGTCAGAAAGACGAACAACCCAACCCAGAAAAGACCTCACAGAGGCGCACGATCATCTCCGTAGGTGCAGATAAGGCTTTTGACAAAATTCAACAACTTCTCCTAATTAAAAAACCACTCAACAAAATAGGAATAGAAGGGAAATTCTTAAAGAGGATTGGGTGCATTTTATGAAAGGCCCATAGCTGACATAATACTCAATGCAGAAACACTGAGAGCTTTTTCCATAAAATCAGGAAACAGACAGGGATGCTGCCGACTCTCACCACTGCTAATCTACATTCTGGAAGTCCTAACCAGAGCTATTAGGCTACCTAGGGGGGAAAGAAGTAGACATATGTATGATCATAGACAGGATAAGATAAAATACAATTTAAAAAAAAGAATGGATGGTACCCCCATGGGGAAGGAAGAAGTACAACGATCCTTTTTTTGAAGACCACGACATGGTCCTATACTTAGAATAAGCAAGCAGGAAAGGGAAAGGGAGGAAACGTAAGCACTGACCAGAGCATCTAAAAGAACAAAGTACCTAGGAAGAAATGTCACCGGGAAGGTGACAAGACTTGTACAGAGAAAACTCTATAGACCTCTAGACCGTTACTAAAATAAAAGATCGAAATCAACGGAAGGAAGGCCATTCTGCGTCAGTGGTTAGGCATAGATATCCTACGAATCCCACTTGCATGAAGTGGGCCAGCGGATAGAGGCCAAAGCTCAGTGGTTACCAGGGCCAGGAAGGGAGGGACGGAAAGGGGGAGTCTTTGCTTAGGGGTCACCGAGTTTTTCTCTTAATGGTGGTGGAATCTTTTAGAAGCGGTGAACAAGACGAAACGTCATCCCTGTCACTGATCCCTACTTGTAGAAAATGTTGAACAGGCAAAGCTTTCTTAGCTGTGTTTTCACCACCATCCAAATTAAAAAAAAAAAAAAAAAAAAAACCACCACCACCGAGTTTTCTTTTTAATTCTCCTGCGACGCAGGCTGGCAGGCGGTGACGGGGAGGGACCCCGGGAGGCCTTGGGGAAATGATCCCGAGGCTGGGAAGCGGGGAGTGGGAGACGGTGGCCGGGAGACAGTGGCCGGGGCGCCCTTCCGAGGTCGGTACGGATCGGCTCCGGGCCTCCCGGGCCGACCTGGAAACGTCCCACCGAGGCCTGGGAGGTTCCTGGGACCGCGGGCCGGCTTAAGGAAATTGAGGCCGGCCGCCCACGCCCACGCCAAGACCCTCGGGCCCGCGTGAAGGGTTTCCAGGCTACTCCGAGGACTGAGAAAAAATGGCTCCTCCGAGCGCATCGCGAGATTGCCAGCAGCTCCCGCGCGCGCGGACGTAGGTCGTGGGGGAGAGGGGAGCGGTGGGGTCCCGCCTGGGGCGCGCGGACGTATGTCATGGGGGAGAGGGGAGCGGTGGGGTCGCGCGTGGGGCGCGCGGACGTATGTCGTGGGGGAGAGGGGAGCGGTGGGGTCGCGCGGGGTCGCGCGGACGTATGTCATGGGGGAGAGGGGAGCGGTGGGGTCGCGCGTGGGGCGCGCGGACGTAGGTCGTGGGGGAGAGGGGAGCGGTGGGGTCGCGCGGGGGGCGCGCGGACGTAGGTCGTGGGGGAGAGGGGAGCGGTGGGGTCGCGCGTGGGGCGCGCGGACGTAGGTCGTGGGGGAGAGGGGAGCGGTGGGGTCGCGCGGGGGGCGCGCGGACGTAGGTCGTGGGGGAGAGGGGAGCGGTGGGGTCGCGCGGGGGTCGCGCGGACGTAGGTCGTGGGGGAGAGGGGAGCGGTGGGGTCGCGCGTGGGGCGCGCGGACGTAGGTCGTGGGGGAGAGGGGAGCGGTGGGGTCGCGCGTGGGGCGCGCGGACGTAGGTCGTGGGGGAGAGGGGAGCGGTGGGGTCGCGCGGGGGGCGCGCGGACGTAGGTCGTGGGGGAGAGGGGAGCGGTGGGGTCGCGCGTGGGGCGCGCGGACGTAGGTCGTGGGGGAGAGGGGAGCGGTGGGGCGCGCGGACGTAGGTCGTGGGGGAGAGGGGAGCGGTGGGGTAGCGCGTGGGGCATGCGGACGCAGGTCGTGGGGGAGAGCGGAGCGGTGGGGTCGCGCGTGGGGGGAGAGGGGAACGGTGGGGTCGCGCGTGGGGCATGCGGACGCAGGTCGTGGGGGAGAGCGGAGCGGTGGGGTCGCGCGTGGGGGGAGAGGGGAACGGTGGGGTCGCGCGTGGGGCCCGCGGACGTAGGTCGTGGGGGGAGAGGGGAGCGGTGGGTCCCGCGTGGCGGCTGGCGGTGTGCTAAGGGGCAGAGGACTGGGAGAACTTCCCGGTGGCTGCCGTGTGTGTGCATGGTCGGCCGGCCAGCCGACAACCCCGTCATCATCCTCAGTAAAGCGAACACACTCCTCTTGGACGGAGAAACTTTATTTAATGGCAGGAGTACAATCGCAATGGTATCAGAAGCACCGCTGCGGACAAGAACAACCGTTACCCCCATCCCGCCCCCCACTCGGCCGGTGGTGAGGGTCAGACCCTCGGTCCAGGCGACGCCAACCCCGCTGCCGCCCCCATTCCCGTAGGCCCCACCTCGCGGATATAGGGATCCAGCCAAACTTGGCAGCCAGGTGGCGCCCGCCCAGTGGCAGGGGAGCAGGTGGGCAAAGGTTTGGAGGAGGAAGAGGAGGAGGAGGGGAAGAAAAGATCACCTGGAGGGACCGGGTGTCGGGAAGGGCAAAGGGGAGGAGAGGGCACCGACGAGCCGACCGGAGAGTCCCGCCCCCACTGAACCTGAAGGCCACTCAGCACCCACCACGCCACGCTCCCGTCCCCCACCTGGCTCTCGAAGCCCACACCTGAAGCCCCCGGCCCACCTATTCGTCCTCCGGGATGAGGTGAAAGGTAGATTTCTGGAGTCTGGGCACATCTGGTCGGCCCGGTCCCCATGGAAAGACATGGAAGTCTTCAGAACGGCCTGGCCACAGACAAAATCTCAGAGCAAAAAAAAAAAAAAATCTCAGAGCACAGGAAGCCCGGCATCAGACTGGAACCTCGGTACAAACTGACGTGGTAGAACTGGCAGACACAGACACACAACACACACACACACACACGGAACAAGCACATGGACAAAGACACGGACGCACGCAGACAGCACACAGGGATGGATGCATACATACCACATAGCCCCAGAACCGGCTGACCCAACAGCTTCGTGAAGGAGAGAAATATCCGGGTGACCTAGCTCAGGGCGGTCCGTGTCTTTGGAAACAGACCAAGTCCCATCTGGGTCTACCTAGTCGACCCAGGTTTCCCGGCCAGGACCTCACACTCTCACTCAATCCCCCTGAGATCCGGACCGATGCGACGCGCCGCAGAGCAGGCTGGACAACCCGAACCTCGGGGAGAATTGGGGGGCGTAAGGGCTGGCGCCCGCCCGGAAGCACCCCGCGCGGGAGGAGAAGACCTGGGGACGCGGACGGCGTAGTCCTCGTGCGCGCGCGGCCGCCGCCCCCTGACCCGCGACGGCAGTTGGGACAGGGGTTGCGGGCCGCCCCTTCTCCGGTCGGCGTCGTCCCCCGGCACCTCTTCGGCACCCGGTCCCAGGCCCTGGCAGGGCGCCCTGGCCGGATGCGGGGAGAGGCGGGCGACATGAGGCAGGACCGCCGCGGGGGGCGTCCCTTCCCCCCACTCCGCTTGCGCAGAGATCCCTATAGCCCCCCTTTACCCCTTGCCCTGGCGGGACGCGCGCTTCCCTACCGAGGCCAGCCGGGCGTGTGCGAGAGACCCGCCACTGATCCAACGCGCGCGGACCAGGGGCACGCGGGGGCTGAAGGGCAGTGGCAGCGCCGGACCCTCGGGAAAGAAGACAGAGAATTGCAAAACGCAAGACAAACCGTTGTGTCCAGAGCTGACTTAATAGAAAAAAGCCAGGGAGCTGCTCTGCTACGTGGGAAACCCCTAACCAGAAGCAGGTCATCTATCAGTGGTTTAGCATCAGGCTCCCCAGTAACTTGACGGGTGGGGGTGAGTGGGTGGGGCTTCCACCCCTCCCTCTCCTTCCTGGAATGAGGAGCACTCCACATCGACCTAGGTCTGGCAGGTGTCGGGCGGGATGCCAGGGGGACTGGATCTCCGAGGCCACCTGAGGCTCTGGGCGGGTCATAATCCCACAGATGGTAGCATTGTCCCACTGGTTTCACATCCAAGCACAAACACCAAATGTGTGAATCTGCTGTTCCTCTTGTACTGAGCAGGGCCACCCAATAGGCAAGGTAAGCACACTCTTACGGCAGCAACAAAACACGGCTACCAGTTGTCCAAAGCAAAGACTCGTAGATGCCAGGCAGGCAGGACACAAGGAAAATGAGTGCCGCAGTGAAAGGGAACTGGCAGGGCACTAAGTGCAATACATACCAGCGCCAGTGAGTGAGAACGTGCCAGCTGGAAACAAAGTCCACACAGGGTCATGAGGGCTCCCATGCAAGGTTGTTTGAGCTATGAGACCCTTACCACTTCAACTTCTTCACTGACATCTGTCTGCTACTCAGGTGTAGTTGAAAGTCCTTCTCTCGGTGGATCTCTTGGGATATATAAACCCATTGCCATGGAGTTGATTCTGACTCATAGCAACCCTATAGGACAGAGTAGAACTGCCCCATAGGGTTTCCAAAGAGCAGTTGATGGATTTGAACTGCTAACCTTTTGGTTAGCAGCCAAATGCTGCTAACGTATATATATATATAACTCACATATCCCATTTGAATAATGAGTAAGCAGAGGAGGGGACACCACAGATTATCAGTGTTTAGGGCTGAAATAAACAGTAAAATTTTGTTGCTAACAAAAGCCCTTGATTTAGAGGTTGATGTAGGTGATGTGAATGATTTGATAGGTTGCAAAGAGGGAGAGCTTTCGACTGAAGAATTGATTGAGCTACAAGAAGAATTGAAAACGCAATGTGGAAGAGGAAGAACAAAAAAAGTGTAGAAAGAGAGCCAAAAATGTTTAGTGTAAAAAAATTGGCTAAAATTTTTGTGGATATTAACAACACTTTTTATCAGAATTAGGAAGCATAGACCCAAATGTCTAACGTTTTCAGAAGGTAGAATGTGAAATGAATGAAACCATGAAGGGTTATTGTGAAATATATGAAGAAGAAGAAGAAAAAAAAACTGTTCAAACCAAACTTAGTGGTTATTTCCAAAAAGTTACTGCCTCGTCACCTTTCCTTTCCTTGTAATTGCTAAGTCCTGTCTCGGGATTGCAGACTCCATGCTCAGGAACAATCAATGATTCCGAGGACCGTGGGCCATCAACCAGCTTTACGGCCAATTCTGAAAACGCAGAAAAGTTACCACTCAAAGGTTTTACATCTGATTAATTTTGTTGCCCAGTAGTGTGTTATTGTAAAATATGATACACTGTATTTTCATTTTTATCTGTGTACACAGTAAACCAACATCTAATACATTAAGTTTCCACTGAACCTTGAAATGTGCGATATTAAGCTTAAATCAAGAGTCAGTCAGGAATCGTAAGATTAAAATGCTTTCATTCGTTTCAGATTGTCCCTTGCTCCTTGAGTACGGTAGATTAAAGTAAACTCTCAAACAGTCTTAGTTAGGCCTGGGCCACCCATATCACCAATTTTTGTGTAACAGCCAGGTGTTTGGAACCCAACCGCGTTGATAAATGAGGAGTAGGCACCAAATCCTCACTCGCTGACTCTCTCGTTATCCAACATGTTCCATTTATGAAAATGGTAAAAAAAAAAAAAAAAAAAAAAGTCAATCAGCTGTTTCATGCATTAATGACATACGTGTGGCAGTAACAATCACTGAGGCGTGAGGTGAGACTAAGCTGGCTGTGGTGGCTAATTAAGGTTATGTGTCAACTTGCTGGGCCATGATGCTTAGTGGTTTGTCAGTTCTGTAATGATGTAATTCAGCAGTTATGTTAATGATGTAGTTATCCTCCATTTTGTGATCCCATGTGGTCATCCTCCATTTCTAGCAGGATAAAACAAATTTACATGGCTGCAGAGCAGATTCTGGCAGGATTTTTTTTTTTTTAAATAATTTTTATTGTGCTTTAAGTGAAAGTTTACAAATCAAGTCAGTCTGTCACACAAAAACTTATATACTTGCTACATACTCCCAATTTCTCTCCCCCTAATGAGACAGCCCGCTCCCTCCCTCCACTCCCTCTTTTCATGTCCATTTCTCCAGCTTCTAACCCCCTCTACCCTCTCATCTCCCCTCCAGGCAGGAGATGCCAACACAGTCTCAAGTGTCCACCTGATCCAAGGAGCTCATTTCTCACCAGCATCCCTCTCCAACCCATTGTCCAGTGCAATCCCTGTCTGAAGAGTTGGCTTCGGGAATGGTTCCTGTCCTGGGCCAACAGAAGGTCTGGGGGCCATGACCACTGGGGTCCTTCTAGTCTCAGTCAGACCATTAAGTCTGATCTTTTTATGAGAATTTGGGGTCTGCATTTTTTATATCCCACTGCTCTCCTGCTCCCTCAGGGGTTCTCTGTTGTGTTCCCTGTCAGGGCAGTCATCAGTTGTAGCCAGGCACCATCTAGCTCTTCTGGTCTCAGGATGATGTAGTCTCTGGTTTATGTGGTCCTTTCTGTCTCTTGGGCTCATAATTACCATGTGTCCTTGGTGTTCTTCATTCTCCTTTCTGGCAGGCTTTTTAATGGCTGATATTTGGTTTTATAGTTAAGGGAAACCTTAAAATCAAAGTAAGATGTCTGTTGTTAATTTTCCTTTTCAATACTGCTAAAGATCCTACAATTCTCGGGACAGCCCTCCACAACAAGGAATTATCTGGCCAAAATGTCCATAGAGTCTGAGCTGAGAAGTCCCGATCTACAGTAGTGATGTTTCCCTGCTCCATGCTGATTATGATTTTCCAGTGAAGGAAGAGTAACTACCATGTTGTTGGGTGCCATTGATTCCATTTTGACTGCTAGTGTGACAGAGTAGAACTGTTCCATGGGCTTTTCTTGGCTATAATGTTTATGGAGGCAGATCTCCAGGTCTTTCTCTTGTGGAGTGGCTGGTGGGTTTGAACCACCCACCCTTCGGTTAGCAGCTGAGTGCTTATCCATTGCACCACAAGGGCTCCTTGGAATTGAAAATCTGAATTTTCCCTGAAAGGAGAGCTAGGGAGGCTCTAACTGCTGCAATCTGTAACCAGTAAAAACTATTTATGAAAAATTATGCTTAACAACCCTTTCACTGTTTATTGATTCTAAAACTTGCCCTCAAATGATGCTGTATTTGTATAACTTTTATAACCTCGTCTTGTCAGTTAAGATTCTTGTTATTTTAAGTTTCGGAAAACCCAACAGAAACCAGATTAAACAAAAGGAAATGCATTGAAATGACAGAGTAGTCCCAGAGGAGCTGGATCCAGGATGTCAAAGTGAAGTACTCAGCCCCCCCTGTCTCCATCTTGGCTCTTCTCCCTGGGTATTGGCTTCATTCTTAGGGTCATGTGGAGGCAAAGAGGCCACAGCTCCACCTTCACAACCTTCCAGGTTCAAGTCCACCGTGGTAGCGCAAGAGCGGACACCCATCATGGTCCAGAAGCCCTATCCAAAGCCACACAGCATCCCACATGCCATCTGTGGCCATGCCTTAGCCTCCTGCCCCACCAGGGGTGGGGAGAGTGGTCAACTCCACCCAAAGCATAAGACTTGAGTGACAGAGGTGGTGGTTCTCAGGGGCAAATTTGTTGACTGTTACCAGAAAAAGGGCATTTGATGCTGGGTAGTCAAAACAGCAAATGACCTCCAAACCTGTTGCCGTTGAGTCAATTCTGACTCATACTGACCATACAGGACAGAGTTGAACTGCGCTATAGTGTTTCCAAGGAGCAGCTGGTGGATTCTAACTGCTGACCTTTTGGTTAGCAGCCAAATGCTGAACCAGTGTGCCACCAGGGCTCCAACTGACCACTACTAGTGTTAAAAAAAAAAAAAAGCCCCAGTGGCCCAATGGTTAAGCACTTGGTAGAAAAACTGAAAAGTTGACGGTTTGGACCCACCAACAACTCCACCAGAGAAGGACCTGGAGACATGCTCCTGTAAAGATAAAACCAAAAACCAATCCATAGCCGTTGAGTCAATTCCAACTCATGGTGGGACAGATTAGAACTGCCTCATAGGGTTTCCAAGGTTGTAAATCTTTGTTGTTGTTGTTAGGTGCCATCGAGTTGGTTCCGACTAATAGTGACCGTATGTGCAACAGAACGAAACACTGCCCTGTCCTGCGCCATCCTCACAATTGTTGTTATCCTTAAACCCATTGTTGCAGCCACTATGTCAATCCATCTCATTGAGGGTCTTCCTCTTTTTCACTGACCTTCTGCTTTACCAAGCATGATGTCCTTCTCCAGGGACTGATCCCTCCTGACAACATGTCCAAAATATGTGAGATGTAGTCTTGCCATCCTTGCTTCTAAGGAGCATTCTGGTTGCACTTCTTCCAAGACAGATTTGTTTGTTCTTTTGGCAGTCCATGATATATTCAATATTCAATATTCTCCTTCAACACCACAATTCAAAGGTGTCAATTCTTCTTTGGTCTTCTTAGTCATAGTCCAGGTTTCACATGCATGGGAAGCGATTGAAAACACATTGGCTTGGGTCAGGAGTACCTTAGTCTTCAAGGTGATGTCTTTGATTTTCAACACTTTGAAGAGGTCTTATGCAGCATATTTGCCCAATGCAATGTATCTTTTGATTTCTGGACTGCTGCTTCCGTGGGTGTTGATTGTGGATCCAAGTAAAATGAAATCCTTGAAAACCTCAGTCTCTTTTCCATTTATCACGATATGGTTTATTGGTCCAGTTGTGAGGATTTTTTGTTTTCTTCATGTTGAGCTGTAATCCATACTGAAGGCTGTGGTCTCTGATCTTCATCAGTAAGTGCTTCAAGTCCTCTTCACTTTCAGCAAGCAAGGTTGTGTCATCTGCATAATGCGGGTTGTTAATGAGTCTTCCTCCAATCCTGATGCCCTGTTCTTTTTCAAACAGTTCAGCTTCTTGGATTATTTGCTCAGCATACAGATTAAATAGGTATGGTGAAAGGATACAACCCTTACACACCCCCTTCTGACTTTAAACCACGCAGTAGCCCCTTGTTCTGTCCAAAAAACTGCCTCTTGATCTATGTACAGGTTCCTCATGAGCACAATTAATTGTTCTGGAATTCCCGTTCTTCGAAATCTTATCCATAATCTGTTATGTTCCACACAGTTAAATACCTTTGCATAGTCAATAAAATACAGGTAAACATCCTTCTGGTATTCTCGCTTTCGGCCAGGATCCATCTGACATCAGCAATGATATCCCTAGTTCCACATCCTCTTCTGAATCCGGCTTGAATTTCTGGCAGTTCCCTGCTGCAGCCACTTTTGAATGATCTTCAGCAAAATTTTACTTGCATGTGATATTGATATTGTTTGATAATTTCTGCATTCACTGGGATCACCTTTCTTGAAAATAGGCATAAATATGGATCTCTTCCAATCGGTTGACCAGGTAGCTGTCTTCTAAAAGTTTTGGCATAGATGAGTGAGTACTTTCAGCGCTGCATCCCTTTGTATTCCATCAATAGGTATTCCATCAATTCCTGGACCCTTATTTTTCACCAATACCTTCAGTGCAGCTTGGACTTCTTCCTTCAGTACTGTTGGTTCCTGCTCATACGGTACCTCCTGAAATGGTTGAACATCGACCAATTCTTTTTGGTATAATGACTGTATTCCTGCCATCTTCTTTTGATGCTTCCTGAGTCATTTAATATTTTCCCCATAGAATCCTTCAGTATTGCAACTCCAGGCTTGATTTTTTTCTGCAGTTCCTTCAGCTTGAGAAATACAGAGCATGTTCTTCCCTTTTGGTTTTCCATTTCCAGCTCTTTGCACTGTCATTATAATACTTTGTCTTCTCCAGCCGCCCTTTGAAATCTTCTGTTCAACTCTTTTACTTCATTGTTTCTCCCTTTCGCTTTACCTACTTTCGATGTTCAGGAGCAAGTTCCTTAAACCACGCAGTATCCACTTGTTCTGACTGCTGACTGCTACATTCCCATAAAGATGACAGCCTAGAAAACCCTAGGGGGCAGTTCTAGTCTGTCGCGCTATGAGTCAGAATCAACTCAACAGCACACAACAACAACAGTGTAAAAAAATATACAACCAATAATGAAACAAAACAAAAGAAACCCTTGGGCCAGCTTACCTTCTAGCATTTTAAATTTTCAGTGTTTTTGCAATGGTTTCTTGGTCCGCCCCAGCAACATTCTTGTGACTTAGCTAAAACAAGTCAGGCTACTCCCTCTTCTTGGGGGAGGAAACTGGGAGGCCCAGACGGTTTGTCTGAGGGCCTCAGGCAGGCAGGGGCAGAGGCCCGATGAGAAACCAGGTCTTGGGCTCCTGAACGTTCCCTGTATTTCATCCTGAGGACAGAACTGCTCTGTTTTACAGAGCATTGTGTGGGATTTTTGTTTGTTTTTTAGTAGCATTAGCTAAGTTTCTACTTCAGGTAGGTCAAAAATACCCGCCATGCAGGTGCCTAACCAGCTGCCGTTGAGTCAGCTCCAACTCACGATGAGTGTGTCAGAGTAGAACTGTGCTCCATAGGACTTTCAATGGCTGATTTTTTGGAAGTAGCTCACCAGGCTTTTCTTCTAAGTCACCTCTGGGTACACTCAAACCTCTCAGTTAGCAGCTGAATGTGTTAACCGTTTGTACCACTCAGGGACTCCACCCAGTGCCTGACCAACCAAAACCAAACCTGTTGCTGTCGAGCCGATTCCGACTCATAGCGACCGTGCAGGACAGAGCAGAATTGTCCCCTAGAGTTTCCAGGGAGCACCTGGTGGATTCAAACTGCCAACCTTTCGGCTAGCAGCCGTAGCTCTTAACCACTATGGCGCCAGGGTTTCCACCCAGTGCCTAGAAGTGTTCACATGCCTCCTGATGCAACCTGAACCTTTAGGGAATCATTTTATTTCCAGAGTCTGGGCTGGAAGATTTCAGAGTATAATGAAAATGTAAGTAATGTGTGCTGTACGAAATTTCAGATTGTCTGTGAAATCATAAGAATCTCAGTAAATCACAGAAAACACAACAGTCTTTAAAAGGGTGCATGCTATCTGCCCTTGGTGTTAGTTTGAGCTGTCCTTCAGGAGCAGCCGTCTGTAGAGAAAGGCCCTGGCTCAGTAACCATCAAGGTCTTGGGATGTGATGAGCCACCGAAGCATCAGCCTGGCAGTAGCTCTTTGTCCTGTATCATTTTAGGGGTTAAAATCTTTCTGAAAGGTGCTGGATGGATTGAACCTTTGTGATTCTCTCAGTGGTGCTCAGAAAATTTCTTGTCTCAGTGCCTAATTTTAGAGCCAGCAGCTGTCACTGCTTTGTTCTAACAAGTCGGTAATTTTCCACTCTTCTTGCTTACTTGTATTCTTTTTATATGTCTTATCACTCATTCTGCAAAAATCTTTGAACTTTGTCTTGCTATTTTTTTGACCTCAAGGAAGGACGTACGTGTTATACATTCTTTAGTATTCTGTCATTTAGTAATTACTTTTAAGAATTGAAAAAAAATTTTTTTTGTTGTACTTTAGACGAAGGTTTACATAGCAAACTGTTGTTGTTGTTAGGTGCCACCGAGTCAGTTCCAACTCATAGCGACCCTATGCTCAACAAAAGAAGCACTGCCCGGTTCTGCACCATCCTCACAATTGTTGCTATGCTTAAGCCCATTGTTGCAGCCACTGTGTCAATCCACCTCGTTGAGGGTCTTCCTCTTTTTCACTGACCCTCTATTTTACCAAGCATGGTGACCTTCTCCAGGGACTGATCCCTCCTAATAATATGTCCAAAGTGGTCTCGCCGTCCTTGCTTATAAAGAGCGTTCCAGCTGCACCTCTTCCGAGACAGACTTGTTTGTTCTTCTGGCAGTCCGTGGTATATTCAATACTCCACCAACACCACAATTCAAAGGTGTCAACTCTTCTTCAGTCTTCCTTATTCATTGTCCAGCTTTTGCATGCATACGACGTGACTGAAAATACCATGGCTTGGGTCAGGCGCACCTTAGTCTTCAAGATGACATCTTTGCTTTTCAACACTTGAAAGAGATCTTTTGCAGCAGATTCGCCCAATGCAATGGGTCTTTGATTTTTTTACTGCCGCTTCCGTGGGTGTTGATTGTGGATCCAAGTAAAATGAAATCCTTGAAAATCTTAATCTTTTCTCCGTTTATCATGATGTTGCTTATTGGTCCAGTTGTGAGGATTTTTGTTTTATGTTGTGGTGTAATCTATACCGAAGCTGTGGTCTTTGATCTTCATCAGTAAATGTTTCATACGCATGCAGTTTTGTGACATTCGTTGCCAACCCCACGACATGTAAACACTCTACCCTTCTTGACCTTGGGTTCCCCCTTACCAGCTCTTCTTTCCCCTCCTGCCTTCTTGTTTTTGCCCCTGGGCTGGTATGCCCATTTAGTCTTCTTTGTTTTATGGGCCTGTCTAATCTTTGCCTGAGGTGTGAACCTCAGGAGTGACTTCATTACTGAGTTATAAGTGTGTCCACGGGCTGTACTCTCTGGGTTTCTCTAGTCCCTGTCAGACCAGTAAGTCAGGTATTTTGTGTGTGTGTGTGTGAGTTAGAATTTTGTTCTTTATTTTTCCCCAGCTCTGTCTGGGACCCTCTACTGTGATCTCTGTTAGAGTAGTCGATGGTGGTATTGGGCACCATCTAGTTGTACTGGACTCAGTCTGGTGGAGGTGGGGGTGCTTGTGGTCCATTAGTCATTTGTATTAATCTTTTAAAGGGAACTTCTTTAGCTCAAGAGTAGATATAGGTAACTTTATGGATACAGTAAATTAGAGAAAAAAATAAGAACGCTCTACCTTTTGGGTTAAGTAGAATGTTCTGGGAAGTATATTTGATAATCCTGATACCAGAAGAACAACAAAGTTGCCATGAGAGCATATTTCAAGCTTCCTTCCTGTCCTGCGATTAGAGTTACAAATTTTCTTAATTCTCTTTTGTTTTCCGAGGTGTACATTTAAAAATTCCAAGACTAACAGTCTTCTCTGAGATGGCATTGCTCAACATATTTTCCTCATTAATTATTTCTGTAGGGCCATGACTGTGCCCTTCTGCCCTTTACAAGGTATTGTGAGAAGGGTAGAAGTATATCCAGTGGTGAAAATATGTTTCATTGAGCCTGGAGGCCAAGTCTATGGTTTCAGACTCAGGACACATATATCTACATCTTCAGGAAAACCTAAACAACTGGCCGACCTAGGCGCCTTATTACTAATCAAGGCATAGCACAAAGATCATATCCAAACATTTCCAACAACTGCAGCACAATTCCTAACCAAAACCCACACAAAACCACCATTTGAATTCATCCTCCATTCTTCAGTGAAATAGTGACGTTTCCTGTTTGACGATAAGGTTGAATTTTTAATTTTTTAGTGTTAGCGCTTAATTTGGGGGACTGTGTTTCACTGTCCAATTGTCAGGCTATTGAAAAAGGAATAGTTTTTGAGAGAGAGAGAAGTTCAAAAATAAGATGTTGTTTAAAAGCTCTATGTTAATTCTTACCAATTCTGAAAATGTTCTTTTCAATAGTGTGTTCTCAGTTTGTCTGTACCCCTGGTGCTGTGTCAGATACTAAACCAGATATTGTAGGTGCATAAAATATCAGCCCAGTCTTTGAGGAAAGGAGAGCCTTGATGAGAAAGTAAGCCACTATGTGCATGAAGCAAGTGCGCCAGCAGGACAAGGTTGTCTGTATGTGAGTAAGCTTCAAATGAGTGAGAAAGATAAGTTTAAGTCGCCTAGGGGGAAAAGGGTCAAAAAAAAGAAAGATATGAAAACTCTTGGCCTTGCCGCAAATTTTGGAACCGTCTTCATTTATTCAACCAAATACTTACTGAGCACCAACTCGAAGTAAAGAGGGAATTCTAGAATTTACAAAAATGAATAAAACACCTTTTCTAACCTGAGAAAGCTTATAATCTAATAAAGGGGTTACAGCATGAAAGGGGGGGGGGAATCTGCCAAAATTGTAATAAAAATTTTAACACTTGCCAGAAGTTGAAAAAATCAATTCTTCCTTAAACCAAACCAAAACAAAAAAACAGTGATCAGGAAGGGGAAGCTAGCGGTTTGCTTTTGAGCAGGTTTCTCTTGCACATTGCAAACGGCAACTTCTGCAAGGAATCCTCAATGGAGAAACCTTTCTAAATTTTCTGTTGAGTGTTTGCCTGGGGGACCTTTTGAGAGACCTTGTTGTAAGCAAGATCGCCACCTGCCGGCCGAAATAACCATCGCATGTAAGTCCCAGTGTGACATTTGGTGGGAGAGGCTGCTTGGGAGACAGAAAAACTTAACTGCATGAGTTCGCCGGTCGGACTTTCTTGGGTCATGTATGGCTGATAATGTTTATGTGGTCACCTAAAGAAATGACTGAGGTCACCCAAAAACTTACTCAGTTTTGGGAAAAGGATGTTGCTACTCCTGCAGCAACTCTCCTGGAGCCCTCTACGCCTCTGGAGCACAGTGTGTTGTCCAAAACGACTAATGTACAAACCCACTTTTTTATGAAATGTCGTTTGCCACCGTGGAGTCGACCACGACTCCTGGCAATCCCATGTGTGCAGAATAGAACTGCTCCATGGGGTTTTCTTGGCTGTAATCTTTACCGAAGCGGTTTCCCAGGCCTGCCTTCTGTGGAGTTGCAGGGTGGGTTCCAACTGCCAAGCTTTAGGTTAGCAGCCAGTTGCCAACCGCTTGTGCCATCCAGGTGTCTTCTTATGAAATAGGAGCTCTAAAAATTTTTATGTTTTGAATATTTCATTTTATTTATTAACTCTGTTATTAACTTTTATTTATTTATTAACTCTGTTATTAACTTTTAAAGAGCAATCTAACCCTTAACTTCTTCCACAAAACACGTAACTTTGGGGCCCATTGGGGTAGCTAGACCTCTCATTATAGGAAGTGGGACTCCAGCAGTGGCCAGTTCTTACAGAGCATCTCCCATGCCCAGTACTGGTCTAGGTGTTATGAACACAAGGAGGAAGGACACAGGGTCCCTCCCCTCAAAGACTGCACAGTCTAGCAGTTCACTCACATCGTGTTCTCTCTGTTTGTTAGAACTTGCCCGGTGAATATCCTTTTTCGATCCTTCTCACCACTCTGAGTGGGTGCAGTATCTATGCAGATCAATAGGCCATTCCTTTCCCCAAATATATTCGTCAAGAGAGTATTTGTCATTTAGATCCAACTCTTGAAAGTCAGACAAATTGGGTTCACATCCCAGCTCTACTACTTACTAGCTGTGTTATCTTGGATTACTTGTTTAACCTCTCTGGGCCTCAGTTTCATCATCCTTTAAGTGTGGATAAAATCTACCTCACATGGTTGTTGGGATGATTAAATGAGATCATATGTGTTAAAGCATTTAGCACAGAGTTTGGTCCATAGTAAAAAATACTTGTTAGAAGTATTTCAAGGAACCCTGGTGACACAGTGGTTAAAGTGCTAGGCTGCTAACCAAAAAGACTGGTGGTTTGAACCCACAAGTCATTTTGTGGGAGAAAGATGTGGCAGTCTGCTTCTGTAAAGATTTACAGCTTTGAAAACCATATGGGGGAAGTTCTGCTCTGTCTGTCCTATGGGGTCCCTAAAAGTCACAATTGACTCGATGGCAATGGCTAGGTGGTTGGTAATGGATAAGTATTTCATTATTTAGATTAATGGTATTAAACTGGTTTTATTCTCTGATATTTGGCGTGGGACTTGGTTGACACAAGAGTAGCTCTAATTGCTTTTCCTTTTATTGGTCAAGCTAACTGTTGATAACCACTTCAACCCCTTATATTGAGGGTAATGGTTGCTGCTTTTCTCACTCTTTGTTTCTCAGTGAGGGAAGTAGCTGTACTGCCCCTGCCATTGCCACACCACGTCAGTTTGTGGACACCCAGAGAGTTCCCACAATGTCCCTGAATTTGACGCTGATGGCAAGATGCTTAAAGTTTTGGTTCAAAGCTGGAACGTGTCCTTTGAAAGTTGTTTGCAGCTTTCTGTCTCAAGTCATCAGTTCACTTTTGGAGCAGCTTCCTTTGCTTGGGGAAAATCACCAGGACCGGACTTCTAGGCCAACAAATGTAAAAGGTTCTTAGTGGCAACAGTGTGATTGCTTGTAACCGAAATACCAACACTTCAGGATGTCCTGTCAACCCATGTGAATGATGAGAGCAGCTTTAGCCTGACTCTGTCTTCACAGAGTTAGAGAATTTTGGGCCCTAAAGGTTAATTCAGACTGCACTGACTCCAGAAATGATTATTTATTCCTGGGGAATGTGAGCGCCTGAGAATCACCCACTGGAGTTGTGAGCAGAGTTGGCCCAGGAAGAGTGAGGAAGGAGCAGGCATTTCCGCTTCACCTGGCGTGGGACCTGAAGAAGCAGCCAGGGGGCGCCAGAGGGCTCTGAGCTGGGGGAATGAGCGCCCTCTCTCCAGAGGAGAACCGGGCTTGCTTGTTCGGGGTGGTGGTAAGGGATGCAATGTCAAAGGCTCCCCGTGGCTGATAGGTAGGCTAGCCTGTCAACACTGAGGGATGGGGACACCAAGGGGGAAGCGGGGGCAGGAAGCCAGAGAGATTCTTCAGGACCTCTAAATTAGGATGCCCAGAACCAAAGACCAGGAACCTATTTTCTCAAACCAGAACCGCAGGTTTGGGACCACTCCTGGAATCCAGTGCTTTTCAACCTTGGTGCATTTTAGAATCATCGGAGCTTTTTAAACAGTTTAGATGCCCAGTATATACCTGAAGGATTGAAAACAGGTGTTCAAACAAATGTATTTATTTATTTAGTCAGAGCAGCACTAGTCACAATAGCCAAAGGGGGGAAATGACCCAATGTTCTTCAAAGGGGGAAAAGAAACAACTTGTGGTATATCCATACAAGGGAATGCTCTTCGGCCATAAAGAGGAGCGAAGCACTGATACACGCTACAGTGTGGATGAACCTCGAAAACATTGTGCGAATAACAGAAGCCGGACACAAAAGGCCACATATTGTATCATTCCATTTAATACGAAATATTCAGAATGGTTAAATCCATAGAGACAGAAAGAAGATTGGTGGTTGCCAGGGGTTGGGTGGGGGAAAGAAGAACGGAGATTAACTCCTTAAAGAATATGAGGTTTTATTTTGCGGGTGATGAAAAGTTTTGGAACTTCATAGGAGTGGTGGTTGCCCAGCAATGTGAATGTACTAAATGCCTTTGAATTGTGCACTTTAAAATGCCCAATTTTATGCTATGTGAATCTCGCCTAGAAATTGTAATGATGTTAAAAAATATAGCTGCCCAGGCCCCATGCAGTCTGATTAAAGCAGAGTCTCTGGGGGGTGGGACCAGACACAGACTTGCCTAGAGCTCCAATGTGATTCCAGAGGGCAGCTGGGCTGAAGCCACATTTGCAGGGGAGTCACAGGGGATTTCTCAGAAATGCAGCCCTTGGCCCACACCTGGTTCTTCTCTAGGTCTCGCTCACATGTCCTCTTCTTCAGAAAGCCTTCTTTAAGGGCCCTCACTCTGCCTGGCTGGGTGAGGTGCCCTCTCCCCTTAATGCTTTATAACACTCAGGGCCCCCTGCATCTAGAACACTTTCTGCACTCAGTTGTCATTGTGGGTTGTTCCCCCAGACCACCAGCTTTCTGGGGGCAGGTACCAGGCCAGCCTTCCAGCTCAGTTTCTGCAGGCTCAGCACAGGGTCTGACACAGAGGTGAGCCTAAGAAATGTTGATTGAATGAATGACTGAGTCAATGAGTGAGTGAGTGAATGAGTGGCAGCATGGTTCACTCACCTGTCTCTTGTAGTGTTTCTTCCATCCACTTAGCTTTCCCAGAGCTTTCATAGCAGAACTTAGGAACGGTTCCTTTGGGAGTGGGACCCTCTTTCCCCGTCACAGGTGCAAAGCTGAGTCAGTCCTGGAAGATGGAAGGTGTTTCAGACTTCTTAGTTGCCAAGCTTCTCATGCCATTACATCCAAACTGGACGCACTTTAGAACCATCTAGGAGCTTTAAAACAATATTGATGCCTAGGTCCCACACCCCCAGAGTGTGATTTAATTGGTCCAGGGTGCCACCTGGGCACGGAGGTTTTTAAAACTCTCCCAGGTGACCCTAAAGTACAGCCAAGATCATGAAACACTGTGTTATGTGCTTAGATGCAGTATTCTTGAGTAATTTTATTTTACAAAGTCCCAAACCATTCAGAAGCTGACCTTACGGTTCCCTCACATGGAAATAGAAAGGACTTTGAGCATAACTGCTGTAAAACAAAACAAACAAAAAAACTGTCTTACTGACTCTGACTCATGGAGACCCCAGGTGTGTCAGAGTAGAACTGTGCTTCATAGGGTTTTCAATGGCTGGTTTTTCAGAAGTAGATTGCCAGGTCTTTCTTCCAAGGTGCCTCTGGGTGGACTTTAAGCTCCAACCTTTCGGTTAGGAGCTGAGTGTGTTGACCATTTGCACCACTCGGGAACTCCATAACCACTGTGTTGTGTGCCATCCAGTTGATTCCGACTCATAGCGACCCTAGAGGACGGAGTATAGCTGCTCTATAAGGTTTCCTAGGCTCTGATCTTCATGGGAGCAGATGGACAGGTCTTTTCTCCCATGGAGCCGCTGTGTGGGTTTGAACCACTGACTCTTCCATCATCAGCAGAGCTTTTAACCAGTGTGCCAACCACTATTAAAAAACAAAACAAAAATACCTGAATGCGTTGCCGAGTGGATTCCGACCCATAGCGACCCTATAGCACATAGTAGGACTGCCCCAGAGGGTTTCCAAGGAGCGGCTGGTAGATTTGAACTGCTGAACTTTTGGTTAGCAGCCGAGCTCTGAACCGCTGTGCCACCAGAGCTCCTCAACTACCTTAGACCTCTTGAATTTGCTTTAGAATTGGTATCCGGGCATTGAGTGTTACTATCTTCCAGCAGCAGGTAGCCACTGGGGGAGACGATTTACCTTCTCCATCCACAGGCTAAAAGAGGCAGTTCTGGGGGTTGAAGGAAGAAATTCGGCAGCTACCGCTGAAGCAGTACCTTGTTCTGTCAACGCAGCTTAATGCTGCTTAAGTGAGAAATCTATAGGGACCTGAGAAAGCTAAAGGATTGTCTTTCTTTCCTAGTCTGTAAATCAACAGAAAGAGCAAGGCGAAGCCAGCCTCACAATCTAACATTCCCTGTCTTTCAGAGTCAATTAGATAAGTCTATTTAAAAACAAAAAAAACACATTTTATAATTTTAGCTAAACATTTTTCAACTCCCTATGTTTGTTTTATTAAAATTATTATACCTTGTTGTTGAAGAAACAAAATACCCAGGCTTGTTCTCGTTAAATAAGCATAAACATTTGTTGTTTGGGGAAATATTTTGCTGGTAAGTTTTGTCATTTTTCTTAATACAATGTGATAAAAATAACTCCTTGAATATTCATGACTAATTCTTAAATTATATATGATCCCAGTCCAATGGCTTTACAGATATCGGCTTTCTTTATCTTGGATTTTAAACATGGATCTCCATTCAGTTTTTTGTTGTGGCTACAAGTGTTTTAAAATGTATAGCATGGAGCTTTCTTAAATGAAGTCATCTTGGAATTGTAAAAAAAAAAAAAAAGTACTAAAGTTGTGTTAAAGAGCGATCTTTCATAATTGTTCCTTCCTTTCTGTTTTTCACCTGTATCTGTCCTCCTATCCAAATAGCACAATGCAATTGCATGTCTAAGTAATCCTCCTGACAATAGATTAAAATTTAAATTAAATCTACCCCACTGAAAAGTGCCCTCTAATGTTATGAAACATTAACAGTGACATTAAAAATATTTGCTAAGTTTGAGAGTTCCCTTTACTCCAGATTGAAATTTACTTCATTCCTCAGGTGAACGTTTATCAAGCATTGGACATGCAATTCACTTGTGGGAGCTTTATAATATGGCTACAAAGTCTTTGATACTCCTCTCTTCAAAAGGTAGAGCTTAATTCCCCTCCTTTGAATATGGGCCAGACTTAGTGACTCATCTCTAAGGAGT
The DNA here is from genome assembly GCF_030014295.1 of Loxodonta africana. NCBI lineage: Eukaryota > Metazoa > Chordata > Mammalia > Proboscidea > Elephantidae > Loxodonta > Loxodonta africana. Next base: position 58,714,868 of record NC_087362.1, read on the forward strand.
AGAATGTGGTGGAAGGAGCGGAGTGTGACTTCTGAGGCCAGCTCATAAAAGACATTGTTGCTGCTGCCTTGCTCTCTTTTGGATGGCTCGCTCTGGGGGGAAACCAGCCACCGTGCCATGAGATTTCTCAAGCAGTCCTGGGAGAGGCCCACGTGGAGAAGAACTGAGGCCTCCAGCCAATAGCCAGCACAACTTTACAGCCATGGTAGGGAGCCTCCTTGGAAGTGGATATTCTGGAAATAGTCAAGGCTTCATATAACTGCATCGCTGGCCAACATCTTAAGTGCAGTCTCTTGAGAGATCCCCAAGTAAGAATGGGCCAGCTAAGCAGCTCCTGAATTCCTGACCCACAGCGACTATGAAAGGGAATAAGCCACTAAATTGTGGGATAATTTATTTTGCAGCAATCAGTAACTAATACATCGCCATCATTTAAATCTGACAGAAGGGAAAGATTTAGATTACTTTAAACTGATGCTTATATGCTCCATATAGCCATTATAATTTCCTCCAGATATTATAATTATTAAAATATTCACACTACCTCACTTAGACATTCATATTTTAGTCTTTTATGTTCTTTAAAAATAGCAAAGTGCTAGGAGAAAATATTTGCCAATCATGTGTCCGATAAGGAACTTGTGTCTAGAGTACAACTCAACAGGAAAAAGACAAATAATTCAGTTAAAAAATAGGCCAAGGACCTGGGTAGACATTTCTCCAAAGAAGATAACACAAATGGCCAATAAACACATGAAAAGATGCCCAACATCGTTAGCCAGAGAAATGCAAATCATAACGTAGTATGATACCACTTTGCACTCACTAGGATGGCTGGAGTAAAAAAAGGTAATAACAAGAATCATAACAAGAATTAAGAAGGATGTGCAGAAGTAGGACCCTTCATACACTGGTTGTGGGAATGTAAAATGGTGCAGCCACTGTGGAAAACAGCTTGGCAGTCCCTCAAAAGGTTAAACACAGAGTTACCACATGACTCACCAATTCTACTCCTAGGTATGTACTTGAAAAATTAAAATGTGTACATGCACGAAAACTTGTACATAAATGTTTGTAGCAGCACTATACGTAATAGACAACAAGTAGGAACAATCCAAATGCCTATCAATGGATGAATGGATGAACAAAACATGGAATGGCCAAACAATGGACTATTATTCAGCCATAAAGAGAAATTAAGTTCTGATACATACTATGACGTGGATGAACTTTGAAAACATTACGTTAAATGAAAGAAGCCAGACACAAAAGGCCACATATTGAATGATCTCATTTATATGAAATGTCCAGAAGAGACAAATCCATAAAGACAGAATGATTAATGGTTGGCTAGGGCTGGGGCTAGGGTTGAGAGCTATGGCTGCTAACCATAAAGGTCAGCAGTTCAAATCCACCAGGCACTCAGTGGAAACTCTATGGGGCAGTTCCACTCTGTCCTATAGGGTCACTATGAGTTGGAATCAACTCTACGGCAATGGGTTTTTGTTTTTTTAGGGCTGGGGCAGGGGTGGGGAAATGGGAGTAAATGGGGAGCGACGGCTGATGGGTATGGGGTTTCTTTATGGGGTGATGAGAATGTTATAAGATTGTGCTGATGTTTGCACAAATTTGTGAATATACTAAAAATCACCGAATTTTACACCTTAAATTGGTGAATTGCATGGTATGTGAATTATGTATATCTCAATAAATCTTTATGTGTTTTACATAACTAAGTGTTTGACTCTGGAAATTCAATAAAATGGGCGTCTTACCTTAGGGAGCTCCCAAAAGAAAAACCATGTTCCTCAGCCCTAATTCTTGGTCAAGCTTGCTTGACTGCTGTGTTTTATTTTTGTTTCTTATTCATAAAGAGTCCTTTAAGTCTAGGCATTTTCCTCTGAGTACAGCTTTAGCTCTATCCATGGGTTTTGACATGCAGTGTTTTCATTAGTATCATTTCCCAAATACCCAATAAATTATTTTTTTGTCCAAGAGTAGTTTGAGAGAAAGTCTTGACATTCTCAAATGGTTGACTATTTGTTTCTACTTCTTAATTTACTTCTAGGTTTATTGTATTATGCGTGAACAATGTGATTTATACTATTTCTGTTTCCTTTTGGTTAATATTTAAAAATTTCCATTCATGATGGAAAAGAAGTCTACTCTTTTCAGGGGGTAGAGTTCAGATTATTTAGGATATTATTCTTATCTTTTGTGTCCTTACTTTTTTCTCTCTAGTTTAACAAGGGAGCCCTGGCCGTGCAGTGGTTAAGAGCTATGGCTGCTAACCAGAAGGTTGGCAGTTCAAATTCACCAACTGATTCTTGGACACCCTGTGGGGTAGTTCTACTTTGTTGCTGTGAGTTGGAATTGACTCGATGGCAACGGGTTTCTGGTTTTAGTCTAACAAGATTGAAATCAGTGGATGAGAGTCTACCACCACTGTTATAGTTCTATCAATTGTCTTAGTTATTTTCTGCAATTTGTCTTTATGTATGTAACAGGACATTAACATGGGGTCCTCTCATTTCAACTTCAGCTGAGGGCCCAAAGTTGGGTAAGATCAACCCAACAGATGCCAAGAACCCCCACCTTCTAAAGTAAGGCAGTTGCTTGCAGCTACATTGTTAACCCAGTGCCGTTGAATCGATTCTGACTCACAGTGACCCTATAGGACAGGGTAGAACTGCCCATAGAGTTTCCAAGGAGTGCCTGCTGGATTTGAACTGCCAAGCTTTTGGTTAACAACTGTAACACTTAACTACTCTGCCACGAGGGTTTCCGCTACATGCTGAGAGGCTGTGAAAATGTGAAGTGTAAAAACTACCCTTTAGTTAATCTTACACTTAGGGTTAAATGAGAAAAAGTATAAAAATAATTTATAGTAGGTTCACATGATAGAATTTTATGTCATTATTATAAGTTGTACTTTTGAAGAATGATAAAGAAAAAAGATCACAATGCTAAGGCTACAAAGCAGAACACAAAACTACACATATGTTTAATTCTAACTTTATGAAGTAAATACATGTAAAAAAGAGACGGGAAATACAATTGGGATTTCAGCCACTTTTTCTTTTTCTTCTTGGTATTTTTCCGAATTAGAAACTTTCTGCAATAAGATATTTTTTAAAATAATTTCATAATTAGAAAAAAAGCTTTTTTTATTATTAAGGGGTGCATGTAGATACATATACATACCTGTGGTTTAATTTAGAAAAAAAAGTCATTTTATTAAAGTTTATTTTATTTACAGTTTATTAAAGTTTTACTAAGGTAGCTCAAATACTCAAGTAATCATCTTCTTGTGCTACCTTTGCTTCCAACTCAAAAGCAATATATGAATGAAAAGCAATTGATTTGGGGTCCATCTTCCTCTTACAAAAGGCCCCAGAGGAGGGAGGGGGCCAGCGTCCTGGCCTCATAAGCAGACACTTTTAACAGCAGATCCTATGGCTTGTTTTCTCAGTAAAGAGCCAAATATCCCAAAAGGATGTGTAAGCTTAGAGAACTTGGTTTGCAAATGTTTATCTGCAGCTAATGCTTGGACCAATACAGTAGTTCTTGTTTTATGCTTAGTCACAGCTCAGAAATTCAGTTGCCCAAAACACGTTAGACTAGGACGATGTGACTGTTGCCATTTGCCTCCCGAGCTGCTTAAAACTGACCTTTAAAACGTAAGCTCAACTGTCTTGACTGCCACAATACCCCGGGGACAACGCTGTAATGAATTCATGTTTTGACAATCATTTTCGTCTTTCCTTGTCATTAAAATTGACTTTCTGGGTTTGGTCGCTATGAGTCGGAATTGACTCGACGGCAGTGGGTTTGGTTTTTGGTTTGGGGTTTGCCACTGAATCCACACTGGACCTCTCTGAACGGCACATTTTCCAAATCCACATGAGACAAAACTTATTTGTGCCCTGCCTTATCCCTGGAGAGGAGGAGTGAAAGGTTGTCCAAGGAAGAAGGTAGCCTAGTTCCTTCTCTCTGTGCCTCACTTTCTCCTTCAATGGGGTCACCTGTCAGGGGCAAAGAAGGTAGGAGGGGGAGATTGTAATGACACAAAGCCTACTCCATTTCTTCCTGTTTCTCTCGTTCAACACAGCGGAATCTTGTTTTATACTTTGGGGAAATAATTCTATGACGAAATTTCCTGCGGTTTCAAAAAATTGTTTAAGTATCCCCACAAACCCCGCCAGGTGCCAGCCATGTTCCCATGCCGCACGTCCATCTGCACAGCTGCAGAGCTCCCACCCCACCCCGTAGCTTCAGCTGATCCACAGGCAGTGGGACACACATCTCCATTCATTTATTCATTGTTTAGACAGAAACCTGTCTTAATCATCTAGTGTTGCTATAACAGAAATACCACAAGTGGATGGCTTTAAAGAAGAGAAATTTATTCCCTCACAGTCCAGCAGGCTACAAGTCCAAATTCAGGGCAACAGCTCCAGGAGACTTTTCTCTCTCTGTCAGCTCTGTAGGAAGGTCCTTGTCATCAATCTTCCCTAGGTCTGGGAGCATCTCAGCACAGAAGCCTCAGGTCCAAAGGACCCTCTCAGCTCCTGGCACTGCTTTCTTGGTGTTATGAGGCTCCCATGTCTCTCTGCTCACTTGTCTCTTTTATATCTCAAAAGAGATTGGCTTAAGACACTGCCTAATCTTGTAGACCTCATCAATATAACTGCCACTAATCCATCTCACTTCATCATAGTGATAGGATTTACAACACTTAGGGAATTCACATAAAATGGCGGACAATCACACCATACTGGGACTCATGTCCCAGCTAAGCTGATAGATATTTTTGGAGGACACAATTCAATCCATGACAAAACCAAAGATGCAAGTGTGAACAAAAGAGACAAGGAAGCTATCCTTATGGAGCTAGGCTTAGCAGGATAGGCAAACATGAAACTGATACTCTCAGAAGTAACTCTGCAGTCCCGTCATGTTAGGTGCTGTAAGGGTAGAGCACAGGGTGCCCTGAGAGCCTATTTCTGATACAGGGCGGAGTGGAGGAGAAAGGGTTTAGGTGAAGCCTCCCTGAAGAAGTGATATTTAAACTACGGCCTGAACAATGGTACTGCATTTTCTGCATAGGAGATGATTCGAGACTGTAATCAGGTGAGAATGGAGCATTTGAAACTCAAAGAATGTAGTAAATGTCACTGAATTGTACTTATAGAAACTGATGAATTGGTGTATGTTTTGCTGTGTATATTCTCAACAATAACAAAATTAATAAAATTGTATATTAAAAAATTATTGGAGACCCCAAAGAGCTTTTGTTTGTGTGGATTATACCTCAATTTGAAGTTATTGATTTGTCTTAGACTGGGTTCTCTGAGAAGCAAAACCAGTAGAGCGTATAAATATATACATAGAGAGAGATTTATATCAAGGATATGGCTCACGCAGTTGTAGAGACTGGATAGAAGTTTCTCCCGATTCACGTAGCTGCAGGGGCTGGGGATCCCAGGATCAGCAGGTTGGAAAGCAGGACTCTTGCTCACAGGCTGTTAAGACTGATGCATCCCAAGATTGGCAGGCGAGACCACGGGCAAGCTGCTAGCTCAAGTCCCAAGAACTGGAGGTCAGATGAACAGCAACCAGCTGCAGGATCCAGAACGAGAAAAAGCCCTAGAATCTTGCCAGAATGTCTGCTTGTGTTTGGATCCAAGCCACACGGCCAAGGAAATTCTCTTTCAACTGATTGGATACTCATAGCAGATTCCATCATAGAGGTGATCATATATCAAATCTCAATGGGGAAGTGATCACAAAATTATATGACTGCCAAAACACCGAGAATCTTGGCCCAGCCAAGGTGACATACAATCTCAACCATCACATAATTCTTTAAAAATAATAAATCTATTACATGGTAGCACAAATAATACATTTTTGTGAGAATAACTATATATTCCAGGGCAAAAATAATTTGGGAGGAAAGTGGCCTTTTTCTACCTTTTTGTAAATCTTTTTGCTATCCGGCTTACTAGAGGACAGGTGAATTCTCACGTCTGCTTCTGCACTCAATCTGTTGCCATGTGCAATTTTAGTTGAAGTACGTGAAGAAAATTTTGTCTCACACAGATGTAGTTGGAAAAGTAGGCTATTTTAATGGCCTTTTAAGGTAATTATGAATATCTCTTTTTGATACTACACCAAAACTCAACAAGTGATAGTTTCCCTTAAAGGTTAGTTGCAGTATGGAATCAGAAACCGTGCTGATTAATTTTTCATACTCTTATATTAGGCACTCCTTGGAAACTCCTTGGAAACCCTTTCATATAGGGTGGCTATGAGTCAGAACTGACTCAGTGGCAATGGGGTTTTGGTTTCTGTTATATTAAAATCCATTGATCTGCCTTGCCCTTTGGATGGATATTTTACTCATGCATAATTTTGTAACATCATGTTTTAGTCACTTGGAAAATGTTGGCTCATTGAGTTATGCAGATTTTCCAAATGTTGACACATTTCATTATACAAAAATTTAAAAATCGCCCTCATTAACACCACCACCCATTTCATTAAAAAAGTATTTAAGTATTGGAAAACTGTCAAGCACACAGCAGTGAATACAAATTTTCCAAAATTCTAATTGTCACTTGAAAGCTCAAATTTTATTGTTGCCAACAAATACTTCAGTTGTTTTCCTTGAAGTGATGGGCTTACTTCATTTATTTTCAGGAAAATCTCTGCCGAATACTGGAGTCTGAATAACCACAGTTCGCCTGTCAGTCATTCTTCAAGTAAAAATCATGTTCCATAAAAAAAGGGATGAGTTCAGCTGTCACCTCTGTCACCAAGAGCTTTTCCTTGATGTGACCATCGTTGTCGGTGTGCTGAAAAAGTGCTTTACCTGTACTTCCTATTTCGTTACACAGAATATTTAAAAAAACATACACTCAAAAGTCAAGATTTAATAAATAATTTTGACAGCTTCATCAAAGGCATTCTTAAGTGAAACGGGCTTTTTTCTTTTTGTTCTTCCTGTGAGTACGTGGGAGGAGTGCTGGTGGTGCAGTGGCTAAGCACTCGTCTGCTAACCGAAGGGTCGGCAGTTTGAACCCACCAGCTGCTCTGCAGGAGAAAGATGGAGCAATCTGCTTTTGTAAAGACTTACAGCCTTAGAAACCCTGTGGGGCAGTTCAACTGGGCAGCAATGGGCTTTTGGGTTATGAGACTGTAGTGGTGAAGAACCAGACCAAGTTTGTCTTTGGGTCTCTGTCCTGTCTGTTTTACATTTAAAATATATTTCGAATCTGACCACTTCTCACTAAAACCCACTTTTACTTCCCTGGTCCAAGCCTCTGCCATCGCCTCTGGATTGCTGCACCAGCCTTCTAGCTGGAATCTCTGCTTTCACAATTACCACCCCTGACAGTCCCTTCTCTACCCAGCAGCCTCCTTCGTAGACCACCCTATCCATAATAGCACTCCCTGACCCATGGCTGTGTTTTTCTTCCTAGCACTTACCATGGATATTATATTGCCAGCTGTTTCCAATTTCATTGATTTCTGCTCTGATTTTTATTATTTTGGATGCTACAGTTAGGACACTCCTCTTGCTTTTTTCCCAGGTCTTGCAACTGCCAGTTGAGGTATTTGTTGCCCAGAATTTCCTGTCCCACCTGTGTGTGATGTGGATGGGTCCAGGATGACTTTCTGCAACATTGGGTGTGAAAGATGGGTCCCTAGTCCTTTAACTTGGTTTATTTTATAGTGAGGGCACTTGGAGCCCTTTGTTAGTTAGTCAGTTACTTAGTTAAGACACACCCCCATTTTGTTCTAGTATAGGATTTAGGGTAGCATAGTGGTTAAGAGCTACATCTACTAGCCAAAAGGTCAGCAGTTCAAATCCAGCAGGTGCTCCTTGGAAGCTATGGGGCAGTTCTACTCTGTCCTAGAGGGTCGCTATGAGTTGGAATCGACTCAACAGCAATGGGTGAAATGGGTTATCTTCTCATTCAGGACCCTTGGTGGTGCAGTGGTTAACCAAAAGTTCAGTGGTTTGAACCCACTAGCTGCTCTGCAGGAGAAAGATGGGCGGTCTGCTTCCGTAAAGCTCACACAGCCTCGCAAGCCCTCTGGGGCAGCTCTATTCTGTCCTATAGGGTTGCTATGGATCAGAATCGATTTGACAGCAGTAGGTTTGGTTATAACTGTGGTTATAATCTCATTTGCTAGTGGGTTTTCTTCGTTAAAAGGCCATATCAGTGTAGGATGTGTTTTAAGCCAATCACCTCTGAGATATAAAAACAGCAAATTAGACACAGAGAAGCAAGCAGAGATGGGGGAAGACAGATCTCAAGCCACATGAAAATCACCAAGGAACAAGGACATTCCCCCAGAGCCGACAGAGAAAAGAAGCCTTCCTCTAGAGCTGGAGCCATGAATTTGGACTTCTAGCCTACTAAACTGTGAGAAGATACATTTCTGTTTGTTAAAGCCACCCACCTGTAGTATTTCTGTTATAGCAGCACTAGATGACTAAGAGTAATACATTAAAAAACAAAGATAAAGATCAACAAAGACAAAAGATTATCCTGAAGATACAGATAAAATGGAACTCTGCAGAGAACGGTAAAGAATAAAGTCAGAGGGCGTGAGTAACCAATATTAAGATTGAAAACAGGATGTTAACTTATATATATATAAAAAAAATCCATTGCCATGGAGTCTAATATGACTCATAGTGACCCTACAGGACAGAGTAGAATGGCCCCATAGGATTTCCAAGGAGTGGCTGGTGGATTTGAACTGCTGACCTTTTGGTTGGCAGATGAACTCTTAACCTCTGTGGCACCAGGGCTCCATTTTTATAATAGAGAGTAAAAAGATAGTACAATAGTCTTTATGCTTCAACTGATCGTGGGGCTGGTGCAGGCCCAGGCAGTGTTTGTACCCATTGTGCCTGGTATTGCCGTGAGTCGGGGGCCAACTCCAACGAAGCTGACAACAACAACAACTTGCTCTATTATATGTTAAGACTTGTTATAAAGCTCTAACAGTTAAGATTGTGTGGAAGTGGCACAGGGATAGACAAAGTGATCAACAGAGGAGAGATGTTAGAAACAGTGCCAGGCATATATGGAATTTTGCTAAGTACTTGAAGTCACATTGCAGCTCCATGGGGAAATGATGGTGGTAGTGGTTAAGAGCTACGGCTGCTAACCAAAAGGTTGGCAGTTCGAATCCACCAGGTGCTCCTTGGAAACTCTATGGGGCAGTTCTACTCTGTCCTATAGGGTTGCTATGAGTTGGAATCGTCTGGACAGCAAGGGGTTTACCCTGGTACGACCTCACTAACAAAAGGAAACTCCCGTTTCCAAACAGGGTTCTGTTTACAAGTACAGGGTTAGAACTTTCAGGTAACTCTTAGGAGGGGACACAATTCAATCCATAGCAACTGATGACTGCTCTTGGGGTGCTCATGAGCCTGCCCCCCATGCTCAGAACCTGGGAGGCTGAGCGTCTCATCCTGGGAGAGGGTGACGGGTGGAGTCTTAGTCTACTTGGTTGTTTTCCATTCTGGAAAGTGTGTCTTCATGTTCTGTTGGCAGTTTTAGAAAATGGCTTTTAAACATGCCAATAATAGCTTCACCTCATTTAAAAATCTCTTATGAAATTAACCAAACAAAAAATAAGCAAATACTTCTCCCTCTTTTGTGTACCAAGCATTTTCTAAACATTGGTTCATACTCGTCACTGGTTTGTTGAACGGTGAAGCAAAATACCAGCAGAACCATCAACAAAACGTCTCCTAGTTGCTGCTCTCCTTCGCGGTATGCCTTTGACATTAAGGTAACACTCTTTGGAGCAGAAATTTTGTCCACAGCTTACGCTGCCACCTCTTTACATTATTTTTCATTAACATTAAAGCTTCTTGGTCACAGTGCAATGTGTCCCACGAGGAGCACAACTTTGAATCAGGTTTTTTGCCTTTTAAATATCTTCTCTGCTTAGTGAAAAAAATAATAATTTTTTGGAAAGCATTATAATGCTCTCATTCTGGAAAGAAAATATGATTTGTTTATCCAAGAGGTCATTGTACTTGCTTGAAAGGGACAAAAATGCTTTTATGTTTTCATGCCATTATTTGCACTGTCATTTGCAGAGATCTGTGCTAATTTGCAAGTCTTCAGTGAAATAGATCATCTACAGAAAGCTTTTTATCTTCCTAGCAGAGTGTTTAAGACGGAATAGCATGTTCACCATATGCTTAACCTCTTAAAAAAAAAAAAAAAAAGAGCTTATGTGCAACAGTTTTAAAATTTTTATCAAAACAAAATGCATTTCATTAGCCACTGGCCACTGAAAGTCAAATGACTGAATCATTGGTTTTTTGAGACTCATGAATTATGAATATTTGTACCAGATATATCTTATGCCTATTAAATTTTGCCAATGACAACTTTGGATTTTTAATTATTTAATTTAAAAAGGAGCATCTTTTCTAATTTAATTAATTAAATGAATTGAATCTATTTATTTCCTATAGGGTCTCTATGAGTCGGAATAGACTCAACAGCAATGGGTAATGGGTATGATTTATTTCCTTAAGCCATCAGACTTGCTGCATTACGTAATAAAGAGACCAGTGCCATTGTCTTGCACGTACCTACATGTCTCCCTCCCTACCTTATTCTCTGGCTTCCATGAGGGAGGGAAGTAGATTGACATCATGCACAAAAAACGATTCCAGATGTGTTGAGGATTTAGGTGTGAAGAACAAATTTTAAAAATGTGAAAAGAAAATAGAATAGTCCTCTGATTTGGGATGAAGGAAGGGTTTCATAAATAAGATATTAAGAGTCCTAACTGTATAAGATTAGCACATTTGACTTCATTGAGATTAAAGCCTTCTGTTTATTCAAAACACCAGCAAGAAATTGAAAACACAGTCCACAAGTTGATAGAAGATATTTGCAATACAGAAACCCTGGTGGTGTAGTGGTTAAGAGCTATGGCTACTAACCAAAATGTCGGCAGTTTGAATCCACCAGGTGCTCCTTGGACTCTCTATGTGGCAATTCTACTCTGCCCTATAGGGTCACTATGAGTTGGAATTGACTCGATGGCAACAGGTTAGGGTTTTTTTTTTTTTGCAATACATATGGTGAACAAAGACTTAATACATAGAATGTTTTAAGAATTTCTATATAGCAAAACAAACAAGAAACCCAACAGAAAGAAAAGCAAAAGATACAAGCATTAATTTAAATGGCAATAAACACATGGGGAAAAATCCTTTAATTTATTAGTAATCAGGGAAATGCAAATTAACAATGAGATACCATTATGTAACCATTTGACTCGCAAAAAATTAAGGCTGACAGTAACATGTCTTGGAGAGGACATGGATCAGTAGGAAATCATACACATGGCTGGTGTGAATGTAAATTGGTACAACCACCTTGGAGAACGATTTGGTAACATCTTGTAAAGTTGGGCATTCATATACCCTCTGACCTTGCAATCTTACTCCTAGCTAATACACCCTAGAGAAACTCTTGCAAGTGTATTCAATATATATTGGTTAGGCATACTTAAACATGGATAGAACTATCAAATAAAGAGCAAGGGAATAAGGAACGCATGACTTCCCTGGAAGCCAGAGAAGGAGGTAGGGAAGGGAGACATGTGGGTACCTGCAAGATAATGGCACTGTTCTCTTTCTTATGTCGTGCGGCATGTCTGATGGTATAAGGAAATAAATTATACCCATTATCCATTGCTGTTGAGTCGATTCTGACTCATAGCAGCCCTATAGGAAATAAATAAATGAAATAGATTCAATTCATTTAATTAAATAAATGAAAAAAGGTGGTCCTTCTCATTCTCTTATTACTTTCTGGTCTCCTGCCCTCCCCAAACCTCTGCTTGTCCTGCAGCCCCTCCCAATATATAGATTCTTTCCCTCATACCCCAGAGTGACATGTGCATACTGCTGTGGAGCTCCTTATGACCCTTTATGGTACTTTTTGGGTAGTATTTCTCATTTCTGTCACTTCCAACTACATCTGAAGGTTTTTAATACCATAGATCGTATCTTGCTCACCTTAGTGTACATGTTTTTGAATGAATGACTGAATTAATGAGTTACTATCCACAGAAGGACACACTTTCCATTCTGGTAATGCTGAGGATGGGTCTCGTATTTGTCCCTGAACTGTGAGTCTGAGGTCTGATGGGTGTTTTAGTCGACTGCTGATTTCCTAATAAATTAAGAGGAAGATTTTTAGCTTCCCCCTGCTAAAAAAGATGCTCCTTTTTTTTTTTTAATTAAATAATTAAAAATCCAAAGTTGTCATTGGCAAAATTTACTTTAATAAACATGAGGTATATGTGGTACAAATATTCAAAATTCACTAGTCTCAAAAAACCGATGATTCAGTCATTTGACCTTCAGTGGGTGGTGGCTAATGAAATGCATTTCGTTTTGATAAAAATTTTAAAATTGTTGCACATAAGCTCTTTTCTTTTTTTTTTTTTTAGAGGTTAAGCATATGGTGAACATGCTATTCTGTCTTAAACACTCTGCTAGGAAGATAAAAAGCTTTCTGTAGATGATCTATTTCACTGAAGACTTGCAAATTAGCACAGATCTCTGCAAATGAAAGTGCCAAATAATGGCATGAAGACATCAAAGCATTTTTGTCCCTTTCAGACAAGTACAATGACCTCTTAGATAAACAAATCATGTTTTCTTTCCAGAATGAGGGCATTATAATGCTTTCCAAAAAGTTCTTATTTTTTTTTTTTTCACTAAGCAGAGAAGATATTTTAATAGCAAAAAACCTGATTCAAAGTTGTGCTCCTCGTGGGACACATTGCACCGTGACCAAGAAGCTTTAATGTTAATGAAAAATAATGTAAAGAGGTGGCAGCGTGAGCTGTGGACAAAATTTCTGCTCCAAAGAGTGTTACCTTAATGTCAAAGGCGTACCGCGAAGGAGAGCAGCAACTAGGAGACGTTTTGTTGATGGTTCTGCTGGTATTTTGCTTCACCGTTCAACAAACCAGTGACGAGTATGAACCAATGTTTAGAAAATGCTTGGTACACAAAAGAGGGAGAAGTATTTGCTTATTTTTTGTTTGGTTAATTTCATAAGAGATTTTTAAATGAGGAGAAGCTAATATTGGCATATTTAAAAACCATTTTCTAAAACTGCCAACAGAACATGAAGACACACTTTCCAGAATGGAAAACAACCAAGTAGACTAAGACTCCACCCGTCACCCTCTCCCAGGGTGAGACGCTCAGCCTCCCAGGTTCTGAGCATGGGGGGCAGGCTCATGAGCACCCCAAGAGCAGTCATCAGTTGCTATGGATTGAATTGTGTCCCCTCCTAAGAGTTACCTGAAAGTTCTAACCCCTGTACTTGTCAACAGAACCCTGTTTGGAAACGGGGATTTTCTTTTGTTGTGTCAGTGAGGCCATACCAGGGTAAACATCTTGCTCTCCAGTTGATTCCAACTCACAGGAACCCAATTGGACAGAGTAGAACTGCCCCATAGAGTTTCCAAGGAGCACCTGGTGGATTTGAACTGCCAACCTTTTGGTTAGCAGCCATAGCACTTAACCACTATCCCACCAGGGTTTCCATACCAGAGTAAAGTGGGTTCTAAACCCAATCATTTCTAAGAGAGGTCTTATAAAAAGGGCAGAATAGACACAGTGGCACTTCACAGGGGGAAGAGGCCATCTGAGGAACCATCTACAAGCCAAGGAATGCGTGGGACTATGGCCAGGAAGGATCCTTCCCTAGACCTGATGTCCTGATTTGGACTTCTAGCCTCTAAAACTGTGAGACAGTTCAAGTTCACCCAGAGGCACCTCGGAGGAAAGGCCTGATCTACTTCTCAAAAATCGGCCATTGAAAACCCTATGGAGCACAGCTCCGCTCTGACACATGTGTGGCAGTCACCATGAGTTGGAGTAGACCTGAGAGCAACTGGCTGGGTCTGACTCAGGCTTTACTTTTTATCCATCCATCCTGCCTTCCATCAGCCATTCATCTACCTGCCTAATAAATATCTCTTAAGCGCCTATTATGTGCAAGAGCCAGCAAGCCTTCTGTGGTTCCACGGAGTTGAGTCTTACCACAAAGCTATCAACGCCTTTCTGGAGTCCTGCACTTGTACTGAAGTCAGAGCTGCTCCCGATGTTTAGAGTCCTACGTTTGGCAGAGCTGGTCTGGTAGCCAACTTGAACCTGCAGCAGAGGAGCTAAAGGAAATAGGGTTGAGCCTCAAACAAACCACGCTGGGAGTGTGAGAATGCTCATAGGGATAGGAAACACCTAATCCACCCAAGCTGTGGGCTTCCTCAGGCCTACAAGACAAACTCTTGTAGACACCTGACATTTGCGGTGTAGGTGCTAATGGGGTTAAACAAGCCATGGCTGCAACTGGGCAGGACTCTGTGACTCAGCAGAAGAGGTGTCTTCTCAATCCAGCCAGACCCGGGGAGAGCTAGGCTTTGGGAACAGGTAACAGTCAGGCTTTTCTTCCCAGCTTCTCTTCAGTCCCCATGTCCAGACGCTTGCTTGGTGACACCATGGTAACCATGATGCCACAATGGAAAGTTCTTCACAAGGTGGTAGAAGAAATCCCTGTTTGGAGCTCTGCTGTGTAAGGCCAGAGTGAGTTCATTTCTCCGTTAGCAGAAGCAGTTCACGGAAGAACTCTGAGAACCACCCTGACGACAAGAAACACCTGGTGCCATGAGTGGACTGTGGTGACTTGGGGCCGCACCAGCAGGTCTCTTAGGGTATTGTGCATTGTTTGAGGCAAGGGTTTAGGCCTGGTGGTATGGCAGGTGGGGAAGCACGCCTGGGCTTTGGATGCAGACAGGCCTGAGTTGGAATCCCACTGACTGTGTGATCTTGGGCAGGCTACTCGATATCTTCAAACGTCAGTTTCTGAATCTGTAAAATGGGGATAATGATAGTGCTGCCTCACGGGGATTATTGTGTGAATTACCTGAACTACACGCTGGGCTTTTACTATTTAAAAGTACTGGTTACTAGTTAAAAGCAATCCCAGTATTATTTAAGCCAGCAGAGTTTAGCCTGGGTGGTAAAACCCCAGTGTTGACATTAAGCCTGGTGGGGCCTTGTGCTAAACCCCTGCCTTTTTTTCAGCAGCGTTTCATGGTGACAGAGTTAAGGTTGAATCCCAGGAGTCAGAAAACAACCCTTTCCAGAAACCCAACTGTCTAGGAAGCCCAGGGCTCAGGCTGGATTGAGGAGACAACAGACCAGCGTGTGCTGCCTTCTCTCACTGGGCCAGTCTTACAGATTGCTAACCGAATACAGTGTTGGACAGCTGGTCCCTGCCTCTTTACTGCACGGAACCACACAGTAGGGACATGACAGGTCCATTTCTGAAGTCCTGGAACCTTGTCAGTGGAAAGGGAGGAGGCAGGGCTTCTGATGTTGGGGGAGGGAGGGAAGATGACAGAGCCGTTGGCTTTTCTAACTTCACAGCTGCACACGGTGTCTACTGCGGTTCTCTTTGGGGATGGCAGAGATGAGAGGGGTGCTCTTGTTACTGCTCTATTTTTCCTACTCTTCTGCCGGTGAGTGGGGCTTCTTCTGGGATGGCTTTGGTTGAAAATGTAACATGGTGAGGGGAAATCATCAGGAAAACGAAATTGGTCCTTAATGCTCAGAAAGGGAGGGACTCTGGGGGAAGACGACTCACAGCTTTGCTCTGGGCAGCATGCATTGGTGGCAGGAACAGGGAAAGACGTGGGGCGTGGATGTAGGAAACTGTGGCCTCAGCAGCCTGGTGTCAGGTCTGTCCTTAGGGCGAGAGTGGGGCTAGGGGAGTAAACCATAGGTTCCCTGGACAAAGAGGATCAGCAAGAAACCTGTCTCCCTGCTCATAGCCCTTGACCTGCTCTTCCCAGGCTCATCCCCCAAGTGCTGTCAGATGGGAGGGAGGCGTCCTCCCCACACCTGGGCAGAGAGTGGGGTGTGGGATGTACCTGGTACACCTGGGAACCAGCTCCTCCGCTTGCTTACACTTCAGCACTGCTGTTGCAATGAAGCCTTTTTAATTAAATCAAAAGGGCATCTAGCCCCCAACAGCAGGGCTGGTCCTAGGAGCAGGAAGGGCAGGCGGCTAGGGCTTCTACTGTGACTCACGCCACGGAGACTGCTGGAGCCTCTGAGATGGCAGAAGTGACAACTATGCTATAGTCCCCTCCCCTCCCTCCAGGTTGTCCAGGACTAAGGATCCCAGCCTAGAAGGGGCAGGTGAAGAGGGAGCATCCTGAAGCAGGCTCTGTCCCTCTCTATGCCACCACAGCTGGTTCTGTCCCACTTTTCTGGGGTTGGATGGGAAACACAAGAGAACCCCCGCATACAGACACACACACAGTCACACACAAAGGAGGGAACTCTCCACCTTCCTCAGTCTTCTCCACTTCCTTGCCCTCTTGGCAGCCCCAAGGAGCCCAGAGGGTGCCCAGAAACACACAGAAAGGGCCCTGGGCCCTCTCCCCTTCTTAAAAAAGCCACAGCCAAGGTTCCCAGGGCCAGCGTTTTGTCTTTAGGTCAGATTTACTCACTACGTCCTGGCCTTCCAAGGGTTTTGTGAGGTCAGATGAGCTGGCTGACCAGAGCTTTGAAAAAGCACGTGCGTAGATTCTTGCTGGGTTCAGAATCAAAAAGGCCAAACCTGTTGCTGGGTTTGGAAAGGCTGGTTAATGCCTTACTTGCCATAGGTCACCAATGTCCTAAGAAAAAATCAGACTGAGGATGAAGAACCTGTTTTTTCGCCGTTCTGAGGCACTTAATGGCCTTGCAGACATCATCTTGCCAACAACCAGCTCTGTTTATAGTTCCAGCAAAGTCTCCAAGTGTCAATTAATAGATGTTTGGCTGACATGATGGCTTACAGTGGAGAGGTCCTCTATAGTCCTTTAGCGATTGTAAAAGATTGTAAAGGTCCTATCTGTCTATATTCACCATATTTGAAATTAAAACAGAGAAGATTTTAAAACACAGGATACACAGTTATGTGATGACTTCAGTAGCCTCTGGAAAATGTGAGTGAAAGAATGAGAGTGAAAAATAGCAAATAATGTCTTAGTATTCTTATGAAAATACTTTTTAACTATTAGTAGGCTTCCCAAAGGGTCTTAGAACCCCCAGAGGTCTCTAGAATACTTTTTGAGAAGCACTAATGTACATAGGAGATTTTACATAACAGCCTAGCACATAAATGCTCATTTTTTTTTTCTTCCAGTTGATGTGAAGTCAAATCCGACTCATGGTGACCCCATGTGTGTCAGAATAGAACTGTGCTTCATAGAGTTTTCAGAGGCTGTTTTTTGGGAAGTAGATTGCCAGGCTTTGCTTTCAAGTCATCTCTGGGTGGACTTGAACCTCCAACCTTTTGGCTTACGAGCCAAGCGCATTAACCATTTGCACTACCCAGGAACTCCCAAGTGCTTAAGAGATGGGAGTTATTATCAATAGTCTAACACTATTTACAGGCTCATAGATACCACCAAGACTCACTCGGATAGGGAAAGGAACGGGGTAGTAGGTTGAGTAATGGCAAGGTTGATGAGCCAGGAGGAGTGGGGGGACCAGCAGGAGAGGGGTTCCTGAGGTCTGGCAGGGTAGTGGCGCCCACAGCCAGCCAAATCCAGACCCAGCTGTGAGGCCCCGCATTCCCTCTGCAGACTGTGGCATCCAGAAAGCTTTCATTCCGGACACTCTCGAGGACAACTTGGTCCACAGCAAGATGTTCCCGTGGGTGGTGTCCCTGCAGGATTCCCAGTACACCCACCTGGCTTTCGGCTGTGTCCTGAGTGAGTTCTGGATCCTCAGCATCGCGTCCACCTTTCAGCACAGGCCAGTACCCCTGCCTTTGGCACCCACCCAGCTCCCGGGGGCGGGGCTCCATTCCCTTCTCAGCCTGGGAGGCTGGAAAAGGTTGATTCTCGGCTCCTAAAATCACCAGTCACCAAGGGGTGGCTCTGTCAGCTGTCTTCTCTGCTGGGAGGGCTGTGGGCTGTGAAGCTGAACAGTGAAATGATTAGCCCTCCACGCTATAGAACCCTTTGCTGTCAATTCAATTCCAACTCATAGTGACCCTATAGGACAGAGTAGAATTGCCCCATAGGGTTTCCAAGGCTGGAATCTTTACAGAAGCAGACTGCTATACCTTTCTCCCTTGGAGCAGCTGGTGGGTTTGAACCACCGACCTTCCATTTAGCAGCCAAACACTTAACCACTGTGCCACAAGGGCTCCTTCCATTCTGTATTTGCAGGGAAGGGGAGTGCATTTGTTCTATTTATTCTGATTTTATCAAAGTCACGAAGGCACTAACTCTTAATACTAGAGGTCCATATTGCTTATCTTGTTTCGCCACCACAGCCAGCTCTGTCCCGCTGTCCTGGAATCATATTATTTTTCTTAAAACGCTTTCCTTAGGCCTTAAAAATATTCCAGCCGTAAATACATACGTACTATGTACTGGGTAGTAAGGGTTTTGTTTGTTTCTTTTGTTTTCTAATGCTACTAAGGTTGAGTTATACCACATGGTGATCTATTTTGGAATTCATTGAGGTTGTCCTTGTGGCCTAATGTATGTGGTCCACGTGAATGTTTTCCACTAATAAATTGTAAAGTGTATTCTCTGTCCTTGGTGTCCAGTTTTACATATAAAACTGGGGTAGGGGTCCCTACTTGATCTGTCCTAGGCTGAGAGAACTGAATTAAGATCTCCTACCTTGAACAAGCTGCTGGTCTTTTCTCCTTATATTTCCTGTAGTTTTTACTTTGTGAACACTATGTCACTTCTGCATATGTTTATAACTGTGAGATCGTCACTAGGGACTGAATTCTTTATTACTTTAAAGGGCCTTTCTTTGTCTTATTTAGGGCTTTTTTTGCTCTGAATTTATCAAGCTTGTTTGATGCTAAGAACATGACTCTTACTTTTTGTTTTTGATTTAGGTTATACTTTCTGTTTTTATTGTCTTTTTTTTCACTATATGGCCTCTGTTTTGTTCTGTAATTCCCTTCTGATAAATTTGGAGAGTTTCTATTTCTGTTTCAGGGTTCATCTTAGCCTTATCATTTCATGTGTTTTTGTCGTTAGTTGTTATCATGAGTTGCTGTCAAGTTGACTGACTCATAGCAACCCCAAGTACAACAGAATGAAATGTTGCCCAGTCCTGTGCCATCTTCACAATTACATTGCTGTGGTCACTGTGTGTTGAGTGCCTTCTTTCAGCACTATGTTGAGCAATCTTCCAGCAGCGTATTAGGCAATATTCTGTTATGATCCAACATGAAATTACATGAAATAATTTCACATAAGACACCTAAATTCAGTTTCTGGGTAGTCCTCACTTGACTACTTACTGTGGCCACGGTCAAAATTTGTGCCTTATCACTTCTTTCCTCCTTCCTTCCCTTTGACCACTCAATTTCAATAGATTATACATGTGTTTTACTGTTAACCTGTATTTGTTTATATAGTTGTAACCCTTATTACTTCATATATTAGCTGTAAATAATATGTTTTTACTCCTGGATACAAAAAGTAAAAAAATTGTGTATACACTACCTCTGACTTTCTTTCTAACTTTAGTTACATCAATTGATTATTGGAAGGGTTTATAACATTTTTACTCAGAGCTATAACTTTAAAAACAGTTTTCTTTTGTTTTAATTTTCTTCTAGTATTATAATGGATTCCACACATTGACCATCCTTTTGTTGGCTTTTCTCATTCAACACTAGACTTGGTTGAAGTCTGTCTTAAAGGGCCCCAAAAAACCATGTTTCCCTGGTTTTGCATATTCAAAATTTTTTGTGCTGCCCTTAAATCAGAAAAAAAAAAATTTTTTTTTTTTTTGAAGGACCACTTAAATATAGAATCAATGGTTCGTACCTTTTCTTGAGGACATTATAGGCATCAATCCTTGGCTCCTGTTATTAAATCTTGCTGAGAAGAAGTCTGAGATCATTCTGATTTTCTTCCATACAGGTAGAGTGACTATATATCCTAAATAGTTGGGAGGTACCTGACTTATACCTATTACCCCAGAATCCGGTTAGCACTCCTTTCACTCTCACAAGTTCTCTGGGTTGGACAATGAATTATACCGACAAACTTCAGATGACTTAATCTTTTTTTATCTGGATGCCCAGGGATTTCTTCTTTGTCACTGAAATCTACTAGCTATGCTGAGTCTCTTCCCTTTGCTTCTCCAGATCCACCCTCTGCCCTTTTCCACCCTGTTCTGTATCCCAGGAGGCTGACCTATGTGGGTTACATCCACGGGCTATGAGGCCAGGGTTCTTATTCCCTTGAGGCACACTGTGGACTGGCTCCTCTTTCAACCAACTGGCCCTCTCTGCAGAGCTCTGACCATTCTTTTCCCTCTCCTAGAACATGGAGGTGGCATTAGCACCTTGCTGTTACTAGTCCCAAGGTTCTGCACTATTCCTTGTGGTTTCCCTACATTCTAATACCTTTGTAAAGAGCTCCTTTATTTAACTCACCCCAGCTTTCCTGATGTGAGTTGCCGCCTGTTTCCTGCAGGGTCCCGATTAGGATATGTTTCAGTGTTGACCATTTTGTATCATTTTTTCTCTTGGATATGGAGTATTGTTCCAAATTATAGATTTAAGTCTCATTTCTGGAAATCTTTCTTAATTTATCTCTTGAAAAAAAAATTTTTTTTCCTGTTTCATTATTTTGGTTAAAGTCTTTGTGGTATGTTGGTTCCCCTTCAACCATCATGTCTGTCACTTTTGCCTCTAGTCTTTAAAAGTCTTTGTTGATTTCCATTTCATTTTGGTCACTTTTCTCAGTCCTGCTTTCTATGTCCCTAATTGTGTTTTCTGTGGTCTCTAAGTTACTTTATGCAGCTTCCAATTTGGCCTTCGTTTTTCTGATGGTTTTATTTCTTTCCCTCTCACTTCTTTGCTGAGAAGCATGCTCAGCCAAACTTCTTCTGAGCCCTGAGGGAGTAAGTGTCATCTCTGACTCCCTGCCTCTTGCTGTCCTTCATGCTTTTGTCAGCCCTTCCTCTGATTTTGAGGTTAGAATTCTCTAGTGTATTTTAGTTTTGTAGTGTTTGCATTTGTTTCTCATTCTCATAGCTCTTTGGGTGAGTCCCAAAAGGAGATGAGAAGAACACCTGCCTTTGCTCCATCATCATTAAAACTGGAATTTCTCCGTTGTGTATTTCCACAGTATATAAAAATGGAAAGATGCTTATATTAAAATGTTAGGCAGGAGTCAAGATTACATATTTGGTATAACCACAACTATGTTACAAACAACAACAACTATGCAGAGAAAAAAAAAAGTGCCAACAATAGCATGTTAACAGATTATCTCTGGGTTGGAGCAAATGGTGTTAAGAGAGAAGGCTTCTCAAGATTCTACGGGCTCACAAAAAAGGGTACATACCTGGGGGTTCAGAGAAGATTTCCTGAAGACCGGGTCTGAAGGGGTACAACTAGCTCAGGGAAGATGAGTTGGATTAGCATTCCAGGGCCAAGGAATACTAACTGTGAAAACAGGGAGGTGCAAAGCTCCCTCCCGGCCTTGGCTTCTCAAGCTTCCCTTGCTCTCTTTCCAGGAAGAACGCGGTCGTTATAGTTGGTATAGCTAACATGGATTCCAGAAGGAAAGCCCACACAGAGTATCCAGTCAATACCATCATCATCCATGAAGGCTTTAATAACCGCTCCATGAGAAACAATATAGCCCTCCTGATGACAGACACGGCGATGCAGTTCAACGACTTGGTCCAGCCCATCTGTTTCCTTGGCAGGAAGCTGCATAAGCCACCAGCCTTGAGGAACTGCTGGGTGTCAGGATGGAACCCCACGTCTGCAGTTAATGCCTTCCTTCTCCTAGAGGAGGCTGTGTGTGTGCTAGCGGTGGGGGTGACTTGGAGGAACAGTATTAGGGCTTATCGTAATTTAATAATTAATTTGCTTGAGCTTCTAGAGTTAGGCTGGAACCCTCACCTGAACAGCTTTTCTTTGAAGATTTCCAGTGTGTGCCCTTTCTGTGGCCATTCTCATATTTGACCCTTTTCACTCTAGCTCTATACTGAAACTGGAAGCAAGTAGGCAAAAGACAGCCTGAACGGAATGCAAGGTTATGGAGGGGAGGGGGGGACATTATTCCCTGAACAGGAGTTGATTGTTCTTTTATCTAAGCCATCCTTGTTTTCTTTTATTCTTAAGAAAGAAAAATAGGAAATGTATACTCTGTAGATGCAGAGGAAGAGCAAATATGTCCTCTGCCTATTTTCATATTCAAGTTCAAAGCAAAGGTGGTTTTCAGTAGAAACAGAGACATAGGTTCTGATTTCTGTGAGGAAAGGGGTTTACAAGGACATTTCCTACTCACTCCCATTTGGATATCTGAGTTGCAGTTGAGGTGATGCTGGAGGGGCCTTCTTGTTAACAATTCTCAGGTTCTCTGTTGCATGGTCCAGACAGGAAAGCACATGACGATGAGTGTCCTGAGGAAAATCTCCGTGAAAGACCTTGACGTGTGTCCTTTATACAAACCTCCGAAAACAGCCTGCTGCAGTCACAGAAAGCAGAAAACAGAGAACATCTGCTTGGTAAGAACATGATGGAGTAGAAGCTAAATGCTGACAGTAACCATTGGTCACTCCCAGGAGAGCCTTGGGACTCCCCCTGGCTTTATTGTGAGGTGTCTGAGGGCAAAGACCGTTACTTGGCACTTGCAGCTGTCTTCCTGGTGAATAGCACTTGGCAGTCAGCAATAAAACTCTACTGAATGGACTAACTAATCACCATTTTCAGTGTAACATGGTTAAGCTTGGCTAAGTCACATGTTTTTTTAACTAGCTAAACACTTGAAAGTGTGAGTCCTAACCACACATGCAGATATTCTTTGAGTAAGTCTACAATGTGAGATTGCCACATTTAATCTCCATGGAACCTGGACCTTCCCCCCAACCCTGATGCTGACACTTGTCAGCTATGAGGGGTTATTCCTGTAAAAAGGCCCTGCCCCTACCCAGATGAGCACTGGACAGATGTGGTTGTCTTGCTGTCTCAGGAAAATGGATAGAATTCACGAACACTTGGTCTAGGCCTTCTGTGTCCATACTCATAGAAAGTGTACCATACTCAGGTCACACAGTTAATAAATGTTAGCTTAGAAAAAAGACTAGAACCACGTTTACCAGGTTCCCAACCAGGGTTCTTTCTTCTATGCTAAAATTGTCTAAGATGCTAACCACCTACTCTCCTTTAAATAACCTTTAGGGCTCCCTGATAAGGAAAACATCCCCCCCTTTCCGAAGGATCTAGAAGGACAAGATTTTTAGGGAAAGAGAGGAAAAAATGTGCATGTATGTAGACAATTCTTTTTTAAGGTCATTTTATTCCTAAATCATGAAGGACTGCCTCTCATTAGTCAGTACATTTGCCCTCCCAAAGTTTGTCCAACACTGTTGATCGATTACTTGGTACTGGACCCCCTGCTAGGTACAGGGTCTTAACAACTTCTTAAGTCAGATAAAACCTGTTGCTGTCTAGTCAATTCCGACTTAACCGCTTAACAGCTTAACCACTGTGCCACCAGGGCTCCTTCAGTTTGATAATTTGTTTAAATTCAGTAGACAATGTAGCCATTTAATGAAATCCAATACTGTACTTCATCAAATCTGCGATGTCGTTATTGATAGGATGCACCATTACTTTATATAATATGAAGAAAAAAGGCTGCCAGTTACACTCTGATGCCTACTGGTTAAAAGACACATCCCAATTTCAAAGATGTTAAAAAAATTTTTTAAGTGTGTCTTAGACTCAGTCAAATATGGTAAGTTGTTTGTTTTCTAAATAATCATCTTTTTAAAATCTACCTGCAAAATTCAGGTTGCTTTTAACTGCTGCACGCCTGTAGACATTTCTTTGTTTTTTGAGTAGAATTGTGCTTGCAAAACTGCCTCAGACAAATAGGCAGCCACTTGCCTACCCAGGATTCTTTCATCAGATATGTGTCCTAGTGTCCAGCACCCCAGAGCCCCATGTCTAGTATAAACCACCCAGACTTAGTATCTGCCTAATGAGTCTCCCCAGAAACCCAACAAAAGCAGAATCACTCTAGACCCCCC
This sequence comes from Loxodonta africana, assembly GCF_030014295.1. NCBI lineage: Eukaryota > Metazoa > Chordata > Mammalia > Proboscidea > Elephantidae > Loxodonta > Loxodonta africana. The sequence continues at coordinate 58,739,043 of NC_087362.1, forward strand.
TTCCCTTTTTTTTTTTTTTTTCTTTTAACAACTGTTAGGGCTTTTGCTGAATCTCAAAGGAAAAGATTATGAAATGAAAGAGTCCCCCCTTGGGAGCTGAGATGGTGGTGCTTCAGAGAAGCCACCACCTGGTACCTTTTGTCTCAGCTGCTTGTGCTCAGAAGTCACAGCCCCATAGGATCACCGGGAAGAGCAAAAGTGGCATGTTCTGCTCCCCAGGTAGAATAGCAAGGTGGTGCAATAGCTGGGGACATCCACCACACAATCATTCATCCAACTCTTTGTTCTAAATTGCATTCTTTCTTCCTCAAGGTATAAGATCACAGTTAAAACAAACTAGGGGTGGGACTGGTAAAAAGGAGAGGAAAGCACATCATTCTGGCCAGGGAGCCTCTCTGCACCAAGCAGATGTGACGGGCGCAGGCAAGGAGTCTGCTTAACCAAAAACAAACAAACTAAACCAGTGGCAATCAAGTCAATTATGACTCATGGCAACCCCACGTGTGTAGAATAGAAGTGTACTCCATAGGGTTTTGAAGGCTCTGACTTTTGGAAGCCTTTCTTCCGAGGTGTCTCTGGGCAGGTTCGAACCGCCAACCTTTCTGTAAGTAATCAAGCACTTAACTGTTTGAACTACCCAGATAGTATAACAGCCAGAACTCCGGTGAAAAATGTTGACGCTCTGTTATCACTACCACTGTTTGACAATAGAGGGTGAGAACAGTAGAGAGTGAAAAGCTGAAAAATTCAGAAGTCTACACGGTAGGATTCCTTTACATCTAAGTAGAAACGCAGAATGAACTCCGTGGGTCTGGCCTCGGCCTTCTGAGGGATCACCAGCTTTGCAGAGCATGCCTCCCTGCTGCTACGCTCTGCAGAGTTGCTCCTTTCTTTCCCCGTTCACCCTAATTTTTGTTCGGTGTGGCTTTCTCAGAAAAAGGGTGGACTATTGAAAAGGATACCTGTGTGTAGACACCCAAAAGAGACCAAACACCCACACCTCGGGACGGGCAGGGGCCGAGGTGGCCACTCTTAATGCTTCTCGTTGTTGTGTCTCTTCAGGAGTGTTTCCTATTGTCACTGCACACCCCCTCCGCGTCCCAGTCCAAACAGCCAAGAGCAACATGGGGTGGCCCGGCTCTTCTCTTCTAGCCAGACAGGTCAAGGGCTGTTGTCCAGCCTTTGGATGGCAGCCCCTTCCTTGGGCCAAGATGGACCACCTGGGAGGGGCCTATTTGTTTAACTGGGGGCTTGTGTGTTGGGAAGGTCCCTGGGTGGTGTAAGCGGTTTTTGCTCAACTACTAACCTAAAGGTTGGTGGTTCAAACCCCTCCCCCACAGTGACTCCGCAGAAGAAAGGCCTAGCAATCTGCTTCCGTAAAGACTTAAATAAACAAACAAAAAGCCCTCTTTCCAAAGAAGGGGGGGAGCAGCTAAGGCAAATTATACCTAGTAACTTGTGTTGTTTTCCTCTTATTCCTTAACTCTTCACATAGAAATGATGGCCTTTTAGAGACGTGGAAATAATCACAGGCAACCTTTACTGAGTGTTCACTGTGTGCCAGGAACTGTGCTCAGTGCTTTGCATGTGTTACAGGCGTTAACTGTTAATATCCCCGCTTTAAGGAGCCCTGGTGACACAGTGGTTAAGCATTCGGCTGCTAACCGAAAGGTTGGCAGTTTGAACCCACCAGCCTCCCCACGGGAGAAAGATGTGACAGCCTGCTTCCGTAAAGATTTACAGCCTTGGAAACCCTATGGAGCAGTTCTACTCTGGCCTATAGGGTCCTTATGAGTTGGAATCAACTCGACAGCAACAGGTCATCCCCACCTGAGCTCAGAGATTCAGTAACTTGCCCAGGGTCACAGATCCAGCTAAGTGTGCCAAGCTTCTACCCACTCACTGTAAGGAAGATATGGTCTGTGCCACAGAATTCCAGAATGCCAGCTGCCTGCTCCCACGGAAGCAGGGGAGGATAGGAGCAGGGGATGGCCAGTGAGCAGGTGGAGGGACAGGAAGTGCCAGGTGGAAAGCTATGGACCTGTCCCATGTGCTCCCTGAGAAACTCGGTGCTGACCCCCCACGCCCAAGACCTGTGGGTGGGAGGGGGCAGCTTAATCTAAGGATGGGAAAAAGAGAGAAAGGAGAAAGAGAAACATGGGCATTCCAGGCCAGAAAGGAAAGATATGTCAGGATCTGAGGAATGAGAAACCAAAAGAGAGGAAGGATTTAGTCGAAGTTCTGGAAGGAAGGGGGCAAGAAAATGAAATTCAAACCACAAAGCTACAGGTGAACTGCAGAAGTTGTTGAATAATTTGCATAATATGAGAAAAAGTCACCTTGGAATTTACGGTGGCTGCCACCTATGCCTTGATTTGAAATAGTATACTATAATTGTACCCCATTCCTAGTGAGAGGAGCCCTGGTGGCCCAGTAGTTAAGAGCTATAGCTGCTAACTAAAATGTCAACAGTTCAAATCTACCGGCTGCTCCTTGGAAACCCCATGGGGCAGTTCTGTTCTGTCTTCTAGGGTTGTTGGGAGTCGGAATCAACTAGACAGTAGCAGGTTTGGTCCCAGCGAGAACCAGTGTAAGACATTCCTAATTGCTTCAGGATATATTGCCAAATTGCCTCGTGCACCAAATTGCACAAGAGTATATTAACAAAGAGAGCAAGTTTTTCTGAAACCTGAAGCCTTCTGTCCTTTGTTACAGGGGGACCCAGGAAACCCAATGATCTGCCAGCTACAGCAATCGGATCTGTGGGTCTTGAGAGGAGTCCTGAACAAGGGTGGTGAGAAATGCGTTGGCCCATTTCTGTACACCAGAGTGGAAGACTACAGTGACTGGATCATGGCCAAGGCCAAGAGGATTGGCCCCGTCCTGTATTCCCTCCACCACTGGGAGAAGGTGCTCCCTTACTCTGGCGGGTTGAGGGGCCTCATGGCAGAGAAAACACATGCTGGGCCGGGCCACGCTGGATGGCACCGAGGGCGCCACCAAGGACGAAACTGGCCCTCCAGTCATTTGATGCCAGCAAATGACTCTAGAAGTAGTCTTGACTTTAGGGAAAAAGGCCTGAGGGAGGCAGGCCGGTCTTCAGAGATAGCCATGCAACCCATGTATTACGACTACTATGGGGGGGAGGCTGGGGAGGGGGGGTTCATTGCGGGTCAGAACAGCTTACATCAGCCCCCAAGAGACTACCTTGCTTTTCTTCTTGCTGGTTTCCTTTTGCAGTGGTACCTGGTCTAAGGGTTCACCCACCCAACTGAAGAGTAAGCTCAGAATGCTGAGTGCCAGGCACTTGCCGGGCAGTACTGATGTCTATTTTTGTATTTCTGATAGTTGTATACCTGGGCTGCCACGGATAGGCCCACGGCACATGCTGGGCTGGCTCTCCCTCCTCTGTCCCATCCCACATGCGAGAAAGTCACCTTCATTTGTGCTTGTGAACTAAAAAGTGGGCTAACAAGTGTCAAATCATTGACGTGCCCTGTGGTTCTTTCAGTGTTGACGGTCCCAGGGGCCAGGCTGTAAGACCTCCCCATGGGCAGATATGGCCCGGGAGGTGAAGGGCAGCTTGGCTGGAGAGTTGGGGACAGCAGACAGCACAGGGAACAGTGACAGGAACCCTGAATAGAAAAGAACTGATTACTTTAATGGATCACTTCTTGGGTTGCAGCTGTGGTCGAGCCCAGATCTTCCTCTGGTTATTTCCCAGGGGGGCCGGTTGCCTGCAACTGCTCACAAGTGGTTTTCATTCTATTCCAAGCCTTTCGGTAGCCTTTCAAGGACATCTGCAAAAGAGGAAAAAGGGGTGGGGGGAAGGAGGTCATTTTGCCACTGATTGTAACCACCCAGGATGCAGCTCTCATCCAGCCCTGCTGACTGTGCGTGTGACCCTGCATGGGCAGTGTCCTGCTGTGCAGGCAGCTGGGCGGGGCCACCCATGAGTAGCACCCATCCTGGAGATTCTTCCAAGAAGCATGCTTCCGTTTAATAAAGTGAGAAGTTGCAGGTGCCTGCTACGATTCCTTGCTGATTTTCAGCTCCGAATGTGGCCCAAGTTTGGATCCCAGTTCACTCCCTGTCACCATGTGGTCAGGGGAAAGGCAGGAGAAAGTACCCTGGGACCTGGGCCAAGGCCTGTATGTGCCAAGCTCCCACTCATTTCCCGAGTAACCCAATGGTGATTTTAAGGTACTCAAATGATATCTGAAGTGACCTCAGCGTGCAGCCAAGCCTGCGGCAATCTCGGTGCTTTCCTTTTCTTCTTTCTGCTGTCAGCAGATCATTTCCACATTGCCTGCTTCTCCTCCAAGACTCACAAGGAGCCAGGGTGCTACTGTGCAGACTGTATCTTATTGGGCTGTGGGATTAGTTAAAAACAGACCCACACTATGTACATGCATGGAATTGGGTGCTGGGTGATATTAAAAATCCATTCTTATCTCATTTTTTAAGAAATGGCTTATCTATGTATAAAGTAGTAATCACTAAATTACCAATGGCAGGGGGAATTCGTAAGTTTCCAGAGTTCATTAAGAAAACAAGAAGTTAACAACATCCATTACTACAGAGTCTCTCCCTGGTCCCTGAAAAGACCCCACCCTGAACAATGAGAAAGGAACTTGAAAGCCAAAAACCACCCTTCATTTTGGTATAATAAAGCAACGGCTAAGATTTCTCACAAATGTTGCAAACTCCTATGTTCTTACCCCCAAAAACAAAGTCCTAAGCAAAAATGTTCAGGGCGAAAAAGACTGCCCAACTCGGGATTCTCCCGTGATGTACCTCTGCGATCTCAACTTTCCTTTCCCACGTCTTGATGCTCTTCTCCAGCTCTGTATTTATGATCTTCTCCCGGACATATGCCATCACCGGTGGTGCTCGGAACTCGGCCAGCTGCTTCCGTAACTTCTTGTTCAAAAACTCAGCTTTGGCCCGGTCCTGGGTGGGGAAAGACAATTCAACCCAGGAAACCCTGACAGCTCCTGCTCAGAGGATTTTCAACAAGGGTGTCCAATGGGGGTGGGGAGAAAGAATAGTCATTTCAACGAAAGAAAAGTCTGTTCTTTCTGGCCCAGGAAGAAGAGACTTGTACAACTAGATGATCACATGCAAAAAAAAAAAAAAAAAGGATTTGGGCCCCTGTCTTGCACCGTACATAAAAATGAACTCAAAATGGGTCGACCTAAATATAAGGGTTAAAACTCTAAAACTCTTAGACAGAAACATAGGTGTAAATCTTTACAGTCTTGGAATAGGTAAGAGTTTTTTAGGTATGACACAAGAGCCCAAGTAACAAAAGAAAAAAAATGGATAAATTGGACTTCATCAAAATTAAACATTTTAATGCTACAAACAATACAATCAAGAAAAAAAGAAAACCCTTACAAGGGGAGTGAATATTTGCAGATCACATATCTGATAAGAGATTTGAATCCAGAATATGTAAGAAATTCTTACAACTCAATGGTAAAAAGAGAAGCAACCCAATTAACAAATAAGCCAAGGATCCAAACAGATATATTTCCAAAGTAGAGAAAATAAGATACATAACCTTATATAAGCCAATAAACATATGAAAATGTGCTCAATATCATTAGTCTTTAGGGAAATACAAATCAAAAATACAAATCAAAATGAGATGCCGCCTCACACCTACTAACCCAAAAAACCTATCACCATCCAGTCAATTTTGACTCATAGCAACCCTATAGCACAGAGTAGAACTGCCCCAAAGGGTTGCCAAGGAGCAGCTGGTGGATTTGAACTGCTGACCTTTTGATTAGCAGCCACGGTCTTAACCACTCAACCACAAGGATGACTAAAATACAAGTGTTGGCGAGGATGTGGAGAAATCAGAACTCTCATTGTTGATAGGAATATAAAATGATGCAGCCACTTTGCAAAACTGTTCAACTGTTTCTCAAAATGTTAAACATAAACTTAAGATACATAACCCAGCAATTCCACTTTTAGATATAAATCCAAGAGGAAAGAAAACATACATTCACACAAAAACTTGTCTAGGAATATTCAAAAAAGCACTATTCATAGTAGTGAAAGAGTGGAAACCCAAATGTCCATCAACTGATGAATGGACAAATAAAATGTGGTATATCCATACAACAGAATATTATTCAGCCATAAAAAGACATTAAATACTGCTATAGGCTACAACATGGATAAACCCTGAAAACAGTATGCTAAGTGAAAGAAGCCTGTCACAAAAGACCACCTATTGTATGGTTTCATTTTTATAAAATGTCTAGAACAGCCAACTGGACCAATAGTCAATATCATGATAAACAGGGAAAAGAAGGAAGTTGTCAAGAATTTCATTTTACTTGGCTCCACTATCAATGCCCATGGAAGCAGCAGTCAAGAAATCAAATGATGTATTGCATTGGGCAAATCTGGTGCAAAAGACCTCTTTGAAGTCTTCATGTCTCTTTGAGGACTAAGGTGCGCCTTACCCAAGCCATAGTATTTTCAATTGCCTCATATGAATGTGAAAGCTGGACTATGAATAAGAAAGACAGAAGAATAGATGCCTTTGAATTATGGTGTTGGTGAAGAATACTGAATATACACCATAGACTGCCAGAAGAACAAACAAATCTGTTTTGGAAGAAGTACAGCCAGAATGCTCCTTAGAAACAAGGATAGCGAGACTTCATCTCATGTACTTTGGACACGTTATCAGGAGGGACCAGTCTCTGGAGAAGGACATCATGCTTGGTAAAGGAAAGGGTCAGTGGCAGAGAGGAAGACCTTCAATGAGATGAAGTGACACAGTGGCTGCAACAATGGGCTCAAACATAGCAATGGTTGTGAGAATGGTGCAGGACTGGGCAGTGTTTCCTTCTGTTGTACCTAAGGTGGCTATGAGTTGCAACCAACTGGACAGCACCGAACAACAACAGAGCAGGCAAATCCATAGATAAAGTAGGTTAGTGGTTGCCTAGGGCTGGAGATGATGGAGAAGGGAAATGAGGAGAGAGTCTAATGGTTCCAGCGTTTCTCCTTGGGTGACAAAAATGTTCTAAAATAATTGTGGTGATATATACATGATTCCGTGAATATACTAAAAACCACTGAATCATAAACTTTAAATTGTCAAACTATGTGGTATGTGAGTTATAGCTCAATAAAGCTGTTGAAAACCCAAATATACAAAATAGTAAATGCTAGGCTTTTAAAAACTGATTTCAGGTCTTACTTGTAATCTAATGAATATCAACCCAAAGGAAAAATAAAGAAGGGCTAAGAGAAATTCTACACGGAGCACGCTCACAGGGTTTTGCTTTCACTTTGCTTCCTGCCACTCTGCACTGAGACTGGCTTTTTTGCAGAGGGTGTGGGTTCTCCATCAAGGATATGAGTGGATATCCTGACAAAACTGAGTTAGAGGTAGCAATCCTGTGCCTTTTTGGCCGTTAGGTAGGCTTGGGGCCATACGTAGTGATGGAGACACTCTGCACCCATTCAAGACAATAATATTCTACAGTTTGACAAAGCACCATTATATGTGGTTGCATCTGGCCACCATAACAAGAGTTGTAACCTCTATTTCACACATGTGGAACCTGAGCCTTGTCTAATTAAAACGCTTGTTCAAGGCTGGAAACTGGCAGCAGCAAACTTGATGCCGGGCCTTCTGAATCTGAATCCAACGCTCTTTCTCCTTCATGAAAAAGTCCCCTTTGCATCACATTATAGGCACATTATAGAAATTCAACTATATGTGCACAGTGAATTAAAGAGCTAAATAACAGCGTAGATGTAGGAGCTCCGATGATCCCACCCACCATTTCACCATTGACCACAGACCCTAGAGTAAGCTCAGGACAGAGCCCAGCTCTGCCATCTTTCAGTTGGTCTCTGCCTAGAGGCTTCTCTCACTGTGAGCATCCACTGTTTGAGTGAGAGCTATGTGTTTAAAGAGCTCTCTCTCTCTCCATTACATAAAACATTTTGACATGCATACTTTTTCTCGTAGAAATTATATCACTATATGAAACCCTGGTGGCATAGTGGTTAAGAGCTATGACTGCTAACCAAAAGGTTGGCAGTTCGAATCCACCAGGCGCTCCTTGAAAACTCTATGGGGCAGTTCTACTCTGTCCTACAGGGTCGCTATGAGTTGGAATCCACTCAACAGCAATGGGTTTGTGGCTTTTTTTTTTTTTTAATGCATAATACGTTTATTACTGGGTTGTATATGCCACTTTGAACACCAAACTTTATGGGTCAGTTAAGGAATTCTTGAGGGTTATATGGACTCTACACGATTTTCATCTTATGAACTGACTCAAGAACCTACCCATACAGTAAAATGCAACGCTACTGCACTATAAGTTTCCATGTACCAATCTCTTTTTGATGACTGTCATGGATTGAATTGCATCCCACAAAAATATCTGTCAACTTGACTAGGTCATGATTCCCAGAACTGTAAGATTGTCTACCATTTTATCATCTGATGTGATTTCCCTGTGTGTTGTAAATTCTATCACTATGATGTAATCAGATGGATTAGCAGAAGTTATATTGATGAGATCGACAAGATTAGATAGTGCCTTAAGCCAATCTCTTTTGAGATATGAAAGAGAAGCGAGCAGAGAGACCTGGGGTCCTCAAACCACCAAGAAAGCAGGGCCGGGAGCAGAGCATGTCCTTTGGACCTGAGGTTCCTGCTCTGAGATGCTCCCAGACCAAGGGAAGATTGATGACAAGGACCTTCCTCCAGAGCCGACAGAGAGAGAAAGCCCTCCCCTGAGTTTGGGCTTGTAGCCTACTGGACTATGAGAGAATAAATTTCTCTTTGTTAAAGCCGTCCATTTGTGGTATTTCCATTATAGCAGGACTAGATGACTAAGACAACAACCCAGAGCTATTTTGATTTTTATGGTCTAGTCTTTTCTGGACAATAAATCAAGATGGTTTGGATCTTAGTAGACATTGACTCAAGTCCTTGAGTCGGAAGGAGTAGGTAGAGACAAACATCAGAAATGGCATGTTTTACCCTCTCCTACCTCCTCTGCTTGTACAGTTTCTCTTTCAACTTTTTCAAGTAACTCATTTCTCAGCACCATCTCCTTGTCCAGACTGATGGACATTTCCAATCCCCGGTGAAGCCTGCTCTGAAATATAATAATACAGCAAGACTTGAGCAAAGACAATCTCTCAGAACTATGGGATGGGTAGACAGCTCTTCATTAAGCAGGAGCAAAGCAGGATTGCCTAGGAACTTGGGTCTGCCTTTCCAACAGGTACAGAATCCTGGTGTCTTGGGAACTGGTGATAGGGACCAAGCAGGGTTAGGAGGGCCTCAGGGGTCTTATCCTCACTGTAGAGGCAGAGTGGTAAGACACACTGGGACCCAACTTCTGGCCTCACCACTTACTAACAGAAACTTTGGCAAGTCCCAGATTTTCTCTAAATTTGGTTTTGTCACTTTGTAGGGTTGTGTTGTTGTTGCTAGGTGACATTAAGTCAGTGGAGGACATCTCAGCTCCTGTGGGAGCCTGCAGTGGTGTGTGGGAACCGTGGGTGACCTGGGAGGTGGCGCATGAAGGCTCAGGGCCTGGGCATCGGGGCGAGCCTTACTTTGTATGTGTTGAGGATCTGCAGAGTGTTTCCAGATGCTAGCTTTAGCTGGATCAGTTCTTGATTCCTTGCTTCGATCGTCTCTAAAAACTGAGCATTCTCAATCTTCAGCTGCTGAAAATCCACATCGTGGAGGGCCTCGCCCACCTCTTCCTTCTACAGCTCAGATAGAAGAAAGAAATCATGGCCTGCTCAGTTGTGACTTCCGAATGTATGGCTCACACCTTGCAACTCTTGGTGAGTCTCTGGAAGTCAGTCATCATGCAGTCATTCAACAAACATGTACTGAGCATCTGCTTGATGCTAGACATGGTGCTAGGCACTGGGGATAGAGATTGGAGTAAATAAGATGCCCCCCAGCCTCGAGGAATGCATACCTCACCTGGGTTCACAGACAGGTGGGCAGGTATTTACAAAAAGTATGACACAGTGAGGTGGGCAGGGGCTGAGGACACACAGAGAGAGGCCTCTCACACAGACCAGGGAAGAATGGAAGACTGGGTCAGGGAAGGCTTCTCACAGAGCGTGGGGGCGGTGACCAAACAGGGCTTTGAAGGAACAGAGAAAGCTGGTCTGCTGGGCTATTTAAGAAAGAGTTATTTTTAACCTGGAAACCCCAGGAAAACTAGCCCATAAACCGTCATCTTTGATCATCTGACATTTCTGCACTGCAGATGTATTGGGTTCCCCTCCAGGTCCCCCCCTGACCTGGTCCCACTTTACCTTCCCCGCCAGGTCATTGCCATCTTATATTCATGGTATGCAACAGCCGAACTCAGTGCATGCTGCTGTTGCCCACCCCAATGCTCTACTCATGTGGTATCTACCTCCTGGGATATATCTTCTTCCCCTTCCCCAAAACAACACGATTCCTTAAACTCAAATATGACCCATCCTCCAGCTCAAATGCTCTCAACCTGTTTTCCACACCCAAGGGTAATCTCTCTCTACCCCGAGCTCCTGAACACTGAAGGGTAAGCCCACTCTCCACCGAGCTTCTGAAAGGCTTTGGCCTGTGGTCCATGTTACTGGTGCCTCTGTATACGTTGACTTTTTCTCACCATCACCACTCCCCACTCCTCTGTAAGCTTACAAGAGCAGGACTCACAACAGTGTCATCTCTGGGTATTAAAGGCTTTTTAGGGTTAAGGGTCATCCATCTACTTCCATCTCAAGTTTAACCTCCCTCTCCAATATGCCTGACCTCGCATGAACCACAGGGTACCAGGCACTCACTCCCACTGGGGGCAGCTCCCCTCCATTTCTGGGTGGCTCCACTGGGGCAAACTTTTTTCTTACTCTGAACTCAAACCTCCTTCTGACATCCCCACCCCTCGTTTTACCCTCTGGACCCTCCCAGTCAGTCTGTCTGTCCTCCCGGCAGCCCTCAGCACTTTCAGACAGCAGTCGTGGCCCTCCCAGGCCCTTTCTCTATGGGATCATCAGTCTTGGGTCCTCCAACCACTCCTCCTCAAACATGGCTTCTACTCCCCTTGCCCTTCAGTTCACCCTTCTACATGAACTCTAATTTCTCAGTTCTTTCTTCAAATATGGAGCTCACACTGGGACACAAGACTCCAGATCGGGACTACTCAGAGAAGAGTAGAGCAAGATCACCCCTTTCTTGTTCTACCTTATCACCTTCAGGTGAGCTGACTTTATCACGCACCTAGGACTAAGCCAGAATGCTCCTTAGAAGCAAGAATGGCGAGACTTTGTCTCATATACTTTGGACATGTTATAAGGAGGGACCAGTTGTTGGAGAAGGACATCATGCTTGGTAAAGTACAGGGTCAACAAAAAAGAGAAGGATTCTCAACGAGATGGACTGACACAGTGGCTGCAGCAATAGGCTCAAGCATAACAACGATTGTGAGGATGCCACAGGACTGGGCAGTGTTTGGTTCTGTAGTACGTAGGGTGGCTATGAGTTGGAACCAATTTGACGGCACCTAACCACAATAACATGACTAAGCCATCTGTACCTATGCAGATACTTTTGGGGACCGAAGTGAAGGACTTACATTTGTCCTTGGGCATTTCATGTTGTTAATGCTGTCTCAACCTTTTGAGGTCTTTCTGGGTTCCAAGTCAATCAAGTAGTAGTCCTTGAACATGTTAATGGCCCAGCCCAGCTTTGCGTCATTTGTCAGTGGTCACGTCTGATGGGCATGCTAGCAGTGCTCATATTCGAGTTAATAATAAAAATATTGAGCTAGGAAAGGACAGAGCCACATATCACATTCTAGAGGCCCTGCTCCATGCCTACCTTTCCAGGAGTCTTTAGGTTCAAGCTGTTCAATGGTGTAATTGTACCTCCCAGACTACATTCCCCTAATAACCAATAAATATGAAGGGCCTTTTCAAGTCAAGCCAACTCTGTCTACAGAAAACCCCTGATTTACCAGCACAGTAACTGTATGAGTTTCCTGTTGCTGCTGTAACAAAGTACCACCAACTTGGTGGCTTAAAACAACACAAATTTATTATTTTACAGTTCTGGAGGTCGGAAGTCCAAAATGGGTCTTTGGGCTAAAATCATGGTATCTGGCAGGGCTGCATTCTTTCTGGGGGCTCTAGGGGAGAATTGGTTTCTAGAGGCTGCCTGCATTCCTTGGCTCATAGCTCCTTCCTCTGCTTCCATCCTCACATCTCCTCCTCTGATTCTGACCCTCCTGCCTCTCTCTCATAAGGACCCTTATGATTACATTGGACCCATCTGGATAATCCAGGATAATCTCCCCATCTCAAGATCCTTCATTTGGTCACATCTCCAAAGCCCTTTTGCCTTGTAAAGTAACATATTCACAGTTTCCAGGGATTAGAATGTGGACATCTTTGGAAGCTGGAGGATGGGGGACATTATTCTACCTACCACAGTAATCTCGAAAGAAAGAAAGAGAGAAAATCCACATACCTGCCTCAGTTGCGAAAGCATTTTTTTCCTCTGGACTTTGAGAGAAACATTTTTCAAACATAATTTATCTCTCATATTATCCTAAAAAACAAAAGCACATTTTAAGCAACTTCTCTTCTTCTTCCCTGTTGGTTTGAAAAGTTGGTAGGTTTGGGGCTGCAGACCAACCTTAAGACCTAATATTCAATCCCTTATTTTCAGGTCCTTTTATTTCTGCCCATGCTGGTGTTGCTGTGGCATTTCCCTCCTGACCAAGAAGCAGAGGAAGCTTGTCTGCCACGTGCAAATGCTATATTGCTCTTAAATTCATGATTTCTTGGGTGTACTGCTACTTCGAGGGTAGAAGCAAGATCAGATGGTATCTTGAGGCCTTTCTTCACGAAACAATCTTATAATTCTTGGGTCTTTTTTTCTCTTGGTAGCTTATACAATTTTTACTACTTACAACAATTAAGGATTAGTAATCCTTCTAAACCGTCTCCAGGGTCAAAGCTTGACATGCTATACAGCCTCTGGAAATGAGGAAAAACAAAAACCTCATTGCTGTCGAGTCGATTCTGACTCATAGTGACCCTATAGGATGGAGTAGAATGGCCACATAGGATTTCCTAGGCTGTAATCTTTATAGGAGCAGACTGCCACATCTGTCTCCCACGGAGCAGCTGTTGGGTTTAAACTGCTGACCTTTTGGTTAACAGCCGAGTGCTTTAACCACTGCACTGCCAGGCACCTTTGGACATGGGGAGAACCCCCAACATTCTCCTTCATTTCCCATGCTAGGGTACAGTCAATGTCCTCATAATAAGGGAATCCAAAGAGCATAAGATGTACCTGTCCCACTCTGTGCAGTCATCTGACTAGACAGGCTGACCCAGCCCAGCCTCACAACTTTCTCATGAATATACATCAGATCTTGAAACAACAACAAAAAAGAAGTCGACACATATACTGTTAATATTCATCTTGCCTGTTTGATTCTAGCCTTGATAAACTTGCATTTTAAACACACACTACACACACACACTTTTGGGGATATAAAAAATGTACATATATGACAGATTTATGGTGGACCAAATGGAGTTGGGCTGTCTAATATGGGTAATTTCTGTGTCATTATTCTATGAATTTATTCTTCCCTTCTAATCTCTAACCACCTACCAACTCACCCTCCGGCGGTTCATGTCCTCAATATATTTCATCACTTTCTGAGTGGCCAAAATACTCCCTTTCTTCTTGGATATGGTTTCCAGAATATCTTTTTCAAAATCGTACACTGCTTTCTGAACTTCAGCCCCTCGGATTTCAGCTTCCTCAATAATAGCCTAGGGGAGTCAGCACAAAGAAAAAATAGAGTTTCCAAAAATCTAAAGGATATATCCCCTAAGGACACCGAAGTTCCCAGGCCCCTTGGTGAAATAAGCCAGTCACAAAAGGACTGTCTTAATTATCCAGTGCTGCTGTGACAGAAATACCACAGTGGATGGCTTCAACAAACAAGTTTATTCTCTTACAGTCTAGTAGCCTACAAGTCCCAATTCAGGGCATCAGCTCCAGGAGAAGGCTTTCTCTGTCTGCTCTGGAGGAAGGTCCTTCTCATCAATCTTCCCCTGGACTAGGAGCTTTTCCACACAAGAACCCTGGGTCCAAAGGATGCGCTCTGGTCCCGGCTCTGCTTTCTTAGTAGTATCAGGTCGCCCTCTCTCTCTGCTTGCTTCTCTCTTATATCTCAAGAGAGATTGGCTCAAGACACAACCCAATTTTGTAGATTGAGTCCTGCCTCATTAACATAACTGCCCCCTACCTCCCCTCGTTAACATCATAGAGGTAGGATTTACAACACATAGGAAAATCACATTAGATGACAAAATGGTGGCAAATCACAGAATACTGGGAATCACGGCCTAGCCAAATTGATGTACATATTTTTGGGGGATGCAATTCAATCCATGACAAGGGCAAATATTATATGATCCCACTTACATGAAATACCTAGACTAGGCAAGTGTATAGAGACCAAGTTTATTTGCAGTTCCCAGGGGAAGGCAGGAGGGAAAGGGGAAGAGAACTTAATGCTTAGGGAACACTAAGCTTCAGTTAAGGGTTACTGAAAAACTTGGAAACGAATAATGGTGATGGTTGAACAACATGATGAACATAACTAATGTCATTGAATTGAAGAATGTTGAAATGGCAAATGCTTCCCATACATACACACACAGAAGTGGACATACATTGATGATTGTTGTATCTAGGTGATGGGAACACAGGGAAGGGTTCATTGTGCTAGCCTCTCTCCTTTTGTGTATTTTTAAGATTTTCCATTTAAAATTCTCATGGAATCCAGACTTTATGGAACCATGGAGGCTGGATGAACCCCCAAAACTACTACCCTGAGATAATCTTTAAACCTTAAACAAAAAATATCCCCGAAGTCTTCTTTAGACCAAACAGTTTAGCTTAATTGCTAAAGAATGTTTCCCTTGAGCATTGTACTCCTTTAAAGAACTATCTATATGGGATCGAACTGACAACAGCAACTCAAAAGGTTAGAAAGGAAGCTTAGGGGGCAGTGAGTTTATGTTAATGCTGGAGGAACAATTCAGAAAAGGAGGGTTGCAAAACCGAATTGTATACGTAGAAATCGTTGAATTGGTGTATGGTCTGCTGTGTACATTCTCAACAACAAGAAAATAAAACAAATTATTTTTTAAAAAGTCAAGCAGGTAGCAAGTTTCTTAAAGATAGGCCTTCAATTTGTCTTGTTTCCTCCAAAACACCAACAATTACATGAACATATTCCAGGTACTTCTCGAAGAGGCAGAAGTAGGGAGCCAAGGTTGGAGGGATGGCCCACACTGAGAGACTGGTATACCTCTTGATCCTGCAGGTCCCGTTCAGCATTTGCCCTCAGGTGCCTTAATTCTTCCTTTGTGTCTTCCAGCTCCTTTTGTACAAGTTCGCATTTTTGGTCAACGGTGAGGGTTATTACACGATCCAACCGGGCTTTGGGTTTCCGCTTGCCTCGTAACTGCAACCCAAGAAAAATAAAGCCATCTTCGAGTAGGAATCAGTCATAAAGCATCCCAAGATGGACATCAAAAATGATCACCCAGACCTACTAGAAATTACCCTGAACGGCAGCCACGGAGAAGGAACTCATGATAAAAGGATTCTGGGTATTAGGCCTGAGGTGGCAACTATTTCACAAACCACCCTAAAGCCCTGCTCCAAATGCTTCAAAGGCCTATGTTTGACAATGAACTGAAAATAAATGAGGGAAGAATGTCTCCGGGATGGGCAGGATGTGACCTGATGCAGACCAGCATTTGATTCCTACACTGAACACAGAAGAAAAGTTGCATCTCAGGGCATGGAGTCCAGAAAAAACAAGTGAATAGATACAAACCTTGGGTTTTCTATACATTTAAAGCAGTGGCCCAGGGAATACGTGGCCTGAAGATAGGTTTGTTTGACCCTTAAATGATAGACCTACACAGTTTTGATTTTTTTTTAAGCGCCCACATTTTTAAAATCAGGAAATTCTACCCCCCCCCCAAAAATCCAGATTTCCAGCTTCTTTTGAAAGATCTGTTCCTCTGACAACACTAGGTCGCCTGGCTGAGCCTTTTTGACAAGGGAAGTGTTTTCAGCAGTCGCGCTAGGCCTACTTCGCTCCTTCATGTGGCTGGCTGGCCCTTGAGAACATTTGAGTCCCCCAATTTCAGGGAATTCTTTTAACAGACTAAGGTATTCTGGGAGAGTCAGTCCACTGATTGAACCCAATTCCCTTCACATTCACTTGAAAGAGAAACTTTGGAGGGCAAGGAAGAATCCAAAGAAGAACAGGGAATAGGTGTCACTAAATCGTACACATGAAAACGTTGAACTGTTGTGTTACATAAGTTTTAACAAGGATAATAAACAGAGCGAGAGAAAAAACATCAAGCAATTTTCAGAGAGACAAAAAGGAGTAGAACAGGGAGAGAGTCATATTGTCCATTGGCCAAAGAGGCACACTAAGAAGGTCAGACACAACTCACAACTACAGAGTAGAGTGGAATAAAGGAATCCTTAGGCCTCCGTTGGGTACCTGTGAAAATTCAGAGGATGATACTTTAATATCGGATAATCGTGGATGTCGATGAGCCCCAGGCTCCAGTTTATAGTAATATTTCTCAAACATCTCTGTCTCAATTCTGAGAACGGAGTTTCCATAGCTGCAAGACAGGGGGTACCCAAGTAAGTTCTTCTGATACAAGAGTTTAAACCCCAAATAACTAGTATCTAGCTCTAGTGGTGCAATGGTTAAGCACTCAACTGGTCAGCAGTTTGAATCCATCCGCTGCCCCATGGGAGAAAAGATCTGGAGATTGCACCCATAAAGATTCCAGCCTAGGAAACCCTACGGGGGCAGTTCTACTCTGTTCCACAGAGTTGCTATGAATTGGAATCAACTCAGTGACACACAACAACAGCACCTACTAGACATGTGTAACCATCAATTTAGCAAGACACTTAATCTCTTTGTGCCTCAGTTTTCTCATCTGTAAAATGGCAATAATAACAACACCCACTTTTTAGGGTTGCAATAAGGAATGTAAGGTCTTTAGGACTCTGACTGGCACATAGTAAGTGCTATTTAAATTATGTGATGTGTTTATTAATATGTTTAATAAAAAACAAAACCCGTTGCCATCAAGCCAATTCCAACCCCTGACAACCCCATGTGTTACAGAGTAAAACTGCTCCATAGGGTCTTCTTGGCTGTGATTGTTACAGGAGCAGATCACCAGGCCTTTCTTCCATGGTACTGCTGGGTGGGTTCGAACAACCAGCCTTTAGGTTAGTGGTTGAGTACAAACCATTTGCGCCACCCAGGGACCCTGCAGTGTTTAATGAGCCACAAAATTCAGAATACTGGGATTATATGGACAACTGTCGCTGAAACGGAGCTATTGTTTCATCTTCATGTGTGAAATTCCTCCCGAATTACTATATTCTCGAAGTTATACACACCCACAGCCTTCAGATGTTTCCCTTGGTTTGTTTCTCAGCTCTTTTATTTTCAGTACCCAACAGATGCATAATCCACAGGAAGTTTATTATAAATGGTGGGAAAGATTTGAACAGATGGTTTTTAAACAACTAGAGATGACAAACCTAGTTCATCCTGTTTATGCCAAGATTATGACCATTTAAACTTCTTATATATAGCATGTATGTTATGTATGTGTGTGTACATATATATACGTATAATACACACATACAGAAGGAGTCCTTGGGTAGCACAAACGGTTGCATTCAGCTACTAGCTGAAAGGTTGGTGGTTTGAGCCCACCCAGAGACATCTTAGAAAACAGGCCTGGCGATCAGCTTCCAAAAGGTCACAGCCTTGAAAACCTTATGGATCACATTTCTATCTGGCACATATGGGGTCACCATGAGTTGGAATCAGCTTGATGGCACTAACAACAACAACAGCAGCAGCATATATAAAAGAAAGAGAGGAAGAAGAGAGTAGCATTGATGTTTTCATATACTATTGAGCTGATTCCTATTTGGCTGAATTTTAAGATTGTGAAAAGGCTGACTGGAAAGCCCGATAAATCAAAGCACCTTTCTTCTTCAGTATATATCATGTTCCCAGTGTGGGCTGTGAGGTCATGCCTGAGTTTGAATCTCAACACTACCACTGACTAGCTGTGTGACCTTAGGGAAGTGACTTAACCTCTGTGTCTCTTCCTTTCCATACCTACCTCCTAGGGTTACTGTGTCATTAAACAAGTTCATAGACACAAAACACTTGGCACGTAATTGTAGCTATTCATAATAAAACTGTCTTGGAAGAAGTACAGCCACAATGCTCCTTAGAAACGAGGAGCAAGACTTCATCTCACGTACTTGAGACACATTGTCAGGAGGGACCAGTCCCTGGAGAAGGACACCATGCTTGGTAAAGTGGAGGGTCACCGAAAAAGAGGAAGACCCTCCATGAGATGGATTGACACAGTGGCTGCAACAACGGGCTCAAACACCAATGGTTGTGAGGATGGCCCAGGACCGGGCAGTGTTGCGTTCTGTTGTACATATGGTCGCTATGAGATGGAACCAACTTGGCAGCACATAACAATAATAACCACAAATCGTAATAATACCTCAGTGCTGATCTAAACTATTTCCAGATTGTAGAAGTAACATCAGTTCAGCTTCCAGACCCAGGATATTCTAAGTGAGACCAATAAATTGTACAATTTACCTCAACTACATGCTGGAATTTTGATATCCCCTTTACTTGCTTTGGAGCCCTGGTGGCACATTGGTTAAGAACTTAGCTGCTAACCAAAAGGTCAGCAGTTTGCATGCACCAGCCCCTCCTTGGAAACCCTGTGGGGCAGTTCTACCCTGTCCTATAGAGTTGCTATGAGTCGGAATCCACTGGACAGCAACAGGTTTGGGGTTTTTTTTGGTTTGTTTTACTTGCTTGGGCAGCTATAACACAGGCTGCTAAAAATATAGGGTATTGGTCTGTCCCATGCTTGCACCAATGGTTCAGACACACAGTGGCCTCACAGTAAGTTCATCTCAATAGCCTCCTTTCTATCTTGCTGCCACATTAATTTTATCATAGAATCTTAGCATTGGAAAGGGCCTCAGAGATCACTTGGTCCCACCCGGCTCCTCAGATGGATTAGGAGGTCGGTTAAGCACACAGCCTAGCACTAGACAGACCCACCTGGGCTGAGGCTAGCAACTTTGGCTTCATCAATTATTCTCGGTGTTTCCCACCACAGGCCTCAGCCCCTGTCACCTCCCTGATGTGGCTCCATCTCCGGCTTGTTAGCTCAGTGGCGGTGCAGACACAGGGGTAAAGAGGCAAAGAGAAATTCCTGTCCCACTCTGGAGGTCTCAGTTTCCCCAACGTCAACGCGGACTTGGATCGTCACCATGTTGGACCATAGATCCAAGCCCACTTAGGGTGCAGGGCCCACCGGGAGGAGAGGGCGCCGGCTGAGACTGGCCGGCGGGTACCTGAGCTGCTCCACCAGCCCGCACAGCTGGATAACCGGCAACTCGTTCTCGTCCCCGGTCTGGGAGTCGGTGAGGTTGCTCTCGGAGTCTTCATCGGTCATCACGCTGCCAAAGCGGTCCTTGCTTGTGCCGAGTGCGCCCTGGAGCTCCTACTGCTAGGGGCGGCGCGTCACCCAGGCTGCGACCAGGTGGCGCGTTGCCGGGGCGACGGGACGCTTTCGGGAGTGACGGGCGGGGCTTTTGGGGGCCCCGCCCGGCTCACCCTCTGCCAAACTGCGTGCTAACCAGAGCTCGCGGTGACTAGACTCTTACACTTTCACGTCTTCAACAATACAGTTTAAATTGATAATAATAATAGCAGCCACGGTTTACCAAGCACTATGTCCTTGGGGCCGTGTTAAGCACAGATCTTGAAAATCCTTGCAACAACCTTCTAATAAATACGATTCTCTTTATTCTCTGATTGGGAAACTGAAACCCAGAGAGTTAGGACAATTTGTAGAAGTGTCTTCTTTCCCCTGCCTCCCTGTGGGGCCCCAGCTCTGTGCACCATGTGGTGCTTCATACATACTAATTGTAGTTTTTCTCAGACATCAAAAAGCAAAAACTCATTGCCGTGGAGTCCATTTCAACTCACAGAGACCACATGGGACAGGTTAGAACTGCTCCATAGGGTTGCCAAGGAATGGCTGGGGGATTTGAGCTGCCGACCTTTTGGTCAGCAGAGGAGCTCTTGCCCACTGCACCACCAGGGCTCCCAACCATGCATTAGAATGGTTAAAATCCAAAACACTGATAACTCCGAATGCTGGTGAGGAGGCGAAGCAGTGGGAACTCTTATTCATTGATGGTGGACCTGTCAAATGGTCCAGGCACTTTGGAAGAGAGTTTGGCAGTTTGTGACAGTTAAACATAATCTTACTGTATGATCCAGCAATCATGCTCCTAGGTATTTACCCAAATGAATTGAAAACGTATGTCCCCACAAAAACCTGCACACTAACGCATAATTGCAGGAGTCCCTGAGTGGTGCAAACAGCTAAGCGCTCAACTAATATCCAAAAGGTTAGCAGCTCGAACCCATTCAGAAGCACAGTGAAAGACAGGCCTAGAGATCTGCTCCCAAAAGGTCACAGCCTTGTCAACCCTATGGAGCTCAGTTCTGCTCTGACACACACGGGGTCACCAGGAGTCGGAATCTGCTTGCTGGCAACTAACAACAACAACATTCATAACCGCCAGAATTGGAAGAAACCAAGACGTCATTTGACAGATGAAAGGATAAACAGACTATGGCACATCCATACAATGGAGTATTATTCGGTGATAAGAAGAAATAAGCTATAAAGCCACAAAAAGACGTGGAGGAAACTTAATACATATTTCTGTGTGGAAGAAAGTCTGGAAAGATTATATATTATATGATTCCAACTATATGACATTCTGGAAAAGGCAAAACTACAGAGATAGTAAAAGGATAAGTGGTTGGTTGCCAGGGATTGAGTTGATAACAGGGTGTGTTTATTGACCCAGCGTTCCAGCCCTGGGTTGGCTATTGGCCACTCAAGCTTGAGGAAATCACTCAACGTTTTTGTCCTTCAGTTTCCACCTCTGTAACATGGAGACTACACATTTTCAGTGGCTACCTTGTACATCTTGCAAAGTTACTATCAGGCTCAAATGAGACAGAGTAAAAGAAAGTAGTAGTTTGCTAAGTACAGCAGCAAGATAGGCATCCCAGCACCTCTTCCATGTGGGAGGAGCCCCTGCCCCGGCTTGCAGCTGTTCATAATAGATAATTACGTGAAAAACTGACTCAGCGTGCAAGGCTTCAAATCACGACAATGGTAATTGCCATTATTACTTCTTAACATATTTATTACTAATTAGGTAATATTCTTATTGCTTAACAAAACCACTTATAACAATTATTGTTTCAGTTACTATTCATTGGTGCTAGCTGTGTGCTCAACGCTGTGCTGAGCACGTCCTACACCTTATGGATTTCATCAGCATGTTTCTGTGAGATTCAGTTACCTTGGTTGTCCCCCAGTTCATTCGTGCGAAACCCGAGGGTCAAAGAAGTTAGGCAACTTGACCAAGGTCACATAGCTATTTTGGGGTGGGGCTAAAATTCTTACCCAGGGCTATCCCACGCTGCCCTGTCATTATATGTCCCCATTACACCAGTGGCTCTCAATCAGGTGGTAGGGGGAAGTGAGTGCTATTTTGCCTCCTAGGGGACATTTGGCAATGTCTGGAGACATTTTTGGTTGTCAAAACTTAGAGGGAGGGGCTACTGACATCTAGTGTGTAGAGGCCAAGGCTGCTTGCTAAATACCCTACAATGCACAGGACAGCCCACAACAAAGAATTACCTGGCTTGAAATGTTTGCAGTGTGAGCTCAAGAAGCCCTGTTTTAGGAGGAAGCATTTCTTCCTCAGGAAGCAGTGAGAATGTGCCTCTGCTAATCCAAACAGCTACAGACAGAAAGGTTGTTGGAGCAGCATCAAGTTCAGAGGGCACCCTCTCCCATCCTCCCACTCCCTCCACTTTTCTGGTACCCTCTTCTGTGACTCAGCCTCCAGTATCTCCAGGTGGACACTGGCCCCTGCCTGGCATTGTTGCAGCGCTTTAGAGGCATGAAATCTTTTGACTTAGGAATGATGGAATCAGATCCAGCCAAACTATTACACTTCAACCGCAAATAAGAATGGCCTGTTTTCATCTTCCCCCAAGGGCAAGGTGCTCAAAAATCAGGTAAAGGAACTTGGGCTCAAGGGCAAGTGACTATTTGCAAGCTATGGAAAACAGCCTGGTGCTATGAGGTGAACCATTGTGTGATGGCCACAAGAACACTTTTTTTCTTCAACAAATATTTGTTGAGCGCCTACTATGTGCTTGGATACAGCAGTGAGCAGCAAGGCAGATGGTGTCCCTGCTCACATGGAACTTACACTCTGATATAAACAATTACCGCCCAGTGTGATAAGGGCAGAGCCCTGGTGGCGTAGTGGTTAAGAGCTTGGCTGCTAACCAAAAGGTTGGCAGTTCAAATCCACCAACCACTCCTTGGAAACTCCATGGGGCAGTTCTACTCTGTCCTATAGGGCCCTATGAGTCAGACTTGACTCCACGGCAACAGGTTAACAGGTGATAAACGTTACAACAGGCCAAGTACAAGGTGCCCCAGATTCCAAGGGGCCATGGAAGTCTTCTTTAATCAAGAGATGCCTAAGCTGAGATGTGAAGACTGTAGAATTCGAATCCAGGTGAGTCACATTCTTTAGACAAACACTAATCGCTACCTTAGCTCCCAAGCAGAGACCAAGGGGGAGTGATATGGGGAGAGAGCAGAGCTTATGCAAAGGCCCAGAGCAGAGAGAGAGCAAGCTTGGGAAATTGCAGAGCAGAGCAGAGAAGGTGATTAGTAGTACACACCTTCCAGTGGGTTCCTCTCCATACTCTGGTATTCCCTTTGACCTCCATTTCTAGTGTGAGTCATTTACATGCTCTCTTGGTGTCTATGTTGACCTCAATTTCCTTCTTCTCAGAGTTACAGCTCTGCCTAGGCTTGATCTAAAGGCCAGGACAAAGCCTTTAGTTCTCATCCAGAAGCAGAGGGGACATCAGGCATGACCAGAGTCTTTGGTGTCTCATAAAATGTCTAGGAATTGCTTTGTCCCATCCAGAGTAAGGCAGGCAGGAAGTCCCAGGAAAGCATCAGAGCTGATGAGGCAGCTTCCATTCTGAAAATAGTAATCAGGAAGTACATAGCTAAGTGCTAGGAGATTAGCCGGCATTGTTTATGTCTCCTATTCTCTTGGGATCATAAAAGAGCAAAGGGGTTAAGAGCCTGGGCTCTGGAGCCAACGAAAGTTGGGTTCAAATCCTGCTCCAGCCACTTACTAGCAAGCCACCTCACCTGGCTAAGCCTCATTTCCTCAGAATCAGAGTGCTGCCACCTAGAGATGCCTATGTGCACCCACACACCAGAAGAGGTCACGGGACCACTCGGGTAGGAGCTCAGCACAGGGTCTAGGTAGGCAAGAATGGACCAGTCTTTTGGGCTTGTTTCTTTCTCATCTTTAATCACAGACCCAGGCCCAAGCTTCTCCTTCATCCAGTGTCCAGGGAAGTTCTGTGGGCTGAGATGGATGAAGCAGGAAGTGGGAAAAGAACATGGTCCCTCCATGAGGGTGTATTCACTTTCTTTTCAAAGTAAACTTTTTAAATAAAGAATAACATAGAAGAAAAAAAGTGCACAAATCGTAAGTGTGCAGCCTGACAAATTTTCAAAAACTCAACACACTTGTGTAAGCAGGACAGGGGTGAAGAAACAAGACATTCCATGTAAAAAGTGTTCACTTTGTGTATGTTGTATGTATATTTCAACACCAAAAAATAAAATAAATTGTTTAAAAAAAAAAAAACCCACAGGCCAAAAAAGAAAAGAAAGGGGTAGAACATTACCTGTACCACTGGAGCCCCCCAAATACTCCCGTACAGTCGCCCGCACCCCATCCCCCAAGGTTACCCACTACCCTAACTTTTGATGCCCGTCATCAGCATTGCCGGTTTTTCTATATCTATAAATAGAATCATGAAGCACCTACTTTTTTGTGTTTGGCTTCTTTTCCTCAACATTATGTTTATGAGAGTCATCTGAATTTTTGCAGGTACTTATAGATCGTTCTCACTGCTGTCCAGTATTCCATTGAGGGACTATATCACAATATGTTTATCCATTCCACTGCTGACAAGCATGTCAGGAATGTCCAGTGTGAGGTTATTGCAATAAGTGCAGCTATGAACATTCTAGTATAGGTCCTTGGTGAACATACATAGACATTTCTGTTAGGTACATAAAAAACCAAAAAACCAGACCCGACTCATAGTGACCCTATAGAACAAGGTCGAACTGCCCCATAGGGTTTCTCAGGAGTGCCTGGTGGATTCAAAATGCCAAACTTTTAGTTAGCAGCCTTAGCTCTTAACCACTGCGCCACCGGGGCTTGTTAGGTACATACTTGAGTGGAATTTCTGGGTCATAGTAGGTTCAACTTTAATAAATACAGTACTGCCACACAGTTTTCCAAAGTGATTATAACAGGCATTGACTTTTAAAAACCACCAGTGATGTGGGGCATCAGGCCCTCCTTCCCAAACAATCATTTGTTTGTGTACGTTTATTAAGCCCAGATCTGGGTCAGGCACTGGTTGTGCCATTGGGATGCCAAGGCAGAACGGCCACGGATGGGTCCTGGGCCTGTGTGCCCTGACAGCCACTCCTTACTGGAAGGCACCATCTCGAGCCAGGGAGCAGGAGGAAGGGAAAACTTGGGCAGTTTTCCCCACTCTGTGCTGTGGTGCATCTCTTCCATGGCTCCAGTTCTCATAAGACAGGCCTGTCAGGGTTCCAGCTTCTGCAGGTGGCCCCCACCCTGGGCCCCAATACCATTACCTGCTCTCTTTGTACCTCTAACTGGTGGGTAGCTTGCTGCTGTTGTTGCCTCTTTGACTTCCCCGCTCTTCCGTCATCTGTGTGTCCAATTTTCTGCAATCACACTTTAGAATAGGTTGTTTTCGTTGTTGGACCCTGGGACCTCCCTGGCCACCTTGGGGATCTCCAAGCAAATGGGTAATTCTTACCAGGACCACTGTACTGATGGTCACGGTCATGTTGGGGGTGAGGTGGAACTGGAAATGCTGTAGGCTGCCTGGGGTGTCACCAGGAGAACTGCTGCCAAATAGGAATAGCTCCTCACAGACCAAGATCAATGTTGGGGTGTCCATCTCAGTGTCCTGCTCCCTCCCAGGCATCCCTTTGTTTGGTTCTATGCAAGAGAGATCTGCAGGCCAGTCCAGCACGTTTGCCTTGTGGGCACGTGCAGTCTTCCTGGCTGGGGAGTAGCCCCAGGAAGGGGCATGCATCTTAGACCTCATGCTGTTCCCACTGCCTTGTGCACAGTAACTGTCTTGGTATCTAGCGCAGCTGTAACAGAAATACCAGCAGTGAGTGGCTTTAACAAACAAAAATTTATTTTTTTCACAGTTTAGGAGGCTGCAAGCCCTAATTCAGGGCACCAGCTCTAAGAGAAGGCTTTCTCTTTCTGTTGGCTGTGGGGGAAGATCCTTGTCTCTTTTCACCTTCTGTTCCTCGGTTCCTTGGCGATCTTCATCTTCCCCCATCTGTGCTTGCTTGCTTCTGTGTCTAATTTGCTCTTTTTATATCTCAAAAGGGTTGGCTTAAGTCATTCCCCACAGTGATATGGCCTCATTAACATAAAAAAGAAAACCCTACTTCCAAATGGGATTACCTCCACAGGTACAGGGGTTAGGAGTCACATGTTTTGAGGGGACATAATTCAATCTATAACACTAAGTAATAATAAGTCACATGTGAGCATTTACCATGGGCAGGCACATAGTTCTGTTCTGAGCACGTGACTCATCTTAACTCAATAAGCATAGGTTATTATGATCCCCATTTTACAGATGAGAAAACTGAGGCACAGGAAAATAAAGCAGCTGGTACTCAGTTTGTTGAGGACCATAGCATTGGTAATCAGTACAGCAGAGTGCTTGGAAGCATGGGCTTTGGAATTCAAAAGACCATGGTTTGAATCTGGATTCTGTCCCTTGCTAGTGTATGGCCTTCCTCAGTTTCCTTCTCTGTGAAATGAACATAATGGTGCTCACCTGTCCAGGTTCCTGTAAGGATTAGATAATGAATGAGCATCAATGGTAGTACTGCCTGCCAGAGGGACAGAGAGAGGCTGGGAATACTTCTACTGTTTGCAAACAGATATATATTCTTAAGTATATATATATGTATATGTAAACCCAAACCTATTGCCATCGAGTTGATTCTGACTCATAGCAAGTAGAGCTGCCCCATAGGGTTTCCAAGGAGCTGCTGGTGGATTCAAACTCCTGACCTTTGGGTTAGCGGTCAAGCTGTTAACCACTACACCACCATATATGCAGGGTCGCTGTGAGTCGGAATCAACTCAACAGTAACCGATTTGGTTTCTTTGTGTGTGTGTGTATATATACATATATACACACACATATAAAATGCATGTTCTATATACTGTATACGTTTAATGCAGATGTGTACTTTACTGAATATGTATTACACCTCAATTTTTTTTCAATCATGTACTTATTTATTTGGGCATATTAGCAGGACAGACCTGTCCTGGAGAAAGACATGTCCCTGGAAAAGGACATTATGCTTGGTAGAGGGTCAGCAAAAAAGACGATGACCCCCAATGAGATGGATTGACCCAGTGGCTGCAACAATGGGTTCAAATGCAGCACCGATTGTGAGGATGACACAGGACCCAACAGTGTTCACCACTTATTTATCGATGATTAATAATGGCCTGAAAACAAATTATAACCTTCAGGGATGACAATTAGCTTATTTTATGATAAAATAATATGTATGATGAATTTGCCAGGCACTTGCCTCAGATCATAAATTGCCCCTTTTGTAATCACATTAATAATCCCAATACAGGAGACATGTTTTTAATACCGCAATATTTTTACATTTTTATTTCAAAATCATTTCAGTTGCAAAACAGAATAAAGAATTGCCATACACCCTTTACCCAGATTCCCCAAATGTTAATATTTTTCTACATTTGCTTTATCATTATCTCTCCTTTTCATGTATGTGTATCTATATATGTATGCATGTACTATATAGTTGTTGTTGTTGTTAGGTGCCGTCAAGTTGGTTCCAACTCATAGTGACCCTACGCACAACAGAACGAAAAACTGCCCAGTCCTGCGCCATCCTTACAATCGTTGTTATGCTCAAGCTCATTGTTGCAGCCACTGTGTCAATCCACCTTGTTGAGGGTCTTCCTCTTTTCTGCTGACCCTGTACTCTGCCAAGCATGACATCCTTCTCCAGGGACTCACCCCTCCTGACAACATGTCCAAAGCATGTAAGACGCAGTCTCGCCATCCTTGCTTCTAAGGAGCATTCTGGCCCCACCTCTTCCAACACAGATTTGTTCATTCTTTTGGCAGTCCATGGTATATCCAGTATTCCTCGCCAATACCACAATTTAAAGATGGCAACTCTTCTTTGGTCTTCTTTATTCATTGTCCAGCTTTCACATGCATATGATGCGATTGAAAATACCATGGCTTGGGTCAGGTGCACCTTAGTCTTCAGAGTGACATCTTTGCTCTTCAACACTCTGAAGAGGTTCTTCGCAGCAGATTTGCCCAATGCAATGCATCTTTTGACTTCTTGACTGCTGCTTCCATGGCTGTTGATTGTAGATCCAAGTAAAATGAAATCCTTGACAACTTCAATCTTTTCTCCGTTTATCATGATGTTGCTCATTGGTCCAGTTGTGAGGATTTTTGTTTTCCTT